>NW_024429194.1:29787176-32187176 GCF_017639785.1 Mesocricetus auratus
CTGGATCATCTGATTGGTCCTCCTCCAATGTTAAGTATACCCCTTTTAAGAGAACTAATTATTCAGCTGCCCTTTATTTGGGTTGTGAGTAATGATACCTTAGGTAAGAATCAGAAAGAAATAAATTGTTCTGCTTAGAATTGTTTTTATGCATTATGCTGGGATGCTATTAAGCACCCTTTTGCTTTGGTAATGCGCATGCCTCGATTTATTCCAGCTCCTGTTGAGGCGCCAAGTAATTTGAGTTTGTTTAGGGAAAAGCGAGATTTTTGGGATCTCTGCTATTATTGTGGGCCTGATAGCCACCGCCGCGGTTACTGCTTCGGTTACCGCCTCGGCCCTTGCACTTTCTGCCACTGTGCAGACAACTCAAACCATTAATGAACTATAGGCCACTGTGACCATGGTCCTAGATAAACAGGCCACTGCCAATTCTCAGATACAAGGAGGCCTGATGTTGGTAAACCAACAGATTAATTTGGTTCAGGAACAATTGGATATATTGTGGCAGATGGCCAAATTGGGATGTGAACAAAGTTGCCTGGCCTTTGTGTCACTTAGTACAATATGAGAATTTTACAAGAGCAGCTAACCTGTCAAAAGCTCTGTCTCAACATTTATTACAGAATTGGACTTTTGAGTTTGAGCAGACACTCCGTGAGTTGAGAATGGCGATCCTGCAAGTGAATTCGACGCATCTGGATCTTTCTCTGATGGAAGACCTCTCCCCTGGATTTCATCTGCATTTTCTTATTTTAAGGAATGGGTGGGGGTAGGATCATTTAGCCTAGTTCTCTGCTGTGGAATAGTGTTGATGCTTTGGATGGTGTGTACGCTCAGAGCCCAAACAAAAGGAGAAAGTGGTGGTGGCACAAGCACTTGCTGCCTTAGAACACGGAGCATCCCCTGACATTTGGTTAACCATGTTAAAGCAATAGGTCGCTGGCCTCCCAGCTCTTGCACCCCACGAGGCTAGTCTCATTGCACGGGATAGAGTGGGTAGGCTTCAGCAGCCCAAGGAGTTGCAAGGCTAAGCACTGCACAGGAGAGGTCTGCGGTATAACGACTTTCTCCTGGGAGATAAGTCATCTTGCATGAAGGTTCTATGTCATGATCTCCTTCCCCCAGAAAAAAGACATCGGACTGGTCAGGACTTCCTCTGGGGATAAGACCCTGGAGAGGAGCTTTGTACATGTTCCGAATTTGCACATGGGGATTTGACCTCTATCTCCACTCCAAAGTTGTGGGTGTCCTATTGCTTCAAAAATAAATGAATAGGGGGAGATGTGAGGAGCCGCCCTCGCTATCGCTATTGCCGTTAGAAGATGGCGCTGACATCCACTGTCAGTTGGAGTTAACTGTCGCTGTCAGTTGGAGTTAACTGTCGCTGTCAGTTGGAGTTAACTGTCGCTGTCAGTTGGAGTTAACTGTCGCTGTCAGTTAGAGTTAACTGTCGCTGTCAGTTGGAGTTAACTGTCGCTGTCAGTTGGAGTTAACCGTTTAAACTGTGCCTCTCCCGTGACGTCATCTGGGGTGATGTGCAAACCACCAATCCCGGCTCTACACATCTCACTCGGAGCTCCTAGGCTTATATAAGGGGCTGGGTTTCTTAGCTTGGGGTCTCCCTCTAAGAAGCTGATCATCTATCTCTCAAGATGCATTAAAGCTTTACTGCAGAAGGATCCGAGTGTTCTGCGTCGTTCTTGCTGGCGAGACGGTAGCGCGGGACACTGGGCCCTGCCCCATCAATCACTAATTAAGAACATGCCCTACAGCCAGATATTATGGAGGCATTTTATCAATTAGGTTTCCTCCATTCAGATAACTCTAGCCTGTGTTAAGTTGACAGAAAACCAGTCAGCACAATTACTCTCTTAATTTCCTGTCCAATTATAGTGAAAATTAGTAGTTTTCCTACTAGGCAACAGAGAGGAAAATGGAAATACACTGAGAAATTGCATCCATTCAGCAATGAGGTTTGCGTTCTTTGGGGAAAGATCAATGTGATTTTAGCACACTGATCTCCTCAAGACAGGCAGGAAATACATTGTCAGGGGAAATGAGTACTCCTTCTTCATTCCCAGGAAGGGTTCAGAGCCTTCATTAGTCACACAGCTACCCACAACAGGAAAGTGGGTGGCATGAACAGAGTCATAATGAGGAAACATAGGGCACTGAAAACCAAGCAGGCTGATGTCCCCAGTGCTGACTAAATGTACAGGATCCTCAGACCACACACATTCTTTTCGGGACAAAGAGAGGCTAAGGCCATTCACTGAAGGCTACTCTGTTTAAGCATGGATGAAGGGATTAGGCCATAAGATATTTCCTACTATTCATCTCTAGAATTTTCCCAAGGCTTTTAAACTTGAATTGCACAAGTGACTTAGCCATAAACAATTATAACGCTTTCTGTATCACTTCAAGGCCTTATTTATCACTGTCATTGTGAACCCACCATCAATGAACCAGAAAGCAAAGACCCCCACTTAATCTTTTTTATTGAATCATTCCTCAAAGATACATAGAGTGCCTACCTGTATCAAGTGGCTGTTTCTGAATAGCAAATAACCCAGACTTTGGTGGCTTAACACAGTATATAGTTATTGTGTTACAATCTATTGTTTCTCTATATCTTAAATCCAGGTTCAGGATTGCTGAGTCCTCTGCTTTGGGATCCATAAACAAATGGCAACATTCATCTCTAGACTAAAGAAGGATCCACTTCTAAGCGTTAGGCTCTTGCCACTATCAAGGTCTTTGATGCTACCCATGAGACTTTATCTTCTGTTCCCTGTGTTTCTCTAGCATGGCAACTTTCTTCAGGAGAGCATAGAAGCCAAGAGAAAGAATCAACTAGCAAGCAGGAACTGAAAATCTTTACCCATTTAATCACAGAATTGATGTCTCTTTGGTTTGGCCAAGTCCTATTGTTTGAAGTCAAACAATAGGCACCAACAACATCTGAAGGGATGGGATCACATGAGGGTGTGAATTCCAAAATGAGGACATCATGATCTTGTGAAGGTGCTGTCCAGCATACCCTCTATGGAAAATCTTGTGTGTACTGATGCAAAGACATGATGAACCAAGCCCGGTGTTGGTGGCTCATGCCTTTAATCATAGTATCCAGGAGGCAGAGGCAGGCGGATCTCTGTGAGTTCGAGGCCACCCTGGTCTACAGATCAAGTTCCAGGACAGCCTCCAAAACAATACAGAGAAACCCTGTCACGAAAAAAAACAAAAAACAGAAAACAAAAACAAACAAACAAAAAGACTTGATGAACCTACCAAATAATGCCAGTTCCTTCCTCAAGTTCACTCCAAAGAACATAGATAAGATAGAGGCAAGAAACAAAACAAAAAGGAAATTTTCTGGGGCCTCAAACCACACAGTCTTTCCTGAAAAATGTGTATGTTGGTGAGTTCATACTAACAGTGATAAATCTGAGCTTGGAGAGATGCAGTATTGTTTATGGCTAAGCTATTTGTGCAACTGAAGTTTATAAATCTTGAAATTTTTTCTAGAAAGCCTGTGATGTTTCTTCACCACCTCTGGGTTAGGTAGATGAATGAGACTCTAATTATTCCTTTAGATCTTGCCAGGGCGACTCCCAACATAAATGGAATATGTGATTGCTAATAAGAAGCAATTAGAAAGCAAGCAATAACTCTTCTAATAAACCTATTGCTTCACATAGATCTACAAAATATCTTTTGTTTAATTACAATGCAATTGTAATGCAAATGTTTCCCGAAATAGGCTGCAGTTTGTCCTACAGCCACTCAAGGGTACAGACACCTGAATGTCAGATTCTTCTAGAAAACAAAGTTGATAGGAGAGAACCCTGCCATTGTGAACAAGACAAAGAAGAAAGATTTATTTTCATTAGTTTGTAACATAACCTCTACTTCAAAAACAGAGCCATCGACAATGGTTTACTGTGACCCACAGAATAATGTCTTCCTCCCAAAACTTGCACACCCTCCTCAGAATTTATTATTGCTGTCTCATTCAGCAAAAGGAACTCTTCAGGTGTGTTTAAGGTTAAGAATTTTGAAACTGGAAGATTACTCTGAATTATCTGGTGCAATCGAATCACAGGAGTCCTTAAAATGTACCAATGAAGCAGATGAATGGGACAGATAGTTGCAACGAAGAGCAGGAGAGCAACAGTGAGATTGCTCAGCAGATCAAGGGGCTTTGCCATCAAGTCTGATGACCTGAATCCCCTCACTGGGACTTTGATAGATATAAGAAAGAACCGACTTCCACAAGTTGTCATCTGACCTGCATGGGAACCTTGTGGCATGCCCTTCCCCAACAAACAAATATATGAATGTAGGTAAGAGTTCTGTCTCCATTACCCTCCTCAGGTTTTCCTCCCAGTCCGTCTCTATTCCTTCACGGTCTTTGCAGCAGTGGGAATGGAAAGATTGTAAGAGCCAGAAGTGGTGGACAATTTTAAGGAAACAGCATTTTCTAGACACACAGGGCAGAGCCACATATGAACTCATAGAACGCACAAAATCTGCACAAGCCCAACCCAGACAAAATTCTCGCACAAAAGAAAGGGAAATGGGCACTAAGCTCCACCTTAAACAAGAAGCTATTTGCAAATAACTGCTGGAAGAAGCAAAATTCATTAGTTTGTTTGTTTGTTTGTTTGTTTTAATGGAATGACACCAAGTGTCTCAACTACACTTTAGGGCAATTCCCATGCTCAGGAGAAGTTGAGAAGCACAAATTGGACTCCATGTTCAGTGGGTCTTTTTCTTTTTTTAAGGAGAGACTAAGAACATGGCATGACTTGCTGGGGAGAGTGGGAGGGTCTGGGGAGATTTTGGGATGGGAAAGGATATGATGGAAATATACTGTATGAAACCTTCAAAGAATAAATAAAGATTATACTTTGAAGAAGAGCAGGAAAAACACAATGCATATACATAAACTAAGAGGGCCGATTGCTAAGGAATTGAGTGGCCTCACGAAGCTGAGAGAAGCCCTCTTCTGACAGAGCAAGAGCAGGACTATCTCCCTCCAACAACCCTGAAATGCTCTGTTCTGCCAAAACTTGAATTAGAAGGGAATTCATTCTTCCCTTGAGCCTTCAGAAAGAAGTGCAGCACTTTAGACACTATATCTTAGCCCAGTGAGACCCACTTGGACTTCTGACCCACAGATGTGCATGTCAATAAACTCGATTGCTTTTTAAGCTGCCAGGTTTATGGTAATTTGTTATGGCAGCAGTAGAAAACGAATGGACTCACAAGGTGGTTAGTGACAATTTGATTCATTAATATATATAAAGCACTAGGAATTTAACTGGCTCATTTTAAGACCTGGCACACATTAGCTAGTCTGTGAGTCAGCAACCCATGAGTCTGTAGATTCTACATTGATAAAACAGCCCAGTTGAAAAATGGTTAAAGAATGTATCCACTTTCTTTCTATTTTCAAATAAATATCTCCTAATGATCACATATTGTCATGCAATAAACTGCTGGTCTCTGATGCCAGAATCCCAAAAGAAGGGAACCATTGAACAATATTTTTAACACTCAGACGTAAACTGAATAAAGAACCCAATGACCTTTTGAGGTCTGACATTCTACTTTTTCATTCTGGTAGAGCAATTTCCTCCTGGATTTATCTTACTACATTTGGTTGCTTAATAAGAACTGGACCATATGTCAAACCTCTAAACAAATCCATTGTTCATAATGTATGTTCATTCTATTCTTGCCAGAATATTGTGGGCATCTTTCTTCCTCTTTGCCCTATTTATTCATCACTGCATGCCTAGCAATTGCACTACAAACATTCCATAGAAATGTAACCCTAAATAGTTTCGTATACAGGAACAATGACAAGTAAGAGACTATTATCTTTCTCATCCATTTTCAATCAGTTCTCGGGATTAAATACTTGCTGGCTCTAAAGGAGGATAAGTTCTTTAGTATGAGTGTTATTAAAATAATGTATAATTATAAGTGACAATGTAGGATGACGTCTGCTAATTTGGTGCTTTAAAGAAGTGGGATGAGCCATGAGGATGACTCCCTGCTAAGCAAATGCAAATTATGAAATAACACTGACTCCGAAGCATTTTCTGAGAACAGTTCCCTTGGAGACAGACTATGGAGATGGTTCCTTGGTTTCACCTTCTTTTTTCTTTCTTTTTTATTTTTCCTCTTAATTTTTTTGTTTTATTTTGGGGTATGGTGGGAGATGGGTGGGATCTGGAGGCATGATGTGAAAGACACAGAGAATAATAATTTTTTTTTGGTTTTACGAGATAGGGTTTCTCTGCATTGTTTTGGAGGCTGTCGGTCCAGCCCGGCCTCGAACTCACAGAGATCCGTCTGCCTCTGCCTCCCAAGTGCTAAGAATAATAATTTTTAAAAAAGAATGCATAATGCACTTGCAGAAGAGTTGAGTTTGGTTCCTAGCACCTTTACCAGGCAAGTTACAACCACCCATAATTTCAGATCCAGAGGGATTCAATGCCTCTGGCATCTGTAGTCACCTGCACTCATATGCACATATGCCTCAACCACACACACACACACACACACACACACACACACACACACACACACACCCTCAATTGAAATAAAATTTTATTTGGAAAGACAGCATTTTTCCATCTTTCTGATCACTCTCAAGGGACAAATTCAGTTTTATGCCATAGGAACCTTGTAATAATTGTCCTCACACTTGGTTCATGTCCCTTTACAACCTCAAGGAAGCAAGCATCAAGCTGAGACTCACAGGATGGGCCAGAATATAGCTGGGATCTAATTACATTGTTTGGCTCCAGTGTATTCATCATCGTGGATGCATTCTGTCTGGGACGAGTGATAACACTTTTCTGTTTTCAATGGTGGAACAATGTTTTCTCTTAAAACCACTAATTTAAAATTTATAAGTGAGTCTGATCTCAAAAACAAAAAAAATTGTCAAAGTTGCATGAGCTTTGCTTTATAGAAATAACTGGAGTTTGGGGAATAGCATGGTGCAATGTGCTGTACAGAAGAGGGTTAAGAATATTATGCATGCTTAGTTCTGTACCCCACATTTTATTTGGATTGTTTGGTGTTTTGGTGACTAGCTTCTTGCGTTCTTTATATTTTTGGAAATCAGTCCTCTGTCAGATGTGGGGTTGGTGAAAATCTCAGTGTCTGTGCTACTGGTGTTATGTTCATGAAGTGACCTCCTGTACCAATTCATTCAAGGGTACCTCCCACTTTCCTCCCTCTAAAAGGTTCAACGTGGCTGGATTTATGTTGAGGTCTTTGATCCATTTGGACTTAAGTTTTGTGTATGGTGATAGATAAGGATCTATCTGCAGTCTTCTACATGCCAATATCCAGTTATGCCAGCACCATTTGTTGAAGATGCTTTCTTTTTTCCATTATATAATTTTAGCTTATTTGTCAAAACTCAGGTGTTTGTAGGTGTGTCGGTTAATATATGGATCTTCACTTTGATTCCATTGGTCTACCTGCCTATTTTGTGCCAATACAGTGCAAACAGTATTTTTCCCTAGTGCACAAATGGACTTTGGGAGCCCATTCCTTATGGAGGGATGCTATTTCAGCCCAGACACATGGAGGAGGGCCTCCCACAAATGATGTAACAGATTTTGATGATTCCCCCATGGAAGGTCCTACTATCCTTGGGGAGTGAGTGGTGGTGGCTTGGGGGGAGAGGAAGGGGGCATGGGAGAATGGGAGGGAAAGGGAATGGGGAATTAATATGTAAAATAAGATTGTTTCTAAATAAAAAGAATATTATGCATAAAGTCAGAAGATGCTGTTCACAAATCCCTCAGTTTAGGAAAGGCCAGCATGGAAGAAGTGGGATTTTGCAAGGGGCAATGGGAAAAGAACCAGCTATGCCATGATAAGATCCACAGGGCAACCAAAATGGCCTCTGAAAGAGAAAGAGTAATAGGAGGTGTGAAAGAGAGAAGGGGAGAGGGAAGGAAAAAGAAGGAGGTGGAGAGGGAGGCTCATTTGACTCACTTGAGTGAAGATGCATGGAAGAAAGTAGTGATGGATACACCTGTAAGGAGACTGCAGACAACTTTCCATTCCAAGCTGATTACCTCCCTTGAATCAAGAACTGGGGTAAGGGGTATTAAAGGATGTGATTTCTAAGTAAACAGAATCTTTTTAAGAAGGGTAATTCCTAACAGAGGTGTGAAGTAAGAAATTTAAAAATCCATGTTGACAGACTATAGGGGCAACATTACTTCTGCCTTCTTCTATGATCTACCCTCTTCTCACAGGAAAGCAGATAGGTTGAGCCTAATCCAGTGGCAGGTCAGACATGAAAATATGAACAGTGCAAACTGTATTTGATGGGGATGGGAGGAAAATGCAGGGAGTTGGGTGAGGAGAGAAGGGGGATGAATCTGGGAGGATTGAGAGAGGGAGTATGGTCAAAGAACTAATAAAAAATTTAAGGAGACATTAGCAAACCTGACAAGGTTTGCTGTAAGTGTTCTGGTCTTAGGCAAATGCTGGCATTTTTCTATGCCTTGGTTTCTTCATTCATGTAAGAAGAAACAGAAAACTTGTAAGAGAATAGTGCATATGAAGCCTAGAATGTAATAAAGGCTCACTCAGTGCCTGTCTTTACTATGTTACTTATTGCCAGTTTAGACCCTCAGGTATGCAGCAGTTATCACAGGGCAGACATAGGTAAACATGTTCAACTTTTTGTTTTTGCCATGTATATTGCACCTACAAAATTCACATTCTAGGGCACCACAATCAAGATCGTTTTTAAACTCTCATATTGCTTTAAGTAAGGGGATATTAAATTAAGGGTCCTACAGATGAATTAAGGATAGTCTAGAACTCAGATTCCAAGCTCAAAGATCTATGCATTGCTCACCTGTAAATACTAATCAATAACTCTAATTATGAATCCCTTGTAAAGAAAAATGTTGTCAAAATGTTGTAGGTAATAAAAATATGTGTGATAATTTAAATCTACAAAACATCATTATTTTTATTGATTCAAATGCCTAAAATGAAATAGCTTAGACTAGGTAACTTATCAACAACAAATGTACATTGTCTGTGGTTTGAGAGCTGGAACGTATGACAGAAAAGGCAACTGCATTGCTTCAAAACTTGTCTGTCATAATGACACTAACCTGGGGCTGGAGAGATGGTTCAGTGACTAAGAGCATTTGCTACTTTTCCAGAGGACCTGGGTTCAATACCCAGCACCCAAGTCAGATGGTTCACAATTGCCTATAACTTCAGCTCCAAAAGATCCCACACCCTCTTCTGGCCACTGTGGACATTCCCCCACATATGCCATGCATGCATGCACTGGATATTTTCCCTACATACGGCATGCACACATCCACACATACACAATAAGAATAAATTTCTGTAAAAGGCACTAACCCCAGTTATGAAGACTCTACCCTCATGATCATTTCTCTTAAATGAAGGTTCTTCCCATGAAGACCATCACACTGGGAATTAGGTTCAATTACATGAATGGGGGAGAGAGGAAAAGACAACATCAAACCATAGTAATCATCAAAGAATTAAAAACAACTGACTGAATGATTAGTATCACTCACAATGTCATGAAGAGATAATCAGTGATGTGTCCCTGGATATTTAGTGCATGTTCTTAGCCTGATAGATAAGGAAACCTCCTTTGCTGAAGTTACAAAGACAGGTGCCATAGAATGAGCAACTTTTGGGAGAGTACTGAGGTCAAGAACAGGAAGGAATCATACTTGGGCTCATGTTTTCCCCACACTGCTTTCCATCTCCACTGGCCACCTAGTCTTTCTTCTTATCTTCTTAGGCATCCTCTACTCTGACCCATATTTCTTATTATCCCACCTCACATTTTTTTCTTCTTTACTCCTTTCTTTAGCTTCTCATACCAAATCCTGCAGAGGAGGTGTCCTGTTTTCCCTGGGCCCAGCTGAATGATATCCATTCTAGCTGATCGGCTATCTTGGGTTAATTGTATGGAGAGGAATTAGTGACTCAGCATACAGTCCTCTGGAGATGCATCTCCATGATATACACATCTCTGGAAAGTGCACGTTCTTAACCCGAATAAGGAAGCTAACGAAAGAAGTTCTGGATGGGTGTGAAGGGGAAAGGATGAGACACTAGCTGGTGGTGGAAGCTTCTTAACAGTAAAATCCTTCAGCCAAATAAAGTGGACAGCTGTCTACTTTCACATCCTTGAAGCTTGTTTAGAAGCGGTCAAGAGAGTTTGCCTTTGTTAATTTATAATTCATTCTTCCATCCATAAAATAAATTTTGTTTGTTCCTTAGCCCCTATATATTAAAATAGTCTTACACGGAACCTAATTACTCAGAAAAAATGCATTAATCTCAACTGTCTGGCCCTAACTATGAATAATGTTTTTATTCTTTTCTACAAAGGATGGCTACTTTATTTGAAATCTCCAAGATGTGTTCAAAGTGTTCAGAAGAGCAATATTCAAATTCAATATTCCTCAGATACTGTCCCTGAGATTCAGATATGTACACATTTGTCAGGAACCAGCCAACTAGAGAACAGATAAGTACTGATGCCAAGTCTATCAAACTTAAGTAGAACTGATGAAAGTTTGCAAATGGAGAGTGGCTTTCCCTTCATTTAGCACAGTTGTACATGAAGAAAATGAAGCTCACATTTGGCAAATGCAACCAATGCTTAAATTTCATAACATTTGGGATAGACTTGCAATTTATGATAGGTTGTATATATCAATACACACAGTGTGTGTGTGTGCGTGTGTGGGGGGGGTGTTCCTTAATGGGCAGACTAAGAAAAAAACCTTTACTGAGTAAAGCTAAGATGTGCCTTCTTCCTTTCATATCACTGGCATCTTTCCAACACAAAGCAAAGTATCTTGACAAGATGAGATAGTCCGATGTACATTAAAAGTTCCCAGTGAATTCAGAAACTGATTTTGACACTCATGGGAGGAACACTCATAGCAAGACTAATTGATAAATCATAACTCAGATGCTAACCCATCATGGAACATTTGTTGAGCATCATTGCCAAGAAGCAGAGAAACTGTTGACTCTCCAATTTAACTGGTCTACATAATAGCCCTGGGATCATCCTGAACTTCCAAAGTAAGACTGTAATGAAGAAATAATTGGATTTTGTGAATAAGTTAGAAATACTCACTTAAGTTAGCATGCTTTGTCAAAAACTCTTAATATAGTCAGAGAATTGTATTTGTTGGAGATAGTTGAAAATAGTTTATACAAGAGAAATACTAGTATCAAGAAAAAGCCAACTCTCTTGACTCTCATGCTAATGGAAAAGCTTTCATTCCTAATAAAATATTTTCTATGCCTACAAGGATCTTATAAATATTTATGATATGTTCCTTCAGTAGTTTGTTAAACAGAGTAACAATGTTTGTTTCTGCGTTCTAGAACCTTTTATGAAGTTGGTCTGAAAATGTTTTGTCAGATGTATCTAGGGTCACATTTTCAGTGATTGAGACATCAAATTAAGCCAGGTATGGTGACCCAGGGCTGTAATTTCAGTACTCAGGAGATAAGGCTGAAGGATTATGAGCTCAAAGGAACCCTAGGTGGTATTTTGAGACTTAGGTTAAAAAATATTAGTTCTTCAATCTCAATGATAATAAAATATGATTGTAGGAAGGCTCTGGAATAAATAACAATGAACATTTTCTCACCCAACAACTTTGTATGTATTGAAATATAGAAGGCAAACTTTCAAACAAATGAGAAGGCACTCCCATTAGTCTTAGTCCTACGCTGGGTGAACCTTCAGACTCAGAATAATTGAAGTTCCCATTGGGCATGGACCTACTTTAAAGATAATCAAATACTCTGGTATTTCTTGTTCAATGTAAATCCACACACCCCACGAATGTGAGAATATCCATCTACCCAGTACAGTACATTCAGTCATAACAAGACATGACCCCCTTCCCTGAGTTAGATCTGATTTGAAATCACAGAATGTCTCAGGATTTTGTCACATCTCTGACTAAAGCAGAGTTGTTTTAACAGTAGTAAAACTCAGTGTTAACTAACCTGTATTACAGCAGGGCTGATGCCTTCTGGTATTTATTTTTCAAGTGCCCAGAATTCCAAACTTATATAGAGTTTCTTAATTCAAGCAACACAGACTTATCCCCAGTGGAAATACTTACCTAAATATCTTCCTCAAGCAGGTATGGACATTCATGAGCTATGAGCTAAGCTTGTCTTTAAGTCAGACTTTTTTCACTCAGTCTTCCCCAGGATCCCAAACTTCTGACTCCTACAATGCAGGTGGCCATGGGAACATATACAGCATATAGCAACTGATAATTTAGGTGTTGACCCACCAGACTCTGATGGAGATAATCCTGCCTAGCAAAGCTTACAGGACCACTGACTCTGAAAACCTGTTGCCTGTATCTGTAATTTCTCTCATGTGACATTCCATTTCTTCCCTAAGCATAGCTTTGGATGTTTTTCCACTGCTTTTGTGTTTATCTCCTGAAAATATTCCATCTACTGGGCACTCATATACCTGTGGATGATCAAGAAGATTATTTCTCACTAACTGTATAATTTTGATATATAGAAAGTATACTAGTTCATGCTTCATAACTAGATCTATTGCTCCAAGAGATTGTAAGACACTTGAAGCCTGCTTTGTTCCTTTTAATCATACTAACATGAGAAAAATAATAATCAATTTCTTCTCAGTCTAACACAAATTGCACACAATTCTCTCATTTTTACTTCAGAGCAAGTTCAAACTAGAGTAAATGAATCTTAAGTTAAAAACTTTGAAGTTATGCACAAGGTCAGAATCGCAGGTGACTAGCCAAGGTTATTTACACAAAACAGCATTAAAAATCATGCTAATTCTTCGACTGTCATGTCTAGTTGATAAAAGACCTATGCCTCAAAGCTTATTTCAGTGGGCAATGTGCCCCTCACTCTGGTCACAATCTTACTCCAGAAACCTTGACATTGTGTTGCCATGGAAAGGTCTATGCCCTTATTTCTCACCCAGAGGAATGTGCTTTTGACCAATGATATGTAACTGTTGTGATTTTTTGTTGTTGCTTCAGTGTCCTGAAAAAAAAGTGTATTTAGGCTAGAGGAACAGAGAAGCAAAGGGAATTGGAACAAAGAATTGAAACAGAGAATTAGAAAAAAGACTTACAACTACAGAATTAAAAGAGATTTAGAGAAAGATTTAGAACTACAGAATTGGGACAGAGAATTGAAACAAAGGAGAACTATAAGTTGCAGAGGTAGAATTAGAGCTGGCAGAAGAATAAAGAGCACGACTCAAACAGCACATGTGTGAGTTCATTCAGTAACGCTCAGACAAGAGATTCCTAAGTTCCCTTCAGTACATTATGGCAACTGACCCAAACCCTGGAAGAGAAGTCAGCAGAGTTGGACTCAGCTGGTTCCCAAAACTACAACATCTATCAACATCCCCTGGCTAAGATTGTTTCCCAATAGGTGTGATTTTAGCAGAAAAGGAATCTTAGTGCAGTAGGAATGCAGGTTAGTGTGCCCGCCCCCATTTCAACTCTGTGAATCCCTCTTCTACCTTTTTCACTCCTGATGGGACCTGGTGATCTTATGAGCTTCCCATGATCCTCATGCTTATCAATGAGTGACCTCTGTCTATATCAGTCTGTGCTTGAACACTGTATTGTGTTCTTCCTCTTAATTAATACTTAAACATAAGTCTCTTCATTTGAACCATATGAGTGGGTCTAGTTTCTAGGCCAGCAACCTGTTAAAGCAAGAGTAGATTCTTCTATTTTTGCACAAGGATCATCAAGGCAGGAACTACAAATATGCAAAAAAGCCAATGATAATATATTAGAAGATGGTATAGATTGGGAAAGTGGAAGGTCTATGCTCTCTAAAGCAATTCATGTTCAACTGTCTTTCAGAAAGCATAAAAAACGGAGGGTGGTCACTTGCAGCCCCCTGAAGTAGGAGCTATGAAATCAACATTGAGAGAGTTACTCTAAAACAAATAAAGGTTTTGAAGTTCCAAGCTATCTGAAACATGAAGTAGGCCAGGCTTGATTTACTTTTAAAACCAAATTTAGTTTGAATAGCATTATGTTTTCAATATTAAGTAAAAGCAGTAATTTTGTGTTGGATAAGGACTAGGAGGAAACTTGTGTTAAAGGACTGAGCTATCAGCCTTTTTAATGTGGTCATCAGCACTGTGTATAATCTTCAATCACATGTTCATCTGTCTCATAAACATAAAGTTTATTTGGGCTCCCAAGAAAGGAAGATCATTTCTAATTAAGTGTAGTTTAATTCATGAAACTAGAAGTAATAGAGTAATTACCCAGTACTAGCTTGTGTCATAGAGACCTACAGTGAAACAGAATGTCCCATTAGCTGAAAAGTCAGCATTTCAAGTCTGACCAGATGGTTGTACTGAATCAGTTAGATGGCAGCATCAGACTCCCGTGTCTCTGAATCTATTGATGTGGCTTGCTGTCCATCAGTTATATTTAGACTGGGAACATAAGCTACCATTGGGAGAGCTCCCAAATTGGCTATATGCAGCAAAAACTTCCCACAGATCCACAGAGCAGCTCTCTACCAAGGATCCTGCAACCACTACTCTTGCCCATGGCTCAGGAACCACACAGCCACCACACTTAATATTTCAATGAAGAGAGTGAAAACACAAACAGTAGAATGAAAAAATGATAAAAATTCAAGACATGAAAGCATTTAATAAAGAACTTGCTCCAAAATTTACCAAATATTAGGACACAAAATAAGTCTTAGTAGATATAACAAAATTGAAATGGTATACTGTTCCTATCTGACCACCATGGATTAAAGTTGAATATCAACAACAATAGAAATAGCAAGAAGTATAAAAACCCATGGAAGCTGAACAACTCACTATTAAATGAAAAGTGGGTTAAGACAAAAATCAGGAAGGAAATTAAAAAATATGTGTGTCTCAACTTGAGTAGCTAGTAAATGTCCTGGGATTAAAGAGGAAATTTCCCAGGGAGGGGAAAATAGAATATAGTATTACAAAGAGATAAAAGGTAAATTATGATATAATTGGAAAAAAAGATGGAATGGCAGAGTAAAGGAGGGAATACAGAGGGAGACAACTAACACTAAAGGCCTTTTGAAAAGTCATATGGAAACCTACTAATGTAGAGGCTTCCTTAAATATATACATATATGAAAGGAATTTAAAGGGAGTCACCATATAATAGAGGAACCAAGTGGAACCTCTAGTGCCTAGGATGAGTTGCATCTTATTGAGTTGTTAGCCCATGGAGTCCTATAACCAGCCCATCCTCCAAACATCAATGGTTATTGCAAAAAATTATTGGTTATGTTCTATAACCTGTTGGTAAGACCCTACTGCAGAAGGCACAACTAACTTTCATCATTGAACTTCATGTTATCCCAGCACTGCCATCCGAATTCCAATCACTTTAAGATGAAGAGGCCAACCTAATCTGATACCAAAGAGAAGCCTCGCTTCTGATTTATCACTTGCCCCCTCTTTCTTCCAATCTTCCCTTGAGATCTTGTCCTTTAGCTGTTATTTCTTGTCCCTCCATATGCCATTCCAGGGACAAACAATAATTAAAGGCTAGAGATCTTCTTTAAGAAATCCAAAAAGGATTTGTTGAGAGAATTAGTTATACTATCTCCTGAACTCAGATCAGTTGAAACTCTTTGAGGAACTAGATGAACATTCAGATGGGTTTGGGGTCTTAGAGGATAGATCTTAAGGCATTTGCTTATCAAAGCAAGCAGACTAAGATCCAAGATTAGCAGTCAGTGAAGGGCTCCAGCAGGACCAAGCATGGCAAACATGGTACCAGCAAGTTTTGCCCTTTCCCTTGCTAAATCATTAGATTACATTCCTAAAGCTAGCCACCGAGGTTTATTCCCTTATTTGGCCACTTTGTTATGCCTGACTCATTTCTGAGGCTGATCACCAAGGTCCAATTATCAAAACATCAATGTTCAGCAATCAAAACTTATTATTTTGACTACCTAAATTAAAATATCCAACTTATCCTAGCTCATTCTAACATATACCCCTCCCTTTCCCTTTTTCCTTCTTAAAATTAACACTTACAAAGCTACTTGGTGCTGTTTCTGCCTGATACAGATTTAGCCCTGCTTAATAAAGGTTCTGTTTGGGTTTGGAAACTGGTTTTTAGGTCTGGTGTATGCCTAATCCGCGATCCAGAAGGGGGGCATCCTGAAGTATGCAGATCCCTTCAGTAGGCATATTGGAATTGGGGAAAGCTGACAGTGTAGTTCCAGTCTGATTTCAGATTCCTGAATACCATGAGAATCAAAGATGTAAGAGTCAGTCTGAAGACTTGAAGGCTTAAGACTCAGAGGATTCAGTTATTATGCCATGTGAGTCCAAAGGCTGGAAAAGTTCAATAGCTCAAACACTGGGCAGGGGGATTCCTCTCTCACTGTCTTTTTGTTCTGTTCAGGTCTTTAGTCCATAGGTAAGATTACAGATTGAAATATTAGTCTCACCCAAAGTAATTTCACAGACACACTCAGAAAAAAATATTTGACCAAATGTCTAGGAGACCTGTGGCCCAGTTAATGTTGTATGAGACTCTCCATCATAGACACTTATGTCACAGTTCTTTTGGGATGCTCCTAGCTTTGCTTTGGACATTGATTCACGTGTTTGAAAGGTATATCTGAGATCCTTGACTTGCCACTAATAGATGCACTTGCTGAACCCCTCTCTACAGGTCCCATCATCTGTGAAGCTCTAGGAAGCATCTCATGCTGAGCATCTTTGGGTGAGGTGGCACCTGACCCTGGGTCTATCACTGGGGACACCCTGGGCTTTGCATTTTACACTGAGTGTTTCCACTCGTGGGCTTTTCATTTAGGTGGAAAGCATGCTTCCAAGAGAATTCTCTTCTAAGGAGTTTCTAACATCCAGCCCCCTGTGAAACAAACCCTAGTGGGCTCTGTTGGCTGGTTTGCGAATGCCTGTACCTGGAATGGGAGAGTTGAAGTTTCAGACTATGGTTTTGACAGTGCTGCATCCCATTTTGATATAGGGATTAGCTTGCTGCCATTGTTCTCAGCTTTGAGTCCCAAGACGAAACTCTGAAAGTTTGTTACAGGCATGGCTTTCCCTTTGGACTTCAGGTGTCATTCATTATTAGTAAAAGAGAATTACATGATGGGAAATCTCCCCCAAATTTTCTTCTTTCACACCTTGATGATTACATTATGTGGTTATGAGGATCCAGGGGATAAACCCCATAGAGACGAAAACAGAATGTACGTGTTTTTCTGTGGCTCAAAGACAGCTTATATAATCCAAAGCTGAAAACAAAAGAACTCTCTTATAGAGGGCAGAAAAGAGAATGGAAGAAGCCGGGCATAGTGGCAAACATCTTAAGCCTGACTGCGGAAGAAAAATCATGAGTTGGAGACCAGTCTGGACTACATAGTAAAACTCTATCTCAAAAAGCTCTGTGCATGCATGTGGGTGTGTGTGTGTGTATGTTCATATGAGTGTGAGAAAGAAAGAGGAATTTTAAAAGAAAACTATCCTTATAGCCATTCTGCTTCCCTAGAATACAGATAAAGACAAAATTATAGTTCTCACCACTTCAGGCAGAGACTATGCAGGATAATGAAAGAGTGAAGGCACTCTCAGGTGGCCTCTCAGCAGTTCATGTGTTTACCAAGGGCAACAGCAATGTCAGCAACAACAAAGGTCCTGTGATCCTGGGATGTTGCCTCAAGGAGTAACCAATTGCTCTTCTCTTTGTGCAATAGGTTACTATTGAGCTGTGACTCATAACAGCAGCTACACAAATATGATCCAAGGTACCTAACAATCACTTCCCTTACAGCCCTTCTGACAGCTGTAGATCCTCAGTTCATTAGTATATCTCTGTCCAGACTTCAGTTATAGCACTTTAAACTACTCTTGATAACATAAATTGATGGGCTTTGAATAAATTATAGGACAAGCTAGTAACTAAAAGGAAGAAGTCTTACCCCAAAGTAGCACTTTTTAACAATATAGACTTCAAAGGGGGATAATCCAGAGAACTTACCAAATCAAACTGTAGGCAGTTGACATTACCATGGCACACATTCTTAACCTATGTTGTCTAATCCTCTTGCATTGGAGGCCATATTTTTAGTATTTTCATACAGTATTTTCAGCATTATTTTCTTTATTACTACTTATTAACACAAACACTGCTACACTTTATACATTCATTTACAATCTCTAAAGTGTTCCTATTTTATTTAAGCAAAAGACATTACTTAAGTTCCCAAAAATAGCAGATACCTTTGCAGGAAACCGAGATAACACAGAAATTCTATCAGAGGTCTTATGATTTCCTTGAAGAAACAAATATTGCATGCTTTATAAGATAACATCATGGCTACTCATAAGGTACTAAGTTTAATGTTAAATGGGCCCTGAGAGTAGGAGTTCGGTGACCCTGCTATTTGACATTTGGGGGAATATAAATTCTTCTCTATGGATACCCAGAAGAATTATATCGCAATTCAATGGCCAAAGCCCTTATAATTTCAACATTGAAAGCATTAATACTACAAGACAGGGTCTCAATTGCACCTACGCTGTGTGTACATTTAGTGAGAATTCTCATTTTTACATAAGTCAATGATCTTTGGTTCTTATGTTCTGACAGCAAAGTAAATAAATTGCCTTTATTCTCCTTAGACTCCTTTCTAGAATTTGCATTTTATTTCTGAGTCTTTCTTTTCTGGTCCACAGGTTTAATAGTTTAAAATAGATATGTTATGTAATTACCTGCCTGCATATTGTGGGCTACACTTTCTTCTCACAATGCCCTCATTTCCATTCATTCCCTATCGCTGATCTCTGCATAGTGCTTCTATTTACCCAGTTAATTCCTCTATTGCCAACTATGAGAATATTTTTGGAGCCAGCCCCTCCCTTCTATGTACCCCTAGATCACAGTGGACACAACAGCTCTTATGCCACCTCTTATTAATACTGTATTATCACCGTTACTAGAATTTTACTATTACTAATGGAATTTTGACTCTCTAGTGCTCATGTTGTTTATGCAGAACCAACTCATCTCTAAATTCATGGTTCTGGACATGGAAACCCAGCATGCAGAAGGTGGCAAGAGAATGCAAATGAATTGAAATCAGAGCCTAGCACTTTGCATAGTTCTAAAATCCTATTGTATCTTTTCTGATAAACTATCTCAAAAAGTACATATTATCTTCAGCACCAGCATAGCCAAAAATGTGTCTTCATTGTTCAAAATAAAATCTGAGGAAAATGTTTCAAATTCTAGTTCTTTAGAATGTATGCCCATAATCTTCAAACATTCTCTAGGTAGGTTGAAAATAGAGTCATAATCCCAAATAGCACCACAGGACAACTCTAAGGAAATGAATCTAACAGAGAAAAATTAAAGCTTTTTTAAATCAGGATGTAATAAGACAGGGGTATAACTTAGCGAAAGCCTGAATAGAAAAGCCATACAAGACTACATAATGTGAGATTTGTATAGATTTGAAGAGTGGTCTGCCTCCAGGACATTTCACATGGTCTTCAGTTGTAATGATGGATGATCTCTAAGATAAAGGAGATAAAAGTCTGATTCTGCCACATTTGGGATGGACTACATCCTGTGGTGCTGTTCTTCAGAGAGGGATATGATTGCCCCAGAGAAGATGCAAGACTGCAGAGGGAATCCACACATGGATACCATTAAAGGACTCCATTCCCAGAGAACCTCCATCATCACCCACATTTTCTAAGCCTATGCTTTGTCCTCAAGTGACCGTGACCAAGGCTTTTCTACTTTACCACAACCCGCCATGGAAATTCCATTCTGTATGAAGGAAGACAGTTCTCATTCACCCATTGTTGTGTAATAGCATGTTGCCAAAAGGTTTGAAGCACAAAGAAAAAGAACAACCAGTATTCATCGTATCAAGTATAATTCATTCAAGTGATTTATTTAGTCCATTAAAGGCCCTTGAAATAAGAATTTTACCTTTTCTGAATAATAAGCATTTATTAGGATTTATAATATGCTTCTGTTTTGATTAATTATATACCATTATTATTCTAATGTATGCTCATAAAAATTTAACACATAAATCCTTATCATCATAAGAAATAAAAAGTTGAACTATTACAGAGAAAAATTAGTGATGCTAATATATAAGGTTTTAAGTATGAAAGTATATTAGATTAGCTTAAAATTCTGTGGAGAAGATGGAATAAAATTACTTCAAGAAGCAGTAGAAGTAAATTCCAATCATAAACAAATTAAAGAATGTGTTTGTTTTCAAAATTCATAATGATGGGCAAAGATCACCCTGATGTTTATTTCTTGAATACATTAAAAAGAACAATATAATGCTTGCATTTTCAAAAATCAATATTGCCAACACTCCAAGAATTATATCTTCTGCAACTATTTATATTCATGATGGAAAAAATCCTAAGTATCTCCCTAGAACTGTTCAAAGGCATATGCAGGTTTTAAAGTCATTTTAAGGAAAAATGAGCAAAGCAACATTCTGTCCTGCTGAGTTACATTGCATTCTGAGCAGAACTCTTTGGAAAGGTTGGAATAAATGAAAAAATATTCAAAGAAAACTCATGAGGTTAAAAAAACACTTAGAAACACAGCATTTTACAAAGACTATCTATTTGAAAGAAAAGATTTAGGGGGCATTTAGCAGGGACTTTACAGGGACAGAGTTTGAGGAACTACAATTGCAGCCCACAGAATAGGTCTTAGACTAGTATATGAAAGTACAAATAGTTTACTTTTCATTTTAATTTCATCCAGAATAGAGATCATTTTGATTGCCATCTATGCATGGGGAATCTTGGCAGGTAGTCATTAGGCGTTTAGCCTGAACATAGAAGCAAGTTCCTGTCATCAAATCTGACCAAAGACTTCAGAGACTGAGGTAAGAGTTCTCGGCCTGGTGGTGGTGGCACATACCTTTGATCCCAGCACTCAGGAGGCAGAGGCAGGCAGAGTTAAAGTCCAGCCTGGTCTACAGAACAAGGTCTAGGACAGCCATAGCTGTTACACAAAGAAACCCTGTCTAGACAAAACAAAAAACAAACAAAAAAATTTTCATCAAAGCAAGAGTAGAATTGGAAGTTTATAGAGGATTAATGCAATACAATGCTGTGTCCAGAATACATTGTTAGAGTCACTTCTGAATTTCCTCTTCAGAAGTCAAAATAGGATTTCCACTGCATAATGAAGAAATGTTAGAAATCTATATTATCTCTAGAAAAATATTTAACATGAATACATTTAAGAGACAGAGATCATTTCTCATTCCCATATTAAAATGACTAACTTTATTCAAATCAAAGTCACTTTTAATATTATAAACGAGTGTGGAGTTTGAGATGGACATCACTAATTTAATTAGAGCCACTTCAATAACTGAAATCAATTAGAACCTTAACAAGCATCAGGTGGCTGTGTTAATTTCTTTCTAACCATGTCCATGACTCACTAATCCAATAATTATGGCAAATATACTGAATTTTCTATCAAAATTATCAACTGAATCTAATTAACGAAGGCATTTGGGCACATCTTGACACAAGCAGCAGAGACTAAATTGAAGGATTGTCAATGCCATCGATTCCCAAAGGACTCAGATGTTCTTTCATTTTCATACTCAAGAATTTCCCAGACATTTTTAATGATGTCCTGTAGTGCACAACAAAGAGATGCAAACATCTCATTGACAAACTCAAAGTGGGAGGCAGCCACACAACCCTAGCACTCTGGAACACTGTCACTCTCTATTTCTGCCTATCTGCCCAAGGTCTCTCCGTGTACTTACAAGTAAAGCTTACTGGACCCCTGCTAAACTGAAACCCAGGGTGGACAATCTGCATGCTGGTAAAATAGATACGTATGTGCAGTACTATCGACAGCTCTCTCTCATTTCAATCATAAAAGGCTCAATAATATTAATTTTCATGCTGGTAAAATAGATACGTATGTGCAGTACTATCGACAGCTCTCTCTCATTTTAATCATAAAAGGCTCAATAATATTAATTTTCTTTCTTTCTCCTCTAGAGGGAAGTTAGGTTAGATCATCAAGGAAGCCAGAGATGAAATTCAAACATCAGGAACCCTGTATCATTGGTGAACTCTCCAGTAGGAGAACAATAAAACCGTGTATAGTTGGAGACCTGTTGACTGTCATGAGTCTGTCTGTTCTTATAGTCACAGAATGATGATCTATGGTATTAAAACAATGCCCCTAACTTGAAAAAATGTAAGTTAAAAGTAGAAATGGCAATTTTCATTGTTCTATGTGTGATTCTGAGTGTTCTCTTGCTAAGTGGAGTGTTGGAATGATATAGTATGTAATAAAATATTTGTTTCTTTATACAGGTTATATTATTATAACATCTCCAACTTTCTTTGTAAGAAATATCCCATAGGCAAAATTTTAAAAATTACAATATATGACAAATAGAATATAGTAAGAGAACAAAAGTTTTAAAAAGTTGCTTTATTACATAATTTTATCAGTTTTTCTTTAAAAGATGCAATACTAGTTAAAATACAATATTTTAAAAACTCACTCATATATTCAAAAGATATTAACCTTCAAGGCTTTTATTAGCACTTCTAAAAATAGGTATAGTATAAGATATTTTGAAGGCATTCTTACTCAACTATTAAAACTTGTGCTATCTTTTGAGAAATAAAATTGAATGTGCATAGCTAAACCACAACATTATTATTTCATTTAAGTCCCCTCTTTCTCTATACAGCAAACAGCATGTATCAATAGGACTCAATTTTAACACATTTATCAATAACATGACGTTGGGAGTGTCTTACATCAGTGTTCTGGCCCTTGTGAATGTAAGACACTTGAGAATGTACTCACTGAATCCCATTCACACGTACAAAACACTCCCTTTGAATAGAGCTCTTCCTCCATGATAAACTAATTGTGACTAACTTGTGATTCTAGACTGGTGCACTCCCACAATTCACATGAGTAATTGGTTTATTGCTATGCATTATATGTAACTGGGGTGAGAGTAAATGCACTTACACAATTTCCACAAGTAAGAGAACACGTGTGGGCGGAGGGGTCAAGGCGGGATAGCACAGAAAACAAACAGAAAGGAAGCTATATTTCAAATGCTGGAGACTGAATTTGGATGTCTGCATAAACTTAGTTCTCATACACCTTTACAAAAGTCCTTGACGGCTTATAGTAATTTAAAGAGACTGCAAAGAAATGAGTTCATTCACAATACTGCTACCAACACCCAACACTCAGCAAGTCTTCATTAACTCCACCTGTACCAACATTACCACACTGTGGTTAGCTCCAAAGGCAATGAGGCTCTATCACCTCCACCTAAACGAAAATTAACAGCCTGAGAAGATGCACTCATTCCAGAAGGATAGACACTTAACAATATAAGAGGGAAGTTTCTCACCAGGTCATGACTCCTGAGTTTTTTCCAAAATAAATATTTTAAAAGTATGCAATGACATTTTTAAGCTTAAGGAAAATATGAGGAAATATTCTGCCTTTCTATTTTTGCTTTAGTTATGCACACTAGGGAGAAATTTTAATGATCGTTGCCTGGAAGTGTGCAGAAAAAGTTTTTAAAAAATCAGTCCAATCAAGAAAAAAAAGAGTGGAACCTCTCTATTCATACATATTTCTGTATAGAGAAAGGGGGAAATTCTGTTTTCTAACATCTACATCTGAACGGAATGCAGGTTATCAAGCTGTGTAGCGAGGGCTCATACCTGCTAGGCTATCCCAGCAGCCAAAGTGTGGCAAGTTTGCTTTTCATTTTGGCCTTTTGCCTCTGTATTACCCATGGATACTCATGAAACATTTGGGCTACAATTAACCCGACATTTGCAGCAGTCCCTTATGGTGATGACAATGACCCTGATGGTGTGACTTTTTTTTTAAGACACAGAACAAATTTGTATCTATTCCATTCCTGGGTGAGGACAATGTAGAGATGGATGCCACACTCTCAGCTAAGCACACTGATGCTGCTGTTATAGAATACGGAGGTACTGTAACCCACAAAATTGAATTTATTCCCTGCAGTTCTGGAGGGAGAAGGCTGGGTTCTGGAAACCTCTATTGAAGTTCTTGTTGTTGTATTTCTGACATATTTGGAAAGACAAGTGAGTGAAGATGAGACAGGCAGAGAGAAAGAGAGAGAGAGATATGATTGTATGAATGAAAAAATAGTTAAATTTTTCCTTTTATCAGGAATTCACTCCAGCACTAACCAACTCACTCCTGTGATAACAACATTCCTAGCTCATTTCTAAGGAGACAGTCCTCATGAACTTATCATCTCTATCTCTTGGATCCTACCTCTCACCACCATTATATTGCAGTGTGCTCCAAAGACTTAAATGTTGGGGAGCACATTCAACCATAAAAGCATCTCATGAACAAAACAAACCCATTAATTCATACGAAGAACAGAAACAGCGGTCTCTTAGGGAGTGGTGGTAATTATATCCGTATGTATTTCAGGGTTTCCATTAAAATCTAATGGGATGCTTTCAGCTCTATTTCAAAGAGTTTCACTGAGAAAAACCCAGTCAGTTCTCTTCTCTGGCATTTATGTACAACTGTAAAATGGGATAATGATGCTATCTGTAAATACTGAATGGATGAAAAGTTAAGGAAGTCATCTTTAAGTTGAGAATTACCTCAATGGGAACAGTGTTAAAATTCCATCTTCATTGGAAACATTTGCTTCTATTGAAAGTGACTTATGTAGAAAGTAGAAATATTCAATAATGTAAAAATACATACAAAGAAAAAGAGAGAAAAGTAATATATTGGATGTGAATTGGACACGTAGCTGCATGAGAAACCTTGTCTAAAGTATGTTTTAAGTAAATAAAAATGCTACTTTGCTTAAAAGCAGTAACAAATACAAAACAATACATATCTCCTCATCCTTTTTAACCAAAACAATGACATTTATCCTGAATGCTTTGTACCCCTCAAGAGAGAACAGACTCAGTTTCTAGTGTTGCCTCAGGTGAGCTGTTTCAAGTGGACCAATGGAGAGTGATGAATGTATCTCTCCTACAATGGGACAGGAAAGTTTACAGGGTATCTTTTAATTCAACAGAGAGAATCTCACCCCTGCCTTTTGTCCAATGGGCCATTTTTTTCAAGTATGTTTTCTCGGTATTAAATTAGCTATCTATACTAAATATTTAACTTGGTAATTTCTCTTTTTTAAAAGACAAGTGACTTCATTTGCTACTTTCATTGTATGTGAGAATATGTGTGTAAAGATGGGTGTGTGGACCCCAGGATGTCAGAGTACAGCTTTCAAATTTGCTTCTCTGTTTTTCCATTATAGATTCAGCGACTAAAGGCAGTTCATTAGACTTATCCTGAATGTGTTTTCATCCACTGAGCCATCTTACCACACCAGGCTAGACATTTCCTTTTGATATTCAACACAATTTGTCAACTGCCATGTCTCTGTTTAAACAATGGCTCCTTGTCATTTTTGGACAGGGCATACTGGTCTCCACTCCAGTATCCCTACCATGGCAACCTTTACCATCTGATGTTGGCAGCAATCTCCCTGCAAGCTTCTACTTTTCATCTGTGAGATGTTCAATACACAACTCACCATAATTACTGCACAGTTAAATAAGTTCATAGATGCAAAGGCCCCTTAGCAAAGCCTAGAACACAAAATGTACACAATAAATGCCCAGGTTGGTTGTTTATGTAATAATTATTCTGCTGGAAAATACTCTGAGTTGACAAGCAGTAGTAGTTCATTGGCCTCAAGGTCAAGTTCCCCCTTTTGATTCCTCCCTCTGGTGCTTTAGTAATTTTTGTCCCTTTTCTTAGCAAAATTCCTTTTTCCAACTCTATTCTATTTCCATTCTAAAAAAAAAAAGTAATCCATGTTTCCACTTTTTCTCATCTGACATTTATGCTAAACATTCTGAGTCGGCCACAGTTTTCGAAGCTCTTTATCCCCTACCTATAAAACCTACTTGGGTCTGTCATCCAAACTACTCCTGCTGACATTTGGGACACATGCAAAAGGGACAGTCAAACTGAAGTGGTATACCAGGACTCCTGGACTGAGGTGCTATCCATGGCTCTCAAGCTGAGGTGGTCACCATGACTCCTGAGCTGAGGTGGTATCTATGATTCCTGAGCTAAGGTGATATCCATGACTCCTGAGCTGAGGTGGTATCCATGGCTCTCAAGCTGAGGTGGTATCCATGGCTCTCAAGCTGAGGTGGTAACCATGACTCCTGAGCTGAGGTGGAATCTATGACTCCTGAGCTGAGGTGGTATCCATGACTCTCAAGCTGAGGTGGTATTCATTACTCTCAAGCTGAGGTGGTATTCATGACTCCTGAGCTGAGATGGTATCTATGACTCCTAGTCAGATGTGAACTGCTTAAGAGAAATGTCTCCATCCTTCTCTTTACATCTTCAGCTTCTACATATCTGGCAGAACTGAGGTCTTTAATAGGACCTCAGTAAATGATGGATGAAGGACCCTGATGAAGACCCAAAGAGTGAATGTCATTTCATTCCATTTATACCTGAACTTACTCCTTCGCTTGTAATTCACCATCTTCCTTAGTTCTTCAAGGTCAAGGTTTAAATCATCTCTCATTATGGGTGAAGCCATGTTGCTAATAGTCTCTTAGGAAACTAGGTGGCTGGAAGTAAGAAAGATGATTTGGCAGAAGGGTTTCCATGATTTCTTGGTCTGATAGAGTTGAAATTTTCCCATAATCTCACACAGAGACCATGGTAGGCCCCATACCTGACCAAAGCAGAGAACCGTAGCCTTGACTCAAATTCCTTTCCTCAACTTCACTGAAATTCCCATTGCCTATATGCTATTCCCAAGTATGTGAGCTGACAGTCTGAATCTTTCCCAATGCCCAGTTTTCAGGATTGCCTTTACTTTCTTTTCCTATGGGAAGAATAAAAAAGTATACTCCACTGCACAGATGAGGGAACAGGTGTCAGATACGTAAAACGTTCACTGAGAAATCACTTACCATGAAACAGAATTCAAATTTGGAGTGTTTTGCTCCTGAGCCCACTGTCTTTACTGCCTTCTACAACTCAATATGTGGATGGAGGTCTGCATAGGGAATCAGAGGGCATGGCTAGGGTGAGGGAGTAGCTGGAGAAGTGGAATCATACTTCAACATGGCAGAGTCCAGCAACCCCTCTGAAAACTGCTCCAGATGCATGAGTTCTTTCACTGCAGACAAATCATTCTGCCTGAAACAGGTACTTGAAAGACTAAGACATTAAAATGACAACTGATTAAAGTAATTTCCTACGTGTATCAAGTCCAAGAAATGACCTTTATTTTTTTTAATGTTCTCAAAAGTTTGTTATCCATCTGGATGGAAAGTATTTGTTTTTCCAAAGCCATTTGCCAAAGTCAGTGGGTTTGCGTCTCCTTACTATATATACAATGGAAACCCTGAGTCCTCACAGCCAGCAGGAAAAAAACATGAAATCACTATTTCCCCTTCCTATGTCATACATAGGACAGTGATGTGAATGACATTAACAGCAGGAATCAGGATTGCAAAGTCACTGGAGACACTGCTAATACTCTACTGCCTCCAAGAAGATGGATAATTACATAGCTATGTGCACCCCCCACTAAAGTGTCTGCCAATTGTGCCAAATCCTATAGTGCTCCCATCAGAGGGCTCCATGATATTGAAAAGAACATCGGGCTCTTCTTTTATAAATCTCAGCTATACATTACAAACAAATGCTAAAAGTAAATGAATGTGCTTTAAGTGTTGACTGTTGCAAGAATCCGTGTGAGAAGGCAATATTATCAATCAAGATCACAGTTTCCAAAGCCATAAAAAGAATAAAAGCAGAACAAATACTCAGTGGACTTACTTGGGAGCTCTGTAAAAAAAATACCAGTGCTTGTACCACCCCATTCTGTCTGTAATCAGTAGCACAATAAGCAAAACCTGTGCTTATAGTAACTCTACTGCCAATCCTACCACTTCAAATCCCAGGCTTCTAATTCTATTCAAGCAGTATAGCGGCACCCAAAATTCCCCAATCAAGAAACATAATGACTGTGGAGTGTTCCAGTGCCTCTGGCCAGATTCCGGAATACAAGCATTTCCCAGTGACTCAGCACTGTATGAGGGTTCATCTATTAATTGTCTGGGACCCAGAGTAAAGATGGGCATGCCAGAGGACAAACACATGGTTTTTCTGAGGGCTTCAGCAGTGGGCTGAGGGCTAGAGAGAAGAAAGGTTTTCAGCTATGTATGTTCTCTTGGTATGTCTCCAGTCTGAAGCAAGAGGCATTTTTCCAGTGAATGGTCACTGATGATCACATGCAGTGTGACAGAATATGCCTAAAATCTCAAATGATCTTCTTGATGTCCATCTTATGAATAAAAAACAATTGAGAATCAGAGAATTGAGTCGTCCCTTTAAGGTCCCATAGTTAGAAACTGATAGAAAATATAGTTGATTGGGTTCCTTTTCTCTTTCAACAGAGGTGTGTTTTCTTCCCAAACAACAACAAAAGTCCCCACTTTACTTAGAAACCCAGGCTTACATCTAAATGGGCTATACTCTGCATTTTCCATATTCCAACTATTTGTTAGATGGGACAGAGAGTGGTTAACTGCCTTGGAGCCATGAGAGTAGGAAACTCAGATGTCCTTCAAGAGACCCCACTGGATCCCCCGGTGACCTTCTACCAAGGGCTACTCTGCTTCTTCCGTTCTGCTCCTAGTCGACGAGCTGAGCTGGGAGATGTGTTGGTGCCAGTTCCTTCCTCCTAGAAGTGGGGCTCTTCCAGTGGAACATCATTTCATAGTGACTGACACCTCCTCAGAATCGCACTGCACCCTGGAGCTCTCCATAGAAACTCTTCCTTCCATGGCCCTGGTACTGCTCTGTCGCCTTTTCTTCCATGCAGTGCCTAGTCCATTCAATACTTTCGCACATGATTCCATCATAGAGGCTGCTCCTTGGAAGATCTTTGACAATGAATTTTGTTCAGTGTTTTAGTTCAAGCCTGTGGGCTGGGTTCTCTTTCTCTAGTTTCCATTCCATTATTCCAGTGCAGAGCCACCTCGCAGTAGACTGCTGCCTACTCCTTGTGTTTCTACCAAGTTTGCCCAGTTATCTGTCATCAAATAAAGGCTAAATGTTGTATACTAATCCCCGAGTTCCTTCCAAGCCACCTTGTCTTCTGCAGAGTATAGCGCTGCCTGAATGGAAAACAACAGTCCCCGTTTCCCTTATCATCTGTCCCTTGACACCCGACTTTCAATAAGCCTGAAATTATGTCCTATTATTTCCTGACTCTAGGTATAGAATCAGAGATTTCATTCTGTCTCAAAGTCCCCTCTCAGCAAGTGCAGTGGCACAGAATTTTCCATGGTTTTAGTTAGTAACATTGTTATGTAGTCTTGTTTACTTTAAGTTTTATTTAGTAGTTAGTAATTTGGATGGTAAGTCTCAATTTTTTTTCCTGATTTATCCTGATGAACCTGACTGTCCTTGGGTAGAGGTACCTCTTGGAAACAAGCAAAGATGTATGAACAGATTCATATGCACAATACCCAGTGGTTAAAATGTTCATTATAGTGATTCAAATGCAAATCAACCCAAAGGTTCACAGAAATGGATTAGCTAAAACAAGTAATCATGCCATCTGTAGGTGGAAATACATGCAATGGTTAAATATAGAATGTAAAAATATCTTAACAAACTGTTTACAGTCTAATCAGCAAAAATCTGGAGTCCAAGTTTTTAGGTATCATAAGAAGGTATGTTTGATTTTAGAAGAAAATATAGAGGATGATTTTGAAATATGTAGGTAACAGGTCGTCTCTAAATTTCTTCTTTATAGTTTTCTGCATCTCAAATATTTTATTTTTCTTTTAAACACACTCAAGTTTATAATGAGAGAGAAACAGACTACAAGTTACTGTTTCCAGACCTTGTGGAGAAGAGAAGAGCTGGTGGTAACAATAGCATGTCATTAATATCCTCTCTGGAACCTGCTAGCAAAATTCATTGCCACTTAGGTGAGAATTTTCTCTTCCATCATAACAACAAATTAAAAAAACCATACATGCATACATAAGTACACACCACACACACACTCACACACACAAAAGCATTAAGAGACCAATACATTAAGACTGGACTCAAAGGGTTGAGATGAGGAGAAAAGGCTTTATATTTTACAATATTACTAAAATTCAGAAAATATATGCAAACTAACCAATAAATGATAAATACTACACAAAGAACAGCAAGCAAAAACATGTTTTTAAGTTAAAAACAAGTTTGTTTTTATAAATTTAAACCTATATAACATTAATTGACACTAATTAATACATTTATAAGTAACTATGTGCAAATCATTGCATTTAATTGTACATTCATATCCATTTTAAATAAAACTACCATTCTTTTATATGAGGCCATTAGGGGAAATTATTTTTAAAAATATACTTCTGACTGCTCACAAAAACCACTTAAAAAGTTAATTTCACTTTTGCTGTAGATTATTTTCTCTTACATGGAGCAATCTCATGCTACTATTTTGACTTTGCTTTCCCATTTCATATGATTGACAAAAGCCAAGCTCTTCCGTTTTCAAAGCAATAAAACAGTATCAATAAAGTAAACCCCTCACAGTACAATAATTGTTCTATGACTCTGGTAGATTCATATATTGTTGATACAATTTAATTGCATCAGCTAGGCAAGGTGTGCTTCACTAAGTCTCACAAATAAATGTAAAGTGGTCTTTATAAGATTCCAAGGCTGACCAGCTTCAGATCTTGTGCAATTCTGGGACCTGGATTTTCTCTCATGTTTCCACAAAATGGCATTTGAATACAATGTCTTGAATATACTTTATTGTCTTATTCCTCTTATATTAAAGCAGACTTAGCTGATATTCTTGAATGTGTCTCAATATTAGCCTGGCAAGCTCACTGCAGTCACATACAGAAGGTAGATGTCTTCTTTCTGAGCTGGGGAGAGTTGTCTTCATAAGAGCCCTTTGAAACCCAGTTAGAGCAAGACAGATTTGAAAACCCCAAGAATCTGGCCAAGGACACACATCCCTGGAGGCCTCTCCCAGAATCTACTTATGCTGAGGAACAAGAACAGGCTTTGGCAGTGGTTATTCACTCAATATGACACAAAGCTTCTGGTCTTTCCCTTTCTTCTCCTCTCTACTATGCAAAGTCAAACCTGAACACTCAAGAAAGGCTGCTTCTACTATTACTTGTGCCTAAAATTTTTTCTAATAGACCTAATCCACTTAACTTGATCCTCTTGCAAATCACACATAGTTTTACAGATGTTAAAAATACATAAAATAACTAGTCTCATATTTATTTGGCATCTGTCATCTGTTCAAAGTAAAAGCAGAGGACTGAAGCTATGGGTAGAGTATTTTGTGTTTTGAAGATGTGAGATTTCAGAAGCCTATGAAAACTCTTTCATACTTTGAAAATAATTTTATATTTCACCGAAAATAAATAACCAACAAGTGAATGTAGAGTATTTACCCACAACGTTCACATGATACTATATAAAAGTAGTAAGATATTTCCAAGGCTAGACCAGCAATGTTTTGATTTAATATTACATTAATTATTTGAAAGAGAAAACACAGAATATTTGCACACTTGTATGTATACATTGTAAATTCATTTATACTTCTGGTGTTTCCTGGTGACAATTCTTCTTATCTAGAAATTAGCTGAGCATTGTATCAGTGAACCGTTCTTCGGGTGATGCATAGTTGAACCTCAGTCACTCACCATCATCTATATACTCATTCAACACAAACTAATTTTAGTGTATTAATGTAGTAGTATGATTTCTATTACTATAATGAAATACCAGATTTGAGTCCTTAAAAAGGGAAGAGCATTTAGCTAAATAATTTTAAGATGAGACTCAGAACAGGAAGGCTCTTTGTGAGGTGCTCCCTAGCCACATCATCTCATGCAGATAGCATTAGGTGAGGAGCGCCCTGGAAACAGATATGCCATAGTGAGCCAATAAGTAATAATGAGATTTAATTTTGGCATCCCAAGAAAAGTATGCTGACCACTTCAAAGGGCATACTCTCAGTGATTCCAATGTTTTGTGTCTTTAATTATACTCTCATACTCTGTCTTTTTTGTTATACTTATTGATACTTGACAATACATACATACACATATGTCTATCAGTCATCTATCTACCTATCCATGTATCTGTCTATCTATCTATGTATGTGTCTATCTACCTTGTCATCTATATCAACCATCATATATATACATATATATATATACATATATATATATGTATATATATATATATATATATATATATATCCTTGTACGCTAAGCCAAGCGGTGGTGGTGCACTCCTTTAATCCCAGCAGTTGGGAGGCAAAGGAAGGCGGATCTCTATGAGTTCAAGACCAGCCTGGTCTACAAAGAGCTAGTTCCAGGACAGCCTCCAAAGCCACAGAGAAACCCTGCCTTGAAAAACAAACAAACAAAAAACTTCTCAAAAATAAGAAATCTACCTATTTTTCTATGCTAGCCTTTTCAGTTTTCAAAACAAATGCCTAACACAAATCAATAATGTAACATATGATGGACTAAACTATCATTGTATAAAATAAAAATTGCTGTATGGTCATTAAAAGCACTAGAAAAATATACTTCTGATACTCCACATTGTTGCCTTGAAGTCAGCAAGTTCAGATGCCTCTTCTGCTCCCCCCTACTATGTACACTCCTTTACTGATAACCAATTATGATAAAATGGCTCAGTAGGTAAGGGTGCTTGCTGTTAAACTTTCATGGCATGAGTTCAATATCTAGTACCTTCATGGTGGAGTAAAGAACCAAATCTAGAGGCTGGTTTCTGACCACCTCCCCCCCTGCACACACACACACCACCACCAACAATAACAACACTGCTGCTGCCAACAACATCAATAACAACCAGCACACATAGCACATACACAACAGGTACATGAAAAAATGTAATTTAAAAACATAAAAAAATAAGAAAAGACAGAGCAATGCTTAGGCAGGGAGAGGACCAAAGAGAAGCAGCCATTGAGAATATCTGATTACCTTGGTCTAATTTCATGAAGCTGCAGCCTATTACCTAACATCCTTCAGGGAGAAAAATCAAGAGAGGAAAATTGGCGAGAACTCCTAGGAGGCTCTCATTGAGGTAATAACACATTATCCTTTTCTTCCTATATTCTGTGACTACTGAGAAATAACCAGTGAATCTTGGCTTGGTTCTCTATACTGTAATTTTCTCAGTGGGAACAACACTGCTTGCTTTTATCTGCAGTGGTCTCTTCCCCCGCGGAGATGCTGGCTACTTTACAGGTCTACTCATCAGACCTGGACTCCCTCACTGTAGAAAGTTCCCCATTATAATTTTCACTTCCTGTCTTTAATAGTCCAGCTGAGACTGACTCACGAGGGAACACGACACAGTATTTAAACAGCTCAGCCAAACTGCCCCATGTCTTGCTGACATTCACTATGCCCCAGTGAAAGAATTATCCAGAATATGAAATAACAATCAAATTTATCTTTTAGATAAAAGACATTTATAACAGAAATATATTTTCTGTAGGAGCAGATGCAACTTATCCATGAAATAAGTGAAGGGAGATGTAGATTTAGTTTTCTCAGTTCGCCTGGCTTATGATCAGATCTAACAATGCCACAGATCCCAAATAGGAAGTATTTATGTTTTGTCAAATTTCCAAATTTCCAAAACTCATGAAATTACTTATGTAGAGCACACTGCATGTAAGGGTCATGCTCACCACTACTTAAACAGACACTGAATTCCATTAAAGGCTTTATTCGGTTTCTGTTGTTGCTGTAACTACTAACCATAAACTTAGTAGCTTCAAACTAGTCAGTATATATTGCTTTTTAGTTCTGGTAATCACACAAGCAACCATAGCCTCACTATGCTAGGATCAAGATACCTTTAGAATCCTGTCCTTGTTTTTTATGCATGCTCCAGGGTCCTTGTTCAACTTGGAAAATACATGGCCAATATTGTCAACTTGACAGGACCTAGACTCTCTGAAGAGATAAGCCTCTGGGCATGTTGCTGAGGGATTATCTTGGTTGCATGGATTGAAAACGTAAGGCACACAATTGGTGGGTGACTCTGCTACCTGGACAGGATACTGGATAGTGTAAATGGAGATAGACACTGAGCAGCGGCACACATTCATTGCCCTCTGTTTCCTGGTTGCGGGAGCAGTATGACTAGCTGCTTCAAAAGTCTGCTGCCTTGACTTCCCCACCAAGATGATGATGGTACCTTTGAATTGGGAAGCAGAAAAACCCTTCTCTACCTTAGCTTCCTTTTGTAGGAGCAGTTTATCCAGGAACAGGAAAGAAGACCAAGAAGGATTGCTCATTGGCTCCTTACTCACTTCTGTCTTCAAGGCATCTATTCACGTGTCTTCTCTGATCATGTTTCCATCTAATTTCAACAAGACAAGTTTTTTGCCTTTAAAGACTTACATGTAATTAGATTGAGTTACCTGGATAATTTAAAACAATCTCTCCACTGCAAGGTTTAAGACAAGAATTTAAAACAATCTCTCCATTGCAAGGTTTGAGATATCAGTCATATCTAGAAACTCCCTTTTGATACATAAGTTAACACCTTTGGGTTTCCATAATTAGGATTTGAAAATATGTAGGTGTCATAATTCTACCTTCCATAGAGATATGACAGAATGTGACTTGAGGCTTATCTTCATATTAAATAAATTGAAAACTCAAATTTATTTGAAGCAACTAATATTTTGATAAATGTAAAAAGGGAAATGCATGAAATCTCAGTTTGCCATTTCAAACGTTTATATTTTGTCACTTATTATTTGATATTGGAAGATAAAATATTTTTCCTTTTTTATTTAAATTAGAAGCAACTTTTTAACATGTCAATCCCAGTTCCCTCTCCTTCCCCCCTCCCCTGTCTCCCACCATTCCCTATCCGATCCCCTGTCTGCTCCCCAGGGAGGGTGAGGCCTTCCTTGGGGGATCTTCAAAGTCTGTCATTTCATTTGGAGCAGGGCCTATACTCCCCTGTGTGTCTAGGCTGAGAGAGTATCCCTTCTATGTGGATTGGGCTCACAAAGTTCATTCCTGTACTAGGGATAAATGTAGATCCACTACCAGAGGCCCCATAGATTAACTAGACCTCCAAACTGACATCCTCGTTCAGGGTATCTGGAATAGTCCTATGCTGTTTTCCCAGCTATCAGTCTGGGATCCATGAGCTTTAGGATGGCATATAAGGTAGTCATCAACCTCATTATCAGAGAAGGGCATTTAAGGTAGCCTCTCAGACTATTGCTTAGATTGTTAGTTGGGGTCAACCATGTAGATCTCTGGACATTTCCCTAGTTCCAGATTTCTCTTTAAACCTATAATGGCCCCTTTATTATGGTATCTCTTGTTTTGCTCTCCTCTATTCTTCGCTTGACTTGATATTCTTGCTCTCTCTTGTCCTCCTCTCCCCTTCTCTTCTCCCCTTCTCTTTCTTCTAACTCCCTCTCCCCTCCCCATACTCCCAATTAGCTCAAGAGATCTTGTCCCTTTCCCCTTCTCCGGGGGACCATGTATGTATCTCTTAGGGTCCTCCTTGTTTCCTAGTTTCTCTGGCGGTATGAATTGTAGGCTGCTACTCCTTTGCTCTAGGTCTAAAATCCATATGTGAGTGAGTACATACCATTTTGTCTTTCTGTGACAGGGTTACCTCACTCAGGATGGTTTCTTCTAGCTCCATCCATTTGCCTGAAAATTTCAAGATTCCATTTTTTTCTGCTGAGTAGTACTCCACTGTGTAAATGTACCACATTTTCTCCATCCATTCTTCAGTTGAGGGCATCTAGGATGCTTCCAGGTTCTGGCTATTACAAATAATGCTACTATGAACATAGTTGACCAGATGTCCTTGTGTGAATGTGCATCTTTTGGGTATATGTCTAAGAGTGAATTAATTGCTGGATCTAGTGGTAGACTGATCCCCATTTCCTGAGGAATCTCCATACTGATTCCCAAAGTGGCTGTATGAGTTGGCACTCCCACCAGCGGTGGAGGAGTGTTCCCCTTTCTCCATATCCTTTCCAGCATAAACTGTCATTGGTGTTTCTGATTTTAGCCATTCTGACAGGAGTCAGATTGTATCTCAGAGTTGTTTTGATTTGCATTTCACTGATGGCTAAGGATGTTGAGCACTTTCTTATGTGACTTCAGGCCATTTTAGATTCCTCTATTGAGAATTCTCTATTTAGTCCTGTACCCCACTTTTTAATTGGATTACTTGGTGCTTTGGTGACTAGCTTCTTGAGTTCTTTGTATATTTTGGAAATCAGCCCTCTGTCAGATATGAGGCTGGTGAATATCTTTTCCTGTTCTGTGGACTGCCATTTTGTCTTGTTGACTGTGTCCTTGGCCTTACACAAGCCTCTCAGTTTCATGAGGTCCCATTTATTAATTGTCAATCTCAGTTTCTGTGCTACTGGTGTTATGTTCAGGAAGTAGTCTCCTGTACCAATTTATTGTGGTACCACTTACCTTCTCTTCTAAGAGGTTCAGTGTGGCTGGATTTATGTGGAGGCCTTTGATCCATTTGGACTTAAGTTTTGTACATGGAGATGGATATGGATCTATCTGCAGTGGAAGATAAAAATATTATAATGAGTTTGTTTCACTCAAACCTATGATAATTGCACCTAAGAAATCACTTCACTCATATACTATTCCCATTAGCCCATCTGTTAAGATTTGATGTCTGCATGGTTAATACTTCTCTCAGAAGCCATTGGTTATTAAGTGAAAACTCCAGGGACAGATGCAGAATCCCAGCCTATGAATGGACAGTCAACGCTCCTTAAGAGCTATTACATTGAAAGCTCAGACTCATTGTTCACTGATCCTACAACTTCAACAATCAAATTAAACCAAACCTACGTATGGACCATCCTTTCACACTGTCTCCAGTGCAACAGAATTAGAGTTTTATATTTTATATAGGATAGACCCAATATTTTTATTATCCACATATTAGGAAATACATATTTGCATCTATGCCAATAAATCAATAAAGAACAATTAAAGGCTTAGAAAAGCCCTGAACATGGCAAAAGGGGCTGACAGGGGTAGAGGGAAATAAAGGATGTTGGGAGAATTATAGACTTCTTATATGACATGTATGAAACAGTCGAGAATCACAAATGTAATTCATAAAAAATACATTTAAAAGAGGGATGACAATAAATAATTCTCTCAGAGAAAATGCAATACAAAACATATTTCTCCTCACCAATGACAAGGAAAAGGAGTCATTCCCATTGTCTTGACCAATAAACCAACATTTTAATTTCCAAAAACTTGGAGTTAATGTGTTTTATAGACGCCTAGCTGAAAAGTGGCGCCATTTTGAGTGTATATAAAATTGCTTCACAAGGTCTTAGGTAGGAAAATTGAGATTGGAGAGTTAACAAATTAAAAACTTAGCTAGTCCACATTCATATTCCCAGCCCACAAAAACAGAGCTGAAATACTATTTTTTTAAAGATATGGTGTATGACCATTTATCCCTCAGACATAGATGACTAACATGGCCCATAAGTCCTTGATTGGTGTGATTGTGCATCTGTTTTTATCACCTCTTATCTGCAGTGCAATTAAGACACAGAAGAGACAGATGGAGAAAGCAAAGGTGGGTTACGCAGTTAGATCAGAGCATGTACGAATGCAGTTGGAGAAGTATGGCTGAAATGTGTGATGTCATCTGGATGTGATAACATTCAGGCTTGTGACATCAGATGTTTGGAGATGGAGTCTGAGCTACAGGATATGCTTTTCTGGGGTTAGAGCATTCTAGCATAGAGGGTATGGGGGAAATGCAAATGAGTGAAAGAACTATGGAGGAGCTATGGAAGCTGGATTGAGGTTGAGGGAACAATGGAAAGACAACATCCAGACAAATAGAGGCCGAGCACAGAAAAAGTGGGCCAGTCAGTTATGTTCTAGCATCTGTGATCAAATCCTAACAGGAAGCATCTTTCAGCAAGAAGGGTTCAGCTTAAGGAGGGACAGTCTATAATTGCAGAGAAGCCACAACAGCACAGTGGTGTCTGGTTACCCTGCATTTCTGTCAGGAAGCCGAGAAGAAGTAGACAGAGACGTGAACTATCAAAACTCGAGTTCCACTCTCAAAGACTGATTTCCTCCAACTGGTGCCACCACCTTCCAAAACAGCACCACCACCTGGGTACCAAATACAAAGTATATGAGCTTCTTGGGGCCAGTTCATCTTCAAACCTCAGCAGTGAGGATGATGTAGGATTTGCTGAGAAGCAGCCACCTACAGCAGTTCAAATGCTGTCACAGCCTGAGCATGTTAGTCATTAAGAGTGTGAGGCTTAAGTAGTGCTTAGAAGGCCAGCATCATCTGCCTGAAGTCTGGATGAGACAGCAGAGCAGGCTTCATCTGCAGAAACCAGTTACTCATCACAAGGGACCTGCAGTATTGATGGGCACTTCCTGTTGTGAACCATCCTTTAAGAACGTGAGTCAGCATGTGTCTAATCCTCCTTCCTGACTAGTTCAGTTCCACTAGAACTGCAAGGTCTTCTTTCTTCCATTTCCTTTCTGCCCTCTCTAACTTTATCTCCTGCCTTCTCTTTCTGTTCCTAGCACATGGATTCCTTTCTGTTTCTCAAACACAATGGGCACCCTGTATTTGGGAACCTCCAAAGCGTCTAGAACAGTCCAGCCCCAGAAAAGCACACCCCTAACTCTTTCCTCTTTATCAACTGTTTACTCCTTGCCATCTTCTCAAAAAGCAGTGTCTGGACCACCTTACTGAGTATGGTAAATGACCCCATACCCAGTATTTCCTCTGGCTCTTGCCTTTCTATTTGTCAAAGTCATTGATTGCATTGACTGCCAGGATATTCAACTAGAAAGAAAGATTTGTGAAGTTAGGAATCATTTTTAATGTTTGATTTTATCTTGCTTTCTTCTCAGATGTCTCCGAGATGCCAAAAACAGAGCTTTGTATGTAGTAGAGAGATGCTCAGTAACATTCACAAGGATTAGAGTAGAGAAGAATAGGACAAGGGGGAAAAGAAATGAATAGTTACTGAAGGGAAGGTTCTAGATAAGAAAAGGTGCTCCATACTTCTTGCCATGACCGCAAAAAAAGGCCTTGTTCCTTCAAACACAGATCAATTACTTCTAGCTGACTCCTGAAAGGCCTTATTCCAAAAAAGAAGGGCAAGGCTGCACCATTGGGTTGAGAGAAATGTGACAATTGCAAAGCTGAACGACGTGAGGCTGATCCCACTGTGCAGAGGATGGTTCTTTGCCAAGGCTACCCTGCTCTTCTCAGAGTGCTAACTGAAAGGCGATTGCTAGGACAGTGGATGGATGTCTTTCTTTGGCATTGCTTTCCTAAAGTCCCTCAGAGGCCACCAGAAGGGGCACCAACAAAACATGACATTAGGTTCACTCAGTTATTCCCCCTTTTAATCACCTTACTGCTTTACTACATCTTCCCAGGAGCCTAAAGTGGCTCATTAAAAGATGGGCATGAATAGACTCTGGAGATCCCCCCCATTGAGGGCCTCATGCTCCCTGGGGAATGATGTGGGGCTTGGGTGAGGGTTTGGGGTGTACTGGTGGAGGAACAAGGGAAGAGGGGTGGGAGAGGGAGCTGGGACTGACATGTGAAGCAAGCATGTTTCTAATTTAAATAATAAAATATATATATAATCTATGTAGCAAAAAAATATGGGCACAAATGAGTCTCTGCATAGTACCAGGAGCTCTCAGCAAAACAGAAGGCTAGCCCACCTCTTTTCAACTCCAGTTTCAACTGACTAGGTACATATTGACATCTAATGAGGGTCATTTTGTTCAGTATTTTTTACTGTTTTTCTCTCTCCTACATGATTCCTGTCCTAGTTTCTTTTCTATTGTTACGATAAAAATCATGACGTAAAGCAATTTCAGGAAGGAAAGGGTTTGTTTGGCTTATCATTCCAAATTACGATCTGTTCTAGTTTGCTTTCTGTTGCTGTGGCAACACCATAACCAAAAGCAACTTGGGGAGAAGAGGACTGATTTCATCTTACAGGTAGATCACAGTTCATCACTGAGGAAAACAAGGGAAGAGCTTGAAACAGAGACCACTGGGGAGCTGCTTACTAGCCTGCTCTCCCTGGCATTGTTATACAGCCCAGAACCAACTACCTAGGGGCGGCATCTTCCCCAGTACACTAGACCATAACACATGAACTAACAATTAAGAAAATGCCCCCATACACATGGACATAGGCCAATTTGATTTAGGCAATTCTCAAGTTGTTTCTTCTTCCTATGTGATTCTAGATTTTTGTCAAGTTAACAGCTGAAGCCAACAATGGTACAGTCTGTCATCTCAGGGAAGTCAAGGCAAGAGCAGTGAGTCATATTACAACCACAATCAGGAGCAGAGTGTTATGAAAGCACGCATATGGTCTACTTGTTATCTCTTAGTTAGGATTTTTCAGTCAGACAGTTCAGGGCCCAGGCATGAAGTGGTGCTGCCCACACTCAGTGTGGGTTTTCTATCCTCCCTCAGTGAACAAACAAGACACAAACAAGACATTCTCCCACAATAATGCCACAGTACAACCCAATCTAGGCAATCCCCCATTAAAGTTCTCTTTTCAAGTGATTCTAGGTTGTAGTGAGTAGGCATTTAAAGCTAACCATCAGGGTCTGGGGTATATAGCTCAGTGATAGACCACTTGCCTAGCATGTACAAGGCCTGGAATCCAATTCCTAATGCTATATACAGACACTAAATCTATAAATAAAAATTAACCTCTAAAACTAACCAAGGAAAGCCCCATTCTCTCATTGAGCTTCAGAGAAAGGGTCACTTGGCCTCAGGTTTCATCTGAAGACTCACCTGAAATAAGACCTACTTCCATGATCACTGAGAAGGTGGTGGTAGGATTCAGGTCCTTGCAAGCAGTTGACCTCTATTTCTGTCAGAATAACATCATCTGTAGGGTAAGTCACCATGAAGCAGCTGGTCCATCAAATCCAGCAGAGAAGAGACTATCTGAATGCAACAAAGACTGCCAACAGATGCATGTCACAACTGTGAAAAGGACAACCTCCACCAGGTTTTATTGCCTACAAGCAGGTCACAGGATTATGCTTCACTCAAAAGAAGTGATCAGAGTGGACATACAAAGAATCAGGAGCCCCTGCGACCCTCCCAAAGTCTGTCTCCCACTCTGCCTTGTTCAAAGTACAGACCAACACCACTGTTCAGACACAGGGGAGAGTAAAACTGTAAATGTGACAAGACACATGAAGAAAAGTCCATAGAACTATATAGTATTTTCTCATAGGGGAGATGAACTACACAAATTAGGGAAGGTGATTTCTCTCTCTCTCTCTCTCTCTCTCTCTCTCTCTCTCTCTCTCTCTCTCTCTCTCTCTCTCTCTCTCTGTCACTCTCTCATATTTTTCTTAATTTTGTTTTAAAAAGAGGCAATTGAATGAAGAGAGCGAACCTGGAGGTGGATCTACGTGGTTATTCTTTAAATTACATATTATCTCCCTTCCTGTCTACCTCTGAGTCACTCATTTACATCACCAAGTTATTTGGGGAACAAGGATATTGAGAACATTCTATTTCTCCTCAGACCAGCTCACTCTAGAAATGTGCATGGCATGTCTTATCTCTCAGCAGAAAGGAACAGTGCCTTCAAGAGAACAAAACAGTTATAATCTGCAACATTTTCGTCTGTGGAAATATCACCTTGATGCTAACAAAGCAGAAAGGGCTTTAAATGCAACACAGACTTGAAAATCCTTGAGAGAAAACAGTGAATATTCATGTATGCCTTTTTCTACACTTGCAGAAAAGAATTAACTAAATCCTGAGGTGAAGGCCCTACACAAATTTAACAGCCCAGACTATTGATGTTGAATTCAAATGGGCTTTTTTTGTTTGCTTGCTTGTTTGCTTCCTTTTTTCTGGTTTTATCTTTGTATTCAGGTCCTTGATCCTCTTAGAGTTGAGTTTTGTGTAGACTGGAAGATAAAGATCTTGTCTCATTCTTCTACTTGTTGACATTTGAATTTCTCAGAACCCTTTGTTGAATATTTTGCCTTTTCTCTAGTGTGTATATTTTTGGCATCTTTGTCAAAAGCCAGGTAGCTATAGTCGCATAGGCTTCTGTATGAATCCTTTATTCTAGTCCATTGATTTTCAGGTTGTCTGTGGGCCAATACCATGTTGTTTTTTATTGCTATGGCTCTGTAATATAACTTGCAATGGTTATTTCTTCAGCAAAACTCCTTTTGTTCAGAATTAAGTTAGCTATCCTTGGTCTTCATTGAGTCATTGCAAAGAAATGAATAAGTAACATCTTAATTAATTCATCTCACTAAGGAGAGGAATTTGGAATATATGACTTTTATATATCTATATAAAACATTAAAAATATAGTACCTGGGGAATAAAAGTAAAAACTACTCTCTTAGCCAGGCATTGGTGGCACATGCCTTTAATCCCAGCACTTGGGAGGCAGAGGCAGGCGGATCTCTGTGCGTTCGAGGCCAGCCTGGACTACAAAGCGAGTTCCAGGACAACCTCCAAGACAATACAGAGAAACCCTGTCTCGAAAAACCAAAAAAAAAAATTACCGCTTTCTTGAGAACAATGTATTTCATTAGAGAAAGTCTAATTTTATATAAACTTTCTTATATATTTTGCAATTCCTCATTTAGTTAACTGCTGTGGTGATGTTTGTTTTCCCCTTTGATCTATTAGATATGTTTATCTTTGTATTCAGTGTGTGGCATTCCTTTCAGTGTCCTCTGTAGATATGGCCTATTAGTCATGAATTCCTTTGGCCTGATTTTATATAAAAATTTTTGTGTCTCCTTCAATTATGACAGGTAGTTTTGTTGGGCATAATAGTTTGGGTTAGTATCTGTGGACATTCAAATTTTCAAATACATCTTCCCAAATCTTTCTAGACTTAAAATTCTCTGTTGAATATACAGCTGTTATTCTGATTGGTATGGTAGTATATGTAAATTATCCCTTTTTGTCACAGTTCAAAGAAATTGCCCTTACATTGTCTAATATTTAATTATAATATGAAGTAGAGAGTTTCTTTTCTGGACTTGTTTATTTTATGATTTTTTATGCCTCATGTACTACCAGTATTGCCATCTCTTTCACTAGATTTGAGAAATTTTCTTCTATCATTTCATTGAAAATATTTCTTATTTCTTTATAATGATGTGATGAAATTACTTTCCAGATTGGTTCATAATTTATATTAATCTTTTAGTGGTGTCCCAAAATTCTTCTGTGTCCTCTTCAGCACAGCTTATGGAGTTGAAAACTAATATCACACACAATTAATATCAGTACTGTGAATCTGATGAGGATTCTACCACTCTCTAGAAAAAAATAATTATAGCTCTGGTCACTGCTTGGAATACTCTGTCTTTATGTATGTATTTAATGCTATGTTTCAGATAACTAGAGTAGATACTGATTAATTCACAAAATACATACTAGGGTATGGAGGATAGAGGTAAGAAATGTTAGTGTTCTTTCAAACAAACTCATGCAGGTTTTATAGTGGCAACCTCTTTTTTTCCTGCAATCTTTTACACTTTCTGATCTGGAGGTAGCAACCTGACAACTGGTTTCAGTGCAGGTGATCTTCATTATTGGTGATATTTAAGACTCGTGCAATAATCTTGTTCTAATTATTCCCAAGTTTTGTGAAACTAAAGCGTGTAAATGTAATAACTTTCTGTTCTTATAAGTAAAAGTTGACAAGATTTTCTCACAATTGAGAGTGATTTTGAAACTGTGCATTTGATTTAAAGTTTTTACTTTATGAATTTAACTTTTTGTTGGAATGGATTAATTTGCAACAGAACAATATCTCTGCAGCAACAAACAAACAAACAAAAAACTAGAAAATCAATACCAAGTTGTCTGATAAAAAAATCATCAGAGGTTGTTTGAATGAATGGTGAATGGAAAGGCTTAAACTCTAGAGAGGGAAGAATCCCATTCAGTATCCGGGACAGAGGCCAAGAGTCGCAGTTTGATATGGGTAGAAGATCATAGTAACCAGTACAACCATTGACAGTTATGTAGGGTTGAGAGACAAGTTATAGGCCTCCCAATGAGGAATTGTCTTCAATACAAATGTCAGTTGATGTGTGAAGAACCAGCCCACTGTGAGCATCATCACTTCCTGGGATGGATCCTGAATTGTGTAAGAGTGAAAACAGTGTTGAGCAAGTAAGTATTCATACTTTTATTGTCTCTATGATCTTGACTGTGAATTCAACCAGTTGCTCAAGTTCCTGAATTGACTTTCCTGCAATGATGCACTGTAATCTGGAATTGTGAGCTGAATATACCCTATCTCTCCTAAGTTGTTTATTGTTGGGGCATGTCATCACATCCACATAAAAGAAACTAGGATACTCTTCCAGGATATAGTTGAATTCTGAATCTTTATATACCATGATACCAAAAGTTAACTCAAAATCCAGTAAATATAACAAAATTTCTGCTATCTTATGGGTAAAAGAGGAGTATAGCTATAATTTAGAATTTATTAGGATCAATGAACTCTTATTCAGAAGGAAAAATGAAAGACAAACTAGCTTTATTAGGATAACAATATAGTCCTTAGTCAACTTACACATGGAATGGGTCATGGTAGCCAATAATTACTACTTCCTTACCAGGAAAAGGAAAACCCTCTCCAGAGAGATTCACTATATTGCAGATATTCCACAGTGCAACAAATAAAATATTTGAAATTAAGATTTAAAAGTACTATGTACATTAAGAGTCACATTATATATTTTTGGTTGTGGACCTAACCTTTAATGGCTGAGCCATCTCAAGAGAGGTCAAGATCATGAAAGGGAAATCTACAGAGGCAACTGAACCAAATTTGTTGGAACTTATGAACTCTAGACTGACATCCTTCAGCTTCCATGGGACCATACTAGACCCTCAGTGTGTGGGAGATAATTGTGTATCTGGGTCTATCTGAGGGGCTTCTCACTGCAGTATCTATCCTTGGTGCATAAGCTAGCTTGTTGAAGTCCATTCCCTAAGATGTGATTCCATGCTAGGCCTTAATGCAGGGGATGGGGGCCTTGGTCCTGCCTCAAGGCTTCGTCAACCCTCCACAGGAGCCCTTACCCTGTGGGAGGAGTGGATGGGGGTTAGACTGAGGGAAGGCAAGGGGGCAGGAGGGGTGAAAGGGAGGACTGTGGTTGTAATGCAAAATGAAATTTAAAATAAAATAAAGCATGCAAGATAAAACATATCACCAAAAATCCAAAGTATTGGAAGAGGGCGAGAGAGAGAGAAAGAGAGAGAGAGAGAGAGAGAGAGAGAGAGAGAGAGAGAGAGAGAAGCTTAGATACCATAGTATTGGAATTCCAGACAAGTACCTCAAAATAAATATAAACAATGTACTCAGAAAGTAAATGAGTCATTTGGAAATGTACATAAAATTATAAATAATTTCAGAAATGTGAGAGTTTACATTAATCATGAGCAAAAGTAAACCCTTTCTTCCTTTTTTTATCAAGGTGTCTTATCATAGCAACAGGAAAAATGACTACTACAAAAGGCCTAGTTAATCTGTAAGTCCCTTTATTTAAGCCCATGAACAAAGAAACAAGATGATAAATGAATTAAACTGGTGTTGAAGTATGAGACATACTGAGAAGTGGAAGAGAAAGTCCTCCATGTATTAGATAGACATGCTCAACCCTGACCTGAGTAATACAGGGTCTATGCATTTAGAAAAGGTCATTGCACTTCAGAGATGAGACTGTTAGCTTCACTGTTCTTCACAGTAATCCCATGAGAAGAAGCTAGATTATGGAATGATAAACATCATGAAGCTCATTTCTCTTATTGAAAAGGCATTACTTCCTCATGGCTTATTCTGTGTGCTCAGGAACTAGAATTCAAATTCATTTCCTGACTCTCTGACTGACCCTCAAAAGTGACAAGGCTCCAATGAGAACAGTTAAATGGATTCTGTTTACAGGTAAAAGCACTCAGAAAGTTTATTGACTGCCCTGACAATCAATAAACCCGGGGACCAAATCAATATGGAAACTATACTAAAATGTATGGAGTAATAACAACATAATAAAATGTCTTCAAAGTGTTTACAGCATAGTTGAAGAAATAAAACACCCTGCAATATATACAAGAGTTAGAAAATAGCATACAAGCAAATGGATACAGTGCTGAGAAACCAGCTTTCTCTCAAATCCACCCAACTATTAAAGAAAACCTTCAGTTTAAAGTTTGCTTACATTTCCTTACTTTGCTTTCATTTGTAGGAAGAAATGAAGACTAACCATGAGGAACTTATTAAAATTCACACACATTTCTATTTTTAGAATTATTTTTAAGCCCATAACTGAAAACAAATTCCTTTTCTGGGTTAAAATAATAATCTATAAATGCTTAGTTAAAACTATCATTAAACCTGTGAAGGGAAATTTAAACCATTATTCAGAGAAGAAATTGGCCTTATTGTTCATAGAAAGAGGAGAGAAAGGGCCATGCCACTTCCCTTAAATCAAAAAGACCTTTAGAAGTGGGGTGTGGATGTTGAGATCAGCCTATGCTTATTCAAACTTAGCCCTCTAAGCTTGAATGACCTTGTCCCCACTAGGATGTCTTAGTACTTTGACCTCAGTTGCTGGCTCTGTTTGGGTACACTTCAGACATATGACCTTGGTAGAGGAGGTATGTGATGGGGAATGTTCTTCAGTGTATATGTTTCTCTTATTGGTTAATGAATGAAACACTAATTGTCTGATTTTCCAGATAGGAAGTTATGTAGTTGGGCTGAATCAGGATATAAGCAGGGACAAACAGGAAATTTCTCTCTTCTCTGTGGAGACACTGAGCAGTCATCATGTAGTAAGCAAAGGAGTTGCAGGTCTGTCATTCCTGGGTAAGCCAAGACTATGTGGAAATACTTAGATTAATAGAGATGGGTTAATTATTAAGACAGAGCTACCCAATTAGAAACCCAAGCCAACAGCCAAAAGCTTTATAACTAATATAGCGTCTGAGTATTTGTTTGGGGTTCCAGGGCACCTAGACCCTGCTGGGCCAAGAAAGCTCACACTACAAGTATGTGACTGTGGGCAGGCTTTGGGGTTTCAAAGCCACACGCCATTCCCAGTTTACTCTTTCTGCTTCAAGTCTGCAGTTAGGATGTAAGCTCCAAGCTTTCTGTGCCAGCCATCATGTTTGCCTGCTGCAATGTTTCTCCTCCATAGTGATGATGGGCCCTTCACCCTCTTGAGCCATAAGCCTAAATAAACCTTTCCTTCTATAAATTGCCTTGATGGTGGTTTTCTTTCACAGCAATGGAAAGTAAACAATATAACGGTGTTTTTTTTTGGGCTGTGCCTTGCTCTGAGAGATTCCATTTTGCAAGCAGCTTTTGGATCCATCTTGACAGTAGAGAATGGCTGAACCCTGGCTTGATGTACAGTCACCACCATTTGTCTGATACCACCCATACAGCACAGGCTGATAAGTTATTTATTTCTTGTAGTAGGAAGGAAGGCATCCTATAAATTGTTCTGGGTGAATTGAGACTATAGGAGCACATGTACATACTAAAAATCTTATCAGAGAAACCAGGCCCCAAAACGTTCTGGGCACACCAGACTGTGAAAAAGGTTTAACTTCTTCACCTTGACCCAACAAAACAATGGACATCTGACATTAAAATGGCATCGTCTACCACCTGGTATGTACACTAAGGAGTGACAAGCAGATAACTCCCAATTGTCCTGGGGCCTCAGCTCAGCTCCATTCATTGAGGTTTCCACAGCCCACTCAACCTCCATCGTCCCATCTCCCCGCTCACTTGTGTGGAGCTGGATCTGTCATTCCTGCTCTGACACAGTTCTTCCCTTTCACCTGAAGCTGGGCTGAACATACAGCCTCACTTGCAATTCTGACTCTCCCATAGCTTCTACAGCAGCTTCTTTGCTGCTGGTTTGGGGCTCATTATCTTACTAATACAGAATCTACCTCAATTTCTATAAGCCCACTTTTGAAACCTCTTTAACTTCTATTTTTCCTTAAACTACAAACACATATGCAAACATGTTTACTGTGTGATGTATAATATGAGAAATAATATTAACAAGTAAATTTGGAAATTAAAGAATCCTGTATCCACCTCGAACAGAATACCAAGGTCGCCAGAATTATCTGGAAATTGCTGCTCTGAAACTGGTGGGTCTTGTGAATTTATTGTTGTTCAGTAAATTCTGACATTAAGTGTTCATCTGTTTCTGGCATAGCACAGTAGTGACGGAGGGATGGTAGAGGTCAGTAAGTGAAAACTTCACAAACACAACTTCTCTATCTTTGGTGAGAATTCCTTCCCTGAAGAGATATAAATGTCTATCCACTCTCCTATGCTCCCAAACACAAACCAAAATACAATACCACAAAAAATTTACCCTGGGGAACAAATGAGTTATTAGGCTCACCAAGATTGCTTACAGGAGCATGGAAACTCAAAGGCTTCTGTCCTGGAAAGACTTTATTGAGCATGAATGATGACTTCCCTATAGTCACATAGATGAGTTCACTCCAGTTAATTTTCCCAAGTCTATATACCCTAGCATCTCCCAAGACCCCAGGCTATATGAAATCAGGTCAGGATTACATTCAAATTGCTAAAAGATACAAGAGAGAGTAGCCATAATCTTAGGTGAGGGGCCAATAATGCTCTCACACTCTCTACCTCCTAATCTTCGTGAATTTCAACAGTCCACAGGTCTGATTGTGATGGTTGCATGGAAAAAAAGGATACAGCTGATCTAATGAAGTTGGTGACTTTTTTCCCTAGGAGGTATGGTGTTCTGTAACATTAGCATAGCCACATATCCAAAGTCCACTCTTAAGCATCTGTCCATGATGTTTCAGGTTGCATTGCAATAAGCTTGGATGAATTTTGAAGAATTCTTCAAATTGTATTTACTACTATGGTCTTGTCTGGCAGTAAAAGTTGCTCACTTGAAAACATGGTTAGATATGGAAGACAACTAGTGACACCCATCTCAACTTCCTTCTCCCACCCAGTCACAATAGGACTGAGACCTGCCACTCGTGGGTACTCTGCAGGTTCAGACAACATGAACTGGAAAAGGAGTAAGGGGTGGGTAGCATCAATTGTCACTGCATCTACCAGCTACTGGACATGGAAAGCAGTTAATGCAGAAAACTACCAGTTGGCATCAGGTAATGTGGGGAAATGTAGCTTGATCAAACACTAAAACTTGAAAACAGAGGCGGAGACCTCCTCCTATAGAGTACACATTACATTCTAGCTATAGTTTTATGGTGGTTTTGCCTGATGTCTTGGGTTATTAACCAGTGTGGCTTGCTTATGACCCTCATTTATTTTATTAGTAGATTTTCTTTTTCATTTTGCATTAAGCCCTTTCAGCAGGAATGAGCTTTCAAAATCGTATACATATTTAATGAATTAAACTTAATTTTCATTTTACATGAAAGTTCACAACGAAGGAGAGAATTAAAAGAAAAGAGAACTGGAAAGAAAAGAATAAGAGGTCTGTGATGAATATGTAACTTGTGCAAGATGCTTTTCAATGCTCACCAGCTGCCTTAAGAACAGCTTCCCATAACAACTTCAAGACTCAAAGCTATCAAGAATATGTCAGCATCTACTTTATAATATTTACTCAAGATGACTGCTCCAAAAATGATGATCAAGTAAATGCATTTTCAGAGCTGGAACCCATCACTCTAAGAAGCATGACTTCATTTCAGTGCAACGACAGCAATTCCTCAGTTAATGTCACTAGTTTTTCAGTACCAGATTTTCTTTGCATGTTAAAAAAAATAAAGTAGTGAAGTGATAGCTGCTAATGTGATGGTTCCATTAACTTCAGAGCTTGGCGCACTGTGAAGCCAAGCCATGTTAGTCACTGTCAGTAGAGGCTTCAAATGGAAAGTTAATGGTCTTAGTCCTAATGATGTTTGAATGTTCTTTTCATCCAAGTCAGAATCAGAATGAAAGTTTGGGATGATTCAAAGACAATGCAGCCAGTGCTATTGTGAATGTTATTACAAATTCAATTTAAAAATGCAACATCTGAGAGATTTTTGTGTACTTTTTTCCTGCAGTGACAATGTACATACAATTTTAGTGGTGCATGATATAAGAAATGATGTTCATATTAAATTAAGAAATCTATGGAGCAGACCTGTACTGAGGATTGCTGGTGTAGAGCACACAAACCTTGACCACATACAAACAAATAAGCCGAAGTATCCTACCTCCAGGAGCAGAAGTTACAAAGCTACAGGCGTCAGAATATCCAAATGTTTGCTATAAACACAGGAAAATGCAACCACCCTTCATATATTTTGTAATAAAAATAAGCTGAGCTTTAAAATATGCTTTTGTTTTATGTCTGAGGTGACAGTTCAGTAGGCAAAGTATTGGCTGAGCAAGCATGAGGACCCGAGTTCAGGTCCCCAGTATTCATGTCAAAGCAGGGTGGGATGGCGTTCATCTCTAACCACAGGACTAGGGGTGGAGTGTATCCAGGGGGCTCACCGGGCCAGCCAGATGAGCTAAAAGCTAAGTTTCAGTAAGAGACCGTGTTTCAAGAAAAAAAAGAAAGAGACAGAGACATAGTAATAATGGTACCTGACACTGACCTCTGTCCTCCCCAAATACTCAATGGAGTGAATGTTCTCCCCCACATGCACACATGCATACATGGGAACAACACTCACACAAATAACTAAAATAGAATAAAATATTAAAAGACTTTTTAAATTGACAATAACATGCTTTTGAAACATGGAAATTTTTCTTAGAGGAAAATGTCTTTTATGTTAACCTAATATCTAAGATGATATTAAATATTTTCTAAAGAAGTACCTAAATTTTAAAAACCAGTCATAGGTATTTATTAAATTCCTCAGTGACTGGAACCCTGAAAAACTTCAACTTACAGCATTTACCAAATCACACTTCTTTTTTATTTGTTTTGTTTCTCAAGACGGGGTTTCTCTGTGTAACCCCCATAGCTGTCCTTGAACAGGCTGTCCTGTAGATCAGACTGGCCTGGGATTCACAGAGATCCACCTCTGCCTCCTGTGAGCTGGGATTAAAGGCAGGTGCCACCACCACCCAGTCACAATCTCTGTTTTTTGTTTGTTTGGTTTTTTGGTTTTGGTTTTTCAAGACAGGGTTTCTCTGTGCAGCTTTGGAGCCGGTCCTGGCACTCACTCTGTAGACCAGGCTGGCCTTGAACTCACAGAGATCCACCTGCCTCTGCCTCCTGAGTCCTGGGATTAAAGGCGTGAGCCACCAACGCTCAGCTAGAATCACGATTTTTAAAGAACAAATAAAATGTAGCTATTGAGATCTGCCCGGATAAGAGTTAGAGAGAACTAAAAGAGTTAGACTGTATGACGATGTCAAATGCTTCAATGCAGGTTCATACTCTGAAATGATGTTACTTGTAGGGAGAATTTGGTGGAGTGGCTTTTTAATTTTTTTATTTATTCTTTCAGAATTTCAGCCATGTATGTGATGTATTTTGAGCATATTCCTGCCCCGCTGTCCCCTCTTACTCTTTCAAGACCCTTCAAACGCACCCTTTCTAACTTCTTATCTTCTGGCTATTTTATAAAGAATGCACTGAGTTGCCACTGGAGCGCGAGGCAGCCCACCACAGACCATACCCCTAAAGAAAACTAACTCTCCTTCCCACAGCCAGCAACTGCCAATAGGAATGAGGTCTCACAAGCCCCGCCCACATCCACGCCAAAACTGACTGGCTTGATCTTTCTCTTGTGACCTAACAGGTGCCGCAGCCCTATTATTGATAATAAATTTTTTACCTAAGCCACAGTGGGAGTAAATGCAGAAGACTTCAGTCCAAAACTATCTACATTTGGTAAAACTATCTACATTTGGTAAAGCTTAAAAATCACAACATATGCAAGAAAGGAAATACCAGTGAATCTCATTAATTTGGAATTTTTACATTAACAGTTGTAATAAAATGAACAAATAAATAAAGTAATAGAGAACTTATTCTCTGAGTTTTATCTGCTGAGATGGGTGATCTATCTAATGTAAAAGTGATAGTGTATAAAAATGTTTAGGAAGAAATATTTACATGATGGTATTAAAAATTAGAAATGAGGATACCACCCCCCCTTAATAGAGTCGACTGTGTGCCCATTGGGTACCACAGCAACTGTGAGCAGAATGCTTTTTAAAAGTCAATCAATGTGTCAATATACCATATTTATTAAAAACAGTCAACTACAGTATCAATGAATCCCATCATTACTAAGACGAAAGTTTCAACTTTCATTGAAAAATAGAAAAAATATCATCTTCTTTAGAATTGACTATCAACTTGCTACAGCATAGCATCATATAGAAAAGGAATCTCAAATGAGTGATTGTCATTAACATGTTGATCTGTGGGCACATCTGTAGGGGGTTGTCTTGACTGTAAATTGGTGAAAGAAGGCCCAGCCAACTAAGAGAAGTACCATTTCCTGGACTGTATACAATAGCTAGGTGATCGTGAACTTATACAAGTCAGAGAGAAAGCCAGCAAGCAGTGTTCCTCTGTGGTTCCTGTCTCCAGGTCCCCATCTTAACTTCCTTCAAAGATAGATTGGGCCCTGGGAGTTGTAAGATGAAATCAAATCTTTCTTCCTCTAAATTGCTTTTGGCTAGAGTGTTTTACACAGCCATAGAAATCAAACAAGGATATGTATTGAAAGATCTTCTTTTAAAACAATCAAGGACTAAAGATTGGGGCAGGAGCAGATGATGTTAAGAAACTATATAAACATGTGCCAAGAAAAGCATTCAGAAAATTGATGCAGAATTTGCTTAAATTTTCATGCCAATGTATACATATCTATTATTTTATTTCTTAAGATGATTTTAGTTTTGAAAGTAATTTTGAGTTGGCCATTTAAATTGTCAATATTACAAAATTAATTGTGGTTCGTAAAATTGGAAAAATTAGGTGAGCATAGTGGTACATACATTTAACCCCAGCATTCAGGGGACAGTATCTGGTAGATCTCTGTGAGCTCAAGAATACCCTGGCTTACATGGTGAGATCCTGTCAAATTCAACTTTTGGCACATTCTTTAATCCTCAAAATTTTTTCTGATTAAACTATGTAATGTTTGCATTACACAGAGAGCAAAACAAATAAAAGAAAAACCAAGCTGATCATAGGACAAAGTCAAAGGAACTGAATCTTCTAGAGGGGTAGACATTATTTTACTGTTGTCTTATAATAAAGTTGAAATGAAAAAGCAACTAAGTGGCTCAAGGTCAGATGTAAACACAGGCTGTTGCAGATGCCTCTATATCACATTCCTTTCTCATCGGTTCTGTGGTAGAACTCTGAACTTACCACCTGTCTTCTTGGGAGATGCAATGAAGAACCACAAGCCACCAAATGAATAGACTCCTATTGCAATTCACTCTGTACAGGTATCCATGTTGGAATCTGTTCAACAAACAATCGGTGCTTCCGACTAAGGGCTTCTGATGTTTGGCAGGGGACTCAAACTTAAAATAACCCAAATCTGGCAACATAATACTTTGGGGTAGGGTTGAAGAAATGATATGCCATAAAACTACAATGTACTTAATCTTATTGTATTTAAAAAGTGTTCCTTCCAAGCAGAATTATGGAGTTTGAAGGGGAACAAGAAGGTGGCTGGCCAGGTCATCCATTAGAACAAGTGTGCATTATTCACTATGGGTTCCAGTTGCCAAAATTCTTACTCATTTCACACCTATCACAATGTGGTAATATAGTGACCACTGTTTATCTACTTGATAATGAGGAAAACCAAGACCCAGCAACCAGCTAAGTAGGAGAAAGAGGTACCACTGTAAATGGCAAATCTCAGATCAATGCCTTTCTGAGTAACTCATATCTTAATTACTATTGAAATGGAACCACTTAGGCAAATTGTTCGAAAATCAATCTAGCTCTTAAGAAAAAGAAACTATTTTTTCTTTGCCCTAGGTATTTAGTTATATTTCATTATCCTTGGTTGCTTTTGTTTTGAAAAAGTACATTTAAAGAAAATGTGCTTTTGAACATGATGATCTTCAGCTGACTAGATTTCCATGGTGTGCTCGGAGCAAAGGTCTTTTATACACCCACTGTGTTACTCTGCCTCACTAGAGAGGACATGTATATCCATAGCACATTCAACAGAAAACAGAGAGTCAATAACCATATTTGGTAATAAACTTGGGAAATAAACTATCTCTTCGCTAACAATCAGAACACTAAGGACTTTTCTAAGAGAATATAAGAACCAAGCAAAGCCCATTAAAGTAAAAAAATGCAGCCCATTTCATATTAGTAAAAACCTTGTTTATAGATTCGAAGTGTACTATAAGCAGGGGAAGCATAACAAAGAAGCTAAGTTGAACACCTTAGAGAATTATTCATAGCATCACATCCAATTCCATTTACTAAGGGAAGCCACTTGGTCCTTAGAAAGAACTGGATACAACCAATACACTCAGTAACTAACAGCAACTGTGGTCCCTGCATCAGGTCCACCCAATAACAACTATCAGTAGTCAGTCAGAGAGGAGTCCTGTGAGCCCTACATGATACCTCCGAACCATTGGCTATTGATAGATTCAGAAAGAAGGGAAATCACTGTCTTGAGTCCTGTATCCATTGCTGAGCCCACCAACAGCTGCTTACACAGATGGCCCTGATAAACACAGTGGCTCACAAACCAGGTGAATAAATGTGATTTGTGGGTAGAAGGGAAATAGGCAGGAATGGAAAAAGGGTGGGTGAGAGTGGTCAGCATGAGCATGCCCTGTGTATTTATACCAAAAGAGCCAATCTAATTAATTAAAAACAAATACTTTTTTAAGAATCAAATTTGTAACTGATCTAACAATTTGATGTTAGTACTATATCTACAATAAAAAGTGAAAATAAAACGGCCAGGCGGTGGTGGCACATGCCTTTAATCCCAGCACTCGGGAGGCAGAGGCAGGCGGATCTCTGTGAGTTCGAGGCCGGGCTGGACTGACAGCCTCCAAAACAATACAGAGAAACCCTGTCTCTCTGTAAAACAAAACAAAACAAAACAAACAAAAAAACAAGGATTTTCGAGATAAATAAGAGAGGCAAATTTGAAAAAATATTAAGAGATTCTTGAGTTGTCTTATAATCAATTACCTCTACATGGTCAAAAGGCCAACCCTGGATAAATTAATTCAAGCCAACCACAGTTCATTTAGGATTATAGCACAGTTCATTCAGCTTGTAGTCAAGAACAGTCAGATGAGTAGCAGAATCTTGTGTCCATAGAACTCTCTCCAAAGTCAGAGATGCATTGTAACTAGAGTCAGAGCTGTATAAAGTTGCTTTATGTCTATACATGCGACCACTAGAGTTAATATCCTCCGAGGTGGATGAGAGTGGAATAGAAGTCGGAGGTTCTTAGACAAAGAGACCATTACATCTTGAAGATAGCAGAAGACTTTCTGATAATGAATACTAGTATATATACAAGATCTTGTATGAAATGATATCTCTAGGTTAACATTTTTTTTCAAAGTGGAGCAAGCAATATTCATTGAAACTTCCAATATTTGTTTTCACCTGAAACAACATATAGTACTTAATAATTATTGGACATGTCATTGCACCTTAGAAATGATAAGAGAGTCCAGTCCCCAAGGTTGTTTTTCCTGAAGACACAGGAGGCTTTTACAAGCAGTTCAAAAAACCCACGGTGGGGAAAAATAATGAAGTCCCCTGGGGAGGGGGCATTCAGAAGCCAATGTCTGTCATTGCTGGGTATCACCTGTCCTGCACAGACTATATATTCATTGTCTGTCCTCAACTATGAAGGATGGTATGTTGGGGAAGTCCTGTTATTTGTCAATAAAGCACTGTTGGCCAATAGTGAACCAAGATAGGAGGGACTAGGAGTCCAGAAGGACTCTGGGAAGGAGAAACACAGGGAGTTGAGATGTAATGTCATGGGATAGGAAGCCTGGAAACTTCTCCAGTAAGAGACATACTTAGATTAACAATTATGGGATAATTACTTAAGTCAGAGCTAGCCAGTAAGAAACAAGCAAGGCCAACAGCTTCATAATTAATATAGCTTCCTGTGTGTTTATTTGGGACTGATGCAGCTCTAGAACCAGGCTGGTGGGAAGGCTTCTCTCAAGGAAAAGGTTTCCCTTTACAATGGTGCAGTGGGCATCTCTCAAAAGGAGGATCACACAGGGTAACATTTATCTTTGCTGATATCATGAAACCATTTAGGATGAAGTAGTATGTGATCTCAGTGATAAGACAGGAAGATTCCTACCAATGTCCTCACCTTTTTAGTGGTAAATGATACTATCTGGATATAGATGAAGTATTTTTAAAATGAATTTGGAATTATGGTTCCAAATTCAAAAAGGACACAGGAGTGAAATCTGGCACCAAATTGCCAATGAGATCCAGGAGAGCTGCCATATCCCATCAGAGTGCTCTGAACAGGGCACTTACATAATCCAGGAAAGTAAAGGCTTTCTTCACAACTGGAAATGCTGCGAGATAAGTCTCACCTTTGTTTCCCCAAAACCTGAAGTGTGTTGTGCCATCTCTACCTTCCAAAACTGACTGGAAGTAGCCACCACTATCTACCATTGTTTGAAGATAGTCCTGGTAGACATGGCTGTGTTTTCTCTCCACACTCAACACCCCAGGTTCCTGGACTGCTCCTTGTGTCCCTTTGTTGCTATAATTGTAATGACCCAGGTGTTGAGCCTCTACTAACAGCTGTTAAACATTGGATTAGGGGTAAAAGTCACAGCCAAGACAGAGGAGATCCTGGACTCAGAATTCCATCTCATATTTCTTGTTCCCTAGGGAGAATTCTCTTCATTGTAGTAAGCAGACTGATGCTTACTTTTATTTTGATATTATTTTTATTGATAATACTTTGTATTATTTTATATTGTTATATACTAAATGAATATTTTATAGTAGTATAATATTTTTTACTTTTTTATTCTTGCTATTCATAGCATATGATGAAACTTCTAAGGATTATAACTTTTGGGAGATGTCTTGAGATCAGCCATGGTAAGCTTAGATGACAATAAGATGTTTGGAATTTCACTGGATCTGGGGAGACAGACTAGTCAGCAAAGAACTTGACACATAAGTATGAGGGTCTGGTTTTCATCTCTCACACTCACACTCACAGGAAATAGCAAGTATGGAGGCACCATCTCTAAATTCAACTCTCCTACTAAGGCACCTGCAACTGATGGGGGGAGCCTGGAGTAAGGTGAACTGCTCTTAAAGGGAAGCATGAGGAAACACCATGTGAAACACAGGCATGTGGGTGATGAATAAGCTCAGCAATGCCTGGGAGGTCACAATAGATTCTTTAGCTTCATGGAATAGGCCTCTATCTCCCAGAGGAATAGAGTCACACAGAGGCTTGACTTAAAAGGCATCATCCTGACACAGATGGAAAGAATTCACTACAAGTAAGGAAATGACAAGTGACCAGGATGCTACTCTACTGTTGAGGCCAGGGCAGAGGATGGTGAAGGCCTAGTGGGCTAAAGTAAGTACAGGTGAGAAGTAGCTATATTCTGGCTACTTGTGGAAGGTGCGCCAACAGGATCAAGTAGTCAACTGACATTCCAAGTCTTTTGACGCTGTCCTAGATGCATTCACTCTGTTGGGAATGTGGCTATCATTTGGAAGACTGCAATGTAACAAGTTCAGAGGAAGGTAGTATATTAATTCTCTGCAGCTGGTGTAAGAAATTGGGCTGCTTAAAAGCATTAGAAATGTACAATTTCAGTGGTAGAGGCCAGAAGCCAACCACAGTGTTGACAGCACATATCCCCTCCAAAGACTCTAGGGTAGATGTCTCTTCTCTTCCAGGTTCTGGTGGTTCTATGGTCCCTTGACTAGTGGAAGCATCATGTCATTGCTCACTTTGGTCTTCACATGGTCTCTCCATCTGTCTTTGTATTCTCCCATTCTATCTCTTAGAAGATACTTGTCACTGTGTTTGTTGAACATCCTAACTAAGGTTGCTCTCTTTTTGAGTTAATTATATACTCAAAGGGCCCTATTTCAAATATGATGGCACTGTGAGCTTCCAGATTGCTATTACTTGGAGGAGAACATCATTAGTAGGAAATATGTTTCTACTTAGATATACGATAGTTAAGATATCTCTTTTACATCCTCATTGAGATGCAAACTAGATTGTTGGATTTATGGCTGTACCATGTTTGTCAGAGAGTAGTACACATGCTACGTGTGTATGTATGTCTGAATGTGTGAGTGTGTGGAGGCTAGGGTTCATTTTGGGTGTCTTCCTACTTTGCTGTTTGTTTTAGTTTTAGCAGTTTTTTTAGATAGGGACTGTCACTGAACCTGGAGCTCACCAATTGGGTAGACTAGCTAGGTAACAAGCTCCGGGAATCCACCTGTCTTCCCTTTCCCTGCAAAACTAGGGTTACATTCCTGTACCTTCAGGGAGGGCTGTGGATCTGAACTCAGTTCCTCATGTTTGCACAGTAGGCATTTTACCAGCTGAGCTATAGCTATCTCCCTGCTTAATGCAACTTTGTTGTTGGTTTTGGTTTTCTGTTCTTCTTTAAAATGCCAGAATTTGAACCCAGGTCCTTCTTCACACTGAGTAAGCATTCTACCAATGGGTCACATACATAGCCTGAATTTTTGTTTCAAATTCTAAAAAGAACAATATAGAATAATAATAAATATTTTTCTATCATAGGTCTCTGGGGTATCCTGACTCCGAATCCTGGTCCTCAGGGGTGAGCTCCCTCTCAGGGTATGGGTCTCCAGCTGGTACCATCATTAGTTGGTCACTCTCACAGTTTTTGTGCCATCTCTACCCAGCACATCTTGTAGAGGACAAATTGTAGGTTGAAGGGTTTATTTGGGGGATGGTGTCCCAATCCCTCCACTGGAAGTCTTGCCTGGTTACAGGAGATGGCCAGTTTAGGTTCTGTATCCCCCATTGCTAGGAGTCTTAGCTAAGGTCACCCTTGTAGATTCCTGGGAGTTTCCATTGCTGTAGGTTTATAGCTTACCCCAGAGATGCCCCCAGGTTCCAGTTGCCTCTCCCAGTATCTCTCCCTCTGTTCTCCCCCAACTTGATCCTTCCTGTTTCCATCCTATTCCCCCTACATCCCCTGCCTCATCCACTGGCACAAAGGTCAAAAAGAGTCAATGAACTGATTTCTAGCAATATTCTGCTATCCTAGCTGTCATCAGGGATGCTTTACCCAGCAACTGATGGAAATAGACGCAGAGACCCACAGCCAAACATTAAGTGGAACTTGGAGAATCCTATGGAAGAGGAGGAGGAAGGACTCTAGGACCCACAGTGGTCAAGGACACCATAAGAAAACCCACAGAACCAACTAAGCCGGGCTCATAGGAGCTCACAGAGACTGAACCAACAACCAGGGATCCTACATGGGACTGACCTAGGCACTCTGCATCTATGTTGCAGTTTTGTAATACTGTCATCATGTGAGACCAACAGTGACAGCAAGGCCTGTCTCTCTTGCCAGCTTTTGGAATGCATTCCTCCTACTGGATTGCCTCATCCAGCCTTAATAAAAGAGGAGGAGCCTGGTCTCACTGCAACTCTATATACGCTGGCTGGCTGATACCCATGGGAGGCCCACTTGTATCTGAAGAGAAACAGTGGAGGAAGAGTGGAAAGAGAAGAAGTGCAGAGTGGTGGTGGGGGATATGAATTGGGAGAAGGGGAAGGAGGAGAAACTTTAGCTGGAAGTAAATTTTTTAAAGAAAAATATTGGACGATCATCATAAAATATCATTTACATTATAAAACATGCTCACAAAACTTTCTGAAACATGTGTTTCAGTCTGACTATAAATCCAAGACCCATATTTTCTACTTTCTCAATAGTAAACCCAGTCCAAAAACATTGAAGCAAAGAAAATAAATAAGACATATTCTACTAGTTGAAAGCCTGTGTATTACAGATAATATTTTGTGAAAAAAATCTTTATATTCTCTGTGTGAAGCCATAAAAATAAGGAAATCATGAATTCAACTATGCATATACTTTTAAACCAAGAATCTTATATCATATAACATGATAAGTTATCTAATGTCTTTTTCATTAAGTCAGATTCTAAATTTAGGTTGCAAATATTTTCCCCTGACATTTATCTCTCAAGATCAGCAAATTAAAGCTGAGACAGATGCTCCAATCTTAACACTACAGTCCTATAACAGTCCTCTGGTAGGAACACTAAGAAGTACATTTGAATCAGTGAATAAACAGAGTAGGGTGGGGAAAACCTATGCACATGGGAAAAAAGCAAAAATAATGCCAGCTTCAAGTTTGACCATCTAAAATTCATAAAAGTTGAAGGTTATATAATATCACACAGTTCAAGAACATAGCCTGTGCTGTTACATAAGGCTTAGAATGACTCCTCTTGACCTGACACAGAATTAACCCACAAACTCTCCAAACTACTTTTGTTGAGTGTTCTCATTCATCAAATGGTCTGGTGCTCATCATGTTGCCATGGAAATCATCCTTGAGTTTACATTTTCAAAGTGTCTGAATAGTGTCACATCCAATGACGGTGGGGCTTGTGCTGCATATAATTCAGCCTTTCTTGAACAATACTGTAAGTCCTTTACAATCTAGTGTCTCCAAAGTGCCACTGCCAATATCACTTACCATGTTAATGCCATGAATGCACATCATGGTTTATAGTCAGAGGAGTCCATACTAAGAGAGTTCTACATGATATCTACACAAATCCTTACCCTGAAAGAGGCTTTTGGTTTGTCCTAGAGAGAGGAATTTTCGACAAAGTATGTTTGACTACTTCCCATGCTTCCTCAGTGCAATTCCAAACCCAACCCACCAACTTCCACTGAAGTTAATAAGCCGGCAGGCAGGCTGTGTTTTAACTGAATATACTAGACCCTCTGCATGTGAGTGACAGTTGTGTAGATTGCTCTGCTCATGGGGCCCCTAGTAGTGGGATGAGCATCTGTCCCTAGTGCATGAACTTGGTTTTGGGGATCTATTCCCTATGGTGGGATGCCTTGCTCAACCTTGATGCAGGGGGGGTCCTGCCTCAACTTGATATGCCAAGCTTTGTTGACTCCCATGGGAGGTCTGCCCCTTTCTGAGGAGTGGATGTGTGGACGGCAGGTTAGAAAGAAGGTGGAGGGAGGGAACAGAAGGAAAAGAGAGAGGGGACACTGTGGTTGGTATGTAAAATAAATAAGAAAATTTAATAATAATTTAAAATAAGATATTTAAATAAACCAGCAATGCCCATTATATAAGTAACTGGAGATTTTTCAACATACTTTCTTTTCTGGACTAGATGCTGACCTGACAGCAGAAATAAGCAGGTCTCAACAATCCTGATGCTATTGCATTAGAAGAACCTGATGGACCTTGCACAGGAAGATGTTCAGAGATCACGTGGGCCAGATATCCCTGTCTATTGAACAAACAGTGTTAATCTTCTCTACTCTTAGTCCTGGGGACAGATCTCCCTGTCTATTGAACAAACAGTGTTAATCTTCTCTACTCTCAGTCCTGGGGACAGATCTCCCTGTCTATTGAACAAACAGTGTTAATCTTCTCTACTCTCAGTCCTGGGTAAATGGTGAAAATGGGCTTCTTATGATGCCTCTGTGGGGTCACCTAGACTGCCACCATACAGCTGCCACCTTACTCTTCATGCAATATTGAGTCTTTTTAGTTAGACATGAACCTGAATCATTAAGATGAAAGCAACTTCCCTCAACAAGCCACAAAAAACCCAAACCTGATTTTGGAAAATAATTTGAGAGATAGTTATTTTTCTTTTTCTTTTAATAATTAATCCATTTATTATTTGCGCATGGGTGGCACATACACAGAGAACAGCTGGCACGGAGTGCTTCTCTCTGCCATGTGAATCCTTGGGATCAAGCTCAGGTTTTCAGACTTGATGAGATGATTATTTCTAATACTTGAACTTTCGATCAAGAACAGGTGAAAAAAGATGCAGAGAGAACCCATTAAGGAAATCATACAAAAGCTGAGCACGTAACTCAGAGGTACAGCATTTGCCTAGCATGCAGGCTTTGTGTTCAGTCCCTGTACTAGAAACACACACACACACACACACACACACACACACACACACACACACACACCATGAACAACAGTAGGAAGCATAGTATTTAAACTGTTCCCAGAAGTAAACCACTTCACCAGAAGACTGACAAACTCAAAGGATCGTGGTGTCTCAACCTGTAGCCCTCATCCTGGGGAGAATGAGGTAGGACGAGTTTCTGCGACATTCTAGGATGCATGTCATTACCAGGCACCAGGACTACACAGCAAGACTGTCTCAAAACCATAGATGGAGAAGGAGGAGGAAGACGAAATTGGAAAACAATAAACATATACTAGGCATATACTACCAGGTTTTTTAAAGTGTGAAAACAAATTGGAAAATGTTACCACCTTCTGCACAGAAAAAACAACAATAAAAAAGTGGCTTCCAGAAAAAGGACTCCATCATACATTCCCTCTGCAATATTTCAAAGCTACAGGAAAATGAAATTCCCTCCACAGCCCACTAACCAAAATGACTGTAAAATCAATATATCTCTTATCTGTCATGGCTTGAAAGGACTCTGACAATGTAGCAGACAAATACCACGCTTCAGGATAATTTTTGAAAAAGTCGTCTAACAAACAGAAAATGAATCATAATACTGAACTCAAGACAGGAAAAATAAGAGGGAGTGAGGGACAGTAATCTATGAAACTCTAATAGGAAAAACAATGACTGGAAAAGGAGGGGAGACAGGGAGGGAAGCAGGGAGAGAGGGAGAGGAAGGGAGCGAAGGAGGGTGAGGAGGAGAGGGAGGGAGGAAGGGAGAAAGGGAGAGAAGCTATGCCAAGGGTATGTAGGCAAGTACCACCTTGTACTTCATTGTTTGTTTAGAGTTTTTAACATTTATTTTGTGGTGTGTGTGTGTGTGTGTGTGTGTGTGTGTGTGCGCGCGCGCGCGCGCGCGCACGCGCTACAGTGAACATATGAAGGGCAAAGGTCAAGGAGTCAGTGTTCTTCTTCCGTCATGTGATTTGAACTCAAGTCATAACGCTGTTATCTTCAGAACCATCATACTGTCAATACTGTAGTTTTATAAATCACCATTTAACAATGTAATAATGACATTGGGTTCATAGCTTAAAATGCAGAATGTTGCCTAAGTTTTTACAAGCATTTCTATTAGACAGTATTTTTCCCACTGGCTAAACAGAAAAGAACAGCCTGTGACTGTCAATGAGCTTCCATGTGTTGTAAACTTCCCTAGCCTTGTGGGTGACTTGTCTCATGGAAATGCTAAACTAAAAAGGAAATTAAAATGTCCTGCACCAAGAGTGATGAGAACAATCATGACACACTTTATTTTTTTCCAAATATAAGCCTGGACTTTGTCACAGCTTTCACATACTAAACCAAGCCTTGGAGAGAAATCAACATTCTGGGGCAGACCTGGAAGTATGCATGATGTATGTGATACACACGGTAACATCCTTCCACAGAGATAATTCATACATATAGAACACAGATCCAGAAACTTAACATTTCCAAACAGAGGACTGAAAGATCAATCAGATGGTAAAATGTCTACATTGCAAACATGAGGATCTGAGTTTGATCCCCTGAACCCACAGAAGGCCCAGGAGTGGTAGAAAGATTTCTAGGGACACAGAGACAGGAGGCATCCTGGGGCTTCCTGGCCAGGCAACCATTCTTTCTGTCCTAATTGATCAGCTCCAAGAAAGTGAGAGATCCTGTCTTAAAGGACCCAATATTTTTAAGTTGTTCTCTGGCTTGCCCATGCGTGTACACAGATGTACAGGCTTAGCTACACACATGTGCGTCACCATGACAAATACAAAATGGATCTAGCCGGGCGGTGGTGGCGCACACCTTTAATCCCAGCACTCGGGAGGCAGTGGCAGGCAGATCTCTGTGAGTTCGAGGCCAGGCTGGACTGACAGCCTCCAAAACAATACAGAGAAACCCTGTCTCGTAAAACCAAAAAAATTTTACAAAATGGATCTAGATAGTGTGCCTCTAAGCAGCTTCTGTGGCTACTCCTTGTCTGAATATGATTACTCGAAGATTGTTGCATCTCTGTTGGTAAAGACAAGACAATTAAAGAAAACTTGGAAGGCCATTGGTGCCTCTCATTTTAATTTTGGGTTTATATTAAGGAAGCTCTGGGCAATGTTTTCCCACCATGAAGTTACCAAAGGCAAGTCACTTAACACTACGGATGCTATTATTAGCTTGGTGAAAATGGACCAGGACAGTAGGTTTGTAGAGATAACAAGAATCTCCAGGGCCCAACCTTATAGTGACCTTGTAGCATCTTCATGGTGAGCAAAGAGGAAGGCAGACTTCTAACAAGGATTCTGTAGCATTATGTTCAAAATGAATGTAAAAGAAAAGGTGCAATATTGATGTTCAAAGTTTGTGTTTCTTTTTGTTCACCTTTCTGTTGTGTCAAAGGCCACAGAGCTACAACTGAGTTAAGTTAGATTTGTTAAAATGGAATTTGAGTCTGAATTATTTGAGGTTTTGTTTCTTATTAGACATAGAATATTTTTCAAAGTCAAGTGTGCCTCCAACTTGAAATATATATAGAAAACCTATTCATTTCTTACAGTTAAATTTTCTATAATACAATGCAAACTTGATCTATCTAGTCTTTAAGAGCCATTGTATTAAGGGTCCATCAAGAGTTCAGCAAGTGGATCATTGTGTTTATGTGAAATCTGCTTTCATTTTTAACCGGATACTTTCTTCTCTCTGTACTCTATTGTCATAAAAAAAAAAGATTTGGAAATAGGTAGGTCATTCAGTCAGTGAAATGCTTGCCATACAAGTATGAAGATCTGAGTTCAGATTCCCAGACCTCATGTAAAAAAAATGGATGCAGTGTGTACCCATAATCTAAACACTGAGAAAATCAGGACAGGAGAGTCTTTGGGCCTCCCTTGACAGCTGGACAAACCAATTTAGTGATCTTCAGGTTCAAGGAGAGATTCTGTCTCAAAAAAATGGAGAGTCTCTGTCTCAAAAGGAAGTACTGTGGAAAGCAACTAAGGAAGACACAAGTTTACCTCTGGCCTCCACACATACATATCTATGAGTATATTCTCAAAACACATACACAGAGAAAAGAAAAAATCTTTTACAAATTAGTAAGGATTCATCAAGCTTTGTTTGTGGGAAGAGAGTTTTCCAAGATACCCTTAGAAATAATATCACAAAGATTTGATCAATAAATCCTTACTAAGATCCTCATCAAGGAAAAAAGGCACTGGGCACAGTGGTGCACACCTGTAGTTCCAGCTACTTGGGAGGCAGAGACAGGAGATTGCTTGAGTCCAGAAGTTCTGCGCTGTAGTCTGCTATGCCGATTGGTTGTCCACACTAAGTTAGGCATCAATATGGTGACCTCCTGGGAGCAGAGGACCTTCAGGTTGCCTAAGGAGCGGTGATTTGGCCAAGGTCAGCAACAGAACAGGCCAAAACTCCCATGCTGATCAAAGAAAAAAGGCAGGATTTTCTTATTTTTAAAGGTTGCCCTATGAGTCAGCACTTAAAATTAGGACTGATGAAAGAGTCAGGTGGGAGACTTTTCCATTCTGGAGAAGCCCTGTCCCTTCACTGTCACATACCACAGAGAGGAGTCCACAGCAGTCCTGGTCAGTGCACTTCTGCGTCTCATCACATCTTAGTTATGGTTTCTGTGACTTAGAAGAGACACCATGAAAATGGACACTCTTATAAAGGAAGCATTTAACTGGAGCTACCTTACAGTTCAGAGGTTTGGGCCATTGTCATCATGATGGGAAGCATGGTGGCACACGGGCAGACATGGTGCTAGAGAAGACACCAAGAGCTCCACATCTGGATCAGTGGGCAGCAGGAAGAGAGAGTGACTCTGGGCCTGCCATGAGCATTGAAACTTCAAAGCCCACCTGCAGTGACATACTTCCTCTCTCAAGGCCACACCTACTCCAACAAGGCCACACCTCCGAATAGTGCCACTCCTTATGAGGCTATGGGGGCCGTTTTCATTCAAACTACCACATGTCAACACACTGCTAAGGAGCAAAGTCACAAAATTCTGGAGTCTCCTGGTGTCAGGTCATGACAGTTAAGTGGCAAGCAGAATGGACCATGCGAATTCCCCAGTACTCTTTCAGAGAAAATACATATCAAAGTCTCACTTTGTTAGCAAAGTTTTTTACTGATTTCACATTTCAGTATCCTCATTGTAAAACACAAGAGCACAGAGAAGAGAATAGGTTTGACTTTTGTTCTATTCTCAAAGCCAACCATTGTTAACATTTTGGTAATAAATACCACCACTATTTTTATGCAAATATCCATAGTCATAAATAAAATATATACATATGCATGCATATATCCATATTCATAAACAAAATATATACACATATGTATATACATACATGCATACACATGAGTCATGCAACACATCACACATGATGTGTGAAGCTTCAGGAGACTACTTTGGGGGGCTTTTGCTAGTGTTTCCCCTTCCTCTTTCAGAAAAGCCACTTCCTTGCCTGCCCAGGTCTGGTGTCTGCCATCATTCAGATCTGTTTATAGCTAGGTACTTGGGTGAGATGGTGTTTATAGTCACTCTAAAGTAATCCCCAGATTCTCACACACGTCACACTGCATTTCTGTGTAGTCTAGATCAATGTCTGATTGTATTTGCTATCAGCCTGCCCCCTTCCTGATTGAATATAAACTCCAATGGATGAAGGTCTTGGCTGCCTCGGTCCTTATCTATGCCTGGAAGAAAAGAAGGTGGCAGTGATTGCTGCACATTGCTCTTTATGCTCTTCAATGTCCCATGGGCCAGTGTCCAGGAACGCATACGATGCAGGCGAAGGGCAAACCACACAGACGTTAAACAAATGACTCCTCAGCTCAAGATACTGTCTCAGAAAGTAGAATGACATGGTCACACATTCCACAATGTTTATTATGGAGTCCTCATGCCAGAGAACACGGTCAGCTTCCAACTAGATTGCAGAGCAGTGCAATAGGGGAACACAGTGACATTTGTCACAAACACACAGAACACTGTACATTCTCCTGTAACTAATTTAGAACATGAAGATTCCTCCTAGCTTTCCAGTCAACCTTCTTCCCCAAGGTCCTGTAATTCCTGAATTTAGCCCAATGGTTTGCTTCTTTATTTCCAGGCCCCTGGGACTGGCCTCAGGATACACATCGTTTTAGCATAGCCTCATGTCATGTAGAGTGGCCAGTTATTATATTCACTGTCCTACTAGATGCATGTTTTAATATATATATAAACATTATTATGAACTAACAGTGTCTTATAAATATAAGAAAGGGCTTTGTTTCTTCCCTACACAATACATAAATAGTCCATCTTAAAAATTAATGGCATCTCAGAGACAATTAAAAGTTGTAATAATACTGAGATGTATGGCATTCAAAATTGCTGGCAACATAGATGCTGATTAAATTAAACCATGTCCAGCCAAAGCACAGGAAAGTGGGCAAAGGAGGCCTTGTGATGTGATTATAACTACTCTATGCACCCGATTCTGGACATAAAGCACTCAGAAAAGCTGCTTCTCCTCTTCTCTTCGTTCTACAAAGCAGCACAGCCACGCGAGTCCCAGCTCAGGACCATGCAAACTCCATGACCTTGACAACATTCTGAATCTGACTGTGCCTTGAGTACCAGCTACTCCATAGAGTTGTACTTAATACTACAGTGCAAAGTAATAAACGGCTGGAAAAAGCAGTTGTTTGTGATTAATTTTCATCCTCTATTTTCTTTCTTGAGTGTGTCATGCTCTCCCCACTCCACATCCCCCCTCCTTGGGAACAGAAACTATATAGGAAGAAACTGAGTTTTCTGCCCCACTTAGCAAGAAAGCCAAGCTTCAGAGTCAGAGGAACTGCATGTGCCCTGATGAAGGTGCTTGTAGTGTCTCCTGTCCTTAACAGCGATGTCTAGAGCCACATAATTCCTTATTATAAGGGGCTGTCTTGACACCACCAGATTTTTAACCACACCCTTGGCCTCCATGGACCAGACATCAAGAGCTGAGCCTGAGTGTTGTGAGACTCAAGGATGTCTCTGGATGTAACCAAATGTTTGCACTCTTCCTTCCATAGACAAGCACTGTTGCAGTGTTCACCAGGTATCTGTCTTATTCCCTATTTCATGTCTTCACAGTGGGAATAATACAGCAAGCAGCTCTGAGGACAGGAGCATAGTTTCCATCATTTCTTTCTTTATGTGTTATTGCTGTTTTTATAAATTTTATTTAAATTAGAAACAATCTCATTTTACATATCATTTCTTCTAAGGCTAATAAAATCAAATGAGGTCTTTGGTTCTCACTCTCCAGCTACAAGCGTGGTTTTAATGTGTACTTTCCAGAGATAGTTAATGCTCCCATAAAGCTGAAATGTGGCATGACTGAAAAGAATGGTCACACTGCAGACAGCCAGGAACGAATTGTCACTAACAGAGAACACAGGTTTCCAAGCAGATTTCCACACAAACCCCTCCCGAAGGACAGGCTCTGAGGCACATCAGTGTGCCCCTAAGTGTGCCTTCAGAAACTGAGGTTTCTGAAGAACAATTAGAGAGTCCCTATTCCTGGCACATTTCTCTAACTGCACATGTTTTTTTTATGTACAGTAAGATGTGGACAGGGTGGATAAGAGCTAAATGGTAACCATCACTAGGTCATTTTTTTTACTGTAACCCAGAGTCCAGTTAGTGTTGACTATGTGGACATGGGTGTGTGGCCATCTGCTGGAGAATGGACAACCTATCACCAACTGAACCCCTGAAAAACAATGACACCCCTTCTGTTAGTATTCAGGCATCTGTGCTGGCCTGCCCTTGGGGTTCTGACAGGATAGGTCCTCAGCATTCCCTATTCTGCCTATCTCTCTGTCTCCCCCATCTCTCTTTTTTCTTCTGCTGCTCCTGTTCCCAGAGGCTGGTCTTCCCCTTCCCCTTCCTGCTTTTCTCATTTGCTTTCCCCTCCATATGAGTTCTGTTGCATGGTGTCTTTTTCTTGTCTTTTTAGTGAAAAAATAAAGCTACAACACCTCCCTAGCAACCATCAATTCCAGTAGATCCTCATTTAGCGGTGGGGTTTTGTAAGTGCCCCCAATCTGTGCTAGAAAGTTAATTGGTTTGATATTGTCAAGATCTTGTGCAGGCAACCACAGTTGCTATGAGTTCATGAGTACAACAGCCCAGTGTATCCAAAAGACACTATTCTGCAGCAGTCCTTCCAACCTCTGGTTCTTACATTCTTCCCACCCCCTCTTCTATGATGAGCCCTATGCCTTGGGGCTATTTATTCCCCTAGCACATCTGAAGGACAGAGTGCTGATGAGGGTGGTACCCAAGGTTGCTCTCTGACCTCCGTGTGTGTACATGCATGTCCACGTACTAACATGCACACACACATATTTGCATGTATACATACATATGTGAATACCTACACACGTGTAAGCGAACACACATACATAGACACACACGCATGCACACACACACACACACACATATATATATATAAAAGGGTTGCGCTCACTAAATGCAGAGCCACATGCCTATGTCCCCAACACTTGAGAAATAGAGGCAGAATTCAAGGTTGGGTTACGTCAGTTTCAAGGCCAGCTTGAACTACCTAAGACCCTGCCTATAAATAAATAAATAAATAAATAAATAAATAAATAAATAAACAAAAGATAAATAAATAAATAAAAGCTGAGTGTACTGAAGCCTCTCTGTATCTCCTGAAAGTGCTGATGTGGCAATGCTCTGGAAGCTGCCTGTGGTGCATGTTTCCATGTCTACCTGAAAACACCAGGCCATTGTCACACTGAGATTAACTCATCTTTGAGTTTGCACATGTACAATATAGATATCCATCTTAAATAATATTCTTTATAAAAACACAGTGTTTGGTTTTCTAGATAAGCTACAAAACTGCAATACACCTCTATACTCTAGGCTAAATATTTGGAAATGAGTGTTTTCATCTTCCTGTGACTGTGGTGCCCTCAGAACACCTTCTGACTTCACATGTAATCATACCGGAGACATTCACTAAGCACCCAGTTGTCACACATGAAGCTCAGTGCCCCAAATGCATTGTCTCATTTAATTCTCATTTAACTATAAATGTCCCAAGCTGGCATTCTCTATAGAGAAATGATTAATTGTATAGTTGGTTCTAACTCTTAGAATGTGCTTTTTCTTGGCTGTTACTTTCTTCAGATCATTTATTTATAATACAGTATAGAAAGAAGGAGCAAGTAATTTGATGAACATTGATTACTTTAGAAGACATTTCCATAATATCCTCAGTGACCATCTATTTCCCAGTTGACATTTTGTAACCTCTGGCCTTTATAAGATGGCAATCACCATTCATGCCTTTCCCATTGAAACATGCTTGGGAAAAGAAAGATGAAAAAGGGCTTGGGATGGAAATCTGTCCTTTTTACTGTTCTTCCACTATTTTGTGTGTGTTTTTTTTTAAAATTGAAGAGTCTGATAATCTGCTATTGTCAGGTCATAATGAAGTCATCCCAGAGCACACTTACAAGAAGGGAGGTTTCAAATGTAGAGAGAATGTCTCACCATGTGGTATGTTGGGGGATAAGGCTCCCGCATAAATGACAGATTTTGGGGAGTGAAGGGGAAATGGGGTGGAGGATGGGGGGATGTGGGGGCGGGGGAGGAGGGGGGGTGAGAGAGCTAGAATTAGCATGTCAAGCAAGCTTGTTTCTAATTTAAATAAAATAAAAAATGGGAAAAAAGAAAGTGTTATTCCTAATTGCACCCCTCTTATGGGAATTAATTTCCCGTTAAAATGCATTTCTCTAGCAAGAGAAATAATATATAGACTCCATTGTCAGATTCTTTACATGGGTTCTCATTTATAAAATCTAAACTAGACATATTTTTCAGTTGATGCTGAAGTTTATAGTTAATATGGCTTTATTCTGTCACTTTGTCTATAATATACAGCTGTAAAAATCTGTGAGCTATTATTGTTTTACACCAATGGCATCTTAGTGTCAAAGAAAAGTGAATGTAGTTTGGAAGTTGTTTTAAGAGTAAGCAAAGTCATATCCTCTCATTTCCCACTTTCAGAGCAGGTCACAGGTCAGGTCCTAAGACTGGGGGAAATGATGGATCTGTGGAAAAGTGAAGACAACAGTGAGAACAACGCACAGTTTCCTGTGCCCAGGATTCTGCAAGCTTGCATCTCTCATTGGCATATAGACAAAGCTGGGCCTCTGGACACGGCATAAAACAGATGCATGGAGAGTGTGAAGATCAAACTTCCATGCAATGAGATGCATGGAAATAAACTGTGCAGTGCAGCATGTGTGTGTCTTTACATTTTTTTTGTGTTGAGTATCATTAGATTCCATTACCATCTTAGAGACTTGAGACTACAAAGGGAAGAAAGTTGTATAGTTAGGAAACCATGCCCTAAGCCACTTGCAATCCCCAACCATCTAGAGTTCAGTAGCATCTAGACTAGCTGCTCATGGAGCCTTCTTTCATCTGCCACACTAGGTGGGAGGTGCCTTGTCTATGGCTAAAGAATAATTCTGTGGTAGGGAGAGTGAACCATCAGTGTTTTTTAAGCATCTCTCCCCCAACACACACACACACATACACACACACACACACACACACACACACACACACACACAGCAAAGCTGTTGGATTGATTACAAGAAACTAGCTGGAAGCATCACTAAAGTCCTCCATACTTATGAAACTTTAAGAAGATGTCAAAAGACTGGGAGTCATTGTAATAAACAAGTGGAAAAAATGCTGCAGTGATTTCCCTCAGATTTGAACTGCTTGTCATGATGAGATCATCCAGTGAAGTCAGGTATCATGTGGGTGCAATGCTGATGGACTCAGCATCTCCACAATCAGAAAGAAGCCCCCTTTCCCTTCTGCTTAATCCCAAAGAATAAGTCTCATTTGGGGATGTCTACATCCCTAACATCTCTCTAATCTCTACTACCCTTGTTATTATAGAGAGCAGATCTCAGATTCAAAGGTGTTCAATCATAAGACACTGGAATTTCATATTTTACATATACTATAACTTGCACTAATCCAGAATTCACCACTTGTGTTGTTGTAAGTAAATGTATGGATTGATGTTACCATTATACAAATTTAAATATAGAATATTTCTATCACCCAGTATTCTTGTGCCTCTTTCCAACTAAGAGCCACCTCTGTTTTTTTGTTTTTTTGTTTTTGGTTTTTACGAGATAAGGTTTCTCTGTATTGTTTTCGAGGCTGTCGGTCCAGCCCAGCCTTGAACTCACAGCGATCCGCCTGCCTCTGCCTCCCGAGTGCTGGGATTAAAGGCTTACGCCACCACCGCCCGGATACACCTCTGGTTCTTATTACTATTATGACTTCTATTTTTGTAGATGAGTCTTTCTTATTATTGACTTTTATACAAAGAGAATGGGTGCATAGCCTTGTTTCTTTCATTGATTATGTATTTGAGATGCATCTAATTGAGTGTTATAATAAATAATCTGTTCCTTCTATTGCTGTATAGTACTTCATTGTATGGATATACAACTTATTGATTATTTAGCTATTGTACTCTTATCTGCAAACTGAATTGTTTATAATTTGAAGCTATGATGAATAAGACTTCTAGGAACATTTTTTTGTTTTTCACTACAATTTAATAACCATGTTTTGATTTTATGATTTTCTTTAACCAGATCTGCCTGCTTTGCCTCCCTCTTAAGTGCTGGAATTAAAGGTATGTTCCACCACTGCCCAGCAATACTATTTAATGAAGAAAAATAATGTCGACTTTATGTCATAAACAGCAATAACAGTGTTGCTATTAAATTCAGTTTATTTGAAAACAATAAAATTTTTAGAGAAATCTTAATAATTGAACAGTGGGAAATATATTTGTCTGAGTTCATGAAATCGACCGCCAAAACACCATGAAAATGTTTTGAGATTATTTGGGAATTCTCAGAGAGTCAACAAGCAAGTCAAACATTGAGAAAATAAGCACTGTGGGAACTTAGGAAGAGATGGATTCCCAAGGGCCAAGGTGGATGTAGGGCTTTGAATCTCACTGGAGCGTTACTAGCTAGGGGGAGAATATAGCCTTATTCACACTGAGATGCCCATCATCTGGAAAAAGCGTTTGGCCTTGAATAAGCTTGCAGTACACTTTCTGCAAATCTGGGTTCCATTGCTTGAGGGACATCAAAGGCCATCTCAGGAGAAAACGGAGCATACCACAAGCGGGGAAACAATAGGAAAAATCAGACCCGAGAAACACAGCAGATTCTCAGATTAGCAAACAGAACAGGCTGAATGGAGAGGATCCTTATGTGGTACAGCAGAGGGGAGGGGGGAAGAGGGTCTGCCCAGCAGGAGGCAGAACCACAGACCCCGCCCAGTGGGCAGTAGCCAGACAGTTCATCGTGTAGAGTACACACTTGAATGTTTCCCTCGCTGTAGGAACTTCAGAAACACGAGGTAGATTATCAGCAGAAAGCCATTCAAAAGTCGACTCCCAGATTTCCATGGCGAGTGGGTCCTAGGTAGCTCATCACATTCGTCTCTTTACAGCAGCCTCCAGTGTTGATCGCAGTGTCTGTCTAAGGACGAGCACCAATCTGACAACGAAGCACTTACCAAGCCCCCTGAGCCCCAGATGCCCATATTCCAGGAATTCTGCTTCCAGAATTGAGTCTTTATCTTCTCATTGCCAGAGCTGATTGTGTCACATGCATCCCGTATTTCATCCAAATGGGAAAGTTTGCTGGGAAGAGCCTCCATTACACAGCTGACACTGGTTTGAAGGGGCTAAATATGTTTAAAGCTAGTCTGAAGCACAGAGGCTTTGGGCCATGAAATATCGTTTCATCAAAAAATGTGTTTTGTAAAAGCAAAGAAGCTGAAAAATCTGTGTCTTTCATTAGGAACGTGTTTCATGATGCAGAGAGAGATCTAAAACTCCTGACCACAGTTATTCTGAGGGGTCATAAGAATCATAATCTACTTTCCATCTCCATGAAGCATAAACTTGAAATTATAACAAATAAGTCTAGGTAATAAACTTGGTAAACTGATTAAAAACCTCTCTTAAGCATATCAGTGTTCATAGACTCAGACTGTGCCCAAGACAAGGCCCTGGCTTGTGAACACTCTGAGCACTGGCGTCACAACCCAAGGCAGAATGGGTAATGGTCATAGCAATGCCCTCAGCTTAGATCTGGGAATACCAGCCTCCTTCCATTCTGGAGTATGGGATGTTGAGTTAAACACATCACTTCCCCATCACCTTACACAGACAAGAAAACAGGTACAAGATGTGAGGTCCTACCCAACTCTAATATATCACGAGAATACTACCTTCTATTGTGGTGACGATCTAGATTCCACGCAGGTAGCTCCTTTGCCACTTTTGAGTAAAGCTCAGGGAGCACGTGACAGAGTTTCTCTGAGAGGTGATTCCATTTACACCCACAAAGCTGAATAGATGGCTTTCCCCGCAGCCACTGGTGACACAGATGAACAAAAGGGCAGAGGAAGAGTGACTCTGTCTCTGCTGTAACTGGAAAAGCACTTTCACCCTTTTTGTACATAAGTGCTCTGGTTTCTCAAGTCTTTGTACTCAGACGAGGTCTTGCATGGTCAGCTTCCTGGTCCTTGGATCTTTAAACTTAAGTTGAATGATGCCATTGTATTTCCTGTATCATGTGAGCCAATATCTATGATCAACATAATATGTATTAGATCCTATTGCATGCATTTTCTCTCTCTCTCTCTCTCTCAAACACACACACACACACACACACACACACACACACACACGATTTCTCCAAAGAATCCAGACTAGTTCAGCAATGCTAATCACCATCACTTCATATTTCATACAGAATGACAATGCTTCTAATCCAGCATTATTGCAATGTGCACTCTAGGCTTATTGTCAAACAGTGCAATGAGATAGTTAACACAATTTACTTGTGACCATCACACATTCATGGAGTCAAAAAATAATCCTGTAATAAAAATAAGTTCACAGAAACATTCATATGAACCCTTTAACCCAATTTTCCTCTTATTTCCTTGACCAGGAGACTCTAGTTAATCTCAGCACAGTCTTTGTCCCACCTCTAACAATCAAAGCCATGGCAGGAATATCATTCTCTTCTACTTCATGGATACAGTATACTTTGCAAGTTTGACTCTTGTGGCAATCCTGCTTCCACTGGGTCCATCAGCACCATTTTCTCTAACTACAATGCTAAATTGATCTCTATACTGAATTTCAGTAAGCTTATAGTATTTTAAAGCCTTTTGATTGTTCTTGTCTCTTGTGGTGTCCTGTAGTCAGTAATCTTTTACATTATTAGTGATCTTTTGGGGCTGCCAGAAACCATGCTCACCTGTGCTCCAAGTGTGAAACTGATCATTTCTGTGCTCCACTGGCAGGCCATTCCCTTTCTCTCTGTCTCTAGAGAGGCCACTCTATTCCTCCAGATATCATAATATTAAAATGGGGCCAATGAATATCCTACAATGGCCCTTAAGCATTCAAGTAAAACGAAGAGTTGTGTGTCTCTTGCTTTAAATCAACAACTGGAAATGGTTGCCCCTAGTGACAAAAGTAGGTGAAAAACTAAGGTAGATCAAATGCTCAGTCTCTTGCACCAAATGGCTGGCCCTGTTGTGAAAATACAGGAAAAGTTCTTGGAAGAAATGGAATGTTTCCCTAGTGAACACACAAGTGGGAGACTTGCTGCTCTTACAATCTAGACAGAAGATCAAATCAGTCACAACATTCTGCTAAGTCAAAGCCTTATCCAGAGAAACCCTTTCCAGTTAATTCTATGAAGACTGATCAAAGCAAAGACACTGCAAAAGAAAAGTTTGACCCTAACAGAGGTTGGATCAGGAGTTTTAAAGAGACATGCCAACTGAACAACATAGCACAAGAAGCAGCAGGCAGGATACATAAGCTGCAGCACGTTACCCAGATGTCTCGGCCATGATCACAGATGATGGTGTGTCTACTTAGTGACAGACAGACACTCAATGTAGAAAAATTAGCTTTCTATTGAAAAGCTATGCAACCAAATAGTGGGTGCTACTTAATTTCAACTATCAACTTAGCTCAAGATTAGTTTCAACTATCAACTTAGCTCAACCTAGGATCAGGTTGACTTGTAGGAGACTATCTTAATCATTAATTAATATTGGAAGACCCAGCTCATCCTAAGTGGCACCACTCCCTATTCAGGGGTTCCTTGCAGTATAAAAGAGGATCAGGTTAACTGGAAATGAGCAAGTGGGCAAGCAGAGATGTGCACTTTTGTTCATTTCTACTCTTGACCATGGATGTGATGCTACCTGCTTCCAGTTTCTGAGCAACCATAACCTGGAATTATAAGACAAATAAACTCCTTTCTCCCCTAATATGATTGTTGTTGGAATATTTTGTCACCACAGCAACAGAAATGAAACTAAGACAGGCTGTCAGGGCTAGAGAGGAAACATCAATGCTTGGTTTCTAACTTTTAGTAACCAGGCTGACTCTCCTACCAGGGGCTAATATTGGTGAGTTTAAGTTAATGCCCAGGCTTATGTAGCATTCTGAAAAGTCATGGATCATTAAGAATCAGAATCACTCTAGCCATGCTCTATAAATAGAACAACAAATCCTGGTGACAGCACATCCATTTGCAATACAGTTTGCTGAATATTTTTAGCCCAGTGTGGAGAACAACGGCTCAGCATTAAAAGATTCCCATTTGTTGGCAAGCCTCTCATCATCAAAGATCTCTGATGGGCATTTATAAGATTAATGTTATTTTTATGCTTGCCAAAATAGAATCCATTGTGCAGCTAATAGATCAAGGAGCAGTGTGTATCACTGTTTTGAAGAAACACATTTCTAAGGCTGTAGCTGCCATAGAAAAGTGATTTTTTTCTCATGGATCCAAGCAAAGTAAATTAAAAATCTGCTCCAAAGGACTTTCCATTATAGATGCCATTAAGAAAATCATGATTAATGGAGATTGGGACAAGTTGATTTTAAGCCTCACTGATGACTCTGTTGGGCTCAGATCTCAGTGGAGGAAATGAATTCAGACGCAGAGGAACTAGCAAAAGAATTAGAATCAGAAGTGGAGCCAGGGGAGTCCGGGAGAGGCACAAGGGGTCAGAGTTGGGAGACAAACAAAAGTATAATAGCATGTGTGTATGGAAATGCAGTAGTAAAACTCATTGCTGGAACTGGAAAGGCAGCTCTATGGTTAAGAGTACCTATTACCGCATCAGAAAATGGGACTTTGATCCCAGCACCAACATTGATGGTTCATAGATGCCTATAACTCCAATACCAAGCAAGGATTCAGCATTCATTTTTGGACACACACACACACACACACAGACAGACAGACAGACAGGCAGGCAGGCAGGCAGGCACGCGCACACACACACACACACACACACACACACACACAGAGACAGACAGACAGACAGGCAGGCAGGCAGACACACACACACACAGGCTCCAAAGCTACACAAAGAAACCCTGACTCGAAAAAACAAAACAAAACAAAAAAAACAAAACAAAAAACAAACATGGCATGATGAGAGATAGAGAATTATTCTTCCTCAGAGTTGGGCCCTCTAATCAGTTATTCAAAATCAAGTTGTCAACCCTGAAATCATTTTTACATAAACATTACTGAATGGACTTAGCACGTTGTATTTGGGGGGGAGTGGTATGTGCATAGCAATAACAATTGAGGAAAAAGAGGCCATGACTATGAGAGGGAGTACCAGACATGCGAAAGGAAATGGGAAAAGCCCATGGGACCTAACCCTACACAAAGAACTACAGGCAACTAAGTAATGCTAAGAGTGGGAGACATCGGCTTCCTCAGGGAAGAGCACACCAATTGGTTGTCCAATACCAAATGCCCATCCCTGAAAACAAACATATAGATAGAATTATGCAGGCTGAGTAAGTTATATTTAGGAATACATATGTAATATACATATATATTTGCATACAATAACAATGAAAACAGATGCTATGAATTTGAAAAGGAGTAAGGAAGAGTATATGGTAGGATTGGAGGAGGAAAGGAAATGAAGAAGAGTAATTATATTACAGTCTCAAATTTTTTTAAAGTAAAAGAAGATAGATAGATGATAGGTATATACATAGATAGATAGGTAGATAGATAGATAAATAGATAGATGCTAAGTACCACAATGAAAGGTAATGTAAATTTGTTTCTTGATGAGCAATTTGGGTACACAAATAAAAGCCCCCTAAAATCTGTACCTAATTTGGTTTAAATATTCTACTTTGCAAATACAGGAAGCTGCTTATTCCAATAAAGCAATAATTTATAGTTTTAAAAATTAAAAATTGTGAAAAAAGAAAAAATAAATACTGTGTTAAATTTCATTATAGATGGTAAGCAAACACTCAGCATGTCATTATTGCCCACTTTACTGGGCAATGGTGGATGCTTTTTATTACATGTCACTATAACCCATAGAATGTACAACATCAAGAGGGAACCTTCATGCAACCTAAAACCATTTTATCATTAGTCTTTGTGGAGACTGCTATGTTCATTAGGGACCTATAGTATGCCCTGGTCTCATAATTTCTATGCCTGAGAGTGGGGTGGTGGGCTATGGATATAACATGCTTTGGAGACACTTTGTTCCTAGGAAATTATATGTCTTTTGAGTTAATGTTGCATTCCAAAGTACTAAGCAAGTTAAACTGAAAAAGAGGAAGGAAAATCATTTTCCCAGGCACTCATTTGCTAAGGCCTGAGAGTCATCATGCATTTCAGACATGTATTGATCTGCTCTCTGCTTCTCTCCCTCTGTGTCCTCAGAAGGGACAATAGCAGAATCGTGTGCAGATCCCATGCCTTGATTCCTGTCAGCAGCTACAGCTCCTTTTTGATTCAGCTTTTTTTCTGATAAGTCCCTCTTAAGTTCACTTTCTCTCAGCAGTATTCAGACATGGTTATTTCAGCTGTGTCTTATGTAATGATGTGCTTACATTAAAAACTAAACAACAAAGCAACAACGGATGTGCCTCAGCTTAAGATGGGGTCATGTGCAGATAAACCTGTTTGCTGAAAACATCATAAGTCAAAAGGCGTTGAATGTGGGGAACCTGCCAAACTTCTTAGCAGTTTGACTCATTGTAGAGTCTTATTTCCTCTTGCGATCACCTGGCTGACTGGAGGCTGCACTAGCTGCCACTGCCAGTTCCCCACATAAGCAGTCTGAGAAACTCAACATTTAATGTAGTTTCTAGTTGAACACATATCACTTTCATTAATAGATGTCAAAATCACTAATCTTAACTATATATTTCCTCTACTGTGTATACAATTTTTCAAAAACTTATCTATTATGTTGGTTTAGCAAGTTATTTTATTTTTTTATTTTATTCTTCTCCTTCTCCTCCTCCTCATTCTTATTCCTCTTATTTTTGATACTGTTTCTCTGTGTAGCCCTGGCCATCCTGGAACTCACTCTGTAAACCAGGCTGGCCTGGAACACAGAGATCTGCCTGCTTTTGCCTCCCAAGAACTGTAATTAAAGGCATGCCCCCACCTGGATTTTTTATTAATTTTTAACATTCTATATGAAAATTTCACAACTCATCACCAGTCATTGTCACACCTATCCCAACTCTCCCTGTCCAAATCTATCCAGAACCCCACAACACTTTCAATCCCTTCATGTCTTCTTTTTCAATTTTATTTTTAATTCACTGACTTCAATGAGTACTGCCTCTACGTGCCCAGGTGCAGGGTAACCCAGGAGACATGGGAAATCTACCAGTGGACACCCCTCCCCAAAGAAATATAATTCTGCCTCCCCAGCAGCAATTAATTTCTAGTAACTCCTCAGCTAGGGCCCAGTCCTCAGCAGTCCCTTCTCCCTCCAAGCTGCACACAGGAATTTGACCCTCTAAGAGTGTGGAATGCGGCAATTACCCGGGAAATGAGCTTGGTAAACTAGAATCGTGACTGTGCCAGTCAAAAACAGTCAGATTTACTGATGAGTGTTCCAACAGCTTTGCCACCTGGATGTTTTGATCTTCACACCTTTCCCATTGTTCAGTCTCCAAAATAGTATTGATATTGCTAATTGTGGCTGAAGATATTATTTGAAAGTCTTTGGGGTGGTAGACTCTTGTGGATGGATTCATGTGGTGGGTCAGTGGGAGCTGGCATGTGTGTTATGGGGAGTATGGGAAGACTGGGACCTCTCTTCCTGTGGTACCTCATTATTCAGTAGATTTCAGTCTACTGTTCTTCGTATGACACCTAAGCCCTCTGAAAAGCAAAGACAGAGGATTCATAGAACTTTGAGGCCTAGGGTCCAAAGATCCCAAAACACAGTGCCAGCCAAATGCACCATGAGAGCCAAGACTCAATAAGGAGAAAGAACAATAGGAAGTACTACGCCATGTATACTAAGGTAACATCCTCCTGAAGAAAAACATATTATGAAATGGCAATCCCAAAATGGTGGTGTTAGGAGATAAAGCAAGGGGATATACTAAGTTCTCAGGACCGCGCTCATGGTTTGTATCAGTAGTCTTCTAGAAAGAACTCAGACAGCTTGCATCTTCCACTATGAGAGTACACAGGCTGACATACCATCTTTGAACACAAAAGCGCACCCTTATGAAACTGTCTGCTGAATCCATTTTCTTAGAATTCTGAAATAAATAAATACATAAAATGAAAAGCTTGGTATGAAAAATGACCACAGGCACACCCAAAATGGAACTCAGTTGAGCCCTGATGCCAGAAGTTCCACTCTTAGGAGCATTTCATGACTGAGCCTGATAAAATCCCCAGAAGGATCTCCATGTCAACATAGAACCCGGCACAAACTCTAGTGATATCTTGCTTGTACAAATTAATCCTGTCTGAGGGTCAGAGAATGGAGCTTGCCACTAGCTAACCATAGAGGTCTGGGACTGTGTCCCTTTAGTCTAAATAAAAGCTGGGTCAAAGCACCAAATTCAAAGAAAAATGTTCTAGGGAAAGTCTAAGCTGCTGGCCCTGGGTGGAGAGGAGTAGCAGGGAGTCAGGCACAGGTCACTTCACTGAATGAGCCCACAGCAGCTGGTGGTTTTCTCAGGGCCAGGCTGGGGGCCTTGTGGGGCAATTTGCCCTGTCCTGCTGTTAATGTTCTGACCATGGGAATGCTAAAATGTAAAAGGAGTTCTTAATTGGTCTAAGTAATAAAAACTGGGAGTCAGATATAGAGGAAAATGCTGAGAGATTGGAAAGAAGAACGAGCAAGTCACAGATACACCTTACCTCCTTCGAGTCTCAGCAGACAAGAATGTGAGTTCCTGTTTCTCCCTGCTTATATCCTGTTTCTGCCCAGCTATCTCACTTCCTATATGGTTGTATGGATTTCCAGACCTCTATGGTTAGCTAGTGGCAAGCTTCCATTCTCTGACTCTCAGGGAAGTTTTTTTTTTTTTTTGGTTTTTCGAGACAGGGTTTCTCTGTGGCTTTGGAGGCTGTCCTGGAACTCACTTTGTAGACCAGGCTGGCCTCGAACTCAGAGATCCGCCTGCCTCTGCCTCCCGAGTGCTGGGATTAAAGGCGTGCGCCACCAACGCTCGGCTTCTCAGGGAAGTTTTATTTGTACAAACAAGATATCACCACAATAAACACTACTGACCTCAATCTTGAGTTATGGGGTTCCCAACAGTAGAAAACTGAAAAACATACAAAAGACAAACTATGCTAATCAAAAGATAGTCTATAAATACTATCTCTTTGCAAACTCATTTCATGTGGTAACTAGCAATTTCCCCAAGGAGCTACACCTAGTGGGCTAGCATTCATTTATGAGATATTCTTGCTAAAACTAAATACAAAGACTTCTGGATTCCTGGAAACAATTTACTGTCACTCTTTATGTTTTCCCCCTTAAAATCCTTTAAGAGATTAAATTTAGGAGCCTGCTTCTTCAGGAAAACTTTATAATAACCCATGATCCTTGGTGCTATTTTTTTCTGTGTTGCTTTTCTTTCCTTTTCATGACAGATTCTTGTATAAATCAATAAGGTTAACATGGAACTTACTTCTTATGGTCATCTGATAGAAAAAAAAATCTCCAAAAGCATTCCATTATTGAGTATATACTGTACTCCAGGCAGGGAGTATTAAACTCCATAGTAATTAGGCATACACACATTCACTCAAAAGCCATAAGTTCTCATCACCCAAAGTTCAATTAAGACATAAACTGGTGTGTAAGGGATTACAAACATAAAGGTACGACCATATATTATAATGGGTAGTATAAAGGAAAGCTTCATCCTATAATAACAGTGCATCAGCTAAGTTGATATGGATTCTTGGACAAACTAGTTCACCTCCTTTGTCAGAATGCCAATGCCACAAAATGTTCTGGAGATTAAATAGGAACTCCTAGAAGAGACGCAGGTCTTCCCTGGCAATCAATAAATTGTGGTTATTATTAACAGCATAATCTTCACCACCAACAACATCATGTTCTTAAAGAGATAAGGCCTGGTCTATAGGTAGGAACTTTTCCTAAGGAAGTGGCATTCAAGTTCATTTGTAAAGGATTGTCAAGAGTTTTCTCAGCCAAGGGAGGAGTTGTGGCAGTTTCCAGTGACTCTAGGCTATAGAGCTATGAGAATCAATTGATGGTGTCAGGAAGCCTAAAACCTTGAGAAACTGAGAGCAAATGTTGTTGACAACTCAGGGGGAAAGGGAGAACTAGTGAACAGTGAAGATGATAAGAATTCTGATCATGTGAGACCTTGTAAGATGGCAAGGAAGAAATCAAGTGATATAAGCAAACTTTAATTTTTAAACATCACTTTGCACTTTTGTGAAGAAGAAACTGATGCAGGGACAGAGAGAGAGAGAGAGAGAGAGAGAGAGAGAGAGAGAGAGAGAGAGAGAGAGAGAGAGAGAGAGAGAGAGAGTAAAACCCTTTGGCAAGACATACTGGTCGCTGGTTACAGAGTAGAGGCAGTGAGTATGAGTGACAAGGAGTCTACAGCTACCCTCCAGAACTTGGAGATAGTGGCCAATGTGGGTGAATACTGAAGCAAGTGATAAAGAAATCTATAGGGGGTGGGTGAATGAAGAAGAAATGGGGGTCAGGGAAAGATCTGATGTAATACCAGATTCATGGGGCTTGAGAAGAAACCAAAATGATGGGGCCTCCTGAATACCCAGAGGAGATGAGTCTAGTCAGTACATGTCCTAGAGGCCAGCCTTGGGTTCTCGCAGGAACATCCAGAAAGGAAGGCTTCCTCCCTCTACCTCCCCATGACTTCTCTCACTTAACAAGGCATTCTTCCAGTAAAGATACCCAAATGTCACAGGGCAGGAGCAAATGAACGAGATGTCTTTCCCCAGAACAATGATTTCAGAACAAGATGATCCAGGAAAAACTCACAAGCAACAATCCCATGATACCAAACCATCCATATACTTCTAAAAACCTTATAGTCATCTGGAATTTATGAAACACAACTACAAGAGACTTGGCCGTCTCTAATTTTGATACAGTAGAACGATTAAGCCAGGTTGGATCATGAAGCTATATGGATATACTGCTTGAAAAAAATACAATTTTGCCCAGTTTAGGTATAAAATACTTCCACAAAAACAAGGCAACAGACTGTTATCTAGTAGAATCTGTGACAGAAGACATTAATTGGATGGAAATATGATTATCTGAAATTAGCATGCCAAGGCTTTAAGGAAATAAAAATTATAAGGGACATGCCTCTCAAATCAGAAAATTTAAATAGGTAAGTCCCCAAATTATTCTGAATAACTTGAATTAGTAGTCAGTATTTAAAAATCCATAAACCCCAGGTGAATATCAAGTTTTTACCTTGGCTTTTTAAATGTTAAATTCTGACAAAGCTGGGCACACATTCACATGAAACGACAGTCAAGATGCTTCCATCCTTTGTACAGGTATCCATTCTGGTTGATGCTGTAGCTATTTCTCAAGGAGACCTAGATGTCCAGGCCAAGCAGCAGTGTTGTTCTTTGTCAACACAATAGTCGATGTTTCTTGTGTTCATAGGAAAATTAAAAGCAAAAAGATGGCCAGGCATGTTTAGGAAAAGTGAATAAGCCCATGTTTCTTTAGAAATCTGAAGTGATTTGTGTGCTCACTGTGTAAGCTGAGCCTGTGTTTAAGTGCCTCACTCATTCTCTTCAGTCAGTTTCTTCATCTACCTGATCTTTGAAGCCATCCAAATTGCGGCCTTAGTTGGTATCCCTAAAAGAAGATCCTGACATGAGGACAGAAGTATTTGAAAGGTAATCTTAGGATGTAGGAGTGAAAGAGTAGAGAAAGTTAGAGACAGGACAGAGGAGAAGTTGAAAGAAAGTGTGTCAGACTCTCACCACTGTAGACCACAGGTCTAAGAAAGAAATGGAAATGTGTTATCGCCTCATTATTTTTGCTGTAATGAGACATCTTGATCAAAAGCCACTCAAAAGCTATTCATAGAGCTTAGAATTCTTGGTTACAGTACATTATTGCAGGAGTTCAAGTCAGGGACAGACAGAAACACATCCATCCATGATACCTACTTGTTCTGTACTCAACTAACCCTCTCAGTGCCTATACAATCTAATGCCTAACTCATGAAATGGTGCCACACATAATAGACTGGATCTTCCTACATTAATTAAAAATCAAGACATCCCCAGACATAGCCATAGGCCAACCTGATCTAGACAATTCTTCAGCTGAAGCTGTATCTTCTTGGTAATTCTACATTGTGGCAAGTTGACAATTAAAAACCCAACCATCACAAAGGAAGGCTTCCAGAACTAGATCATGAGATGAGAGAAAAGACCACTCATTCATTGTCTCCCAACCCGTACTAGCTGATGGCTGCCCAGGGTTGTTAAATCCCTTGCACCGACAAGTTGTCCTTGCTCCCAAAACTGTATAGCAAAAGAAAGCCCTGGAGTACAGGGTAGAAAGATGGCCTGTGCACACCAGAGGCTGGGCTAGCTTTTTAGTCTGCTGTGTATGTGAGCTGGCATAGCATGGAGGAGAGTGACACCATGCATTTAAAAGGTGCGTGCCCCAAATTGAGAATGGCTACAGCTCTTGGGACTCCTTTGATAAGGACTTTAAAAGCATAGGTTCTCACACTGAAAATAGAACAGAGACAGCAAGACACAATGGTTCTAAAAGATCAGTCAGTCACAGTTCTCTGGTTTGAACTATGGATTTGGCACTTCCAGCTTGGATGATTATTTAACAACGCTGATTGACTGTTCTCAGCCATAAATCAGTGATACTCATCATAGGGGCACCAACTTCATGAGTGGTTACTATTACTGCATGCAATAGTGATGAAATAATTATATCATGATAACAATAAGCATATGCTTTTGCTATTCTGTCTATTGTTTTTTACAAATGCTTCTTCACTAGTTTTTTATTTTAATTTTAAATAGCTTGTTTTACATGTCAATCCCAGTTCCCTCTCCCTCCCCTCCTCCCGCACCCTCCATCCCCTCCTCCCATCCTCCCACCCTATTGCCAATTCCTTCCACATAGGGGATATCTAGAGTCTGTCATTTCACTCAGGGTAGGGTCCAGGCACTCCCCTAAGAGTCCAGGCTGAGGGAGTATCCCTCTTTGTGTTATGGACACACGATGTCTGTTTGTATTCCAGGAATAAACACTGATCCACTGCTCAGGGCCCCATAGGTTGCCCAGGCCTCCTCACTGACTCTCACACTCAGGGGGTCTGGATCAGTCCCATGCTGGCCTCCCAGCTGTCGGTCTGGGGTCCAAGGGCTCTCCCCTGTTCAGATCAGTTGTCTCTGCTGGTTTTGCCAGCCCATTCTTTGCCAATTTGCTCATCGTTCCTCTCTGTCACTGGGTTCCTTGGGTTCAGTTCAGTGTTTAACTGTGGGTGTTTGCCTCTGCTTCCATTGGTCACTGGATGAAGGCTCCTGGATGGTTATAGACATCAAGTTCATTATCAGGAATGGGCATTCGAGGTGGTCCCTCCACTATTGCTTAGCATGCCAATTGGTGTCATCCCTTTAGATCACTAGAGGTCACACTGGTGCCTGATCTGTCTTCTAACCTGTGATTCCCTCTTCCCCCTATCCTACCCCCCCTCACTCAACCTTCCTGTTCCCCCATGACCTACTGTCTTCCTCTTCTCCCCCTCTCTTCTTCCCACTCCCCCCACCCCTTGCCATGTTCCCTATCTGTTCAGAGGATTTTGCCTCATTCCTCTTCTCTTGGGCACTATGCATATCTTTTAGGTTCTTTCCTGTTTCCTAGACTCTCTGTCTGTGAAAGTGCAGACTGGCACTATCCTGATCCATGTCTAAAATCCATATATGAATGAGTACATACCATGTTTGTCTTTTTGTGACTGGACCCTCATCTTCACTACTTTTATACTCTAGTTAACTCACAACCATTTTTTTCATGGCAGAGTCTGAACTAACACATTATTTTTTCATGTGTCTAGAATCACTTAATTCCTTTGGGAAATGCTTAAATGAAAATAAGTATAAAGCATATCTAAGCTCCCTGTATGCTTTTTCAAATGACATTATAAGTTCCAATTCCCAAAATAGAGGCAAAAATGTTATTTATCCAATGAATGGTTGGAAACATGAAAAAATCTGATTTGGATTTCTCCATTATTCAAATAAACTAATCAGATTTTCAAAAATTTAAAGATTAGCTAATGTTCAGCCACTTAATCTGTTTTGCCATGCCTACATTCTAGAGACTTCTATCAGTAATAGGGACTCCACATGCTTCTAGCATACACATAATCTGAATGTTTTATTAAAAACGCAGTCTGTTCAATAGGTCCATGGCAAGCCAGTGTCAACATCTTAAATATTTCCAAGTCGAAATTGTTGGTCCTCTGACCACATTTTGTATGGCAAAAAAAAAAACCCAGATACAACCTGAAAAAAGAAAGCCTCAAACTAAGTCAGAGAAAGGAGGCAACAGGTCACCTCATTACCATAATTTTGGTTTAGACAATCAAAACCTCTGAGAGAAATTTTATTCATTTATTGTAATGAAAAGTATGAATTGGAGTGATGAATCATTTTCCATCTCAAACTTCCTGACAGTTTTATTCAAAGGCCTAAGCAACCATCAAACCGTCATTGATGTGGTTGCTATGGTTTGTACTCTAATGATCCATATGCCAGAAGTTTGATGTCATGGTGAGCATATTGAGAAGCAGTGGGGCATTAAGAGATGGGGCCTAATGGACATGATTAGATCTCTCAGGGCTCTGCTGTCTTGAGTGAATCTTGTCCCTTATAAGAGTCTGAGTTAAGACCTTTAGAAACTCGGCTAGCTCTATTCTTAGGAATAAGCTAAGTCTTCTGGGATTGGGTTAGTTATTACTAGTGTAGGCTGATATAAAATGGGTTGGCCCATGAAACATTGCCATTACACTCAAGATAAGTTTTCTTGTCTCAACTAACCCAACTAAGAAAATTCCTCCCAAGCATGTCCATGAGCCAACCTAATCTACAAAAACTAATTCTTCTTGATTCTTTTCTGTTCTTGTGATAAACACCATGCCAAAAAAAAAAAAAAAAAGAACTCGGTAGGGCAGGAACTTGAAGTAAAAACTTGAAAGAATTCTGCTTTATTAGCTTGCTTATTGGCTTCTGTTTTAGTACAGCCCTAGCCCACCTACCTAGGACACCTCATTCCCTAGTACACTGGGCCCTCCTATATCAATTACCAATCAAGAAAATGTGATTCTGATGGAAGCAATTCCTCAGTGGAGGCTCACTCTTCCAAGGTGTGTCAACTTGCCAACCAAATCATCACACTAACCATAGCAGTGCCGTGCTCGTGAGCTCATACCAGCAGTGGTTAGATGCACAAGATGGAGCCCATAATTGTTGCTGATGGAGATAGAGTCATTTCCTTCACCACTGATAAGTTGCCAATGCTCCAAGAAATAATCTGACAGCCATGTAACTCTAATTAAACTGGATGAGTCACAAAGAACAAAATGAAACAAAATGTGAAAATAGGAGAGGAACTTGTTTAGAAGAGATCCAACAGGAGTGTGAGGGGTAAGACAGGGAAATGGGGCAGAATGCGGCCAAAATATATCGTGCATCTCTGAAATTGTCAAAGAACAATAAACTAAGTTTTAAAGGTAGAGAGGTAGAACAATAGCACTTTGACAATTCTTAGTCTGTCTTCAAAACAAACCACCAAGGAAATTGAAAAAACAGTCACTAACTTATTTAAAAAGTAAACTATAGGATGCATTCAGAATGAAAACACAACCATAAACACATGACTTGGTGAATTACATAGTGAACACAACATGATCATGTGAGCACCACCCAGACCAGGATGTGCAGTGTTATTCCTGCACCCTCACCTTCATCCCACCTGTTTCTTTTAGGTATGGCTGCTTCTTTTGCTTAGCATTGTCTGGCCAATTTATCTATTCTTACATGCACCTGTAGATTAATTTGTCCTGCAGTATGCTGTTCAGTTAAATTAATACAACACTTGTTTGTCCATTTCAATATTCATGAGCAATTTGAGATTGTCTCAGTGTGAGGCTTTGATTGGAAAAGGAGATGACAAATGTCTCTAGACAAGTCCCCGGCTGCATGTGCATGTGTATCCACTGATAGTAATTTGCTGTACAACATTTGTCTTGTTCAGCTTACTATAGCTATTGCTCATTCCTAGGATGGTTCTATAAGAAGTCTGAGCATCTTTCCATTGTATATCCTTGATCCTGTCATGCTTGCTGATATGTGTACATGTTCATGTGTGTACACACATGTGTATGCCTGGGGAAGCCAGTGATCGATGTCACATGTCTTCCTAGGTCATTCTGCACCTTATATTTCTCACACACGGCTTCTCAGCGAACATGGAGCTTGTCAATTCATATAGACTGACTGGCCAGAAATCCCAGGGAACCTCACTGTACCACCCCAGTGTTACAATTACAGACTTATAGGCATATGTTCCTGCATCCAGCAATTTTTTTACCTTGGCTCTGGGGATCAAATCCAGGTCCTCATGCTTATATACCAAAACACTTTACAATGTGGGCTGTCTCCTCAGTCCTGTCACTCTAGCTAATTGTACCTTTTCTGCACAGGTGTCTCACTGAAGCTTCTCATTAAAGCTACTGTGCCCCTCTCATGTTAATATGGATGAACAATTTTTCAATTGTCATTGGTCATTTGTCTACTCCCCTTCATTTGGGGCCTTTTCAATCTCCTGTTCAACTTCTTGTTTCTCCTTAAGAATTTATGAGTCTTTGCATGCTGTGGTTATACACTACAATTATTTCCCACATTATAGCTTATTTTTTCACACTTTTTGGAGCAAAAAAGGTATGATTTTTAATATAACAATGTATTAAGCATTTTCTTTGCATTTACACTTTTTATCTTATTTCAGAAATCTTTTAGCATTGCAAAATTATGAAGTTATTCTCCTATATGATCCTTTGGAAGCTTTATTATTTTCTTACATAATTAGATTTAAATGCTTTTTGAATTAATTTTGTAGGTGGAACAGAATTCAAATTTCCTTTTTAAAATAAATATATCCACCTCAAGGCTATTTACTGAAAAAGGACATCTTTCCCTCACCCATGCTGCAGTGCTGCCATTTGTCATAAATTAAATATGGATGAGACTTTGACTATAGTTTGTACAATTCTGGCACTAATGGAGCAAGTCCTATTAACTGCTATTGAGGTGTGCACACCCAATCCACTTGTGTTTTAAACATGTTTTCAAAGATCTCTGTTCATTGTACATGAGACTCTTTTCTTGGTAAGACATAGGAGTGAGATGCAGCATGAAGACTCATGTGATTATATTGTAGCTACTGTATAATCTGAACTCCCAACTCTGACCCAAGGGGTCCAGTTTAGTATGGGCCACTCAATGGCTGTCTGTCTGGACCTGTGTCTGAGACTCTGGGTACCTGTAGCTGTGCACCTCTGTTCCCTAAAATGTCTTTTCTCATCACCAAAGGACCTTCTCCTCACTGTTCTCTCAGCACACTGCCTCTACCTTCCATACAGCCTCTTTGAACCCCACAGCCTCTCTAACCCTTTTGTACTCTGTAACCTACATATTGTCCTGTGAAGTGTCGTGTGTGATCTGCAAGTTAATATTAGTAGCTGAAATGGAATCAAAGAACCTGTGATTACCACCAGTCACACTGCCACGGGAAATCAAGATTGCTTGGTGAATTACAGCCACCGAAACTGATGGAACTTATAAATGTATTGTTTCTCAGGAAATTTGGACAGTGTGACCAGACACAAATGTGTCTACCTGTGTTTCTGGTATAGCATGCTCCCGACACTGATACTGCTATAGGCTAAAAAGTCCAGTGACAGTAAATGCAGTGGAGACCATCTAGTAACAAAGTCTCCATAGTTCCTGTGGGAGTCAAGCCAACCCTGCCTTGGGGCTCTCACTGCCACTGCATTATGTTAACCATTCCTTCATCATTTCTGAGTTATTTCAACATTCTGCATTTCTGCTCCACACCATTGATCTTGCCCCTCTCTGATTTACCTTCCAGACTTCCATGGAGTCATATTCTATTTAATAGATGTATTAAGTGTCTGTGTTTGGGCTTCAAGGTAATATCAAAGGCACTATCTTTCAAATCATCAGCAGGAAATTTAAGGTTCCCCACTCATGAGGGGAAACATGACTGACAGCACGTATTTAATTCACACTTGCTGACCAGCTAAGCTCTGCCCACCTTACTATTCTCTCTTCTGTTGTCAAATGCCATAAATGCAAAAGAATTTTCTCTTCCCTAATCAGTTCATGCTTCTCCATTTCTGCTTTGTAGTTTGTGCCCACTATTTCCACCAACTCAATTTTTAAGGATATGGTATGAGATTTCCCAAACCCATCCTCAGCTTTCCAGGGGAGAAGGCAAGGTGCATTATTTGAAGTCTCTTTAGCCATTTAATTATCTTGACCTATGACATCAAATCCCATAGTGCACTTATTTGTTCAGTGTTCCGGCATTATTTTCAGATGCTCTTTTTAAGAATTTTTACTTTATAATTACTAGAATGCCTAGAGAGTATCTATCTATCCCTTCTACTGCTAATTATATAGTTACTTATGGTAGCTAATTAATGAATGGTTATCAAATAAATAAACTCCCACATAACTGCCCTTACCAAGGAACAGAGTCACTGAAAACCATACTGTTCTTTTCCAGTACCGTCAACAGCACTAATACTGGCAAATGACAACATGTATTACCTCTTAAGAAACTAAGACTACTGATTCTGGGATTGATAACTAAGAGAAGTGAAGCATTTAAAAGGAGAGAAATCATGAGAGAAGAGGGTAATGGTGACAGACTTTTCAAGTTACCTCATCTTTCCCTGACTCCGTTGTTGGTGTTATGGAGTGTCCCAGTCCCCCGGTCCAAGGCATTGTAGTTGAGAGTCAGTGGTCTCAACCAGGAGACTTCTGTGCCTCCTGCCAAGCTGAGGTGAGAGAGAATGCTATGGAGACCAGCTGCTTTGCCTTCACACCTGCTCGAGGGATAAATAGATCTCAGGGAATGATTGCCATCTCGAGAGTATTTGTCTAACTTGCCTTCAGGCTTCCAGCATTTAAATGCCACAGCACATCACACTGAGCATCCCCTCAAACCACATCACAGCAGCACAGGCCACTGAGAAACTCTGTGAACACTTGCACCTAATACCCATTTTACTCCATGGGTACGAGTCAGGAAAAAAGCAGCCCTAACACAGACCAGGCAAACATGAAGAAAACTCGGCTTCAACTCCCAGTTCACCTCCTCTTTCACCCTTGTGGAAATGGCTTCCAGAAGCAGCCAGTCCAGACTGGCACCACAGGAATGAAGACTTAACAGCATTAGCATCCTGTCAGACAATGTATTGCCTAGAACCCACTTCCTAGTTTCTAAGCCCTTCCTTCTGTCAGACACAAGCAAGACAAGACTCACACCCTGGAGCCATGCATGCATTAGACATTTACTAGGAGAGCAGAACAATGAACCCCAAGTCAGAATTGATTTCAGAGACTTTCTAAGCACTTCCATGCCGCATCTGGTTTAACCTCTGTAACCCAGAAAGTTCTTAGCAGCCCACATTTCTGAAGGACTCTAAAGGGAAGGGCAATCTTACGTTACACCAAGAATGGCCCTGTCCTCCACTTGCTTCTATTTACACAGAGTGGCCCAATCTGTCTTCAGGTTGGAGCCACTTGTCTCAATCTGGTCACACCCACGGTCACATACTTCCATATTAAACACCACTGGTGGAATGCAGAGTGAATGAGCAAACAAGAGAATCCTAAGAGCTTATCCCCTCTTGGCTATTTCCTCTGCCTCTACACCAAAGCCAGTAACTGTTGTCTATTTGATCAAGAAACAAGTCAGAATCTTGAACTTTCTGAGCCTGGTCCGCCAAGGTAAGGATCTTTTATCCATTTTGTTAATAGATGTGCCTCAATGTATTTCTAGAATACTGCTGGTCAGATTATAGGTCCTCAGTAAATATGTCACATTAATAATTATCATACTGTCATCTGCCCCCCAAGTTTACTCCTTGTTTGCTGATAGTTTAGCCCCTAAGTAAATGTTAAATCCATTTGAAATTAATTGTTTTTAAAGGTTGCAATTCACAGCATGCATTTGTACCTTCTCCTGAATCTCTTCATTCTCTCCCTGTGGCGAGCAGCAAAAAGGCACTAGACTACATTATTTTTATACTCCATAAATGTCTTCTTAGTGCAATAATTAACATAATGCCATCTGCTTCTGTGTAGATTTGGAATATGAAATGGACATAGTAAAATGAGTATAAGTCTTCTGTAAAATCACTTTCAAGGAGATTTTCAATTAAGTTGCTTATCGTCAACAAACCCACAAAATAATTTTCTCTTAGAGTAATATGTTCAACCTTTGACTCACCTAGAAAGTAGTATGTTTATCAGACAATGTAAGCCACACAAGCCATTATACTCTGCTTTGTTTGTCTCCTTGCCTGAACACCAGGAACCTCAGAGCTTAAGCCAGTGTTTAGAATTATTACAGGCATAGTTTCCATGTCATTACCCACAGTGGGTGTCAAATGCACAACTCATCCACTCTTGTTTTAGAGATGCGAGTGCGCATGGGTCCCTGGAGATCTCCTGATGCCTGCTGGCTCAATCCTTCCCACTTATGTGCATGGTTCTACAGTGAGGGCTGAGGAGGCTCCCTTTCTGCCCTCCTTTTTTCTCTCCATTTCTGTCATGTAGTTGCCCCCCCTGCTTTGTGCTCCACCTTGGGAATTTGGTTTCCTTACTTAGCCTATTGAAGACTTTTACTCTAATTAATTAACAGATAAGAGTGTTACTTAATAGATCACTCTTTGCCATTCCCCAAGTCACAAGTTCATTCCCAATGCCTGAGGTGATCATTTCATGTTTTCTGTTTCTTATAACCACCCCCGGCACACACAGAGTCCCTACTTGTTTCTCGCCATCATGTGGTGACCTTGCTGCTTAACTCACTGAGGATATGAACAACCTAAAAGGCTAACTACAGCCTCCCACCAACTCAGTCATCCAGCAGCTGTGGTACGTTCTTCACTGCCAACCTACTTACTATCCAGCCTCTTCATCTGAGACATCTTCTTAGATTGTCCAGGAGCCCACATGGTTTATTAATCAAGGATGTCCTCTCTGTCGCTACTGTCTTTATCTTATGTGCAACCATTTTTTCTCTCTCTCATGAATATTTCCATGGCCATACAAAAACACTGAAATACAGAGAGAAAGAAAGGGGGGAATATAGATGATATGCATACATCACTTCTGCTCTAATTCTTCCAATACTTACTCTTTTTAAATTCTATATTTAAACTCCAAATTGTTATCCATATTTGATTTCTCTATTATTTTATTTATTTACTACTTTATTTATTATTATTTCTCTATTGCATGCTTTTTCCATCTTTCTCTAAAGCCCCTTCAATCAAGATTTTATCTAAACCTCTCCCATCATCAGATCCAAAAAGGCATCCTTTTCTAGACCTAGTCATGGCATGTATGCTTCATCACTAATTTTTAAGGTCACCTCAGTCCCCAGGCTGTCAGGCATCTTTGATGTAGCTCCTAGCACTTTGGTCATTCCTTCTCTAGCTCTATTTCGGTTCTCATTTTCTCCTCTCAGATGCAGATATTAATGTGCTCCACGACACAACCGTGGGCTTCTGCGTTCCTCTATTCATACCATGCCCCTTGATGCTTTCACCTTGTCCTGTGCCTTAAGTACTCTCTGTACACTGATAACTGCAGACTCATGTGTCTAAGTCATATCTTGGCTAACCTAGTATATCCTATCATCCTTTCTTGGACATCTATCATCCTTTCTTAGATATATGATGATATGAAATGTAGCCTCAATTCTTAGTTACTATTCCCCTTAGCTTGTCTCCATTATTGGCAACGAAATTAGCACCTCTTTCTGGAGGAAACTGTGCTCCCTTCCTGGGATGCATTCATTCCCTAAGGCCTCCCTATAGCACAATACACTAGTAGATACCTTAACTCCTTTTCCTTTCTTAGTAATGAAAGCACCAAATTTTAGCTGAACATTTTGATCTCTTATTTTAACCCAATCAAAACACTCTATTTGTCACCCTTTTTCTGTAACCTCTCAACTAATTAAATTTTGGAAAATAAGAGAAAATACTGCCTGAAACATGCTAGAAACCTCCTTAGTAGGGAATTCAGGAGTACAGAAGTGATGTAGCAGTCATTTTAAATTATAAAGATAAATAGGGGATATACCCTATCAGTAAGCATTACTAACTAAAAGGACCACTACTTTGGGGAACATGCTATGTCTAGACTGCCAACCACCAGACATCAGTAACATGAGACATAATCTTCTCCTCTGTACAGGCAACTATTGGGATCTCTGCCAGCTGATACAGTATGGTGCACATAAAAGACATTAGCATCTGCTCCTAGCAGGGTCTCTCTTGACTTGCTTTGCCCATCCACAGGTTCTGAATTATAGTCTTATATATCGGATCCCATGGACTAGAACTTAAGTTACAAAAGAACTCACAATTTTCGTCCTCAATAATCAGTCTTCCCTGAGTTAATGCTTCTCTAGACAGCACTAAGGAGTCCAGAATAAGGAGAGACTAGCCATTAAGCCTGACCACTTGTATACTTAGGTACACACATGCCTAAGACTCTGGAAATCTGAACCTCTTCTGAGGGACTGTCCAGGAAATCACAGGTTGTTTCTCTGTGTTCAGACACTGAGCTTACAACATTAGATGACAGTAGTCTCACAAACAGTAAAGCTTCCAAGCATGTATCACATGAAGCTGACATGCTAGAATCCAGTACTTACTCTTCATAAGCCAACATTAGAACCTGATTTGCTCAGCAGAGCAACAAAGATTAAAATGTGTTACTACAAATAAAAGAGTTGTTATGAACTACTGACTTAATAAACAAGTGTCCTGAAACAAAACTGAAAAACATGTTTTAAATAGTGCTGGCTGTAGGCACAGGGGCTTGACAACCCAGTAATCCAGTGCTTAAAGTAGCTTCAGAAATCGAAGTAGAGTAGAGGAAGGTGATTTGTTACTCTACCTTCCAAGATGTCCCTCTGGGACATTCAACCATCATACCAGTCATTGTCAAATATCACACCTGTGTATCTGTGGCCTAATTGTCTCTTTCCATGGTTTGGGTGTGTGCTTCAAGGGTTCACATGCTGAGAGTTTGGTTCTCAGCGTGTAATACACAGTGGTAGGACTTTTGGGGGTGGGATAGGAAAGGCTTATTTCACTCACAGTTCCATATAACACTTCATTAAAGGCAGTGAGAGTAAGCACTCAAACAGGGCAGGAGCTCATGCAGAGGACATGGAGGGGTGCTGCTTACTGGCTTGCTCCGCATGGCTTGCTCAGCCTGCTTTCTTATAGAACCCAGGACCTCCAGCCCAGGGTTGGGCTCACCCCTGTCAATCACTAATTAAGAAAATACCCTACAGGCTTGCCCACTACCCGATCCTTTGGAGACATTCTCTCAATTGAGGCTCCCTCCTCCCTGATGACTCTAGTTTATGTGCAATTGACATAAAACTAGCCAGTGCACCTCATATCTCTACTATCTGTACACCATTTGTAAACACCCTTTCTGTGACCACCTAATCCTATGGTGACTTGGAGTTGCTCTGTCCCAAAGCCTCTAGTCAGTTTCTGTTACCAGACTGAGTACTGAGTAGTGATAACACTTTTGATGAGTATGGATTATTTCTGGCTCTTCTCCTCACTCTGGGTTTCTGCTTTGCCATGTGATCTCTCCCTTATGCATGGGCTCATTCGGTTATGATACCATCTTCCTGAGATCATTACTACAGTGCCTAGCTAATGCCAGCGCCATGTCCGTGGTCCTCCAGAGCTGTGAGCTAAAGGAAATTCTTTTAAATAATTCCACTGTTATGCTGCTACTCCTCCAGAGCTAAAGGAAATTCTTTTTCACTATGAAGATCTTAGCCTCTGGTATTTTGTTATAGTAATAAAGAACAGACAAATATACCTCCCAACTGAGAATAACAAGATGAAGTACCTTGCTTCAGAGTCTGAATACACAGGTAGCCAGGAGGTAGCAAAGACAGGTTACTTACTTATTCTTCCTGTTTCTTCTTTAGGACAAATCACTATCACAATTCCATATATTCTCAGGACCAAAGTCCATCTCCTCAAATAATGGTCTTGATAAGGTTCTTGGGGGATTAAAAACTAATAATTCCTACATCTTCCATTTTCTCTCAGATTACGCTTGTGTTCTTTGCCTTCTGGAGCCAGAACTCCCTGCTTCTCCTGTACATTTCCAGGAAAAGGCATGAGAGTGAGCCTCACAGCAGGAAAAGGATGTGTAACTACTCTCAGATCCTTGTCTCCAGAGTCCCAGACCATGGTTCGTAGAAGAAAGAATAATGTCAAATAGTGTCTGGACTAAAGTTAAGAGTTGAATGAAAATCATTGCACCATACCTCAGGAAACGATGCCCTGTAGAAGTCACTGCAAGGCTGGGACTTCATAGGATTTGCACCCCCAGTGCTCCTTGACCCTAAGCAACTTCATAGCCCTGACTTCACTCCCATCATATCACTGCTTTCTTCCCTGACACATAGTCACAAAACCACTGTACAGAGCTCCTCGATGCCTGAGTTGTCATCTGCAGAGTTTATCAGCCACCCAAGCTCATGATAATAAATCAGATGTTTCCAGAGGTCAAAATAAAGAGAATGTGAACTTCAGAGCATTTCCCAAAACAACTATAAATTATGCAAACTTCCTTTAATTAATAAGCTTTCTTAGAGATTGATGAGTTCCCAACATGGCCTTTTAAGCTCCAATTAAAGGAAGTTAACTTCTGAGAAGTAATAACTTAAAGATCTTGAAAAGTAAAGTATACTTCGAAGGTGTCTCTGTCTTTTTATGGGTTTGTAAAGTACAAAAACAGCTAAGAAAAAGAAACTCAACAGATTATATTAGAGCCTTGATCAATATTCACATCGAGTTAAATGCTGACAATGTTTTCAACACACAAAAACTAGAAATGCTGTTTAAATAAGGGTGTTGAGTTACAGATGTTCTGGTGATTCTACTCATCACAGTGCCAAGAACTAGACCTCAGGCTTCTATTATTGTTGTCTTACTGCTGTGTGATTTTCGATGTCAGTATTGGAAGTACCTTCTCCCCAGGCTAAAGACTTATAAGTGATGGTGGGGGGAAATATTTAAAGAAATATAACTATTTCATTTCAAAGGCCTATAAAAACCTAGCAGTAAATTTTGACCCATCTAAAATATGTCCACATGGGAAAAGCCATCTTTTATTAGTGTCCAGACAGTATGTGAAGTATTCACGTGGGAAGTCTTAAAACTCTGGCAGGGAAATATAAGGACATCCTGGTGTAGATGGTTCTGGTCTAAAATCAAAGACAGTGAGAATGGATGAGAGTGTGTGTTAGGCTTTCTCTCCATAGTGGCACTGGATACCTCAGGTCACAGATCATACTGTACCTGTGTCTGGGAGATATATATTTACATCAAATAAACCAAAACATATTTTCTCCTAGAAACTGCTATATAAAAATTTTCCTTTAATGGGATTCCCTCAGGAGAGCTGAAGTATTTATTAATTACAAGTTTTGCCTCACAGCAGCTTCCTCCCACAGAGTGTGAACCATCCAGTCCTCCATCCCACGCGATGGAGGTTAAAGAGACGCTGGGGCAGTGATCTGTGCTTGCAGTTTAGATAATTACCTGAACTGACGGCTAGGTTAAGTTCTCACTCGTGTCCACCAACGGAGATAAACATGGAACCCTCAAATGACCCCAGGAAACGCCAGTCAAGGTAAGGTTTGGTTGGCACACTTTTAAGTCTCTCAGCTTTGCGGGAACTTTTATAAAAGCCACAGATTTGCTGTGCTGTCCTTTGTCCAGAATCTCATTGCACCTGACATTTCAGTAGATTTAAAAGCCTTGGGGGAGACCAAATGCTTATTCTAGCTGATATTTACTTCCCCAAAAGTCAGAGCTGTGTTGACTCTCCCTTATTACTGCACACTAAATAATAGCCTCATGAAAAGCCGAGAAATCAGATAGGAAAATATGATGCTTAATCAATGTGTTATCAGGGACTCAGCAGCTTGGTAGTCCAAACTGTCAAACACATCTGCTTTTCAGGTCTTACTGGGCTGAAGGTAGGTGTCAGTGCTCTCCATTCACTACCTGGATGTAAATCTGGATCCACACGGGCCTGCTGATGGCTGTGAACCACTGGGATTAATGATCTATGGCACTTAGGTGTATCCATGAACAGGGAAATTATTACCTTTGGCTAGGGAATCAAGTTAGCCAGACTCAGTATCCTGGCTCCAACACTTGCAGCTAGCTTCCCTTCATTTTAAGGATTACCAAAATGCCATTAAGTGCAAACCCTATTTTTTCATCTTTTAATCCACTGGTTTAGTGTTAGTTATACTTTTCTTGCACTTTTTGTCTACTTTGAATGATATCATAATGAATATGGATGTCAAAATACCTCTTCAAGATCTTGCTTTCAATTATTTCCAATATGTACCCAGATATGGTTACTCTGTAGTTACTATGGATATTTGTTAGCAGGAGCAACGCTGGAGACTAGGATGCTCCTGAACACTATGGGTCATGGTGTCAATGACACAGATGTTGGAAAACATCAAAGTAAGAAACAAGCAAGGTCAAAAATCTCTCATAAACCCATTTTTCCTCTTGGCTTGTCTTAAATCCTAATAACATTAATTGCTTTTAGATGTGGAACAAATTTATCTTGTAGTTAGAAAATTTTCATTTGGTGGAAGAAAAAGAATATGAAGGAATTGCAAATGAGCTTGAAATTTTGCATGCTGAAAAGCCTAATTTAACTTTCTAAGGTCCTTTGGGGATCTTTATAATAATTAACCTGGGGGCTGGAGAGATGGTTCAGTGGTTAAGAGCACCTATTATTCTTCCAGAGGTCCTGAGTTCAATTCCTGGCAACCACATGGTGGCTCACAACCACCTTCAGTGAGATCTGGTGCCCTCTGCTTGCATGCAGGCAGAAGACTGTATACACAATAAATAAATAAAATATTTTGTAAAAAATAATTAAACAGTAACTAAGGATACATGAGTTAGAGAAGGAAACCAGTTCTTCTCTTTACTAAAGGAGAACCTGTTGTATATAGAATTCCAAACCAGCAATGGGGAAAATGGGCCTCATAAGAACAAATTAATCACCATAACAGGTATATTAATTTGTTTTCTGTTGCTATGATAAGAACCATAACCAAAAGTAACTGCAGTGTGTATTGGGGGTAGGGTCCTCTTACAGTCTAAAGTCTGTCATCAAGGGAAACCCCAAGGCAAGAGCTAAAACAGAGAACTGCTTAGTGGCTTGCTCAGCTACTTTTGTTATACAGCCCAGGCCCACCTCCCTAGGAATGACACTGCCCACAGTGGACTAGGTTCTCCTATATCAGCTAACAGTTAAGAAAATGCCCACAGATGTACCCATGGCTCAATTTGATGGAAGTAACACCTCTACAGATGTTCCCTCTTCCCAGGTGACTCAAGTTTGTGTCAAGTTGACAAATCAACATGACAGTTCTGACACCCAGAGACCTCACTACCCCTACAGCCTTATGTTACCTAGACTTGATGGGAATCATTGTTATTTGTTAGAAAAGAGGGTTGAAATCATGTGATGCCTGTGTTCTTAAGATTCTTTTGATTTTGAAGAGAGCAACTTATCTCACACCAGGGTAATTTGTGTGGTGGTATCCACACAGACAGAGGTCAGAAGAGGGTATCAGATCTCCCAGAGCTGGAATGACAAGTATTTGTCAGACATCCAACTTGTGTAGGTTCTGATATACAAACTCCAGTCATTATGCTTGGTCAAGCAAGCCACTGACCCACTTCTCCAACCCATGAAATATTTTTATTAGACATTTTATCTTAAGACAAGTACTACTGGCATCCTAGTGTAAATTCTGTCACACGTTCAAATCTATCTGAAGTCCGAATTCTAAGATCCTGACTTTATACAAAGATAGTCTGTTCCATCTTAGAGCTCAAAGTACTGGCTGCTGCTTTTCCTAGGTTTATAGGGTATATATTCCCTTTAAAAATGGGATGCTTTTATCTGCCCATTACACCAACATTAGAAGGATCCATCCTGCTTTATTATAAGCTTTAAAATTAAGACCAATCTTTTAACATTTTATCCAAAATTCCCTAAGGAGGAGGCAATAAAAAATCTGCAGATTCATTGGGGGAAAAGGAACAGGAGGTAGTATAAAGTATATTTATAAAAATGTACTGCTGTATATACATTGAACATGAGGTTGAGGGAGGCTGGAAAATAGATTCCCATGATCCTTAAAACCAGAATATGCTGTAGGCACATGGGCCTCCGCAGAACCAAATTGGAAACATCTGTGTAGTTCATGGTCTCACTTTTTCCCATAGTCAAGGAGTCAGCTCCTGAAGCAGAGGGGTCTATTAGAAGAATACCAGGCTTCCTGAAACAATAATACAGGATGTCCTAACTTTCTCTTAACTATTTTTGCTTCTTTGGAATTATAGACCTACGTTTTCATCATTGGTGGCCTCAACCATCTTAGTTATAGAACTGAAACAACATGAGTTCCATGATTTGTTTATAATATGATACCATAAGTTATCTCATGTACATTAAAGAAATAAAGCTATCTTATAAGTAGCTATATAAATCATATTTTATGAATATATGTAATAAGATGTAAGTGCAATAATTTGTTAAGGTATACCTAAGACTTTTTCTCATTCAAGGTTCAACCTTCTGAATAAATGTTCAGGTTCTAGTGTTGACAGCAACATTGTGGAATTCTCCATGGCTCCCTCTGGATTTTATGCCAGTCCCAACATCCATTCTGTAAGCTCTGAATATTGGAATGTCCTTCATCTTACCAAGTTGCCAATTGAAAGTTTTCAAACAATGAGATTCAGGTCCCGTTTCCAACAGTCCATAATTGGTTTCTTCATAACAACACTGAGAGAATGTACACACTTTGGGCTTTGAGTGTTTTCATTCTCTAAGCATTCTAACCATATTTGCTCCTGTGTAATCACAGGCCCTAGAGGAAAATGTACTACTGACACTCTGCCAAATGGACTTGTAGCCAAATCACCTCCCAAATATTTAGGTTTATCCCTATAAAGTAGTGCTGCTTTCAGACTACTTTGGAGAAGCTTCTTGTAGAGGGTGACTACTAATGAAGACTTATAACAGTTCAGACTACTGAGAATACTGGTTGTTAAACACTCAGCTCTAAATAAGGCACCTGTGTCACCTGCCTCCAAGGCAAAGGGAGCATCACAAATGAGGTGCACAAAAGACGAAGAGCTGGGGGATGCAAAACGGTGCTTCAATTCAGACTCTGTCTTCAGGACGGACACGGACACACACACACACACACACACACACACACACACACACACACACGGCAATAGTAGGAGTCCACTGAGGAAGAATAAGGAGGTCAACAGGAGTGGAAGAGAAAGAAGAGAGAGCAATGGGGGTAAATATGTTCATAGTACATTCTATACATGTACAAAGTTGTCAAAAAATAAAAATAAAATGAAAACCATATCTCTTAGTTAATAGCAATCTTAAGATCCTTGTGAATATCAAAGATGTTGGTCTATTTTTTGAATATGTACCTTTGAATTGATTAATTATAATTCTCCAATCACTCTACATCATACTAAACACTTACATAGCAAGGTGGAAGTCCGTGCACCTGAGATCATTACAAGCTCCATTTCTGCTGTTCCTAGATAAACATCCATCTTCTGAGAAATAACTAGCTATAAATTTGAGATAATTCAACATTAATTGCAATAGTAACAGCAGAGTTTTAAAGTCTATTATTCTAAGGAAGACAAATTTACCAAGTCACCTAGCATCCTAGTTAGCTTTAAATGCCAACTTGACATTGGAAAGGGTTTCAATTCAGTAATTGTCTTCATCAGGTCAATCTCTGGATATGTCTGTGCGGGATGGTCTTCACTGTTAATTGATATAGGAGGACACATCCCACTGTGGGAACAACCATTCTCTGGTAAATGGTCCTAGGCTATATATGAAATCTAGTTAATCAGGCTCCCAAGTGAGCAAGCCAGCAAGCATGGCTTCTACTTCAAGTTCCTGCTAACATTCCTGCCCTGACTTCCCTTGGTGATGTGCAGACCTAGAAATATAAACAAAACGAGCCTTTTCCTTCCCTAAGTTACTTTTGATCAAAATCTTCTATCATAGCAACATAATGCAACTAGAACATCTAGCATAACTGCATTTATCCAGCATAGACCTCACTGTCTACAAATTTGATGTTAATGCTTTGAGATCAGCTTTCCCAAAATTGTAGGCTTAGAAGCATTTGCATTTGTTTTCACAATCATCAGAATCAGTGAAAATAAAAAAGCAATAAAAGATCTTATAAATCCTTACCAAATAATGAGCTTTAGCCATTAAGCTTCTACTAACAAAATCACCTCCAGCACCAAAAATAATGATGAATTTCAATTGCATTCTTAGGCTCTTAGTCACTTCAACTCTGTTTTAGAAGTGGGTGGGAATGAACTTTAAGTGAATTTAAGGACTTATCACATCTCTTCATAATGTTCCAGAGAAGTCTAAGATTATGTTTTGCATGACTAAAATCCAGCCTGTTTTCTCATTAATGACAAGCTTCAGGAGAGAAGTAATAACATTTCTTTTTGTCAGAGACCTCAGCTTTGACTGAAACAGTTAAAGGCATTTCTGAGCGAGGAACATATCAGCCAAGCAAAAAATTATTCATTTACTGCAGTCTTGAAAACAAGTGGAAAATATTTACCAGCCTGTAACTTTTAGTAGTCTGCTTTCCCTGAAGGAATAGGTATAAAATAAATTAAAACGCATATCCTTTTCTACTCAGCCTGGCATGAGATGTACCGGTGCTTAAACAAGCAGTAATAGTCAGAGATGTCCTCCATCAGACGCGCTTGGCATTATGCACAGAGAGTGATGCCACCTGGGTTGGGAGGAGTCATCTGCTAATTAACGCAGGCTAATACTTGTCTTCCAGTAACCCTGCACTTTTATTCTCATGTTTTCCCTTCCAAATCCTCTCACTGACTTGAAAGCACCTTTTTTGCCCCTTGTTGTTGTTTATTGGAAGTATAAGATGGACTCTAATAGGAAATCATTTACCACAACAATTAATGAATGTGGGAACTACTTGAAAAATGAAAGTCAGGAAGTGGCAATTACTGGGTCTAACAAGCTCATAAATACATTCATATTTTGAATATAGAAGAGTTACACGGCATGGTAAGAGATTTTTGAAAATTTTATGTTTGTCATTTGCTCTTTCAGAAGTCTAGAGGGAAGGCTGGGGAGATGGACCAGTCAGTAAAATGGTTGCCATGGAAACGTAAGGATTTGAGTGCTGAGTTCAAATCCCAGCATCCATGTAAATATCTGAGTGTACCAACAAATGCCTGTAATCCAAATGCTAGCGAGCTGGAGACAGGAGGATTCCTGATGCTGCTGGCCAGCTAGACCTCCTGAATCTGTAAAGTCCGGATTCATGAGAGACCCTGCCTCAGAAATAAGATTAAAGATCATGCTGATGTCTCAAAGGGCAAGATGCTTGCCACACAGGCCTGATGACCTGGGTTTGGATGCCTAGGGCCTATGCAAAAGCTTGGCACGGTGGTGCATGCATTCACAGTCCTGGTGCATCCTATGGGGAGTTAGGTGAAATTAGCAGAAGCTCACAGGCCAGATAGCTTCATATATACATCAGTGAAAAACAAACTGAAGAGACTCTCTCAAAATGAGGTGAAAGACCATGTTGCATGTATGTGACACACACACACACACACACACACACATGCATACGCACACATGCGTACGCACATAGACATCATATACATACATGAACACACACATCATACATCCACACAAAAAAGATAGAAAGTGATTGAGAAAGACACCCCTATATGTGTATATGAATGTCTACATGTGCATGCATACAGGAACCTGTATATTCCATACTAAGAAAAATTTCTAAAGGACTCTAGAGAAAACGAAGTCACTTTGCTCATGAACTTTAAAGCCAAATTGCTTGAGGGGTCTTGACCTCTCCTCTTCTTTTACAGACAGGGAAATCAAGGCTCCAGGATGGCTGGAGATCCGGAGCTAGGTGCAGTCATTGGACTTCCAGACGAATGCTCTTGCCCCTCCTTACACTATATGAGGGGGCAAAGCCTCAAAATGCAGATGTTGCTAAAGATTTCTGTTTCCCTTTGATCTATTTTTTAAAAGGCTAGAAACAAAACTTGGAGAGCATCACATAGTCTTTGCACTAAAGGCTGGGAGTCACTGCACCTGAGTCAGGTTATTCCTAAGGAATAATTGACATCAATTCAGCACTCGCTGTTAGCGCTGAAGCTCATTACTGACACTAATTAGAGGTGCTATACAATATTCCTCCAAGGTGAACCAGGCTTCATTAGCACAGATGGAGTACCCAGAATCACATTTTATATGTTTATTGTCTGATGCCCTAGCTACTAAAATCCAACAATGTGCCCCAAATCCATTCATTTCTAGGTCAATGACGAGACCCTAAGAGTACAACGTACAAATATGTTTTTCAGCCTCCTGCTGTCACTCTGCTTGTTCAAAATCCACTTCAGGCTTGCAGTCTTGTCAAGCTTGCTGCCTGCAAAGCTAGTCAGTCAACAGATATCTACACACTTGTTGTATCTGGCATCACTACATAGGGCGAGGGTCACTGGAGGGAACCACAAAACTGAGCCAAACAGAGCCCTGCCTGCCTATCTGGAGCTTACCCTGAAACCCCACCCTGATCACATACTTAGCATTAACTTGTGTGTAAAATAGGTAATGGAGCACTAACATGTTTTAGGTGACCTATTACTTTCAGTCTTGACCAACATTCAACCAAATTGTCTCAGTCCTTTACCATGTACCTTACACTCAGCTTGGGATGGTGCCGTCCAGGCAGCTGGTGGCCTGTGACTGACCTTTAACCACAAATGTGCTTGAGTGAGAGTTTAGAAACAAGCAGACAGCTGGGCTTACACTCACAAGAGGAGCTCAAAAGTATCATGTCCCATGTTATGTAGACTATCTTATCTCCAAGCCCTACAAGACAAGTATCATTGGTGTATACCACTGTTTAAATGAAGAAACCTGGGACGCCAAGAGCAAAGTCACTTGCCTAGGGGCAGACCCAGAATTCACACCCAAGCCTGTCTGTTGTCAATATTCATGTCCTCACGCTATGATCCACCTTGGCTGTGATAACAGTAACAGACAATGAAGAGCTGGGGCAGAGTGGCTGGGATATTGATGACACTTTCTAAGGTAGAATGCAGCTCATTAGGATTCATTGTCAATTGCTCACGCATGACAGAAATATAAACTCCTGAAGTTTAATTGTGCTAGGCCAGCTCAATTTTCATCTCTGGCAAAGGTTGCCTTGGTGGTTCTCAGGCTAATAAGAGTTGGAATCTACTGTGTGACTTGAGAGGTGCATTTGTCTATGCCCACCGAGTGGTCAGAGAAGTCAACTGAACATTTCCTCTTGGTCTCAATTTCCTCTCTCGCCTTTTGATAGGCACCATGGCATCCCATGCAACCAGGAGGCCACTCATTTACTTCTGAGTATGCATGTCCTTTGCATCCTTCACACCCTCCTCAGTCTTCCCCCTCCCATGAAGCTATCAGACTCCGTTCTCTATCCTAGGTGGCCCTCTCCCACCTCTGAATGGCTGAAGCATGATGACAAGCCTGCCAGGCTTTATACAACACAAGAGCTTGCTCAACATGTAGACTCAGAAACTGCATCTCCCCTGTGGGTTGTCTCATGCAGTGGCCATGCCAGTTTGTCTGGTGGGTCCATCTCCTCAGGTAGAATTACCATTCCTGGATTGAAAGGACACCTCAATTCTTCTGCCCCCTCCTGTTGCCCTTTCTAACGGACATTCAGTGGCAAGTATTGGCAGTCATGCTATTTGCCAGGCGCAGTGCCAAATGCCTTTGTGTGAGTCATTTTATCAAGTCCCCACAGAGATCTTGTAGCACTGACTAATCATTCTCCGCTATGAGGCTGAGGGGCAGCATGACTGACAGTGCTGCCTGAGGCCATACAGGGGTCAGTGGCAGAGTTGAGGTCTAATGCCAGGGCTTTTAAAAACAAACCTATTATTCTCATGTATGTGCTTTGTAGGAAGGTCCCATGGCACAGTGTGCATGGGAAGGTCAGAAGATGATTTTGTGGATTTGATTTTTTCCTTCTATCTTTATGTGAGTTCTGGGGATCTACTTTAGCATAGCAAGTACTTTACCTGTTGGTGCATCTCATTGGTCCTAAAGCCAGAGTTATTTAAAAAATATTATTATTATTATTATTATTGATATTAGTGTGTGCACACACAGAGACACATGCTTCGCAGTATGCATGAGAAAGTTCAGCAGACAATTCTGTGGAGTTGGGAGTTGGGTCTCTCTTTCCTTCTTTTGCTTTGGTTGTGGGGACTAAACTAAGGCTTTCAAGGCAAGTGATTTACTCGCAGAGTCTGACTGTCCCTAAACCCTGGGCTTTATGGAGCTGGCATGAGCAATATGCCATCTAGAATTTGGACACAGTGTATTGCTTGGTTATTCAAGCCTTTAAACTTGTCTTAGCTCTTACTTGGGAATGTGCAACCATTGCTTGTGGACCCAGAGCCCTAGTCATCATATTTGGCATGGGCAGGTCTATCTAGAAGGGCAGCAACACTTTTCCCTCTTGCTTAGCATTCATGGTAGCTTTTTCTTACCTTCATATGGTGTATATTCTCTAAGTTGAATGGTCTAGCATTACCATCGTATTGTGTAGGGTAGCAGGCTTCATTTGACTCCACTGTTGCTCTTGTCTTACTTTTATTTCAGCTAAGAGAAAACTAACTTGCTTATGGTGAAAACAACTAGAGGCAGGTGGTACATAACTCAGTTTCAGCTGTCAAGGAACTGTGGCACTGCCTAGAACAGATTGCCCGTGGGCAAGTCTGTGGGGTACCTCCTTGATTGATGATTAATGCGGGAGCAGCATCCTAGGCAGGAAGGCCTGGGATATATGTAAGAAAACCAGCTAAGCATGAGTCCGACCAAGCCAGAAGGCAACCAGTAACCAGTGGTCCTCCATGGTTTCTGCTTTAAATTTCTCTTTTAGTTCATACCCTGAATTACCACAGTGGTGGACTATAACCTGGAAGTAGACGCCAAATAACCCCTTTCCTCCTCTAAGTTGCTTTTGGCTGGAGTGTCCTTATCATAGCAATAGAAATGCAGCTAGAAGACATTCTCTCCTGGCTACTGAATGTCCGCAGGCCCCAGGGGCTACAGGGAACCTGTGGTAAAATGTATTTACTACTCACTCTGGTCTATGTCTCTCATTCATGAATCCTAACTACCCATTTAATTTTGAAAAGATTTGTTAATGCCAGAACTATGGGTCTTATCCTAATCCTCTGCGCTCTGCAAGTAGCTAATATATTATTTTCTGTGCTAGTTCAATAACTCTTAGAAATTGGAACCACAATATTTAATATTAACCTTTCTTTCCTTAAATATAGGCTCACTGTGCTCTGGTGGATAGCCCCACACTCAAGCCTATATGGACAGAACAAAATGGACTCAGTGGGTTATTTTTTAAACAGAATGAGGACGTGAAGTTGGGGGCCTTGGAAGGGGAATCTGGAACAAGTTATAGGAACTAGTGGGAGCTGAGTATACCAAAATACATAGCACACCCATAAGAAATTCTAATATAATTAATAAAATACTGTGTTGAAAAGAATTTTCTCTTAAAATCTTATTAAGAACAAAATTAAATTTTGTGAAAGAATATATAGGATCACCATTTCTCTATGTCAGAAAAGACATCGACCCTTTTCCACAACTGTGACCCTTTGTATATGGTGACTGACAACTATCCTTCAGGTCAGCACCTGATTCAATGCCACAGGTTTTCAGGCTCATTTTCTGTAAGATATTAATTCCTTCACAGCCCAAGTTAACCAGGTATATTGTCTGTAAGAAGCCCATCCTCCCTTTTAGTTAACTCCAGCACAGCCCAGGTTAATCAGGTGCATACTCTGTAATAGGAAGTCCATTCTCTCTTTTAATAACTTTCCTTCAAAATCAAAGCAATAAATAACTCATCTCTGATATTTCTCTTCAGGTTAAAGAAGATATGGTGTCTGTCTTTAAGTCACCTTCTGTGATTTCACACCTTCCTCAATAGCAGGGTCGACAATCTTACTTCATTGTTCTCTTTAACCTAACAGTCTATTTAACATTGAGAGTCTTTGACGCCCCCTCACCTAACGGCCTCCTGCTTATCTGAGCACTTCCAACATTCCCTTCATCTATGGAAGAAATTGCATATGTATTTCCTAAAGCCTTCTTTAATTGTTTCTCCAAAATCTTTTGGCTTTTTTATATAAACTAGGACAAAAGAGGGAGGGAGGCAGAAAGGGAGGGGAGAAGGAAGTAGAGAGAAAGAGAAGGGAGAAAAGGAAAAAAGAAAAAGATTTTTTAAAAAATCATATTAACTGTTTAAAAGGCAAACTTTCAGAGACTGGTAAGATATTTCAGCAAAAATACAAATTTAGATTGACAAAAATGGGTAAATTATTGTAAGATGCTCAGCTTTCTGACTTTAAAGAAGAATTAACAGCCATCTATGACACTGCAAAATCAGAAAACATGCCATAGGGTCTTGGTTTTTAATGTGGCTCTACCATGCAAGAAATTCTTCTGCAAGGAAGCAGTGTTGTAGGTCCTGACTCAGCAGTATCACAAAAATTCAAAGGATTAAAGATGGAGTCAGATACCAAAACCAATGCAGTCTTGCTTCACAGGCACAAAATGTTAAACTTCTAAATGTTTCACAAAATTGATTTTTCTCCATCTCAAAGGAACAGTCAAATAACTCCTATTGAAACAATAGCAACAGCTAACATGCCTTGAGTACACACTGTGTATGTGCCAGACACAGGACTAGGGACTTCACATGTTTCCCTAAATTTCCCCATCGGAACAGTCTCACGAGACTGACTCAATTTTAACCTCCCTTTGTGGATACAAAGAATGCCATTCAGCACAGACAGTGAGCAATGTCATCAAGATCAAACATTTGGTTAGCTGTGGAATCACAATGTGACCACAGGCTGCCAGGCTTTAGGGCTCATAACCTTCTGCAATTTGTTGAATAATGTCTATTGACAGAGACTTGCATTTCAAATACCTATGTGTAGGCTTCTGATTTCCTTGTGTTTCCCATGAGAAGGAAAAACAAACAGGTCTTGATGTGGAGACACACTAATCAATGAGAAACAGATTTGTTCTCATGAATTTACCTGTTTATTCCTTTTATTGATAATAGATTCTTTTCTCACATAAAATATCCTGTTTGCAGTGTCCCCTCTCTCTGTTCCTCCAACTTCCACTCTCTGTCTGTCTCTAGTTAGAAAAGAACAGGCTTCCATACAATCCCAGTGCCAGTGAGTCTGGGAAAAAAGGAGGTTCCCAAGAGAGATGCATGATACCCCAGAGAAGTGGAAAGAGGCAAGATCTCCTGAGCAGATTGAGAACATCAGGGGAGGGGAGAGGGAACCAAGAAAAAGAGGAGGGGAGAAGAAGGCATGGGGTGGCAGGAAGGTTGAGTCGAGGTAAGAATAGAGGAGAGCAGGATGAGAGATATAATAATAGATTGAGTCATTATAGGCTTGAGGAGAGAGCTGACACTAGTGAGATCTCCAGAGATCTACAAGGATAACACCAACTGGCAAACTAAGTAATAGTGGAGAGACTACATTAATAGCCCTTCCTTGATGATAGGTTTGATGACTAACCTATATGTCATCCTAAAACCTTCATCCAGGAAATGATGGAAGCAGAGACAGATACCCACAGCGAAGCACTGAACTGAACTCCTGAAACCTAGTGACAGAGATGGAGGAGTGATGATCAAAGAGGTCAAGACCATGATGGTGAAACCCACAAAGACAGCTGACCACATAAGAGGGAGCTCTTGAATCCCAGACTGATGGCTGAGAGGCCAACAGAGGACTGATTCAGACTCTATGAATGTAGTGCCAGTTAGGAGACCACAGAAATCACTGGGGCCTTGGGTAGTAGATCAGTGTTTACCATGGTTTATGAATGATCTTTTGAGCTCATTCCAAATAGAGGGATGCTCTCTCGGCCTGGACACATGGGGAAGGGCCTAGGTCCTTCCCTGGATGAAATGACAGACTTTGGATCCCCCCAAGGAGGCCTTTACCCTCCCTGGGGAATGATGTGGAGATTGGGTGGAGGGCTGGGAGGGCTGGTGGAGGACCAAGGGAGAGGGGTGGGAGAGGGAGCTGGGATTGACATGTGAAGCATTCATGTTTCTAATTTAAATAAAAACATATATTGAGGTAAAAAAGAAAAGAACGGCTTCAAGAGATAATTACAAAATAAAATAAGAAAACAAAAACTATCACATCAGAGTTTGACAGGACAAACAAAAAGGAAAAGAGCCAGAAGTTGTCACAAGAATCAGAGACCCATTCGTCAGCATACTCAGAAATCCCCTAAGAACACTACAAATGGAAACCATGAAGATATATACAGGGAGGACCTGGTGCAAACCCTTGGAGGCCTGTGAAATTCATATGAATTTATATCAAAACCATTCATCAAAACAAAAACCTAAGGCCACTATGTTTGAAGTTCACAATCTCATGAGAGATTAAATGTTCTCTAAGATAAATTTTAGATTTCTAGAACATCCTGACCTTTAATATTCATGTCATAACACAAGGATACTTTGGGTCATTATCATATGAACATTGATGTATTTCCATTATTCATTCTCTCCTGTCTATTAATCAAACAAACATCCTGTAAACAGCTAAATTTATACTGAAACCTAAATAGGATGGAGTTCACTCACTATTCACCAAAATATCAAGAGATCCATGGGGACAAATTTATGTTACAAAAACTGTGCCATGGTAGCAGTCTTTCATAGTCATGACCATGTGATCTTAGGTAATTTTTATACACTATGAAATTAAGAGGTAAGTAAAAAGAGTTTAAAGTAACAGCAAGTTGCTTCATGATATGTAACTAAGAACTTTTGGGGTTAAATAGGAAACATAAGATGTTACCCAATAATAACTATTTACTTTGCTCTGTTTTGCTTTTAGTGTTTGTTACACACTAAATGACTTGCCTGGATTTTTTGTCTTAGTTTGTATTAGAAGCAGTTTTTCAAATCAATCAGTACTGCAGAAGAATTGGGCTGATTCCACACAAGATATATACAATCTAGCTATCCTGTCTGTGGGAGACAACAGGATGTTAAGTCTCCCCAGAGTAACTGTGTAAAGATAACACCAACAACTCTCTAAAGAAAATATATATCTATGTTCTACTATCACCAGCTTAGAAGACTGGTTTAACACTTATGAAAAGTGTGTGTGTGTGTGTGTGTGTGAGAGAGAGAGAGAGAGACAGAGAGAGACAGAGAGAGACAGAGAGAGACAGAAACAGAGAGAGACAGAGAGAGACAGAGAGACAGAGACAGAGAGACAGAGAGAGGGAAGGAGGGAGAGTGGGTGTGTACCTGATCTCTAGAATATTTTCTTTAGTAAATGATGGGTGTATGAATAGATGATCAGTAAGTGAATGGATGGATGGATGGATGGATGGATGGATGGATGGATGGATGGATGGATGGACGGACGGACAGATGGATGAATGTGTGAATGGATATGTGGATTGATGTGAGAATAGATGGATCGTGAAAGAATGTATGTATGGATGGATGTATAGATGAATGGATGGGTGGATGGGTAGCCAACTCTAGTTGTCAAGTAAACCATGACTACATACAAATTGAACCTTATTTCCAAAATGCCCTGTGGGGAGTAGAGGAAGCCCTGAGTGAATGTGTAAGGAGCACATTTAAAGTTCTGAGTGAGTGTGTGCTGTTGATTGGGGTACAGCATGTCAAGGACCCTAGAGCCTCAGACTTATGAGAATGGCAAAGTCTTCCCCTGCTCCATGTGTGGATGTTAGCAGAGTAGACAGAAAGTATTGACCACAGCTTCCTCCTGCCGGATGTGTACAGCCTGAGACTACTCCCCCATAGAGACTTGTTATCCAAATTAGCTAAACCTGCCTCTTTATTCAGTTGTATAGAATTAACAAATCCTTTTCCATTCAGATGTATAAAATAAAAATAAACTTATTGAATTTGTAGGCTGCTGCTAGTGTATCTCCATCAGAATGCAGAGCCCACCCAATCCCAACTTGTCTGAATGTGGGTCTGTTCATTTATTCATTCTCTGTTGGCTCAATTAGGTCAATCTCTAAGCCATGCAGGACAGACTGAATCATGTAGCTTCCCACATTTAAAATTATGTCGCATAAACACTGTCAGGTAGCCACATGCTGCCAGCTGCACTTCCCATTCACAATGGCATGACCCCCTACTATTATTAGAATCCTTACGGGAATTTCTGATATGGACTCATAGCCATTCCAGTCACAGATCATAGACAGCAATGGTGCTGTCTTTCCTCCATTCCTTCTGTCTTAATCTCTTGAATGCCCAGTTCCACTGGGGAAACGTGGGACAGCCCTACAGCTGCAAGCTCCATGGCACCTAAGTAGGAGCCGAGGGACTAGATGCAGAGCCATGCTGAAAACCAGTGCCTCTGCTACACAGCTGGTGAAAATGGCTGCACAGTGCAGTCTCCCTTCCTCCAGATTCTCAACACAATTTACCAGAACTCAGGGAAACACATGAGACAGGTTCCAGGATGAGTTAGGATGCTTCCCAGGGCCATGCTGAGGCTCCTAATCCTCTTTACTGTTAGTCCTCTCTCTGGAGACTTCTTGTCCTTCCTGATGTGGCAGTGTGCCCAGCCAGCCACGTAAGCCTTTTCTAGTCCCAGTATTACAGCATTGTTCAAGCTAGGTCCCAGGTACCTCCATTTACTCTGGATTGAGTGCATAGAATTAATATTTTATACATAACTCATACATACAACATTGTATCTAAGGTTAAGAAAACAAAAAAATGTTTTTGCTGGCTTTTACATTCCTTAGTCAGTTTCTAACCATCTAGCATTTTATTATCTATACCTATATGTTCAGACTATGAATACAACACAAATAAATTTTCAGTTAAAGAATCTGTCTTCATAACCCATGCTATGCCCTCTAGCAACTCTACAGAATTTACTTTCTTGACCTAATCATCTGAAGCCGGTACATGCTAATGAAAGATGTAGATACAGATGTTTCAGCCAACAGACTGGGACTCTAATGATGAAGCATCAGGACACAAGTCAAATCACTGAAGGTAAGAGCTTGGAGATGAACTTTCCCTGACATTTCTGGAATACCACAATGCTGCTCTAACTATAAAGCAAATCTTCACGCGGTCAAAAAGTCACGACTTAAAGTTGATCTTTTCAAGAAAATGGCAATGTGCTCTCTTGAGTGGTGATCTTTAGGAGCCAGAATTAAAGAACATTCATAAAACGTTTCAAATTTCATAGCAACTAGACTCTGATAGAGTATGTATAGGAAACTAAATGCATATACGAATACAGTTGCATTTATTCCCTCCCACACCTCAGCCTCTCTCATTTTATTTTGCAAAAGGCTTTCCTTATGTATCCTTGACTGTCCTGGAACTCACTGTGTGGGTCAGACTGACCTTGAAGTCACAGAGATCCACCTGCCTCTGTCTCCAGAGGTCTGGGATTAAAGGTGTGCACCACTCTACCTGGTTGCTTTTCTCTGCTTTGACAATTGCAAACATGGATATAATAATAATCTTGATCCTGAAAAATCTCAAGCATTTATTTATTCTTTCATCTATTATTGGTGAGAGAAAAATAAAATAATTAACTACATATGAACGATATATTTTAAATGTCAATTAGATTCTTGTAACAGTAATATGTAAGTTCAATGACTCAATATTGGGTCAACTTAGAGTGACAGTTCACTCCCATTGCCTTTGAGACAAATAAACTGTTAAAACTTTTTCTTTTAATCTGAGATACTGGTAAGAATTTTGCTATCACTGTTGGACAAACAGCACTTAGGATAGAAATATCACTGTAAATGCCCTTCAAACCCAAGATTTAGAAGAAAATTCTGGGGTGGTCCCCTGAAGCTTTCTGTTTAGAGATATTATATTATCAATGCTCTCATTGCCAAAGAAGCAAATCAAATTTCTATGTTCACAATAGAAAATTGAATCTAAATACTGTAAATGATGAAGCTGGAAGTCAGCTAGGTCTTAACCAAGTGACTTCAAATTCTTTTTCTTTTGCTTGTAAAATAAATAATAAAATATGTTTAAATAATTCTAGAGCATTCTTTTAGTATGTTTACAACTTTTCATGTAAGTCATAACAGGTTCTCATATTATAATGGGGGATGCCCTTTTGTATACGTTTCTCTTATTGGTTGATGAATAAAACACAGTTGGGCCAACGGCCAATGAGGCAGTAAGATAGGCGGGACTAGGAGAGGGGAGAAGTCTGAAAAAGGTAGGCAAGAGAGCCCACCAGAACAGTCACAGCAGAAAGGAGTTGCAGGTCTGACATTCTCCGGTAAGCTAAGACCACATGAAAATACATAGATTAGTAGTAATGGGTTAATAATTATGACAGAGATCTAGCCAGTAGAAGCCCTAGTCATTGACCAAAAGTATTATAATTAACATAAGTCTATGAGTGTTCATTTGACGCAGCTGTGGGACCATGCTGGTGGGGAAATCTCACATAACAATATTGTAGTTAATTGCCATGCCTTTTTCTTTCCTAATACTGTATAAATAGCAGTGTGCCCTACAACCAATGACATTTATGTTTAGTGACATCTCTATAGGACATTTTAAATAAATCATCTCTTGCATTCCATAAGATAAGTAATCAGTCAGAAATCCTTCACTCTCAGAGTCAAATTAATGGAACTGAACCCACGACAAAATTCAACTAATATTGCTTCAATAATAAAATCCAAAAGTTACTTTAGTAGTTCAGAAGTAGCTCTGAGCTACCAGCCAGGCATAATCCAGCAGTTAAGATCATGGAACTCAAACATCTGGTTTCATTGCACTATTTTAACTACAGGGAGAACTGCATGCCCAGGCTGGTTTCTTTATAGTGACGAAATGACTGCCAAATTCCGAACCTCATATCTTCACACCCAGGGTCCAAGCTTCAGTAGGATGAATTGTGTGCTTTGATGGTCAATTTTGCTTGGCATCTGGACTGAATCTGGAAGCAACAAAGAGATAAGTCGCTGGGCCACCTGTGAGGGATTTTACTGCTTGGGTCCTTTTAAGTGGGAAGACCCATCCTAAATGTGGGAAGCACCTTCTAGCCAGTGGTCTATACAAAAGAGAGTCACAGGGGAAATGTAGGGGGCAGGGGGCACAGTCTCAGCATTGCCCTCACTGCTCTGCTCACTGGGGGTTCAACTGAGTCTGTTGCCAATGTCATAACAGCCTCTAAAACCCAGCTTTTCTTCTTCTTCTCCTGCCTTCCAGCAGGGACTGAAAGACCAGTGGCTTTCCAGAGACACACACTCTACTCTAGTGGTTCTCAACCTTCCTAATGCTGTGAACCTCCTCATGTTGTGGTGACCCCCAACCATAGAATTATTTTCCTTGCTACTTCCTAATCATAACTTTGCTACTGTTGTGAATCATGAGGTAAATATCTGTTATTCGGGATTCTGGTATGCGACCCCTGTGAAAGGCTCATTTACCTCTTACAGAGGTTGTGACCCACAGGTTGAGAACCACTGCTCTACTCCTTCACTGGCATCAGGAGGGTTTGTCCATAGGAATCAGCCTGAGGAGTAAGGCTTGAGACTGGAGGAACCCACCTGCGCTGGAATCTTACTAGAAGCCTAAGTGATCCCAGACCTCAGGCCCAGATCTGAGTTCCTCTTTAGAGTCAGTTTCCATTCCACAGAGTACAGAACACTGTTAACTAAGTGGAGAAGAGAGTGCTATGAGGATTCTGGATCCGCATTCTTTCATGTTCCTCATCTTTATTTCTGTCCCTCCACACAGGGAAAATGAAAGGGCTCTATGAGCATTCGGGAGGGAGGTGAGTATAGACATTTTTTCTGATCTGTGGAGTGCATGATATTTTCTGCACAGTGATTTTTCACCTCAGGTGAAGTCTCTCATCTGATCTTTCTTCCAGGCCATTTACACAAAGACATTTTCTTTCTGTACTAACCAGAAGGTGTTATTGGATGATAGCCAGGGCCTCTCTGAACTTCAAAAATGAGGAATCCTTGCAAAACAACAACAAAAAAACACCCCATGTCTTGCTTGGTTGTAAAAAGCTAACTAAGAAGGACGCCAAGGATGAAGGCATTGATTCTCTTGGGTGCCCTTGTCCTCAGAGAGTCAAGCATATTTACTTACTTTAGTGGGCAGTAACCACCCCTCAGACACTGTTTAGGCCTCACAGCACTGTAGACACTGTTGACACTGTAGACACTGCAGACACTATAGACAATTCAATGTGTTTTCTCTAACAAATGGAAGCTTTCTTACAACTGCTCGTAAAGCATGGATACATGGCTTTGGTTAGCTTCAATTCTATTTTCACTAACACCAATTTGACTTTGAACACAGGTATTAACTGCTTGTTAAGCTAATGTCTGTAATGGGCATTTGTCTCCATCTGTCTGTGGTTGTCACCTTCCCTCAAATCTTTCAGAAAGAATCTCAGAACCATTTTGATGTTGTCAGAAGTGGGAAAAGCAGCCACTTACAACCGTCAGTCATGACTTGCTCGAAATGTCCTTTCTGTATCTGTGAGCCTTCAGTGGCTCTAATGAGGGCCCTCACCTTGCTGTGGAAGAATTACAAAGTATAGAAAAAGGTTTGTTGCTATACTTGATGCTTTACCTTTTTACAATAATACTGTTGGCGTTGATTTTTTAAGCATAAAACAGTGGCAAGAGACTTAGAGTACAATTCTGTGTGTGATCATAAGCATATACACCAGTAATTCTCAACCTGTGGGTCATGACCTGTCAGGGGTCACATATCAGAAAACCTACATTTAAGGTGTTTACGTTACAATTCATAACAGTAAGAAAGTTACAATTGTGAATTAACAATGAAGTAATTTTATGATGGGAGGTTCACCACAGCAGGAGGAACTCTGTTAAAAGATGACAACATCAGGAAGGTTGAGAACCACAGGTCTACACTCACATACTCTACTGCAAAACCTGAAAGTCTAGCCCAACTTTTCTGTCACACAATACATGTGTGTGGATTGCAAGGCCCTATATGAGGTATTCAGACTGACAAAGCCTGCAGCATTGACCTAGAAAGCATAAAGCTTGGGGGGGGGCTTCATGGCCACACCCTGTACACAAATGCCTATGTGCCTTGATAGTTTCAGCAGAGAGATAGGGAGAGACATCATGGCATATTAAAAATTTGCAGAAATGCACATAGTACATACAACTACACAAGTGATACCCCCTGTTTTGAATATTTGAAGATAGGATCTTACTCCAAGCTGGCCTCAAACTCACAATGGACCTCCTGCCTCAGCCTTTCTAGAACTGGGATTACAGACATGTTTCACTACTCCCAGTGTGGCCTTACTTTACTTACTGATTCATCTAATATTGATTTTCAAATTTACAGATAGCTCTGTTCAAGCACGAGTATCTATTACTTAGATGCCGTGCCAAAATCATGCTTATAAAGGCAATGATGTTGTCACAAGGTACAATCAGAATTTGTCAACATTTATTTCATTATGTTAAAAAATAGAAGAGTTGAATTTTAGAAAACTGAAAAATGTATCAGATGTCTAAATCTATACCTCCATGGAATATAAATAGAAGTGATAGATTGTGCACATTTCATGCAATTTCTAGTTGAGTCCTTCTTAGGATTACAGTTTGAGACTGGGGAGATCTCAGTAGTTTAGAGTCCTTGTTGCTCTTCCACAGGACCTGAATTCAGGTCCTTGTACCCACATCAAGATACTCACAGCTGCCTGAAATTCCAGGTCCAGGGAATCCAATGCCCTCTTCTGGCATCTGTGGTCACCTGTGTATAAGGGACATACAATCATACAGGCATCAATATACACATAAATAAATGATAAATCATGAGACTAGCTAGGATTCTGTTGTCTCTGTTTTTCAGGGATCTATCCCCAAACCACTCGGTGTGTACCTGAAACCACAAATGCTACCAAACCACATTCACATTGTGGTCATATACACATATGTGTTTGTGTGTGTGTGTGTGTTTGTGTGTGTGTGTGTGTGTGTATACTTGTGATAAAGTTTAAATTTTAAATTAGGCACAGAAAGTCTGCTGGTCAGTTTTTTTGTCTTGTTTTGTTACTGTGAAATATACCAGAGACACACTACTTATAAATGGAAATTGTTTATTTTGGCTCTAGTTTTGGAAATTTCAATCTGGAGCCAATTGGTTCCCTGTTTGGGGGGTCTCTAGCAAAGGCAGAATATCATGGTGGGTCTGAAAACTCTCAATTCATGCCCAGAATGGAAAAAGAAAAAAGACTGGGGTCCACAATCCCTTTTGAGGGCACACCCTAATTGATTGGAAAACCTGCCATTAGACCTCATTTCCTAAAGGTCCGGTGACCTCCCAATAGCATGCTTGGGACCAAGACTTGGCAGTATATTGGCCTTTGGAGAACCTGCAGATACAAAGTATAGAACAGAGGAAGACCAAAAATGACTGGTCTTGAAATAGAGACTTGTGCACTCGTGTGTTGTAATAACAGCAGTGTGAGCATGGCTTTCTCGAAAAGTCGCCCGTTTCTGAAATTTCCCACCATGGTTGAGAGTGGAAAGAGCAAAACGTGGATGGGGCAGGGGATGTGACTGTACCTTTTCAATAAAATTTAATTTTGCAATAGTAGTAACAAAAGCAATAGTATTCATAGGTAACATGTCTATTTAGCCCCCTACGTGCGGGGTGGAACCTCACAAGTCCGGGCTCTATGCATAATAAAAAGGTGACAGGTCCCATCTTGTCTAGGTTCTGTGCAGGTAACCAAAGCAGCAGTGAGTTTGTGGTTTCAATGGCTGTATCCTGGCCAGAAGACACTTCTTATCCATCTCTGAGTTCCAAACCTATCACGGCAATTTTTTAGAGTCATGGGAAAATTAACTTAGTGGGCCCTGATCTCCTTGTGTTTGAAAAAAAAAAGAAAAGGAATGAAATGGTAATATCGGGTTTATGCAGTTCAGTAATTTTTGAGGATATTGTAAAATATTCTCATTAGCAACCTTTAGGGAGGAAAGAAAGCTCCGATATTAGAATCTCCCAAAGCTAAAGACGAAATCATTCCACTTTTGGAAAGGTCCCTGCCCCACTCCCTCCATAGGACTTCCACCATGGAAAAGTAACCACAGCAAAAACAAATAAAAAGCCCTGACAACTGTGAAAGTGAGTGTTCCAACAACCTTAGAAAGGCCCATGTTTCCTTCAAGCTTTATATGCTGCATTGAGGGAGGTCGGGTAACTGTAGCAGACTCTCCCGTGTGCAGGTTCCCAGGAGTACCCACCTGACTTTGGTCCTCTGGGAAGGCAGGAGCCATCCGTCAGATGCTCATACAAGGAGGTCTCAGAGAGCCCTATCGGCCTGGGTTAGAAACAGTGGCCAGAGCAGCTGCCCACGCACCGGAGATGCACCAGAGATTTCTTCCCCAAACAAGGCCATTTACTGAAATGGACTCTCCCTCTTTCCCATCCTGTATTTTGGAGCAATTACAAGGAGATCAAAATGAGGTAATTTTCTTCTAAGTTAGCTCAGATTACTGAGTCCAGGGTTGAAGAATTATTGTTGTTTTAAACAGAGTGTCTTAATTTAGCAGGAGACATTGAGAAGACACTGAAATGTAGGCAACTCTGTGTCAACTCAAACTGCTTTGCAGATAAAAAGGATTTTGTTGCTGGAAAGAAAAAGCTAGCTTATCATCAATGCACATTCTTGAAACAGGTTCCTTTGAAGAATCATCATCTCCAGGAGCAATGGAGGGGTGTGTGTGTGTGTGTGTGTGTGTGTGTGTGTGTGTGTGTGTGTGTGTGTGTGTGTGTGTGTGTAGCTAATATGTTTATGGATGTTTTGATAGCATAGTGTTTATTTTATTTTATTCTTTTCAGCCAAAAGGCAGGATGACAGCCAAACAACCAAGTGTCTTAACTGGTAACTAAAACAGCATTTAAAAGTTTTAAAGAAATTCCTCTGTTTTTAATCTGAAAAAAATAAATGTGTGGAACTGCAGAAAGAGAACTTTGCCCTGAGATAAGACATCACAGCCCAGGAACTTCACAGGAGGCTGAAGCTAGAGTTTGGACTCCTAAAAAAAGTTTCAAGTCTTACATATTAGCAAAAATTTACATTTTAAATGAGTATGAGATTCAGCAGTTTTTAAACACTAATCAAAGATTTGTGGGTTGCCAGAGTGGGGTGCAATGGGTAGATTGCCCTACATTTAAAGTCTATAGCACATTCCGTCCTTCAATAAAGCCGAAAATATTTCCCTAACAGTTTAAAAATTAGGGAATTTAGCTGGCATGGTGACTGGCGTGTCCATTATTCTTGGGTAGATATGAATAGATGTCTACTCACCACAGGTATGGAGAACCAAGCACAGAACAAAGTATACCATATAACACCAAAGTCCAACTTGATGAACCAGTGAGCTCTTTATTGGAGTTAATTACAGGAGCAGAAACATCTTTTTTTTTGAGAACTTCTAAATTTTATTTTGAAAGTTTTGTTCATTTTTATTTAAATTAAAAACAATCTTATTATACATACCAATCCCAGTTCCCTCTCCCTGCCTTCCTCCCATCCCACCTCCTATCCACTCCCCAGGGAGGGTGAGGCCTCCCATGGGGGATCTTCAAAGTCAAACAGAATCGTCTTAAAGAGAGCTATGTCACCAAAGCCCACCTCAGTGTGGGTGACAGCTCACAAAATCTGAAATCCTATAGTGCAGTGTACAACCTGTAGGCATCTCACCAGGTAGAGAATGTCCTTTGCAGGTAGCTCAGTTGCTATGAAACTTTTTAAATACTATGACTATAAAGCTAGAGGAATATCGTATGACTGAAATATTTGACAGTGGTTGTTGTTAAGAGTAGACCTGGTGAATGGATAGAGACATGGCTAATTTTGTTATTATACACTCTCATAGATAGAATAGCTATTGCTGTGACAAGGCACCATGACCATGGCAATTGATAAAGGGAAGTGGTTAATTGTGTGTATGGTTCTAGAAGTTAGAGTCTATAGTGGTAGAGCAAAGTCATGTGAAAGTGGCTAGAGCAGCAACTGAGACACCTTGATCCACAAATAGGAGGTAGAGAGCACACTGGGAATTACAGGAGTCTTTTTTTTCTTTGCCTTTTTTATTTAAATTAGAAACAAGGATGTTTCACTTGTCAATCCCTGCTCCCTCTCTCTCTCTCCCTCCCCTTCTCCCACACCCTCCCACCAGACCCCCATTCCTCCTTCCCCAGGGAGGGTGAGACCCTCCATGGGGGTTGTCCATAGTCTGTCATTTCATCCAGGGCAGGGCCTAGGCTCTCCCCCCAAGAGTCCAGGCTGAGAGAGCATCTCTCATTGTGAGATGGGTACTCAAGTTCTATTTGTATGCCAGGGATAAATACTGATCCACTACCCAAGGCCCCATAGATTGCCTAGGCCTCTTCACTGACACCCACATACAGTGGGTCTGGATCAATCCCATGCTGGATTCCCAGCCATCAGTCTGGGGTTCAAGAGCTAACCCTTGTCAGGTCAGCTGTTTCTGGGGGTTAAACCAGCCCAGTCTTGACCCCTTTGCTCATCAGTCCTTCCTCTCTGTCACTGGATTCCAAGAGTTCAGTTCAGTGTTTAGCTGTGGGTGTCTGCCTCTCTTCCATCAGTCACTGGATGAAGGTTCTTTTTCCGAGACTCTCTGGCTGTGGGATTGTAGGCTAACACTCCCCTGATGCATGTCTAAATTCCATATATGAGTGTATCATGTTTGTCTTTTTGTGATTGGTTTACCTCACTCAGGATGGTTTCCTCTAGTGCCATCCATTTGCCTGCAAATTTCAAGATTCCATTGTTTTATTCCACTGAGTAATACTCCCTTTTGTAAATGTACCACATTTTCTCTATCCACTCTTCAAATGAGGGGCATCTAGGTTGCTTCCAAGTTCTAGCTATTATAAATAATGCTGCTATGAATATAATGGAACAGACATCCTTGTTGTATGAATATGCATCTTTCGGGCATATGCCTAAGAGTGGAATTGCTGGGTCTTGTGGTAGGCTGATTCCCATTTTCCTGAGGAATCTCCATACTGATTTCCAAAGTAGTTATATGAGTTGGCACTCCCACCAGCAGTGGAGGAGTGTTCCCATCTTTCCTCATCCCCTCCAGCATAAACTGTCATTGGTATTTTTGATTTTAGCCATTTTTATAGGAGTAAGATGGTATCTCAGAGTTGTTTTGATTTACATTTCCCTGATAGCTAGGGATATTGAGCACTTTCTTAAGTGCCTCTCTGCCATTTTAGACTCCTCTATTGAGAATTCTCTATTTAGCTCTGTACCCCACCTTTCAAGTGGATCCTTTGGTGTTTTGGAGACTTGCTTCTTGAGTTCTTTGTAAATTTTAGAGATCAGCCCTCTGTCAGATGTGGGGTTGGTGAATATCTTTTCCCATTCTGTGGGCTGCCTTTTTGTCTTGTTGACTGTGTCCTTTGCCTTGCAGAAGCTTCTCATTTTCAGGAGGTCCCACGTATTAATTGTTGACCTCAGTGTCTGTGCTACTGATGTTATTTTCAGGAAGTGGTCTCCTGTACCAGTTCATTCAAGGGTACCTCCCACTTTCTCTTCTAAGAGGTTCAATGTGGCTGGATTGATGTTGAGGTCTTTGATCCATTTGAACATTTGAACCTAAGTTTTGTTCATGGTGATAGACATGGATCTTTCCGAATTCTTCTACATGCCAGCATCCAGTTATGCCAACACTATTTGTTGAAGATGCTTTCTTTTTTCAATTGTATATTTTTAGCTTCTTTTTCAAAGATCAGATGTTCACACGTGTATGGGTTGATATTGGGATGTTCAATTTGATTCCATTGTTCTACCTGTGTATTTTTGTGTCAATCCAAGCTGTTTTCAGGACAATAGCTCTATAATAGAGCTTGAAATCAGGGATGGTGATGCCTCCAGATGTTGCTTTTTTGAATAGGCTTGCTTTGGCTACCCTGGGTCTTTTGTTTTTCCATATAAAGTTGATTATTGTTCTTTCAGGGTTAGGATAGAAGAGAAAGTGGGAAATAACCTTGAATGCATGGACACAGGAGAACATTTCCTAAATATAACACCAGGAGCACAGACTCTGAGAGAAAAAAATCAATAAATAGGACTTCCTGAAACTGAGAAACTTCTGTAAGGCAAAGGACACAGTCAACAAGACAAAACAGCAACCTATAGAATAGGAAAAGATCTTCACCAACCCCACATCTGAAAGAGGATTGATCTCCAAAATGTATAAAGAACTTAAAAAACTAGACACCAAAATACAAAATAATCCAATTTAAAAAGGTGGTACAGATCTAAACAGAGAATTCTCAACAGAAGAAACTCAAATGGCTGAAAGGCATTTAAGGAATTGCTGAGCATCCTTAGCCATGAGGGAAATACAAATAAAAACCACTGTGAGATACCATCTTATACCTATCAGAATGACTAAGATTGAAAACTCTGATGACAGCTTATGCTGGAGAGGATGTGGAGTAAGGGGAGCACTCCTGCATTGCTGGTGGAATGCAAACTTGTATAGCCACTTTGGAAATCAGTACCGCAGTTTCTCAGAAAGTGATCTCAGTCTACCTCAAGACCCAGTAATACCACTCTTGGGCATATACTCACAGGTGATCAATCATACCAAAAGGACATTTGCTCAACTATGTTTATAACATCATTATTTGTAGTAGCCAGAACCTGAAAACCACCCAGATGCCTCTCAACCAAAAAAAATAGATAAAGAAAACATGATATATTTGCACAATGGAGTATTACTTGGCTGTAAATAAAAATGACATCTTGAAATTTGCAGGCAAATGGATGGAACTAGAAAAAAACATACTGAGTGAGTTAACCCACACTGAGAAAGACAAGCATAGTATGTACTCACTCATAAGTGGATATTAGGTATAAAGCAAAGGATAACCAGGCTACAACTCACAACCCTAGAGAAGCTAGGTAAAAAGGGGGACCATTAGAGGAACACACATGGAGGGCCCCAGGAAGACGAAATAGTGAAGATCTCCTGGGTAAACTAGAAGGGGGGATAGAAGGGAGGGGTGGGTGGCAATATAAGGGATTGAAAAGACCAAGGTGGTGGAGGGATGGAAGGGGACAGCAATAAAAGAGCTATCTTAATAGAGGGAGCTAAGATGGAGTTGAGACAAAACCTGGTTCTAGAGAAATCCCAAGGAATCCATAAGGATGATCCCAGCTAAGACTCCTTGCAATGGTGGAGAGGGTGTCTGAATGGGCCCCCCTTTAATCAGATTAGTGACTACCATAATTGTCTTCATAGAATCTACATCCAGTAACTGATGGAAGCAGATGCATTGAACCACAACCAAGCACTGGGCTGAGCTCCTGGAATTCAGTTGAAGAAAAGGAGGAGGGTTAATATGAACAAGAGGGATCAAGAGCATTATGGGGAAACCACAGAGACAGCTGAGCCGAGCTAGTGGGAGTTCACGGTCTATGACTAACAGCTGGGGAACCTGCATGGAACCAAACTAGGCCCTCTGAATGTGGATGACAGTCATGGGGATGGTAACACAGACTAGCAGTAGCACCAGAACCTATCCCAAGTACATGAGCTGACTTTTTAGAGTCTATTGCCTAAGTGGGGATACCCAACTCAACCTTGATACAAGGGGGAGGAGCTTGGTCCTGCCTCGACTTGTTGTGCCAGACTTTGTTGAGTCCCCAAGAAAGGCCTTACCCCCCTGAGGAGTAGATGAGAGGTAGGAAGGTAGGATGTGGGGGAAGGAGAAGGGAAGGAAGGGGATCTGGGGTTGATATGCAAAATGAAAAATAAAAACTCTTTGCCCTCCCAGAGGAAAGGAAGTTGGATTCAGTGTTATCAATCATCTTGACTCATTGAGTTGGATAAGAAAACAGCTTCCTCATTGACTTTTATGAGGCTTAGTTGAAATGCCAGGTGATTTTAAAGTCTACTTAATGAATAGAAAAAGAAGTGTGGAAGAGGAAGGACCCTCCTTCTAGGTCATGCCCGTGCTGAGGATAGACAATCCCACTTTGATTTGTTAATCTTTGTATCCCTCTTTGCCTTGTGGTATCCAACAAGGAGAATGAATGACCAGGAATGTCTGATTCATCGATGACAGTCACTCTGATAGTCAGTTTTCCTTATGCATTGATTGATGAACCAAAAGGCTCTGTAAGTTGAATTTCTCTGGAAAGCTGGCTGGTGACAAGTGTCAAAATAGGCACCTATTTAAAAGTCACCGCTGTGGCTGGTGGAAAAGTTCAAGTGTAACAAAAGCAACATTTAAAAGCATTTGAACACTAGCAAGCTAAAACAATCTGCCTACTAACTTGTTTTTCCAAAGGCAGGCGTCCAATTAGAGCTTTCATAGCCACATCCCTTAGGCCTTCATCTTTTCTGTTCTTGTTGGAGCTTTTTAGAGACGTGTTGAATTTTAACCAGTAAAATAAAAGATGAATGATTTACACTTGAAGTCTTATAAGATCACTTGGAACATAAAACAGCTGCATGGAATTTCAAAGTCAATGAGGGAATGACTATAAAAGCAGGTGAACATAATTGTTTTCTAATGAATCCAGGCTACGGATAAGCTATACCAAGCTCTGGGAGCTGGTTAGGCAATGAGCATTGTTTTTGTTTCAGAACAACATGAAACCACAGTCTATACTAGGAATCTAGCCTGGGCTGGCTAATTTTTGTCAGCTTGATGCAAAACCCGCCTGAGAAGAGAAAAGCTTCAAGTAAGCAAGCAAGACTAGCCTGTGCGGCATTTTCTTTCTTTCTTTCTTTCTTTCTTTCTTTCTTTCTTTCTTTCTTTCTTTCTTTCTTTCTTTTTTTTCAGTTTTTCAAGACAGGGTTTCTCTGTATTGTTTTGGAGGCTGTCCTGGAACTCGTTTTGTAGACCAGGCTAGCCTTGAACTCACAGAGACCCTCCTGCCTCTGCCTCCCGATTGCTGAGATTAAAGGCATGCACCACCAACGCCCGGCAATATTTTCTTGATAAATGATTGATGTGAAGGAACTTAACCCAGTGTGAGCAGTGTCATTCCTGGGCAGATTTATGAAAACCTGGCTTTATAAAAAAAAAAGCAGGCTGAGCAAGCCATGGAGATCAAGCCAGTAAGTAGTTTCCTCCACGGCCCCTGCCTCTGATCTTGCTTTAGTCCCTGCCCTGACTTGCCTCAGTGATGGACTGTGATTAGGATGTGAAAACCAAGTAAACCCTTCCATCCCCAAGTTGGCTTTGGTCAGTGTTTTATCACAGCTACAGACAAACCAAAATAGTGCACGGCCTCGTGGCCCACATTACAGTTTTTTCCTGAGATATGAACAAACATCTACTTACCCCAAACAGGATACCGACATTAGACAAAAATAAGGAGTTCACCAGAGTCTGACTTGGAAAACCAAAGATTTTATTGAGGTTACTTATGGGATATGGGTAGGGGTGATACAAAAGCAGCTACACAAGGAAAGTCCACCCCAACATTCATGATCACTCATGAAGGCTCCAGTTGTAGGCCACTCTGCAGGCTGGGAAATCTCTTCTTCCTGACAGTCCTTATTGTTTCTATAAGCCTAGGGGAGGACCTTGTGAGTCCTGTTTCTGATGTAGCCATACAAAATACATAGCTTGGTGCAATGACACAGCAGCAGCAATAAAATGTGTGGGCTTTGACATGTTCTCCTGGAAATGAAAAACTTTCATCTAAACATTGATTTTTATCTATTTTATATCATCCAACCTCACAGAACCTTCATTAGAACTCACTGTATATAAGTAGTTTATCTGAAATTTTATGTTCCCTCTGAACATGCAAAGACTTGTAATTTTTTCCAACTTGAATGCTGCTTTTAAATATATTTTTATTTATCCTTTGAGAATACATGACTTTTGATCATGCCCACCCCTTAACTGACCCCTCTACTCTTCCCATACTACATCTCCCTCTAAACTTCATATCCCCCTTTCTATCCTACTGATTTCAATTAGTGCTATCAGTATGTGCACAAGTGTAGAACCATCTACTAGAGTATGAACAACCTATCAGAGGCCATGTCCCTGAAGAAAACTGACTCTTTCTCCCTCATCAGTCATCAATTGCCAATAGCAGATAGCAGTGATGCTTCCTGAACCCCTTCCAATCCGAATAGGAATTTTGACTGTCTTGATCCTGTGCAGGTGTTGTGCAGGCAGTAGAGAAGCTATGTGTGTGCAATGGCTTTCTTATGTCTGGGAAACTGTTTCACTGCAGTCATCCACTGCTTCTCCTCCGTGAGGCTTGGGATCGGGATGATGATATAGAAGTCTCCTTTAAGGCTGAGCACACCAAAGTCTCTTATTCTCTGCCTGATGACCAGTTGTAGGTATCTGTATTAATGACCAGCTACTGAAAAAAGAAATTTCTTTGATGATGACCAAGAGATTCATTGATCTATGGGTATAAAGGTAAGTATTTAGATAGTAGTTTGATACTATGTCAATTTATCAAAATACTAGTAATAAGAACTCCTTTAGGTCCTATAACTCAACTAGTCACAGGTTCATGACCCAGGCATGAGCTCCATCCAATGGTATGGGCCTTAAATCCTATCAGAAATAGTTTGGTGTGGGTATCCTTTTCCTCCTGGGTCATGGGCCACCAGTCCACATAAGCAAAGGTACCAGAAGCAGCAAGGATTTAAACTACCATGAATATGATGAAAAGAACTTCTAGGAGTCAGGAGTCAGCTTCAGAGAGACATATACGGGCAGGTTCTTAGGGTTACCAGTAGAAAGGGCTGATTGGCCATAACCCAGCATCTAATTATCATATGAGTGAGAGGAAAGAGTAGGACTTATATGCTGAGTCATACAGTGTTTTCAGGGAGCTCAGTGCAGAGTGATCCTCCAAGTAAGGTCAGGCATCTGAGCTTAGAGACACTCTCCAAATAAGGTTAGAGTAGAAGTGGAAACCCCACTGAGAAAATGAGCACTCAGAGAGCTATCCAGACATGGTGAACTGCAACCTTTCTAGAAGGGTTCTCCAATAGTTTGGTTACCCCTATAACATTTATGCCACTATTCACCAATGGCCATATCTTGCCAGACTGGTCATTATTGTGACTGTTGGGCTTCACAGGTGAGTAATGTTGTTTATGACTTCTACCCCCACAACCCAGATAACATCATCCTGTACTGTGAAAACTAGATAAAAGATTTTGATGTAACTTCATCATCATCTGTTCTGTCTCACATCTCTAGTACAGTGTTAGGTAGAAAGGACAGTAGTAGACATCCTTGTACTGTTTCTGATCTTAACAGAAAGCATTTGGGTTTCATCCCTAAGCAAGAGATGAGTTAGGAGCATTTTATGGATGTTTATTTTTGGATTCAGGACATTCCTTTTTACTCTTAGTTTTCTTCAGTGTCTGCAGTAAAGGAGTTTTGGACTTGTTTTTGTATGCTTTTTCACTGTCTGTTGAAATTAGTGTTTTTTATTCCTTGTCCTTTATTCTGTAGATAAGCTGTATTATATCCACTGATCAGCAAAGGTTAAAACAACCTCATATTCTGGGATAAATCAGACTTTGCTGCAGTATATAATTCTGTTTAGTCACTTGATTTCTTGAATTTCATTGAAAATTCTTATGTCTACAGTCAAAAGATATCTGTCTGTGTATTTCTTAGGATGTTTGTATTCCAGCAATGAAAACCAAGATAGAAATACTTTCCATTTTTTTAAGACTTTGAGAAATAGTGCCAATTAGCCATCAAACATTTGCTGGAAAGCACCAGAGAAACCATACTGGCCTGAATTATAGTCTGTGGAAAGTCTTATGATTATAAACTCAATGTCTTAAATTGTTTCTAAGGCTACTACTGTTCAGACTCAAAAAGGGTGATATCCCGAGCAGCTGTTTGCTAGCTCCTGGATCTAGAGGCTAAAAACTGAGGTCAAAGTGTTGACAGGGCCATTTAGGTTCTGAAATTGTACAGTAAGATCTTTGCACGAGTATCTGGCTTCTGGTGTTTTCCAGCAATCATAAGTACCCTTGGCTTGGAAACACACTTAATAGGAAGCCCTGCCTTCATTGGCCCATGAGTATCCTCCCCTCCCATGTCATCACTCTGTCCCTGTCCACACCTGTCTCTTCTTTTCTCCTAAGGACTAAAGTCATATTAGATGATGGAGTCCATTCCTTCTCTGCATGAGCTCATCTGAGCAATTATTCTCCATGATAACTGTATTTCCAAATAAGATTGTCTTCTGAGTTACAGAGATAGAATTTCGATGTATCTTTTCTAGAGACAATTCAACCAGTGACATTTTTTGGAAGGGGATGGAGTCTACATCCAACTTTGTATTTCTACACAAATTCTTCCTTATTCCCTTTCTTCTTGAGTTGTTTAAACCATTTGATTCATTATATGAAATTTTCTATTTTATCTAAATTATCTAATATTTTGATATATGGTCATTTGATTATGTTTGTATATATTAGGGTTTTTTATTTTGTTCTGCTTTGTTTTTGCTGTGTCAAAATACATTACTGATGTGTATATGTTTCTTTTATTGGGTGATGAATAAAGCACTGTTGGCAATAGGGAAGCAAGATAGGTAGGACTAGGAGTCGAGGAGAAATGTAGTCAAGGGTAGAGGGCTGCCATGTGTCCCATGGAGAGAGGACACATGAGGCTGTATCCTCGGTAAGATAAGCCTTATAAAAATATATATTAGCAATTATGGGTTAATAATTAGGTCAGAGCTAGCCATTAAGAAACCATAGAAACAATCAACAGCTTCATAATTAATATAGTGTCTTGTGTGTTATTTGAGGGCTGAGACAGTGGCAGGACCCAGGTGGCTGGTGGAAAGAATCCTGTAACACATGACAAAGGCAACTTGAGGAGGAAAGCTTTGCTTTGGTGCACAATTTGAGGCTACAGGCCATTATGGCAGGAAGGCATGGTGACAGAATCTTGAGGCACATGGTCCATGACAACAGCAATCACAAAACAAAGAGAGACGAATGCTGAAGTTCTGTTCACTTTCTACTGTTTATTCTGACCAGGACTCCTGCCCAGGGGGTAGTTTTGCTCACATTTAGAATAGGCCTTCTTACCTCAGTCAACGTAATATAGAACTCCTTCGTAGACATCTGCAGAGATCTGTCTCCTTGATGATTCTAGATCCTGTTGTGTTGGCAATCAACAGCAGCGATCACATGTTATTAGGATTATTTATATTTCTATAGTCAGTAGCAGGGATCTCTCTTTTATGCTTGATTTTACTAATTTGAAAGTTCTCTCTTGCTAATATTTAAATTATTACATTTATTTATTGTGTTTGTGTGTGCATGCAACTGTGTGCCCCAGTGCGTGTGTGAAAATCAGAGGACAACTTGCAAGGGTTGGGTCTCTTCTTCATTTATGAGGGCTCCAGGGATCTAACTCAGACCACCAGACTTAGCCACAAGCATCTTAACAGAGTGAGCCACTGGCAAGCCCATTGCTCTTGATTATTCTAGCTAAAACATCTTTCAAGTTTCCTGATATTTCCAAAGAAGATAATTTAGGCTTTATAAATTCTCTACATCATTTTTCCATTCTTTGTGAACTTGTACTCTCATCTTCTGCTCTTTTTTATTTATCCTGCTTACTTTAGATTATTTTGCTTTCCTTTCTTAAGAAGTTTAAAGTTCAAGGCTGGACCATTTGAAATTTCTTTTAATAAACACATTTACAGCAACAAATTTCCCTCTGGCCCTGCTTTAAATGAATTTTATAAGTTTTTATTGTAGCTTTTTCTCATTCATCTCATAGTATTTGTGTTTTTATCATTGATTATTTTTCAATTTTGAGTTTTTATTAAAATACCAAATTCATGTTATTAGATTCTAATTTGTGTTCCCTCATTGCCATAGATTATGTTGTTTTATTTATCTATACTTTTATGGCCTAACATATTGTTCTATCCCAAGGAAGAGTATGCATTAATAATAGTAGGCACCAGTTGTTTATGGATGTATGTTCTATAAATGTCTATTAAGTCTCCAGCCTCATAGTGGTGTTTCAAGTTCTTCATTTCCTTATTGGTCTATGTACAACAGAAGGTAATGTATTTTGTATTTGAAACTTCCAATTAGCATTGTTGTGTCATCTGATTTTCCTACCATTATGCCTATATCCACAAGACCTTATTGGGAGATGCATATCTATTTATAATTTTTAATGTTCCCTTGATGAATGTCTACTTTGCTTTCTAGCTCTGTGATAAACACCATGACCAAAAGCAACTTAGAATAGAAATACTTTATTTGGCTTACACTTCTACATCACAGTCCATCACTGAGCGAAGTCAGGGCCAAATCTCAAGCAGGAACCTTCAGGCAGGAACCAGAGCAGAGACTATGGAGGAATTCTGCTGATTGCTTGTTCCCTATGGCTTGCTCAATTTGTTTTCTCATACCAACGCAGGACCACCCGTCCAGGGATGGCTCAGCCCACAGTAGGCTATGCCCTCCCACAGTCAAACATTAACTAAGAAAATGCCCCCATAGACTTGCCCATAGGCCATTCTGACAGAGACATTTTCTCTTAGCCTTCAGAATGGTGAGAAAATATATTTCTGTAGTTTAAGTCACCCTGTCTGTGGCACAGGGATACAGCAACTTCTAACAAGCCAATGATACCTCCTGTTTGTCTATACAGTATCCCAAGGAATCCCCAAACACAAAGCCAGAATGGCAAAGGCAAAGGAAAGTTCGGCTTGCTTTTTATTAGCAATATTAATTATATTCTGCATAGTGTATTAATTATACATATTGTGTGTCATTAATTATGTTAATTATTATATATTTTATATAATTGTAATAATGTGTTACATGATTATACATATTCTTTATATTAATATTTATGTATTATATTAACTATACATAATGTGTTTTATTGTGACAGTTTCACATGCATATATAATGCGTTTTGATCAGAGTCATCTCTCATTATCTTCTCTTGTCCCCATCCCAGGCCCACTAACCCTTTCCTCTTTCTAATCAGTCTCCTTATATTTCTGATGGGGAAGTCCTGTGTATATGTCAATAAAGCACTGCTGGCCAATATGGAGGCAAGATAGTTGGGACTAGGAGTTGAGGAGTACTCTGGGAAGGAGAAACACAGGGAGTCACCATGTAGCAGCCATGGGAGTAAGAAGTCCAGACCTTTCTCCGGTAAGAAAAATACTTAAGATTAACAATTATGGAGTAAATACTTAAGTCAGAGCTAGTCAGTAAGAAACAAGCAAGGCCAACAGCTTCATAATTAATACAGTGTCTTGTGTGTTATTTGGGGACTACAACGCAGCAGAGCCCAGGCGACTGGTGGGGAAAAACCAAAGTGGCTGGCAAGGAAAAGGCTTCACTCAACATATTCCCACGTATTTTAAGGCTTGAGTTTGGTCACCTTAGCATGGGTAAAGGACTATTTACAAACACATGGGAACTTACCAGTGGCTACACCAGTAGCATCTGCAGTAGGGTAGAATGAACCTGAAATCTTAACCCTTAAGGTAGTGTAAAAACAGTACTCTAGTTTGTCTCTTCATACAAGTGTCCCAACATATGTGTTCCTTTTGCTCACTGCCTGGGCTTAAAGCTGCTGTTCCTTCTCATATTTTCTTCCCATGACCTCTTAGGTCAGTGGTCCTCAACCTCCCTAATGTTGTGGCCCTTTAATACTGTCCCTCATGTTGTGTTGACCCCAACCATAAAATTATTTCCATTGTTATTCATAAATGTAACTTTACTACTGTTATGAAGTGTAATGTAAACATCTGTGTTTTTCAATGGTCTTAAGTGACCCCTATGAAAAGGTCTTTTGACCTCCTCAAAGGGACTGCGATCCACAGGTTGAGAACCACTGTCTTAGACCTTCCTCTCTCCTTTTCCTTTTCCTACTACTCTCCTTCCTAAGCAGTTTTACCATTAATCCCCATTCTACAGGACTAGCCTCATTGTGTCTTCCAGCCCCCAGCCCCCAAATGTGCCCCGGAGAACTTCATGACGAACCCCAGGATTTCCTGTCCTCCTCCTCCTCCTCCTGCCACAGAAACAGAAGCACCCCAAAGATGAGCAAGTCAGGACTATCAGACTGAAACATTGACACCACATTTTAATCTGCTGGTCCTAACAAGCTAAATAACATTTATAAGCTTCAGGATTTATCATAGCCACATGGACAATTCTGTTTGTCTAATTGTTGAGACATTCAAATGAAATCAAATGGCAGAGGTGTGGTGATATCTCGCTTGTACAAATAAAAGCCTGTCTGAAGGTCAGAGAATGGAGCTGGCCACTAGCTAACCAAGGTCACCAGAAGTTTCCTGTAATAATTTTAATCTTCTTCTCCCATTTCAGAGGTTCTAACAAACAAAATACTTTTCCCATGCTTGCCACATGCCACTACCTCCCAAGTCTAAAACGGCTGTCTAGTCTCTCCTGTTATCTCAGGATTCTCAGCGGGTATTCAGGAATTGGGATTTGAGTTTGGCATACCCCAAGCAGTCCCTTTTTGACTTAACTGCTTCACTTTTCTCCAGTCTGATCACTAAAGGAATCATGACAAGAATGTTGTCCCCAAAGCTGCCAGGCCTGACATCTGTGCTTACCCTGCCGCCAGTGCTGCTATCAGAAGCACAAGTGTGGCTGGTGACTTTCAACTCCCACAGCACTGATAACTGTGCATTTGCTGCCAGCCTGGCTTCTGCATTTCCAGGGCTTCCCCACCCACACAAGTGCTGGCACTTGCTGCTTCAAAATGAAAACAGGTGTGTCCTGCAGCCAAGAGCCAAGCTAACTTCCAAAATCCAGGCAAGCAGTATAAATGCAAGGGTTCTGAGTTGCTTTTACCGTATGGTCAAAAAAGTCTTGATGCCTGATCACACTGATGAAGGCCACGGAGTATATCAAGCTGGGGAGACAGCTCAGTTGGTGAAGTGCTTACTGGGCAAACATGAGGACCTGAGTTCAGATCATCACACTGAACGTCACACCTGTAATACCAGCGCCAGGAAGGTGGAGCTCACTGGCCAGCCAGTCTAGCCACTCCATAAACTCCAAGTTCAGTGAGAGAGCCTGTATCAAAATATTAATCAGGTGAAGAAGCAACTGAGGAAGACATATCGCACACACACATGCACACACACACACACACACACACACACACACACACGAGGCACAGAGGGGGGCATCGAGCATGCATATAAAGGATGAAGAAAATGACAAGAGCCTGTGCCCTTGTTTATGTGCGTGTGAGGCTACACTGTTATGTAAGAGACATGGAACTCTAGCCCCAGTGGCTTACACAAACAGCGTCATGCCTGGCTAAGCAGCAAAGGCCAACTTCTCAAGTTAACTTTAATCTGATTATCCCCAGTGTTTACAGCACAGAGCAGGCTCTGTGTAGGCTTCTCCTGACCATCTTCCTGACTGTCACAGCTCCTCTGCATTGCCATTTGACAAAGAGAGAGAAAAACTCCTTGGTTGTCTAATTGCTGACTGCACAGCCTGTCTTTATGGGGGGGATTAAAAACTTTGGTATTTGAGTAAATGTCACATTTCTGGAGTATGTTTGAATAATTTTAGGAGGTCATAAAACATGTAGAAACTCGGGAATTATACTGACTGATAATCACTTTGGATCTAACTGAACCATCGAGGCAAAACACAGTTTCTTTGCTCTTTTCTCATTAAACATGGAATTGTCGCTTCTAGCCCACTGAAAACTCAGGACAGCTTTGAAATATTGGTTGATACTTTCCTGGCACCCTGCCAAAACTCAGGATAGATTTGTGGCTGAGATGACATCTAAAAGCCTCCAACAGTTTCCACCTTAAACATCAATGTAACAGCCACATTGAATTTTGTTTTGTCTTGATTCGTTTTGTTTTCAGAGTCATTGACCATTTGAATTTTAAAAGATTCAAAAAAGAATAGGAATTTAAAAAATATTTTGTTATATTTCAAATCCCATTTTAGGGGCTAGAGCAATGGATCAGCAGTTTAAAAATGCTTTCTGTGCAGTCATATGGACCAGCATTCAGATCCCAGTGCCACAATGGGCCGCTCACAAATGCCTGTAACTATAGTGACAAGAGATCCAATGTCCTCTACCAGCCTCTTTGGGAAATTGCATATACATGTATGCATACAGATACACACACACACACAAACACACACACACACACCAATAGTAGAGATAGTAAAAAACTGACCTCATTGATGAAGTTCAAAGGTCACCTGCTGGAGAATCTCTCTGTCAGCTGACTAGGTAATCCAGCACATTCTGGAGCACAGTTTGCTTGGATAATCTAGAAATATGTAGCCATCCCTCAATGCCCAAGCAAGTGAGGTCATATTGAACCCAGATGTGATGGTTAGAGTGTTTGCTTAACTGAATTGAGAGTTGACTAGGTTGGTAGATCCCACTTCTGGAACTGTCTCAAGAGGGATATCTGAAATTAATCAAGAGGGAAAGACCTTCCCCAAATGTAAGCTATTTCATACCACAGTCTGGGGAAACAGATGAAATGAAAGGGAAGGAAAAACAAGTTCCGTGGACTTTCTCTTCTTCCTGAACACCATGAATGAGCCTCTTTGATTTGTTGTGTCATCATGAAGGACAGAAACCTCTGAAATTGCAAGCCAAATTAAATCCTTCCTGCTTTAAATTGCCTTTCTTGGATGTTTTGTCTCAGTAAAGATAAACTGACTAAGATCTGGCTCTTCCACCAATGTGTGAACTCCCCTGAAGACTCATGGACCACCTCCAGGCCCTGGATTTCCCAGGAACTTCACTTCCTACTCCAACAGCAGCTTCTCAACAACTTTGTCATCACCAAGAGCTACTGAGAAGCCAGTTCCCTGAAGGAAGTCCTTCTGGGGATTTCCCTGATCCCAAACAACAAACAGATGATCAAGCCAAGCCAGCGTCATTACCCTCAAGCATATTAACTGTGCTCTGTGTAGAGAGGCTTGTCCTCTGAGTGCCAATCAAAACCTGAGCAGCTTATGTGTCTGCATCACAGAAAGCAGCTGAAGAAGAAGGTATCCATCTCCCAATGTGAAGTCTTGTGCACTTCTAAACAATAACACTTTACAGAGGTAACAGTGTCCACACAATGATAATTTATTCCCAAAAGTGTTTACATAAATACATTTTCATTTAAAACAAACAAACAAAAACCCATATTCCCCCTTAGGTGAAAATCTTGATATTAGTGAAGGCAAGACCTAAAGCAAAAGTGGGAAGGGCAGGGAAGGGGAGGTACTTTCAGTAGAAAAGCAGACAAGAGAGGAGAGGAGCAGAGGGGAGGAAAAGGGAGGGGAAGGTGTGGGGAGGGAAAAGGACAAGTGAGGAGAAGGGAGGAGAGGGGGAAGGGAAAGGTAGAGGAGGGAAGGGGAAGATGAAATATTTTGTATGTATTTGAAGCATATATATGTGTGTGTGTGTATTTACTGGCTATAATCACATAGAAATATGTACATATAATTAATGATAAACTTTTTCTCTTTTTATATTATTATGAAAACATCTTGGATTATTCACTGAAATTAGAATCAACTGGTTGGGAAGAATGTTCCAAGAATTTCAAATCAGTGAATAGTTCATTTTGAACTATGCTCTCTTGAGATGAAAAGCCATTCGTGTGTGTGTGTGTGTGTGTGTGTGTGTTCTTAAATATGAAAGTATAACCTATTAAGTCTATACAACATTGCCTGTATGTTTTCAGGAATTATCATTTGGTACTAGATAACCAATCAGTGTGCTCTTCCCTCAGGAAGACTATTTCTCCAGCTCTCAGAATGCCTTAGCTGTCTATAGTTCTTTGTGTAGAGGTGAGGCCTTATGAGCTTCCTCCCATCCATGTTAGCATGTATACTGATATCATGCCTGTTAAGGTAATCTTTAGGCAGTCCTGTAGGTGAGATTTTATGGGTGTGGCTCCTGACATTTCTAGGAAACGCAATCTCACATAAAATTTCCTATTCCCATGGCTCATACAATATTTCTACCCCCTTTTCCATAGTAATCTTTAAGGCTTAGATGCAAGAGTTGTGCTTTCTAGTTCCATCCATTTGCCTGTGAATTTCAAGATTTCATTGTTTTTTTTTTTCTGCTGAGTAGTACTCCATTGTGTAAATGTTCCTCGTTTTCTTTTTTTTTTATCATTTTTTATTTTAATTTTAAATAGCTTGTTTTACATGTCAATCCCAGGTCCCTCTCCCTCCCCTCTTCCTGCACTCCCCTTCCCCCCCTCCCTCCCACCCTATTGCCAAATCCTTCCACATAGGGGATATCTAGAGTCTGTCATTTTACTCTTGGTAGGGTCAAGGCACTCCCCTAAGAGTCCAGGCTGAGAGAGCATCTCTCTTTGTGATATAGGCACATGAAGACAGTTTGTATACCAGGGATAGACACTGATCCACAGCTCAGGGCCCCATAGGTTGCCCAGGCCTTCTCACTGACACTCACATTTGGGGGGTCCAGATCAGTCCCATGCTGGCCTCCCCACTGTCGGTCTGGGGTCCAAGAGCTCTCCCCTGTTCAGATCAGCTGTCTCTGCTGGTTTGGCCAGCCCATTCTTTGCCAATTTGCTCATCACTCCTCTCTGTCACTGGGTTCCTTGGGTTCAGTTCAGTGATTAGTTGTGTGTTTGCCTCTGCTTCCATCAGTCACAGGATGAAGGCTCCCGGATGGTTATAGACATCAAGTTCATTATCAGGAATGGGCATTCGAGGTGGTCCCTCCACTATTGCTTAGCTTGCCAATTGATGTTATACCTTTAGATTACTCGAGGTCACTCTGGTGCCTGATCTGTCTTCAATCCTATGATTCCCTCTTCCCCCTATTCTACCCCCACTCCCTCAACTTCCTGTTCCCCCATGACCAACTCCCTTCCTCTTTGCCCCCTCTATTCTTCCCAGGTCCCACTCCCCCCCACCCCTCGCCGTGTTCCCCATCCATTCAGAGGATCTTGTCCCCATCCTCTTCTCTTGGGTACTATGCATATATGCATATCTTTTAGGTTCTTTCCTGTTTCCCAGACTCTCTATCTATGGAAGTGCAGACTGGCACTATCCTGATCCATATCTAAAATCCATATATGAGTGAGTACATACCATGTTTGTCTTTTTGTGACTGGGTTACCTCACTCAGGATGGTTTCTTCCAGTGCTATCCATTTCCCTGCGAATTTCAAGATTCCATTGTTTTTTTCTGCTGAGTAATACTCCATTGTGTAAATGTACCACATTTTCTCTATCCACTCTTCAGTTGAGGGGCATCTAGGTTGCTTCCAGGTTCTGGCTATTACAAACAATGCTGCTATGAACATAGTGGAGCAGATGCCCTTGTTGTATGAACCTGCCTCATTTGGATAAATGCCTAAGAGTGGAATTGCTGGGTCTAGTGGTAGATTAATTCCCATTTTCCTGAGGAATCTCCATACTGATTTCCAAAGAGGCTGTTTGAGTCGGCATTCCCACCAGCAGTGGAGGAGTGTTCCTCTCTCTCCACATCCTCTCCAGCATAAATTGTCTTCGGTGTTTTTGATTCTAGCCATTCTGACAAGAGTAAGATGGTATCTCAGAGTTGTTTTGATTTGCATTTCCCTGATGGCTAAGGATGTTGAGTACTTTCTCAAGTGTCTCTTGGCCATTTTAGCCTCCTCTACTGAGAATTCTCTATTTAGCTCTGTACCCCACCTTTCAAGTGGATCCTTTGGTGTTTTGGAGACTTGTTTCTTGAGTTCTTTGTAAATTTTGGAGATTAGCCCTCTGTCAGATGTAGGGTTAGTGAATATCTTTTCCCATTCAGTGGCCTGCCTTTTTGTCTTTTTGACTGTGTCCTTTGCCTTACAGAAGCTATTTAGTTTCAGAAGGTCCCATTTGTTAATTGTCGATCTCAGTGCCTGTGCCACTGGTGTTATGTTTAGGAAGTGGTCTCCTGTACCAACTCATTGAAGAGTATCTCCCACTTTCTCTTCTAAAAGTTTCAGTGTGGCTGGATGTATGTTGAGATCTTTGACCCATTTGGACTTAAGTTTTGTACAAGGCGATAAACATGGATCTATCTGCAGTCTTCTGCATACCAGTACCCAGTTATGCCAGCACCATTTGTTGAAGATGCTTTCTTTTTTCCACTGTACAGTTTTAGCTTCTTTGTCAAAAATCAGGTGTTCATAGGTGTGTGGGTTAAAATTAGGGCTTTCGATTCGGTTCCATTGGTCTACCTGCCTATTTTTGTGCCAATACCAAGCTGTTTTCAGGACTGTAGCTCCATAATAGAGCTTGAAGTCAGGTATGGTGATGCCTCCTGAAGTTCCTTTATTGTATAGGGATGTTTTGGCTATCCTGGGCCCCCATTGCCCATTTGTGCACTAAGGATAAATACTGGTTCCACTGCCAGAGGTTCTATAGACTGCCCAGGCCTCCTAACTGACACCCACATCCAGGGGGCCTGGTTTGGTCTTATGCTGGTTCCCCAGCTGTCATACTGGTACCTGTGTGTTCCCACTTGCTTAGAACAGCTGTTTTTTGTGGGTTTCCCCAGCATGGTCTTGACACCTTTGCTAATCACTCCTTGCTCTCTACAACTGGATTCCAGGAGTTCAGCTCAGTGTTTAGCTGTGAGTGCCTGCTTCTGCTTCCATCAGCTACTGGATGAAGGCTCTAGGATGGAATTTAAGATAGTCATCAATCTCATTATGGAGGATATCAGTATGGCTGTTTCTCAGGAAAAATGGGAATCAGTCTACCTCAAGTTCTAGCAATTTCACTCTTAGGCATATATTCAAAGGATGCACTCGGGAAATGGAGGCAGAAAGATCTTGAGTTCAATGACAGTCTTGGCTACTCAGTAACTGTCAGATAAGCCTGGGCTCATAGCAAAAGTAGCAAGACAAGAAAGAAACAGAGAAGGGAGGGAGAGACAGAGGGAGTGAGGAAGGGAGAGAGGGATAAAAGAGTGAGAGGAAGGAAGAGAGAAAGGAAAGAATGCAGGAAGAGAGGGGGAGGTAAAGGAGGAGTGGAGGAAAGAACTGTATCAAGACACGATCTAATCAGAATTGTGAAATTTTGGTATATCTTCCCTGTTAACACAAAGAGGATGTGAAGTGGAAATCCTATGAGTTGTGGGTAATATGCTATTTCTGTAACTTCTCTGACACAAAAGTAAAATACATGGGAAACTTTAAAACATAGTGGATGGACAATAACATTAACACCAACTATGTTTCACGGCGCCAGTGACTCATTTGTGTCAGCGACAATCCTGAGCAATCTTTGTAAGTAACAGAAAACTCTTCATTTTACTAGAAGATAAAGCTGGTGTTGAAAGTCTAAGAACTAAGCCCAAGGTGGTAAGTGACTTTCCACATTTGCTCTGAAACTGAAGATAATCTGGCTAAAACATTTCCCTGTGCTCACAGTAAATCCTTACTATATTATAGCTGGTATTTGTCAAATGAATTCATATTATTAAGGTAAAAATGCTAAAAATCTGAGGTGTCTTTTTTCATCTTGAAAGTACAGTGTAAGAAATAAATTCTTTGTAAGACTAGAATTTAAAATTGAAAGTTTTCTGGTTACTTTTGCAGCACACCGAAATCAAAGAAAAAGAAACTGGCATATACAACCAGTTTTATCAGATATATTACATATTTTTTATGTTTCTTGGTTTTGTTCAAGGGTTAGACACTCAATTTTAAGTTGTCTTGTTGGAGGAAGTATATTACTGAGGTGGGCTTTGAGTTTACAAAAGCCTGCACCAGGTCTAGTGTCCCTCCCTCTCTTCCTGCTGTCTGCAGATCTGGATGTAGAACTCTCAGTTATTTCTCCAGCACCATGTCTGCCTGCATGCCACCATGCTCCCCACCATAATAGCTATGGACCAAACCTCTGAAACTATAAGCAAGCCCAGTTAAGTGTTTCCTGTATTAGGTTTGCCATGGTCATGGTATCTCTTCACAGCAACAGAACACTAGCTAAGGCTCCATGTTAAAAAAAAAAACACATATGGAGTACATCTATAACCTCAGCACAGGGAAGAGGGGTAACAGAGGAATCCAGGCTGCTTGCTGGAGCCAATGAGCTCCAGGTTCACTGGGAGACCCTGTCTCAAAAAGTTAAGATAGGGAGCCATAGAGGAAAATACCCAATCTTAAACTCTAGCCTCCACACATGAATGTGCCAGTGAACACACCCTTTTGTACACACAGAGGGGGGAGGGAGGAAGAGAGAGGTGCAGGAGGGAAATTCAGAATATACAGGTTTTAATTACAAAACTAGAAAACTGATTTTTTTCAAGGTCATAGAATTTCAGGGAATATCTTTGGGAAATTCAAACATCAAACAGGTTTTGCAACAAATAAGTTGAGAAATATGAGTTACAAACCCACTGTTCTCTGGTATAAATGTGACATGATGCATGGCTTATGGGTTCTGAAAGCTGAAAACCATTCCCTCAGAAACTCTGGCTCTGGCTTTAATCACTCAGATGATTTTCTCATATATTTCATGTTTTCAAGAACTGTTTTCGCATATATGCAATGTTTTGTTCTTTAGCAAAGATTCTTTTATTCCACAGAATCTGCTTTGAAACAAGGTTGATAAAATCACCTGAGGCTAATTTATCTTATTACCAAACCTCACACACTAGTCTAAAGCCATGTGGGTAGTTGAATGTTTAAAAATAGGTACCATATGAAGAAAATTAGAAATCAAAATGTTAATTAATGTGACCTAATCAAAGGCATATAGACTAGCTACAGAGTATTTATCTCTAATCCATAATTAAAAATGAAATAAAACTCATGAGCAGAGCATCACAATTATTTTTAATATTAATAATCAGTTTTTCCCACAGTCTATCATTGTAAAATCTACTCAAAAATTTAAATATGCATGGGTGTACCTCAGGGTAATAAAATTGAAAAGAAGAAATATGGACAATAAAATAAGTTAAAAAAAACATCAAGTTAACTCATGAGTGCAATGTTTTTCTTACATATAGAACATAATGATCTGATGATGACCATTTTAAAATTTTAAGAGGTGTGTGAGTGTGTGTGTGTTTGTATGTGTGCAAGTACATTCATGTGTCTGGAAGGGACATTAATAGAGGCCAAAACAGGCCTTCAAATTCTCTGGACCTGTAGTTATAGGAAGTTCTGAGTAGCTTAATGTGAGTGCTTAGGACTGAGTTCTGCTTCTCTGCAAAAACAGCAAGCACTCTTAACTGCTGAGCCATCTCTCTAGCCCCTCTGCTGATAAATTTCAACCATAAGAAATTTAGTAAATGGAAAAGGACATTATTCTCTTCACACCTGTGTGCTTGTGCTAGCTGAACTGCTGTAGATAAAAGTATTTGAGGCACTCCACTTTGTAGACTGTCCTCAGACATGGAACACACACACACACACACACACACACACACACACACACACCTACGCACACATAGGGACATGCACACTCACACGCACACAGCTAGTCTTTCCCTTTATAAAGCAATCTTATTTTTGCCCACCTGCCCCCAAAACCTTATTAGCCAGCTTGGTTATCCTGTCTTGAACCAAGTCTGATGCAGATTTCTAAAAGCCTCGTTCTTCCTCCAAAGCATTTTAAATGACAGTATTTTCAAGATGGGAGTTACAGAAGAAAAATGTTTAAAAAGCATTTCATTGTCCCAAATACTGCATCTTCATAACCATATGTAAGTCTACAAATATGAATGTTGAGATTTAGAGAAGAGGACAAGGGAATAGAGAAGAGAGGAGGAGATGTGGGTGGCCTGTAGCTCTTCAGGGTTTGGTTGCTACAGGGAATATGTGCATCACGTGAGTGAAAGGAACTGCAGGCTGATATTGTGGACAAGAATAGAGCAGATGTTCTACTGAAACAGCCCTGGAAGTTAACCTCTTGCCCTCTACTTCCAAACCTTCTTCTCTAAACCTTTCCCTGTACTTTGAGACCCAGTCGCATCTCACCATCACTAACATTACCAACACACTCCGCTGAAATGAGTTTCCTAACCCACGGCTTCAACCACTGGCTTAGTTTTGTTCTTGCACAGGATTTGCAGTCAGATCAGCTATTGACCCCATGAAGGTTGAGGGAGGAGAACACAGCTGTGTCATCATCAATTTCAAGCTAGCTGCTCCACTAAATGAACACATTCTAATGGAACAAACCAATGTAATGCTGGTTAAATTGTGGTTAAAAATGGCATTTACATTGTCAGAATGCTTCTTAGGACTTGTATCTAAATCTAAAACAAGAATAAAGCCTTCTGTGTTTGGTTATTTGACTATCAAAGATCCAAATATCCTTGTGAAGACTTATAGATATGCAGTAACATCTTAGAGCATGAGAGCCATGGTGTGAAAGACCAAAGGAGAAATGTCAGCCTTACCATCTGCCAGTTTTCTATGTATGACCCTCTCTATCACTGACATCTTCAAGAATTACACATCAAATAAATAGCTTCATAACATGTAAAAAGTTATATAACTGTCTGTGTACAAGCAAATCATGTATCTCACAGTTGCATTAAAAAATGAATTTTGTTATTAGTTTAACTCAGCTACATTAATTCTCCATTCCCATTCTGCTTCTCAAACATCAGTGAATACCTGGTAGATTTTGGAAAGAATGCTTGAGGAGGAAGAGTCAGGACTTCCAGATTCTGAGTTATATCATATAGTTTAGAAAAGCTAGATATAGATCAGGGAGAGCCAGATTATAAGGGGAGAAAGCAGACTGGGTCTCAAAATACAGGGAAAGGTTTAGAGAGGAAGGTTTGGAAGTAGAGGGCAGAAGGTTAACTTCCAGGGCTGTTTCAGTAGAACATCTGCTCTATTCTTGTCCACAATATCAGCCTGCAGTTCCTTTCACTCACGTGATACACATATTCCCTGTAGCAACCAAACCCTGAAGAGCTACAGGCCACCCACATCTCCTCCCTCTCTTCTCTACTCCCTTGTCCTCTTCTCTAAATCTCAACATTCATATCTGTAGACTTACATATGGTTATGAAGATGCAGTATTTGGGACAATGAATTGCTTTTTAAACATTTATTTTCATGGAAAATGTCACCTTTTGAAGCCATGACTGATATCCTGAGTTGGAGATGTGATGCATTTATAGGCAGCAGGCATTTCCTTCATTTCGCATTTGGTTCTGTTGTTCGTGCTGGTTCTCTTATTTATTCACTCCTCTAGGAGAGGAGGGACTAGGGAGGACCAAGATGGAGGTTTAAAGTTCTTAGACAAAGATCTTTGGTTTTAACCTCCATTTATATTGAGTTCAGCAATGTAGTTCACCAATTTCAATTCAATCATTCTACCAGGAATTTCTGAACATACAATGTGAGCCAGAATAGTTCTAGGTTTTGGCTATAATGAGTTTTCTTCTTAATGAACCTATAAAACATCTAAAAATGCTAGCATTTTTCTAATATTGGCACCAGAATTATATTGAAAATCCCTAAGAATCCAGTTGATCTGTAAATGACTGCCCCTCTGCTTTTGGATGATGCTTTGGGATGAGTTTCCAGGAAAACAGGATCTAGAATTTGCATGCATAAAGTTTACTGGAGTGTATGTTCCCCAGCACCCTCTTTGAAAGAATGACAAAACTTTGGCAGAGGTTGAGGTTGGGCATAGCACAGCAGCAGTAGGGATCTGAACTAAGCCCATGGGGAGCAGAGATGGTTCCCCCTTTTTTCTGCCCTGGAAGGCCAAGGCCTGAGTTCTTCTCCCTTTCAGTATCACACTCATCAGAAGTGGCCAGCTCTGGGGAGAAGACAAGACCTGAAGAGAAACTGACTTTAGTTAGGGTCCCATTGGGGCAGAGCAATCAAAGATTCTCTTTGGGGTCACAGACATCACTTCCAGAAGCCAAGGAGATAAGATTTTCCACAGCTGATAGAGATCTGAACAGCACACAATACATGGAATCAAGTCAGCAGTACCTCTCAGCGCGTTTGCCAGAAAGTGTTGGCCTGTGTCAAACTTGTAAGTTAGTAAAGTCTTCTGGCATTTCCATTCACCCATTCACTCTGCATTGTTTTGGAGGCTGTCGGTCCAGCCCGGCATCGAACTCATAGAGATCTGCCCGCCTCTGCCTCCCAAATGCTGGGATTAAAGGCGTGCGCCACCACCGCCCGGCTCACCCATTCACTCTGCACGAGTGAATGATTACCATTACTCACATCCCTTTCAATACAAATAATTCAAAGAAACTAATTATGCAAAGGCTCCATTTTTATATTTTAGAGAAGGCACCAAAGAGGCGGGGCATCCTACACTCTGAACTAGAACTAAAAAGCCACTGTCATGGCATGCATGAAGACTGTGTGTTTTTCCATTGTATTAGAGGAAGCTATGTGTCATGTTTGCACTCTTTCCTTCCTGGAACACCTCAACCCAAGCTTAGTCACTCATTTAAAAGAATCTTAAATGTCATGTTAAATGTATATGATTCACTTTACGATAGGCAATTCCCAATAGTAACTCCAACTGAAAAACAATAGCATCATCTTGGCACAGGACTGAAATGTAAACAAGATTCCATGAAGATAGTACAAAGATACATAATTCTTTCTAATTCTGCAGCAATTTCTTTATTCAATTTCTAATTTTGGAGACAGTTGTAGAGCCTGAAGCCTTTGAGGTGGTAAAACTCAAATTAAAGATATTCTTTTATTTGACCACCAATGTGAACTTCTATTCTTTCTCTGAAGAGGCTGAAGATCTCATTAAAATCTTCTATATGCCATAATACTCAATGCAACAATACTTGAGCAACAGGTAAGAGAACTATTATTGTAAGTGAACTGACATGCAACTCTAAGACAGTGTAGTCCAACAGTTTTATTCAAACATATGAAATGAACTTGACTCTCATTAATGTTTTATTTATATTATAAATAACTGTTATAACACTCTTAATGGGAAGCTTGTGTATCATTTATTGCCACGTTCCTGAGGCCCCACATGTAATGTGTGCCCAGGGAAGAGAAATTGATCAATATCCTTCCATTTAGTCTTCTTGAGGTTCACTGTGTATTCATTTAAGGTGTCCTTCCAATGCTTAGATGTGTCAACAATTAAAGAAACCCCTCAGTTTCACAAACTTATCTTTCACATTTCAGGAGCCAGGGTCATTAAATCTCTGTTTGGAAGGCAGGTATCAAATATCCTCCTTTCTAGTGATAACTACCTGAACTGAGAAAGAAACCTGTTCATCAGTGATGGCCATTCACAGCAATTAGAGACCTGAACTTAGTCTTTGGTCAGAATGTGTGTAATGAATACTGTAAAGCAACCTGTATAATTTCATATTCAATATTTGGACTGTTTTTCAGCCGTGTGCCAATAACCACATCAAAACCATAACATTTATCTGTTTCTTCCAGGTGCCAAGCAATCTTCTAAGCACTGTAAATGTATTTAAGTGATTAATACATTCCCTTTGTTAAGTGGCCTCTATCATGACAGTGATGAAAGGCTGTCTAACACAGCATCAAATAGACATGGACATGATTTCTCTCAGCGCGTTGTCACCATCCCTACCAAATAACTCAATGTTGCCATCCTAAAAGTACGGGACACCAAAGTTTGCTCTCATAGCCTTTGGGAGCTGAGTGAAAACAACAGTATAATGAATTTGATTTACATGCCTAAGCTTGGGCTTTGTCCCAGCTTCCCCATAATAAGCAAAATTGAGAAAGAGCACCTCAGAAACACATCCATGACAGCTGAATAGGATTTAGATGGCTCTACCTCACTAACTTTGCAAGAGAACCCTGGCAAAATACAAAATTCAAGTGTGGTGAGTGCCAAACAACAACTCTTTGTTATTCGTGTCACCACACCTGCCCCAAACACCAGAGACACAGCTGCCTTGCACAAATGTTCCCTAGCATTTCTACAGCCCTGACTGGCACAGAGATGGCAGGTGCTCTGGTAGAAAGTGACAATCCTTTTGAAGCTGTGTGAGAATAGCGAGTATCTACTTTTTATTCTGACTGTATATTCATCTGGAATGTGGCTGACAAAAAGTTCTAATGGGCTGCAGTTATAGCCCTTCTAACATGCTGTATCCAAAATGAACAAGAGCCTGCATGGTTGACAAAACGCCTTCCAGCATATCCTATCTGAGACAGTGTGGGAGGCTTCCTCTTCCTTACTTCCTTTTTATTTTGGCTTAAGCAAAAGGATGGAGAACTATGAATAGGGAATCTTCTATAATAAGAACACTGTAAAGAAAATCCCCAAATTCTTGTTGTTTAAGTGTTGTGAAAGAGGCTTGTCAAGAAATTCAATCATTTTTGAAGTATTTCTCAGAACAGAGACACTTTCAGAAAAACAAGAGACCCTTGTTCCCAAAACTACTGTGTACAGCTAGCAAATTTTCATGAAGAAAAATTACTCCAACCAGGAAAAGACCACAGTTCATGCCATCTTTGACCTAGACAAGACTTTTTTTCCGCTTTTGAGTTCCTGGGAATGGAAAGAGATCCAAGTTATCAACAAGTGTTTTGTAAATGAAGCAAGGGCCTTCCTCTTGGGGAATGAGTAACTGAACCTGAGAAAGGATTAACACAACCACTATTGATTAGTGAGCTAACAAAAAATAACCCCGTGGGAATGCTGAGAACCTGACGTGAAGAAAGCCACAGTCCATAAAGGCTGGTTGTGATTGCCCGTGCCTGTAATCTCAGCCCCTAGACAATGGAGGCACGAGAACTGGAAGTTCAAAGCCAGACTCAGCCACAGAAAGAGTTTGAGCCCAGCCTCTACTGTGTAATAAATAAATAAATAAATAAATAAATAAACAAATAAATAAATAAGAAATAAAACCAAAGTATGCTTCCCCTAGCAAGAATAATCTTCACTATCATTTGGAAAGAGTTCTGGCAAGACCTTTACAAAGCTGTCTTTGTTTATTACTGTGATAGACATTATGAGCAGCAGAACTTAGGAGGAAAGGGTTTATTTTAGCTTACCATTGTTGTCTGTCAGAAAGGGAAGTCACGGCAGGAACCTGGAGGCAGGAACTGAAGCAGAGGCTTCTTATTGGCTTGCTCCTCTTGACCTGCACAGCTTACTTTCTAATATACCTCAATTTCCACATCCCCAACCTCCCATGCATCCCACACTTCCATTAACCAGACCAGAGATGCTGCTGACTATAGTGGGCGGGTCCCTCCCACGGCAATCCTTATCAAGAAAATGCCCGGCAGTCTTACCTACAGGTAATTTGATGAAGGCATTTTTGCATTCAGATTCCTCTTCCTAGATGATCTTGATCTTAGCTTGTGTCAAGTTGACAGAGAGAGAGAGAGAGAGAGAGAGAGAGAGAGAGAGAGAGAGAGAGAGAGAGAGAGAGAGAGAGAGAGAGAGAGAGAGAGAGAGACGGGGGGGGAGGAAGAGGAGGAGGAGAAGGAGACACCAACTGGCACAAAAACACTGCAAATGTGATCCTTACAAGAATCATTTGGGGAAACTGCAGTGCTCAGGGAACCCAGTAGGTGGTGTCTGGATGAACCATATGCACATAAATTGCCCAGTCGAACTGTCCAGAGATTTGGCCAGTGCTTTTTAGCATGGGTGGAATCAGGATGTGACAGCGGCCTTGATTATTCAGTCTTCAAACTTTCAAGAAAATTTGCATTACTTTGTGCAAATCTTCATTCTATTTTTTTAAATATTTTCGTTTTTATTTATATTTTACTTGTATGTCTGTGCGCACACGTGTATCTGGGTGGCTGCAGCAGTCAGATACCCTGGAATGGAAGTCACAGAAGTCACAGACACTTGAAAGCTGACCAGTGTGTGCGCTGGTAACCAAAGCACAGTCTGCAAGAGCGCAGAAGCGCTTCACCACGGAGCCGTCATTCTATTTCTAAAGTGTTTCTGGACAAAAACATGAACCTATTGCTATGAATTCATTGACCATTTGGAAATGCTACTCAGGCATCACGTGCTCCACAAATCCCAGTGCGATTGCCACTCCCTACAGGCTCTACACCACCCCCAAAGCCTCTTAGCTCCAGCTTCGTCATATCACAGTGGAGGAACATGTCCTTCTAGGATACCCAGTCCCACAACGGACTAGACGCTCCCTAGGTCAGCAGCTCCTCTCTTCCTATGAGCATGGTGCCTAGTGCAGAGCAGGTTCACTGTGGCTGTGATCCAGCCTCGGTGAACTAAAACCCTTGAGGATGGGAATTCCCTGTGCTATAAATGGGCTATTTTAACTCCCTTTCCTATCCGAAACCAAAGGGGGGCTTTTCACAGCCATCAATTCTCCTATGAGCCATTTCTCAAACATCAACTCTGTTTATATGTATTTTGGACTGTGCTAACCCCTGGTGTTTTCTGGTCTTCAGCCAGTGCTCTTCTGCACACTGTGACCCATTCCTTCATTTCAAGTGTCTTGATCCTTGCTTCCTTCCCTTCTCTTTTTTTTCCCAAATCTCCATGGTGTTTTTCCTTTTACAAATTATGTTTCCCTCTGGGCCTCTTTCTTCTAACGCTGAGCAGACCCATAAAAGTGAGTTCACATGGGGACCCTAACTTTCACAGGAAGCTCGAGAACAGAAGAAGGAGAGTCCCCATGTTTTAAGTGTGACTCACTGGCCTGCTAAATACTCATCACTGGAGTATCTCACTGAATCTCACAAGCAGAAGCTTTGACAGCTCACCTTACCTTGTTACAAAAAGCCGTAGGCCTGGTCAAATGTCAAAAATGCAATAGAGAAAACTAGGCTGAATATTTTACATAATTGTTTTCAAACACAAGAATAACCAAGGTACCAAGGGGAAGATATACAATAAGTGCCAAACATACTCCAAATCCAAGATACCTTGAAATTGGAGGCCCAAAAGAGTCTGTTTTTACATTTATTTTATTGTGCTTCCGAGACTGTCATATAATGTATGCATGTACATCACCTCCACCCCATACTCTTCCACCTTCTAACTTCTCTTGAGTCTCCGCCATTCCTTCTCTCTCTCTCTTTCTCTCTCTTTCTCTCCCTCCCTTTCTTGCCCTGCAGATCAAGATGTAGCTCTTGACTACTGCTGAATCACCATGAGTGCTGTCATGCTCCCATCACGATGAAAAAAGAACTAAACTTCTGAAACTGTAAGCAAGTCTCCAATTAAAAGTTTTCTTTAATAAGAGTTGCCTTGGTCATTGTATTACCCAAGATTCTCTAGAGTAGCTACTTCTGGGATCACATATTCATGGGAAAACATATAATGGAATGATTTACATCTGCAGTCCAGCTAATACAACAATGGCCGGCTGTGAATGGAAAGTTCAAGAATCCAGTAGCTCCACGATGCTGGATGTGCAGTAAAGGAATGGATGTACTAGAAAGGTGAGGACCAGCAGGCAAAGAGCCAAAAGCTTGCCTCTTCTATGTCCTCATTTAGGCCAGCAGAAGGTATGGCTTAGATTAAAGGTGTGTCTTCCTGTCTCAAAGGTCTGGACTAGAACTGGATTCTTCCACTTCAAACCAAGCAAAAAATTTCTCACATGTCTGCCCTCCATTTCTGGATTGTAGTCTATCCCAGATATAGTCAAATTGACAACTAAGAGAAGTCATTTCAGCCATGGTGTCTCTTCATAACAGAACAGTAACTAATACACAAAGTATGTCACTATCATCCAAAGTCCTTCTTCTGTTGCAGCTTGATGTCTTTCAAATGACAAGTAATTGCCATCATCAGTCACAAAGTTTTGAAAAGACAATGCTTGCAAGAAATTTGGGTCTTGAGGATGCTCACATGCAAAGTAGGTGCGACTGGAAGCCCCAAAGCTGTTGGACACAATGAACCACAAAGTATAAACATCACATTGAATTCCAATTTATATAGTTAATGTGTGCTAGTATTTATAGCTTTGAGAAGATGCTTTCACACTTGAAGCCTACTGAGACTCTTCTTTTGAATTAGTAAGAGTGTATATTCTAGTTTTATCTTCCTTGCAATGCAATATTTGGTATCTGAAAGGCAAATCTCTATCTACTAGGGTTTTGCAGTAGCAATACTGAAGATAGTGGTGATGATGTCAGAAATGGAGCCCACAACCTTATTATGCTATGGAAATTCCAGACTGCGGAGCCACATTGGCCCTCTAGGATTCCTATGCAGTGTGACTAAGTGTGGAGAATCCCGCAGGGTATCAGACACCCAAAAAGCAACAGTGATCACATGTTTTGCATGTCTGGTGTCTGTCTCCAACATGAGGAATCCTTGTTAATCTCCTTCAGAGGTTTTAAGCAAAACTTTGGGCAAAAAAAAAGAAAAATCAAGATCTATAGTTAAGTTTTGCATAAATTATGCCATCGTGACCTAATGACACGCCAGCTAGTCTCTGTGGTATCTAAAAAGAACAGTGGAGCCTCTTCTGCGGAATACTTGCAGGAAGAAAATCATGTTCTGGTGAGGCTATCGGAAGGCTGCCACATGACAGAATATACACAGAGCCTCAGAGTCATAAATTCTTCATTTGCAATTTAGGATTATCATGACATAGTATCTGCCCCACCCCCAATCCAGAGTCTAAAATACTGATAAGCCCTTTAAAAATACTCGAGTAAACACAGTTTATTACCTCCACATCCTCCTATTAATTACACAGTTGTGGGCAGCACAGATAAATACTGATAAGCCCTTTAAAAATACTCGAGTAAACACAGTTTATTACCTCCACATCCTCCTATTAATTACACAGTTGTGGGCAGCACAGATAAATGACAGCTTCCCAAAGCACTGGGAGAGGAAGGAATGTGTGGACTCAGGAGACTGACCTCAAGGAGCACAACCTTCAGTAGTCAAGGGCCTTTCCATCTCGGCTTCCTTATATATGAAGGTCTTTCAAAACGAGAAGATTGGAATGGAGGCCATATTGAAAACATGTGTTTAGCTTGGACTAAATCCTCAGAGAAACATCTGGATGGCCCCGCCCACCTACTGCTCTCCCAAGCAGTGTCATTATATCATTGCTCTTTCGTTCGTCCTTCCTTCCTTCCTTCTTTCTTTTTCCCCCAAAAGAGGGTTTCTCTGTGTATCTCTGCTTGTCCTGGAGCTTGCTCTATAGACCAGCCTGGCCTGGAACACAGAGATCATCCTGCCTCTGCATCCTGAGTGCTGGGATTAAAGGCGCACACCACCACCACCTGGCCAGTTGCTCATTTTAAGAACTATAAAAAATCAAACCTATCTTCAGCCTCAGGCTACTACTTCACAGAGGTCTGTGAGTTGTCTGGTTTATGAGGATCTCAAGAACACAATCACAAATTGTATATTGATCAGTAAGATATATTATAACATTTTATCAAAATGTTCTTTCTCGAAACCAAAACCCACTTCCTCTTGCCTTCCTCACGGTTTGAGAATAAGGTTAACACTACATCAGAAATAATAATTGTGAAGTCCTCAGTACATTTTACTTTAGAAGCCAACAGCTGACTTAGTGAAATTGCCTCTGTATGCATAAAACAGAAACAAACTTGAATAAATGTTGAATAGATCTTTCCAAGGTGTTTACTAGAAGGATATAGAGAGATTACATACTATAAAGGGAGGGAGTTGAGCCTCAGAAAAGGACTGGGGATGTGGAATAGAAAAAAAAGTGAAGAATTGTGGAGAAAAAGTGAGGAGGTAAGAATGCAGCCAAATGCCAGACTTTGCAGGTTCAGGTCTCAGTGCCACCACAGGAACACACACCTGAGCCTGCTGTCTGACAATAAAATCCCCGGTACCACTTTCTAAAACCCATGAAGATCTTCTACTTCTCCCTAAGTGTTGGGCTTTCCAAGAAGTTAGGGGTAAGCCCCTGAGTGATTTAGCTATGGAGAAGTTTGGGGTCCTTCAGTTGTAGAGCTCTTTACATGGGATGGCAAGTATTTAGAGAAAGCATATGCATCAAAAGTCACTGCCACTAGACAGATACCTGTGTTGCATGCATTACTATGATTCAGGTCAGAAGAATTAAGACAACAAAGTCCTTTTCGTTTTGGGCACAGCTCAGTTTGTGTCCTCAAGGAAGGGTCCATTATTGTTTTAATTGAATTTTAGACTCTCAGAGAATCTAATATCTCCTTTTGACACTGTTTATCAGGAATTCTGTGGCTATCTTTCTGACTCAGGAGTCTGCATTTCATCTCATCTTGAAAGTCAACAACCACATTCTTGCCTCTATACTTTGGGTGCTGACCATCTGTGGGATTTATCTTCCATTGTATGACAGAGAAAGCATAAAAAGCAAAGGGCAATTGCTACCCACAGCATCTTTTATTCTCACTGTAATAGCCCCCCAGAGAGGTACATCCTTGTAAACTTCCTCCCCTTCAGTTTATGAGTCTCTTCTAGCCAATAAAACACAACAAAGATGGTGGAGTGTTACTATATGACTCCCATTATAATTCAGGGGACTTCTTCACACTGAAGGAAGAGGACTCTAGCAATGACCTTGAAGAACTAGGCTGCCATGTTGTGGGAAAGTCTGTGAGACAGACATGTGACCAGGAATGAGAGTGACCTCTAGGGACTGAGAACACCCTTAACCACCCTCAGCCAGCAAGAAAATGAGGTCTCCAGTGCAATAACTACAGAGAGTTGAGTTCTACCACCACTCTTAAACTCAGGGGACTCAGGTCCCAGAAAGGAATGCAACCCAGTAACAGAACTGAATCCCATCTGTGAGACACTGAGCAGATTCCTACTCTGTGAAAACACAGGTAATTAACAGATGTTACTTTAAGCTATTAAGTTTATAGGAAATTGTTATACAGTAAAATAAAATATTCATATCCTACTGATCCATTCCTTAACCTTCCATGTCCCTCATCCCCCTCAGTATGCTACACACTAATTCCTGCCTTAAGTCACCAGGGTATAAGAAACAGAAGAAATATTTATGAAGTAACCATGATTTATCTCCTTTAATCCCATGAGGTAGATGCTACTAACTATTCTTATGCTTATTTTTCTTAACTGAAAACTCATTATAGGCTGAATTATATCATCATATTAATATATTCATAGGTTTGAGCCCTAAACCAACATTGGCTGGATTTAAAGGTAGGGTCAATGAAGAGATAACAAAGGTTAAATGGCCCGCAAATGTCCAATAAGACTGGTGATCTTCTAAGAAGAGGAAGAAACACCAACAAGGCCATGTGAGGCCATAGAGAAGATGTCATCTGAAGCCAGAAAGAAAGCCACATGAGAAACCAGTTGCTGGTACCTTGATCGTGAGTGTGTGTGTGTGTGTGTGTGTGTGTGAGAGAGAGAGAGAGAGAGAGAGAGAGAGAGAGGGCGAGAGAGAGAGAGAGAGAGAGAGAGAGAGAGAGAGAGAGAGAGAGAGAGAGAAAATGTGTGAATGCATGTGTGTGAGAGAAAGTGTGTATATGTGTGTGGGGTATGTGTATGTGTGTGGTGAGTGTATGGTGTGTGTTTGTTTGTGTGTGTATGTTTGTGTGTAGTGTGTGGTGAGTGTGTTTGTATGTTTGTGTGTGTGGTGTGGGTGGTATATATAGTGTGTGTGATATGTATTTGTTTATGTTTGTGTGTGGTGTGGCATGTGGGGTGTGTGGGGTGTGTGTGTTGTGTATGGTGTGTTGTGTGTGTTTTGATTGCATATGTGTGTTTGTGTGTGTGTGGTGTATGGTATATGTATGGTGTGTATGGTGTGTGTGGTATGTGTTTGTTTATATGTGTGTGCTTGTGTGTGCCTGTGTGTGTGTTTGTATGTATGTGTTTGTGTGTATGTGTGTGTGTGTGTGTGTGTGGTGTGTGTGGTATGTGTTTGTTTATATGTGTGTGCTTGAGTGTTGTGTGTATCTGTGTGTGTATGTGTTTGTGTGTTTGTGTGTGTGTGTGGTATGTGTGTATGTGTGGTGTGTGTATGTGTGTGTTATGTGTATGTGTGTGTTATGTGTATGTGTGTGTGGTGTGTACGGTGTGTGGTATGTGCTTGTTTATACGTGTGTGCTTGTGTGTATGTGTGTGTGGTGTGTGTGTGTGATGTGGTGTGTGGTGTGGTGTGTGTGTGTACTAGGATGGCTTTCATGCTGTGATCTGGAGAGTCTAGCAATGGCTGACTGCATACTGAAGAGGATGAGAATAAGGTAGCTGCTAGTCCACAGAGGTCTGTGCATCAGCAGTTCCAATCCAGTGCCAAAGGCATGGAGGATTCCTGGAGAGCTGCTATGTCTGGACCACGCTGGAGGGCTGAAGGAGCTGATTCCTATGTCAGGAAGAGATGGCATCAGTGATGGTGGCAGCAACAAGAGAGCAGATACACTACCAGCAAGGGAGCTGGGAGACAGCAGCAGCCCTGTTTATCACTTGGACCTCATTAAACTTGGGCCATGCTTGCTAGAAAGTACTGCCCACTCTCGTGGGCATCTTCCTGCCTCACTTATTCCTTCCAGGAAGTGCCTTCACAGAGCTACTCAGAGTTGTCTATCTTAGTTGATCACAGATCAAATCAAGTTGACAACCAGGCTTAACCAACACACGGCCTAAGCAAATTAATGTATTGGAATTAATATCTGAGACATGGTTAACTATTAAGACAAACATGAGTAAAACTCATGTTACCATTGCTTGCTTCTTCCTTTTCGATCTTCAACATAATAGATATCAAACATGAGCAGCTATGGCACTGACTCTTGCTCCTGTATGTTCCTCTCCTCACCATGGCCGTGCCTCTTCAATATCAAACAATGCCCTTAGAATGGAAAGATGGAAGAACGTTCTAGCTTAACTAGTCAGTCTAGCCTCATTCGGACCCGGGCAAGCTGACCACGAAATGCTCTGGGATTTACCAAGAAGACTCTAGATTCTCTGCTCCTGAGTGACTCTGTGACATTCTGAAATTAATACCTTAAGCTTGTCTTCTCTGTGTCTCCTTTCCCTTGTCTATATTGAGGAAATGATGATGCCTACCTCAGAATGTCACAATGATGGAATATAATCTAAGCAAAGTTTAGTGCTGTCTCCAGGACACAGTGCACACCTATTAAATGCTAGGGGCTCTTGTTATGGTTAATGAGAAAGAACGTATTGTCCCTAAGCAGCTCAATGGAATAACTTCATTGCCTGGCAGAAAGCTTCAGCAATACCCTTTCCTGTTTTTATCTGATCCCATTTTGTTGATTCTTTTTTAACTTTCCTTTCATTTGTTCTTTATGCTTCCTGATCCCACCCATCTCTCCACCACCACCACCACCAAATAAAATAAAGTTCAAGAGAAAAAAAGGAAAGGAAACAATGTCTTGAAGGAAGAAGGGAGAAATCTCATTATGGAAGCGGCAGTGTGACAGTGAGTCACAAAGTTCATCCACACATTTTTACATGCAGGCGTTCATCACAAAAAATTCACTGGTCTGGTTTGAAGCCCCTGGTCTCTGCTGCACCATCGATGCTGGGTCCTCCCTGGGACTCTTCCTGAATGTCCTGTTGCTGCCCTGTGGCTTGTAGATCCTGCAGCCCTTGGTCCGAAGACTGACCTCCTCATCCCCACTCTCCATGCTCTAACAGATCACAGATCGGGTGGATACTGGAGTGCACAACACATAACCCCGGTTCTGGACCTGGGTAGTTGCAGGGTTGGTCAGCCCGCCAGCTCTCCCTTGTCCTCAACACCAGGGTGAGCTCTCCAGTGTTGCCCTAGCGAGTTCACCCATAGCAGTGATGGCCAAGGGGCAGGGCCAGCTCTCCCTCTCTCACATCCTCAGGGTCCGCTCTCCCACACCTACACCTTCAGGGTCAGCTCTGCTGAGTTGCTCAGGCGAGGTGAACGAGCCACTCTCCTGATCGCTGCCCCTGCTGACAGAAACAGCTCTCCCACTCTTATGACCTCAGGGTCTTCTCTCCCGCCTGCCTCAGGCATTGATGGGGGTGGCATCATTCCCCATGTCACCAAAAGACAGATAAGTAAATGGGGAGGGTTGTGCCATGCTCACAACTTCAGGGCTGACTGACCCACACCTCTGCAGACAGGGTCAGCTCTACCGTGCTGCCCAGGAGAGGTGCAGGGCCCACTTTCCTGAGTGCTGCAGCCGGTAAGGGGGAGGGTCAACTCCCTTGCCCACCATGGGTGGCAGGGGCAAGGGGGGAGGGCATCTTTCCCTCGCCGCCTTCACCACCACAGGGCAGACAGCAGGGGTGAGGCCAGCTATCCCACCCTCAGGGCTATGTCACCCACGCCTCTGCCAACAGGGTCAGCTCTACTGTGGGGCCCAGGCTAGGAATGGGACCTGCTCTCCTGAGTACTGCCAATAGTGAGGGAGAGGGCCAGTTCCCTCGTCTGTTGACGGCAGTGAGGGGTGAGGGGGCATCTCTTCCCCCGCCCACACTTGTCTGCATAGCAGACAGAGTAGTGTGGACAGCTTTCCCACACTCTCATCTCAGGGGCTGCCTCACCCACACCGCCAACTGGGTTGGCTCTATTGTGCTGCCCGGGTGAGGTACAGGGCCTGCTCTCCTGAGTGTTGCAGCTGGTGGGGGGGCGGGCGGGCGGGAGGCAGGGGCAGCTCTCCCAGATGCCTTGGGTGATTATGGGGGACGGGCATCTCTCCCCTGCCCATGCTGTCGTATGGCACCTGAGAGGTGAGACTCGGTCTCCCACGATCACATTCTCGGGACTGGCTCACCTGTGCCCTGATCAACAGGGTCAGCTCTACTGAGCTGCCCAGATGGAGTTGCGGGCCCCGCTTTCCCGAGTGTGGCCACTGGTAAATGAGTCAGCTCCCTCACCAGCTGAAGGTGTTAGGGGGCAAGGGGAGAGGGCATCTTTCCCTCATGGCCATCACCACACTGCAGACGAGAGAGGCAGTACCAGGCACACCCCTCTCACACCCTAAGGGCTGGCTCTACTCTGCTGCCCAGGCGAGGGGCAGGGCCCATTCTCTGGAGAGCTGCATCTGATGAGAGTTTGGGTCAGGTCCCCCACCAGCTGCAGGTGTCGAGGAGCAAGCAGAGAAGGACGAGAGGGGCTCAACCCACTCATGCCTTCAGGACCAGCTTACCTATGCCCGGAGAACAGGATCAACACTATTTTTTTGTTTGTTTGTTTTTGGTTTTTCGAGACAGGGTTTCTCTGTATTGTTTTGGAGCCTGTCCTGGAACTTGATCGGTAGACCAGGCTGGTCTCGAACTCACAGAGATCCTCCTGCTTCTGTCTCCCGAGTGCTGGGATTAAAGGCATGTGCCACCACTGCCCCACTGGATCAACACTATTGTGCTGCCCCGGTGAGGGGTAGGGCCCTCTCTTCTGAGTGATTATGCTGGTGAGGAGCGTGACTAACTCTACAGCCCTATCTTCTCTGCCTTCATCAGGGTCACGGACCAAATCATGGCCCTTGACAGAAGCCTAGATACAGACATCTGGCCCTGGGCAGCAGTAGGGCGTCTAAGTCAGCCCATTCCACACTGCCCTCACCTCTTCAAATCTGCCTCTGCCTCTTTCTCATGCGCATCTCTCTCTCTCTCTCCTTCTCTCCCCCCTCTGTGTGTGTCTGTCTGTCTGTTTTCTGTTTCTCTCTGTCTCTGTGCATGTCTGTCAATCTCTGTCTCTCTCTCTGTCTCTCTCTGTCTCTCTGTCTCTCTGTCTCTCTCTGTCTCTCTGTCTCTGTCTCTCTCTCTCTTTCTTTCCCCCCTCTGTGTGTGTGTCTGTTTGTCTGTCTGTCTGTCTTCTGTCTCTCTCTGTCTCTGTGCATGTCTGTCAATCTCTGTCTCTGTGCATGTCTATCAATCTCTGTCTCTCTCTGTGTCTATCTCTGTCTCTCTCTGTGTCTATCTCTGTCTCTCTGTCTCCCTCTCTCTCTCTCTCTCTCTCTCTCTCTCTCTCTCTCTCTCTCTCTCTCTCTCTCCCATATCACCACCCTGTACTCACCCACCATAATGATTCCCCATTGCCCAGCCCCAGAGGCAGTAGGCAGGCTCATGGATGAACTTCTTCCCTCCCCAAATCCACAGACTGCTGCAGAGCTGTGCTTGTCCTCCAGAACCCACCAAGCCTAGGAATGGCCTTTCGCATTTGATGAATATTCTAAACAGTTTATAAAGTTTGTATCCTCTTGTCACAAAGGCACTCACCAAATACCACCCTGTAACCACACCACTAGGTTTCTAGGCCCCATCCTCAACATGCTTTAAACCCACTGAGGCTGCCCACAAACTCCCCAAGCCTGTCCCCAGGTCTTCTTGTCAAAACAGCTTTCAGAAGGAACTCTTGAGATTCTGAAAGTTCCACAAATGTGGTACTTCGTGTGTTTGTATTCTGGATTATCTTGTCAGGATGTTTTTATAATAGACAACATGGTAAGACAGCATTGCTGATATGCCCCTGGGCAAGGAGAAGGCTCTCCTGCCATCCAGTACAATAGAGATAATGTGTTCCATGAGTCAGACATCAGTGTAAGACTGTAGTGATGACACACTCCTGACAAGGGAAGACTCCCCTGCCATCCAGTACAATAAAGATAAAGTCTTCCCCTGGTCAAAGGGCAGCAGCATGCAGCCCGTTATTAATGAGTCAAGTTCCCTAGAACAAGGTTCCTCAGGGTGATTAGAATAACGAACCTCATGTACATCAACAACTAAACCATTGTAGAGCTGCTTATAACTGATGGGAAAAATAATCACCTCAGGCTTTTACACTTTCCTAAACTACTAGCCACAGCTCTCCCAGGGTAATATCTTATTCATCTAATGAATCAAGAAACTCTTTGCTCAGATAACAAAAATCATATTTCAGGGTGCCGGAGAAATACCTCAGTGGTTAAGAGTGGTTGCTGCTCGTGCAGAGCACCTGAATTCAGTTCCTAGCATCCACATGGTGGCTCACAACCATCCATATTCCCAATGACCCGTCTCACGATCTCTGTAGACACCAGGCACACACATACTACACATGATACATGCCAGCAAAGCATTCAAACACACAAACTAAAGTAAACAAATAATAAAGTTTCAATAGGAAACTTTAATCACACACACACGCGCACACACACACACACACACACACGGGGGGGGGGGGTTAAGAGGGTTACAGACATAGACCATCAGGACCTCCACTCTACTTTTCTGTAATCCCTTCACTCAGCCTTATCCCTAGCAGATAATGGATGGCTATGGGACTCAAAACATTATATACAACTGGCTTTATGCTAAGGAAAGAAAGGATTTCTGTTTCATGAGAAGAAAATCTTCCTTAGTGGCTTCTGACAGACTCATAACATGTCACATCCCAGCCCAGGCACACAACCTCCTCCACTCCTCCATTTTCAAGTAATTGCTGCTTTTCAACACAGATGCTTTTGTCTGGGACCCACTGTTTTACAGTTGGTCACTAACAGTTTTCCTGGAGGAGAAAATTCAATTACCACTGACTTGAAGATTTGTATGTCTATCTAGGAACCGGTAGCATTCTTTACCATTGCCATTGTTCTCAGATTTCACTCCTCCATTCATCCAGCTAGCCATCTACCCATCTACCCATCCAAGAAGAATGCATCCAATGCCAAGTACATTCCAGACATGGTTTTAATTACTGAGATACACAAGTGAAAATAGAGTCTCTGCTCCCAGGGTGAATAGATTCTTCTGCCTCATACAACTTATTGTTTAGTATAGCAGTCTGTTCTCTAGTGCAGTGGTTCTCAACCTGTGGGACCTCATCCCCTTGGGAGCCACAGATCAGATATTTACACTACAATTAAAACAGAGGCAAGACTAGAGTTATGAAATAGCAACAAAAATAATTTTATGCTTGGGGGGGTCACCACAACATGAAGAACTGTAGTACAGGTTCGCAACATTAGGAAGGTTGAGAAGCACTGCTGTAAAATACAAAGACAGATGATGGAGATGGAGGGATTGAGGTAGAAAAGAAGGCAGAGTGAAAGGAAGAGGGAGAAAGTGAGGATAAGAGAGACAAAAAGTAATTTCCTAAAAGCATTTTACTCAAGTAATTGATTTGGCGCAGGGCAAAAGATTAAAAACCTAAGCCATGGCCAATAGTAATAGTGATCAAATAAAGATTTTCCTAAATAGGAAACTTCAAGATCCCTCCATAAAACATGCCTAAGCATAACAAAAGCAATATACAGCAAACCAACAGACATCTAAATAAATGGAGAGAAACTTAACGCATTCCTGTAGAATCAGGAACAAGACAAAACTGTTCACTTCCTCCATAGCTCTTCAATATTGTACTTGAAGTTCTAACTAGAGCAATAAGAAAAGAAAAGGAGATCAAGGGGATACAAATTGGAAAAGAAGTCAAACTTTCACTATTTGCAGATGATATGATAGTTTACATAAGTGACCCAAAAAACTCTACCAGGGAACTCCAACAACTTCAGCAAAGTGGCAGGATACAAGATTAACTAAAAAAATCAGTAGCCCTACTATATACAGACGATAAATGGGCTGAGAAAGAAATTAGAGAAACATTACCCTTTACAATTGCCACAAACAATATAAAATACCAACCAAACAAGTAAAAGGCCTGTACAGCAAGAACTTTGAATCTTTAAAGAAAGAAATTAGAGAAGATAACAGAAAATCCAAAGATCTCCCATGCTCTTGGATAGGTAGGATCAATGTAGTAAAAATGACAATCTTGCTAGAAGCAATCTACAGATTCAATGCAATCCCCATCAAAATCCCAGCACATTTATGCAACAAGGACATCTGTTCAGCCATGTTCATAGCAGCATTAATAGTAATAGCCAGAACCTGGAAGCAACCTAGATGCCCCTCAATGGAAGAATGGATAGAGAAAATGTGGTACATTTACAAAATGAAGTACTACTTAGCAGACAAACATAATGGAATCTTGAAATTCACAGACAAATGGATGGAACTAGAAGAAACCATCCTGAATGAGGTAACCCAGTCACAAAAAAATGACATGTACTCACTCATATATAGATTTTAGACACAGAGCAAAGGAGTACCAGCCTACAATTCATGCCACCAGAGAAGCTAGGAAACAATGAGGACCCTAAGAGAGACATACACGCCCCCCAGAAGGGGAAAGGGGCAAGATCTCCTGAGCAAATTGGGAGCATGGGGAGGGGAGAGGGAGTTAGGAGAAAGAGCAGGGGAGATGAGGAGGGGAGAGGAGGACATGAGAGAGCAGGAAGATAGAGTCAGGGAAAGAATAAAGAAGAACAAGAAAAGAGATACCTTAATAAAGAGAGCCATTCTAGATTTAAAGAGAAATCTGGAACTAAGGAAATGTCCAATGATTTACATGGTTGACCCCAACTAACAATCTAAGCAACAGTCTGAGAGGCTACCTTAAATGCCCTTCTCAGATAATAAGATTGATCCCTACCTTATATGCCATCCTAGAGACTTCATCCAGTAGCTGATGGAAGCAGAAGCAGACACCCACAGCTAAACACTGAGCTGAACTCTGGAATCCAGTTGCAGAGAGGGATGAGCAAAGGGGTCAAGACCAGGCTGGAGAAACCCACAGAAACAACTGACCTGAACAAGGGGGGAGCTCATGGACCCCAGACTGATAGCTGGGAACCCAGCACAGAACTGATCCAGACCCCCAAATGAGGATGTCAGTTTGGAAGTCTAGTTAATCTATGGGACCTCTGGTAGTGGATCAGTATTTATCTCTAGTACATAAATGGACTTTGGGAGCTCACTCCACACAGAGGGATACTCTCTCAGCCTTGACACACTGGGGAGGGTCTAGGCCCTGTTCCAATGATATGACAGACTTTGAAGATCCCCCCAAGGAAGGCCTCACCCTCCCTGGGGAACAGAAAGGGGCTGGGATAGGGTGTCATGGTGGGGCAGGGGAGGAGGGGGGGGGGAGAGGGAACTGGTATTGACATATAAAACAAGCTTGCTTCTAATTTAAATTTTTAAAAAGGACAAAAACAGATCCCTCCTTAAGACATTCATGTAATTATATAGGCGGCTTACTAAAGGTAATCTCATTTATTTAAAAATCAATTGATTGTAGGTTTTATCCATATCTACAAAACACCTTCAAAGCAACCCCTGGCTTAGTGTTTCACTAAATCACAGGGTCATGAAGCCAAAATGACACACTAAACTGCCTGCCACACATTCCTTGTTTACCCCCTTTGTCCTGCTGCAAGTTTCTGGAGAATGGGGGTGATGCTGTCATAGACATGTCTGCCTATAATCCCCACAGAGCTTCACACCGTGCCTGGAAGCTCATAGATGTCCAAGAGCTGTGCACCACTGTATCCCTTAAGCTCCATTTTACGACGTGCTGTGTCTGGTTGTCTCAGAATGAGAGGGAAGGCTCAATTCAAAGAGGATCAGCCAGAGCTGAAGCAAGACAGTGTGCATAATAAAATACAGGAGCCAAAGTCCCTCAGTCACTCAGCCAGTTCTGAAGACTGCCTGCCCTTCCTTCAAGCCACACACCCCAGCTTGACTCTGGAGGCAATTCCAGACCATTGCACCCATGTCAAGAAATAACATTCCTGAAAAATAAAAAAAAAAGAAAGAAAAGGCTACTAAGTCCACTACCGGCCTTTTTGGGAAATGAACTTAAGCCTAGAGCTTAAGAGGCTTCATATTTTCCCATCTGACTTGCATCTTTTCTTGAGCCATTTGATCTGCTTCTTTCCATGAAGCAGATGTTCCAGCGAGATTGCACAGGGAGCCATGGACCAGAGCCAGATCTCTGATCTGCATGTGTCTCCACTGGCCACCCATGCAGTGCCTGGTAAGATATGGCTCCTGTGACTCAAACTCTGGCATCTCCAAGCATTCCATGTACCTGATGTCTTCCTTGCCACACCCACACACCCCATCCTTAAGAGACAATGCATTTGTAAGCCTGCACTCATGATATACATATGCTGGATCTATGAAGAAGGTTGTATAAATGGTTCTCCATGTGGGTCAATCTAGCTACACTCTTGGACTTGACCTTAGGCATCTAAGAAAAGAAATAAATGATAAATTAAAATTTAGCAATTAATTGAGACTTATTCTAAGCCAGGCATGAAACAGGCTCAAAACCCATAGGAAAACCTTATTAAATGTATGTCACTACATTTAAGAGATAATGAGGGCCGCTCTGATTGATCATATGGGTTGGAGGCCTAAGGAAAGCCAAATTAAACATTATCATAAACTTTGGTCCCTTCCCTGAACAGACTCCTTGTGAGAAAACAACTTTCTAATTTACCACCTGAAGGCAGTTACCATCTGAAATGGAATGTCGCTCCCACAGTCTCATCTTTCAAATTCTTGGTCTCCCAACTGCTGACACTGTCTGGGGAGGTTGTAAGGCCTGGTTCCTGGAGGTTGGGAGCTAAAGGTTGGGCTTTGAGGTTATAGGCAGGTCTCATTCTGTCCCACTCTGCTTCCTGACCCATCAACAAGTGAACGGCTGCCATCTCATGCTGTGGATAGAGCCCCACCACTTGTCGTGCCTTCCCCACCATGATGGATATGTCTCCTGAAAGGAGAAAAGAAATGAGCAGAAATACATATCTCAGTGTAACTTTTATATGATGATTATTATTTGTTGCAAAATTGACTAAATCTGGAATTAATTAAAATCCAAAAATTGAGGGCACACCTGTGAGGGATTTATCTTCCTTAATTTGAAGTACGTAAAACCACTTCCAATTGAGACCTTTGAGGTAGGAAGACACACTTTGAATCTGGGCCATGCCTTCTGCTGGAAGCCAATGTTAGGACATGGAAGAAGGAAGCTTTTGCTCTTTTCTTGCTTGCTCTCCCCTTGCTAGTGCATCCATTCCTTCACTGGCATTGAGTCTACTTCTTCAGGATTTCAGTTTGTACTGAAGACCAGTAGAGACATCCAGCATTGTGGACTGAGCAACCACTGAATTCTTGAACTTTGTTTTCACAGCTAGCCACTGTGGAAATTAGCTTAACTGTAGCCTGTAAGTCTAAGAACTCTTGTAAGTCTAAATTCTTTTTCTATATACACAGAGAGATTCGTTCTATAAGTTCTGTTACTCAAGAGAACCCTGACTAATACATTAGGGTATTCAAAATGTCTATATTTCCCAAATGATATGGGTATACTGGGTCAGTATGCTTGTGGAGATCAAGAACAAGAGTTGGTTCTCTTCTACCGCATGGGTTCTGGGCATGGAATTTGGACTGTGAGGTGTAGAAGCAAGTGTCTTTACCCTCACAACCATCACACTGGCCCTTTTTTAATTACTTTAAGGGGTCTTTAAACTATGTTCTGAATAGAAAGTGAATATACACATCTTATATAAAATATGTTTTAGGGAAGTGTACTAATTTGACATTAAAATGTAGACAATCCTGAAGTCAACATCTTTGTCTATACATAGTTTCCTTCTTCTAAAGGTACTTGTATTTATCTTTTTTTTTTTGGCAAGGACTTTTAAGGTGTAACTCCACATCACAAGTGGTAAGATCTCATCAGAATCAATTAACTATGGGGGGACACTCCACTTGTCCCTTACTAAGCGTGATGGTTTATCCTTGTTGTCAACTTGATTGCATCTGGGATCAGTTGGAGCACAAACCTCTGGGGACTCCCAGGAGGGATTTTCTGGTACAGATCATTAAAGCAGTCAGACTCACCTCACATGTGTGACACCTTCTGATAGCAGCCTGGATACAAGGGCATGGGAGAAGGAAGTTTCTCTGTGCCTCCTTTCCCTCGCTCTTGCTGACAGGCTAATTTATCCTATTGCTGAGGCATTCTTGCATTGATATTAGAACCAAGTTCCTCAAGACCAGAAACTAGCCGGGCGTTGGTGGCTCACGCCTTTAATCCCAGCACTCAGGAGGCAGAGGCAGGCGGATCTCTGTGAGTTCGAGGCCAGCCTGGTCTACAAAATTAGTCCAGGACAGCCTCCAAAGCTACAGAGAAACCCTGTCTCGAAAAACCAAAAAAAAAAAAAAGACCAGAAACTATCTAGGAATCTTCTAGGTCTCTGGTGCCAGACTAGCACTGCTGAGACATCCAACCTCATGGACTGAACCATATTCCCAGCCTTTCTAGTGAGAGACAGCCATTGTTGGACTACCCAGACTGCATCCTGTAAGTCAACTAGCAAGCACACACACACACACACACACACACACACAGAGAGAGAGAGAGAGAGAGAGAGAGAGAGAGAGAGATTAGATTGATCAATAAATATAGATGATAGATAGGTAGATAGATAGATATCATGTATGCATATATAATTCTATTAATTCTCTTTCTTTAGAGAACCCTGTCTAATACACAGTGTCTTTGATTAAGAATTTTCACCAGGCATTGGTGGTGCATGCCTTTAATCCCAGCACTCGGGAGGCAGAAGCAGGCACATCTTTTTGAGTTTGAGGCCAGCCTGGTCTACAAAGTAAGTTCCAGGACAGCCTCCAAAACAATACAGAGAAACACTGTTTCGAAAAAACAAACAAAAAAAAAACAATTTTCTCCTTGTTTGCTTCATATCACAGAAAATCCTCCTATTTAGAAACCAAAGAATTAACTCAAAGACAGTCAGAAATGTTAAGTTATGCCAATGAGAGCTACCAGCTATTGAAGACCACTATTTTTCCAGGTGGGTTCTTAATGTGTAGTGCTGTAGGAGAGAAGGCTGATGAAAGCTTCCTTGGTCTTTGTTACCTCAGGCCTCTTGATAATTGGGGAAAAAAGATGTTTCCTCATATTACAATCCTTCATAGTTGGACAAGAGGAAAAGAAAGCAAATGAAACCCAAGAAACTTAACATCAACAGTTGGTGTTAAGTGAATAATGAACAATGAATGAATGAATGGATCCATAGATGTGTAGATGGACAGATGGAGGGACAAATGGATGGATGGATGGATACATGAATAGGTGGGTGGTGGATGGATGGAATTTTGAGGTCAAAGAGGCTACAAAAGTCATAAAGTATTGCAAATAACACTACCAAGAAAAATCCGAAAGACAAGCTGACAGAAGTGGGGAGGATCATGAGACCCCCACCCCTAGCTGAGGAGCTACTAACAATTGATTGCTGTTAGGGGAGAGACCATCTATTTTCTTTAAAGGTAATGGCCCCACATTCATGCATATTTGACAACACTAATTGGGCTCAGTGATTATTAAAAGATGAGAAGGGGACATGAGGTTGTGATAGGGTTTGTGTGCATCTGAGAGGAATGGATGTGAATATGACCCAAATACATTGTAAGCATGTATGAAAGTCTCAAATAATTAATACAAAATGTAATACTAATTAAAAAGACAAGCTCAGCCAGGCAGTGGTGGTGCACACCTTTAATCCCAGAACTTGGCAAGAAGAGACAGGTGGATCTCTGTGAGTTCAAGGTCAAGCCTTGTCTACAAAGTTCGAGTTCGAGGACAACCAGAGCTGTTACACAGAGAAACCCTGTCTCAGAAAAAAAGACAAAGGCACAGAGAGGAGGAGGAGGAGCAGGAAGAGAAGCATGAGGAGGAGGGGGAGGAGGAGGAGGAGGAGGAAAGAAAGAAAGGAATGAAGGAAGGAAGAAAGAAAGAAAGAAAGAAAGAAAGAAAGAGAAAGAGAAAGAAAAAAGACAAGCTAAGGTATTATTTACAAATCACATATCTGACAAGGGATTTATATCCAGGGATTTGAAAAACTAATACTCAAGAATGAAATGATGAACAACTTAAAAACAGGCAATGGCCTGACTAAAGTTTTCTCCAAATAAGATAAACAAATGATGTCTGTTCTACCATGTTCATAGCAGCATTATTTGTAATAGCCAGCACCTGGAAGCAACCTAGATGCTCCTCAACTGAAGAGTGGATAGAAAAAATGTGGTACATTTACACAATGGAGTACTGTTCAGCAGAAAAAAACAATGGAATTTTGAAATTTGCAGGCAAATGGATGGCACTAGAAGAAACCATCCTGAGTGAGGTAACCTAGTCACAAAAAGACAAACATGGTATGTGCTCTCTCATATGTGAATTTTAGACATGTATCAGGGGAGTGCCAGCATACAATCCCATTCCCAGAGAGTCTGGGAAACAGAACCTTCATCCAGCAACTGAACAAAGCAGAGGCAGATACCCACAGATAAATGCTGAACTGAACTTCTGGAATCTAGTGTCAGAAAGGGAGAACTGATGGACAAAGGAGTTAAGACTGGGATGGTTTAACCCATAGAAACAGTTGACCTGAACAAGGGGGAGCTCTTGGACACCAGATTGATGGCTGTGTGGAAAGCATGGGACTGACCCAGACCCCCTAATGTGGGTGTCAGTGAGGAGGCCTAGATAATTTACGGGGCCTTGGGTAGTATTTATCCCTGGCGTACAAATAGACTTTGAGTGCCCATCCCACAATGAGGGATGCTCTCTCAGCCTGGACTCTAAGGGGAGGGCCTAGACCCTACCCTGGATGACATGACAGACTCTGGAGATCCAACATGGAGGGCCTCACCCTCCCTGGGGATCTGAGTGGAGATTGGGTGGGGGACTGGGTGACCTGGTGGGGAGGGATGGGGAGGAGGGAAGGAAGAGGGAACCGGGATTGACATGTGAAACAAACTTGTTTCTAACTTAAATTAAAAAAGGAAGAGAAAAAATAAATTTATGCTGATAAAAAAGATAAACAAATGATCAGTAAAAGCACATAACAACTGTACAGCACTGGGCAGCAAAGAAACCAAAATCAAAACCATGGGGAGATGCATTTCACATAACTAGCTTGGCTATACCTAAAGACACTAATAGTAAGTAAGTGGTTGCAGATTTGAGACATGAGGACCCTTCTACACTGCTGGCAGGGTTGTGAACTGCTCAGTTACTCCTAGTCCCTGGTTAGAATTCAGTTTTCCGGGAAAACTGCTAAACAATGGAAGGGAGAGCCAAAATAATGTTAGGCGGGTCCCTTGGTCCCAACCCAGCTTACCACAAGGTTTCTGGAAAGATAAGTATTTACATGCAGCTGAAATGACTCCTGAAAAGTTGCCAGAGTGTAGCACGCATCCTGAAAAGTTAAACCTGAGGAAAGAAACACATCGTATGGCAGACCATGTAAAACAAAACTGTCATTTAGAGGAACAAGTAACCACTGCAACTAAGCATGCAGTTGCTGATTCTTCTTGTTGGAAGAGACCCCCAGAGAACATCTGCTCATCACATAAAACATTTCACCTGAACAAATGCTCATACAACTGGCACATGTGTTCCCTCCTCCTAGAGATTCAGGTAGACTGACCAACCGCCTCAGTGTCATCACCACACAGGTACATCCCTCTGACCATATTGCCAGTAGCAAAACTGACTTGTGGATATGTTGAAGCAGAGAAAAGTCAAGAAACATAGAGCTCCTCTCTTAGGGATAAGCTACGAAAGGACTCAGAGGTCATTATTTTTAACTCAAAATTCTAAACTACCGCCGAGAAACTGGTCTTTGTCACAAGGTTCTCTGGTTACTGAAAGCCAACCTTGCTGTAAGCCAAACTTTTGTTGTTGTTCTAATTAAAATATAGGGAACCTTTTCTAAAATGTCACATATGTCCCTGCCCTCCCAAGCAGCAAACAGGTGGGAAGGCATGCATCAACCATACCCACAGGACTCCAACCCTTGCTGACCCCATGAGACTTAGACTGGTGTAGTTTTGAACTCCTCTGGCTCTCCCCTCACTGGGAGGCCTCATTGCTCAGGTTTGTCTCCCGCTCGTCTGCTGTAGACGTAATTCCCAAAGAGCAAAACTGATGACAGCAACTTGACTTTAGTTTTAAGCAAAACCCTAAGCACTTGCCATGCTTTAACACAGCATTTTCTGCTTTGTGCCCGAACAAAAGTGATATGTATTCAGTAGCAAATCTCTGGATTCTGAATGCTGACCCTGTCTTGGGCTACACTATGCAGTAGTTCCTAGGGATGCTAGCCATTGCAACAAGCCTCACAGGCGACCAGTCTTCCAAAATAATGGCTGCTACACAGTTGTGTCTTACATTTCTCAGACCCTGTGTTAACTGAACACCCATCTGTGTCTCCTGGAGTTGTCCAACCATTCTGGTTTTCGTTTTCTGTGTTGTGTTCAGTGAATTATGTGTGTTATTCAATGAGTGTGTTATTCAGAGTTTTGTTATTTAACAGGTTTTATGATAGACAATTTTGCCTACTGTTTGGTTAATGTGAGTGTCCTGTACATATTCAAAGCAAGATTAAGTAAGGTCTGATGGTTTGTAGATGAAGTGTACTAAGTGCATTCTTGACTTACAAAGTAAGTTCAATTTACATAAGGTTCTTTAGGAGTGACTCTATTGCAAGTCAAAGTGCACCTGTCAAAGATCCACTTCGAGGTTCTCTCAGAGCCCCCAGCTTATGATATCTGATACTGCTTTCAACCCCCCAAAGTCCTCTTGCATTCGGTTCATAGTTTTAACTGGAACAACAGATAGGTTGAGCTTTTGGACCACTGAACTCCAAATAAGTGATTTGGTTAGGAATGCTGTCATCATGTTTCAGTTCATATTTTCCTTTGTACATGATCCAAACACAACTGGCATGGCTTAAACAAAATGGGGCGGTACTGGTTTATAATGGCAAGAAATTGACCCATTTCAGCCACAGCCAGGTCCTGGTTCCAGCAACAGAGACTGGTATAATCTCTCAACATCATCTTTTCTACTGACTGTTGTGTTGCCACTTACGTAAGCAGAAATGACCCTCAGCCTCCACAGCTACATGGCTTCGAGTACATCATTGCACATCCCCTGCCTCCATGGCTCTGGTCCAGCATTGCACATCCGCAGATGAATGAACACCTCAGAAAGGTTTCCATTAGCCTTGTTTGGGCCATCACAATGACTCTGGATGGTGTTGAAGTACGGGAAAGATTCACAGACCACAGCAAACCAGACCAAACCAGAACGGAATCACTTTATAATCAGTTGCAGAGTCAAATTGAACTTTCAAATGGGTCCATTTTCCAAGAAACCAGAAGATTCCAGTCAACACAATAAAGAAGTACCCTCTGTTTTAACCCTTTAAAAAGACCATTGTTTTTTTTAAGAAAACAGTATGTTCTGTATTCTGCTTCAGCGTTTTTTCTGCCTGTGTTGTCTCCTACCTCCTCTCGTCTCCCCAGAAACTCACTCTGCTTCACAGTTACAAATGAAAAACTCAGTTAAGATGGTCACTCTAAGGTTGTCTGTGTTGACAAGGGGCGGGCTTTGCTCTCATGGTGATCCGGGGCTTTAGTTCCTCCAAACATGAGTAGACTGAGAAAAGGAAAAAGTAAGGATTATGATTCAACAAGAAAGCAGGGCACCATGCGAGGAAGACTAGGAAGGCAGATGAAGAACAGAAAATAGGAGTGAAGGTACCCAGGCCGTTCTGAGTCTCCAGGGGTTCGACACAAGGCAGGCCGGGGATGAGCATGTGTTGCTGAGGCAGGCCTATGGATAACGCCTCTGTATGTCCCACATGCAGGAGCATAACCTTGGCTCTGATCCTCCCCAACACACAGTACCTTGAACATTGGGTCTTTTAAAGTGAAGCATATTTCTGTCCTGATTACAGCCTGATTCTATCATCGCCCTTCTAATGATTTTCGCACTTTTTCTCTCACTTGGAACAAAACTTTCAGTGTGAAATTTCTCTTCTGTCTTCTTCAGTGTCATCATGTGAGCAACTTCTCAGTCTTGGTACGTCCTTCTGGAACATCATTTTCTCCTCAAACAGGAAGTATGAGAGCCAAAAATAATCTTTCCTCTTAGCCCAGTAGCTTTCCTATGAATGTTGCTGGAAGGTTTAATCAAAGGCAGTGTTAGCAGCCAGAGCTTTCCAAACTGGTACTGCACACAAGACAGCTTTTTTAACACTGTAGGACAAATCTCCTAGATAAATGCCCCTTCTCTGTGCACAAAGGCCCTGTTTCCACAGGGAGTGGGCTGAGCTTGGCACCCACCAGGGGTTTCTCTGATGCTGAAGGCTTACACTCGCTCAGTTCTGCAGTCAGTGTGCTTAGCAAACAGCCATGCATGCTGCATGTGTCCCATCCACAAGCCTCCATAAATCCTGCTGGGCAATAGAAGCCAGGAAACAGATCTGTTCTCTATTCAAAAGCCACGGAGCCAAGAACTCCCCAAAGTTCTTGCGTCAGACCAACTGCTCTTTCACCATGCTGGGTGTTCTTTCTTGACCCCACCTGGCAAGTGACCATAGCATCTCTTGGAGTTATCCACCTCCTCAGGGTTCCCAGTAAGGAGCCAAGGGTCAGAAACTTGCTTCTACCACTCTCCAGCAGAGGGTGGCTTCCTCGCTCAGTCACACAGAATCGCTCCCTCATCGCGGACCTGATCACAGACCACATTTTGTTTATTTAGCTGTACTTATTTTTCAGTTAATGTTTATTTTGTTTGGGCGGGGCTGGCCCTTTCCTCCACCACCTATGCATATGGTCCAGACAAAGCTACCCCTAAACCTAAGCCAGTCTTCACACCTGCATCCCTTTACCATAGAGATTGGTTCCCCATCAGGACCGACTCTAAGGCAGCCAGTTCTAAGCGAGTCAGAACATTTTGCAAGAGTTATTCAAGGAAGCATCCTACTTCCTGCTGAACTTGAAGCTGAGCCAATGCTGGGGACCCACTTAACAGTTTGCCTGGGAGTTTCCTAGCTTTAAAACTGAAAGCCCCACATCTGGGGAACCTCCTCCATGCTCTGTCACTTTAAGATATATGAGGGCTGGGGCTGTCATAGCCCTGTTGTCACATACAACCTGATCATCCAACCAGCAGAGAACAAAAAGCCCTGGAGAAGTAGAAAGCAGTTGTTCCCTTCCTTTCACAGCCCATTATGCCCCTCAAACCAACATAAATGGAACCTCCTGGCACTTGTCACAGGAAACCTCTTCACTAACATGACTAACACAAGTTCCTTAAGTTCTCTGAGGCTCAAGTAGTGAAACCAGAATGACATCGCATGCAGATTCAATGCGACAACAGTGTCAAGTGCCTATCTGAGGTACCTACCATACAGCAACTGCCAGATAGCTTTCCCCTTTCTTTTGTAAGTTAGAGGCGCATAAACTCAGCAGGGTGACAGCTAGAAGGGACAGCAAGTGCACCAGCTCCGATTGCTCAGCACATGGACAAGGGGAGCTGAGAAGCAGCTGAAAAGTGACCTTGCTGAAGTCCTTCAGCTAGTGACAGCCAAGGCTGGAAGAAACTCCCCTGAGCTCTGGCTCAGTTCTTTCCATTGTGCCATGGACTCTCACCTGCATTTCTGACCTGGGGATGCTAAGATGTGGATGCATGGGGCGGGGAACTTTCTCCCAACCCAAAGAAACAACACCAAATATTGTGACTGTAGCATGGCAAAGGAGAGCAAGGGCACTTGACCTGCCAACCTCAGCGGGCATCAGGCCAGAGTCTTCATGGGAATTGACCAGTGGAACTCTTCTCCTGTAATAGCATCACCTATCCAAGCAGACTAAGTCCCTTCAGAAAGGAAGACTACAGCATGAGCCAGGGGAATCCCTTCTCCCACTAACCACTAATCATGGAGCATATCTATTATGGCTGCATGTTTGTTGCCTGTCCCTAAAATGCATACACTGAGATGCCAACCCCACCAGTTGGACAGCATTGGGGGTGGCACCTTTGGGAGTTATTTGAGTGTGAGGGGGAAATCCTTATACTGGGGTGAGTGCCCTTGACAAAAAGCAATGGTATGTTCCCTCATATGTTCTCTGGATCTCAGATGCCTTTAGAAGCACAGATCTGGGCTGTTTATCCAGTCGTTAGTGTCTGTTATGGCAGATGCAACTGACTGAGACTTGATCAATAACCTATTGTTAATTGCAAAATTCAGACACTAAATTTAAGCCTATTTTTTTCCTGAGAAAGTAAAGTTCCATTTCAAAAGGAAGCCACAGCTGTATTTGTAAATGTTTTTCCAAAAACAAACAAAGGAGCGTCGGATGTCCTAACCCTGCACCAAGCACATTAAAGGCAGGGGTGGGGAGAAGGCCTGAGAGTCCTGGACCTTGTTGTCACCTGAGGAATGCTCCAGTACTTGGATGTTCTGTTCTCTAACTTGGAGGTATAGCCAGGACTCAACAGAGAACCAGGCAGTCGAGCCAGCTGTCTGTTATAGTGGTGATTTATTTAGTGTGTCCACAGCCTCTATAACAGCCTGAGCTGGTTTTAGTCTAAGATGACTTAAGGTCATAAAAGGAATAGTCTCCTTGACTGCCACATGTTTGGAAGAGATATTTGGGACATAGTGGCCAAGTGATTTCCCCCAGGACTGCTGGGCTTGAGCCCAGCCGCTTCAGATCCTAAGAGGAATGTACAGTGCTAAACCAAGGGAGTTTTCCTTGAGACAATATAGCAGCCACACAGCAGCTGCCTCAGGGACCAAAAGCGGAGCATATGATCCACACCATGCACTGATATGTGCCCCTGTGACTAGGCACGACTGAGGCCATGGGTCTGGACATATGGAGGTTTTAATGGTGCAGAGTTGAAGGGTCTATCTTATCACATTTTCAACCTCTCAGGTTCTGAACCACATGACAAGGAGCAAGAAGATGAGGTCATGATCTTAGAACCAGCGTTATCATTGGTAAAGCTGGAGTTGAGGTCCTGGCTTCATCCAGAGGTGGAGAACATGCCTTTCTGCTTCCTGCCCTTTGCCTAGCTGAGCCTTTGGACCCAGGAAGAGGCAGCACAGCTGAGCTCCTTACACATCCAGGGCTTCTCACCAGCACTTATGGGTCTGAAAATCACCTCCCACGCAGTCCACCTCATCCCAAGTCTAAAAGCAAGCAGGGGAGCCCTCAGTAACGCACTCACAACACGTTGCCCTCACTGCATTCTTTAGCTTCCACAACTTGAAAATCGAACCAACAAAAGCCTAGTTTTAAAAACCTAGATATTAAACATGATGATTTAAGCTGGTAATCCCAGCCATTGAGACATTAAAACCAGAGCATTACAATTTTGAGGCCAGGCTACATAAAAAACTCTCTTTTCAAAATAAGAAAGAAAAGTTAGGGTGGAGGGGAGAAAATTAAACATTAGGTTATTTGTTTCCAAATACCCAATACCAAGTCCAACACAGACACCAATAACCAAGGGACAGCTCTCTTTGCTGGACCAGGCTCCAGATCAAACTTTGGAAAGCTATTGCCTCATTAAGCCTGGGTTAATCAAAAGAAGTGGGCTGATAATGTGATTACATTGTAGTAGGCTTCTAAAAGTTGCTAAACTAACAACTGCAGATGGTTAATGCCACTGATTTTTTTTCCACCCTAGGATTCCCTCTGCCACACTTTTCCTCATAATCAGTAGAATTGGGGGAGCCAGAGCAATTTGGGAACCCTAAGGGAAAATTGATTTTGGAACACACAGGTGTTGCTTCAACATGAGTTGCAGCTATTCCTGTGGGTAGTTAAATTATTCAATTATTATAGAATAAAATTAACTTCTGGGAATACTTTGATAATACATTTTATTAAAATTTTCACCAACAATGATACTGTACAAAACAATAGCCTGAGATCATAATCACTAGGTATTCCTTGACACAGTTTACTGACATTCAGTCTTCTCAGTTTCATTTACTATTCGTGAGTGTGTGTGTGTGTGTGTGTGTGTGTGTGTGTGTGTGTGTGTGTGTATGACTGTTAGCTATTACAATAGGCAAGATACTGAACAGTTACCAGACTCAGTGATCCCCTTACTCTCTATGGTAAGCACATGCCGTGCTATGCTGATGCCAACAACATTCTTTTATTAAAAGCTGGAGAAAGTGTTAATATCCTTTAACGAATTTTCTATTGAGGTATTTTGGGCCACAGGTAGTTCCTTTAACTTCTCTCTTTCTCGTGTACCCAATTTGCTCTAAAATATATTTCCTCCAATAATTATAAACACTGTAGTCCAACCTCTGTTTCTTGTGGAAGCAAAAATCCTGTGTAACATCCCTGACTCTGTGGGCTACAGAAAGTTTGGAAGATTCAGAATGGGATTGCTTTACTGTATTTCTTTTCTTCTGTTTCATTCTACAAATCTAGCAGTGTGAGAGACAGTAATCAAATATAATGCATAATGAGTATAAAGATTTACATTTTTTAAGCTTGTGTTAGGCAGCTTCAACACATGGCTTATTCTGAACACTTTGAGCCTGTACCCACAGAATACCCAAAACATCCACGGCATCTGTGTGACTGCCAGTTGCAAATCCTCACACAATGATAAGACAGTGGAATTTTTAAATAAACCAAACGGGATATTTGGCCAAGCCTTTTTTCTGAGTCATGTGAAAATATCTTTAATGCGGTTGACCAAGGTGGCTTGTGTTTTTCTTCACACACTCAAAGGACTGAGGGAGAAGTAGGTTTAACCATTAGCCCAGCAGGACTTGGAGAATACAGTGTCCCAGGCAGGCAACCTGGCACTCAGCAGCCTCATTAGCATAATCCAGATAGGCTTGTCCCATGAGGCCATACTTCCAGTCAAGGGTGGAGTTAACGAAATCAGCAGATGATAGTAAAAGCCAAATGGAAAATCACAGACTCAGCCACAGGGTGGTCCCTTTCCTTAGGCATAGATAGGAAGGGTACCAGGTGCTAAAATGTGCAACAACTTCAGTTTTGGGGGGTAAACATGGGGAATCCACTTGGATCAGACCATCTTTGTTCCAGGAAGTTTACAGATAGAAATGCCATTTATAAATAAATTTTAAAACCAGCGCTTTCCAGTTGTGCTGGAGGCAAAGTTCAAGAGCCCTGTTGGGCCTTGCAATGACCTTGGGCTCAAATCTTATTAGCAATCAGAATGACTGAACCCCATACAAACAACAAGTTATGTGCTAAGATTTTTATTTGGGGGTCTAAGTAACCCTCTGGCAGGTAAGTGGTGCCCCCAAACATGTCCTTTTAAGGTTCTAAATATTCAATTCAGTCTATTTATATTGGGGCCATAGTAAGAGGAGAAAACAACCAAACAGAAAACTGCACTAGGAGAGTGGAGTCTAGCTGGGTGGCCTGGGTTCAACACTAGAAACCAGTTCAGTACTGGGAACATCTCACAGCTAATGACAGTAGAAGACCCTTCCTAAATTAGTTACCAGGGCAACCTGATTATGTCCTCAAGGCAGGGTCATCTTAAAACCTCCGGGGGCCATAAATACTCAGAAAAGTATGTTTCCCATCCAATCATCAACCCAGCCCAAAATGTCATTCAAAATAATATTTATACTAAACCGTAAAATGAGGATAAGGAAGGACATCCAGGCATAAGAGCTAGCTTTTCCCATAATGCTTATTTTAATGCTTCTCCAATATCATATTTTTTGAAACCACTTGGTTTGTTGTTTTTTGGGGGGGGATTGGGGGGATTGTTTGTTTGTTTGTGTGGCTCTGAGGTATTTGTTTTTTTAATAAATTTTATTTAAATTAGAAACAATCTTATTTTACACATTTTTTGTTTTTTGTTGTTGATTTTTATAATATTTTTATTTAATTTGTTACACATGTTTCGCCCAGTTCCCTCTCCCTTCCCTCCTCCCCAACGCCCTAATCTCCCACCCCACTCCATCCCCCCCTCTGCTCCCCGAAGAGAATAAAGCCTTCCATGAGGTATTTTCAGAGTCTGTTATATCATTCCTGGCAGGGCCTAGGTCCTCCCCCATGTGTCCAGGCTGAGAGCAGCTCTCATTGTGGAATGGGCTCCCAGAGTCCATTTGTATGCCAGGAATAAATACTCATCTACTCTCCAAGGTCCCATAGATTGCCTAGGCCTCCTCTCTGACACCCAGGTTGTGTGGGGGGGTGTTCTTGATCAGTCCCATGCTGCATCTTGTGGTAGACTGATTCCCATTTTCCTGAGGAATCTCCATACTGATTTCCAAAGTGGCTGCACTAGTTGACATTCCCACCAGCAGTGGAGGAGTGTTCCCCTCTCTCCACATCCTCTTCAACATAAACTGTCATTAGTGTTTTTGATTTTAGCTATTCTGATGGGAATGAGACGGTATCTCAGACTTGTTTTGATTTGCATTTCCCTGATGGCTAAGGTTGTTGAGCACTTTTTCAAGTGTCTCTCAGTCATTTTAGATTCCTCAATTGAGAATTCTCAATAGAGAATACCCCACTTTTTAAATGGATCATTTGATGTTTTGGAGACTTGCTTCTTGAGTTCTTTGTAAATTTTGGAGATCAGTCCTGTCAGATGTGGGGTTGATGAATATCTTTTCCCATTCTGTGGGCTGTTGTTTTGTCTTGTTGACTGTGTCCTTTGCCTTGTAGAAGCTTATCATTTTCAGGAGGTTCCATTTATTAATTGTTGATCTCAGAGTCTGTGTTATTGGAGTTATGTTCAGGAAGCAGTCTCCTGTACCAATTCGTTAGATGGTACTTCCTATTTTTTCTTCTAAGAGGTTCAGTGTGGCTGGATTGATGTTAAGGCCTTTGATCCATTTAGACTTAAGTTTTGTGCATGGCGATAGGTATGGATCTATCTGCTGTTTTTTGCATGCCAGCATCCAGTTAAACCAGCACCATTTATTGAAGGTATTTTCTTTTTTCCATTGCATAGTTTTAGCTTCTTTGTCAAAGATCAGGTGTTCAAAGGTGTGTTGGTTAATATCAGGGTCTTCAATTGGATTCCATTAGTCTACCTATCTGTTTTTGTGCCAATACCAAGCTGTTTTCAGGACTATAACTCTATACTAGAGCTTGAATTCAGGGATAGTGATGCCTCCTAAACTTCCTTTACTGTATAGGGTTGTTTTGACTATCCTGGGTCTTTTATTTTTCCATATAAAGTTGAGGATTGTCCTTTTGAGGTCTGTGAAAAATTGTGCTGGTATTTTGATAGGGATTGCATTGAATCATAGATTGCTTTTGGTAAGATAGCCATTTTTACTACGTTGATCCTACCTATCCAAGACCATAGGAGATCTTTCCATTTTCTGGTATCTTCTTTAATTTCTTGCTATACAGGTCTTTCACAATTGTTTGGTTAGAGTTACCCCAAGATATTTCATGTTGTTTTTGGCTATTGTAAATGGTAATGTTTCTCTGATTTCTTTCTCATCCCCTTTATTGTCTGTATGTAGTAGAGCTACTGATTTTTTTAAATTTTGTATCGTGCCACTTTGATGAAGGTGTTTATCAGCTGAAGGAGTTACCTGGTAGAATTCTTTGGGTAGCTTATGTAGACTATCATATCATCTGCAAATAGTGACAGCTTGACTTCTTCCTTTCCAATTTGTATCCCCTGGTCTTACTGCTGTAGCTAGAACTTCAAGTACAATATTGAAGAGATATGGAGAGAGTTGACAGCCTTGTCTTGTTCCTGATTTTAGAGGAATCATGCTGAGTTTCTCTCCATTACTTTGATGTTGGCTGTGGGTTTGATGTATATTGCTTTTATTATGTTTAAGTATGTTCTTGTTATCCCTGACCTCTCCAAGGCCTTCATCATGAAGAGTTGTTGGATTTTGTCAAAGGCTTTTTCAGCATCTAGTGAGATAATCATGTGTTTTTTCTTTTTCAGATTGTTTATATGGTGGATTACATTGATGGATTTTCGTATGTTGAACCATCCCTGCATCCCTGGGATGAAGCCCACTTGATCATGTTACATGATTTTTATGATGTGTTCTTGGATTCCGTTTGCCAGTATTTTATTGAGTATTTTTGCATCAATGTTCATGAGGAATATTGGGCTATAATTCCCTATCTTGGTTGTGTCTTTGTGTGGTTTGGGTACTAAGGTAATTGTAGCCTCATAAAAAGAGTTTGGCAGTGATCCTTCTGCTTCTATTGTGTGGAACAATTTGAAAAGTATTGGTATTAGCTCTTCCTTGAATTTTTGGTAGAATTCTGCACCGGAGCCATCTGGCTCTGGACTTTTTTTTGTTGGAAGACTTTTTATGGCTGCTTCTATTTCTTTAGAGGTTATAGATCTGTTTAAATTGCTTATCTGTTCTTGATTTAATTTTGGTAAGTGATGTCTATCCAGAAAATCATCTATTTACTTTAAATTTTCCAATTTAGTGGAGTACAGGCTTTCAAAGTATGACCTGATGAATCTTTGGGTTTCCCCAGTGTCTGTTGTTATGTACCCCCTTTTCATTTCTTGTTTTGTTAATTACCATGATATTTCTCTGTCTTTTGGTTAGGTTGGATAAAGATTTGTCTATCTTGTTGATTTTCTCAAAGAGTCAACTCTTTGTTTCATTGATTCTTTGTATTATTTTCTTTGTTTCAACTTTATTTATTTCAGCACCCAATTTAATTATTTCCTGGCATCTACTCCTCCTAGGTGAGTTTACTTCTTTTTGTTCTAGAGCTTTCAGGGGTTCTGTTAATTCTCAAGTGTGGCAATTCTCCAGTTTCTTCATGTGGGCACTTAGTGCTATGAACTTCCCTCTTAGAATGGCTTTCACAGTGTGCCATAGGTTTGGGGATGTTGTGCCTTCATTTTCTTTGAATTCTAGGAAATCTTTGATTTCTTTATTTCTTCCTTTACCCAGAAGTGATGCAATTGAGCATTATTCAATTTCCATGAGTTTGTGGGGTTTCTGAAATTTCTGTTGATGTTGAATTCTAGTTTTAAGCCATGGTGATCCAACAAGATACAGGGGGTTATCCAATTTTTTTGTCTGTTGAGGTTTGCTTTATTGCCAAGTATGTGGTCAGTTTTAGAGAAGGTTCCATGTGGTGCTGAGAAGGTATATTCTTTTTTTGTTTGAATGGAATGTTCTATAGATGTCTGTTAAACCCAATTGTGTCATAACTTCTGTTCCATTGTTTCTTTGTTAAGTTTCTGTCTGGTGGACCTGTCCAGTGGTGAGAGTTGGGTGTTGAAGTCTCCCACTATAAGTTTAATGTGTTGTTTGAGTTCTTGTAATGTTTCTTTTATGAATGTGGGTGCCTTTGTATTTGGGGCATATATGTTCAGAATTGAGACTTCATCCTGATGGATTTTTTCCTATGATGAATATGAAATGTCCTCCTTCATCTCTTTTGGTGAATTTTAGTTTGAACTCTATTTTGTTAGATATTAGGATAGCTACACCTGCTTGCTTCTTATGTCCATTTGATTGGAAAGTCTTTTCCCAACCTTTAACCTTGAGGTGTGTTTCTTGTATGCAGCAGAAAGATGGATTCTGTCTTCATATCCATTCTGTTAGCCTGTGCCTTTTTATAGATGAGTTAAGACCATTGATATTCAGGGATATTAATGACCATCACTTGTTGATTCTTGTTTGCTTTGGATCTGTTTTGTGGTGGTATTGTGTATGAGTTTTCCCCTATTTCTGACTTCTCGTAAAGTAAGATTGTCTATTGCCCATGTTATTTTGAGTGTAGTTAACTTCCTTTATAAGAGTTGTCATGGTCATGGCATCTCTTCACAGCATAGAAATCCTAAGACACTTATGATGTACTTCGTCCAGGAAGGTTCTACTTTCTCAAAGTTCCATGATCTTTGCTAACAGTTCCATCAACTGGGCACTGAGCGTTCAAACACACAAGTCTTTCTCCACATAATGCCTTTGGCTCTCCAAATCATCAATCATGCTCAGTGTGGATGGGTGCTGTATGTGCCAGCTTTTTTAACCTATAACAAGATGGCAAGAGTCTTAAGAACCTACAACTCAGAAAAGCAAACTGTATATGCCCAAAGAATAAGTGAGTCAGGGAAGCTCATGACTAGCCAGGCAAATTGCTTGGTCCATTCCTGGAGTCTCTTGTATTTGAGCCAGACACATTTGAGGATACTGGCATTTCTCCTCTCAATACAAATCTTACCATTCTCATGTACAAAATCTTCCCAAATATCCTTCTTACTTATTTCTGACTTAAGGAAACCCAGATGGGGTTTCCTCTCTCTGCCTTGTTTCCTCATTACCAAAACTTGAAGCCTTATCTCTGCTGTGGTAATATCACAGGGTTAGGAGGTAACATCCACAGCATCAACCATGTATAGTCTTTATCCCTTCTCCTCTTCCTAACTATCTGAGATGGCACGTAATACCTCTATGGGTTCTGAGATCTATGTAAAATGGGAACAGAGATTCCAATTCCATATTTTATTCAGGTCTTCATAAATTTTAATTATATATATTACATATATATAAACAGGAGAATGTTCAGACTCATGATCTAAAAAATAATAATCTGGCATCATCCTAATTTTATGGACCTTCTTGTCATTCTGTATCTGCCCACCCTACCACCATGGACACAGGGACAAGCCTAAGGCCTCATCCTGTCCTATCCCCATTTCTCCAGTTTCTAAAGGAAGTAAGGGAGAGGAGTCATTGACTTCATTATAGATTCTAAAGTGATACTGAAATATAAGTGATTCACTTAAAAATTAGTCTTCCTGGAGTCTAGAATCATAGCTCAGTGGTAGAGCATTTGCTTATCACATTTGAGACCCTAGGTTCTATTTAGAGCACCAGTTCTCTCCGTCACCTAGCCTTTTGGACATTTCTTGCAAACTCCCTTATTGTGTCCAACCTTGCTCTGATTCTCTAAGAGCAGAACTGTCCTTGTGTTGATTTCTGAGCATTTTTACTGACCCTTTAATTGACTTTTGGCTCTTTATCACCTGCTTTCCCGAACATATTATTAGATGTTATTAGAAACAAAAGCATTTGTGTCCCCCGAGAAAGCATCGATGACAACTGCTAGAATGATGAATTTTTTTCACACTCATTCTCCCTATATACTCAACAATAGGGCAATCCTGCAGCTACATTGAGACCTAGCATATTTCCCAAATTCCCATAGCATTCAAGAAGCCCTTGCCATCTGGTTTATGAAATAACCCCAGCCAGATGCCCACCATCAAAGGCACAAGGGCTTTGGAAGTCCTGACAGTGGAGGACAGCACAGACTTTCCCAACTAATAAGTCACATCTCATTCATATGGCAAGAGACCATGTGGATAAACATGGCAGGGTGTTAACAAACTGAAGACCATGTTTATAACCAGGAAATATTCCCAGAAGTTGAAGGTCTATCTGAATAGCATTATGTCTGAGTATCACTATATATGAAAGCAGTGAATATTATTTTGGGGCATTTGAGAGTTGAATAAAGCAGTATCTTCCCTATCCATCATGGATATCCATCCCAAATAAACTGATCATTATCTTGTTGCTTATTTGTTACCAGTGTCGAGTTTGGTTTGGAAAAAGGATGCAAAGTTTTTAATCTTATTTTTCAAAGTCTTTTCAACAAAAGTATACATGAACTATGTTTTTATCTGATGAATGAAATGCAATTGTTCCTGTTTTCTTAGTTGCTTATTCTTGATTTATAGTAACTTATGTTAGTTTTCAATACATTTTTCTTTTCTTTTCCTGTATGTCTCTCTCTGTGTGGGTCTCTCTCTCTCTCTCTCTCTCTCTCTCTCTCTCTCTCTCTCTCTCTCTCTCTCTCTCTCTCTGTGTGTGTCTCTGTGTGTGTGTGTGTGTGTGTGTGTGTGCGCGCGCGCGCGTGCGCGCACGCTCATGCAAGTACAAGAAAAGTGCCGTGGTACAAATGTGAGAGACAACTTGAGAGAGCCAAATTACTCCTCTCACCATGCAGGTACTAGGAATCCATCTCAGGTCATCCATCTCAGTGACAAGTCACAGATCAAATTGGCCTAAAACTCACAAAGATTCACCTGCCTCTGCCACCTGAGTGCTGGGATTAAAGGCGTACACCACTATACCATTAATTTTTGATGTCAATAATTAGCTCAAATTTTATTCTTAATAAATGTCATAAGTTCTTTATAGAAATATAATACTTACTTTGGAAGCCAGCAAAATAGCGCAGCAGATAAAGGAGCTTAATTCCCAGAGCTTATGTAGCAGAAGGAAAGAACCGACTTCCACAAGACCTCCATACATCCACCATAACATGCGTGTACCACATATATACTGAAAGAGAGAAAGAGGGAGAGAATAGAGCATTTTATAAGTTTGGCTCATTAGTGTACCTCTAAGGCTTACGTGTTGAAGGCCTGGTCTCCAGCCAATAGAAGGTGATAGAAACTTTAGATGAGGCTGAAATGGAAAAAAATAAGTCACTGGAAGTGTATCATCAAAAGGTGGTATAGAACCCCAGTCGGCCCACACCTTCTTCCCTCTGTGTCTGTCTCTCTATCTTGGCTATAGACACTATTTCTTCCCACCTAGGGTTGACCCACCAGAGGCCTACAGATATGATGCCAAGAGCCCATGAGCTAAAATTTCTCAAATCATAAGCCATAATGAATGCTTCCTGCTTAGAAGTCAATTGTCTCAGATATTTTGTCACAGCAACAATAAGGGCTATAAAAGTTCATGACTATTAATTTTCAAAATATATTTGAACATACGCAAGCATAAGAATAATCTTGTAAAATTTTAGAATGTTAAATATAGGATATAATGTAAGTTGGTTTCATTACTCTTTTGTGTATTTGTGGATTTCAGTGGTTTAATAGAATTTATTTTTAATGTTTTTAACAGTGAAGATAACCCAAAAACATTTTTTTTGAAAAGTCAATTTTTCTGGAACCAAAAAAGGTCTATAATCCTTTATTGTGCATTAAGTAGATTCAAGTTTTTCTGACATTTATTTTCTCATCAAAGTAATCAAAATTTTGATTAAAGCCAGACAGCCATCAGACTCACAAAACAAATAGAGACGTTATATGCTTATGGCCCTATTTAGGCAATATTAACAAGGAGAATCAAAAATTTGAATCCATGAGTCATGGTTGTTCTTTGTTGCTGTCTTAACAGCTTATATTCGGACTAACATTATCAAGAGAAGCAGCTAAGCCAAGCAAATCAAATCCAGCACCGTTTATACCCTACCTACCACACAGAGAAAATGTTTAGAGTTTTAAATTTATCCTCAAGTATAAGGCAGAAAGGAAGTTTTTCAAGAACTGGTTACAACAGTACAAGATGGATATTCAAAGATGCTATAATTCACAGTATCTCTTGCTATCCATGAAGGATTGGTTCCAAGACCTCTTGAGTATATCAAATTCATGAATGCATCAGTCCCTTATTTAAAATGGTGTCATATTTGCATAAAACCATGAACTTCCTTCCAGGTGCTTAAATCATCCCTAGGCACTTATAACAACTCAGACAATGCAAATTCTATCTCAACTGTTGTACTATATTGTTTAAGGAATGAAAATATGATGGGAGAAAAGCCTCTTGACATTCCTGTGGGGGGTTATCTTGATTTAATCATTAAGGTGGGAATTAACTTACCAGCGAGTAGGACATTCCCAGGCTGGGATCCTGGACTGTTCAGAGGGTGCAAGGAGAAAATCTCTTGCATGCATTTATACTGCTCTGCTTCCTTATTACAGGTGTGATATAATTAAATGCTTCAAGATCTTACCACCTGTAATTCTGCACCGAAATGGATGATACCCTTGAACTGAGGGAGAATTCCCTTCTCCCTTGAGTGATTTGCATAAGAATGTTTTATCTCAGTAACAACAAAAGAGACAAACCAAAGACAAGAAAAAAGTAGACTGTACATGTTAAGTACAAACAAAAAATACTTTTAATTCACAGTTGTTGAGGTCCACAAATGCAGAACCTGCAAATCCAATGGACCACTATACATTTAGCAACTAAGAACAAATGCTAAAAATTCTGCTTAGTGTCTCGCATCATCATTTTATCAGCTTACGTGGATATCCTCAACACTGCATAGAGACAGTAATGTTAAATCTCGTTATATAATGGACATATCACATGTCTAAGATATCATCAAATGTGATCATTTCCATTACAGAATTATGGATTCACAAGTTTAGTGGCTGTGAATTCAGGGTAGAAAGGAGCTAGGACTAGAGGTGGCATTTTAAAGAGTTGAGTGTACTATAGAATCTGCTTACAATGACAATGAAGAGCCTTCTATCCAGCAGAGAGAGGCCACCAACACGGCAGAGACTGAAGAAAAGTGAGATGGTAACAGCTTCGCATTGCATCACCAGAGACTTCTCAGGAGGATGGTTCTATGTGGGCGTGGTACTCATAGATCCTTCCTGTAAGGAACATAGGTGTGTCAAGAGCCTGCCAGAAGGAAGTAGCTGAAGGAAGGACAGGAGGAATGGAGTCAGAAGGACAAGCGGTGGGAACAGCTAAAATGGTTACTCTAGTGCACTGCATTCTTGCGACTCCTGATGTCACTAGATACTGAACTCATCTGCTAGTATGGATGGGCGGGAGCCAGGTGGACTCTACCTCTCACAGGTGCCTGGTGCACTGTGGGTGCTCAGGCATGGTTACTGATCACAAGCAGGCTCAGTAATGCCCCCAGCAACCTGCTTCCACACATCAGGGATACTAGACAATGACTTTTTCCTTCCCTGGGTCCCATCTGGCTTCCAGACACCCTCCTGTCAACCTTGGGTTCCAGCAAGACACTCAGACAAATATCAGCTCTGCCTTTACACACTCTCCTGGCCTTTGAAAATCCCTGGGTAACTGCCACATTATCCATGAGAGAACCAAAATGAAATTTAGCCTTCAATAACTTTTAAAGAGGTTGGGAGAGGCTTCTGGCTAATTATAATTCTCAGAAGCTCCTGTCACAGTGACCTTCCCTTCAGACACACACAGAATAATGAGATACAGCAGCCTCCATGGAGTTACCCAGTCTGAACACGTCCACACGGTAATGCCAAGCAGCGACTCACTCTTCTGCCATCTGCCCTGCCCCTCCCAGCCATCACACAGCAGAGGTGACAATGGGACCTCCTGCTTCACAGACTTGTTCTCTCATAAATGGCAGTTGGAAGGAAGTCCTCAACACAGCACTGGGGATCTGACCTAGACTCAAATACATCTCCATTGTTTATTAGCTCTGTGACTTTGGGAGGCATTTCTGGATTGGGCCCTCTCCAAATGCATCTGTTGAGGTTCTAACCCTCAGTGCCAACTACATTTGGAGATTAGAGCTCTGGGGATATCATTGGGGTTAAATTAGGTTGTAAAGATGGTGCCCTAACCCACTGGAATTGCTGTTATTGCATTGCAAGGAAGAGACACCAGGCACACTCAGACATAAGGGCATGTGAGGATCCACAGAGAAGCACACCTGTGATACACTGGCCTTCCAATCTCCAGACCTGTGAGCCTATACATTCCTGTTGATTAAGCAATCCAGTCGGTGGTATTTTGTTACAACACTGACAGGCTTTTTAATCTGTCTTGGATCCTTTCTGTAATGGAGATAATCAGAGACACAACCTCGAAAGGCTGGTATGAAGGATGAATGAGCTAAGAAGTGACAGACCAATGGCTGGCCCAGAAAAGAGGCTGCACTCAAGAGGCTGCACTCACACACATTAAGTCTTCATTTTAATGGTTCAACTCACCAGTCTCACAAATTGTCACAGTCAGACTTGCAAGCCAGAATCCTCAGGGTCATGATTTAATAGATTGATCACTGTGTCATTGTAACCTGATATCATCTATGTCTCCTCTACAGCAGCTGTTGCCCCTCTCACTCCTCACAACAGTACAGGGTAGCAGTCAGGAGCACAGGATCAAAGTTTAAAGGGAGTTCTAACCAAGAACCAGTCACTGCTCCAAGTAGATGAAGCAGGCAAGGTCTCTACTGTCCTGGCACAAGTATTCACCATGGGAGACAGATACTGGATAAACACAGCACAAATAAAACAGTTTCAGAGAACAGTTAACTACGGTGGTTATGACCAGGATGACAGGTGTCTTAGTTAGAGTTTTCATTGCTATGAAAACCAAGACCAAAAGCAATGTGGGGAAGAGAGGGTACATTTTGCTTATACTTTCATATCACAGTCCATCACTGATGAAAATCAGGGCAAGAACTCAAGTCGGTCAGGAACCTGGAGGCAGGAGCTAGTGCAGAAACCATGGAAAAGTGCTACTTATGGGCTTGCTCTCCTTGGCTTGCTCATCCTGCTTCCTTATAGAACCCAGGACCACCAACCCAGGGGTGGCACCATCCACAATGGCTCCCACATCAATGACTAATTAACAAAATGCCCTGCAGGCTTACATCCAGATCTGATGGAGGCATTTTCTCAATTGGCATTCCCTCCTTTTGGATGACTATAGCTTGTATCAAGTTAATATAAAATTAGTCAGCACAACAGAGAAGGACCTCTCCACAGAAATAGTGCTCCCACTAAGACCTAATAATGAGAAAGAGCCATTCATGGTAAGGTCTAGGGAACACAGCGAGCAAAGACCCTGACTGAAAACCAATCTGAGATTTTTAGAACCAATAGTAAGGAGGGATTGTGACAATTCATTAGTCCTCAGCAAGACCTCTGCCTGGCTATCTTTTTACTTCATGCAAGGATTTCATTTTTCATCTTTGGCCATCTGAAAAAAATGGATGTTCTATTAAAGAGAACCGTCAGAAGAATGTGCAGTTAAGGGAAAAGTGGTGGTCAAGGAAGAGATAGAAGTTGATACTGGAGAGCAGACAGAAGCCATGAATGTCACAGCATTGTGTGAAGGTCAATCTTGATTGTCAACTTGATTGGTTGACAGGTGCCTCAGAGATCAGTGACGCACCCCTCCAGGTATGACAACGAAGGCTTTTCCACAGACAATTAGATCAGGAGGGTTCTGACACGATGTATGGTCTAAGCCAGTGATAGGCTCAAAATGTGAACAGACTATTAAGAAGTGATGGAACTGTAGAGAGTAGGGTCTGGTGGGAGAAAGTAGGTCACAAGGGTGATGTTAATAGGGGTTATATCCTGCCCTGGCTCCTTCCTGTTACTGTTCGTCTCTACTTCCTGTCTGTTATGAGATAAAGAATCTTCCATGCTTGGGCCACCATGGTGTTCTTACCGTATGCATGGGACCAGACAATCATGAACTAAGTCATCTACAACTATGAATCAAAAGAAACCCATCCTCTGTGAGCTGTTTATGTCACCCATGAGAAAAATAAGACATGGGGTTGCTTAGAAATAACCTCAGTTGATGACCTTGTTTCAAAGATAAGAAAGTCAAGGTTTGATTAAGAACAAACATCAAGATGGTACTAAAACTTGGGGCTGGTGCCAAACTGTCCAACTCTTAGACCTATGTATGCGAAACAAGTGGCTGCTTTCCTCTTTTTTTGTTGTTTGGATAGTGTTGGTTTAGGGTTTTTTGTTTTCCAAGTGTAGGAGTCTCACACTGTGGTTCAGGCTAGCCTGAACTCGCATTCTTTCTGCCTCAGCTTCCCAAGTGCTAGGACTTGTGTGCCACCATACCAGGTTAAACACCTGAGCTCTTGAGTGCTAAATAAAGTCGTGCTTTGACATGTGCTGATTATACCAAAGGCTCATTTCTCGTACTTAAAGACACTCCACTTTGACTTAAGCATAAAAGCGATTAGAGGCAAATTCTTCTGAATGGGTTCCTAGTAGATATACCAAAATCTAAAACACCTTGGAAATTTTTCAAAGAAAATGAATTTTATTCAACCTTTCAGGTTCAGCTCCCCAGGAAGAAACCTATATGAACATTTCTCTCTCTACTCACCAAAACCCTAGACATGACCTTGTCTCCTCTGCCACCCAGCCTGTCTCCCTACATTTGTCTCCTATATTTCAGCTGTTGACACTGCTCTAATTACACTCTATATTGACAGTCTCAAAGCAGCGTCTTAGTCTTGCCTGTGACTCTATCCCAAATGTAGAAGGTCCATAAAAACTATGTCAGTTCATTTAATAATACATTAAAGTATGTTTGAAATATTCGTGTCCACTTACTTATTTAGTACTGAGAGCTTTTATTAACAGACACCGAATCATAAAAAGCACAAAAGCAGTGTCCGCCAATCAAACCAGACCATCATTCAGCCATATTATAACCTGTTTATACCTAAGAGAAATAGGAAGCATAATTAAATAAAAATGGGCTGGGGGGATTGTTCAGTGGGTAAAGTGCTTGCTGATCCAGCTTGAAGACCCAAGTTTGGAACCTTTGGTATATATGTAAGTGCCTAGAGGGTGTGGTGGCTCACCTATAATCCCACTGCTTTGGGGGATGGAGACAGGAATTTCCTAGGGCAAACTAGCTCAGTAGATTAGCTCAGTCAGTGAATGCCAAGTTCAGTGTGCTATGTAAGATGAAAAGGAATCAAGAAAGACACCTACTGCCAAATCTTATCTACACACACACATGCACACATATTTGCCCACATACATGGAAACACTAATACACACATACACACATGCCACGATTTGAAAATTGTAATAAAATATCAGCAAATTCAAAATGTAAATGCCCTTAGAGAACTAATGGATCAAGAGAGGCTCATCTCTACTGTGGTACTGGGAACACCCCTGCAATGTCTACTGGTCTATGTGTGAGCCAAGGTTGACTTTCAAACCATAGATGGCTTTGCCACCAATAAAAAAAATTTACCAAATCCTTTAATAACTCTGGGTAACATTTGAGCAAAAGACTGATAATTGCAAGTGTCATATCTACATATGAAAGTGTGATAGAATCTGTAAAAGTCAAGGAAATCATTTCTTTCCTGTGTAGGAATGCCTCCTGCATTTCAATGTTCTGGCATCATTGGCCCCACCCACTAATTAACATCACAGCCTTCCAGTCCTAACAAATGTCAAAGTGCCCTCTAGGGGGCAGCATTCTCCCCAGGAGACTTGATGCTATAGACCTCTAGACTAACCCTTGACAAAGCTCAAATAACACTTTCTATTTGAGAGGGTTATTCTGTCCCTCTGCTGGTAACATGGTAAGCTTTTTTTATGTTCTCACTTTGTAATAAATTTGAAAACAATTCTGAGTTAGAGATAAAACTTCTCTCGAAAAGAAAACCAAAATAATTAAAACTTGCTACATGAAACAAAAGCTAGTGAAACCCAAGTTTCTGACATCTCTCCCCTGTGGATTACACACACACACACACACACACACACACACACACACACACACACACACACACACACGAACACACTGCAATTCCTTAACAGTTGTGACCCATTTGTGCCCACTAGTTGGGGAAAAAGGTTGCCTAAAACAATGAGGAAAGAACACTGATAGCCCTGGACCAGTGACTACATTGTCAAACCATTTCAGAACACTGTGAAAAAAATGAAGACACAGAACTGAGCTGTATCAGATTCGTCTTTCAAACCTTCCACAGCGCTATTTTACATACTTGTTTTGTGTGTCTCTCCGTGGAAATCTAACCCTTGAGTGCTCCTCCACAAACCATCAATCTTTGAAATACAATTTAAAGATGAGAGGCTATGCAGCAAGCAAGTACAAGCATCCAGGGTTGATGAAAAGCAAGGGAGACCTTGGGTTTTAGAAGGAGTGCCTGCAGACTGCAGCTGGAGGACCAAGATCTTCTTATTGCTATGGTAACACATGAAGAGAGATGGCACATCTTTTATGCTCTTCAGAAACTGGAAACCATTTGCAGTTACCCAGTGTTAACAGAAATCAGAAATTTCCAGAAAAAAAGAAAAAGAAATGATGGAAGGGAGGGAGGGAAAGAAGGAAGGAGGGAGGGAGAAAGGAAGGAAGGCACATGCGATAAACATTCTACAAGGATGATTAACTGGTTATATTTTCAATAATTGTAGAGAGCTGGAATATTATAGGTTAGGATCCAAGTATATCTTGGACTGCCTTTACCCTCTATGTGGCCATGTATTGCCTACCCCTGTGCTTAACCTAACATCCTTGTGAATGTTAGGTGAATCTCTTTGGAATATACAAACAGACCCCTAAGTCCACCAACCAAAAAGATAAGAATGTTGTCAAACAGCATATAAGGCTTAAAGCAAATTTCTTGACCTACCTGATGTTTCCACCAAAATATTTTAAGAATATCTTCACTAACGATTTTCTTTGTTCTGTTACTATAAAAAAAAGCTCCATGAAAGTGTTACCACTTTGGACAGTATTTAGGGTAACCTAAATCTGTCTCTGGGCCACAGTCACTAATATGACTACAGAATAAATTGTCTCTTATCCCTTCGAGGCAAGGCCTGTGATTTTTACGTTGACATTAGCAAGGAATTAAAAGAAAGGAAATTGATAAAGAAGAAAGGAAAATAAAAGGGTATATGCCATTCACGAAGAGTCAGAGAGACCAGCAGACAATCATAGCTACCCCTTTCTCCTCCATGAGGATTCTGTCTCACATGAGAAAGCTGTTTACTCTTTCCACACCTGGTAAACATTTGGTCTTTCATGCTAGCATCAGCTGGCCAAGACGGATTAATGGAGTTCATGGGGATTACAGAACACTACAAGCAATAGAGGACAGGAAATACATAATTCTAAGATTTCATGTAAGTGATAACCAATCGAGAAAGAAAATATTCTCTCAGAATAATTTGAGTATTCTTACGATAGGTAGTCTCCAAAGCATATTTTATCCATTTCTTTCTTTCCAATATGCATGTTGTTTCTATCTTTAAGGGGTGGAGTCGATTTCTTCTCATGATCTATGTGATCTGTGATTTCCTTTTGACTGACTGAGGTGACCAGACTAACATACTAACATACCTTTGAGAGCAGGTTTTCAAAAGTATCTACTGTAACGTGCATTCTTTCCCGCCAGCTGCCTGGGTTCCGCTGCTGTCTCAGCCCCCAAATAATACATAAGACACTATATTAATTATGATGCTGTTGCTATGGTTTCTTAATGGCTATCTCTGACTTAATTATTAACCCATAATTACTAATATATATTTTTATAAGGTCTTATATTACCGAGGATGCAGCCTCATGTGTTCTCTCTTCCCGGGATCACTTGGTGAATCCAACTCTTGACTAAATTTCCCAGAATCCTCCTTGACTCCTAGTCCCACCTATCTTGCTTCCCTATTGGCCAACAGTGATTTATTTACCATTCAATAAGACAACATATACACAGAAGGATGTCCCCCATCAATCTATCTACTCCATCTTCCCTGTGAGAAACCAGCTACCATATAGTAAGTTCAACCACTATGAAAAGCTATGAGGTAATCCAAGAAAGCCTTGGAAAGAGAGAATAAAAACCTCTCAGTTCCCAACTTTTCTAGGCCTACTAACTAATAAACCAGATCCACAAGCAAAGACTTGGGTAGTCTAGCCCTAACTTCCACAAGGAGCAGAAAAGCACTCATGGGAAATAAAAAACTGTTTCTGTTGTTTCAAGAACAAATATTGAGGATAGTTGATAAAAGTACAACTGAAAATTGACATAACTTCCAAAACTAAAACAGTGTATTGAACTTTGAAAGAAAACTTTAGTGACTGGAGACTTACTGTCATACAATTTGCATGAATTAAATCGCCTGTGCTTTGCAGTAACCTACTTGAATGATATGCCTTTATTATCCCCATTTTAGACACAAGGGATGATTTCTGTCCAAGCAGTAACAAGCGTCAGGTACAAATAGCAAGTTCACATATGTGACTACTGTACACAAGATCACAGTTCAGGGGACTTGGAGGCACATAAAACAACACAAAACTCAGCAAAGGGATGCTTCTTCGGGGGAGAGAAATGGAGTAGATTTGGGGTTCTGGGTGGAGTGACTGAAGCAAAGAGACATGAGAGGAGCAGCTTAAGAACACTTGAGTCTGTAAAGGAAGGTACACACAGCCTGCTGGGGACAGTATGGAAGTTAGGTTAAGAGTTTTGAGAAATGACTTTACCCGGTATGAATTGTCATCGACTGGGGACTATAACACTGAATTTCTGCCTTCTATCTGTTTGGCAATTTGCTATACATGAACATAACGGAGTGGGGGAGAGATTTTTTTCTTTGAGAATTTCAATACAATCAGTTTTGAACATTGTGCTGGCTAGATTTATGTCAACTGGACACAAACTAGAGTCAGTCATCAGAAAGGAAGGCACCTCAATTGAGAAAATGCCTCTGTAAGATTGGGCTATAGGCAAGCCTTCAGGGCAATTTTCTTTTATTTATTTTTTCTTATTATTTTCTCATATATTACATCCAGATTGCAGTTTCTCATTTCTCCTCTCTTCCCAGTCCTCCCTGCCCCCCCATCACTTCCCCTTCCCCCAGATCCATTCCTCTTCCCTCCTTCCCTTAAGAAAAGGGTAGGCCTTCCAGGGATATCAACCAAGCATAGCATATCAAGTTATAATAAAACTAGGTACATTTCCTCATGTTAAGGTTGGACACAGCAGCCCAGTAGGAGACAAGGGGTCCCAAAAGCAGACAAAAGAGTCAAACAGCCCCAGCTCCCAATGCTAGTAGCCCCACAAGAACACCAAACTACACAAACACAACATATACACAGAGGACGTAGATCAGACCCATAAAGGCTCCCTGATTGCCAATCCCATCTCTATAAGGCCCTATGAGCCCTGCTTAGTTGATTTGGTGGGTTGTTTCATGTGGTGTCCTTGGCCCCTCTGGCTCCTACAATCCTTCCTCACCCTCCTCCTTAATTAGCGATTGATGTTGAAGCACTATCCCATTGTGGGCAGTGACACCTCTGGCCAGGTGGTCCTGGGTTCTATAGGAAAGCAGATTGAACAAGCTGTGAGGATCAAGTCAGTAAGCAGCACCCCTCCATGGCCTCTGCATCAGCACCTGCCTTCAGGTTCCTGCCCTACTTGAGTTCCTGCCCTGATTTCTTTTGATGATGAGCTATGATATGGAAGTATAAGTCCAATAAACCTTTCCTCCATGACTTCTTTTTGGTCATGGTGTTTGATTACAGCAATAGAAACTCTAACTAAGACAAACATATTCACCTCCTAAACCCAGGAAATATTTTACAGCTCTTCATGGTAGGCTTCACTGGGAACTGATACATGTATCCCTACATTTTTAATTTCCTAGATGATTTCAAAGATGTACTATATATACATATATTATATAAATAAATTATATATTGTGTAAACTTGTATTTGTGTGTGTGCACTTATGTGTCCATGTGTATGTGCATGCATATGTGGATGACATGTGTATGATGGTGCTCACTGCAACCTGAAGAGGGCATGAGATCTCCAACTGTTATTACAAGCAATTGTGAGCCATCTGACATGAGTTCTAAGATTTAACTCCTCCTGTGGAAGAGCAGTGCGTGCTCTTAATCACTGAGCATCCCTCCAGTCTTCCCAGACAATTTTTAAAATGTAGGTGTGCTTGAGAACTAACTTTAAGCAGATATAGCTCTTAACTCCAAGAATAAATAGCTCAATAGCAATGATCCCTTGAGCTCACATCAGTCCACCATGGGAGATGACTATCTTACATACTTCAGTCCAGATTTACCCTGTTGCTCTAGGTTGTACAAGAAAACAGAAAAGACCTCCCCCAAAACAAATGTGTTTGGTTTGCTGGCCCTTGCAGGTGTAGAATGGTTGGTGATATGGGAGGTAACCCAATTTGAACATTTTTTAAACAAAAATAAGTCTGAAATTCACCTTAACAAAAGCCAACACAAACCCCTCTTAAAGAAAAAACAAGAGCAATAAACCACTCATGTGTCTTTATCTCTTCAGAGACCCCTTCCAAAAATACCCATTATAATCACTAAATAATCCACCACTCCCCAACAGAAGGACTTCCCAAGCTTTTATTTTTAAATTTTTACTTTTTGCACCTTTTTCATCTATGCCTTCTTTAGCACAAATGATAAGCACGCTTCATGAAACGTTGCCAACTAATTAGTGGTGAGTTTTATCTGGCATCTTTACTGTAAATTTCCTCATAGCCTACGCGTTTACCTCTTTTGTGATTGGCATCACACCAACACTGCTTTCTTTCACAAGATCTGCTTTCTTGCCTCCACACAATGTAAAACAAATCACACACACACACACACACACACACACTTTTGTTTTTCAGTTTTGAAAGTAAAGTCACTACTACATAGGACCAAATGAGGAGCAGCATGACTTAGGAGACTCTGTCAAGTAGAGTAGTCCATAGGGACATTCAAACAGGAAGTAAGAGAACTTGCAAACCTTTTTGTGGCTCTGAGTATCAAAATTTTCATTTCAGCATCTCAACTAAGAATTCCTCTATCTCCCTTACCCCTAGGCACCATTTCCTATTGCCAGTGCCCAGACACTAACCATTTCTCAGACACTGCCCATCTCTCTCATTCTAAGTTATCACAATACTAGATCTGCCCTGTCACTATCAGCGGAGAACTTTTCCCAGTGGAGACTGGATGCTGACAAATTCTATCCAGTGGGTGGAGGTGCACACGTATTTAGGATACTTTGCCATTTTAAAGATTCTTCAGATATGTCTCCAAGGAATTATCCAAAGTCACAGATAAAAGAGGTAGTTCCTAACTCTCGATTTCCTTTCTCTTGACTTTTCCTTCTCAGAATAAGAAGGCATTTCCAAGAATAGCAAACGGGAATGAGTTGGATGCGTGTCAGTTCAGTTACTCTGCTTGAAGGCAATCTCCTTCGGCCATTTGGGGAAACATTTTTGGTTTGTAAAGCGGGTAAAGTTTCAAAGTAAAACCCATTTGCAGACATCTATTTCCAGGAAGCCATAAACATCCTTCCCAAGTTCTTTGCTAACTCGGACCTAACACAGATTTGGCAGAAAAAAAGGCTAGCTTGTTTTAGGACCTGAGATTTGGTGTGGTTTCATTTGTACACTGTTGGCATTCTGTTGATTTTCTCTGTCACTCAAAGCAATAGAAAACCATTATGTGTTAACATCACTAAACAAGCAACCAGAATCAAGGATTGTAATTATCAAATTGCATTATCAAATAAATGCCATTCAAGAATGAGTGACTTGGCTGTCTCCAGATACCATTCACAGTGGGAACTGTCCATATAAATGTCATAAGCAACAAAGCATATCAATATTCATCAAAAAATTGCCTTCTAATTACAATCAACATGTTCTCACCTAAAACCTAAACATAATACAAGAGTAGCTGCTTCTATCTGACCTAACTGTAATATCCTACCTAGGCTTTCATAACATCTTCAAGGTAGACCCAACCACAATCCAAACTTCTCTTGAAGATTTGCTTGCTTAGATGCTAGATGGGCTCCTAAAATGCAGTCCAGAAGACCAACAGTAGGCCTGTCTACTCCATCCAGTTTTTGTTTCAACAGTTAAATGTTCTTACTTCTTTTTCCAAACTCTTAAATGCTTCATGAAACATACCACTAAATCATGTGCAATCAATAAAAACAGGAGCATGGTGAAACTATAAATTTGGAGGAAACCAGACACTTATCAAAAAACAACATTGGTTGGCTTGTAAAGTCATTTATATGGCTTGGCCCATGAGAAGGTGATGGGAAAGACCTCATAAAAAGTGGGGAGGGCTTGAAAAGAAACAACTAATTGAAAATATCCAAGTTCAGGCAAATCCCCTTGAGGAAACCACTTATGTAATGTGATTTATGGGGTTCTGGGAAAGGTCAAAAATACCAAAAATGCTACCTACCCTCCCTGTCTCCCACAGGCCTCAGAGTCCCCCATTTCTCATTCTGACCTAAATCTTCACAGTTATTGAAATTTTAAAATACTATCACCACTGCTACATTACCATGAGTTGTATATAAAGTCATATGTCATCAGACAAGCTACAAGGATTTGGCAAAACTCAGAGAGAAAACACATGGAGAGTGGTGGGACGGAAGCAGGGTTAAACCAGGTCTAGAATGTCTAAAAGGTGGAGGGATGAAGCATCGCTGAGAGGGACCTTTACTAAGTCAGAAAATAAAGAAAAGCAAGTCCACGAGGATAGAAAAGAGAAAGAAACTAATATCGCTTACACAGCTACTATCTACCATGCTGGAGATGCTTACGGAGTTCCCATTTATTCTCTTCTTTCATATTCAGAATCACTTACTAGTCGCATATTATAGATGCTAATTTTTTAGCTTATAAAACTGTGGGCTCTGGGGGGATAAGAAGCTTGAGAGCGTTGACAAAATGTAAAATGGAAATGTGTCTCCACAGCTCTTCATTTCAGAGCCTCACCATGATTCTGTATTCCAGGATACTTTCTTGCATGGAGTCCTTGCTTTCTTTCTGCACTCTCTAGAATGTCCAGCATAGCGCTTCATTCTTTACCTCTCACATTACTGAGAAAAAAAGACGGAGAAACGAAGGTCTAGAGAGATGCCTCAAGAGTTAAGAACACTAACTGTTCATGCAGAGAACTGAGGTTTTGTTCCCATTGCCTACAGAGGGCTCAAAGCCATCTGTAACCTAGATCAGTGTTTCAGGGTATCAGAAGCCCTCTTTTGGCCTCCTCAAGCCATGGGTACACATGTGATACACAGACATGAAGGCAAATAAGTCACACATAAAATAAAAACTAACCCATCTTTCACAATTAAAAGGAGGGGCAACAAAGTGGAGAACCAAATTTGCCTCCTTTATAGTTTTGCTTTAAAGCAATGGTTTTTGGATTCTGCTTTTCACCATGTAAGCTTACCCTGGGAGGTAAGATTAACCACAAACCCAGTCTACTCACATGGCAATCACATGCACATTGGAAGAGCTATGGGACCACCAGGCAAAAGACCACTGCAGAAAAGATGTGAATAAACACCCCACAAGTAAGACTACGTGAGAATATACTAATGGCCCGAGGGCACATGCAAAGCTGGTCAGCATACGCATCAGGCAGATGCGTGCTAAAACATCCATGCGAGATTACTCCACACCTACTGTGTAGATGAGCTTGGCAATCATGCCAGATTAACAATAATTCTCAACAGTAGACATTCTTAAGCTTGGCAAGAGGAAAGCAGAATGGCTGTAGCCATATCAGAAAATAATTTGGCATTTTCATATGAGAATGAATCAGATTACAATATGATCCTCCCTACTTTTTATGAGGTCTCCTCATAAAAACTCTTAGGTAGTTATCAAAGAAAAGTGAAAACCCATATCTTCATTAAAACTTGTACATCATTGCCTTTATCAGCTTAATCATAAATGTCCTGAATAAAAGATATCTCAAATGCCTCTGAACAAGTGTATGGATAAACAAACCACAAAGTTCTACAAATGAGATATTAGTCAGCAATGAATATGAAACAATAACCAATGTACTCAACGATAGGGATAAAGTTTGAAGGCATCCTGTTTAGTAACAGAATTAAGACTTCATTAAATCCAACTACAGATACAATGCAAAAGTCCTGGAAAGAAAAACCTAATCCACTGAGGTTATAATCAGATCAGTGGTGCAATAAAGATTAGGATATGGTATGAAAACAGATTGAGGAGGTGCTGTGCTCCATGGTGATGATGGAGCTCTTTATCTTGGTTGTGATAATGGTTGATTTAATGCAGAAGTTTGTCAAAAATCTAAAGAACACTCACATAAAATGTGTGCCTTGTACTTCCACAGCATCTATTTTGAAACACACCCAGGAATTGTTAAGACACAACTGGGTCTTTGAGGCCATTTTCTTCATTCAGTCCTTTATCTATTCTAGTTTTTAGCTTTGCTAGGTTCTCCTCTCGAGTCCCATGAAGGATGGTGACCCCATCTGTCCTGCAAACGTTAAGCCGACTTCATTACAAAAATACCCCAGGACTAATGCCAGACCTAATGAGTATCTTAGACCACTTGGAAGAAGAAAGGATATTTTTGGCTGTGGGTAATTGAACTTCATTTCAAATTAGAATCTAAGCTGTTATTTTCTCTGTACTGGATCCAAATCACTCAAATTCCTGAAATCCATCCATGGTTACTCTCTACCTGATGCCAAAATGTCCTGATGAAAAGTGAAATATTAAGCCAGTTTTGTGAGTTGTCTGTCCTAAAATCTAAAGGCTCAGCTCTTTGGCAGGCCAGCTGAACAGTCAACTGATGTTCTCACTGTGCATTGGGAAGTCTCAGAACCACGCAGATGTACTGAGCTGCCCATGATGCAATTCTCCACATGAGAGACCCTAAAGACTCCACGAGAAAACTTTTAAAACTCATAAGCACTTTCAGCAAAATGGAAGGATACAGAGAGAGAGAGAGAGAGAGAGAGAGAGAGAGAGAGAGAGAGAGAGAGAATCAGTAAGCTTGCTATATAGCAATGACAAACATACTGAGGAAGATATCAGAGCAACAAATACATTCACAGTTGTCTCAATAAAATAAAATATGTAGGAATAAGCCTAAGCAAAGAAGTGAAGGAATTCTACAATGGAAAGTTTAAAACGCTGAGAAAGAAATTGAAGAAGATGCTAGAGGAGAGAAAGATCTCCCGTGCATATAGTTTGCAGGAGTCAATGCTATGGATGTGTCTGTAATAATCCAAACTGTTTATACTCTCAATGCAATCCCCATCGGAACCCCAAAACCATTCTTCACAGAAAGAAAGAAAGAAAGAAAGAAAGAAAGAAAGAAAGAAAGAAAGAAAGAAACACAAGGCTGCAGAGCTCTGCTGATGGCCGATTTCAAGCTATATTACATAGTCATTGTAACAGAAACAGCACGGTACTGGCATAGAAACAGACAGATAGATCAATGGAACAAAGTAAATGATCCAGATCCAAACTCACACAGAGATAGTCACCTGATTTTTTACAAAGATGCCAGAACTATTCAGAGTGGAAAGACAGCCTCTTCAACAAATAGAATTGAGAACAATTGATAGTTACAGGTAAAAACTTGAAACTGGATCCTTATCTCTCATTTTTCACAACAAAATCAACTCCAAATGGATCAGAGATGTTAATATAAGTCCTGAAACTCTAACTTTGCTTCAGAAAAATGAAATCAAGATATAGGAGTAGGTAATAACTTTCTGAATAGGCCTCTTGCCACTCAGGAAATGAGGCCAGCAATCAACACATGGGACATCATGAAATAAAAAAAAACTTCGGTACGACAAAGGAAACAGTTAATTTTTTTTTGAAGAGGTGGCCTTCAGAATGGAGGCCACCTCTTTGCCAGCTATATATCTGACAGAAGATTAATCTAAAGAATTAAAAAAATCTAAGCTATCCAGTAAAGAAAAATGGGTCAAGAACCTGGCAGAAAGCATTGAAAATAGGACGTACAAGGGGCCAATAATTTTTATAATTTTATAATTAACATTTTAATGGGACCATTGTCCCTACATACTTTCTACTGCTGTGATCAAAAGTAACTTGGGGAAGAAATGGTTTATCTCATCATGCACTTCCAAGTAACAGTCTGGGCAGGAACTCAGAGCAGCAACCTGGAGGCAGGAACGGAAGCAGTGGCCATGGAGGAGTGCAAGCTACTGACTTGCTCCCTATGGTTTATTCAGTTTGCTTTCACATACGAGCCAGGACCACATGCCCATAGCAGGCTGATCCTTCTTAATTAATCATTAATCAAGAAAATGCCCCCCACAGACTTGCCCACAGAACAGTCTAGTGGAGGCATTTCTCAAAGAGTACTTCTTTTTCCAGATGACTTGAGTTTACATCAAGTTGACCAACTAGCACAAACATCCTGAGCATCAGGGAAATGCAAATCGAAGACTGAGATTCCATCCACCTCACCCCTATCAGAATGGCAATCAAGAAAACAAGTACCAATGGATGCTAGTGAGGATGTAGGGAAAGGAAACCCTTACCCACTGTTGGAGGGTGTGTACTCTGGCATGCACACTGCAGAAATCATTCTGGAGGCTGCCCCAAACCTAAAATTAGATATGATAACCCCAGGATTCCACAGCCTTTCATAGAGATTCTTGCACATCTATGGTGGTTGCTGCTCTCTCACAATAGCAAGGAAATGGAACCAGTATGTGCATCAACAAATGGATAGATGATGAAAATGTAGTTTACCCCAACACCCCAAATTCAGCTGGAAGAAGCTAAATCAGTCATTGTCCCTATCCCTTCAAAAGGGGAGGGTATTAAGAATGGGTGTTAAAATTTGGCTAAACAGGGTAAAAAGACCCCCAAAGAAAAGTAAATAGCTTATTTCTTGACTAAAATTCAAAAATATCCTTTGACCTCTTGGCAGCCTTGTCCTTGCCAGTGACTACATATGCCAAAGATATTTTGTGTACCCTGATCTCTAAACTGATTCCTAAACAATCTAAGGTTAGATTTCCAAATGGAAGAATAATAAGATAGCAATAAAGCCCTGTTAAGATGAAAACCCCTCCTGGTCTAGAGAATGGTACTTCTTAGCCCAGGCTAATCACTTGGTCAAGGGATTACCCCATAGGAACATGGGCTCACATTAATCCAGTAGTTAGTCCAGCAAGGACTCTTATTTCCTGAACTTTCCCTTTGTGTGTGCCTAGTGAGTCTGGTTGGGTCTTGACAAACATCTTTTATAAAAAGGAATTGCCTTGCTGAGCTAAGGAAAGAAGGAAGGAAGGAAGGGAAGTAGAGAGGTATATTCACTGTGAAATTTTACTCAGCCACAAGAAAAAGTTACATGTGTCATAAAATGGATAGAACTGGAAGCTATTATAATAAATGAAGTATTCCTCATAGAAAGACATCCTCTCTCTAATGTGTGGATTCTAGATTCTAATTCTTACATATTTGTATTTAATAGGAGTGAGTATGTGTAGGGGCTAAGAAACTAAAACAGGACCCATGAGAGAAAGAAAAATAGGCCTCAAACAAGAATAGTGGGAGAACAGTACAGCACATGTAATTTGAAAGTGTATGAGGGATGCCTTTAATTCCAGCACTCAGGAGGCAGAAGCAAGCGGGTTTCTGTGAGTTTGAGGCCAGCCTGGTCTACAAAGCAAGTTCCAGGAAAGCCAGGGCTGTTACACAGCGAAATCTTGTCTCAAAAAAAAAACTAGAAAGTGGATGAGAAATACTGGGGGTGGAAGGGTTTAAGCAGGCATGGGGAATGGGAGAGAGGAAGTGGTGTGGGAAAGGCCAGCCAAAGCACAGTGTTACGAAAACGCTATAAGGAAGCCTGCTACTTTGTAAACTATTGCTTAAACTAAAACGAATTGTGCAGTTATGTTCTGTTTCTAAAGTTCCTTCCAACAACCACCCCTTCTCCTGAGGTCCCAATGACAAGTGAAGGCACTGTTCCAAGGCAGAAGATTCATTCTGGAGAACCGCTGAGTTTGTTGTACTTATACAGAGCGTAAGTAAAGGGTTGTTTACAGGGGTATAGGTGATCCTACCCCAACAGGCCTCATTTTAAAAGCTTTACCCAAGAGGGATGAGGGATTTTTCCATAGCTGCATAGATGCCCCCTCCCCACTCCAGTCTTCTCTGACTTATGTATTCTAGTCTTCTCAGAATCTACATACAATTAAGGCAATGTTGCATACAGCAGGTGCTAGGAAGAAGCTGTATATACAGATGAGGGTCTCTTGGCCCTCCCACACCTCCATGAGGGGGTGTAAACAATCAGCAGGCCCAATTGGAATGATCTTTTGCAATACCCCAGGATAGTGGTTGCTTGGAGGACAGCCATTTGCAGTATAGGTCTCCTACAGAAATTAAAATACAAAGGCCCAATGTCCTTTGTTACTGATAAAGTAGAATCTAGGGCAGTAACATAATAGAAATTTAGATTACAGAAGAATTTTGCTCTAGTTTTGTTTCTGTTGTGGTGATAAAATATACTGATAAAAAAACAATTTAAGGGAGGGAGAAATCATTCTGATTACAATTCCAGGCTACAGCCCATCAGTGGCATCACAGAAGCAGCAGCTGCTCACACCACATCCTCAGTCAAGAGAAAGGAAAGGGGAAGGTGCTGATGCTGCTTGCTTGCTTGCTTGCTTCACTCTTACATCCTTCGGGACCCAGCCTAGAGAATGATCCACCCACAGTAGACTGGTTTTCCCTATATCAATTAACAGTCAAGACAATCTCCCATAGACATGGCCACATGACAACATGATCTGGATAGTAATTCCTCACTAAGTTAACAGTTAAAACTAACAAGCACAGATTCTGTTCAACTGCTTCTGTCTTTTTTTAAAATGGTTAAAATGAGATGATGAGAAAATGAGATAACGACTACCCATCCCTCAGAAACTTCTTTAAAATATTTTTATTAATTCTTTGAGAATTCTATAAAATGTATTTCGGTCATTTTCACCCTCAACTACTCCTCCTAATTCTTCCAATATCCATCCTCCCACCCTACTCATCCAACTTCATGTATCCTCCATCTGTCTGTCTGTCTATCACCTTCAAACCATAAAGTCAAATTTGAACTGACCATATATACTTCTGAGTGTGGGACCATCCACTGGAGTCTGGTCACCCTCTATCAGACTTAAAGGAAAAATAAAACAAATTAAACAGACTCTCCCTCTTCCAGAAGCTATCAATCATCAATAGCTCCTCTGCTAGAGGTGGGACTTCATAATACACACACACACGCGCACACACGCACGCACACACACACTGTATTAGTATTTTATCTGGCTTGGTCTGGTAGATATGGTGCTTGCTGTCACAATCACCATTAAGTTCATGTGTACAACTGCTCTGTTGTGTCTCAGAAACACAATTTTGAAATAGTCATCTATCATCTCTACCTCTTGCAATCTTCCCACTACCCTATTTGGGAATCTTTTCCTCCTCTCCAGAATATAGTCTACCTAGATCCTCTAGTTGGCAGCTAATAAGATTTTCTTTACACACCTGTCCTCTCTGCTAATATTATAAACCCACTAGGTATGAGCCCTAAAATTCTGTACACACAAATTTGAGCACATGGAGAGCTTCCAAACTGTGATCTTCTGCAGAGAATCTGAATAAATTGCATCTTCAAGCACTTTATGTCTCCATATTCACAATAAAATGGTGGTAGTAGTCAGGAGAGATTTGAGACTTATTTTGTTTTAGTCCTAGGAACTAAAAGTTGAGTGTCCTAAGGTTTGTTGCTTTTTTGGCAAAAGAGAACACCAACACCTACAAGGTAGCATCACTCCTAGCAATGACAGGAATATTGCAATACAATGAAATTTAAATGCAATTATAAATACTAGCTGTTGCTGTATTAATATTAATTGAAAAATACCAATAATAGAGATTGGGTGTTCTGCATTTGAAATGCTTGGAATTAGCCAGAATTCTTTTGTTTTGTTTTAGACTATTTCCAAAGTGTTGGGGGTGAGGTGGGTATATGTGGATGTAGGGAGTGTATATGGGTATGTATGTGATACATATACTATATAATGACATAGTTTATTATATTCAAGTCTAAATACAAACTTGGTTATGCTTTGTGTATTCTTTATACCATAATTTTCTAGTATTTGTAGTAACCTGTACTATGGCTGTGGCTCATCACACGAGGTTAAGTTTCATGTAAGGCACTTAAAATGATTTGAATTTTAAAAAAAATTGAAGATTTTAAGATTAGGGGTGTTTATAGCATAGTATCTGTTATTTTAATCTTTTCTACATGGAGATGCTTTTCCAAGGATTATATAAGTATGTTAACCTTGGTGTCAGTGAAAGGGTCTGACTTATATTTATTGTTAAAACTACATAGATGAAACCTGATTTTTATATTTTAAAGTCCATTTTTATATCTTCTCCAGCTATGCCTAAGTGGAAAATAAATCGTTTTAGACAAAAGCAGTCAAATTTTCCCTAACACTTGTTTTCAAATTTCATGCTCCATAGCCTATCATATTTTTCCATTTTAAAGAATCAGACTTTGAAAACTGAAAATATTCTTAGACGTCAAATTGTTCTTCTCCAGTGACATTTTGATTAAAAGTTTAGCAGACTCACAGTGTGAGGGCTACAACTCTTGCAGTGAGAACACACACTTTAAAACTCCTGAAGAATGCATAGAACGCTTTTATATGAGGCAAGAGTTCCCAAACTTGAGTCCCACATATTTCCTCTGTCTGTGCTGTCTATCACTGGAGATCTTGACGAGATGGGTGGATAAGGCAGGGCAGGGACCTGACACAGTGAAATCAGATCAGAACTAAGTTAGAAATTTCCATAAAATAAAAGAGGAAAGAGGAATCTGGTTTTTCCATGAAAGGCTGAAATTCAATGAGTATCTGGCAAATAAAATAAGTGTGCTGTCTGTGTGGGATTTTTTTTCATTTTTTTTAATAAAATAAAAGTTCCCAAACAGTTTGAAGGTGTAATTTCCTCCTCCTTGTTAACTACTTAGTATTTTCTGCCCTAAAAAAATGGGGGAGTCTTGGTCTTAGGTTTATATTGCTGTGAAGACATAACATGAGCATGGCAACTCTTACAAATGAAAATATTTAATTGAGGGTTCTCAAAACTTCAGAGGTTCAGTCCATTATCATCATGGTGGGAAGCATGGTAGCATGCAGGCAGACATGGTACTGGAGCTGAGAGTCATACATCTTGGCATGGAAACAACAGGAAATAGACTCACTGTCACAATGAGGGAAGCTTGAGCAAAACAAAGCTCAAAGTCTGCCTCCACAGTGACACACTTCCTCCAACAATAGTGCCATTCCCTTTGGGAGTCACTTTTTTTCTTTTTTTTATTTAAATTAGAAACAAGCTAGTTTCACATGTCAATCCCAGCTCCCTCTCCCTCTCCCTCCCCTCCTTCCCCACCCCCTACCAACCCACCCCCCCCAGCCTCCTACCCTATTCTCCAGGGAGGGTGAGGCCTTCCATGGGGGATTTTCAAAGTCTGTCACATCATCCCCAGCAGGGCCTAGGCCCTCCCCCATGTGTCCAGGCTGAGAGAGTCTCCCTCCGTGTGGAATGGGCTCCCAAAGTGCATTTGTACACCAGGAATAAATACTGATCTATAAATACTGATCTATTTTCCAAGGCCCCATAGATTGCCGAGGCCTCCTCAGTGACACCCACGTTCAGAGAGTCTGGATCAGTCCCATGCTGGCCTCTCAGTCACCAGTCTGGGGTTCACGAGCCTCCCCCTTGTTCAGGTCAGCTGTTTCTGTGGGTTTCACCAGCCAGGTCTTGACTCCTTTGCTCATCGCTCCTCCCTGTCTGCAGCTGGCTTCCAGGAGTTTCAAACCATCACAGTCTTGTTTTCCCTGTGTTACCTAGAGGACTTTGAGAGATGAGCAGTTTCATAGTGAAGGCTGAAAATAAATGTTTATGGGATTAAATGAGTAAGTGAATTAAAATGACCTCATTCCCACATCTACCCTGAGTACTGCAGTGACTGCTGTGTGAGAAGAAATTACTACCACGTCCCCTTCCTGGGCTCCCTGAGGCTCCATTCACAGATGCAGAACATGGCCACAGAGGCTGTCCTCTTCTTGTTCCCCAGCAGGGTTCACCTACTTGTTGGCCTCTGGGAACCTGCTGGCCTCTCTTGCCCATGGTATTTATTCCATCACAGGACTTTACCCCAGAGAACCACAGCCTCCATCTCAGCTTTCCTTTGTTTCCAGTGTAAATGTATAAACACAACTCTCACCTCAAAAGGGATAAAAGGCCGTTTATTCTCGAGCCAAGTAGAGTAACCATGGCCCAGAAACACAGACTTAGGTTACCCTCAATTCACTGTCCTGATGCAACAACTGTTTGAAGTTTTTATAGTAACAGAAAGAAAGGAAGTCATAAATCAAGACATTTCTCAAATACATTGGTGGAGAAATCAGTAGACAAGCTCAAACCAAGCAGGGGAGTATATGCTATAGGCCTCAGACGTTATTTGAAGACACTCTGAGCCTTTGGGTTGGTGGAAGCTAATGGTCTGGTAAGTCAGCATATTTCAGAAAGGTTTTTACCTATTATCACCAGGATGGAGATTGGACACAGAGACCAAGGATTGGTTACTAAGGAGACTGAAGATAGCCCAAAATAAATCATGATTAGGCTCTGGGCCTGCAACATGCCAACCCCTCCACTATCATTGAAGTTCTAATCAATTAATCAGCCTCACAGGAGGTTCAATGCAGAGTGTTGTTCTTTCCAGGAACAAGAACTTCCCTTCACACCAGTTTGCCTTTGAGGCAGAATTGCTTTCTCAGTCCAGGGCTGCTCACAAGATAGCCCAGGTCATTTGAATGGTGGTTTAGGGTTTTTAAAATACTTCGCAGCATTCCTAAGGAGTCTGCAAACTCATGAAGAAATATAGACTATCTATAAATTACATAAGAATGCTATCTAGTTTAAAGGGAAAACAATTTTTCATCTTTCTACGGTTCTATGGGAAATGAGGAAAAATGGCAATGCAAAGGCAATAAATTATCTTTACACCAGACAGATGTAGAATTTAAGCTAACTCTAACAATTATCCTTATTATAGTACGTTTCTGACTTGTGAGATGAATATATATTACTGTCTGAAGGATGGGTAAGATTATATATTTAAAAGAACTGGAGGAGCTGGAGAGGGAGCTCAGCCATCTCTGTCTCCCTAGTGTTAAGATCTTTACAAGCACTGAACATTGGCATTTTTTTACATAGGTCTTGAGGATTGAACTCATGAGAAAGTGCAAGGCCAGCACTCTACAAACCATTTTGTCTCCCTAGTCCCGTTATCCAAGTTTCCTTTACTGGTGCTGCTATAAAATACCCTGACAAAGGCAATTAAGGGGATTAATGAGTTTGTTTGAGCTCACACTTGAAATTATAGCCCATCATTGTGGAGAAGTCAAGGCAGCAGGATCTTGAAGCAGTCAGTCACCCCTACAGTCAGGAGCAGAGAGAGGATAGATGTACGCAGCCTAGTTTCACTTAGCTCACTTCCTCTGCTCTTATACACTTCGAGATCCCCTGCCTAGAGAATGCCACCACCCATAGTGGATGGTTGTAGCTCTTCCCACTTCAATGAAAGGAATCAACACAGTGCCCCACAAGCTTGTCCATGGGCCAACCTGACCTAGACATCCTTGAATTACTTTTAATATTGCACTTTTATTATTGTGAAGACTCACAGAGAAGTAACTATCAATCCAATGACATAAACTACTCTGTGAGAAAATCCAATTCTACTCACAAACTCAAAAAGTTGATTTTTAAGGTGACTTGAGTTATAACCAATATATTTTTTTCTTTCTCTATTTTTTATTTAAATTAGAATCAAGCTTGTTTTACATATCAAACCCAGTTCCCTCTCCCTCGCCTTCTCCCCTGCCCCCCCACTAACCCTCTATCCCATTCCCTTTCTGCTCCCCAGGGAAGATGAGGCCCTCGATGGAGGAATCTTCAAAGTCTGTCATATCCTTTGGAGCAGGGCCTAGGCACTCCCCCGTATGTCTAGGCTGAGAGAATATATAATCCACATATTTAAAATGCTCGTTAATCAATTATCAATACCCAGAAATAAAACATAATCATAAGTGATTATACCTTAACTTCATTATGATTTCTATATATTTAAAGTATACCACTAAAAAAATACAGCCAATTAATTGACCATCACATTAAAGATTGGGTCCCTGGGAAGAAAATTCAAGATATCTGATTTCTATAGAAGCCCGGTGGCCCTTCCCCCACAAGCACCTTCTTCAGCTCTCTCATCTTTCTTCCAGGGTATCTCTCACAGAGAGCCGTGGCTAGCATCAGCCCCTATAGAAACACACATAGGTGAAAGTGGACTTGCAAACTGAACTAGAGAGCAGCTAATGGCAAGTAAACAAATAACAGGTCTCTGAGTGGTTTTTGGCTCTTTGGATTAGTCACACTGAACTTTGCTTTTCACAATCAACTTTCCAGAAAGACTAAGCTATCCAAAACAGTTACAGCCCATCCCTTCAAGGACTTACTTCCTTAGCATTGTGCTATCTCCATCAGTTCACAAAGCCCTAAATGTACTGATTACCTGCAATCAGTACCAGATCAGGCCAGAGTTCTCTCTGTGTCCCTCCATGTTTGGTCATATCTTCTTTCTGGAAAAATCTCTATTTGGTGCCTGGGCATGCTGCCATCCTGTTCAACTTTTAACAGCTCCTGCTTCTTCTCTCCTTCCTCTGGCAACCCCCAAGAACTAACTGGTCCCTGAAGGACAGCACTTTGCCCTCTCCTCCCCTCTGTTCCCACTCACCCCTGGCTATTTCCGCCATGTGTAAGGTTTCACGTGCCTATATTTCCATCCACAACTCCCAAACCTCCTCTGTCTCTCACTCCAGCTTCTTGCAAACGAAAGTTCCCATACTTAACTTCCAGAAGCTTTCAGGATGTCATGTCAACACCTCCATTCAAAACTCACACCACAATAAATTCCCTGCAGCACTTCCTTCCTGGGGTGATATGGTCTCCTCCATGTTTAAATTCAGTTGTCATTGAAACGGCGTTATGATGCGGGCCCTTTAAGGGGTAGTCATGGAAACATCTCCTTTGTAGGCTAAGGTCAATATCTCAGTAATGGCAATTACAAATGGTGTGGATTGATTTCCCTTCCCCCACCTCTTCTCCTAGTAATGTCTTCTGCCCAACAACAAGGCCCATACCAGACACCAGTACCTTGGCACTGGACTCTAAAACTATAAGAAATCGATTTCCTTTCCTTGGCAATTATGGTACCCCATTACAGCAGCACAACGTGGATTGAGACACCAATAGTTTTGTTAACTGGGTTTCCATTCTCAATTACAGGTAACCAAAACCTTATTATCGATAAGCTTTCATCCCACCCTCTCTCTTCTTCTCTAACATTCAAGTAGTAGCTCAATCTCATTTATTTCGGCTCCTGGTTATTTCTCACTTCCAAGTCTCTGTGCATCTTTCCAGTCCTGTCTTAACACTCCTCACTCCTCCCCCTGGACTCCTGATTTACCTGCCTTCCTTAGTTCATGGGGCAGAAGAGCACTTTCCAAAAGAGACTGGGTTTTTATCATTGTATAGCCATTGTCTAGCATGTTTCTTCCCTGTGGCAAAGAGATAGAGATAGCCACGTCAGGACTGTACATATAAAAGAGTGATTAGTGATGTGCCTGCTGGTTTCTGCAGCATCTGAAATCGTAGTCCAGGTCTGAGCCTCCAGTGTTTGCTTTCAAAGGTTATCACTCATGCCCAAAAGCATCCTACACAGAGGGAAGCAAGGGCATATGACTCTCTGTGCTGCTGGAGCTGAACAGAAATGAACAAAAATAAAACCAAAAAACAAAATCCAGTAAACAATTACATTGAGCCCAGTTTGAGCCTTTTGCTCCTATTAATAGCAGATCTCCCTTTATTGAGGTTCTAGTGAAATTGCTTTGCATTGCTCTAGAAAATACCTTTCCTTCTGATTATCACACAAAATACCCGTTGTTGGTGTTTGTCCATTCACAGAAAGGATTGTGGGAAGAGCAGATGGGGTAGCATCAGTGGACAGTACATCTCAGGATAGCTCAAGGTGAAAAGCTTGGGGAAGAACATCCTTGAGCTCTTTGGTCTTCACTGAACCTTCCAAGAGACACCGTGGCACGTCAACCATAAGGGTATGGGCCAAATGTCAGGGGAACTGGCACGTAGCTCCCTTTGCTTCTCTCTCCTTCTGCAACTTTGAGCAGGCCACATGATTTTTACAGGCCTTAACTCCCATCATTTAATGCAGAGGTTATGTTAGATGACCTGGAAGACATTTCCCAACACTAAGTGTCTAATCAGTGTCATCAAGCTCTGCATTAATCAGATAGAGGAAGCTATGATGTGCTACCCAAGACCCCAAAGCCTCTATGCTTTTGTAATAATCCAGACATCTCCAGAAGAATTGTCGCCTGTGGTCACACTCTTCCAGCCTGCCACAGGCTCCTCCTACATATTATTTGTGATATGGAACATGTGATCTCATGAGTAACATATAAGAAGAGGAAGGGTAGCCAAATAATCACATGTTGGCTTTTCAATGACTCTGTTAAGCAGTAGCACACCATTTCTATTCTTTCTATTATCCAGAAACTCTGGTAGGAAAGGAAGGAGAGATGGGAGGAGGAGGGATAGGAGAGGAGGTGGAGAGAAGATTCTTTATGCTCTAAGAGGGAAGAAGCGAATGCTGGTAAATCTTCATCATCCACACAGTGAACATTAGAGATTCCCTGTCTATGAAAAAAATGACTTTATTTTTCCAAATGCTTTATACAGAGTTCTGACACTGTTTTGAGGGTAGAAAAGATGCTGCCATATTCATTTTACCAGTGATAAAATGTGTCCAGAGAAGTTGACCAACATATGCAATGTCACAGAACCACCTCATAATATCTAGAATGGGACTAGATTCTGTGTCTCTTGCTCTCTGCTTTCTACTGGCTAAAAGAATTCCAGGTTTTCCTATCAGAAGACCTGCATCTGCCATTCATTAAACTAACAATAATGGGATCTGCTTGAATCTTGTCCCAGTTAACTTTCTGCTGCTGTCATAGAACACCATGACTAAAAGCAACTTGAGAGAGGCAGGGAAGTGGTTCATTTTCTCTTATGGTTTGTAGCTCACCATCTCGTGAAGTTGGGGCAGAAACTCAGGCAGGAAATGATGCAAAGGCCATGGAGGGGTGCTGCTTACAAGCTTAGTCCTTGTGGCTTCCTCATCTCACTTTCTTTTAGCGTGCACGATTGCCAGCGTGGAAGTATCACTCCCACAGTGACCTAGGTCCTCCCACATTATCAATTAAGAAAATGCACCACAGGCTTGCCCGTAGGTCGATCTGGTGGGGGCATTTTCTCAATTGAGGTTCTCCCTCTCTCTAGTGTGTGTCAATTATACATACAACTAGCCAGCATAACCTCACATGTGAGACGGCTTGGTTGCTAAGGATACCTGCCCCAAAGCCTAACAACCTGTGTTTGATCCTTGATATCCATGAGGTGGAAGAAGAGAATTACTCCAAAGGTTGTTCTCTGACCTATGAGCCTGCACTTGTGAGTACACGGGCACACACACACAATTAAAAACAAAAGAATGATACCCTAGCTCACAGTTTCCTTGGGAAGACTGACAGATATAATCAAGATGAAAGTGCGTATCACAGAGCAAAGAGCATATATACTCTGCATCCATTCTGACAGTTTAACCATGCCGAATTGTGAGCAGACTGTTCAAAGACATAGACCAACTATTTTTTATACCCCAGAGCCAGAACCCCCTGCATATGGAAACTCCCTTTCAGTTTAACCAAAAGCAGAGCTGATTTTATTGATATAGCAACTGTGACCTTCTGGAGGTCAGGCAGGGGGTTATACTTTCCCAGCACCTGATACAGTGCCTGGAACTGCACAGAAGCTCAGGGTGTGGTGCTCTGTACACTAGATCGAGGGTGTACATGTCATAGCATAGGTGCTGACGGGGTGTCATGAGCACCACATGATGCACTGTACCTCCGTTTCTCTTGGGTGCTGACAAGAAGCAAAAGAGGAAAAGAGGGAAGTGGGGAGAGAAGGAGGAGGGAGGGGAAGAAGGAGGTGGAGGAGAGGGAGGGGAGAGAAACAGGACCAGTAACAACTGAAAATCAAGGAATAGGGGAATGCTCGTTAGTGTGAACAATCATTTGATCGCATTTCCCAGGAAAACAAGAAAGTTCTCAGGGATGAGAGAACAAGATCTCAGCCCTGTGGCTGTAAGGAGCACACAGACGTGCCAGAGAAAGGCCTGGAGAATGAAGGAAATGAGGGGAAGACAGTCTCTGTCCCCCTTCTTTGACCATGACCTGCAATGGGTGGGCTCAAGCTCATCTCCTGAGGCAAAGGCCAGGCTTTGACTTCAAAAACCAGCTAGAATGATCCAGCACCAGTGGGCCACAGGCTCCTTCAGTCGTGACCTTGGCTGCTTGTTTCCATGGTAACAATGCACATCCCAAACTGTTCCTTCCTGTGTAGGAGGCAATGTTTCAGAGAGAGGGGAAGGCAGGATTTAACACTGGTTTTTCTTTCTTCTGGCCCTTCTTCTGAGTATTGCAGTCTCCTGAGGAAAGCATCCCCAGAAGAGGATGTTTCTGTGACACTATTTGCAGATGCATGCCCAGGACACAGTTTTAAAGGAAGATGGAAGTTGTGTTGGCTTTGGTTTCACACGCACTGGGTGTTCCCCAGCAACCCACCATTCCTTTCATGATCAGCCTGCCAAACAGCAGGTCCAGCATGCTGTCCTTGTATTGAAAGAGAGAAGTCAGAGAGGTTGGAGGGCTTCCCTAAAGCTCCAGAGTACACAGTAGCAGAGTGAAGCTAGAAAATGGACATGACCAATCTGGGTGTCTACCAGCCTCCTCAACACATGGTCCTCCTGTAGTTCAGCCCTAGCCCGAACCACTGCCCACCACCTCCCTGCAGCTGTTTGAATGTCTGCCCCTACCTGAGTCTCCATGCTGTATCCTGCAGTTTTCTTCAGTGTTGAGTCCTGACTTTAGAGTATAGAACAAAAATGTGCTATGTTTAAACATGGAGTTTAAAGTGCATTTTAAGACCAATATTCTGCCTGTCCGGCAACATCTAGGGTTAGAGCACCATTTACTGGGTGATACGAACCATGGAAGCATGTCTTACCATAAACCCTCCAATCACAGCTCCAAAGGCACCGTAGAGTCCACTTTCCAACCAGGATCTGGAGCCAAAAGCACTCAACCCTTGGCTCAACTTCAGCCCTGCCCAGTAGTTTTGACCCCATGATTCTGTCCCTGAAAGAAATCTCTTCCTCTGCAGTATCCCTCTGTGTGACCCTGACATACAAAGGTGTAATTAGAACAGCATGGAGCCAGCAGGACAGTCCATTTACCTCAGCCCGTACCATTCACGTGCTTTTGAAATATGTTTCTAATATCTGAGGTACACAGGGCCAAATTCCCTTCGCAGTTTTTCGCATGCATGAGTAAATCCACACAGACTAAACCCCTTGGGCCTTAGGTTCTGCTTAGAAGTTCTTTTTTTTTCCTTTTAAAGAAAACAAATATTCCATTAAAACGACACAGTGTACTCTGCATATTTTTAGGACAATTAGAGTTTAGAATTCCCTCTTCTTCCGCCCATTGCAACAAAAAAAAAGTTTTCTTAACTATTTCCTTACCAAGAGTGAATAGAAACTGAGGTAAAGGATTTTCTTATCTTTAACATACTCTTTCCATTCTACTTGTCAATGATAATGGATGGTGGATTGAGGCCACTGCTGTACTATTCAAGAAGGATCCAGGCTCCCCTTGCTGCATTACCAGATCAATCCTTTTTAGGTTATCTATTTGCAAACCTATGGAAACATTTCCTTGAAATAGAAAAAAAAATGAAACACAAAAACAGACGCACATAAAAGTAAGGAGATTTTCTTCTTGTCTACGTGGTTTGAAATTAGGTCAGAGGTTTTGGTCACTTTTCTTTAGAGCTTCTGACTGTGAAAACTTATAAAGGAGAAGCTGCCCAGGCTGGCCCTGGCTCAGCCTGTGAGACGGAGATACAGCAAGATTAAGAGGGAGAGACCTAGAAATCATTTTTACTGGGGAGGAGTCTGAAACAGAATCCCAGCTGTGGATTTTGCGTTTGATTACGTGCATAAGTCTGTTCATACGGCAACACCCTGCCTGTTAAGCCTGGACTGCTGGGGCCACACATGTGGAGGGTGTTTGCCAAGTCAGTGTGCAAATCAAATGTTTTCTTGCAACCAAATTTGGAGAGACATCTTAGCAGCACTTGCCAAGCAGCTCACATTTAAGTCCAAAAGCTCCCGGGCCTTTTCAGAAGGTGATGTAAGACCATCCTTGGCTTGTTTTCCCATCCCAACAAAGTGGATCAAAAGATGGAAATGACGCTACATGCTCACCCTGTGGCGAAAGACGTGTCTTTGTGGAGGCCCGACCCCGGAGGTGAGTAGAATCCTGTGATGGCTTGTAAGAGCACAGAGACTAGACATAATATGTATATTGAAGGATCAAAGAACTATGGCTTCTCGGGGAAAATGTGTTTATTTAAATTAAAAAGTACTGTGAAAATTACAAACCATTAAATACAAAAGACAATTGTCTACAACTCAATGTATTAGAAGAAAGTATATACATCACTTTGTAACAGGCGCAGACAGACTTGCACCAAACCAGGATTAAGCAATGGAAAATGTGACAACGCACATGTCTGTCGCAGTAAAGTTTCAGAATTCAAGTGATTCCAGGCAAGAGGCCAAACTTAACTTGGCTTCTTTCAACTTAAACGGCCCCCTTTGGAGTTGGTCCACACACTGAATCTCAAAGTGAACAGAGGGCCCCTTTTCCCTTCTGACGTACATTACCTCTACCTCTATGTCAAAAACTAATTGGAAAAGCAGCTCCTATACTCTTTGCCCCTCATGGAGACAGCAGTAACTGCTTTGTCTCCAAGCCAAGGAAAATTAGGATAAATAGAAATCAAAAAGGTTTTTCCCTAGTCAAACTTGGCCTTTGGGTTTTTGTTTGTTTTGTTTTGTTTTTTTCTACTTCCTTCTGAAGGTCTCCTTCAGTGGCCAAAAGATCCTGCCGCAAGGTTCTGGACCGCAGATGACATGCAGCACTGGCAAGGGGTCCTGAGAGCCTCCTTTTAGCCTTCTCTTTCCCTCCACTGGGAGTGTTAACATCCTCCTGTCTACAGAACTCTGCAGAGGAAACTGTGCTGCCTCTCCCGCCCCGTCCTGGGAAAGCTACAGTAAGGATGACTGCTGCTCAGCCCCAAACTCCCCAGTCACACGTATCTAGTCTCCAACTGCGCCTGTAAGTCAACACATCCTTCTCCAGACTAAGCGGCCAAAGGGGAAATACTTGGTCCAAACTTCCTCACACCAGGCCAGGGAGGATTTATCACACAGTACAAAGTCTAAAGATGTCCTCCCAGCCTCCTGGGGCTGCACAGCCTCTGGAGCCTCATGAAGGCAATGAGCCTCATGATGACATGCCCAGGACCACACAGTAAATGATCGTCAGGGCTCAGATGACGAAGCACAGTGTTTGGACCGCAGCTCTGTTCAAGCTCTCCTGAGTATGCCCCTCTAGGTCTCTGCTACGTGATAAAACCTCACAGTGTGAGGCCCACACGTGTCCTCTCTGGCCTCGGGAAACTAGGAAAAAGAGCCATCGCAGAGCCATTAATGATGTCGCCTTGTGTGATCCCACCGTTACCCAGTAAAGGTCAAGAGGACCACCCTGAATGCAGGCTTGATTCTGAGGAAGCCCACTGACAAAGAAAGCCATGCTCACCTGCAACATTGTAGAGTCACAAGGCAGGATTCAAGCTCACAGGTGAGACAAAAGCTCAAAATATGTCGTAGCTTATACCCCCAGCTGACGCGGACATACGGACACATTGCTGTATCTCCTCGCATTGTGCAAACAATCTGAATTCTACCTCCAGCTTCTTCCATATCAAAATTCCCTGTCAAGCATTCCCCCTCCTAATCCAAAAGAAATGTGTAACTCTCTGTGATCAAATGCCACAGGCACACAATAAAGATACTTACAGCCAATCGGATCTAGAAGAACAAAGCTCTAGGCAAATTAGCAAATCAAAAACAATCCTTCAGCCTGCCCTGGGCAGTTGTCAGCCCTGGGCACAAACAGATGCTGCAGAAGTTACCCAGGGCATCCCGTGAGAAAACACATGATGCAGCCAGATGCGGAACAGGGACCCCCGACACCCAGACCCCAGAGTAAATGGTCATGCTGTGTGTCTCCGGGACGTTTGCAGTGGTGGGTCCGAACCACAGGAACCTCGACGACTCCAGCTGAGCCTTGTCTCTCCGTGCCCCATCTTGGGGGCTTGCCCACAGTCTGTTCAAAGTGGCAGCTGCAGAGCAAAAGTGAAACCAGGCAGTTGGCAAACGTCTTTCCTCTGTCAAACGTGGCTTACGGAGCCACCTCCAGAGGCCTGGGGGTGCTAGGAATTCTGGTGAATATTTTCTGAAGACCCTTCACTGCTTTCATTGAGAGGGGTCTCGGAGGTCTCCTCCAGCTCATCGTCAGCCCCTTCCTCCTGGATGGTGAGGTGCACATCTGGAGAGGAGGACTCAGAGCTCACACTGTCCCCTTCCATTGAGCAGAGGGTGCAGGACAGTGCCGGCGCCACACTCTCTTGAAGCATATTCAGCATCATGGGCACCTGCACTGACCTCAGGCCTGACATCATGGGTAGCGGCTTCATGGCCTCCCCCCACAGCCTCTCCTCATCTTTGTACAGCAGCAGGAGGCTGGATTTCTTCTCCCGCCTCTTGGATTTCATGTAGCCCAACATGATTCCGATCAAGAAAATGCCATAGAAGGACATAACAACCAGAATATAGAAGTATTCATTGCCATTGCCACTGCTGTTACTAGGCACATGGGACTCCAGGGGGCTGCTGGAGGCTGCGGTGCTGGGGTGTGTACTGTTCAGAGGCTCCATCCTCAGCATTGAAATGCCACTCACACAGCCGGTGTCTGGGGAGAAAGCTGCAAGTTAGACCTTCCACATGTATCCACAGGACAGGCAGCAGGCAAGCACGTGGCTCGTGAGGTTGCAATAGATCAAAATAGGTAATTAAGAACAGGAATGTAAGAAATAGCAGAATGTAAGGCATCTCGTTAAACAGTTGACTGCGGTTAGCTCTGAGAGCTTGGGGCAAGGAAGAGAAAACAAGGGAGGGAATGGGAGAAGAGTGAGAAAAACTTTCACCAGATAGAGAGATGATAAACAGATAAACTTTATTTGCATTTCAGAAAATAACCATGCATTAGTTCTAAACTTTAAATATTATATGCCATACAGGGTTTCATAGAAAAAAATAATGTATTAACATTTGAAACTCATGCTTTAACTGGCAGGGCAGAAGCGAACTTTGCATGTTTCAAAAGCGTCCACTTTCTTAAATCCAAAGTTAAACTTCCTTAGAAGAAGAAAAAAGCAAGAGAACTTTCTCTGTTGATAGTTAAAACTATTCCTCTTGCATGTCTCCAAAGAAAAGGAGCCTCACTCACTTACCAAAGGCGGGCAGTGTGTCCCAACTGTGGAACTCCTAAATGGCTGAATCGGAGGACGTTTTTCTTCTGTGTCGGGCTCTGAGCTCTGACAGCCCCGCGGCTGGCCTTGGGATATATAGTCAAGAAATGCATCGTCACGTGTTCCGGGAGGAAAATTTACAACAGGGGTTGACTGTGGCGGAGCGAGCAGTGAACTCAAAGCACTGCAGTTCAACTCTCTGAACTTTGCAGCTGTGAAGAGAAAAAGAGGGAGGGAGGAGGAGCTGCTTGCTGCTCCCGCCCCAGCTCAGAGCAAGAGACTTCAGGTGGCCAAAACTATGCGAGAAGAGGAAAAAGAGTGTGCTACATTTTAAATGTTACCCCAAAGCCTGCTCTCACCAACAAAGAGTTTATGTTCCATTTCCCTTGCAGGAAAAAAAAAAAAACAACTTGCCATCTATAGGTTTTCCCAGGAAATCCAATCCTGTCATTAGAATGAAAGACATTGGAAGCAAGGGCAGAATTTATAGTGAAGAAAGAACAGCTCATTTTAAGTTCTTCCATTAATTGACAAACCGTTTCTTATTCCATGCCTGGGACTGGTGCAGTAAAATCGTTAGCTAGTGAGGGACAGGACTGTTAAGCAAGTAGAGTTCTGAGAACCATATTTTAAGTTCATTTCCTCATAAGGACTGTAAAATGCAAGGTTGGCTAGTGCAGGTTAGCCCTTTAAAAGTGCAGAGAGTCTATCTGCCTCCACACCAAGCACACAAATACATTCTCTGGGCATCTTCCAGATAATTTCTCCCCAGGGTTTGATGGACACCTGTAATCTAGTAGCTGAGAGGCTGAAACAAGGGAATCATGAGTTCAATGTCAGCCTGGGCTGCAAAAATAAACCCCATAGGAAAACAACAATCTTCCAGATCCCCTTTAGTGATCTGTGTGACGTGGGAACGTGCTGGTGAGAGCCATTAAGAGCTCCATTCTGCCTCACATGGTTGCCTCTGAAGCAAGCACACAGACTGTGCACACATGACTATGTATCTCAGGCAAGTCATGAGAGAAGTGGGTATTCTCTCAGTGAACCACCAAAGTTCAAGTTCTAAATACATCGTGGACCCTGTGTTTAAAAGGCTACTGTGAGTGACATGGGAAGAATCACCAAGGACTTGGTCACCAAGTCACTTGCTCCCTGGGATGTTTACTCTAAAAGGCTGGCATGCTGAATCCAAGTAAGCTGGCAGTAAACTGCCCTTTACCTCCAGTAGCCTCCAATCTCAGAGCGGCAGCAGGACTGGCATGCATGCCGACTCTAAACATAGCATCACTCACTGGTGGGTCCACCGTCGTGGAGTTGAAGCTGGTGGGGGTGGGGGCATGGAAACTTTCCTCTGACTGTTCAGGGCACATAGGACCCATGTGCTAGAATTGTCATTGAGTGTCCGGCTTTGTGACCGATGCAAATTCGGACAGGCATCCTGAGGAAAAGAGTTGAACCGAGAGTCCATGGACTACTCACCTGATGTTTTGGTCTGTGGGTACCCCAAAACTCCCCAGCTGGCACTGAGGTGTTACTGATCCCAACACCAGAGTCATTCATGCAATGGCATTTTGCTCATAACTGTACAACTGTGCTCAGCACTCTGCCAGTTCAAAACTCCACAGCTACATACTAGACATGGCCTTTCCCACCTGTCCTCCACATGAGTGCTGGCAGATGTCCATCCATATGTGCCTGTGGTGGCACATCTGGAAGGTTAGAGTGGAAAAGATCCATGGGAAGCATTCCTATTGGTACTTGCCATAATAGCATTGCTCATGTACCTTGGGATGGATGAGATTAGTCATCACTAGGGGATTGCCAGGCACTGCAAACTGGAAAGGACAAAGTAGGAAAATGTGTCACCAGGTTTAAGGATGAGAACTACACACCCAGGTGTGAAAAAGAGAAGCAGAGGCTAAGGAGCCAACAAAATTAATCCCAGGCTTGAGCCTACAGCCCCAAGGAACTAAAACCAACAACAATCCTGGCTTCCAGAACAAATCAAGAAAGAATCCAAAGGACTAGGAAACTAGAAACAGAGTGCAGGAGGACCCACGAAACCAGACTGTCTGTTGGTGGTCCTGTGATGATGCCTGCAAGCTCTGCAGGAGTCCTTCTAGGAAACAATTCAAGGAAAGCACTGAGACTGACCTCCTCCAGCAGAGATGATTGCTTAATTTATGTGGTTTGCTGTCATGGCTAGCAACCTGCCTCAACCTCCCAGCTCTGAAATTCTGGATGTGTGCCATTGGCATCCAGCATTTTACGTAAATGCTGACACTTGAACTCAAGTCCTCATGCTTGAGTGACAGGCACTTTCCTACTTTCCCAACTGAACCATCTCTCCCTGTAGAAGCAAGATTTGAACACAGATCTGTGGAATGCCAAAGCCTGCTTGCTTCTGCTTTCCTTTGTCGCACTGAAAGGAAACTAAAGAGTAATTCAGAGACAGAGTAGAAAATGAAAGCTTGGTATTTATCAAACTTCTCTGGGGTCTTTATAAATCTTAAAATAATATATCTAGATGACCAAGTACTCAAACGTAAGTATGAACATTCCATTACAAATTGTTTTTTCCTGAAGTTCATGCTATTCTCAGCATTAGAAGCGGGGCATCCTTAGAACATTCTAGAAAGAATATGTCGGTGAAAGAGTAATACCCCTGTCCTATATCCATGTGACCCCAAATACAGCCATTTCCCTTTAGCCTACATGTACAGCTTGTCTGTGGTCTCATGTTTTGATGTGGTGTGTTGTTTTCTTTCTCTCTCCCTCCCCCTGACCTAACCCGACACACACTTTCTCTAGAGCTTTCAGTACTTGAGGACTTTCATTTCCTGGTGACGTCATTTTCACCAGATGACCCAAGAGTCCCTGGCTGCACATCTCTGAAATTATGTTAACAGCTTCAGTGACTAAACAAAGCCCATGCTGGGATAGCAGCAGAACCATGAGTCTCATCAGATTAAACATGAGCAGAGGGCAGAGATCTGACCCAGCTCCTTCTCACCCAGGCTACGTGACTGGCTCCATCGCATAATTTCTCTGTTCTTGTTTTAGCCACCCGCAAGCATGTCAAGAGGCAGGCGTGTCAAGGAAAGGATCGTTAACTGTGCCAAGATCCTTAGCAGTGTCCCATCATTCAGCAGGCTCTCCAATTCCTGTGCAGCCTGGGCTGCAGGTCTGGCAGAACTTTGTAGAACACAAACCCCTGCACCCACCGCTGCTTTTGCTCTTCCAGAAACTCATTCTGAGAAGTTCTATCTGGGAATGCTCAGGGTGGGGTCATCCCTGAGTCACCCTCCCTGGACTCATAGTTCTCAACATCCCTAGCAGTTGGAATAAGACAGGCACAGGAGTGGGTATCTGCCAGGTGTGTAGTAAGACCTCCAGATCCTCCCTTTAACACCAGCTATGCCTATGAGGATAAAGCTATAAGCAGGGCATCTTAGACATCATCCAGAGATGGTTGGGAGGAAAGAACCCACAACTCATGACAGTAAAGATTAATGCTGTTATTAGTTCACATTTATTATTTATTTTTCAAACTTTTTGTCTGGTATTTATTTAACAAATATTTGGATAATATCTACAATGTACCAGGAATTGCTCTAAGCACTTCTTAGATTTTATTCTATTTAAGCCTCATAAAAACCCTATAAGGTGGGGCTAGAAAGACATCTCAGTGGTTAAGAGAACTGACTGTTCTCACAGAAGACTCAAGTTCAGTTCCCAGAACCTACATCAGGGTACTCACAACTGCCCATTACTCCAGCCACAGGGGATCTGAACCTCTTCCAACTTCCTTGAATACTTGCACTCATGGGCACATACACACATGCACACACACACACACACACACACACACACACACACACAACTGAAAAGAAATAAAACAAATCTTAAAATAAAAATTATAAGATAGACCTGGTATTGGTGGCACATGCCTTTAATCCCAGCACTCTGGAGGCAGAGGCAGGCAGATCTCTGTGAGTTCGAGACCAGCCTGATCTACAAAGTGAGTTCCAGGACAGCCTCCAAAACAATACAGAGAAACTCTGTCTCAAAACAAAACAAAACAAAATAAGATAGTATTAAATTAACTTTAGAGCCTGGGGAGCTGTAAACAAACAACTGTTCTCCCCAGATAAATGCCAGTGACAAGCTAAAGTAGAGCTGTACCAAAGTTCAGCTTGGTGAGACCAATGAGTTTTACTGGGCTTCCTTATAGAGCACAGATAAGGGATGACTTACACGAGTGTGGGTGAACGCAAAACAGCTGTAGCACTGCAAAGTCTCATGCCATCAGAGCAAGGAAGTTTCAGTGATTCCCCTGTCTCTTCTCCCCACAGTATCAACAGGTGTTGGGAATCCAACTCACATATTCTGGAAGAGCAACCAGTGCTCTTAAAGCTTTGAGTCATCCCTCCAGGCTGACAAGAGTTGACTAGAAAAGTTAGGGGATCTGCCCCAGATTTCATCATAGGGCAAGGAAATCGTGGCTGTAGAGAACAGATCTGAAGAGTGGTGGGACCCCAAGCTGAGGCTGCTGTGACACCTTGTAGAACTTGCTTCTTCATCCTAACCATCACTTGGAGTGGTACCAAGCACATAGCATATATCGCCTACGACCATCACTGAAGGAGGATACAAAACGACAGTGAATGGAAGCTCCATGCATCACCTAACTTAAATTTAAATATGAGGACCCAAAAGTATTTCTCCCAGTTTCATTCCCAGCACCTAGAGTGACACCTAGTCCACAGTGAACCTAAGAATACGTGTTACCTGAACAACAAGAAGAGTATGCTAGAGGGCCTTCTCATTCTTATTTGACTTCTACAAGAGGCTAATGAAGACAATTAGCAGTCTTTTTATATAAATGTAGACGGTGAAGCCTAAAGGGGTAATGTGTCATGTCACACAGCAGGAGGCAGAGAACTGTGGTAATAATGTCCCACCTCCTCCCGAAACTGAGCCAGACACATACTCCCTTTCTGGGACACACAGTGCTCAGCGGCTGCTGGTCACTTCCTCTGGCCCCACTAATGAAGAGGTCAGGCTGGAAAGAGGATACCGAAGAAGAGCATCAGGGATTCCAGCTGAGAACAGAACTGACGTTTATTTCTTTCAGTGTTTGAAAGCTTTTTACAGATTTCTTAAAACCTAAGAATCAGACAGCTGCACAAGAACCCAGTCAAAACCAAGATCCACTTAGCTCTAATTCATGGGTGTATCAAGGGTGCTTTGCTCTGGGGAGGGACTCACACAATATAAGAGCCTGTGCTGGGCTTTTGCAAAGCAGGCTAAACTAGGGATAGCAGGAAGTGGGGATCTCCCTTCCTCGAGGAATCTGCTTCCTGAGACAGACAGTTCCCATCACCTTTCTCCATCTAGACACAGCTGGGATTCTAACACATGGGGCAGCCCAAGACAAGCAGGCCATAAAGGAGCTCTGCCTCTTTTTCTCTCTTTTGAAGGTTCTCACACACACACTAATAGATACATACACACACACATGCATACTCACAAATACACACACATTACACAGAGACATACACACAAATACACACATACATACACATACACATATATATACACAAAAATACACACATACATACACACACATATATATACACACAAATACATGTATACATACACACATGCACACACAAAGACACACAGAGAAATACACATATACATACACATAAACACATGTGCATATCAAGTGATCAGTCACTGAGCTACACTGCTATCCCAAAAGTCTATTCAGAGTCATCCCAGCTAGACAGAAAGAACGGATTCCTCCTCAAGGAAGCTCACCATAAAAAAAATAGAGGCAGGAAGATAGGTGGGACCAGGAGAGAGGAGGATTCTAGGAAAAGTAGGCAAAGAGAGACCGGAAGGAGACGACATGTAACCAAGGAAGGAGTAGCAGGTCTGACCTTTCTCTGGTAAGATAAGACCATGTGGAAATACTTAGATTAGTAGAAATGGGTTAGTAATTAAGAGAGAGCTAGCCAATAAGCCCTAGTCATCTGCTAACAATTTTATAACAAATATGTCTGTGTACTTATTTGGGGCTGAAGGATGATGGGACAAAAAAAACTAGTAACGTGTGTGTGTGTGTGTGTGTGTGTGTGTGTGTGTGTTCACAAGAAAAGTATATGTGACTTATGGGTCAGAAGTTCAAGGTTAGTCTGAGTTACATATCAAGTTCAAGGCCAGTCAAGTACATGGGAGACTGCCTCAAAAAAAAAAAGTCAGTGGTTTTTAGAACTCAGAGTAAATTTTACCTCTTTTGTCAAACCAGGAAAAAGTTTGATTGAATTGTTCAAGTGTAGGTGTGGAATATAAGCATCTCCATGGTGGCGAGGGACCATACAGGCTCCTATACCATGTGCCTGGACACTTTTCATACTCTGCCACTCGCCAATACTGAGCAGTGCACTTGACAGTGTGATGTCAGCCATGTTATCGGTGCCTTGATTGTAACTGTCAGGGTTTCATAGAATGCTGCATGGGCGCTTTGCCCTGTGCCCAGTACCTGCTAAGTATTCCTTATTAGTTAGTACTACAAGTCCTTATCAACACCATAGGCTTAATGCTCAGCATTTTTTAAATGAGACCTGGTTTTTACATGATTAAGTTTTCCATTATAAATTATATAAGTCAGTTTTTTAAATTGACACATAATATTATATTAGCATCCTGACTATCTAACCCCAGTATATTTCATTATTCCAAAGACACGCAGCATACCCCTTGGCGCTCACTGCCATCCCCTCTTCCTGCAGCCTCTGAAAACACCCACTCTGCTTTCCACTTTGGATCTGCCCATTCTTGACATTCACAGAAATGGGTCTTGGCAAAATGCAAGTGAGGAGGGCTTTCTGATTGTCCAGAAGACCAGAGCTCTGTACACAGCGCCCATATCAGCTGCTCACATGTACATGTAACTCCAGTCCTGGGGCATCCAATGTCCTCTTCTGGCCTCTGAGGAAACCTGTATTTATGTGAACATACCTACACACACACACACACACACACACACAATTTTAAATAAATAGATCTTGGGCCTGAAGAGATGGCTTAGCATTTAGGAATACCTGCTGTGAGACAGATACCCACAGCTAAACACTGAACTGAACTCCTGGAACCTAGTGACAGAGATGGAGGAGTGATGAGCAAATATGTCAAGACCATGATGATGAAACCCACAAAGACAGCTGACCGGATAAGGGGGAGCTCTTGAAGCCCAGACTAATGGCTGAGAGGCCAGCAGGGGACTGATCCAGACTCCATGAATGTAGTGCCAGGGAGGAGGCCACAGAAATCACTGGGGCCTTGGGTAGTAGTAGATCAGTGTTTACCATGGTTTATAAATGAGCTTTGGGAGCCCATTCCAAATAGAGGAATGCTATCTCAGCCTGGACACATGGGGAAGGGCCTAAGTCCTCCCCAGGATAAAATGACAGACATTAGAGATCCCCCCCAAGGAGGGTCTCACCCTCTCTGGGGAATGATGTGAGGATTGGGTGGGGGGCTGGGAGGCTGGTGGAGGGACAAGGGAGGAGGAGTGGGAGAGGGAGCTGGGACTGACATGTGAAACATTCACGCTTCTAATTTAAATAAAAACATATATTGAGAAGAAAAAAAAGAATACCTGCTGTTCTTATTCCTCAGGAAAATGGGAATCAGTCTACCACATGACCCAGCAATTCCACTCTTAGGCATATAACCAAAAGATGCCCATTCATACAAGGATGTCTGTTCCACTATGTTCATAGCAGCAGTATTTGTAATAGCTAGATCCTGGAAGCAACCTAGATGCCCCACAACTGAAGAGTGGATAGAGAAAATGTGGTATGTTTACACAATGGAGTACTACTCAGTGGAAAAAAACAATGGAATCTTGAAATTTACAGGCAAATGGAAGGCACTAGAGGAAACCATCCTGAGTGAGGTAACTCAGTCACAAAAAGACAAACATGGTATGTACTCACTCATATATGGATTTTAGACATGGATCAGGGGAGTGTCAGCCTACAATCCCAGGGCCAGTGAGTCTAGGAAACAGGGAGGTTCCCAAGAGATATGCAGTATACCCCAGAGAAGTGGAAAGAGGCAAGATCTCCTGAGCAGATTGGGAACATGGGGGGAGAGGAGAGGGAACCAAGAAAAAGAGAGGGGGATAAGAGGAGGGGAGAAGAAGACATGGGGGAGCAGGAAGGTCGAGTCGGAGTAAGAATAGAGGAGACCCAGATGAGAGATACCATAGTAGTTGGAGTCATTATAGTTTTGAGGAGAGAGCTGACACCAGTGAGATTCCCAGAGATCTACAAGGATAACACCAACTGGAAAACTAAGTAATAGCGGAGAGACTACATTAATAGCCCCTACCTAATGATAAGGTTGATGACTTCCTTATATGACATCCTAGAACCTTCATCCAGTGACTGATGGAAGCAGAGACAGATATTCACAGCTAAACACTGAACTGACCTGCAGGAACCCAGTGACAGAGATGGAGGAGTGATGAGCAAAGGGGTCAAGACCGTGCTGGTGAACCCCACAAAGACAAGGGGGGAGCTCTTGAACCCCAGACTGATGGCTAAGAGGCCAACAGAGGACTGAACCAGACTCCATGAATGTAGTGTCAGTGAGGAGGCCTCAGAAATCTCTGGGGCCTTGGGTGGTAGATTAGCGTTCACCATGACATACAAATGAATTTTAGGAGCCCACTCCACATGGAGAGATGCTCTCTCAGCCTGGACACATGGGGAAGGGTCTAGATCCTGACCTGGATGAAATGACAGACTCTGGAGATCCCCCCAAGGAGGGTCTCACCCTCCCTGGGGAAAGATATGAGGATTGGGCTGGAGGTGGGGGTGGAGCTGGGAGGGACAAGGGGGGGAGCTGTGATTGACATTTGAAGCATGCATGTTTCTAATTTTTATTTAAAAGAAAAAATTTAAAAAATAAATACTTATGAAAGTAAAAAAAAATACCTGCTGCTCTTGCAAAGAGCCTGAGTTCAATTCCCAGTACCCACATCGGGCAGCTCACAACCACCTTTAATGCCAACTCCAGGGACTCTGACACTCCCTTCTGGTCTCTGTGGGTACATAAAAACACATAGGTACATATGTTCACAGAGACACATACAAAATATGTATTATTTTACAAAAATTTATTTTGTAAAATAAATCTTGAGGGTTGTAACTATCAGGTTCTTCATGACTGGCTTCCTTCCCTTTGTAAAATGTCTTCAAGATTCAGCTGCTTTAAAGAGCCATCTATCATAGTGCATTAGACTCTCATTTTAATTTAGAAACAATATCTTAGCCCATTCATACTTCTATGACAAAATTCCACAGACTATTATTTCTAAAGAATAGAAATTCATTTGACGTTTCTAGACCCTGGGTAGAAGTGACAAAGGGATCAATGTCTGGTGACATCCCACTTTCTGTTCCCAGGAAGATTCCTTGCTGCTGCTGCTGCTGCTGCTGCTGCTGCTGCTGCTGCTGTCATTGTTGCCACTGCTGCTGCTGCTGCTTCACAAGCTGAAAAAATAAGGAAAAATGGAGCAGAGCAGCCCTATCCATTTCCCTCCATCCTTTAACACAATTGCATAGGGATTACATGTTTCAGAGACAAACATTCACAGCTCAGAACCACCCTTCATTTCCCACTTGTGTTGAAGCTTGGGACCTAGGTCTATCTCGAGCTGGCACATATCTTCATGCATTAAATGACTTTCAGGATCCCCAGCAATGTGTCAACATTTTTCAAACTCCCAGTAAATGTTCCATACTTCAGTTTTCTCTTTTAATCTGTTTTTCTTTTTTCTTTCTTCTTATAAACCTACTGCTTGCCCCTCAAACTATCCATTGTCTCAGACAGAGTTAATTATTTACCTTTGGTTATTTCCAACAAACATCCCTGGGTGCAAAGCTTTTCTCACTGGGCAAGATTTGAGTTAAAAAGATAACCTTTCAAACAGGGTTATGATGACTTTAATCATCAACTTGATACAATCTAGAATCACCTGTAAAGAGTTTCATTGAGGGATTGTCTACACTGTATTTACTTGTAGACTTGTTTTTGAAGGAGGTATGAAGAGACCCAGTCCACTGTGGCAAGAGGTACTGAACTATATGAATGGAGAAATCAAGCTAAGCACAAGTAAGCCAGTACGTATGCATTCATTTCTCTCTTCTCTTGAATATGGATATAAGACTTTGTGAAGTTCCTGCCTTAACTTTCCCATAATGAGAGACTAGATCATGAAATTGTATGCTAAAATAAACCTCCTTTTCCACTAAGTTGTTTTGTGTCAGGATAATTGGTATCATCTCAATAACAGTAATTAAACTAGGACAAAGATCTTCAAAGAACTAGCCATAAAGACAACTTAATGGCAATTCTTTCGGAATGGGTCTTTAACAGAACCTCAGTTCCATTCTGTTCCCTCTGGTTAACTGCATGGCATTTAGTAACTACTTGATAATATCTGTTACTACTGCTGTTGCTGAAATCATTATCTCATTCCTCCCAATACTGAAAGGGAAACAACTGTTACTTTTTTTTCATTTGACAGATGAAGAAAGGGAATCAGAAAGGTGTTAGGGAACTTTCGAGAATCATATAATTAGCTTTGCTATAGAGAAATAGTAAAATGACCACCATACCTACGCTGTCACATGCCATCAACCAACCATAAAAACAGCCAGAACCAAAGCCGGGTGGTGGTTGTGCACGCCTTCAATCCCAGTACTTGGGAGGCAGAGGCAGGTGGATCTCTGTGAGTTTGTCAGCCTGGTCTACAAAGCTACACAGAGAAACTGTATCTCGAAAAAATAAAGAAAAAATTAGCCAGGGCCTAGAAGCAGGTTGAACAGAGGCTGAGTTCCATGCCTGTGCTCATTATGAGCCCGAAGGCTAGGGTCTTGCACTGTACTTCCCTGTATGCTGTGTATTCAAAAGATAAGGAAGATAAAATAATCTATGTACACAAGTAGTTTAAAGGAAGCCCTGGAACAGGGAAAGGACAAGTGGAGGGAAGGTTCCCAAGTGTACAGAAGCTGAAGAGAAAGAGTGTCCTCCTCTCTGTCTTGTGTGTTTAAAGATTTCTTTTACTTATTTGTATGTAGGGGTGGGTAGCTGAGTGGGTAGGTGCTCCCTAAAGCCACGGATGGGTAAGTGCTCTCTAAAGTCAGATGAGACAATAGGATCCTTACGGTCATTATGGGCAATTTCAAGACATCCAATGTGCATGCTGTGAATGGAGCTTCAGTCAAGCGTAACAAGCACTCTTAATCGCCCCTCCCTGCTGTTTCCACTTCGATTGCCAGGTCAGACTGCACCTTCCTTCTTGACATTATTAGGGCACAGAAGACCACTTTTTACCTACCAGCCACTCCTCCGTGTCCTGTAAAATGCTCGCTATGTTTGGATAAGAATACCTCCTTTCCATGTGGAAGGTAACTGCCCCAGAGATAGGAAAGGATTACTGTGTCCTGCAACTTTTAAGACTAGAGGGGAAGGGAAGAACTTGGAAGAGAAAATGTAGGGACCAGAGTCTAAATTTCTGAGTCACAGGTTTTCCTCATCCATACCAGAGTCATGTTCGAACTCTCAGAAAAATGACTGGGGAAAGACAAGGACTCCAGTGAATATCAGTGAAGAACATTGGCCTTCTGAGTTCCAACTCGAGCTGCAAGGGAAGTAGCATCATGGGACAAGGACAGATGACCCTTTATTCAGGCCCTGCTTTCATTCCTCATCAGCACCTTATCCGGTCCCAGTAAGAAGAGTAATTGCTATCTGTGCTACAAGATCTTGTTCACTGAACCACTCATCCAATCAGAACCATCTATTCCTCTCCTAGTAGAGCCAGGTAGTATGGCATAGGGGTCCAAGGATGCATCCTTACGCCCATCTTGAAGCTGATTTGGGGACTAAGACTCTCCAATAGATGTAGGAAGGAAGGAAGAAGGCCAATGGACACATTAAAGACTGTAGCCTTCATAAACATGGAAGCTAAAAGAATGTCTCTTTTGGAAAAGAGATGGGATGCTCCATTTAGGTCCATGTCCCACTCAGTGTGCTGCCGGAATTCACCCTACATTGCCCGGACAGCCCTGAAAAAGCCATGTGACCCTGAGCTGCTGTCTTCTGGGTTCCCAAACAGTTCCCTCTGGTACACTGTGTTCACCCCTTCCCCATTCCTGCCACCTCACACCTTCACTTTCTTATGACCCCAAAGCCTACTATAAGAAACAAGGTCCCATGCCATCCTAAAACCACCCCTCTTCCTTTGTCCTGCAGACATGTTGCCCATCTCTGCCCTCCAAAACATTTTGCTTTTAGCAGCTGACATTTCTGAAGACATCTAGGATTTTCGTGAAGCACAATGTGGTGTTTTCCAAGCTATAAGCTCTCAGCTATGAAAACAGCATCTCATTCACATTAGTTTTCCTCACAGAGCCTGACATTATATGAACACTGATCTATTCAATTTCTCAGTGTTCTAACACTTTTCAGAACAAAGAGCTTCACAAGATGGCTACAATTGTCAACAAGAGCTTCTACCAACCTAAAGCTGCATCCTTCTAACTGCTGACTCATCACTACCTCCCCTCTGGTGACTATCTTGGAGTATTCTCCTCTGTCTTCAACACAGCAAACCAACAAGTATCTGCAGTTGGTTCCATCCCACGCTCACTCCCACCAAGCTCCTCTTCTTAAGCATACGCACAGCCTAAAAGAGACCATCATCTTGCCTCGGTAACTAGACACTAGGGAAAAGGGAGGCAAGAAGGAAAAACTGAGTTCAAAGACTATGGCTGAATAGGACTGCTTTGAGGTTTGGATAGGATCCAGTTGTCTGATTTTCGGACTCATTCTCAGGGAAGAAAGACGAGTCCTGGGAATTCTCAGAGAGAACAGTAGAATTGCTTCACTCCCTCAGAGGGCACCCAAAGAAGGACATCGAGTAGTTGGACTATGTCAGGTGGGACCCTTGGAGACCAGCAGTCCAGTGCAAATTTCTACAGCTGGCTGCTACTATAATGGTATAACCATTAATGGAGCATGGAGGCCTGTCTGGAGCTCAAGTGCTACTCCAAAGGAGGAAGATTACCTCACCCTGCCCTTCTGTCTACAGACAAGAGTAGGCCTAGGGAAGAGGTAATTAAACAATTACCTACATGTGTCTTCACAGACCTAAATATCCTGTGTGATCTATCAAGCTCACATGTAGCCTCCAGCTACTCGTGTGGAGGGCAAAGCTCATAAGAAGAAAAGGTGGAGTGAGACAGAGCAGAAGAGGGAAAGCCAGGATACTACACAGATGTTAAAGCGAATATAAGAAAAGTAAGAAATACATCTAAACATTAAAATATGCCACTGAAAGAAAATCATATAAAGAAATACATTTTGTACCTCTTATTCTCATTTGTGCTGGGAATTATTGGTGGATATAAATGTAATAGTCAAACTAGAAACCTTGACCAAAGATCAGCTCTCAATCAAGCTACTGTTGTTTTCTGAAGAGAGCAGAAAGGACAGCAGAGGAGAATAAAATCCAAGGCTTGGGTGGAATCTGTGTCAGGTGAGTCCTAAGTCAGTGGTGGACACATAGTCACCTGCCTTATTTGTTATCTAAACTATTTCATAAGCAAGAAAAACAAGCCAATTGCTCTGAAAGAATCAGATACCCTCTCGCACTACCCCCTTCTCTCTTTTGAATGTATAGTTTATAGAGAGATGCAGATGCACAAAGAAAGAGGGTAAACTAAATCAGTGGATAAGTCAGTAGATAGACGGATAGAGAAACAGACTGACAGCTGGATGAAGTTATTATTATCTGTCAAGTCCTTTCCATGAGCCACTTTGTTTGACCTTGGCAATGACCCATCTTGCAGTTGAGATTTCTGAAATACAGAGTGGCAGAGTTTACAAAACTACTAGCTGGTAAAGCCTAGAATCAAACCCAGATGACTCCAACATCATGCTGCCTGCCCCACCACGAAGGCACTTGACACAAAGAGGATGACAGCATTTCAGTTCCAAGGATAATGGAACTCAAGGGGGAAGAAAGGAAGAAATAAGCAAGTAAAGGGACAAAACAAGTTCATTGGGCAGACAGGAAAAATGTCCCCCAGAAGGCCTCCACGGTCAGCATGACTTTATCCTGCAGCTGAAGAGGGCATCTGTCCCATAGGGGAAACCAAGTTTCTTCCCACACATACTGCTGAGAGATTCTGATTGCCAACCAGCGTGCATTGTGAGTCTCTTCTATCTGCTATGCTTTTGATGGTTCTGTCAAGGATCAAACCCAGGGTCTTGTGTCTGCTCTGTACACACTCTTCCACTGACCTACAATTGCCAGGCCATCACTCCATTTTTAACTTGGATCAGTTGATGCCTCAGTACAAACACATAGATGCCTTCTACATTTTTCCACTCTGTGGGTCCTGGGAATCAAACTCAGACCATTAAGCATGGTGACAAGCACCTTTACCCACTTTCCATGAAGACACAAAGTTATAGAAAATTCATTCTTAAAATACTTTATCCAAATTGAGTGTCAAATAATCACTCTTAAAAACTCATATTCAGTCAAACTTGGAGTCGTTCTTATTTGAAAAAACACATGGGTAGATTGTTTAGAGCAAAATCCCCAAAATCCATGCTGTTTAACCATCTGCTTTAGGTTTCTTGATCTTAGCATTGAGGTTGTGGCTAAGTGACACATATTTTACATTTAAATGTTTGGAAACGTGGCCAATATCATAAAGAAAAGAAAACCTTTAGCCCCGTTTCTCTAGCTAATTTTGTTCTGTCTTTCCCATAGAACAACCTTTAATCACACCAAAAATTACTCATTTCAATAGTTTCAATAGCATATGAAATGCAATTTAAATAACCAAAATATATGCATGAGAGACAATCTAGCCTAGCAACTTCATGCCATGTTTTCCTGGAATGAACAGTAGAACCTAACCTATCCTGGGCACATTGCTCAGAACAAACTCTGCAGCAAACAACACCAGGTTGGATGGGTAAGACACTTCTCTAAGCCTCAGGATACATCATCTCCTTGGGCATTATTCTCCTCTTGCCATGACTGAAGTCCACATGGCATCATGCCTAGTACCAAAACTCGGGCCAAAACCCCACAGCTGACTAGGTAATAGGCTCCATGGGAGAACCAAGAACTATTAGTATGTTACATAGACATAGTAACAAGCTGTACACTTAGATGAGAGCATCTCTTGAACTTCATCAGTGAAGCCTTGTTTGCAGTAAATAGAGATTAATATAGAGACCAACAACCAATCAAGAATCAGAGAATAAGAAGTGTTGGAGTGCTCAATGCTAAGTGGAAATCTGTGCCACAACCACTTCCCCCGAAGGCTCAGGGTCACCAGAGACATTAGACATCTGCAGCAAAGCAGAATTTACTGGACATGGCAATGCTATTGCATACATGAACTCAGAGTGGCTTGGACTACATGTATAAAACTATATAAGATGGAACCAGCCCAAATCTGTGCATAGATGTAGAGGGGCTCATGAAGTCCCACCCCTGTCTGAGGATCTATTGGCAATTGATGGCTGCTAGGGGAGGGAATGTCATTGTTCTTCAGGGATGCAGGACCTGAAAGGTTATTCATATTCTGGGAGATGGCAGAACTAAATAGTCTCAGTGAATATTAGAAAGAAAGAAACAGAGACAGAGAAAAGACACAGTGAATAAATTTGGAGGGGAAAGTAAAGTAGTGGGGAAATTGAGGAGGGATTAGAAGGGAGAGAACATGGGGTGGATTTTATCCAAAAACATTATATGAATGTATGAATATTAAATAAAATATTACACATATATGGAAAAACAGTAAGTGTGTTTAATTTGAAAAGAGGCCACAATGAGCAACCATCAAGACCTACTTTTTAGGTGGAAGGATATCCAAAAAGTATGGAATCCATTGCAAACAGTGGTCAATACAAACTCTTAAGTTTCTAGAGAGCTCATACAGAAAGCAGATAAACAAAACAAAACAAATTCTAAGACGTCATAGCCAAACAGAGTGGGGCTATGAAAATCCCTCTGTCCACTTCCTTCTTTTCTTTATCATGTCACCTGGAAGAGTTTCTCTTCTAAACCACTGGATTCTTAAAACCACATTATGAAATTACTGATCTAGTTCAGTCCTTTTTTTGTCACTAAGAAACGAAAGCACAGGAATAAAGTACTTATTCATTCAGCAAGTCCAGGCATCGGTCAGGACCAGAAGCTGTTTCAAGACCCCTAATCAAGACTGTTTCCAGAGGGCCACTACTCTAGGTAAATTCACATAGTCTCTTCAGCAGTTTCCTACCTCCATTGACAGCATTTCCATAGACTTTTATCTTCTTGTTCCAAGGTCAATGCCCACAGCTGCCTCTGCATTCAAAACCCATAGATAAAAGGCAACCAGCATGCCCTTGGAGGAGATCTCTCCAACGGAGGTAGCAGAGAAAGATGTCTGCACCCTGTACTGCCCACCTAAGTTCCCATACTGAGTAAGCACTAGTTCTTGAAGACAATGAAAGTGCTTGCAGAGGTCATTTAGAGTTTTAGATTATGCATCTCATTTGATAAATGAGAATATGTAAGCACTTTGTAAATTGAAGGATACTTTAGAATTGTAAATGCTGAGTCTGCAAGTCAACTTGAAATAGAAAGGAGACTTGTCAATGAGTGCAATACATGCACTATTGTCAATGAGTGTGATACTAGGGAATTACTACTGGAATTATTAGTGAAAATATAGGCTCCAAGATGAAGCACAAATCTACATTTTCAACAACCTTCCCAGATGGATGGATCTTCTGAAAATGGGGGAAAGAAATAGAGTCATTACTGTCAAAGAGACTTATAGCCAAAACCTAGATCTTCTATCATCTGTGTGAACTTTTGGGGGAAACCTCATATCCTTCCATATCTCCCATAGCATAGCATCAATGTTCTGGAGAACAGTAAAATGCTGGGCTAATGAGGAAGCTTGCATGTTTGTCAAGTGATTCTCTGGCTCCTTTCCAAATCACTGAATCGGCTGGTCCTCTGAGACAACTCCCTACTGTAGTGTAACAGAGCCCTTCGGGGCAGGCTGACCTACCTCCTCCATCAATCAGACATCAGCTCCCTCCTAGAAGGTCAGAAGATGGGTTATTTCAAGGCCCCAAGGTCCCCTCCAGTTTCTCTCTTTTGAGGATAGAGTAGTGAGATTAATCTCTTCTGTATCGTCCATTTTATTCTTTCTTCTCACTTATAATTTTTAAATTAATACACATTCCTAAGAATAAGTTCTCAAGAAATATAAACTGCTGTTATTATTATTATCATTGTTATTCAGAGTAGGGAGAGAATTATAAAAACAGTTTCAACTAGAGACAAGGATTAAAAGTCAATGTAGAATTCAAAAGGAAGCTGGTATGAGGTCCCTGCTGAAAGTATTTTTATCATTTCTTCTATTTTTGAGATTATAAATAATCATATCATTTTCCCTTTCCTTTCCTTCATTCAAACACTTCCACACCCTTCCTTGTTCTCTTTCAAGTTCATAGCCTCCTTTTTCATTGACTGTTCTTACATGCATGTATGTACACACACACATATACATACATATACACATAAATGCATGCACACATACATACATATTCCCAAATATAGCCTGTTAATCTAAGATTTTCAAAACTAGAAATGACTCCAGGTTCTTCATTTCCTGGTCTCCCAGACTTTCCTTTGAGATACAGCTTCCATGACCCTGTAGACTTAGCATTCTGAATATCTATAAAAATTGGTATGATGTGATGACATCATCAAGGTCTGCTGCCAGCTTGGATCATGGCTGCAGTGACCTCTAAATATATGCATAGCTGAACTCTGTGAAATGAACCCTGTGGAAACAACCTTAGGTGGTCTTGTGTGAATGGAATACCCTCATGGTGCTCTCCCTAATCCTGGGAAAGTCTTGTAAATGGGTTGTAAATGGAACTTTAATGTGTAGTGTCTTATTGCTTCATCTTATTGTGTTATCTTTCCTTTTGCCCGGGTATAGAACACTTCATACTAATCTCTTTGGAAATCACACATTCTCAGCCCCAACCTTACTGAGATTTCAGTCCAAACCACATGTTGTTTCAGTCTTTCTGCTCTGATTTTTGCTCCTGACTTTCACTGTAATTGTGGCTCAAATCAGCTAGCAATAGTCATGCCACAGGCTGGATGCTGCGGTGTCTTGAAAATTCCTCCATCAGATTAACTCAGCTACTAACCTTAACCCTGAACTCCCATAAAGTCTCAGGACACAAGCAATCTGTAGAAAAAAAACCCTTGCCAGGCTGTAGCATTGGTCTCTAGTCAAATCCCCCATAGCATTCTTGTTACCATCTGGACCTTTATAAGAACACTCTTTTCTGTCTTCATTCATTCAGTTTTCTGAATACCCAAAAGAATCAGTCATTAATCTCTAGTCTACATTTCCAAACTGTTTCAATTTTTTTCCATGGAAACAAGCTCCAAGGGCTGAAGAGCAACTCAGTCAAGTTCAGTTCCAGCTGCTCTTTCATTTTCTGTGTGTGTTGGGGTTTTTGACACTGTAACAAATACTTAAAAGAATGCTTCAAAATGAGGAAATATTGTTGGGCTCAGGTTAGAGGTTTTCATCTAGAGTTGTTTTGACCCATTACTATGGCCTGTGAAGGATAGCATGAAGGCTGAGAGAGCATAGTGGAAAACAGTGTTCTACCCGGGACATGCAGGAAAGGAGAGACCGAGCATCCCTGCACTAGTGGGCTTCTTCTGTCTTCCCCTTTTATTTCATCTGGACCCCAACCTACTGGGTAGGACCACCCACGTTCATGGTAGGTCTCCCCCGTAATTAATTGTCTCTTTAAACACCTCCCAGACACACAAAGGGTGCTTTATGAATGTCTTATGCCCCCCTCTATCCTTCAGTGATGCTTACAGTCCAGATTAACCATGACTCTTCAGTTTTCTGCTCTAGCTTTCCAGGACTGTGACAAAACAACTTAAGAGAGGAAGGGCTTATTTTACTCAGAGTTTCAGAGTTTTAACCCATCATTGTAGAGAGGGCAGAGCAAGGCAGCCAGGAAGCAGAGAGACAGAGGCAAAGGCAGAGACAGAGAGACAGACAGAGGGAGGCAGAGAAAGAGACAGACAGATGGAGACAGAGACAGAGAAACACACAGATGGGGCCAGAGACGGAGAAACAGACAGAGGGAGACAGAAACGGAGTCAGAACAGGACAGGGCATCTCATATCAAGGCAGCGAGAAAGCAGAGAGAGATGATGCCTGTGATGGTGAGCTCTCCTGCCTGTCTCCTTTTACTCCATTTGTCCTAGGTTATGGGGTTGCCCACATTTAGGGCAGGCCTTCCCCCATAAGTTAACTGTCTCTGGAAAGACCCAGAAAGAAACTTGATGCCGACTCTGCCTCTCAATCCCAGAGCTAAGTCCTGCAACTCCTCAGTTTCAGAGCCTGCTTGCTCTCTCCCTACCCACACTTTCGCCACCTGCCTTGATCATGCTCCTTCTACCTTCCAGTGGCCATGCATTTGGCTATGACTACCTAGCATCAGGGCTACTTAGAAAGGAGTAGCCAACTACAGAATTCCAAAAATGAGGTGTAGGGTATTCTACATGCCACTAGACCCAGAATGTTTTTGGAATGAAGACAAGTGATCCAGGCCATTGCCCATGACAGACCCCAGAAATAGTGTGATCTGGGTTAGACATTCTGATTTACTCTCTAGTCAACAGAAGGTGTGTCTTATTATAACTTATTAAATGAAACATTTGCTCTATTTAAAAAAATAATTTGTTTCCTGCTAGTGAGCACCACTAAGAGTCATACCTGGCTAGACTGAATGGATTTAGTAGCTGTGAGCCTTGGGTAACTTACTGGGAATCTGTTCTAGTTTACTTTCTATGATTGTTAAAGACATCAAGTCCAAACCCAAGCTGGAGAGAAAACGGTTTGTTCCATCTCATCAGTTACAATGCATCACTGAGTGAGGCCAAGGCAAGACCTCAAGAGAGGAATATAAAGCTGTAACCACAGAGAAATGTTGCTCAGGGCTTGCTCTAAGGTTCATTCGTGTTCACCTACCTCTCTTCTACAGCATACCTGCCTAGGGATGGTAACACTCCCAGTGGGCTGGGCTGGGCCCTCCCACATGAACCAGTGTCTCCATTAGATTTTATGTTGCTATGGCAAAATACCATGACCAAAAACATCTTGAGAAGGAAAGGGTTTATTTTATCTTATACTTCGAGGTAACAATCCAACCCTGAGGGATGTCAGTGGAGGAATTCAAGAATGGCCCAAACCTGGAGGCAGGAACTGATGCAGAGACCGTGGAGGAGTGCAACTTCCTGGATTCCTTCCCTTGGCTTGCTTAGTCTGTGTTCTTCTACACCTCAGGACCACATGGTCAGAGGTGACCCCACCCATAATTGGCTGGGCCCTCCCACACAGTCACTAATAAAGAAAATACTTTAGAGACTTAACTTCAGACCAATCTTTTGGAGTCATTTTCTCACTTATGACTCACTCTTTTCGGATAGATCTTGGTTTATGTCAAGCTGAAAAACAAAAAAAAAAAAACAACAAAAAAGCAACAACAAAAAAAAAAACCTCCTACAAGGCCCACTTGCATCTGAAGAGAAACAGTAAGGAAAGTGGATAGAGGTGAGGGGTAAAAGAGGTGTGGAAGGAGGGGAGGGAAATTTTGGTTGGAAGTAAAATAAACAAACTTAAAAAAGAAAAGCCAAAGGGGAAAAAAGAAAGAAAGGAAAAGAAGAGAAAAAAAGAAAACACCCTACAGGCATGCCACAGGTCAATCTAGTGGAGGCTATTCCTCAATGGAGGGTCTCTCTCACAAGGTGACTCTAGTTTGTATCCAGTTGACAATAGGAACTAACCAGTATAAGGTCCTGTTCCTCTCAAAGAGTTCTATGAAAATAATCCTGCCCTCCCCTCCTGTTTGCAGCTCCATTAATCTTAAATTCCCCGCCCCCCCCCGTCTCCCTATAAAGTTTCAACTCTACAGACACCCCACTTCACACTCAGCCCAGAGAAAACCATTTCAGTCCCCTGCAAAGACTGCCACCCCCCCCAACTGTGTTGTCCCCTACAAACCCCTCCTTGGGAGACTGGGAACCAGCAGTCTCCCAACCCGGTGATGTCCAATTCTGTAAGAAAACTATAGTGGGATTCCTAGTGTGTGCCCCACCCAACACACAGAAACAGTGTAAGTGACCCTGATCTTAGACTCCCAGGGATTTCTACCAAAAAGATGCAGCAAAGAAATACAAAAGGATACATTTTTGGGAAATCACATCTCCCAGGCTCCTAGCATATCTAAACCATGCCTTGATTTTTACTGCACATCAATGAAGGTCACTGCACAGGGCCAACGCTTGAGAAGGAAATAAATGGAGTTGGCATAGGAACGGGCTTTCGAGAAAGACAAGATGCATCCCGTGTTATATCATCCGTGCATCTGTCTTCCAGTTGACCCTTCAAGAGAAGGCCACGTAAAGCGTTTATGATGCTTGGCTGACTGCCCGGTTTCTGCTAACAGGATTGAGTCAGGGCTCTCGAGGCTGCCTGGGGACCACGACTGTACTTCCCTGTCTCTCTGGCTGCAGTGGAAACGGTGATGAGCTGGCTCTCGGTATTTGCCTGTGTCAGGCCTGTCAGTTTGCAGTGAAATTACAGAGGTGATATTTCAGTTTTCTCTATCTAACCTTGGACCTGTTGGGGCTCATCTTGATGTATAAATAAGTCAAAATGCTTGGAAATGCACAGTGCAAAGAATGGACTAATCAGGAAGTAAAAGGACGACTCTTGTGTCTTCATATGCACAGTAACTCTTCAGTACAGCTCTTTTAATAGTTTTATCAGTACTTTCCAATATTGAGCTGACAATCATTTCTCCTGCCATTAGCAAGTTAAAAATAAAGAGAGCCTAACAGTGTGGATCCATGGGAGTCACGAACCTGGGAGACACGGTGGCTCTCAGCTGGCGAAGAGAAGGTCCCCCCCACTGTAATGTGATTCGGAGAACAAGTGAGGAGGGGTCAGGGGAACCTGAATTCCACCAAAGAAGGAGCTTTGCAAATATCTGTGAGCCTTATGTTAGAAGAGTTGGTTCAAGTTTTCCCCCTGCCATATAATAAGCCACCCCAGTTACCTCATACAACCACCAGCACAAATTAGCACTCAGAGAGCTCCTCCAGGCACTGCTCGCTCAGCCTCTGTCTCAGGTCACAGTCACGGCTCATCCTGAAGCTTTAGCCCCTGCAACAAGTGGTGCCTGTGCGGTGTGAAAGTGTAAAGCATGGGGGGGGGGCAGCTGGCACCCGGTGGACGTCGCCTTCTGACTGCACACTGCCTTAAGACACAATCCCACCCGGATAGCAGCTTTGCTGTAGGTTGCTCTCTTTCCTAGTTGTTGAGGCATCAAGTTGGAGGGAGAGCTATACAAAACGCAGAGAGGCAGAGCAGACTCCCCAGTGTCTGCCTTTCAGTCCCTAGCTTTGAAAGTCCCAAGGGACACTCCCCCTGCTTCCTATGGGTTAGTAATGAGTCATTAGGCTGCCCTATATTCAAGGGCAATTACATCTGCCTTTTATTAAAAGGAGTATCAAAGAATTCCCAAGCATGTTTGAAGCCTACAGAGTGTTGTAAGCCCTGCGCACACATTCAAATTACCCAAGGAACTTTAGGCAGGTCTGATGTTTGAGGCAGACCCCAGTTAAAGAATTCCTAGTATGAAAACCAGGCATCAACTTCTTCCCAGGACATACTCAAGTTGAAGGATTGCTGGTTTCCATAAGAAGGAGGTTCCTTTTTAGCTTGCAAAACAAAACTAGCTTAAACTTTCCTCTTCTCAAACCAATCCAAAGCCTTGCTTCTCAACACCAAAACAATCCAGTACCTTCCATTCATCAGAAATATCTTGAAATGTCTTCTTTATACTCTGGATTCAAATGTGCAGCTGTTATAAATTCCTTATACATACAATTTCCAAAACTATATATGAGCCTAATAAGCTTGAATGGAAAATATAAAGATAATTTATAATAAAATAATATGAATACCATGAGATAAATGCTCATAGAAAAGATGCTTCTACCATATGTGGAGTCACTATGGAGACAGAGCTACAAATGTGTTGTGATGGAGACACGAATGTCAGAAGCAGTCTGAGCATCATTGCTACGACTTCCCAAAAATAAAGCTGCATCAGTTCCCTGGGGTGTCCAGAATAAAATCCCAAGGCTGGCTTAAACCACAAAAGAAAAGAAAAAATTTCTCAGTTCTGGAGGCTGGAAGCCCCCAGATCAAGATGTTGACAGGCATCATTTCTTCTAAGGCCTTTGGTTTGTAAATGACTACCATGCTATCTATTCTAATAGTCATCTCTCTCTCTCTCTCTCTCTCTCTCTCTCTCTCTCTCTCTCTCTCTCTCTCTCTCTCTCTCTCTCTCTCTCCTCTCTCCCTCCCTCCCTCCCTCTTATGGACACCCCTGATGTCTCTCTGAAACAGTTCTAATCCCCTCTTCTTACAAGGATGCCCTTCATATATGGGTAGGGACCATACTAATGAGCCCATCTGAACTCAGTCATCTCCAAGCATTCCCTCTAAAAAACAATCATCACAAGGTCTTAGGACTTAGAGCATCCTACTGGGCCTCTGGAACTGTGAAGGCTGAGAGAAGATTTATTTGTGCAGGACTGGTGGGTATTGAGAAAGTCAAGCACCACCAGCTTTGCCTCACTAAATGACAAGAATATCAGTTCAATTGACCTTTGAGATATTCCCTAGAGAACAGAGCTGGGACCCTTGAGGTGGTTTGATTTAAAAGAATCCAGTATTCTATCATAATCTAAGTGCTTCTTAACTTATCAGGGAAAAAATCACTATCACTTACCTTAATTATTAAGGATTTCCTAGAACTTTAGACAAATTATTGCTGTGTTTTACTTAAATGACTACAAAGCTAGGTGCTATGCTGATAATTACCAAACTAAAAACAGACCTCCAAATAAAAGCTGCCTTGCCTTTTATGCTTTCCCAAATTGGCCAACTCAATGGTTCCACCCATTGACCTAGTACATAATTTAAATCTGATCACATTCTATCAGCATTAAATTTTGTTTATTACCGGTAAAGCCTGAAATTTTGCTCACATTATTGATGCATAACTCCACAGGCAAGAGTAATCTGAAATGTACACCATACAAATAAGTGAGCCCAACTTGAATGGTTAGTTTTTAAATATCCTGAAATTATGAAAATATTCCATGCTATCTCCTCCCTTCTCCAACTCTGTTGAGTCTTTTGACAAATGACACAGTTCCAGAGACCAGGCTGCCCTGCAAGGCTGGAGCCTGACTACCAATTCCCCATCTGCTTCTGCTCTCAGCATCTAAAAGTTTCTTCAGTATAGAAAAGAGAAAAGAGATACAATTTCTTTTTCTTAGTAAATCTTCCTTTGATTACAACTACTTTTTTCTTACATAGCATGAGAGAAAAAATCATGCTCTTGCCTCTATGTTGAAAATAACAGACACCTTATAAAATATTAGGAGGAATAGTTTCTATGACCAATATGAATCATAGTACAAATGACTGAAATAATAGCTTAATACATGTTTTTGAGTAGATGGATGGACTATATGACAGGTTCAATGATGTATAACCCATGAAGGTGACTATAGTGAGAGATATGAGTTCCAACTATGTACCATCTTCTAGGGGAAAGAAACAAGGGATGGTTTTATTTTGCCTGAGAGCTTCAAAACCATGTGGTTTAGATCATCAGGTTAGTGAGATGGGCTCAATGGTAAAAGTACTGCTCAACCAAGCCTGATATCCTATGGTGGAGAGAGGAAGAGAGAGCCAACTACCAAAAGTTGTCCTCTGACCTCTACAAATGCACCATGGTGCACTTGTGTCTACACACACACACACACACACCTTTTAAAAATATGCATTTTAGATAATCTTTTTAAAGTAATCATTGTTTATATTTTTGAGACATTAAATGATCCTCAAGGACTTTGTTCTGGAAAGAATAGATGATATTTACAGTACATGACATGCTTATGGCAGTACTTTGTATTCAGTAATTTTATCCCTGCTGTAGACTCTGTCCCTGGTGTATTGAGAGTGTTGTAATGGGATAGGATTAAGGAGCAGGCTCTGTTCCAGTGATATATAGCCATGGTTCTCAGTTATCCATCAGGTTTCTATCGTGACCCAGTACCATGAGATCACTTTTACACATTATATGGTGAGAAGTACATATGCTACAGAACATCAGAGAAGACAGTAGCCAGGACAGGACTTGGCTAACCTTTTCCACTTCATCTTCCCAAGCACATTTAAGGAAATGGTCTATGACTGATGAGATCACACAAACCTGGTTGATTTATCTAAGTCAGCACCTTGACCAAAAATACCCAATATGTGTGCAAATACAATTAAATCATTCCAATATTGATACAGTTGTACTATTCTGTTAATTAAAGAAGAACTGAATTTGAAAATGAAATAAATCTTTCTTCTGGGCTATTCCTAGTATGAATCACCTTAGTGACCCTTGGAAAACTGATGCAAGGCAATTGTTAAGCATCATTGTATAGCTTTCCTTGAGACCCAAGGAATTTGACAAAAGTATAAATATCAGGTTTATTTGTAGGACCAACACCTATAGATTTCCAAGTCTTTGAAAGACCAACCACTATATATTTCCTCAGTTGCTATGCTCCATACCTGGGAATAAAGTATATCAGACATCCAAAATTGAGTAAGAGTGCCATCAAGAAACTAAGCTGTCTGAGCTTGTTGATGTACATACACCTTTAATCCCTACTACTTGGGAAGCCGAAACCAATGGATCATTATTTCAAAGCCAGCATGGGTGACACAGAGAGATCCATTCATATGCATGTGTGTAGAAATACACATGCTATATGTGTGTACATGTGTATATAAATATATAGAGAGTGAATAAGAAAGACAGTATATGCCAGGTGGTGGTGGTACATGCCATTAATCCTAGCATTCAGAAGGCATAGGCAGGCAGATCTCTGTGAGTCTGAGGCCAGCCTATCTACAGAGCAAGTTCTGGGATAGCCAAGGCTGCACAGAGAAACCCTGTCATAGAAAAACAAACAAAAAGACAATCTATAATCATATATACTATAATGCTAACTGTTCTATACAGTTACTACTGCATTCCAGCAGTGTAATTCATTCAAATGAAAAGTGAATGTGTAGAATAAATAGCAGAATAAATGAATAAAAAATAAAAGGATGAATGAATAAAATAATACACCTAGGTTTTACACATATATTTGTGATTGTGTCTTAATTACTTTTCTACTGCTATGACAAAATACTATGAGCAAGGAAACTTATAAAAGAAAGCATTAATTGGCCTTACAGTTTCAGAGGGTTAGAGTCCATAATGGCGGAACAAAAGCATGGTGGCAACAGCTGAGAGTTCATGTCCTTGAAAGTAGGAAGCAGAGAGAGGGAAATGCTGGGAACAGAGTCTTTGAAAACTCAAAGCCTGCCCCCAGTGACACTGCCTCCAACAAGACCACACCTCATAATCTTGCTCAAACTGTTCTATGAATTGGGGACCAAATACTGAATTATATGTGTCTATGAGGGCTATTGTCATTTGAACCATCACAACTGTTAATTTTATGGGTCAGCTAACTGGGCCAGGTGGTGGCCTGGTTTGTGTTCAGACACTCTGAGTGTTTCTGCAAGAGTGTTTTAGAATGAAATTAGCACTTAAATGCCTTCCATCATGAGGTTGGCCCTTATCAATACATTCAGTCTGAATAAACCACCAAATTTAACTCTGTGGAAGTAGGAGACAACTCTGCCTGCCTGGTCTCCTTTGTTTCACTCCCTCCAGACTGTTGTATTAGAACACCATGCACTGGGCACTCTACAAATAACAGAAATGCTTCTCCTAGTTCTGAAGTCTGGGACGTCCAAAACCAAGGCATTGGGAGATTGAGTGACTCGTCCTGGCCTGTTTTCTTACTCCAGATGGCTGTCTTCCTGTTATACACTCAAATGCTAGAGGGAGTCAGTGTGCTCTCCAGGGTCTCTTTGAAAATGGCACCAATCAATCACTAGTCTCCTGCCAGACTCCATTGCCTCATATCATCACATTAAGGGCTGGGAATTCAACACACAGCATCTAGGTGAGGATGGAAATGCTGATAATGTAGCCACCTTGGACCAGAACATCAGCTTCCTCCTGTCTTTAAAACATAACTGAAACACATGCTTTTCCTAATACAGTCAACTGAAAAATTTCAAATAATATATGTGGTTCATATTACAATTGTATTGGACTGCACATATAAGTGCAGTGTATCGTATTGTATAAATTTTAGTAAACAACTTTGTACTGAGGAAAAAGCAATGAATTCTACTGGGAAGTGATTTTGACACTTAATAGTGGTCTTTGACAGAACTCTCTGTGAGGAAAAAAATCAAAATAGAAGAGCAAAAAACATGAGAAAAGTACAGAGGCCTTAAAGTGTTTCCATGACTGTAGTGTAACATCCATGGTAACCCAGGAGGAAGCAGGCAGCAAGAAATGAGGCTGAGGAGGAGAATGGAGAACCAGATGGTGAAAGTCTCGATTACCACAGTAAAGAGCCCAAGTTTATCCTGGGGACGGAGGCAAACCACCAAAAGATTTCAAGCAAGTGACTAGCATGACTAGGTGTTGCTTTTTCTGGGAGCAGAGAGAAGTGGGGCGGGGCATAGGAACATCAGCCACAGCATCATGAGGGAGGAGAACATCCCAGGAGATGGTAAGAATGGAAGCTGGATCAATGATGGGGAGATAAGACATATGAGAAGCATGGCAGATGACTTCCAAAGCTTCAAAGGACAGAGGGCCTGTATAGGGCACTATATGTAGCACTTACCTACTGTCACAAGGACAGATTTCCTTGCCCCAAACCAATGCTTATTGTTTAGCTGGGGACATGCTTGTGATCAACCAATGAGATAATAAAGTTAAGAATCATTTCCAGATTTTCCTTTTAAGCTGGGGTCTTTTGGGGACTTTCCCCTTTCCTCCTTGAGTTCTCTGTAAGAAGCTTGTAAGAGCAAATGCTTGCCCCGGTGTTCCATGGGAGAACTTCCTTTCCAGGGAAAACCTCCTTTTTCTCATGCTGCTCTATGGTTGATAAAAAGGAATCCACAAGGCTGGGGCTTGGACAGGCATACATTGCTTCTTTCTGCTTTCATCTCCTACAAAGGCCATTGAAGTCTATTTTGTTAGTCTTATCGTGTTTACATAACAGCTGCTTAAGACTTCTGTCATGTTTTCAATTTCCCTTGGGGAGAAAAATATACTACTCTCCCCAGATACACAAGAAAGCAGGAGGAGAGTTTCCTTAGCAGTCTTCAGAAGCAAACACAGAAGTGTTCTCTGGAAGGAGGAACAGACAAAGCAAGCAGGAGAATTATTGACTGCTACAAAAAAAAAGTACAGATAAAGCTATGGTAAAGAAATAAAGAAGGTTAGAGAAAAAATTAAAATATTTACATCACTGTAACAGAAATGTGCAGATGGAGACAGCTAGATACTCTACACACCCACTAGCCTCAGCTGTATAATTAACACTGTCCTTTTTTTAATCAGAGTATGTCTTTATTGTCCAGAATCTGAGGGAATTTGTATTGACTGTGGGTCTTCTGGGCAGTTGTATGTAAAAAGGGAAAATTGGGTCATACACAGAAACCCTGTTGGTTTTCACATCTCAATCTATGACTTTGGTAGTGAAAAAATATAGTGCACTCATAAGAAAAGTGCAGCACACTCCATTCTATTTATTTATTTGTTTATATGTGTGTATGACTGCTCTATCTGCATGTATGCCTGCAGGTCAGAAGAGAGCATCAGATCCCATTATAGACTGTTGTGATCCACCATGTGGTTGCTGGGAATTGAACTCAGGACCTCTGGAAGAGCAACCAGTTCCTTAACTGCTGAGCCATCTCTCCAGCCCACGTACTCTACTCTCAGAGGCATTCAGTTTTTGTCTGTGTATTACTTACTTTTCTGTTACTGTGATAAAACTTGACCAAGGAAATCTATAGAACAAAGAGTGCATTTGGGCTTACAGTTCCTGGTAGATGAGTGTCCTCGTGGCAGGGAATCATGGCAGCAGGTAGCAGTCGTGGTAGTGGAAACAACTGAGAGCTCCCATCTCCAGCAATAAATGGGTATCAGAGAGAAGTTTGGAACTCCCAACCTACCCACAATGACGTACTTCCTACAGAAAGGTCATACTTCTCAAACCTATTCAAGCAGTGCCACCCACTGAGGACCAAGCATCCAAACATCTGAGCCAATGGGAGACAGTGGTGAACTGAGTAAGAATGGCCCCGGTAGGCTCATATATGTGAATGCCCTGTCCTCAGGGAGTGGAACTACTTGACAGTGATTAGGAGGTGTGGCCTTGTTGGAGGAAGTACGTCACTGGGAGGTAGCTTTGAGGTTTCAAAAACCCAAAGGAGGCCTAGTGATTCTCTCTTCCTGCTGCCTCTGAATCAGGATGGAGAACTCTCAACTTCTCCAGCACCATGTCTGCCTGCACGCTGCCATGCTCCCCACCATGATGATAAGGGACTGAACCTCTGAGAGTGTGAGCAAGCACCAGTTAAATGCTTTCCTTTATAAGAGTTGCTGTGTCGTTGTGTCTCTTCACAGCAATTGAACATTGGCTAAGACAGGACATTCTCATTCTAACCACCACATCTACTGACCAGCAACATATTCAAAAGGCTAGTAAGGGAAGCTGGGTACGGCCTGGGCCACCCAAGGGAGCTTTGTTGTAGGCAACAGAAATGGATTTTGACCATCTGAAGCTAAAAGGGTAAAATATTTTTTAAAAAAAGCACACAAAATTTAAAAAGCAGAAGCAGGACTGGAAAAATGTCTTAGTGGTTAAGAGTGTTTGCTGCTCTTGCAGAGGTATTAAGTTCAGTTCCCAGCACCCATATCCATGCCTCACAACCTTACCTGTGAGCTTCAAAAGTTCCAACATCCTCTTCTGGCCCCCATGGACACCCACACATATATGAATGCCTGCACACACACATGTAAGTAAAAATCATAAAATTCCTTAAAAGAACAAATTTTAAAGGAAAAGAAGAAGGGTTTGGGGGGGGGGGGGGAGAGAAAATAGCAATCAGGGAAGCTGTGGTGATCCCGGCAGCAGGAACCAAAGGTAGGCCATGTCAGACACCATTCTTTTTTTTTCTTTTTTATTATTATTTATTTTTAAGTTAAATTTAGATTAGAAACAAGGTTGCTTCACAAGTCAGTTCCAGGTCCCTCTCCGTTTCCCTCCCCTCCTCCCATGCCCTCCTCCCAACCCCTCAATATCCCTTCATTTCCCCAGGGAGGGTGAGGCCCTCCATGGGGGTGTCCATAGTCTGTCATTTCATCCAGGGCAGGGCCTAGACCCTCCCCCCAAGAGTTCAGGGTGAGAGTGCATCTCACATTGTTGGATGGGAGTCCAAAGTCCATGTGTATACTCGGGATAAATACTGACCTACACCATTCTTAGGGTTTATCAATTCAGCCACCATCTTCTAGATTGCTCTAAGTGAGATCCACTTTCCACAGGTGAGAGCTTTTTACAGGGTAAAAAAGTATCAGTCATGTATCTTATTCAAGGAAAATAGGGTTTCTTGATTGTCAGTAACTCCAAGCCTAGAAGTCATAAATAAAGTTGAGTCCTGTGAAAGGAGAAAGAGACACTGGGCAGGCACAGTGCCCGACGCTCTTGCATTGTCCAAGCTCTCTATCATCATCACCCCCCTACCACTCACCATAGCCCTACCTTCCACCTGCTCTCTCCAGGAAGTCCTCTGGGTACTCCAGTCCTTATGAACCACTGACTTCTAAATGCATAAAACACAAGAGTGATCCTTGTTGTCAGTCATTCAGCAGTTTTGAGCCTTATAATGTGCCCAGAATTCTTCTAGGGATCCATCCATCTGACAGTTCTGGTTTGCTTCTCACTGATGCCCTAGGTATACATCTAGCCATGTTTGGGAAACAAGACTTGGCAGCATTTATTATAAAGTCACTTTTCCAAAATATGGCTCTGTGAGTAGGTGTAAGCTTTGACCCTGATGCTACAACTCAGATAAAGACTCTAAATATTTTTTAACAACCTATACAATGTGACTACCAATAAAGCCAAATTGTTTAGAAGCATTTGAAAGATTGATTCTAATCTTAAGTGATAGCAAGCAAATATGCTTAATTTGCACTGAGATTACTGTCAATCTCCCACTCAATTAACATGTATCTATTGAGTGTCCTCACTTGTAGAATCGAATGACAAGAGCTGTTTTGCATACATTTGTTGGGAGGAACAAAAGAACTTTACAAAAGTATTCTTCACTATGCCTATTAAACAATAGGCATTCCCACACATACGGGCAGATCCAAATGGATTAGACAATAGATTCTTGGCACCCTGGAGAAAGGTTAAGAGCACTAACTGTTTATCCATAGGACCTGGGTTCCCAGCACCTGTAACTCCAGTTTTAGAGGGATCTGATGCCCACTTCTGGCCTCCAAGGGCACCAAAAATGCATGTGGTACACAGACATCCGTGCAAGCAAAACACCCACTCCCATAAAATAAAAACAAATTTAAAACCTTTTAAACAAATAATTTTTAAACTAAAGACACTAGCTTATTTAAGCGGGAAATAAATGTGAACATAGCCAACACTATTAGAGACACATACGAGAATTTGGCAAACGTTTTCCAATCTTGAACTGTCTAATTTTCTTCCTGAGTGTCTCATAACCTTTTTACCATGGCAGCACCATACACTTTTCTCTTTAACCAAGCATGATACTAAATATACCCAGGATGCACTGCTCTCTAAATCTCTATTCCCTGCCCAAGGACATCTGATATATCAAAACACAATTAATGTTTAAAGTCAAAGTAATCACTCTGAAGAAACAAAACTACACATATCTCCTTGGAAAAGCTTAAAAAAGAAGGTACCTTGAGAACTATCCAGACTCTGTGACTGCTTAACCGTTCCTCCAGGCTGCACTCTCTCCAAGAGCTGCAAGAAACAAAAGAGCACTGTGCATATTTCACCCTGAGAAACAGGGACAAGCTTGCTGTCTCTACGAGAAAGGCCAGCTGGACCGATGTGTCCTCATTTGCATTTCTCTGCCCCTAGCTGTCCCTCTTGAGCAAATGCAACAGAGCTAAGATAAAGTCCAGGGTTTTTCCACACCCAAAATATCTTTATTTGCACCCTGGAAATGCTGACATCATGTGCTTTGCCAATCCCCTTCCCCAAAACAAGTCCCAATTAAATGTAGTTGACAAGACTGTCGCATCTCTAATAATGGCAGGCTCAGGCCTGTCAGCAGTGTCCGTTACTATAGTTACCTGTAAGGAATAACAAGGACTGTAGCTGCCAAAATTAAAGTGTCACAGACAGAGAATGGCTGCATATTTCCTGGTAAATGATCCCACCTGCCACTGCAGCTGATTATTAGAGAGGGATGAGGTACGCCTGCAGTCCAAGCTAATAGGAAAATGACCAATGAGAGGAGGGTCTCTCTGTGTTCCCTCTCCTGGATCCTAATGGACTGGGGGGAAAATGATCCCTTGATAACTCTAAAAAGCAAGTTTTTAATCTTCACTGTTTTCAAAGTTTGGGAAATACAATATCACAATTATTGACCCACTGGATTACTTTAGACACATAGCATCTGCTGTTGGCCACCAGGAAAGGGAGGGCATAGTTAATAAGTTAGGGCTCATATATCTGTAATAACAATCAACAAGATTGTCCCTTCCCCTTATACGGCCAGTTTTACTCCAAAATATTGATGTAAACAGTAGGCTTTACTATCAAAGTATATTTTTACTATCCAAAAGGAATCAGCTCACCAAACTGCTTAAGCTGTTTCTATATGCTGGTGTACCGAGATTCAGAGATCCTTAACTGTCTTGACTGGACCATCTATTAATGTAGAACTCATCTGCATTAAGATTGACCCCAGTTGCTTAGTCAGCCATTTGTAGCCTGTTGTAGACTCTTGCAAAGGAATGAGGAACAAGACGGAGCTCTCTTAGAAAAAAATAATGCTAATATAATTAGTTAGCAATGGAAGGTGTTAAAGTCTTGGTGGTACAGGGGATATAATTCTCTCAATCACTGTGTCTTAAATGTTTATCCATTTTACAAATATATTCCATTTATCAGACAAGGCAAAGAGAGTTACCCTGGGAGTGGGCAGGACTCTGGTTGAAACAGCTGCACCCAATGCCCAAAAGGTGAGTGAAAGAAGCATCCACAACATGGAAGCCTCCTCTCCCCACTGTGGGATGGAGCACAACCCACTTAGCTAATGCTCACCTTGCTCTACAATGAACTGAAGAGCAGACAGAGTCCCTGACTAGTCTGGGTCACACCTACATAGACAAACAGAAGGAAGAAGAAAATCCCATACTTAATCTTAGCTACAAGAAAACCATCAGAACAAGGATAAAATGCATAACTTAAGAGTTTCCGTTTTCTGCAAAGATTTTCTCTCATTTGTCTCTCACAATACAAAACCCTGAAAGAGAAAGCTATTGATAGAAATTAGATAGTCAAATTATGAATTTCCAGGTGAAAGACTTTGTTTTCCTTCTCATGAATCTTTTCTCTCCCAATATAATCCCCATCATTAGTGCCTAGGTCTAGTTTTATTATTTTCCCCCTTCTTCTGGTTATCTCAATTTATCCCTTTCACTCTCATCTCCTGGGTTTTTTCTTCTAGTTGCCTTTTGCACCATGAGCATTCTTTATTGCTTAAAAACATGTTATTCCAGGATGGGCAGATACCGTGTGAAAATAAAACAGCCTTTGCCTTTCAGGGATCAAGCAGATAATATTTTTACTACATTCATTTTATTTATTGTATATGCATACAAGTTCTGCTATAGCATGCATGCGGAGGTCAGAGAACAACTTGTAGGAGCCAGTTCTCTCCTCCCATGAGGATCCCAGGGTTAGAACTCAGGTCATCAGCCTTGGTGACAAGTGCCTCACCTGCTGAGCTATCTCACTAGCCATGATGATATTTTTATGTGTGTTTTTCTCCTCCCCCACCCTCACTACCAGTCTAATTAGTCTAGACATAATCTCATGTTTTGTCTTCAGTATGTACAAAATAGCTACTAGCATATATGCTCAATAAATATTTGTTAAATAAACAAACATTGGTTATTTTTTACTTTTAGTAATTAAAAGTACAAGAGCTGAATGTTCAAAATAATGAGGACTTTTAATTTCAAACTGTACCATTAGTCTTCAACTGGAACAAATATCTTAGAATCACAATATTTTTCTGAACCAAATAAAAAATAAGAGATTGTTGCTGCAGCTGAGGTGGAGTTGGAGTTCTTCCCCTTGACCTTGCTCTCATGGATGGAAGTGGAATGGAAAGAATGCATGATGCACCTTCCTGAAGATGCTGGAAAGTAGACAGTGGAAGGGACAGAGATTTCCAAGTGTCACTGGAGTGGCGATAAGTATCACATTTTTCCTCAAGTTTCTCCAAGCCTGAATTCAGGCAATCTAAAGACTCTCTGTGCACTGTGCAGCTCCTATGGGAAGGGAAGCCCGCTCTCTGACCAGAGAAATGCGGTCCCCAGAGTGATGGAGTGTCTCACTTTCTCTTTTTCTCTCCATTCTTTAACCATTTGGCAACTGACAAACATGCAGTAGTGAGGAATGAGTGAGTAGAGAAACAATCCCCAGCTTTCTAGTATGGTGCCCAAGAGGAGAAATGGTCCTTGGTAGCAGAAATCACAAATGGCAGGAGCTCAAGGAAGCCATATTTTAAAGTCATGGAGGAGACTAGAGCTCATAGGAAACTGTCTGCCTAGCAAGGGTGTGGCTCTGGATTAGATCCCCAGCATACACAGACAAAAAGGAAGTGTGCACATCTCCAAACAGTGATACAAGGTGCCCACCTAAGCAAGCTGATGAATAGGAAAAATGAATAAATAACGTTACCTACGAGAGACCCAGTGTCCTATATTATTCAGTGTGTTCCGAGATACAATCTTAAAATCCTCCAGTAACACAGAGCAAGAATAACTCAACATCTCACAAGGGAAAAAGAAAACAAGCAAGTTATCAGTCCCCAAATGACAAAGTTGCTCAATCATTTATCGCAGATTTTATAGTGGCTACAAAAGTATGTTCTAAACTGAGACAACTGCTCTTGTAGTGAATGGAAAAATAGAAAGCCTCAATAGAGGAATGGAAGATATAAAGCAAAACCAAGAGTAAAAGTCTTGAAAGTATAATTGTTGAATTAAACTCTTCACTGAATGGTTTCAATATCAAAATGGAGAACTCAATGGATGGTTTCAGTGATTTGAAAATAGTTCAACAGAAATTATCCATTGTCAACAGAGAGAATTTGGGCATTTCTTCTCTTGATGTTTTATTTTATTTTTGTTTGTTGGTTGGTTTTGAGTTGTTTTCTTTTATTTTTTCTTGAGACAGGGCTTCTCTGTGTAGCCTTGCTGCCCTGGAACTCTATGTAGACCAGGTTCGCCTCAGATTCAGAGATCTGCCTGCCTCTGCCTCCCAATCACTTCTATTAAGGTGTACAATGTCACTACCACCACCACCCAGCTGAGAAATAATATTTTTAAATAGAGAAGCTTATGGACACCATGACATGCTCCTATAATCCCACAACTGTGAAGGTGAAGGTAGGAAAATTATAAGTTTTAGGGTAGCCTTGTCTATATAACAAAACCCCATCACAAAAACAAGCAAATCCTCAGGAGGCCTATGAGATAATAACAAATAGTATAACCTTCATATCATAGAAACCCCATAAAAAGAGAAGACAAAGTATGGTTCAGGGGTAAAAGTTTTCCCAAATTTGTCAAAAAGGGATGAATTTTCTAAAAGAGATGACTAAAATCCAATGAAAATATACCCAAAATAAATTGTTCTGTGGCTTTTCCAAAGAAAGTAAAGAAATGTCTCTTCTCCCCAAATAAAGCAATGACAGATCAAAAAACTTATCCATTTAAGTACACTTAGTGAGACAAGGAGTTTATTGGGATTATCTACAGGAGCATAGGTGGAGGTCACCTATAGGAGCATGGTCCCTACATATAAGAGCATGAGTGAGGGGTTACCTACATACAGGAGCATGGGTGAGGGGTTGCCTACATACAGGAGCATGGGTGAGGGGTTACCTACATACAGGAGCATGGGTGAGGGGCTACTTATAGGGTAGTGGGAGACTCAAAGGCAGCTTCATCACTGAAAAGTCCCTTCAGTGTACATGATAACTAACAAAAGATATACCACTGGAATTCCCACCCCTAGTCAATCTTCCACACCACATATATTCTAGCATATTCCAAGACCGTGTATGTACAGCCAGAGCACGAGGAATGCTGCTTGCTTGTGATGTCTACAGAGGGTCTAGTGACCTTACCATCTCTATCAGGGAATATTCTTTGCAGCAGCATCCCTGCCACAGATCTAGCTATAAGGATATTGACCTACTCACTTTATTGCCTTGACTGGGGCTAAGGTCTTCTATCAGTCATCACAACCATTTGCCTCAGGATGACCAATGGTCATGTCAAGCCTGGAGGAAATAGTTCTACAATAGAAATCTATGTTCATATAAAATTCATTCAAACTTGTGAATGCCAACAACAAAGAAAATCTGAACAGCCAGGGATCAACGGAATCAATACATTAAACACAGAAGACAGAAGAGTTTGAGTGACTGCAGATTCCTCAACAGAATCCAGAGGTGGTGCAACAACATTTTTAAATGCTGGAGAAAAAAAAAAAAGAACTGGTCAGCACAGATGTACATTTCATCAAAGAGTCCTTCAGAAATAATGTGGAAGCTGTTAACAGATAAAGGGCCAAGAGAACTTATCATGAAGATCTGGCCTAAAGAATTCTTAAAGAAGGAGCTTCAAATGGAAAGGCAATTTCCCCGGAGAGCTACCTGGACCCATAGGAAGGAAAAGAGGTCCACGGGATTGGGAAAGAGTTCAGAAAATGATTCTTAGGTTCTCTGGAATGTGTGTGAAAGGTGAAAGGAAATGCAATGAAAGTTCTGATTTGGATGTAAAATGCCCCCATAACCTCATAGGTTTGAACACTGTCTGAGAGGATTGCTGAGCTTGGCTGGAGGAAGAATATCACTGGGGAGAGCTTTCAGGTTTTGTAGACTGAGCCCCACTTCCTGCTCCTACTCTGTTTCCTGACAGTCCTGCAACCATGCCCTCCTAACCATGATAGACTGTGTTTCTCTGCAGCTATAAGCTAAAATCAACCCTTTCTCCCTTAAGTTGGTTTTGTCAGACTATTTTATCACAGCAGTAAAGAAAGATATTAAGTATAGAATGTGAGTTTTAGGGTTTGGGGGTTGGGCTTGGTTTTTGAGGCAAGGTTTTGCTAAGTAGCCAAGGATGGTCTTGAACTCAGTATCCTCCTATCTTTGTAAATATCAAGGGGGAACAGTGGACTAGGGACTCCAGTGGTACATGTTTTGTGATTCCCCTGTGCTGGAATTAATTATAGGTGTGTGCCACCAGATCCAGCTATAATATGTTTTTAAACATACATGATTATAATACATATGGAAAGACTATACAGAGGGAAAAGCAAAAGAAAACATTACAATAGGCTTCTACATACCCCAGAGAATGAAAAAGTTCTAATTTTAAGCAAATAGAGAACAAAGAGGGTAATCAAAGAGATCACTTCAACAACGATAAATATTTAAATTTGAAAAAAAATATGTGGCACTAGTTATCAACTGCAGATATTCACACTGAGAGAAAACTATTCTTCCACTGAGACAAACCCTCAGCCCTGGAGAAAATTTTGTGAGTTAAGGATAGACAAAATTTTTGAACAAAACACAAAATCACTAATTGGGGAGTCAAGTAATTACTTTATCATTCATTAACAAGTAAAATCTGCTCACAGTTATCACAAAACAGGACGGAAAATCCAAACCGGGTCACCAGCTCTACACCTCTGCTGCCAATCTACTTCCTCATCCCAAAAAGAAACTTTCATCCCCTCACTCTGCCTTATCTTTGGGGTACATCCTTCCCAGTAAAAACCCTGCCCTTTGGACCAAACCACTCATTTCCATTGGCTAGTGGGCCAGTGGCAGAATTCCGGCAACAAGTCACTAACCATTAATGAAAGTTATAAATTGTATTTCCCTCCATTTTTAATTTGTTTTCTTTGAGAGGCATCATTGTTCAATCCATTTTTGCATAATACATTTGCAATGCATATATCATACAAAAACTCATACACAGAAAATACACTTTTAGAAAGAGACAAATTATGACAAAATAATCTGATTTTCTAAATGACTACAAGGTTTGAACAGATGCCTTGTAAAAGAACTTATAAAGGAGCTGGAGCAATAATACAACCAGTGACCAGATTACTATACAAACACAAGGACCTGAGTTTGACCCCAAAGAAGTTACATTAAAATATGAGTTCTACCATGGGCACACTTTCATCCCTATACTCTAGAGGGAGGGGTAAGTGTATCCCTGTGAGTTTAAGGCCTGTGTGGTCTACATACTGAGTTTCAGGACAAACAAAATCGCATAATAGTATCCTATCTCAAAATTAAATTTAAAAAAACTAAAAGATGAGTTCTCTGGCTTGGTGATATGCATTTATAATCACCACTCTGGGAAGGAGAAGACAGGAAGATTCTTGGAGTTTATTGACTGGCCAGCCTAACCTACTCAGGAAACTCTAAACCAGTGAGAAACTCTATCCCAAAAAAGAAGGCAAGTACATAAGTACACATATGCACACCCACACGCTTACACACACAAACACACACATCTGCAGACTGACACACACAAAAGCGACATAGATTACCAGTAGGGAAAATATAGTTGTCTAACAACACCTGAGATCCAAAATATTCAAGTTAAGATCATAAAAAGTTGAAACGACACATTCTATAAAGAAGCTAGACTTAGAAGAATTGGTGGTGAATATATCGGGTAGAAACCACAACAGTGGTGGAACAATCAGCTAGAAAAGTTGTTCAGCGTTTTCAACTGAGCAATACTTATCCAGAAATTCTACTCTTAAGCAGAAAATCTTGAGTTGGAGGTCTTACAACAAGAGCTAAGAAAAATGAAAAATCAATACCCAAAAGGACAGAAATATTCATAGCAGCTTCATTTGGGACAAGCCAAAGTCTACTGTTAGGGGAATGCATGCTCTGATTATAATATACTCACCCAGCCATAGAAAGGGATGAGGTTCAGAAACAGAATATCCTGGGTAAGTCTCAAAATCATTATATGAGGCAAAAAAGCCAGAGGGAGAAAGGCACAAACGAATAATTCCATTTGACCTAATCACTGTTCCATTGCTGTGAAGGGACACCATGACCAAGGCAACTAACTCTTAGAATACATTTAATTATGGGCTGGCTTTCAGTTTCAGAAGTTAGTCCATTATCATCATGGCAGGGAGCATGGTGGCACTAGGCAAACATGCTGCTAGAGAAGTAGCCAAAACTTCAGCATCTGTAGGCAGAAAGAGAGATACCAAGCCTGGTGTGGACTTTTGAAACCTCAAAGCCCATTTGCAGTGGCACAGTTCCTCCAACTCGGCCACACCTCTTAATCCTTCTAATCTTTTCACACAGTGCCATTCCCTGGTGACTAAGCATTCGGATATATGAGCCTATGTGGGCTATTCTTATTCAAACCACCGCACCATTTACACCAATTAGCAGTGGACAAAACCTAATCTGTGATAACAAAAAGATCAATAGTTGCATGGAGTTCAACTCCAGCAAACTGTGGCATGGAAAGGAACGTGAGGGAATTTGGCAGGCTGGGGAAATGCACTGTATCATAATTTGTGTGATGGTTACATAAGCAGATATGTGTCAAGGTCCATGTAACACCTGGGAAGAAAACATTTTACTTTCTTTTTTTTTTTTTTTTTTTTTTTTGGTTTTTTACGAGACAGGGTTTCTCCGTATTGTTTTGGAGGCTATCGGTCCAGCCCAGCCTCGAACTCACAGAGATCTGCCTGCCTCTGCCTCCCGAGTGCTGGGATTAAAGGCGTGCACCACCACTGCCCAGCACATTTTACTTTCTTAAAAATAGACTTTGGGTGGGAGTGGGAGGGAGTGGGAAGAGAGGAGAGAGGGAGAACTGGGATTGAAATGTAAAGAAATAAATTAATAAAAAGCTTGAAATAATTAATATATATATATATATACTTCAATAAAGCTGATTTAAAATTCTCCAAGAGAGCCAATTTTTTTCCTCTCTGGTTTATGTTATATTAAAACCGGAGGCTATTATGGGGAGGATTTGGCTTCACCTTCTCAATGACATAGGTACTTTTTAGTTGACTTGTAAACTGCCCCAAAAATCACAAAGGATGGGCATCTGCTCCTCTCTTCTCACACCTCTGCCCACTTCTTGCTAAGCAAAGACTGTGCCCACACAGTAGAGGAGTAGACCTTTGGTTTGTTTGCTTCTTGCTCTAAAGACCCAAAATGTAAGAGTTTTGTCTCAGAACCCCCAGCTGTAGATAAACACTGATCTAGACGAGGTTGCAGGCTCTCCCGGGGACCAGCACAGTGCTCAGGAGAATGGGAACTTGTGTGAACCAAGTTAGCACTGTGGGGCCTGAAAGAGAGGCAGGACGTAGGGCACCAGGTAAGTCCCACCAGAATCATAAGCCTAAAGTTGGGCAGATTAACATCCCAGCCAAGGTGTGTCTGCTTGCCATCCTAAACCACCATATATTCCAAGACAAATGACACTCACAGTAATTTGAAATGGAGTTTAAAAAAATCTATGGGGCTGGAGAGATGACTCTGCAGTTAAGGATGCTGACAGCTCTTCCAGAGGACAAGGATTCAATTTCCAACTCAAATGGCAGCTCACAACTATCAGTAACTCCAGTCCTAGGGAAACTGACGCCCTCTTCTGGCCTCAGTGGGCACCAGTCAGACACATGGTACACAAGCATACATGTAAAAAAAAAACACATATACACATAAATAAAAGATTAATTAAATGTGCTTGCTTAATTTTTTTAAAAGATAGAAGTCTCAGGTTACTTTAAAAACCTGCCCTCCAAATATATAGGAGGAAACATCTAGGGTGGAGATCTTTTCTGTGCCCCAAAGATCTTAGTGATGTTTACTTTTCATACAAGAAAACAAAGATAATGGGAGGAGGGGAGGATTATTTCTTTCCCAACCACTGCAATACTTTGGGGAGAAAAATGCACAAATATACATGTGCAAACTATCTTCATAAGCATTAGTATATGAGTGTGGTTGGGCTCTTATTACTTAGTGAGTCTAACATTTTTATTACTGTGAATACTTCTCAGCAACCTGACACCGTGGAAGTTTGTAGCCTGTTTTCCCCAGTGCCTCTGTGTCAGAGAATATATGTAAAAGGAAATCAAAAGTCCTATTTCATCAGCTGACCGTGGAGAGGCCAGCGAAGGGAACACAATCTAAGGCTGGCAACCAGCCCTCTTTCTCCCAGAGGAAAATTACCAGAACTCTCTGCCGAGTGACTAAGGACTGCCTGGTATTCTCATCTCATAGGAGACTGAGCAGACAGCTCTGTAAACATGACAGAGGGAAGCCAGGATTCCACCCTGAGGCAGAGCAGTCTGCCTCTGACCAGGTGGTCTAAGTACCTTACCTGGGGGACATTAGACAGTCTGGACTGCTCACAGGCTAAAGGCCTGCAGAGGCTTCCTGGCACATCCACAGATAGGAACCAGAGAATAGCCCTCATGATGAGGGGAGACATTGGCTTCTTCCTGCTGTGACTATGGAAACAGAAGCTCTTGGTAGCCTGTTGGCTTACACAGGTGTCTGGAGGACACGAGTCGACACTGGGACTCATGCTTGACAGTGCCTTGCACCTGTTCTGAGACAGCTGCATTCTCAAAACCCACAAGATGCAAAACAGAAAAGGAAGGAGAAACAGGAACCAATTAAAATGTGTTGCAGGGAAATGAAAGACTTCCACGCACTGCCTGCTACTGTATTTGTCATGGGCCTGTGGAGGCAGACATCTTCTGACTTCTTGCTGTATTTCAGCTCCCAGTGAGGAGCTGGGATGTTCAAAACAGCCAATGAATGAGTGAGACATTGCTGAGTTTTCCTCGCGTCACTGTAATCATGAAAAGGCTTATGAATGAGCTATGGGGTGTGTCTGTGGGATGTGGGGTGTGTCTGTCTGTGTATCTGACTGTCCGTGTGTGTCTGTGTATGTGTGTATGTATTGATGTATGTGCTATTTTTGTGTAAGTGCCTGTTGGTCTGTGTGTGTTGGTGTGTGTACATGAGTGCATGTGTTTGTTACATGTCTATCTGCATATGTGTTGATATCTTTATATGTTGGTGTGTCTGTGGTGTGCTTATATGTCTGCAGGTGTGTGTTTATGTGTGTGTACATGTATACATATTGGTGTGCATATCTATCTGTCTGTATGTATGTGTTGGAGTGTATATTTGTGTATTGACGTGTGTGAGAGAGATCGTGTGTGTGTGTGTGTGTATGCACTAACTGAATCCCAGTTCTGAAGTGCTAATGTCCAAGAGACTATAGTTTCTTTTGTTCTACTTTTAGCTGGCTAGATGATGAAAGCAGAAAGTTATCAAAGGATACATTTGACTATTTTAATAACCAAACTGTATCTTCCCCTAGTAAGAATAAGACAATTCCACTAAGATCAACGCTAGAGTGAAGTTGAGGCCTGAAGCACCAGTAACTGGGCAAGACCAAGACAGAGCCATTGCCTGCCCACGCCCAAACACAGCTGAAAATACCCTACCTGTGAACACTGCTCTGAGTTTCCTCAGGCCCTTGGGTCATTGTTGCTTCCCGCCCCCTCCTCATCTTAGAAACGCTTTGCCCTACAAGTCATATTTTTTCCAATTTTAAAGCTCTCACTCCTCTAACCAAATTTAGCCTATTTTACCTCGGGCAACCTGCTCGTTCTCACCTCCACTAAAGGAGAGGATGAGAGCCACTTTGGGATAAACTGCCTGGAAAGAGAGCGATTGTTCTAAACATTCCAGACCGGAGAAGAGGTGCACTCTAAGCCTTCAGCTCTGTACAGACAGACTCTCCGGGGAGAGAAGCAGCACCTACTTTTAGAGCTGAATATTGAAGCACAATGTCCCGGAGGGTAACTGTTGGTGGTGAGAAGAGCCAGGCTCCATCAGTTCCTGCCTCCACCATGACCTTTTCTTCTCAGGGCTATAGCATGACCCAGCGTGCCTGAAGGGCGGAAGGACACAGCACTAACTCGCCCCTGAGCTTATCCACATTTAGAAAGGTAAACAGCACTGTGGCCCATCTGGCCACACCAGTGGGACATTCTGTGATGTCTCAATGAAGCCAGTGCCTTTCCATCTGGTTGCCGGGATTTCAGTGGAAGATGGTCTAGTGCTTGAATTGGGACCAATAGAAAGCTGAGGGGACCCTGGAGGCCCCTTGGGCTGGACAGGAAGGTTCTCAAATGCTGGAGGGAGAAGGAACAGGAAATAAACAGAATGTGGGACAGTCAAGTGCGAGCCCCTGAGATCCCTCTGAACTTTGTACATGGAGAACATGTTCTCTCCCTCGGAAGCAGTGACAGAGTGATACTGCCTGGCCACGTGGCCAGAATGGAACCCCAGCTTGCTTTTGAAAACCCACGGGGATTTTCCTCCCTGGTTCTGACCCTGAACGACTATTATGGAGAGTGATAGCATGTGTCTGCTCCCCTGGATCTCAGCCGTCCCTCTCTGCGCTCTAATCTCTTCAAACTTCCCCCTAAGCTCATCTGTCCTTTCCGAGCTGTTCTCAGTCTTCTTCTGTTCATCCTCTCAGGAGGGGAAGAACTTTCCTCATCGCAGAAGGAAACCAGCGTTTGTGTTTACCGATTGTCTCCAGCAGTATGTGAGTGTTCTCTCCATCAGAGCGCCCAAGCATCAACTCCACACCAGCCTTTGTGGAAAGTATCTCCGCTCAATTTCCGGTGCTACAAAAATTCGGGTGTTTTAAGGTTTTCAGACAGATTAGAGAAAGGTATTCTGGGAATATAGTAAAACAAGCTTTTAATTCTTTCTAAAGTCATGAAGGAAAGCCTTCTTGACCGTGGTATTATTTGTGTTGGCTCTTGGAGGATAAATAGTATTTTGTTTTTAGTCAATGAAAATAAAAAAGACCTTAAGAGATTAAATGAAAATCATCCTAAAATGTGAGGCAATGGGGACTGGAGAAACAGCTCAGTTGATAGAGTACTTGCTAGCATTCTGGAAGCCTTAGGTTTAATCCCCAGCAAAGCAGTAAGAAAATATGAGCTGGGTGGTGGCGCATGACTTTGATCCCAGCACTCAGGAGGCAGAGACGGCTAGATCTCTGTCAGTTCGAGGCCAGCCTGGTCTACAAACCTACACAGAGAAACCCTGTCTCGGGGGGAAAAAAAAAAAACGAGGGGGAAGAGGAGGTGGAGGAGGTGGAGGAGAAAAAATAAGTATGGAGGAAACATGTCTGTAATGCAAGTATTTGAGAGGTAGTGGAAGAAGGGCCAGGAGCCCCAGTCATGCCCAGTTACATAGCAAGTTCAAAACCAGCCTGAACTATAAGAGACCCCTGACTCAAAGGGGAGCAGTAAGGAGCTGAAGAGAGATAGTTCAGCAGTTAAGAGTGATTCCTGCTCTTCCAGAGTTCCAGAGTTTTGTCCCCAGTACTCATAATGAGCAGCTCACAACCACCTGTAACTCCAGACCCAGAGGATAAGACATCCTATTCTGGCCTCCTCAGGTACCTGCAGATATGTGGCATATACACACAGAGATAAACACACATAAATAAAATGTATATTTTATTAAAACTGAAAGGATGAACAGGCATAATGGTACACATCTTTATTCTCAGCACTTGAGAGGCAGAGGCAGGCAGATCTCTGTGAGTTTAAGGCCAGTCTGGGTTCCAAAGCTACACAGAGAAACCCTGTCTCATAAAACCAAAATAATAATAATAATAATAACAATAATTAGCATTCAGGCAACTATTATTAAAAATTAAACCAACTTCTAGGCATGGTGGCATACATCTTTAATCCCAGCATTTGCAAGGCAGAGGCAGGTAGATCTCTGTAAGTTCAATGCCAGCCTGGTCTACATAGTAAGCTCCTGGACAGCCAGGGCTAGGTAGAGAGACCCTGTCTCAAAAAAGAAAAGAAGAAAGAAGGAAGGAAACTAAAACATGTTTGACAGGAAAAGGACATCAGGAGCCCCATGCTCTATATTTAGTGGTTTAGGCATTGTCACATGAAAACTAGGGACATGTAAGTTACTTAAGTTACAAATTCCCATGATCACATTTTCATAGGTAGATGATTGCTCTGGCTACTATGTCAGGATGGGTACAACTAGGGTAAGACCAAAAGCAAGGAAACTGTCGAGGAGGCTCCCACAGAGTGCCAGCAGGAGATGGGGTCTGTACCATCAGTCCTCACAGGTTTGCAAGAAACAGCCTCACGCTATCACTCTGTTTCCAAAGTAGCCCTTCTCCCTCCCAACACTGTCTCCTGGAATCAAACAAGAAGACAATGCCTGCGTGCCAAGGCAAGGACTGTGTGTTTTCTTGGCTTGCATTATGAAAAATGAGTTGTGAATAAGCTCTTCCACACAGTGAATGCTAGTGGTGACATGACAGTGATAATGATAATGATGATGACACGGCACCTACTTAGAATGTCTGAGTGGATTTTGGACTACCATGAAGTGAGATTTGCTCTCTTGTGGATATGAATGCCTCTCCCTTAAGGTGATAAATTAGAATATGGAGTTTGGGGAAGTGGCTAAATCATGATGGCTCAGCCTTCACCAGCGGGATTAGTAACATCTTCAAAGAAGCAACCTTGACTACTGGGAACCAGTGACTGCTGGACACCACAGGACACTTGCACTTATACATTCATAGCAGTTGTGACATCACAAACCAGAAAGACCTGTGCAAGCTTAATCCCGACAGAAATCTCACAAGGAAGAGCTGAGGTAGACAGAAGTCCCATCCCCAGCTAAGGAGCTATTAACAGCTGGTGGCTGTACAGAGGGTGAAGAGTCTCTTTTCTTTAAGAGTGCAGGGAGACCATGCTCCAGTGCAAGGCCACACGCCACACACCCAGCAGTATATGGGCAGCATCAACTGTACTTGACAGTATTTTTCTAAAAGGACACAAAGTTGGTTGGGTAGGGAAGTGAGGGGGATTCTGGGAGGAGTCGGGGCAGGAGTGATTATGATAAAAAAGTCACTGTTTAAAATTCTCAAAGATCTAATAAGAAAATGAGAGGGGGAGCCTGAGAAAGGCTGTGCACCCTTCCAGCAGCACAAACACACTGAAAGTACCGCCTCCAGTGTTCATACACGGCATCACTCCACTGCTCCTGTGTGTGACAAACAAGAAAGAAAGAAGCACGGGTTTAACCCCCCAGAAACAGCTGACCAGACAAAGGTTAACTCTTGAATCCCAGGCATCAGCCTGGGAATCCAGCATGGGACTGATCAAGACCCCCTGAATCTGGGTGTCAGTGAGGAGGCCTAGGGAATCTATTGAGCCTTGGGCAGCAGATCAGTACCCATCCCAAGTATACACACGGACTTTGGACTCCCATAGAACAATGTGAGGTGCACTCTCACCCTGAACTCTTGGGCAAGGGTCTAGGCCCTGCCCTATATGAAATGACAGACTATGGACACCCCCATGGAGGGCCTCACCCTCCCTGGGGGAATGAGGGGATAAGGGGGGGGAGGTTGGGGGGAGGGCACGGGAGGAGGGGAGGGAATGGGAGAGGGACCTGGAACTGACTTGTGAAGCAACCTCGTTTCTTATCTAAATTTAAACTGGAAAATAAAATAAAATATAAAAAAAAAAGAAGCCCGGAAGGACTCCGAAATCAGAAGATTTCACTGAAGTCAGTCAGGTACAGAAAGATAAATATCTCAGGATCGCACTCGTCTGTAAGGCCTACAGTAGCTACATGGATGGGCGTTAGTTACCAGTTATCAGAACCTGGGGAAGGTACAAGAAATGGAAGGATGGGTAGGGATTCGTGACCAGGTACAAAGTCAGCCAGAGAAGAGGAGTTAGTTCTGGCCTTCTGTTACACAGAAGGGCAATTATACCCCACGATGTTGTGTCATTGATCAAAGGAGCCAGAAGAGAGGACCTTTCTGTTCTTGTTATGAGGAAGTGGCGATTGTATGATGTTAGATAACCTAGTATTCTGAGTTGCTCATTAGATGAAAAGTAAACATACCCACACATCACACTGAACCCCCTAAAGACACACAGTAATTATCTACATATTAAAAATAGTAATAAACAGTAGGATGGCCATCCAAAAGGCAAGGCTGCAAGTTCAAGGTTACAAAGTGTCTGAGTCAGGGGCCCACTTTGAAAAGAAGGGTGCTGGTGCTAGGGATGGGGTCTTCCTTGGGCCACACAGAAATGGCTCCAAAGATACGGTGCAGGGTGGCCAGATTCTAACAAGACCCCCTTCCACACTCAAAGCATTTTGCAGAGGGAAGAACAAAGCTGCTGATTTCTTGGAGGAAATCACAAAATCCCAAGACAAACACCTGATGACAACTGTCACTCCACCACACCTGCTGACCCTTCAGAGGAGACTAGACAAGGTCAGGCAGGTGATGGGCACTGGCTAGTAAGTGGGTGGAGCCCATGGAAAGGTTGCTGAACTGTTAGAGGGACAGGAGTCCGGAAGGCTTCCAGAGGAAGTGGTTTTCCTTCAGACTTGCTAAGAGCAACAAAGGCTCTGGGAAAACAGGATGCCGTGGGAAGGTGGGTGACCCGGAGCTTGCAATGTGTGCTTCTTGAGCTCAGAAAGCGTCTACTCACAGTGACATCTTTTAGACAACAACCCCAACCCGTAAACAAGGCTCTGAGTCTTACAGTGTTCCTTTCTGTCAAAATACAGCCTAATCCCCTTGAAGGTCATGTTGCTATGGCTTCAGTACTCCTTCCCCGTGCTAGATTGCAAAGCAGAGGTCAGGTTTCCAGGACGACACATCTATCTGCTGTGGAAAACAGAAGAAAAGAGCAGGAACGGAGAGATGGAAAATCACAGTTGGTCAGGCTTGCTTCGGGGCTTCTAGGTCACAAAGTGATTATCACTGAAGTGCCCTCCACTGCACAAACAGGTAGCCTCTGGATTCCTCCTAGTGTCACTGGCAGAAATAAGCTTTCAAAGGGGAAGCATCTCCACAGGATGTTCCTCTTGGTTCCTTAGTTCCGAGATGCCCATAATAGAGTCCATGGGAGAAGAAAGACCGCCCCACAGTGTTACCGCCTTTGACCCATTCTTTAATTTTATGTGGGAAATTCCCCTTAATCTTACAGCAAAGGCCTTCACGTTTTCTTTATTTTTAATATCTTAAATGACTGTCAGAACAGAACCAGATAGTCTTTGTTCAGGGCTTAACCTTGTGCTGTGTATTTTATCTTTCTTCCCCATCCTCCAGCTCTGTCTAGGCCATTTGCTTTATAATCTGTTTGGTCCAGTTCTACAAATAAAGCTGAGGGTAGGTTCCTTTCCTCATGTGCCCACACCTAGCAGGCACAAGTTGAAAAAGAAAGGGACTCTGGCACTTCTCCCCACTGGTAGGCACACAGGGGAAAGCAGGGGGCCCTAGGACACAGAGGTCCATCAAATACCAACCTGCCAGCCACAGCCCAGGACACTCTTCATGACAGGCAAAAGAGCTGGAGTTGGCTTGGAAATTGTCACAGATGCCTTTGAAAATTGCAGAGATGTCCTGAGGACAGCAGTATGTCATGGCCACCAACCATGTTGGTCAGGGAGGAACAACAGGGCTTCCATCGGGGATGTAAACCACGGAGCTGAGGAGCACTTTTGCTACATTTGATTGAGACAGAACCAGAGAACCAGTCAAGTGCCCCTTCACTTATGTATCCCTAGCTTTATTGAAGTCTAACTGACAAATAAAATGCTATCTGCTTGAAGTGGCCATGAGGTTATAATGTATGTATATGCTGGGAAGTGACTGCCACAACCAAGTTGGCTAACAGATCTTCCATCTCAACTTGTTATTGGGTCTGTATGTTCCTAAAAGAATAAAGTCAGTACCTCAGAAAAATAGCCACACTCTACTGTCAGGAAGAGAAAGGCAAGGACTTATGATCTCACTTGTAAGTGGAATCTTTAAGTTCAAATTCAAAGAAACAGAAGCTGGGAGTGGGGGATTGGAGGACGCAGGTTAAAGGTTGCTCCTTTGAATGCATGAACTATGTACAGAGAAGGCTAGAAAAGTTATGGGTTAAGCTGCCTTTTGTTTACCACTCTAGAGGTGGTTGGACCTGGGAGAACAGAGCCGATAAATGAGGTGAGCTAAGTCTCAGGCAATAGCCAACTTTATTCAGAGCATCAGACAATTTATACTCTGAGGGTTAAGAAGAATCGCATGAGCAAAGTGTGCAATCACAAGGACAAGCCACACATGGCAAAAACGTGTTTTTTTCAAAGGCATATAAACCAGTAACAGTAGCCAGTTGTAACCAATAATCTGAAGTAAACTCACTCCTATCCACTACAAGTGGGAGGAACATGAATCCACATTCTGTGTTTTGAAGAAACTGAGGTCACAAGACTCTTGGTTTGGTTTTTTTTTTTCTAGGAGTTTTCTCACAAGCACTCAGAATTCTCCCCACACAACTCCATTCTTGCACCATGCTCCCACAGCCTATGAACAAGTAGCCCTTTCCAAGCTTTTTCATATCAAATCTCTAAAAAGCAACAGAGCTGTTGTGTTTGCTGTAAAGCTTTGCTTTTACATTCTGATTTCTGCTCGATGCCAAAGTGACATTCGTCATATTTTCCATTTGAGTACTACAGCCTTCAGCAGTTAATGGAAGGAGTCATGTCGAGGAGAGAAAAATTTAATCATAAAGACATGTGTGTGAATGACAAGAGGGGTTTGGGAGGTTGTTGTTGACTCAGGGCCTGCGGGGAGAAGCACCAAGTCCCTGGCATCAGGAGACCCAGTTTCCAGTGCTGCCTTCCCCTTAGCTGCAAAGAAACTTCAGTCTAAGTGATTAATCACCCAGAACCTAGGCCCATGTCATGTGACAACACCTCCAAAAGCTCAGACTGAGATGCAAAATACTGAGATGGTCTCCAGACTTTTCTGGTATAAAGGATCATGTCTTACCAGGAGACTTCCCAAGTCACTCTACACGAAAGGGGTTCTCTTCCTTTGGCTCTTCCTAATGGGCTGAGACACAAATAATCCATTCATATTTCCAGCTAGAAGAGAATTTCTGCAAATCACAACTGAAGCTGTAAATGCTTTTAAGGCCTGGCATCTACACAGTCTGAATGCCTGGTGCATTCTTAACCTACCAACACTTCCCAGGGATGGAAAAGTCTGAGGAGCACAAGCTCATTCAAGCATCACCATTCAAGAAATACCACGATGTGAGACCCCATGTAGACATCATTCTCTCTAGGGAAATCCACGTTCCCCAATTTGAAGCACCACCTGACCCCAAAGTTTCCACCTGACCAAAACCAAATCTGGTTGTGTTTTGACCTTTAAAGACCTGCCATGGCCAGAAACAGTCTTAAAACCCTCATATTCTTTGGAGTCCCCAAACCATCCGTTACCATCAGCAGATCTGGTGTCAGTGATATTTCTCTGTATTTCCCTCTTCCTCCATTGTAGTCCTCACGTCATGAGACCCGGCTTGGAGCATATCTTAGAGGATGTCTAAAATTGACACAGTTAAAAAGATTGAGCTAGGGACTAGAGAGATGGCTCAGAGGTTAAGAGCACTGGAAGCTCCTGCAGAGAACCAGTGTGTTGTCCCGCATCCACACGGCAGCTCACAACCGTCTGTAGCTCCAGTTCCAGGGGATCTGGTATCCTCTTCAGGCCCCTTGGACACCAGGCACACACATGGTGCATATACATACACACATATAAGCAAACACCCATGCATATAAAATATCTTTTTCTTAAAGGAGCAAGCTACTGATACACCTAACGAGTGAGTCTCATAAACATAAGGTCCAATGAAAGAAACTAAGCACAAGAGAGTATACACTGCATGATTCCATTCACACGGAGATCAGAAATAAAGAGGCAAACAAATGGTGAAAGGGGTCAGAACAAAGGGTCCCCTTAGGGATCTTGGCCCAGAGGGTCATGCTGGGTCTCTTCTGCAAGATTTACAGGATAGCTTGTAAAAACTGTCATATGTAGAATTAAGGGATATGCACTTTAATGCAAAATGGGTCATGCTTTATTGAAGTCAGAGAAATGGTTCAAAAGAACAACAGAGAAGCAGAGGGGCTGAGACAGCATTTGAGGATGGATGAGCTGGGTGACAGTAAAGGACTGAGTAAAGAGCACAGGGACAAGGAAGGAGCTGACATAGGAAGGCGTGTGAAGCCACCTGAGGGACTGAGTGAGTGGTGACAAGGAAGGGCAAAGAAATGATGGCGGGAGAATGCAGTCTCATATGCAGAAATAACATACAAGAAAGCGTGCGTGCGTGCGTGCGTGTGTGTGTGTGTGTGTGTGTGTGTGTGTGTTAAGTTTATATAGAAGTTTGGTGAGGGTTTTAGTTTCTTTTTCCATTGCTATGATAAGACAACCTGATAAAAGCAACCTAAGAAGGGAAGGGCTGACCCCACAGAGCCATCCACCACGGCAGGGCAGTGAAGGCAGCTGGAGCTTGAAGCAGGCTGTCACCTGGAATGTAGTCAGGCAACAGCAGAAGGTGAATGGACGCCGGTTTTCTCAGAGTTATGCAGCCCAGAGCCCACTGCCCAAGGAATGGTCCTGCCCACAGTAAAGACGGTCCTCCCCACAGTGATTAAGGCCAAGTGAACCCAGATTCCGTCGATCTGACAGCACTGCCCACCCCAGTGAGCCTACCCCGTCCATTCTGGCCTTCCTTGTGTGCGTTTATTTTGTGTACTTCTTTTATTCTGTATTTGATTGTAAGTGCCCTACGTACAGAAAACTGGCCTTTTCGGATTGATCTTTTTTGAATTGTATACGCCCACTTCGCAGCAACTGCACGCAGTTGTAGCTCACAAAAGACAGAATGCAGCATGTGTGTCCTGGGGCTCATACCGAGATCAACTCCTTTGGCAAGGAAGGACTTTAATTTGAAGTCCACTTGTCCCAAAATGCATTGCCTGGAGTCTGGGGCACTCTGTGTGTGTGAGAGTGGTAAAAATAAATTGCTTAAAATTCAAGGAGACATTTCAGAGAAACAGAGACTAGATGAAGACAGCCCTAGTGGCAATAAATAGCAGACAGATCCAAAAGGATCCAGACGGAGTTCTGAAGAAGGAAGACAAGGTTGCCTTGCCCTCGGGTCTCATTAGATGAAATAACATGAGAAGATGACATCTTTAAAGATATTTAGAAGTTTCCGGAGAGATCATGAATTTGCTGGTGGCAGTATTAGATTTTCAAAACACACAGAGTGTGCCCACGAGAGCAGCTCGATTGGCAATTAAGACAACACAGGGTCACAAGCAGCTTCTCCCTTCTTGAGCAGTGAGTCACAAGCTGCTAATTAAGAAATCAGTGGCATGTCAAAGACTTGATGTAACCTAATGGTCTATAGCCCTTGGTAATGGTGACTAAGAACATTGGTCGGTTCAGACTTTAACCTTTAACTTGATTTCCTGGGATGGCAAGCGGATAAACAGAAAGATGGTTACATCATTCTCTGTTAGATCCTCTATGTGGAGTTACGTGTGATACAGTAAAGCGAGGGGATTAAGAATTTCAGCCCTCCACTAGAAGAAACCATCCTGAGTGAGGTAACCCAGTCACAAAAAGACAAACATGGTATGGACTCACTCATATATGGATCAGGGGAGTGCCAGTCTGCAATTCCACTGACAGAGAGTCTGGGAAACAGGAAAGAACCTAAGAGAGATATGCACGGTACCCCAGAGAAGAGGAATGAGGCAAGATCTCCTGAACAGATTGGGAGCACGGCAGGGGGTGGGGGGAGTGGGAGCTTGGAAGAAGAGAGGAAGAGAAGAGGAGGAGAGAGTAGGGGGAGCAGGAAGGTTGAGTTGGGGGAAGACTATGGGGAGAACAGGATGAGAAATACCATAATAGAGGGAGTCATAGGTTTGAAGAGAGATCTGGCACCAGTGAGACCTCTAGGAATCTACAAGGATGACACCAACTGGCAAGCTAAGCAATAATGGAGAGACCACCTTAAATGCCCATTCCTGATAATGAACTTGGCAACTACTTCATATGCTATCCTAGAACCTTCATCCAGTGACTGATAGAAGCAAAGGCTGACACCCACAGCTAAACACTGAACTGAACCCCTGGAACCCAGTGACAGAGAGAGAGGAGTAATGAGCAAATGGGCAAAAAATGGGCTGGCAAAACCAGCAGAGACAACTGATCTGAACAGGGGAGAGCTCTTGGACCCCAGATTGACAGCTGGGAGGCCAGCATGGGACTGATCCGGAGCCCCCAAATGTGAGAGTCAGTGAAGAGGCCTGGGCAATATGGGGCCCTGGGCAGTGGATCAGTATTTATCCCTGGCATGCAAATGGACTTTGTGTGTCCATAACACAAAGAGGGATGCTCTCTCAGCCTGAACTCTTAGGGAAGGGCCTGGGCCCTGCCCTGAGTGAATGACAGACTCTAGATATCCCCTATGTGGAAGGAAGTGGTGATAGGGTGGGAGGCTGGGGGGGATGGTAGGGGGGTGCGGGGGGAGGGGAAGGAGAGGGAGCTGGGATTGACATGTGAAGCAAGCTCTTTTCTAAAAAAATGTAATAAAAAATACAAAGGAATTTCAGCCCTCTGCATTCTCCTTCCACACAATCGACACCAACAACCACACTTAAGTTAGCAGGTTTCACGTATGGATGGGTTGCTTAGTAACACATGCTGGAATCCACACTGGTCAGACTCCATGTAGACCCTCACATCCTTTCTCCCTGTGTAACAAGCCTGCCATAAAGAAAACCGAGAGGTGGTTCAGCTGATAAAGTGCCTATCACAAGAACGAAAACAATCCAAAACTTACAAACCCTATCAAACGCTTAGCCATAGGAAGTATCTTTGCTGCATTTATCATTTCATACAATATTCCAATTACATCCACCCAAGTAATAACAATACCTTGATATTAAAAACCACAGCAATTTTAGTTACTCTTATAGGATTTACTATTCCTCTATAACTAAATAACTTAACATACAACTTAAAACCAAACACATCAACATTAATCCTGGCCCTGTGGAAGCAGACAACCAGAACTGTTACACACAGAAACCCTGTCTCTAAATCCAAAAAATAAACAAATAAAATAAAAATCTCCCAAATTGACACACAACAAAGTCAATTTACAAACATGAATCTGGGGTTAGGCAGGCTTGGTTTCCTTTCTGAGCCCCAGCAGCCTCAAGCTGCCTGACTGATCTGAGACTCACTTTCACCCTTTTCTAGAATGGTCATGAATGTAGCACGCGCCTCATGTGACAGTTGAGAACAGCAAGGAGCCAAAGCCAGCAGATTCGCCGTGTACTGTGCAGGCCTAAAGAGGGCTGACATACAGCTGCTAAGATAAGATGGTCCTTGTTCTGCTGTCCTCTGAGATGTCTGTGATGGTTAATCCCGATTGGATCTAGGATCAGCTAAAAGATGTGCCTCTGGTGAGCTCTGCGGTGAATTTCCAGGAAGAAGTAACTGCGGGGAGGAAGACCCCCCCCCCAGGGTGGGTGACGGTGCAGAATGTCCCTTTACACTGAGTGAAGATGTGTCACTGCGATTGGCTCAATAAAGAGCTGAATGGCCATTAGCTAGGCAGGAGGAGTTTAGGGGGACTTCCAGGGACAGAGAGCTCCGGGAAGAAGAAAGGAGGAGTCACCTGTGAATGTGAAGGAAACACAGAGAAAGCAAGATGGGCAAAATGGAGATGAGTAATAAGAGCATAGAAGAATGTAGATTTAAAAATATGGGTTAATTTCAGTTATAAGAACTAGTCAGGAGCAAGGCTAAGAGAAGGCCTACATTTTATAATTAACAGTAAGTCACTGTGTCATTTTGTGTGTGTGTGTGTGTGAGAGAGAGAGAGAGAGAGAGAGAGAGAGAGAGAGAGAGAGAGAGAGAGAGAGAGAGAGAGAGCTGGTGGCCCAAAGAAAAAGTCCATTGACAGGTGGCGCTTCGGTGTCCCTTAAAGAGACCTAAGGCAAAGACAGAGCAGCTCTGCCACCTGCCTTCCTGCAGTTTCCACTCTCCCACTGTGCTCCCCCGCTGCCTTCACTGCCACCCCAAAGCACATCTTCAGTCTTCCAAAGACCGGAGACCGGCATCGCAGTAGCAGATTAGGGCGACTGAGGCATCCAGCTCCATGTCTGAGTGGCTGACTACCGGGTTCTGAAGCTCTACTGAGTGTGGACAGTTATTAATGGACTGTCCAGCCCCTGTGGGTCAATCAAGCTAATAAATACCCCTCATAGTGTATGCTCATTATAGCCACCCATGCCTCTAGAGCTGCAGTTCTCAACATCTGTGTCCCAACCCCTTTGGGGATCAGAAACCCCTGCACAGGGGTCACATATCAAACATCCCGTAGATCATGTATTTTCATTATGATTCATAACAGTAGGGAAATTACAGTTAAGAAGTAGCAACGGGAATAGTTTTATGGTTGGGGGTCACCACAACATGAGGAATTGTATTAAAGGACCATAGCATTAGGAGGTTGAGAACCAGTGCTCTAGAGAATCACAATACAATGTCTTATAACCGAGTCATATTTCTTTACATAATTTGAACCATTTGCTGTCATTGCTCCAGTCATGGAAGGAAGGCATCCCTGTTAATGGAGAGAAGCCATAAATGAGTTAGTCGTGTCTTCATGTTTAAGACTCTTTGAGGAAGTCAGTTTTGACCTGGCAGGGAGCCATTAAGTTCCCACAAAGGAGACATTCTCCAAATATCACACTTCATTGTCGGATTAGGAATCTAAAGCTAGCCAAGACCTCAGAGACAAGGTCCTCCATTAGTCTTGATTTCTCCACTGCTAGTGGAGAAGGCTCCTTTGAACTAGTGCTGGGATGTTGCCATAAACAGTCAGGACTTCTCACACAGGGCGGCCAGTCTCCTGCAGTCTAAGTTTCCATGGCACTTGGTGAGAAAGAGACAGAGCGGCTGCCATCATTCATTCATTAAGAAAATGTTGGTTTTTCCAATGCCTGGAGAGCAGTCATCCTGCCTTGCTTATTAGCAATACTGTGGTGGATAATCTCAATTGTCAACTTGATGAGGTCTAGACTCGCCTGGGAGACAGGCCTGGGAGCATGCCTGTGATGGACTGATTATCTTGATCAGGGGAACTGTAGTGGGAAGACTCCACCACGGACGGCGCCAGTCTGTGAGTGCACAAGAAGGAGAAACTGAGCTATGTACATTCATCACCCGCCCCTTCTTGGTGTAGGTGCTGTCTGGCCAGCTCCATCGAGGGTCTGCCACTGTGACTTCCACACCATGTTGCACCATCACCTCCAACTGTAAACCACAATAGCCCCGTTCCCACTTAAGTTGATTTCCTTGGGGGTATTTTTATCATAACAGGAAAATAGAGTAAGACAAAGGCTCTACCAAGGACAATGTAAAAAAAAAAAAAGGTGGGCATTTTTGCAAGGTTGACAAATGTCAGCAGAGACCAAGCATGAAGTCACTGTCATGTTCTAGTGAATGACAAACACATACCAATATGCATTAAACTCCTCCCGTAAACAGTCATACCTATTAGTTCTTGCCTGCGCACCAGAGTCATTGGCCAGGGCATTGTGAACGACACAAATAGTGTTCGATGACAGTGTTCATTGCTAGAGCACAGCAGAGTACTAAAAAGAGTAAGGAAAGGACCACAGTGTGCACAAGGGAAGTCTCAAAACATTATGTCCTCCCTTACACATCTTCTTGGGTCTTAATATCTTCATTTACATAGCAAGCTTTCCTTTAAAAGAAAATGAAGGATAGGGAGATGGCTCTGTTAGTAAAGTGCCTTTCTTGTGAAAAAGAGAAGTGCTTTCCTGTGTCCCATGCCCAGCATCCATGTTTAAAGGAGAGAGAGAGAGAGAGAGAGAGAGAGAGAGAGAGAGAGAGAGAGAGAGAGAGAGAGAGAAAGAGAGAGATGATGGGATGGCTAGTACTTGTAATATCAGCACTGGAAAGGCAGAGACTGGTGAGTCCCTGGGACTCAGTAGCCAGCCATCTTAGTCTACTTGAAGACAGCCAGGCTAGGTGGGACCTGAGGAATAACACCCAAAGTTGTTCTCTGACCTCCACATGTACACACACACACACACACACACACACACACACACACACACGCATACACACACACACACACACATGCACACACATTCAAACACACACACTAAAAAACAAAAAAACTGAGCACAGTGGCTCACACCTGCTATCCCTGCACTCAGAAAACTGAGGCAGGAGAATTTCCCTGAGTTTGAGACCAGTTATAGAGGAAGGTCCTGTCTCAGAAACACAAAGGGAGCTGAAGCAACAGACCTCTTCCTCATCTTAGCCCTGAGGCTCCTCTATTTCTACTAAAATGTGTGAGCTCATTTCCAACTGTCAGAATCTCACCAGTGATTTGTGTGTTGAGCTTATCAGACAGAGACTGACCAAGAAGCTCGGGTGTGGGGGTCATCTCACTGCAAAATCATCCCTGATGATGGTGATAGACAAGCAGCTTTGGACCCCAGAGGCAAGCTGCTTCCACACTCAGAGTCAAGACTCTCCACCTGAAGCCTTCTGTGTTGCCTCATGTTTCTCCCTAGAGCAGCCACCAGGAGGCTGACATAGCAAGAGCCAAGCGGAGAAAGAAAAGGGGGCAACCAGCTGCTTCTGCTTACCCAAGGGTCTCCCTGATCTCCTGCCTCAAAAGCACCCCATGAAAGCCTTGCTGTTTCTACTCCAACCAGTCTCTGACGTGCTTCCCTCCCAAAGTTGAATTCATCAGAGCTCTTCCTGCCAGGAAGATTTTTTTTTTGAGATCCTTATACACACAGCGTGAGTTTGTCCTCTGGAAATAATTGGAAAGTATCCAGGAGAAGAATTACTGAAAATAAGCACTCCGGTAAATGTTCCATGAAACCCGATGCTGGGTCTGTGGAGTAGCTGTTTAAAACAACAACAAAAAATATCTCAGTCGTGTGTGTGTGTGTGTGTGTGTGTGTGTGTGTGTGTGTGTGTGTGTGTGTGTGTGTGTGAGAGAGAGAGAGAGAGAGACAGAGAGAGAGACAGAGAGAGATAAAGAGAGACAGAGACACAGAGAGACAGAGAGAGACAGAGACAGAGACAGAGAGAGGTTGAATTTTTTAAAAATCTAATTTAACCAGGGCAATAAATTAATTTTATATTCCAATGGTAGAAAAATAATGTGATCCCTATCTGGAAGCCAGGAGAAATACAAGTTTCTTATTTCTCATTTTGGGAAGAAGCCAGGGGCCAGTAGGTGGGAGAGGTGAGGAGGCCAAAAGAGCAGTTTTTCTTTCCTAATCTTTATTTATTTTCGATTGTATAACATGTATTGTCGTGCTTAAGCCTCCCTAAAAAATAAAACAAATCACTTAGCCTCTGGCTCCGGGCCTCCATCTTCTGTAAGGCAGATGTCATGGAAACTGTGCCTAAACCAAAAGCAGGGGATCAGGGAAATGATAAAATGGTTTCCATGACTCCAGGAAGGGACATCGGTCTCCATACAGAGACATTTGTCAAATGTGAGGTGTTTCTCTGGCTGAGTACCTTCCCACTGCACTCTAACTGCTTCCCATTAATATTGACCTGCCTTCCAAGGCCAGCTTATCTGTGTCCCTGGCACCTACTGGATGGAAGCTGGACAGACAGGAGGCTGGTACAGCTTCTCCTCTGCCCTCAACAGCAAGGGGTCCCAGCACGGGCTGGGCAAAGGCTGAGAAAGCCTGACTGGGTGCTGGCTTGGAAGGATGCTGTTTTGGGTAAGGTGCTGGCCTGACTGGATTCTGTTTTTGGTAGGATGCTGGAGTGGCTGGATGTTGTTTGGTAAGGTGCTAGTATGGATGGATGCTGTTTTGGTAGGGTGTTGACATGGTTAGGCTGTGTGCTGTTTTGGTAGGGTTCTGGCATGGTTAGGCTGTGTGCTGTTTTGGTAGGGTTCTGGCATGGTTAGGCTGTGTGCTGTTTTGGTGGGGTTCTGGCACGGTTAGGCTGTGTGCTGTTTTGGTAGGGTTCTGGCATGACTGTGTGCTGTTTTGGTAGGGTTCTGGCATGGTTAGGCTGTGTGCTGTTTTGGTAGGCTTCTGACACAGTTAGGCTGTGTGCTGCTTTGGTAGGGTTCTGGCATGGTTAGGCTGTGTGCTGTTTTGGTGGGGTTCTGGCATGGTTAGGCTGTGCGCTGTTTTGGTGGGGTTCTGGCATGGTTAGGCTGTGTGCTGTTTTGGTAGGGTTCTGGCATGGTTAGGCTGTGTGCTGTTTTGGTGGGGTTCTGGCATGGTTAGGCTGTGCGCTGTTTTGGTGGGGTTCTGGCACGGTTAGGCTGTGTGCTGTTTTGGTGGGGTTCTGGCATGGTTAGGCTGTGTGCTGTTTTGGTGGGGTTCTGGCACGGTTAGGCTGTGTGCTGTTTTGGTAGGGTTCTGGCATGGTTAGGCTGTGTGCTGTTTTGGTAGGGTTCTGGCATGGTTAGGCTGTGTGCTGTTTTGGTAGGGTGCTGACACAGTTAAGCTGTGTGCTGTTTTGGTAGGGTTCTGGCATGGTTAGGCTGTGTGCTGTTTTGGTAGGGTTCTGGCATGGTTAGGCTGTGTGCTGTTTTGGTAGGGTTCTGGCATGGTTAGGCTGTGTGCTGTTTTGGTAGGGTTCTGGCATGGTTAGGCTGTGTGCTGTTTTGGTAGGGTTCTGGCATGGTTAGGCTGTGTGCTGTTTTGGTAGGGTTCTGGCATGGTTAGGCTGTGTGCTGTTTTGGTGGGGTTCTGGCATGGTTAGGCTGTGTGCTGTTTTGGTGGGGTACTGGCATGTCTGGATGCTGTTTGGGGAGGATGCTAGCCATTATCGTCTCTCTTACAATGTTTAGTTTCATCCTTCCACTTCAAAATTCCCCTTTTCTCAAGAAATGCATTCTTCAGTGGGGCAGCCACTGCAGTAAAGAGCTGTAAATAACTGGAATTAAACTCATTAAGTCAGAAAAAGAGCATGAAAGGTGAAAGTAATAAGGGGGGCTGATTAAGAAAAGAAAAATGTTCGAGGGGACAGATGAGGGTAACAAGGGGTGAATGCGATTCAAATATGGAATATATATATTTTGAACTATATATGTAGAGAATGGCATGATAAAACCCATCATAATATAAACTTGATACATGCTAAGAAAAATCCACTTTTAAAATCCCCTCTGCACCCCCAGCCTCTCTCTGCCTGGCATCCAGCTTGGCTCCTTGATCCCCTCTCAGGACTGCCACATCGCTGTGCCCTCTGCCAGAAAGTCTTCCCTTAATGTTTCCAGGGCTCGCTCATCAAGCCTTCAGGTCTCCATGAAATGTCGTCTTTCCCAGGAGCCCTTCTGTGACCATGGATTTTAAGATAAAGCCCTCCACTCCCACCTGATGTCCCCGTAGTATTCGTTGCCATTACACACACCGGATATTTCTCTTATCTAAGCTGTTGTTAATGTCCCGGTAGGATGCAAGCTCTCCAAAGGCTGAAGTTGTTTTGATTACTGAAGCCACCACACACAGCTTAGTGTTATTCATGAGAAGAGCCCTATGTAATGAACAAATAAACCACCAGTTAGACGTCAAGACTGCCTTAGAACGGTTTACATTCCCCCACCCACCCCTCAAACACAACCCGCCCCCATTATCAATAACTTATCTGACTCTGATGTCTTTTTTTTTCCTTTTCTTTTTTATATTTTATGTTTAAATTTAAATTAGTAACAAGGTTGCTTCACAAGTCAGTTCCAGGTCCCTCTCCATTACCCTCCCCTCCTCCCATGCCCTCCCACCAAACCCCCCATTATCCCCTCATTTCCCCAGGGAGGGTGAGGCCCTCCATGGGGGTGTCCATAGTCTGTCATTTCATCCAAGGCAGGGCTTAGACGACTCTGATCTCTTGTACACATTCCTGGGAGCTTCCCTACACATTTCATTTAGTTTCTTAGGAGCTCGACTTTCCATTGAATATTCAAGCACAATGCTTTAAATGCCAGATATCTTGGGAAGACCAGAAAGGCTTCCACAAACCAAACCCTCTTCTAGACTTGTGCCTGTTCACTGAGAGGCTATGAGCAGAGTTCCTCCGCCATCTTGTGGACAAGTATAGAACTACAACTACAAACAGGCCGACATCCTGGTTCCACGCATGCGTGTGAGAAATGTATGCTTATTGAGGTCCCTTCCCTATGCCTAAAGCAACCCACTTTATCCCCTGGCCAGACCTGCTGTGTTTCCAAAAGTTCCTTGGCTAGAAGTGCTTTAAGGTACTGATTCTCACTGTCATGAGAAACAAATTTCCTCTTAGCCCAGCAAGCACGCCCCCATCCTGCCAGCTAACCCCAAACCCAGAAGCCCTGTGGGGAAGAGGGACTTCAGGAGCCACATGGGAAGCTTGGGGCCCTCTCAAATCAAGCCTAATGCGCCAGCTCGGGGCGTTCTACCATATCCTTCATCCCAGTATCAGAGTAGAGGTGCTAGGTATAAACACTCCCAGGAGAAGGGACCACCACGCTAGAGGTTCAGTGATTCCGGCTACCAGCGACCACCATACAACATGCAGGTACTTGTTTAGAGGGCAGCGGTGAAGGTTACTGGTCCACTAGCAGGCAAATCTTAGAGGCAGATGGACGTGAAGGGGCAGGTCTGTGACACAGGCCAGGAGACTCCAAATTCAGCTTTACAGTCATGAGTTACCTTCGGCTCTGCCTGCCTAGCTGTACGTGGTAGAACATAATCCATACCATGTGCTGGGATCGGGGAGCAACACGAGGCCAGGAGTAGCTGTGTCACCTCAGCTCGGCCTGTCTTGAAAACAGCCACCCAAAGCCTTAGGGTGTGGGCTGAGTGAGGCAGCTTGTTGTAATGAGATAATCATTTGGAAAGACCCCAGTTGAGTAGGTTCTGAAATCCCATTAGCCAAGATTATAGAGACTTTTTGCCTTTTCTTTATCTATAGAAGAAAAGAAATAGAGCACAAAGTCTTAAGATTTCAACTTCAAGCCAGTATTTCTGAATTACCCTCAGGAGGAAGAAACCCCACAGAGGAGTGCTGTTTCCAACCCCGGCACCTGAATTAAATACTCTCTTCAGCAGCCAGCCGAGTGATCTTGGGATCAACCTCTCCAGGCCCCATGTCCTACCCTGTGAAATGGCAAACTGAAACTGTGAAAAGCAGTTAGCCAACTCCTCAAAAAGTTCAGTCCAGGGCCCTCTGCTCCTCCCAGTCCAGAGACTGCCACATCTCATGCAGTGCCGGCCTCATCCCTGAGACACCATGGTGAAGGTTGGAATGAACAGATTTGGCAGTACTGGGAACCTGGTTGCCAGGGCTTCCTTCTTGTCTGGCAAAGTGGATGTTATTGCCATCATTGACCCTCTCATTGACCTCAACTACATGGTCTACATGTTCCAGAATGACTCTACCCATGGCAAGTTCAATTGCACAGTCAAGGCTGAGAATAGGAAGCTTGTCATCAATGGGAAGGCCATGACCATCTTCCAGGAGTGAGATTCCACCAAATGGGGTGATGCTGGTGCTTAGTAAGTAGTGGAGTCTACTGGTGTTTTCACCACCATGGAGAAGACTGGGCCTACTTAAAGGATGGGACCAAAAGGGTCGTCATCTCTGCCCCTTCTGCTGATGCCTCCATGTTTGTGATGGGTGTGAGTCATGAGAAGTATGACAACCCACTAAAGATTGTCAGCAAAGCTTCTTGCACCACCAGCTGCTTAGTCCCCTTGACCAATGTCATCCATGACAACACTGGCATTGTTGAAGGACTCGTGACCACACTTCATGCCATCACTGCCATCCAGAGGACTGTGCATAGCCCCCCTGGGAAGCTGTGGCATGATGGCCATAGGGCTGCCCAGAACGTCATCCCTGCATCCACTGATACTGCCAAGGTCATGGACAAGGTCATCCCAGTGCTAAACAGGAAGTTCACAGGCATGGTCTTCCATGTTCCTATCCCCAATGTGTCTGTCATGGATCTGACTTGTGACCTGGAGAAAGATGCCAAGCAAGTGTGATGACATTAAGAGAGTGGCAAAGTAGACATCCAAAGGCTCACAAAAGGTGACGCCTACTGTTCCACCTTTAATGCTTTGGCTGGCGTTGTTCTCAATGACAACTTGACAATGAATATGGCTACAGCAACAGGGCAGTGGACCTACATAGCCTCCAAGGATGGAGAAGCCCTGGATCACCCAACCCAGAAAGAACACAAGATCAAGAGAAAGGCCCTCAGCTGCTGAGGAGGGTACCTGTCCTAACTCAGCCCTGGACATTGTGTATCTCCCTCACAGTTTCCATCCCATGACCCCAGAAGAAGGGGAGAGACTTAGAGAGCCCTACTCTCTCAAATACCATAAATGAAGTTCACTGCGCGCACGCACACACGCACACAGAGAGAGAGAGAGAGAGAGGGAGGGAGGGAGGGAGGGAGGGAGGGAGGGAGGGAGAGAGAGAGAGAGAGAGAGATGCAGAACACACACACACAGAGACACATAAATAAAAATAAATCTTGAAAAAGAAAGATGCTCTGATGCTCATTATATCATGAAGTTGAAGGCATCAATGGTATGACATGTGAGTCAGGTCCTAAAGGATGAACATGTCTCCACTGAGATTCCTGGAACAGACAATCTGCAGAGAACACTTAAGGTTATGAGGAGATGGAAGGGGAGTCCTTGTCCTATATGTGCAGAGTTTCTGTTCAAAATGGAAGGCAATGTTACCACAATAAGAAGCAAAGTCATAGATCAACAGATGAGCTGGTATGAAGACTGGTGTTAATTATCAAGTTGATAGAATCTAGACTCACCCGGTAACTGGCCTATAGGCATACCTGTGGAGGATGGTCATGTGTTCATCAATATGGGATGGCCCATCTTAATTGTGGGTGACTCCATTCTCTGGGGCGGCGATCCTGACTGTACAAAATGGTGAGTCAACTGAGTATGCCTACTCTGCTCCCTTCCTCTGAATGAGGACATATTGTGGCCAGCTTCTTCAAGCCCCTGCTGCCTTATCCACACCATAGTGGACTGTGCCTGAAACAAAAAGCCAAATCTCATCCTCAAGTTGCTTTGGCCAGAGTATTTTATTGGAAACTCATACGAAAAGATAATAGCTACATAACAAAAGACAACAGAGAGGTGAAACTCAGATAGAGAATGATGGGAATTTATAGACAGATACGTAGGCAGAGAGATAGTAGGAAAGACAAATAGAAGAAGATGGCAAGTTACTATACTGTCATACCTTGTGATGGCTAGCCTTGGTTGTCAACTTGACACACTTGGGAACAGGAAACTTCAGCTGAAGAATTGTCTCCATCAGATTGGATGGTGGGCATGTCTGTGAGGCATTTTCTTGGTCGCTGACTAATATAGGAGGGCTCAGTCCACTGTAGACTGTAACATCTCTGGGTGTGCAAACATACACACATGTAGAAGGCAGATGGATATGAGCCTGGGAACAAAGCAATAAGTGGGTTTCGGCTCCAGAATTCCTGCCTTGGCTTCTCTCAATGATAAACTATAATGTATAACATGAAATAAACCTTTTCCTCCCCAAGTTGCTTTTGGTCCATCTTTATTATACTATTACATTATTACAAACTGTTACTCAGCCTCCAAAACACCCAGTGCCCATACTATATCATCTACAGAGATGTTTGAACGTAGGTTCATTCACTGTGTTCAAAAATTGAGTTCAATAGGCTTTGTGAGCTAATTGGTCTAGCTTTGTTGATTATTGGAGCACAAAAATGGAAAATATTATAATGAGCTTTCCTCCTGAGTCACTGCCATCCTAGACAAGTTACTTTCTCAAATTCCTGTAGGGATGGAAACTTCCTTCTCTGGAGTTAAGATATACTCCCCCCTCTAAATATGCACTAAGATATACTCTAAAATATACTCCCCCCATGTTCAGTGTAGAAGAATGACTGTTTTTCTTCCCATTTTAATCAACATGGACCATTTCAAAGCCAGGAAAAGTCATGTATTAGATGAAGGAGAAGGCCGGACACCATGGGAATGCTGGTTAAGAGGATACCGCCATTTGCCAAAAATGTGACCTATGCAGCTGAGGCCCATGTCATGGTGCTCCTCTCGTGGGTTTATTTGTGTATTCTGGAATTGGCCACTTGCTTTTCTTTCAGATGTTGGGGGAAAAAATACAGCTGCTCTGGGTATGAGTGAGGCAAAAGGAAGGGGAAGAAGGCGCTGCCCACAAGGAAAGGAAGGGGAGAATCCTTCAACTTAAGAAACTGGACATTCCAAGCAGAAGTAACCTCCTCGCCCCAGCAAATAAAAAAACAAGAGACAACAGATAGTAAGACTCCCAAGCTCTGTTTTTTCTAGAAGAAAAGGAAGTCAAGAGGATCATAACTTTAAAGGATTTAGACCATGGGTATCTACGCAGAGAGCCCTTGCCGTGTTTCCTTATCACATCCAAATCCTGTAGAAGTGCATGATCCAAGTCAGAAATATTAAAGACCATAAAGTAGAGATTCAAATGCCTCTCCAGATACGAGCCTCTTCTGTGAGAAAGCACATCTCTGAGGACTGGTAACAAGAAGCATAAAGCAAAGCAATACAAAAATCATCTGCATTGGTGAAAGTGTCTTCCACACAAAAGTCAATAAAGAGCAAAATGGGGTCTTTCGCCTTTGCAGACTGCAATATAGTTGAGAATTTTAAAGAATGGAATCCCAAACAGGGAGATGATTTGAGTAGCTAAGTCAGTAAGTAATGTAGAAAGTGGGAATTCTAAGAACTGGGAACATAGTTCAATTAGTAGAATTCTCACCATGTATACATGAGGCCCTTGGTTGGATGCCCAGCACCACAAAAACCAGGCATGACAGCATATTCCTATAATTTCAGCATATGTAGAGGCAGGAGAATCGGAAGTTTAAGGCTATCCTTGGCTACATCGCAACCTAAAGGCCAGTCTGGCAAATGTGAGACCTCTTTTATGTATATATTTGGTTTTTCAAGACAGGGTTTCTCTGGATAATAGTCTATAATTAGCCTTGTAGACCAGATTGGCCTCAAACTCACAGAGATCTACCTGCCTCTACCACCCAAGAACTGGGATTAAAGATGTGTGCCCTGTAAGATGTCTTTAAAGAAAGGAACTCTAGCTCCAAACAGAAGGTTGGGAAGGTTGGATATGTGTGTTGGATATATTCCTCTCTCACCTGAATTTTCAGTAAAACGACAGAAGGAAATGTTAACAAAGATATAAACCTGAAAGGAATTAAGAATGTGGAGACTATCATTCATGAATAATCAAAAGTATCTAGAAGACGGGGTAGGGAGGAGAGCCAAGCAAAGAAGTAGGAAGAAGACGAGGTGTCTCCTAAGAGGACACTGTAGTCTGGAGTCTCTGAGAAAGGGGACACATTTCAGGCCATGCCTGGCAGCTCTGCTAAACCCAATGAGACTCAGCTCTCAGGGACAGGGTGGTGATGGCCATGAAATGGAACCCTGGACTTTTCCTGTTCTCTGCCCAGATCTCTTCGGAGCCCCATCCTCATGCCTGTCTCGTCTATGAGTGTTCTCCTCGAATCAGGTAGACCCACTGGAAACATCTCCACTTTCTGTCCTTCAGGATCCCCACCTCCCAAAGGCAAGGCCACACAGCCAACAGACCGGATCCCCACACAAGACCTTCTCACTGGCTCACACGCACCTGTGCACACAACCAATTTCAGGATAGATTGAGCCATTTTTTAACAGCTCATGCCAGTGTTTAAAAAAATTTTTTTAACCTCTAACAAGTGTGTCCACAAAACAAAAATAAGATGTTGTATCAAAGGAGCAAACAAAAACAAGCCCCTCTGTCATGAAACAGAAATGTTCCAAGTCTACAAAGAGAAAAATCATCTGAATAATTAAGTTAAAATAGAATCCAGATCATTAGAAATATAGACAGGGGTCGGGGGAGCAAAAGACAGAAAGACAGGCGAGCTAGAAGACCGTTCCCTAGACAGAGTAGGAGACTGAGAACTTAGAAAAGGAAAGGCAAAGAAGTTATTAGCGACATAATACAAGACAGCGAGAATTCAGAGATACATCTGAACCCTGAGGACTCAGGTCATGAGGAAGTCCACACAAAGGAGGGAAATTTTTCACCCAGCCTTGAAGAATGCACACGGTTCTGAACAATGGGGAGAGGCAAGGCTATCAAGGTGCACGGCACAGCATCTCATCAAAGATCTGGGCCAGGAAACAGCATCGCTTGCTCCATGGGGATGACGTAGTCTCAGATTTAAGTCTCCTAACACAAGCTTCTCCAGCCGCTAGCCTGAGCTCCCTCATACAGTGCTCACCAGAATCCTCCCCACCACCTCACAATTCTCAGTTACGGACCGGGACCCTCAGCCTGGAAGAGAAGAGCGATGCATTGAAGTGTCACACGGTCAGCTGGCTGACAGCAGAATTCCTGTCCACGGAACCTTCAGACTCTAGGTGCCCCCCTCACTCATCTGCCTGGAACTGAAGGTCCTCATGGGGAAAAAGAGGACTCTGATGAGACAGGTGAAAACGTGTGGCCCAGGGTACATGTTCAAATATGGTTTTAGAGAGATGCAGAGGACGCGGGTTCAGTTCCTAGCACGTGCACCTACACAGTGCTTACAACCGTTTGTAACTCCAGTTCTAGGGAATCCAACATTCTCTTCCGGTCTCTGTGGCCGCCACATGCACGTGGTGCACAGACACTCACACATAAAGTGAAGACAAACGTTTTCTTTAAAGCCTTGAATATCATGTAATGGGGTTTCAGGTGTGTCGCTATGGCAATGGGAAGCCACAGGAGGCTTGTGAAAAGTGGACAGGATGGCGAGAGAGTGCTGTGGAAGGCTTAGTGGGCAGCATTGGGCAGTCTGGGGTAAAATAAAAGGCCTCTTCACAGTTCTGCATCAAGTCAGGTCTCCATGCTGTCATGGACCTAAACATATCTCAGTAGGGACTGGGTAGAGTCATTTCATCCATCCATTTTTGCACTTCACTCATAATATACACCCCCAGATGAAGTAACTGCCCTGCCCATGCCTTCCTCTTGGGATCCATTTTTAGCACTGGTATATATCCCACTTTCTTTGTTGGGCTTTGGATCTACTGGCATCACTTGAGTCTCTTCTTCAGAGGCTGGGCCTCCTGCTCCTGGGGTGTCTAAAAGCAAGGTAAGGAAATTGAGGGTCTTTGAACTCCAACCCCACAGGCCCTTACCCATGATAGATGGGACATGAACAGTCCCCTCCACAGCCTGGACACAGGCATCTCTGCAGCAGGGTTTACACTCCAGAGCCTGTGCAGTGTCTAGCAGAAGCTTCCTTCTGTGGGTACTACTATGTGTTGATGATGATGACGATGACGACGATGATGTCTGTTTCTCCTACCATGCTTCCAGGAGTGCTCCTCCACACATCCCTTGCACGCACATCTTCAGCTCAGCATCCCTGTTTGAGGACTCTAACCTGAGACAAGGGAGAAAGAGGAAACAGTGAAGAAAGGGAAGAGGTGCTCAGAACAGGTGCAATGTGAGGCAGAGCATCTTCAAGCCACAGTCCTTTGGCACAGCAGCCTACCCAGAACATACACCTAACCCTCCATGGCAGCCTTTTGCTGAGATTTGAGATAGGATGCTGTTACCTGGGGGTCTTGAACCGTCAAGGGGGCAAGAGATCCTGGGACAGCCCTCCCTCGTCACTCTTCCCTGGTGACTTTTCTAAGCCAGTAGCAAAACTGCTCAGAACCACCCTACCTGGAAGGAACTTCCTGTCCCATAATTCACAAAGCTAAAATAAGGAAGCTTCCAAGTTCAGAGGGTAGCCAGGCAATTGTTCCCAGTGAGCTACATTTATCTCCTTCCAGTTTCCCAAAACATACTTGGGGCAGGGTGGAGCTGCTTCTTTTTTTTATTTCTCCTATTTCTGTTGAAGGGAGGAAAGCAGAGGCTCAGCTTACATTTTGAGCTAATTAAGTTAGAGTCCTCTGAGGCAGACACAGGGATCAGACAGGAAGTCTGTGGAGGTGTGTCAAAACGCAGCCATGTGCTCCTGACCCTGTGAGAAATGCTGATTGCACCCTAGAGCAATCCAGTTAAGTGGCAGATCCTGGGGTTCTCTGCTCCATGGGAAACACAATTCTTATTCCTGGTGAGTTTACTTTCCCATAAACCTCAGGAGTCCATCCACTGTTGAAAAGTCAACTCTCATCAGCAAAATTCTCCTCAGCGGCTGGTGTGGTCTTTGGGAAAGACATGCCATTTTACCATTCGTATTTGTGACATCTTCTAACTGAAATAGCCGTGAGGCACTGTTTTATCAATGTGACAAAATACTTGAGGGAACAAGGTAAGAGGATAGAAAGTCTGCTCAGGTTCCTGCTGTCAGAGGTTTCGTCCATGGTCTCCCCTGAGGCAAGTCTGTCATGGTGGCAGAAGGTCATGGTGGAGGAGACTGTTTACCTCATGGAAGACAGATGCAGAGACATACAGAGAGGAAGAGGCTGAGGACAAGACATAGACTACCAGAAGAAACAGCCACTCTTGAGACTACAGAAACAAGTCAAAAACAAGTTCACAGAGGTACTCTAAGCTAATGGACTCTGTGTGAGCCCGATAAAGACTGCTTGAGCCTCAAAAAATATAATAGGCTGGACATGGTGGGCACACCTTTAATCCCAGCACTTAATCCATTGATTAGGTCTCCTGATGAGACAGCAATACCCATGGCTCAGTAAAGGGCATGGGGATGAACCACTCGGGATAGTGGAAGAGCATCTGCTTTATTGCATGTAAACAACTACTTACCTAGTGGAAGCCTACTGACTGTGATTGGCCAGCACATTACCTCAGACTGGACAATGTGTGCTCACGACACCAGGGTCTCTATATGGAAGAAACACATAAAAGGAGACATGGAGAGTGCAGACTCAGCAGCATGTCAGCTACTGACGACTCACACGACCTTGAAATTGATGTTCTGGCTTCTGTGAATACTCAGGAGCATGGTGTGCCATGGTAGGCTGGCCACCAGGTCGTGCCTGCATTGTCTCCTACACACATCCACCAAGAGGTAGGTAGGGGTGTGTGTGTGTGTGTGTGTGTGTGTGTGTGTGTGTGTGTGTGTGTGTTGAAAGAAGGAGAGGGGCAGTGTCGGGTAGGAAGAGGCCTAAAGGGAGAGGAGTACAAGGGAGAGTAGTGGGCTATATATCACTAAAGTAGAAAGGGGCATTATTTGGAGAGAACGAGATAGAGAGGGAGACAGGATTGGAGGCGGTTTGGGCATGAATAGGAACAATACATATTGGAAAGAATGGGCTTAGTGGGAATAAGAATGGGCTGCAGAGCAATGAGGGTAAATATGATTACATTATGTACACGCATGAAATTGCCCTAATGAAACTTATTATGTGTAATTGATATGCTAATAAAATATTTCAAATGTATAATGATATGTATATATATTTACTAAAATGTGAAGATGAAACCTGTTTCTTTGTATGCTAACCAAAAAGTAAAAAACAAAAATTCCCACTAAGAGTTTAAAAATAAAGTCATATTTTCTAGACAGAAAATATTTTTAAAAAGAGTGCTTGCTGGGCAGGCAAGATAGCTAAGTGAGTAAATATACTTAATCAGTCCCCATATGGCAGGAGAAAAGGACCTACTCCCAGAAGGTTCTCGAAACCTCTATGTGTGGCCATGATGCAAATACATGTACCCATGCACAAACACTAAATGTTTGAAATATCCTTTAAAAAATAAAAGAAGAAGCCATTAGGGGCTGGAGAGATAGCTCAGCAGTTAAGAGCACTGAGCACTGACTGTTCTTCCAGAGGATCAGGTTCAATTCCCAGTACCCACATGGTAGCTCACAACTATATGTGTAACCCCAGTTCCAGGAAATCTGACACCTTCACACCAATGCAAATAAAATAAATATATTAAAAAAGAAGCCAGTCATAAATGGGCCCATATTATACATGTATATGAAATATCCAGAATAGGTAAATCCACAGAAACATAGAGTAAATCAAAAGTTTCTCAGGATGAGGAAAGGGAACAGGAAACAGTTGGTAATGAGTACAGGGAAATGTTAAAATTAGATGTCCAACTGTGTGCACACATCTCTTAATGTTAGGCATGAACTTTAAGCTTTAAGTGGGTGAATTATATCTCAATGAAATTATTTTTATAGGCATAATTCAATTTCAGTTTTGGAAAGGTCACCCTGGCAGTTATATGGGAAAAAGTCTGAGAAGTATTTTAAAACACATGAACACAGAGGGGGCCAGTGAGGAGGTTACCCTAAAGGTCAAGGTATCTGTTGACAGATTGAACCACAGAGGGGTACAAGGAGGGAACTATTTGAAAACTTGGAGCCTGCTTGGCTCCTGAGAATGGGTGCATTATGAAGCCAGCCGAGTTCCTGGGTGGGCATGAGGCTTCATTCCTTACACTGGAGAACACAAGGAGACCAAGTTTGTTTTGGTGAAAGGGCAGTGTGGGGCTGAGACTGAGATTCTAAGTTTTGATGGATGGCCAAAGGAGGACAAGCACCATGGGAAGTGCTGGAGAAAAGCCAAGACATGTCAGGAGAAAGCAAGGGAGGCCTCCCAAAGAAAAGCAGTGCCTCGAGCACAGAGCTAACTTGAAGGCGACAGAAGCCAACTTCAAATCATGGATCCATTGATTTAGTGTCCCAGGGGCTCCATGGAAGAGCTGTCTCCTTAGAGAGACGGGGCCAGAAGCCACCCACACTGTCATGGAGTGAAGACTGAGGTCAAGAGACAGAGGTGAGGCCTTTGAGTCAGATTCCACAAACACACCCAGAATTCATCTGGGGTCCTCAAGAGTGGACCAGCAAAGCAAGGAGGGACTGCAACCAAGGAAATACCTCATCCTACGAAAGGCCCTAGAATCAAGTCGGATGCACATTAGCTTAGTTGACTTAAAAATTGATAAATTCAGGTCACTCAGCTAATTATGTGACCAGCCTCCCACCAGCTTGCTGGAGACAACACCTCTGACATGAATTATAACTGTTACCTAGGTTACCTGACAGAAACTTGTAGACCACTTTTGCTAAGAGTTCCTCTCTAAAGCTGACAAACGTCTGATGGATGAGTGAAATGGGGTCCAAGGCAAGGCCTCTTATCTTCCTTTCTTTTTAAATTTTTATTAAATGTTTTTCATTTATTTTACATCCCAACCACAACATCCCCTCCCCCCCCATGCCTCCCCATACCTCCCCTCTACTCCCGCTCCTCCAACTCTGTTCAGAAAGGGGCTGGCTTCCCATGGGTGCCAACAAAGCATGTCCTGTCAAGTTGAGGTAGACTAAGCTCCTCCCCTTGTATTAAGGCTGGGCAAGGCAACCCAGTATGAGGATTAGGTTCCCAAAAGCTAGCCAAAATGTTAGGGATAACCCCAGTTCCTACTGTCAGGATTTCCACAAGCAGACCAAGTCACACAACCATCACACATATGCAGAGGGCCTAGGCTTATCCCACTCAGGCTCCCTATTCATCAAGTCCACAGTCTGTGAGCTTCCATGAGCAGGCCAGTTGCTTCTGTGGGTTCCCTTGTGATGATCCTGACTCCCCTGGCTCATACAATCTGCCCTCTCTCTCAACAGGATTCCCCAGGTTTGGCCCGGTGCTTAGCTGTGTTATCTCTGCATCCATTTCCATCAGCTACTGGACAAAGGCTCGCCAATGAGTTGGGTTAGTTATCAATCTGATTACAGGAGATGGCCAGTTCAGGTACCTCTCCACTATTGCTAGGAGTGTTAGCTGGGGTCATCCTTGCACATTCATGGGAGATTCCCTTGCATCAGGTTTCTATCTGACCCTGAAATGCTCCCCCTATCAAAACATCTTTCAGTACTTTCCACTTCCATCCACCCCTCAACCCAATCCTTCATGCTCCCATCCTTACCCACCCCCAGTCTACCCAGGAGATATCTTCTGTTTGCTCTTCCCAGGGAAATCCATACGTCCCCCTTTGGGTCCTCAGTCTCTCTGGGATCATACCATGGTTATTCTTTACTTTACAGCCAATATCCACTTATGAATGAGTACATACCATGTTTGTCTTTGAGTCTTTGTTACCTCACTCGGGGTTTTTTTTTTCTAGTTCCATCCATTTGCCTGCAAATTTCATGATGTCATTGTTTTTTACAGCTGAGTAATTCTCCACTTATGAAAGTATCACATTTTCAGTTGAGGGGCATCTATGTTGTTTTCAGGTTCTGGCTATTATAAATAATGCTGTTATGAACATAGTTGAACAAGTGTATGTTGTATGATAGAGCATTCTGTGGGTATGTGCCCAAGATTGGTATAGCTGGGTCTTGAGGTAGAATGATTCCCAATTTTCTAAGAAACTACCATACTGACTTCCAAAGTGGTTGTACAAATTTGCACACTGACATTGAAGGAGTGTTCCATTTGCTCCACATCTCACCAGCATAAGCTGTCATTAGTGTTTTGGATATTAGCCACTCTAACAAGTATAAGATGAATATCAATCATTTTAATTTGCATTTCCCAGAAAGCTAAGGATGTCAAACAATTCTTTAAGTGTATCTCGGCCATTTGAGATTCTTCTGTTGAGAATTCCGTTTAGATCTGTACCCCATTTTTTAATTGGATTATTTGGCTTTTTGATGTCTAGTTTCTTAAATTCTTTACATATTTTGGAGATCAATCCTCTGCCAGATGTAAGGCTGGTGAAGATCTTTTCCCATTTTGTAGGCTGCTGTTTTGTTTGACAGTGTCCCATTTATTGTGGATCTCAGTGTCTGCACGACACCCTTCATAATAGCCACAAATAAAATACGGTGACTCTAACCTGTTATCATTCTACATGTTGTATCTGTCCCCTTTGTCTTCCTGATCAGATTTTACTTGGCTCAGATTTTACTCAGCTTAATAGGCATATTGATCATCTTTAAAAAATGTTTTATAGAAGAATATAGAACAGGGTGAACTTGGCCTAGTGCCCTTTGAAGCTGCCATATTTCTTCCTATAATTGTATTGTTTCTTTCAACTGCCTTTTCCCTACTCAACAAGTAATGAAAGCAACAAAACCCTAAAATCTGTAAATGTGAAAAAAGTAGAGAAATCTTTGTCCTGTAATACATCCTCAGTGAACAGCAAAGTCCAAACTGGAGGAGATGGCCAATGTGGGGAGATCTACCCTTCACTGAATATAAAAGAATTCACAGCAAGAAGAAACTGTGAAAGCATGAGGAAAGCTGTAACTGTGGACTGACCCCTTTCAATCTGAGGAAACGTCCAGAAAGAAAATCTGTTCATACACATTTGTAACACCCACAGAGCCATACTAGAGAGGAAGTTTCTATGAAGGCCATCCTTGAGGTTGTCTTCAATCTGGGATCATGGTTTTTTTTTTTATTTCTTTTTTTTTTTATTTTAAATAGCTTGCTTCACATGTCAATCCCAGCTCCCTCTCCCTCCCCTCCTCCCACACACAGCCCCCACCATCCCCCCAAAGCCCCCCACCCAATCGCCACTTCCTTCCACATAGGGGCTATCTAGAGTCTGTCATTTCACTCAGGGCAGGGTCCAGGCACTCCCCTAAGAGTCCAGGCTGAGAGAGCATCCCTCTTTGTGTTATAGACACATGGTGTCTGTTTGTATTCCATGGATAAACACTGATCCACTGCCCAGGGCCCCATAGGTTGCCCAGGCCTCCTCACTGACTCTCACACTCAGGGGGTCCGGATCAGTCCCATGCTGGCCTCCCAGCTATTGGTCTGGGGTCCAAGAGCTCTCCCCTGTTCAGATCAGCTGTCTCTGCTGGTTTTGCCAGCCCATTCTTTGCCAATTTGCTCATTGCTCCTCTCTCTCAGTGGGATCATGTTTTTATTTGATAGCAAAATCCACACTGGGAGGAAACCTCTTCACAAGAAACTTGAGAACTGACAGGAAAAGGAATCACCAAGAGGAGATCCTGCCTCTGAGTGAGTCTTGATATCATTCCCAAGGTGTCACTAGGTAAGAACACTAGATGGAGGGCTAGTTGAAAAGCTCACACAACACTGAATGAAGTCCCATATGCACTATGTATTAACTCACTCACCAGTTCCATACACCATCTTGGAGGTCACACATGATGTTCAGGCACTGGCTTTGCTGAGGTAATTCTGAATGGGCAGGCCCTTAGTTTACATGTGGAAGGAAATAACAAAGAGGGGATGCGTTAGTAGAGGATGGAGTTAGGAAAGGAGTAGAGGGTGAACATGATAAAAACACATTGTATGGAATTCCTAAAGAATATGTATTTTAAAAAGGAATCTGGAACAGGACGTTTTTGTGACATATCAGAAGAAAACATCACTGAAACCAAGATATAGCTATAGAGATATATAAATATGTAGATAGGATGCATACACTCTGCTATTTTTAATATAGCATGTCTTCATCTTAGATGTCCCTCGTGGGTTTTGAAGGATTAGACTCCAGCTGATGGTACTACAGGGAGATAGAACTCTTCAGGATCTGGGGCTTAGTGGGAGGATGCTAGGCTGCTGCGGACATTTACCTGAAGGTGTGGGAAACCCCTTCCGTGTTTTCCTTCCTGACCACCACAGGGCAATATCATGCTGCCTCACCACAGCATCAGACACAACAAAGTCAACTGATCATGAGCTGAAACTTCAAAAACTGTGAGCCAAAGCAAACTTTGTCTCAACTTAACTTTCAAAGGTAATTTGTCAGAGCAATGAAAGCTAACATAGAATCTTTGTATGTCAATATTACCTTATGCTAAAATCATTTACGAATTTGTTTTAAGTTGTGTTTTAAAATAACATTCTGGCCGGGCATTGGTGGTGCACGCCTTTAATACCAGCACTCAGGAGGCACAGGCAGGTGGATCTCTGAATTCGAGGTCAGCCCGGTCTACAGAGCGAGTTCCAGGACAGCCTCCAAAACAATACAGAGAAACCCTGCCTCAAAAAACCAAAATAATAATAATAATATCCTGAGTAGAGTTATTGAAAGTCAGACACAGGTTTTCTGTGATGCAAGTAACAAGTAAAACATACTGAAGCTCCCAGATACAAGAGAGTACTGGGTTATTAGAGGAAAACATAAAAAAATACTTTTATAAAATACTTTTATAAGTGTTAGGTTGGGGCTGCTAAGAGAACTGGCTGCTCCTCCAGAGGACTTAGGTTCAATTCCCAACATCTTCATCATGACTCACAACCATTTATTAGCTCCCGTTCCAGGGTATTCAATGCCCTTTTCTGGCATCTGTGAGCACTGTACTCACTATATGGTACACATACATGTATGCAGAAAAAGCACCTATACACATAAAAAAATTTTTAACTTAAAAGCATAAGTTACTATCAAATTACATTTTTAAGCAATGCTGAAAAATGACAAACTTTTTGAAACATTGCAAACGTCGATGAAAGCGCACAAACTCAGTTTCAGATAACAGTTACCACTTTACGCTCTGCTGTAGAGTCAGCAAAACATGTTAAGTTGCACCACCACAAAAACAAACAACAAAAACCTCCCAGACAGGCTGAGTGTGAGCATGAGGAGGGGTGGTCACTAGGACATGTGCTAGAGACAGTTACTTACTGATGTTCCGTTATTCCACGTTTAGCTTATTTCTAGAAAACAGTAAAAGATGGCTCTGAACCATTCTGTTTAGGACCCACGCTATTTACGCATGTACATATTCAAAGAGCTTACTCTGAAATTCCTTAGGTTTTGTCCTAAATAAACAGTAATAAATAATCCATGGGCTTTATTTGGTTAGTTTGTGTTTAGGAGACAGGGTCTCATGTCATTTTTGATTTTTGGGTTTTTTTTTTTTAGATTTTTTTAAGATTTTGTTTTTTTAAGATTTCTTTTTCTTCTTGAAACAAAAAAAATTGAAGGATTTTTCAGGTCACCTTGACTGTGCTAGATAATGGGTCATTATCATGTTCTACTGTGGCATTTGAGACTTGCCCTCTGATGCCTTAGAACTAAACATAATTCTAAACTTAACCAGCTTTGCTGTTGAGAGAAATCAGCCATTGCTCTGACCTGATGGGACACGAGCTCTTAATCTGACATTTCAAGTTGTACTTATCAGTGTCTTGAAAAATAAATGAATAAAAATCCTTTGATGGGGGCCCAGCATTGAGAGCATGCACCACCCTTGCAGAGGGGCTGGAATTGGCTTCCCATTACCCATATCAGGCAGCTCACAACAGACTGTAACTCCAGCTTCACAGGATTTGTCTCCTTCTCACTTCTTCCGTCAACTGCACTCACACACAAGCCACACCCCCATCCCCATCCATATAAAGATTAATCTTTTGCCTCATCATTCTAACACAATGATTCTGAAGGCAAGACATCAGACACAAATGCTCCCTACCCACCATGGGCTGATTATCAGCTCAAAACATTCTGATACTGAGCTCTATTTACTTCTTTCCACGCTTTTCCTTCTTTGGAAAGTTTTCTCAAACATGAATTAAATTTCAACAAAGAAAACAGTATTCTAAACACAATATACGAAAACACCAAGTCCTGTACTGGGATGTCCCCAAATCAGTTTGTGGTGTGCAGGAAACTCCAAGGCCCTGGCTTTTCTCACCATTGTATCCTACCCCACCGCTAACACACAGATAAACCTCACAAACACAGATCTTTTTTGTCCTCTATATCCTCTTTTCCTTTTGATGCCTGAAGTAACTGAGATCAAGGAAAATGTTTGGCTGAGTATGGTGCTGTGCACTACTTTAATCCCAGCAGTTGAGAAGCAGAGGCAAGAGGATCTCTGAGTTCCAGACCATCCTGGTCTATGTGACAAGACCCTGTCAAAAGGGGGAGACAGAGGGGGACAGAGAGGGAGGAAGGGGGGGACAGAGACAGAGATGAGAAGGGGGAGGGAAATTTAAAGAGAGGAGGAAAGACAGTCTGACAAATACACTGCCCCACATGAGTTTCAATCCAAGCTAGTGTAACCCAACTTATGCAATAGAACTTTTCACTAGAAATGATGCAGATAAGCAGTGTTCACAAACAGGCTAAACTGTCATGTTCTAATATGAAATGCTATGGTTGTCAGGAAAGGTGATTTTTAGCAAGCCACCACCACTGAAATATCTGTCTACCTATCTCTACACCTCTTGCACTCTCTCTCTCAAGAATGCGCACTACTATTAAAACAATTATAACTTTAAAAAACAAAAAGAACAATAGTATGTTAAAAAGTAGGTGAGTTTAAACAGATAACCTGAGGCTAATAAACAGGAAGTTTCTATCCTTTATTTTTGTCTTTTTTTTTCCTCTGTGAGAAAGGCTCTCACTGTGTAACTGTGGCTGACCTGGAACTCTCTATGTAGTCCAGGTTGGCCACAAGCAGATCTGCCTGCCTCTGCCTCCAAGTGCTGGGATTACAGGTGTGTGCTGCCAGCGCTAGCACATAGCTCTATCCTTTATTTGTAAGATCCCACTGTTACTCAGACTGTGCCCATGTACCTTTGTGTGAGTCTGAGAAGCTCAGGACAAGCACTGAACGCGCTGATGTAAGCTACTGGTGCTGCACTTGCTGTGTCAGCTTTGTACCGAACTCCAAGGCTCTCTTGCTACTTCATCTCAGGCAGTGCCAACCCAACCGTTTCCCCAGTAGAAAACGTAAGTATATAAAAAACAACAACATCAAGCATGTATTGCAAAGTCTCAATTTCTTAAAACATAAGTCTGAGTATATTTATTTCTTTCAAATGCATACAAGACAATAATTACACAGCAACAAATCTTTTGTTCAACAGTGACTTGATTCATAAGCATTTAAAATTTACATAATTTCACATTGATACCCTTGTTTTTAAATACAAGTAAAAAAGCCCCCAAATAACCAATTTTTATATTTCCTATTTATCCTTCTATACATCCAAACTTTAAAAAGTTACAAACTGAACAATTATACAGAACATATAAATCATGTTTAAAAACTTGAGGTTTTAAAATCACTGCTTCCCCAGTATGATTCAGAAAAATTCTCCTATTGACAAACTCAGTCACAGATGCCAAAGCAAACTGGAGGAGGGGGAAGAAACAGACAGACACAAGTTTGCTGTCTTAATATTTTACTAATCCTGTCAGTTAAAAATGGTGATGTAGTGAGAAGTAACATCTGGGGTTTAATATGAGGAATGGAGTTTGCCTCGGCCTGAGACACACATTTCAAGTATTTTCCTATTTGATCTGAGCTCACTTTAACAAACCGATGCCAAAACTAATTACTTCCTCCCATACATCCGCTCAATGTCTGCCTGGTAATGTGTTTTAAGCTCTTTACGTTTCAACTTGAAGGCATCCGTCACCAGACCAGTTTCAGGAGTCCATGGGTCAGCGCTCAAACGGATTTTCACTGGAATTTCAAACTTTTCCAGACTCGCTGAGATGATGAAGGCAAAAGAAAACACAACAGTAAGAACCCACACTCATTAGAAATGCAGTCAAAGTTCTCAGCAAACAGCACAGTTCTTGGAGACATACCTACCAAATACCCAAAGCAACAGGCAACCTCTCAGTGTCAGTCTCACTACGGAGCCTCAGACAGACACAATTTTGAAACATATGAGAGCTATAATAACAAAAACCACTAAACAAATTAATTTACCCATAGGAGAATAAATTAAATAAATGACATAGGTATAAAATGGAAGGCAGTTCCGTCATTAAAATAACTGCATTCATGTGGGTACCCAACCCATTATTGAGCTTGAAAGGTGCAGCATGTAGCACTAACTAGACAAAAGCGCATACAGACTCGCTGGACAGGGACACACCACATTACACCACGCACCTCCAGGGCTGGGACCAAGGAGAAAGGAAAATGGAAATTTCCCCTTCTAAGAGTAGAGATAGGTGATATAAATTGACTATGGTAACAGTTGTGCAAGCTGCTGAATATAAAAACCATGTTAATTACACACATTAAATGGGCAAGCTGTATGGTATGTTCACTGCATTGCATTAAACTTTTTACGTGTAAAAATAAGTAAGCAGTATCTGGGTTTTTTTATTAGCTTTCATTTGTGTGTGTCTGTGCATGAATAAGTGCATGTGAGTACAAGTCCCTATACCAGAAAAACATGCCAGATGCATATGTTTAATGAATATTCATTAATAGTAGCATTAATATTAGATATATGCTAAATCAATTTAGCATTAGTCAAAGTTTTAAGTTACTAAAAAATGTTACAAATTATTTTCAAGTTCATTAATTCTAAAACAATCAGAGTTGAAATAATGGCCCAAAATAATTACCACATTTGGAAAATGCAAATTAAAATTTTTTACAATCATATTTAAAACTGAAATGCAATGCTTGTTATTATATTTAGTATTTCACTTAGACACAGACACACATTACTGATCAAACAATATCAGTCTTTGACAGAAAGAAAAGAAGCCTTCAGGCAGCTGTGAACACTTGCCAAGAGCAGGAGCCACTCTCCAGTGGGGTAGCCACTAGTAAGATGCTCCTGCTCCTACAAGAGCCCTTCATCCATGCTCCTATAAAAGTTGCCCTAATTACCTCACCCAGAATACAAAAGGAAAGAAAGAAGAAGAGGAACTAGCTAGGAAGAGGAGGAATCGAAAGACAGTATTACAGGAATAGAGCCAAAATACATCATATGAAAATGTTGTGAGACCTGTTATAACATACAATTAACATAAACTAATACAAATCTTTAAAATACAAAAAAAGGATATAGAAGATATATCCTATAGCGTACTAGTGACCTTTTCCAAGGACTACCATGCCCTGGAAACAGCAGGGCTCTGGAGAACAGCAGAGGCAAGCAAAAAAAAAAAAAAAAGGCGAACACAAAGGCTAAATAAAAGGATAAGAAAAGCCAAGAGACTACAAATCCCAGCTTGGTACTAGAACTACCTAGACAATGGGCCTCTGAGAATGCCTATGGTAGATTATCCTGATTAGGTTAACTCAATAGGGAAGACCTGCCCATTCTGAGAGGTACCGTTACCTAGGTAGCATAAAAAGGATGAAAACTAGTGAAAACCAAACTGACCTCTCTCTGCTTCCTGAATATGGATGCAATGTACCCAATTTCTTCAAGCTTTCTGCCATCATGATCTCCCTATCACAATGAATTGTGAGCCAAAACAGACATTTCCTTAAGTTGCTTTTAGCAGGGCATTTTATTACAGAAACAGGAAAAGAACTAAGACACTGATAAATTCCATATTACATAACTATTATTATAATAGTGCCATATGTGCATTTTAAAAGAAAATTATAAATTTTTGAAATTTATTTTTAAAAATCAGATTAGAGCCAGGCAGTAACAGCATTCGACTTTAATCTTAACACCTGGGAGGCAGAGGTAGGCAGATCTCTGAGGCCAGCCTGGACTACAGAGCAAGTTCCAGGATAGCCAGGGCTACACAAAGAAACCCTGTCTCAAAAAAAAAAAAAATAATAAATCAGTTTAGTAGGAGCAAATATTTGAATGTCCCCTAAAGAGCCTAAATAATGGTGGAAACAGTTTCCAGGAAGCAAAGGCTACATTATAGCCCTTATAGCATAACAGGTTAAATAAATGCATATTTTTTTCACATCTCAATTCTAAGAATAAGTTTACCAGAACACTCACCTGAAATAGCAGCTTCAGAAAGCACTTTAAGGACTTCATTTTCCATTTCACTGCTGTTACACAGCTCTTCCCAAGTCCCCTTAAATCCTTTCATTCTAGCTAGCTCTGTGAGTTCCTTTTGATTTGGTACAACAAATCCAATTACGTAAGAATGGTAACTGAAATGCAGAAAGGCTAACTTAGAAAGGACCAAAATAGCACGCACCATGCTTACTAATGTAACCAATTACCTTGGCACTCTATAACCAACTCTTTATTATTGGAAAAACTAGGAACATACATAAAAATCATCATCATACTTACCTCATGCAATGCCTCTTACCACTTAGTACATTTGAAAGCTCTGACAGAGTTCACTGCAAGCAAACCTCATAAAGTCTAAGTGTGCCTAACTACTATAAGTAGTAATATAATGTACACATTTTTTAAAGAAAAATTACATTTTTCCCAGTTATTTGAAATGATCAGTACATTCTTGGAAACAAGGTAAAAAAGGCAAAACCTGTAAATTATGTTTCTGAAGAAATGTAGCAGCAGGTCAAAATCTTGTGATGAACAGGTATGGTGGCACACACCTTTTATCCCAGTGCTTCAGAGGAAGAAGCAGGTAGATCTCCAAGTTCGAGGCCTACCTGGTCTACAGAGTAAGTTCAGAGCAACCAGTGCTACACTGAGAGACCCTGGGGAGGGAGGGAGACGCGATAGCGCTCATTTTCTTCTGATGAAGAATTTGTATCACCAAAGGAATAGTATGCACAATGACAGGTACTGTTTTGAAAAATACAAAACTGTATGCTTTATGGGCAGAAAGCCTGTGAACCCTGAACTAGAGAGGCTAAGGCAGAAGGACTGCCATGAATTCAAGGCCAGCCTAAACCCGAAGAAATAGCAGACCATTAAGAAAGGAACATTTGGAATTTCTTTCTTTTTTTTGGGGGGGGCTGTTTGAGACAGGGTTTATTTGTATAGCTGTCCTGAAACCCACTTTGTAGATCAGGCTAGCCTGGAATTCAGGGATCCGCTTGCCTCTATCTCCCTAGTGCTGGGATTAAAGTGTATGCTGCCACCACTACCACCAGGTTTGGAGTTATTCTTAAATAAATAAATCCAGTTCACTAGCTGTAAAGCGTAGGTGGCAGGCCCATAAGTCAGAAGAGTCCGAGGATGATTTCACAGTGGTCCATATGGGCTGCAACTGCTCATGGCATACCCATCAACTTCTACACACTCTGCACAGACTCCTCGTGCTTACCTGTTTGCATACGCACAGATGTTATCTATCAGTGGGAGGTTCTTCAAAGCTGCCTCTACTTTCCCAAGAGAAACATACTCTCCTGCCTGCAGTTTCACAAGGTCCTTCTTACGATCTGCACAGAACAAAGGCAGAAGCATTGAGAACAGTAGTTAACACCTTAAGCACATAGAAATACTGCACCAAGTTATTTAAAACTTTTCTCCACTAAGCATTGATGACTGTCCTAAAGTTGAGATTATATAATAAAATCAGACCCTATAAAATCAGATCCTAATTTTCTACAATTAAATAAAATTTTTAGTGGAAAAAGTTTTACTTAAGGAACATCATCCTCAGAAATTCAATATATTCTACTGAGTTGATATGTTCCTGGCACTCACTAGTACCCAGCAGGTAAAGCAGCTGTGCAAGGCAATGAGCAAACTAGAGAAAAGAGTAACAGAAAAACAACATCCACACAGCACAGCCAACCTATGGATTTGGAAGGAATTCCTCCAAGTGGGACCTGAGTTTTGATGACAAGAGTAAGAAGTATCCAGGTGGGACAGCACTGGCAAGGGCCATGTCAGTGAAAACACTAGAGCATAAAAGAGGAGGGAAACAATTTAAAAGAGGCAGGAGCGGAATGATGGCTGGGCAAAGAAACACCTTGAACTAAACTTCTAGCAGCCATTAAAGAGTTTTTTAGAGCAATGATGCTTCCCCATCACCTGATGGAAGTAAAAAGGTTTGGAGAGGTGCACAGAGGCAAAAAGGAAATCCTTATAAGAGGATGGCAACAGGTAGGGGTGTGGAAAGATGGGCAGAAAACATTTTGAGGCACATATCTATTAGTGGTACATGAAATAGGGATGCAGAGCTGATGTAAAGGAATTCCCTCTGGCCTTCATGGTATGACCAGCTATTGTGCAGCTATTTCCTACAAGATAAAATACTCAATAATACTTTCCACCCTGCAGGGAAGAGCCTCATGACTCAGACATTATGAAGGTAAGCTCACTTAGGAAATAACACAAAAGCTCTAGCACAGCAGTTCTCAACTTGTGGGTCATAACCCCTTGGAGTGGGGGATCAAATGACCCTTTCACAGCGGTTGCATAAGACATCAGAAAACAGGGGGGAAGGGGAGTGCGGGAGGAGGGGAGGGAGAGGGAACTGGGACTGACATGTAAAACAAGCTATTTAAAATTAAAATAAAAAACGATAATAAAAAATAAATAAATAAAAGACATCAGAAAACATAGATATTTACATTACGATTCATAACAGTAGCAAAATTAGAGCAGCAATGAAATAATTTTATGTTTGGGGGTCACTACAACCTGAAGAGCCGTATTAAAGGGTCACAGCACTAGGAAGGTTGGGAACCACTGCTCTAGGAGTCCCTGATGCACTAGACTCCTTCTTCCTCAAGCTTATATAAGCAGTAAAGGCTATTAAGAGACACTCCCAGAGAAGCCAAGCTGCCCAGAAGACGCTCAGACCAGACCAACTGAGCTGCCAAGAGACCTCTTCAACTTGTCAATCTGCCAGGAAGCTCATGAACTGCAGCGTCTGTGAGCTCTCACATGCTGGGATAGACTTTTGGTGATGTGCTTGTCTTTGAGTCATTCCTGCTTTGATAAGTAATCTTTCACCTACTCACCCACTCCTTCCTCTAAGTCGAATAAAACTCCTCCATGCACTAAGTCAGACTTTGATGACAGGAGTACCTACAAACTACAGCAAATGACTGATACTAACTAACAATGACTACAAATCTGCAGCTGCACAGTCTTACAACCTTATTCATAAAATGTCAAGCTTTAAGAACACTTGGTCCCTCTTTAAAATGGTGTATTTTGGGGATGATATAAGAACCCTCTTCGCTATTAAACAGTTTCTCTAAACACAGGCACCTCTCTGTAAAGTCATTTGGGAAATACTTTCAAAAAAAAGGATTCAAGGGCTGAAGAGAAGGCTCCACTTTTAAGATCATGTACTGCTCTGGCAGAGGGCATGGGTTCAGTTCCCAGCACCCACATGGTGGCTCACAACTATCTGTAACTCCAGTTCCAGAGGAGGATTTGACACCCTCTCCCAACCTCAATGGATATCATGTACACATGTAGTGCACATACATACATGCAGGCAAACAGCTGTACACATAAGATAATCAAAAAAGAAAGAAAGGGCTAAATGGCTCACCAATAATCTTCAGACAACCATCAGGGTCAAATTCTCCAATATCTCCCGTGCAGAGCCACCGCTGTCCATTTTCATCTTCAAAGAAATCAGTATTTGTTTTTGCTTCATTTTTATAGTACCCCATTGTCACATTTTGGCCACCAATAAGAATTTCACCTCTGGGATGTGGTTTGTCAGTATTAAAATAGCCACCTAATAAACACAAAATAAACCATATAAGTATTACATAAAAATCCAAAACTATTAGTTTCTAAGTATAGATCTTACTTCAACCAAGTAGAGTCCCCAAAGGAAATGAAGTAGACACTGTGGCTAAGCAGTGGCTAAGCCAGAGACAACTTTCAGTTATTCGATAGAACATCCATGCTTTTAAGCTACTATTCCAAGAAAAAAATACATTCTAAACTCCAGCATCCTCCACCTATTATACAAAATAATGACAAAGTTTCTACCGGTCTATATATCATACTAGCAAAACTTTTATAGAATTATAGTATTTTTTTAAACAAACTTTGTTTGAAGCCCTCAGAAAAAAAGCAAAAATATAAAAATCCACATGGAATAAATGTGATTTTTTTCTTCTACACGGTGAAATTATGACCACTCTTTATTCTCCTCCTTCCCCTGTTCCTCCACCGTGTGCGTGTGCGTGTGCGTGTGTGTGTGTGTGTGTGTGTAAGCACACAATATGCACCTATGCATGCACACAATAACTATAGCATGTGTGTAATGGTCAGAAAACTTTGTCAGTAATTCCATTTTACAGCATTGTGGGTTCTAAGGATTGACCTCCGATCTTGAGGATCAGAGACAAGTGCCTTTAATGGATGAATCATCTTTGTAGGCCCTCCTAACTTAGTAACATTATTCACTTAGTGTATTTCTCAAATTGCTATCATTTTTACTTTACATAATATATTTAATAAAATGAGAAGCAAGAGACTAGGAAGACTGTTCAATTGTTGTCCAAGTAGAAGATGTGAGGTCAACTACCAAAACTCATTTTTTTTAAGTCACATATACTTGTAATTTCAGCACTCAGGAGGTAGAGAGAGATTCCTGGCGCTCACTGGCCAGCCAGCCTAACCAACCCACAGTCTTAGTTTCAGAAAAAAGGAAGACATGGCTCCTGAGGAATGACACCCAAGATTGATATCTAGCCTCCACATACATAAACATACACCCACTCCCCCCCACACACATATATATACATATATATACATATATATACATATATATATATAATAGCAAGCAAAATAAAAATAATTCTATTCTTCAGAATCAATTCTGAAGCAGGCAAACTAAGTACATTTGTTCAGCTCTAGATAAAACACAGGTAATCAACAAAATGTACACCTAGAATTTTACAATCTAAAATATGCAATAAAAGCAAGAAGAGCACATTTCTCATTTCGATCTTATAACATTAAGGTTCTGTGACTAAAATAAGTTGTTACCTTCCTCCCAGTTCTTTAATTTGATTTCACAGCAAACTAATGGTGCCCCCACTCTGCCAGTATTGTAGTCCCACACTAAAAGGCAAAGGAAGAAAAAGTGATTTAAAATGACGATTATTCTAACCCTTAGATAGCCGCCCCATCCCCAAAAGAATCCTTGCCAACAGTAGAGAGATACAGGATTCTCAGTACACTGCTTGGTCAGAGAATGTTTTTAAGACCTGAATTATTACTGAAACTGATTTTGTTATGTTTATGAAGCAAAGTTTGGGGTTTATTAAAGGCATTTTGAACAGACTTTAAGCAAAAGAGAGGCCCTCAGGAAATAAAACATACCCAGGTACATGGGAATAACCTTCTCTTAGAGAGACACCTGTTACAACCACTGGAAAAGAAGTTTTAGATGGTTTGGAGTCCACGCTAGCAACTGAGGGTCTGTGAAGTCAGGTACACCTCCTCTAACTCCCCAGAATCTCTGCCCCTCACACATCCTCAGGACACAGCCCACTCACGTAAGTGGATGCGTCGTTCATAAGCAGATAGCCCCTACCTTACAGGACAGTGCAGCACAGCAGCTGACACACAGTCTACTTCCTTGTTGGGTCTTAAGAATACTGTAGTGCTGACAACGTCGCCTATGTCATTATTTCAAGGCTGTTACACCTTTCACATTCACCTTCAGCTATCATACCCTACTTAAGGTTCAAACAGCTTAGAGCCAAAAGAAAACTGATCGCTCCCAGAATCTAGGAGCAGGACCCCAGAATGATGGGTTACTAGTACGCTGTGATTCTTCCTCAAAGATCACATGACATGAAGTCTTATTTATGCCACATGGCGTAGCTTACACCTACAGTCTCATCACTTGAGGAGACTAAGATAAAAAAATTGCTATGAAACTAAGCCAGCCTGGGCTACTAAGTGGGAGCCTAGCTGAAAGAAAAATAAAGATTCAAAGAAGCATATACATGCATTTGCAATTGTTTCCTTGCAAACACAATTTACAAATAACTTTCAAAACACAGGCACCTTTCAAGGAGCAGGAAGATGAAGAAGTAATACAAAATTAGTAGAGTAGCATATTGAAGCACTCTCGACAAACCCAAGAAATGTTCAGCTGACAGGTTTAGTGTCTGCGTATCTAGAAAATCAGTAGAAGGATCAGTTTTTCCAGTACTGTGATGCAAAGCAGGTCTTCTACGAAAGGGATGCACAGAGCTCACTGGTTCCCCCTGAAGCACTGATGGAAGTGGGTCCCTCCACGCCACCGCCACGTACCACCTCACTGGGGTCACAATGTCTACCTATATATGTGTTTCTCTCTACACATATATAATCCCATAAACACTAAATCTGAGCTTTGGTGCCTAAACAACTAGAAAAAAAAACAACACTAGTCTTTTAACTTCTGGGAAAAAATAAAAAGTGCAAAACAACGCTTCTTGCAAAACTTCTTTCCCAAATATTCAGTTTTTAACATCATTTAAAGCCTAGAAACATTGACTACTCCTGTATTTTTACAAAGTAATTCATACCAAATTGGGGGGAGGGGTTGGCTACGCTAGCCCCAGCCTCTGACAGACACAAAGGGGACATCTCAGATGACAGCACCTACTTTCTGTAATTGTTCCAGCCCCAGTTGATTCCGTGAGTCCATACCCCTGACCAACCGAACAGCAGAAACAGATATTCATGAATCTCTGTGTTGTTGCAGAAAGTGGAGCACCACCACACAACAAAAGGCGAATATTTCCACCCAGCAGCCTTCGAACATTCCGGAAAACAAAACTAAAAATATCAATAGAAAAGCAGAGTGGTAGTTTGAAAATTGGCCACACAGGCTCATATACTTGAAAGTTTACTTCCCAGTTGTTAGCGCTATTTAGGAAGGACTAGTAGCTGTGCTCTTTTTGAAGGAGGGGTGACACTATGAGTAGGCTCTGAGGTCTCAAAAACCAGCACCATTCCCAGTTGGCTCCTCTACCTGCTGCTTCGGATTAGGATGTAGGCTCTCAGCTACTGTTCCAGCAAGCGGGTGCCTGCCTGCCACCATGTCCCTTGCCATGATGGCCATGGAGTAAACCTCTAAAACTATAAGCAAGCCCCCAATTAAATGCTTCCTTTTATAAACTGCCTTGGTCGTGGTGCCTCTTGACATCAATATAAAAGTAACTAAGCCAGCAAAATGGGATTTTCCAAATCTTTAATCTCTCAGTTTTGTTATATGGAGCTTTTGGAATTAATTAGCATAAAAGTGATACAGCCATTTCAGGAGATTATCTTGAGCCACTCTTTCTGTCTTAAGTGTCTGCGGTACAACTAGCAAAGAAAAATGTCATTTCCTCTCAGTTATTTTCATATAATATTCAAATATAAAATCAGCTTATTTAATTGTTTATAGTACTATACCTTTTTATGATCAGAGAATGTATTATAAATGCATACTATATGCCACATATTCAAGTAATTTATTAAAAGCAAAATAATTTTCTGCTTGCATTTATTCATTAGAAATTTATGCATATTTTATATACAGCAATCTCTTAAAAATATCTAATTCAAGCTTTGAGATGTTTATTATGGTTTTGAAAATATGGCAAATTATCTGAGAGAAATTTTAAAAAGAAAGTATTTCAAATATATACTTGATATGTTTCTGAAAAACACAAGTGCTTATAACTGAGTTATAAGCACTGCTTATAACTCAAGTAAAAGTCGAGGTGCAGGGCTGAGAATGTAGCTTTGTGGTGGCACTCGATTCCCGTGTAGCACACCCTGGGGTTAGTTTCCGAAGCTATGGAAATTGAATTTGTTAAACATTTTGAAAAGGATGAAGACTGTGTATCAATCATTCTAGAAGTTGTAAAGGCTAGATGTGGTGGCATACACCTTAAGGCTGATGCTTTGTCAACTGAGCTATCCATCTCTTAACCGTAGCACTCAGAAGGGAGACCCTATCTTCAAAAAGAAAAACATTTATTATACTTTCCGTTATCAACCTATACATATCGCCCTAAAATAGATAAAAGTTTTTAAAAAATAATGTAAAGCATCTGAAAACTGTGTTTATATTCCCATAAAAAATTAAACAAATAGCCAGATAGTGGTGGCAGACACCTTTAATCCCAGCACTCTGGAGTAAGAGGCAGGAGAATCTCTGTGAGTTTGAGGCCAGAGCAAGTTCCAGGACAGCCAGGGCACTTACACAGAAAAACCCTGTCTGTAAAAAACCAAAATAGAAATAAATAAATATGTAAGAACAAGATTAAGCACAGCAAAATAACTGAAATTTTCCAGTTCTTAGATAGGGTGGATTATTACAGTCCCTTTGACTTTTCAAATGAATTTCTTACTATACAGCCCAAAATGACCTGGAACTTGCTATGGTGCCCAGTCAGGCCTTGAACTTTTTTTTAAGATCATGTGTGGCCCCACACACAGAGGCCAGAAGGGGGCGCTGGTGTTCAGCTCGCACACTCTTCCAACACCCATCCTTTCTGAACCACTTCGGCAGTCCCCAGCCTTGGATGCTGGATCATCCCTTACTTCCCACGTGCAGGGATTTCATGCCTGTGCCACCACACCCATGGTAAACTAAATGCACTACTTATGCCTCACTTCCCTGGGCTGTTGACATGAACTGGCATTAACACAGAGAAGTGGCTTTACTCACCGGTCACACAGCGGAGTACTACACCCTTTTGAAATCTGCTCCATCTTGTAATTATAGGCCAAAATAAACAAGTTCCGTTGAAAACTACTCATTTCATTCACTTTATTCATGACATTTTTGTAGATCCGATCCATGATTTCCTGTACATATAAGTAAGTCCATTAATTATATGAACAATCTTCACTTTTAAGTCATACCCATATGATTAATACTTCTAATTATCACACATATGATGTAGGGAAGTTTTGAGTGCATGTGCCATGGTGCATATGTGGAGGTCAGAGGACAACTGCATGGAACTGAGTCTCTCCTTCCACCATTACATGTGTTCTAGAAACTGAACTCAAGTTCTCAGATTTGTATAACAAGTGCTTTACCCACTTAGCTACCTCACTGCCAAGACAATAAGTCATTTTAAAGAGAAAGTCTATCAGAACTTAAAAATTGTAAGTAGAGTCACAATTCGTTTTCAAGTGGCATCACCACTCCATCACCTGTGGCTGACAGAACATCTTGAATGTTTGATATTAACAGGCAATTCTTACCGGAACAGCTGCCATCAGTGTTGGCTTCAACATGGATGTGTCTCCTTTGCTTCCTTTTTTTATTTTTGAAGACTACAAAACATAAAATAGGTAACCTATATAAATATCTTTAACTTAAGCCAGATGGTAATCCTAGCACTCAGGAGACAGAGGCAGTTGAATCTTTGTGAGTTCAAGGTCAGTCTGATCTGGAGTGAGTTCTAGAACAACCAAGGTTATACAGAGAAAGCCTATCTTGAAAAAAAAAATCTTAATGGCTTTCTTAGCTCAAAAGCATATGATAAACTTATCCTTTCAATGTTTTTATATGCTTAACTTACCTGATCTGCTAAAGTCTGTGGTGAAGAGTAGCCAATTCGGCATCCATGAGAAACACACACAAGTTCGGCACTTAACTCTAGAACATGGGCCAGGGGTAAATATCCAATGTATACATCATCCTCTCTGAAAGAAATGACAGACAAAAGCAAGGGTCATCGGAGCTCTCTGCCACAGTGACTACAGCAGGCATCTAGACACACAGAGGAATAATTATGCATCCATAGAAGCTCCCTGTTGAAAGGGTACAGATGAAACAGAAACAAAATTACAGTTCCATCAAAAACAAAGAGAATGTGTTCTGTTACAGTACTAAGGCAAAGAGAAGATTGCTGGGCTTAGACGTCTTTCAACAACAGGATGTCACCGTAGGAGATGACTTTCAGAGTTTGTGAGCATCTACTGTGACTCTCATAGAACAGATGCATGCTCTAGGAGTTGAATCCAGTAATAAATTGTAACATATTCCTTAATATGCAAGAAAATATGTATATTTGCTTATTTTTCAAGAATTGGCCCAGCATCTACAGCATGAAGAGCAACAAAGGAAAGTCCAAAGGGAAAGTGCTGCTCAGGTTACCCAGCTCTGTTCCCAAACTCAGTCTCACAGCTAACCGCGTGTATCTAAACGTATGTGTGCCCTGTGCATAAAGGCAACAAAAATGGCAGTGCGGTGTACCAGCTCAGTCAGCATAATAATGACTTCATCTCTCAAGTTCTTAACTCCTCTCACCTCATCTGACTTCTGCTGCTGTTTTGTTGTTTTATTTGATTTTTGCCTACTCCACTACACTCTCCCCTCATGCCCCAAGAATACAACTTCAAAATCCCATTAGTTGACTAAGAACTTTCATAGACAATTGGGGATAACTTAGCCACCTACTAAAATGGCACAAGTGTTTGTGCTCTAACAGGTACAAATTTAAGTTACTCTATATTATACCGTGACATACCCCAGACTTGGAATCCTTCTCGCCATCCCAGTTATAGCAGCAATGATGTTGCTGTGGGAGATCATGACTCCCTTTGGAATTCCTGTGGACCCACTTGTATACATGATTACTGCAATGTCTGAGGGCAACGGTTTGCTGTGAGCTTTATTTTCTACATTGAAGAAAAGAAAAACATACTTCTGAGGAATTCAGCTACATCACCAATTTTCTTCTTGCTCATTTATATAATTCAACCAAAATACTCAAACAACAGTCAACACATAGGAGGCATAAACAATACTGGGACAAACAGGTTAAGTAAATAATATGATAAGAGCTATAAAGAAAAATAATGGCAAGGTGAGATAATAATAAATGCTGCTTATATATATCATTCTGAGAAAGTGTCTCTGAAGAGTAGTTTTAGCAAAAACCTAAATAAAGTCAGCAAAGTAGCCACAAAAGTCCCCGGGACCAGGAAGCCAGTATTGCAAGCAGAAGTAAAAGCAAGCAGAGGACATGGTAGCAGATGTCTGCAATCCCAGCACTCAAGACACTAAAATGAGATCTTGAGGTCAAAGCCAGCCTAGGCCACAAGGTAAGCTCTGGGCCATTTTAGAATGACCCTGTTCTGTTTCAAAAACATAAAATTAAGTAGTAGTAATAACACAATACAAAAGTCCTTAAAGTGGGAATATGGCTGGCATCTACAAAGACAAGGGATCTAGTGAGACTGGAGTGAACATAAGTAACAGTGGAGCAGCAACCAGGACCACAAGCAGCCTCAGACGGCACAGTGACAACTGCATCTTGTCACTCTGCAATCTAAAGAAGGGCAGTTTTCAACGGCAGCAGGCCATCATCTGTGGCAAAAAATGACTTTGGAGCTATGTAACTTTGGCTGCTGGATGACCACATAAAATGAAAACAGAATAAAGGAATTGAGAAGCCAAAACTTACTCTAGTAACTTAAGACATAAAAGTAGCTTGAGCTAAGACACTACAAATTTAATAAAACATTTTCTGCTGTATGAACTGACTTTGTTGGTTACACTCAACACGCTAGTGTTGCCTGTTTGTGGTCACAAGATTATGAGACTAAGGACAGCAGTCAACATGTTACAGAAAAGGCACAGGACACAAATAGATGACATTGCACCATCCACCTGCCTAAATTCATCCCAAAACTAATGCACATGTGGATTTCTAAGGAAATCCTTTAAGTTCTTTAAGGATGTTCCTCTTCTCTCCTACCCATTTAGATAATTTCTTAAAAATGAACCACACACCACATATTTCTTTTTTCTCTAACTAGACCTCATGACCAACATTCTCATCATCCCTGTCATTGATACCAGTGGTGTCAGCATGACCCTGTCCCTAAGCAGAATCTCCAAATTTCGCAGTGCAGAGGAAACGCAACTGCAGCAGTCCAGCGTTCTGCAGGAACAGTCTACATTTTCTGGAGCTCATTTCTTTGACAGTTATGAATTCTAACGTGTCTATGTCTTTTGTGAGTTAGGAGACTAAAAACTCCACAAAGGCAAGTAAAACCCCTGAGAAAGAAGCAAAAGGGAGGAGTTCAGGCTTAGCTACTCTAGCTGTAGACACACTAATTTTAATGGGTAAACTTAAAGGTGTTACTTTAAAAATCAACTTTAAATTTTCAAAACTAACAGAAAAGGGAATCAGAAAATTGAATGATATAAAAGCATTTTAAATCTAAAGTAAACACTACTATTTTGGGTTATTTTTATCAATGTTGTTTGTAAGATAGGGTCTCATGTAGTTCAGCCCGGTATTGTACTCGCTATGTAGTCAATGATAACCTTCAGTTTTTGATCCTCCTGCCTCTACCTCCCTGATACTGAGATGACAGGCATGTGCCATCATTTCCAGTGTTAACTCAATGCTGGAGATCAAATCCAGGACTTTGAGCATGCTAGGCAAACACTCTACCAATTAAGCTACATTCCCAGTCCACACTTAGAAAGCAATGAAAAATAAATGCTGGCATTTTCCTTACGTCTTTCTTTAAAGCCTAGATAAAAATATTTGTAGAAGAACCCATCTCTACAGTTGACAGTCTAGCAAGCTGATGTGTCTTGGGAACTAACTCCAGGATCAAACCTCTGGTTAGTTCTAGAGAACAAGGTGAGCAGACAGTGCACATATGTCGGAATGATAACCACACAACATACCCACGTTGGCCTTCACTCCAAGAGCCTGCACTGCAGCCATGGTGTGTACAATGACACCCTTGGGGAACTCAGACCAGGTTGGAGGCTTCCCATCAACAGTAATGATATGGCGCAGACGTGGGACCAACGAGACTATATCCTGAAGAAACACAAACATTCACCATGATCTGTTAACCAAGTTTCAGGGACTAATCCAAGACACATGAGAGGAGTTCACCCACTGAGTGACCAACTGATTTCTTGCCCCCAAAAAGTTAAGAGGGAGGGAGGGAGGGAGGGAGGGAGGGAGGGAGGGAGGGAGGGAGGGAGGGAGGGAGGGAGGGAGGCAGGCAGGCAGGGAGGCAGGCAGGCAGGGAGGCAGGCAGGCAGGGAGGCAGGGAGGGAGGGAGGCAGGGAGGGAGGCAGGGAGGGAGGCAGGGAGGGAGGCAGGGAGGGAGGACTGGTAGAAAGGACAAATGGGAGGAAGGTAGGTGAGGGGAAGAGTGGGTTTGTACTCACTATTCTACAGTATTATATATACTCTGTTCTTTGATTAAAATCCTTACCAACAAAATTATTGCTCCACAAAAATGAACATATAAACACAGAATACCTGAACTACATCATATAGGGAAGCCCAAAGTCCCTCAAGAACATAAGGGAGAAAATTCACTTTGTAAGTTTATTTAAAAAAAAAAAAAAAAGAAAGAAAGAAAAAAGAATGCCTGAGATGGCAATGTTCTCAGGAGCAATTGCCTAGAAATTACAAGAATCCTCTTCCTATTATTTCATAAAATGCCTCCCATTTTAGTACTTGAAATCTTAATTTTAAATCATTATTCAGTGATTCATAAATGAATTTCAAATATTCAGTAGTCTGGAAAGTGGTTAGGAGCATACATATAGCAGCTTACAACAGCCTGTAACTCCAGCTCCAGGGAATCCAATGCCCTTTTCTGGCCTCTTTGTACACTTCCTGGCACCCCTCCCTCCCCATCCTTTCTTCCCTACTTCTGCTCTTTTCTCTCTTCTCTCTCCCTCCTTCCCTCACTCCCTCCTTCCCTCCCTCCCTCTCTCCCTTTCAGGAGATAAGATCTCATGTCTCAAGAGTATTAGGTAGCTGAGGATAACTTTGAACTACTGATCTTCCTACTTCCATCTTCCAACACTGAGATTTGTGTGCACACATGGGTACCTATGCACATTTGTGAGTGCTCTGGCCTGGAACTTTCATTGTAAGAGTTCTGGGAATCCAACTCAGGTCCTTGTGCTTACAAACGTAAGCATTTCACTTGACCTACATGGTACATGCAGGCAGGCAAAACACCTATCCACATAAAATAAATATAAAATGATGAGGGGCCAGCAAGATGGCTCAGGAGGTAAGTGTACTTGCCACCAAGCCCGATGGCCTGAATTCAACGAAACCCACAAGGAAACTCATGATGAACAGAGAAGAGTTGACTGCTACAGGTAGGAGGGCAAAAGGCCTTGTGCACACAGATAAACACTGGAGAAGCCAGGAAAGTTAAACACACAGCTCACCTCTTCAAAGGAATGAGTTGAGTAACTGTTCTGGAACACTAAGAATGATGTCCTTCTACAACCTGGTGATCCTTTGCTGTCTGATGAGACAGACTCTACCCATGTCTCCCATAATTTAAGTTTTTACTTATCCCAAGACCTTTTTCCCTAAATATTGAGCATTGTTTTTAGATCATAAACCCCACTCTTAGGAGCAAGGTCAACTGTGCTTTAAACAGCTTAAGTGACTTCTATATTATCTTAGGGCCAGGCCAATCCCGACACCCACAGGCATTTTATCTCAGTCAAGCTCCCTAGACCCCACATCTTGGGCACTATCTCCAAACGAACAGTACCCATTCTTGTGAAAGAAGCCAAATGTACTTTGTAAGGAATCTCAATGTAAACATGTCTTAAATTGTGAGCACTTGGGACTGAGTTACCTGAATACATTTTTCAAAAATTGGTCTGGGCTTAAATATGGCTAAAGTAACATGATCTGGGCCAGACTCTAGAAGTCCTTCCTGGTCCAGTGCTGGTTATAAAAAAATCGGGCCGAGATGAATTTCATTCTTGTCTCTTCATGGGTCATTTTTTCCCTGCTTGTTTATAAAGCCTGCAGCAGAATCACCGCAGCTGTCCCCACTTTTCACAGGCATGTCACTACTCATGTGACCATACATACACATGCACAAGAGCACAGAAACACAAGTTCAATTTACAGACATTCAAAACTATTAATTTACTCTAAATTCACTATAAAACAAACACAAAAAAGTTGCCATCCCTTTCAATAGACCCTAGCATAGCAATAATTTTTAACAATTTCCTAACTCACCTTTATGTTCTAAAGAAAAAGAGCAAAATCTCAAAGATAACTGAGGATCAGTTTGACTCATCAAAGCATTATACACTTAGAGTTAACTACAGGCCTCACCTTCAGCTTTGTTTGCAAGAGTTCTTTACTAGTAATGATGTTGGTCACCTCTGTCTCATTTAGTCCATGAACAATGGCTGGACCTCCCAGGGTGGCATACAGGGTAACAACTACAAATAGAACACAGAGTACATGTTTAAAAGGGTACACTTACACAGCTGCACCTCAAAGGAACACGTGAATCATGAAGGAGTGCTTTGCATGCACAGCCCATGAGAAACCACTATGGCTATGTACATCACACAGGATGTTGAGCAGCACAGTGGAGTGATGTACACAGCAAAGCTTCTAGTATTTTAATGAAGATTCCTAACATGCTTGCTTCACCTTCACATTATTCGAGGACTAACATAACACAAAGGAATTATACCTGATCCTAGAATGTCAAAATCTTCCTTGTTGGCTGCTCGGAACTAAACATCAAAGGAGACAAGTCCAGTGTTTCTCAACCTTCCTAATGCTGTGACACTTTAGTACAGTTCCTCATGTTGTGGTGAACCCCAACCATCAAATTACTTTCATTACTATTTCACAAATGTAATTTTGCTACTGTCATGAGTCGTAATGCAAAAATGTGTGTAAAGTCTTATATAACCCCTGTGAAAGGGTCCTTCCACCCACAGGTTGAAAACCAATGGAATGCCAGACTTTAAATATCACATGTCAACAAATAACACAAACCAGGAGTAGTTATGACACCTATAATCCTAACACTTGGCAAGTAGACACTGGAGGTCGCCCTGCATTACACAGTGAGCTTGATCACTACATGAGACCCTGACTCAAAAAACAAAAACTAAGGAAAAATAAAATAGTATTTATAAGCCCAAAAATTAAAAAAAGGTGTTTTAGGAACACTGAAATCACATAATATATATAACATGGATTTTTTTATATTTACTTTCCATATAACACAGAAGTGAAACGATTTTGAAAATAATAATCCTTTCAAAATATTCTCAGAAGAAATGTAAACTCAAACCTTGAAAACAAAAAGGTAGCCCCTACTTTACAAAGTAAAAGCAGGTTGAGTGTGGCAGTGCATGTCTTTAATCCCAACCAGGGTTCAAAGCCAGTGTGTTCTCCAGGCCAGCCAGGGATAAACATGATACCCTTCCTTTCTCAAGTAAAGAAAGAAAATGGAGGATAGCTGGAGAGATGGCTCAGTGGTTAAGAGTACTTGGCTCTTCTTGCAGAAGGCCCAAGTTCAGTTCCCAGCACCTATATGGTAGCTAACAACCATCTATATAATTCCAGTTCCAAAGGAATCCAGTGTTCTCTTCTGGCCTCCATGAGCAATGCATACACCTATCACATAAAATAACTCTTTAAAAACGGAAAGGAAAGAAAAATAGAGGAATTTATAACAAGAAGTCTGCTGGAAGCCTCTTTGTTTCATGGTCATTCACCATGACATCTGGCACCAAGAAATCCCAACAGACCTTCCAGGACTGTTTTGCATGGTTAGCCACCATGATCACCACTTGAATAACTTCAGCAACAGAAAGATTCTCTATCACATAATCTAGTACTTGGAAGTTCACCAAGTTATGATAGAGATGTATTCTAGAGGTTAACTGGAGCTAACAGCAGAAGTGGATTAACAAAATGGCAGTAGGTTCAAAAAGGACCCCAGAGATGGTAGCTGAGCAGGAACCCTATAATGAGGTCTAGTTTTCCAGATGCATTAAGACCCCTTAATACTTGGCTAGCAGGGATTCTTCCCAAACTGATTCTTTTTCCAAATAGACAAACAAATAAATATCTAAGCCCTAATAAGCATCCCTCCACTAAGTAGATAAAGAAAAAATTAGTATCAGAATGCTAACCTCATTCTTAAAAAATATTATTTTAGGGCCAAGTGTGGTGGCAAACACCTCTACTCCCACGATTCGACATGCAAAAAAAACAAAACAAAAACAAAAACAAAAACAAAAAAAAACAGGTGGATCTCTGAGTTTGAGGTCAGCCTGGTAACATCATAGTGAGTTCCAGGATAGCCAGAGCTATGGAGGGACTGTGCCTCAAAAACAAAAGAACAAAAAAGAAAGAAGTGCTATTTTAAAAAGTATCGCTTATACGTACGCTGGAAGTTATACATGAAGCAAGCCTGTGCGGCAATCATCCACTCGGCCCGGGTCTCACAGAAGATGGCTATGTTGGTCTTCGGTTTCTGGCCCAACATCTGCAACCCATTTCCAAAGTCAAGGGCTCGAATGAAGACATCTTCATAGGAAAGCCAATTATACTGTCCCAGGATAACCTGATAAAGCAAAGTATAAAGACACAAATGTCTTGTAATGTAGCCAAAATGCTAATTTACAGAAAGAAATCAGAGCAAATTTCAAACTTTATAGCCAGAAAGTTATGTGAATATAAAACATATTAGCTTCAAGTGAAGATGCAGCTTAAAAACAGTTTTTGACACTGACTGTGACAACCCAAATCTCATGCTAAGCTTTTAACTGTGACAGACAGGGGAATTAGCTTTATTTTGGGTTTTCAAAATTATTCAGAATTGAGCCAAAACATCAGGATCTATATAGTGCAAGACCAGCAGAGTTATACAGTGAGGCCTTCTTTTATAAAGGCAAGCTCAGGTGTGGTGGCACATGCTTGCAATCTCGACACTTAACAAGTACAGGGACCAAGTACCGTGCATGAGATTTTTAAAACTTTTCCAGGAACATAAAAAAATGCAATGCTTTGATGACAGTGTCTTACTCCAATTATTAAAATAAAAGCATACCGCCGGGCGGTGGTGGCGCACGCCTTTAATCCCAGTTCTCTGGAGGCAGAGGCAGGTAGATCTCTGTGAGTTCAAGACCAAGCCTGATCTACAGAGCGAGTTCCAGGACAGGCTCCAAAACAATACAGAGAAACCCTGTCTCGAAAAAAAACAAAAAAATAAAAAATTTAAAAAAAAATAAAAGCACACCAATATGTAACCACTTAAGACCTCTGGTTGATGGGACAGTCTAATAGAAATCAAGATTTTAGGTAGCTGATTTAAACCTCTTTAAGTATGAGATTGTTGGTTTTCTCTTCATTAACTACCTAAAATTGAATTATTTCAGAATTACACATTTCCTGTCTTCTTCAACAAAGTGTACCTGGCTTCCTTTAACCTTCTCTTTGTGTTTTGGGCTTGTGTGACTTGGGACATGCAGTTAACAAACACGAAGTTGGGACAGCAAACATAGAAGGGAGATCCATAGGAGTGAGGAAAGAACAAAGCCACAGATCCCAGGCCATGAAAGCTACTGCTTTTAATATGAATTAATGCAAATGCCCCCACAACTCAGAAGTGAAGAGGGGACATGTTTAAACAGGGTTTATTATGTAGCCCTACCTGGCCTGAAACTTATGTCTATCCTCCTGCCTGTCTCCTTTCTGAGCATTTGATCATAGGCTTATAGGTAGTGTGAACCCAGCCAAAAGGGGAAAAACTTTCTCCAATATTTTTATTTGGATTTATTTGGGGGTGGGAGAACCACCTAAGGACTGAACTTAAGAGTCTTGTGTGTAACAGGCAACTGTTCTTACCACTAAATTGTATATGCAGCATTTTTTTCTTTTTTTGGTGCATTGAAACAAGAGCTTGACATATAGCCCAGTATAGTCTTGAACTCATTATCATCCAGCATTAGCCTTAGAAATAAATAAGTGAATAAAAGTCTTCTCAATCCCCTCTGCCATTTGGTCAGTGAGACAAACTAAGCTGTACCACCCAATACCCTGCCATGGCAGATGTGGTCCTGACACAAGAAAGCGGGTGTGACAAGGCCCTTGAGCATGTGGGTGGGTGCAGGGTTAGCTTTGTTTTGTTTTGTTTTTTGTTGTTGTTATTGTTGTTTGTTTGTTTTTTCGAGACAGGGTTTCTCTGTATTGTTTTGGAGGCTGTCCTGGAACTAGCTCTGTAGACCAGGCTGGCCTTGAACTCACAGAGACCCGCCTGCCTCTGCCTCCCGAGTGCTGGGATTAAGGCGTGCGCCACTAACGCCCAGCAGGGTTAGCTTTTTAACTCATTCTCTAGCTTACAACCCATTCCCACAGCTGCCACACCGGCCAACAGAAACAGCAATCTTGGCTAACCAACAGCAAAGCACACTCTAGTAAGACAACAGACAGTTTGTTATATATACAAAACCTAAAAGTTAATTCTAGGTCCCCAGAACAGCTAATTCTAGACCAGAAAAATATAATGCTTTTGTTAATCTATATATAGCCTTCTGAACAAACTGATAAACCACAAATTCAAATTTAACAGCAAGTACTAACAATAGGCATATCTTCTGACATAAAAAATTAAAGGCACAATACCAGCACTCTGTGGAGGCAGGAGGTAAGCGGATCTCTGTGTTTGAGAACAGTCTGATCTACATACAGTTCTAAGACAGTAAGGACTACACAGAGAGACCTAATTTATGAATTATAAGTAAATAGGAAAATGGCACAAATAATTGTTTTTCTCTCCTCTCTCCTCTCTCCTCTCTTAGGGTCCTCGGGTAAGTTAGCTACCTAATTCATCTGGGCTTCAATGCTCTCTGATCTTCAAGATCATCTAAACCAAAAGGTTACTTTCGATTTAAAAGAACTTGATACTAATTAAAACAACTTGGCTAATAAATACTAATTCCACAGTCATTAAACAACTTTTCTAAAGCCACAAGATTAGTAAGTGGCGAAACCAACATTCAAACTTGCGGTCTGGGTCTTAACCATAATATTTCTGTCTGTCAAGACAGCTTTTCTCTGTTTTAAGCCAAAATTCTATAATGGTAAAAACAAAAAGTTTAAGCCATACAACTGCCATAACCAAGGTACCAAGATATTAACACCCACTGTGGTTCCCATAAAAAATGAAAACAAGTCACATGGTACCAGGCACTCTAGATTAGAATTCCCACCCCCAAACTACCTAGATTTTTTATCCCAAGCCCTGGAGATATGAGGTTCAGGAGTCCCACACCAAGGGCACGTTCTCCATGATTTTCTGAAAAGTAGGTCAAATCAGTGGTACTGAGGATAGAGGGACAAAAACAATCTACGGCCCTGGAGAGACACCTTATCCTACATCATCAGCAGATCCCAGCTTCAGGAGACTACACTTCCCATAATGCTAAGTACACAAGAAGAGGAGACTCCTGGATACAAGTATGAAGGGATTCAAGGTAGTAGACATCTCTTACCTTTTTAAAAATTTTTCCATTTGGTTGAATTTCATCTTCCTCATTCAAAATTTCACGTGTTCCCAGTAGCCTTTTGTCCTTAAATTTATTTTTTGCATACATAAAGACTTTATCAAGTGTATCACAGCCAGGATACAATAATGAAGCCAAACTGTCCAAGCTGTTAATAGATCTGAATGCAGAATCCGGTTTTGAATTGACAGGTTTTGCTTTAATTTGGTTTGATTTTTCTTGTCGTGACTCAGACAAAAAGTAAAATGGAATGTATGTTAAAATAGTATAGAGATATATTACAAAATTTATGAAATATAAAAGTATAGGGTTGATGGTCTGTTTTAGCTTCATGGTAGATGGTTTTGAAGGTGTGTGGTTATTCATGAGTGTTCAAAAAATAGAATTAATAGATTTCAACAAGAATCTAGAAGGAAGAAAAAGAAATAGGTTAGTTCAAAATCACTTTAAAAGAAAAATTCTTGAATATTAGCTAGGAAACTAGAGTTGTCTTTGGATCAGAAAAAGTTGGTATACTGGCCCTCTGTAACATCCTAAATTTAAGAAACTTACTTGTACTATGTATCTGTTAACAATGGAGTTACATTTCTACATACTGTGAACAAAAGTAGCCTTTCCAGCCTAGCCTTAAATATCCACAAATACAGCCAGGCACTAGAGGCACATGCCTTTAATCACAGCACATTGGAAGCAGAGTTCAAGGCCAGTCTGGTCTACAGAGTAAGTTCCAAGACAGGCTTCAAAGCCAACAGAGAAACCCTGTCTGCAGGGGATGGGGAGGAGATATCCACAAATACTTCAAACAGTGAAGAAGAGGAAAAGAAACCACCAATTTGCCCACTTCACGTTCCTATGTTATACCAGCATCAGCCACTGTAAATATGCAATGCACATTTCCCAGTAAGCCACATTTGTACTCTATGCAGTAACAAGGAACTGAATTGACAAACATATACATTGTATCTTATTTTCCATGGTAGTTCTGCATATTGGTCCATTTTTGGAGATCAAATTATGAAGCAAGACAACAAAGTATGACTATAGCGTGTCTTTTTTAAGATTTATGTATTTATTATATACACAGTGTTCTGCCTGCATGTACATCTGCACTCAAAAAGAGACGGTTGAGAGCCACCATGTAGTTGCTGGGAATTGAACTCAGGACTTCTGAAAGAGCTGCCAGTGCTCTTAACCTCTGAGCCATCTCTCCAGTCCCCATTGTGTGTCTTTAGCATTCACCAATTTCGTGACTGTCACTGATGCAGTCACTATGGAAATCAGTGTGAAGAATTCTCAAAAAGCTAAAAGATCTACTCTATGACCCCAAAGGTCCCAACATCCTACCCCACAAATAATCTCAGCATATCCACTGCTGCTCTATTCTCCATAATTAGAGAATAAAAATAACCTAACTTCAACTGGTGACTGGATAATATGTGATACATATTCACAATGCAATTCTATCCATCTGTAAATAAAAATAAAATCATAAAATTTTCAGGTAAATGGGTGGAACTAGAAAATATACTGAGATGTGGTTAGTGTAGTCGAGTGGTCTAAGACACTGAATGTATAAAATATACTGAGTAGGTAAACTAGATCCAGAAAAACAAACATCACATGTTCTCTCTTATTTATGGATTCTACTCTAAGTCTTTAGATATGAGTATATAACCTGAAGTAACCACAGAAACCAGATAAAGAGACCGTGGGGAGGGGCATTTCTACAGTGAAGGAAAATAGTAGGACACTGAGGCTACAAAGGGAGAAATGAGAAAAACTGGGAGGGGGGATGGTTTACTGGGAGAGAGGACAGAAAGATAACATTAAGGATGCTTGAAAGCCATAGGGAAACATTTTAGGTTTACTGATAAATACATTTATATGTATAAGTGTGTGTATACATACATCCACACACATATTCTTTGAATGAAGGTTATGCCACTTGAGGTGATATTGCTCTCCCCAAGAGCCATATACTACCCAACAAAAACTCCAGTGCCAGGCAGAGGAAACCTTCAAGGTGGTCAGGAGAGTTTAAAAGTCTCCCAGTAATAAAGGCTTTGATAGTCTCCCAGAACTTAGAGGCAAGACACTATTGCTAAAGACACCACATACCTCAGACACAGGACTTAGAAGAATCAAGCTGGGACTGAGCTGGAACTGACCTGGAAGCCTCCTCGCTGAGGACTAGATCCTATAGCAACTGAGGGTGCTATGCAAGCTGCCAAGGGAGGACAGTAATCAGTCCTACCCAGCTATGATGTCTATGAGCCACAAGGACCAACATGGCAATATCCTCAAGGGAAAATAGTGGCTCAGACTTGGGGTCAACCATTACTGTCTAACTGAACTTTTCACTCAGTAGGAAGAAATTCATGCCTGGCAGTAACCCTAGCCAACTCCCTGTGGCTGCTAAGGCTATGGACTGTGAAGGAGAACAGACTACTGCCACTTTCCTTAACCAGTATAATCTCTAACTTCATCCCAAACACTTATCTTTGTACCCAAGAATAAGTGTAACTCTTGCCCTTCATTGAAGAAGTTTGTTTTTGCTGCAAACAACCATCATTACAGAAATCCACAGCTGGTTAAAATGCAGAAGTTACTACAATACCCAACCCTAACTGATACATCTATGACACAAGCCCTACACCGAAGGCTCTGGGAACATCATGGGAGAGTGGACAGATGACTGTAGGAGCCTGTGTGCATCATCTGTGAGATAATGACATGACAGGAAAACAGGACCTACATAATATCAACATCAATGAACATGCCAGTGTAAACTGTGAAAAATCTACTCCTATACGAAGAACTGCATACAAGTAATGGCTGCTGAGAAAGAGAGAATCAATCTTCTCCAGGGATGACGTCCTTGACAGATTATCCAATCCCAAATGCCCCAGTCTTAAAACAAATATATACACCAGCAACACTAAATGGACTCAGCAGGCGTTTCTCTCTCCTCTGTCTCTGTCTCTGTCTCTCTGTCTCTGTCTCTGTCTGTCTCTGTCTCTGTGTGTGTGTGTGTGTGTGTGTGTGTATATATATATATATTTAACAATAATTGAAGAGATTATGGATTTGAGTGGGAGAACATGGCAAACGTTTTAAGAGAAGGAAGGGAATGATGTAAATACAATACTTGCATACAATTTTCAAAACATTTATATTAAGAAGGGAGAGAGCCAGCCAGCCAACCTAACTTACAGAGTAAGAAAGATATCCAAGCCGGGCGTTGGTGGTGCACGCCTTTAATCCCAGCACTCGGGAGGCAGAGGCAGGCGGATCACTGTGAGTTCGAGACCAGCCTGGTCTACCGAGCGAGTTCCAGGACAGCCTCCAAAGCCACAGGGAAACCCTGTCTCGAAAAACCAAAAAAAAAAAAAAAAAAAAAAAGAGAAAGATATCCAAACCTGCCATATATCCCTAGTGGGAAGTCAGAACTCTCCATTGAGTGTGGATTGAGTGTGGATGGACTCTTCACCCTTCCAGGCTGATATGTTTTGTTGTTGACAATCATTGCACAATATTATGAAGACCACCAGTCCAGAGAACATGGATTTTTGTCCTAAGAGGGATGGGGATTGTGTGGCATTAAAAACTTCTACACAGGTAAATGGCAGCATGAAAACAAGCGGTCTTGGTATTCCCAGAACATCAGAGTATCAAATTATATATATATCCTAAAAACTAAAAAAAAAAAAAAAAAAAAAAGATGGTATTATCTAACAGTGGTTTGAGTGAGAATGCTCATGGATTGAATGCTTGGTCACCAGACTGGAACTGTTTGAAAAGCTTAGAAAGATGAGGAATATGGCTTTGTTGGAGGAAGTGTGTCAGTAGGGGTGGGCATTTAGATTTCAAAAGCCCTCACCAAGGCCTGGTGGTGGTGGCACGTGACTTTAATTCCAGCACTCAGCACTTGGGAGACAGAGGCAGGCAGATCTCTGTGAGTTCGAGGACAGCCTAGTCTACAGAATGAGCTCCAGGACAGCCAGGGCTACGCTGTCTCAAAAATAAATAAATAAAAACAAACAAAGCCTACACCAGGCCCAGTGTCCCTCTGTCTTCCTCTCTCCCGGCCTGAAGATCAGGACGCAGCTCTCAGCTACTGCCCTAGTGCCAAAAGGGCTGCCGTGCTCCTGCCGTGCTCCCGCCATGATGAAAACAGACTAAACCTCTGAAACTGTAAGCAAGGCCTCAATTCAGTTGCCTTGGTCATGGTGTCTCTTCTTTCACAGCAATAGAACACTGACTAAGACATCTAGCTACTCTCTTTCAAACTTAACTTTACATGTTTTTATTGAATTAAAAAGCTGATGTTTTCTTCAGTCATTTGCATTCTACAGGAACTGATGAATAATCCAAACCAAGAAAGTGGGTGTCTTGTATATCATGTGGCAAGCTTACTCCCATCCCCAATCCAACACAAAGTGTTAAAATTCACTAGGATGATAACTAGCCTGGCGTGCTAGTCAAGGTAGAATTTCCCAGGATGCAGAACCTTCACTACTGAAAGTGAGGGTAATTCCCAGGCAAGCAGTGATGAACAGGTTGGTTAATCTACTGTTAATTACTTCCTGGAGTCAATAAAATAATGGTAGCCTGAACTCTACCACTAATTAAATTTGATCTTTTATCAAGAAGTAAGTTTTTGTACCTGATTTCACCCATCTGTCACCATTTATCTAATACACAAAATTAAAGTAAATATAAATATGAAATGCAATAGGTATAAACAGGGCTCTGGGGAAAAAAAGGCATCATAAAAAGTCACTAACAGAGAATAAGTATAGAGTTCAGTTTCATGCAATTAACAAAACATATAGGGGAAAGACATATAAGGACTTGTTTTATTTAGATATGTCACATGATCTACTGAGAACTATTACTGGTAGTATTATTTTGATAACAGGTTAAAAAAAAACTTCAAAAGACTTGTTCCTTTTGGAACAATGCTAACAAGGACTTGGTTTAGTACTGGCTCCCATTTACTCATCATGGAAATATAGTATGTTACTAACATCCAAAGCGGTAAGGCTAAACAAACAATACCAAGTACCCCTACAGAACTCCTACTAGGAGTAAACAAGAAAAACATGAGACAATTCCTACATACACTGCAAAATGCAAAGCATCTGCTAACAGAACTTGATTTTTACCTATAAAACGACCATTCTAATATTCTTACTTTACCTTAAATACTTCTCATACCTCGCTCATTCTGAAAACACTGAAATCTATTCAAGTTCACTCTTGAGCACTTAAGCTATAGCCAAATACAGGCTTGATCAACAACTTAATAAATGCTACTGTAGGAAGTCTGCATGCCGCCATTAAACATGTGACTTACTAGAGGCGCATACAGATGAGGTAATAAAAGGGCAGTTTACCACACCACTAACCACACCCACTTTAGGCTGGACGTAAAGACGTATACGTACGTAGGCGGAACTACGTCACTAGCCATGGCTTTTGGGCTTTTGGGCATGGCTAGGGGGCATTATGGGGGAAGGCATAAAAGACAGCACACAGGAAGTCTCGCTCTCTTTTCCTGGAGTTCGGCTTCCGGCTCGGCAGAGGAAATGGCTTGTATCGTCTGGGTTACTTGTTTGGTATCTTGTGAGTATTTCTACATTAAATACTTAGCTTTACTTTCAATAATTGTGTGTCGCGTATCGTTACAGCGTCCGTTGAAGCCTACAGCTACCTACAGTGTGTTTCTATTTCTCATTTACAGAAAATGGAGAAATCTTGTATCATGACATCATTATGAGGATTAAGTCAATGACATACTTCAAGTCTGTTGCTAGTATCTCACAAGGTGATTTTAGCAATTTGTTTGCCATCCTTAAGTTTTTAGGTTCATACAAGAGATTGAAGTCATGTCTATCCATGGAGTACCTTATGAAATGAAATAAATAGTAATCACAAGAAAAAAAGTCACTCACTCAAGTGAGAGCCAGCAACAGCATCCACAGTGGCACCAATACATTCTGTACACCTGAGGCAAGGGTCCAGCCAAGCCCCACAGGCCAGGAAAGCACAGACTGCCCAGAGGTGACCTTCTCCGGCCCATTCTCAGCAACAAATCTGGCTCGGTTTTACAGAAATATAATTCCTAAGTTAATAAAAGGAGGCTTAAATCATCTTTGATGGAAACTGGTATTATTCTATTTTTAAGCTCTCTCCATGAGTTTCAGTTACTCAAAGTCAAGGCAATCCTCCTGACTCAGCAGATCTTGGATTACAGATCTGTATATTCTTCAGTTTCTATAAAATACAAGTACTCATGCTGGGTTACAAAATTTAATATATATTCACACACTAACAATCTTCCCTAAGTCTACTACATCACTAGGCTTTATAGCATACAACTATGAAAACAAGTGTTGGAGACTACTTCTAGAACTCACTATAATCCCACAAGTAGAAAATGCATTTAGATAAAAATTCAACAAACTTTACCAGTGCCATTTATGCAACCTCCTAACCAATGTTCCTTTAAGAAGCTTCCTTAAGGCCCAAAGGAAGAGGAAGGAACAGTAGAACCCTTAAAATGCTATGCTCCACTTCACTGTCTTCGATGCTTCACTGAGTGCTACACACACACACACACACACACACACACACACACACACACACACACACACACACACCTTGCTTACCCCAGGAAAATCTATTCCTACTTTTCTAATTTACTTTTCCAAGTCATAATCCACACTTCGTATTATATCCCACGAAAGAGGTTTGAAGTTTTCTCCATCCAAAGATGTAATCTTATATGAGGATTTGTTTGGTTAAAGGGAATGGGAAGGAATGACATGTCCAATCATCTCAGTATTATCAAGTGCAAAAGCAGAGCGACTAGAGTTCGTTACCCACATCTCATTGACAGCAATTGTGTTGATCAGTAATGTACCAACCATCCAACAACTGAATTAAGACAATAATATGTCTTATATATTAAGACGGTAATGACTAGAACTGTGTACACTTTGTACACTACTTTGTATGTACTCAATTTCTGCAAGTGAGAACCAGATACATAACATATATACATAAATACACATATATACATATATTTTCTCCCCACCCCCCAACATTAGATGCTAGATTATATGACAAGCCAACTGCTTGTGTCTTAATAATTATAAATCTGTAAGTAATACTTTCAGTATCCCATGAACCCATACTCATTAAAATGAATTGCCTAATTTTTAGATAAAGGCTGTTTTAAGTAGATAAATAATTTCATTTTTGAACTTTAATTTTCTTTCCTAGAAAAACAAAAGAGCCTGGCAGTGGTGGTACATGACTTTAATCCCAGCACTTGGGAGGTAGAAACAGGCAGATCTCTGAGTTGGAGGCAAGCCTGGTCTACAGAGTAAGTTCCAGAACAACCAGGGCTACAAGGGAGGGAGGGAGATAGATTAAGAAAGAAAAAGATTGTTTAAAGAAAATCCAAAGGCTGAAGACAAAAAAATACAAACATTTAAAGCTACAAAATACAGCATAAATAAGTATAGTAAGCCTGTCCTATAGATAACAGCTCTTTGGGCATGTTTAGTCTTTGATTATTATTATAAAAGGAATAAAGTATCTAATTGCTGTTTTTGAGGTGATCTTTAATGATTGTTCATTGTAAGTCAAAGCTGTAGCAGCTCAAAGTTTTGGGGGTTGTTTTGTTTTTTCTGTAAAGGTTTTTGAGACAAGGTCTCATGTATTCCCAAACTAGACTAAGAGGTTCAAGGTCATCCTTGATTACAAGCCAGGCTGTGCTTGCATTCCCCCAGATACACACATACACATGGACTCACACAATAGAAACACATACACATTAAAAAATAATATTTAACAATCTCTTCAAGCCCAGTATTATGGCACATGCCCATAATCCCAGTGCTCAGAAAGCCACAGTAGGAGAGCCAGGTACACATTCAAGGCCAGCCTAGCCTACACAGCAAACTCATCTCAAAAAGGGAGCAGCAGCAACAGGGGGATCACTGTATAAATTGTAATGATCACAAAATTAGAATGAGGAAGAACCAGGTTTGTGGGTTTAAGCTACACTGAAGCCTCAGATTCCAAGCTCATCTGTATCCATCTACCACTCCAATCTTTCTGCCTCGTCCACCTCCCAGACCTCTCACCACAGCCCCGGCAGTCACTCCCATCTCCCACCCCAGCTTACAGCTTTTGTTTTCATGCCTGGAAAATAAGCAAACTAAACGTCTTTAATGTGTAAGAGAAGTGTGTAACAGCCTCAGGCAGCAATGCTCATGTCACATCTCATTTGAATATAAATTCTACAAGTCACAAAAAATACAAAGTTATATGGCATAATAAAAAAATGACTTAGGGAAATAAAACAGTGGCTACATTAAAAAATCAATACTCCCCTTATTATTGTTCATATCAGTAATGACTGACTTCATCTGTCTAGATTAAAACTACCTACACTTCAGACTAGGGTTACAGCAGCTCAGTGACTGGGTGGTTACTCACGTGCATGCGACTCTATTCCAGAATGGCAAAAAAGAAAAAGAACCAAAAACACCTATAGGAACCAGGCTTGGTGGTACCACTCAGCAGGCTGTAGCAGAAGGGACCAACCTGGGTTACTTGGTGAGATACTGTTTCTACCGGTGTGAACATGAAATGCTAAATTAATTCATCCTGGTTCATTTTGGTTTTTGTTAACTAAAACATTCTGCTTCATTTTAGAAAAACTCACCAACATCCTCCTGCCTCAAACAGGAAGGAATTTCTAGTCTCATGTTTAGTTTTATGGTAACAGAGTACCTAGCATCATGGTAATAGTCTGAATAAAAAGTAAAATGTGCAAATAAAATTAAAAAAACAATAATCTTATGGTTGAAAAAGGAACATTTCAAGCCAGGTGATGGTGGTGCATGCCTTTAATCCCAGCAGATCTCTGTGAGTTTAAAGCCAGCCTGATCTACAGAATGAGTACAAGGGCACTCAGAGCTGTTACAGAGAAACCCTGTCCAGAAAACAAAAAGAAAACAAAGAAAAAGGAACATTTCATAATTTAGCCAAAAAAATTATTAAATACCCTCAAAACATCAACACAGATAACTGAACTCTGCTGTATGCAAAGCTGGGAGGGAAGTGGAGAAAGAGGAAGAAAGGAAGCTGGTCCCGTGTCATATGCCTGTAAAATCATTTTAGAAAGAAGAAAGGCAGTATGTATCTGTAGTGAGTACTCATAATTAAAACAACAAATGTCAATACAGGCATTTCTCACAAAAAAAAAAAGACCCATAGGAAATAGCAAGTGTGTTTTGCATTTTATCTTGATAAGAGAAATCAGATTTATATAAGAAGTCCAGAATAGCCGGGCAGTAGTGGCGCATGCCTTTAATCCCAGCACTCGGGAGGCAGAGGCAGGCAGATCTCTGTGAGTTCGAGGCCTGGCTGGATCGACAGCCTCCAAAACAATACAGAGAAACTCTGTCTCGTAAAAAAAAAAAAAACAGTCCAGAATATTAAACAGGCCTGCCCATCTGGGCTGTCACCTGCTTAACCTTTCAAATTCTAAGAAAAACTACAAATCTGACCTTCCAAAAAAGAAAACTGATACCTGTTTAGGCTGTTAAGTACTTCCCTTAGACTTTAGAAATGCTTAGACCAAGCAGAAGTCGGGGGTAGGAGGTGTGGTGCAGGCCTTTAAATCCAGCAATTGAGAGGAAGAGGCAGATGGATCTCTGTGAATTCGAGGCCGGCCTGGTCTACAGAGCAAGTTCCAGGACAGCCAGGGCTACACAGAGAAACCCTGTCTAGAAAAACCAAAAGAAGAAAAAAAGAAGGCCACAGACGGTTTAGTGGTTAAAAGTAATTACTTTCAAGTACCTACCTACCAACCCAAACTCTATCTTGGGGACTTACAGGGTTGAGGGACATTGTCCTGTGACTTCCACAAGAGGGCAACAGCATGCACCAGTATGCACATATATACACACAAATAAAAGACTTTAATGTTTCTGTATTACTTTTTAAGCACAGAAAAAAATGATTATTTAAACACAAATTTTCAAAACCACACTTACTCATAAGCAGTCCAATGCCAGCAGTTCCATTCCATCCTGGCTTCATCAATACCTGCATTTTCTTTGACCTCTCCATGTCCTTCCCTACATCTCAAGTCTCTCCAATCTGATTCTAGTTCATCTCTGCAATTCAAGTGCTTCCTCTTCTGCCAGGTCCTGCAGCAGATTCCTCCCCTACACTTTCCTTGCCGCCTCTTCCACCCATTTCTACTGCCAGCACATTCTGGAGGGCAAAAACCAGTCGTGATTTAGCATCCCCCACTACTTTAAAATCACTAAGGCATTCTTTATTCACTCCACACCCTTCAAAGAGCTAATGTTCAAGCATCTATTTAGGACTGGGCATACAGCTCAGTGGTCGAATGCACACCCGAGCCCCTGTGAGGTCCAGTATCAGGGAGGGGCTACTGATACAACTGGACAGGGTACAGTCATAGCTACTCTGAGGATTTACAAATCCCCCTATTTCTCTCCTCTCCCCACCAGTAAATCCCAGTGCTTTTTACAGAGCTCCAACTGTCCAAACTTTAACTCTGATGTCACCTCTTTATGAAGTCTATGCTTATGGTCTTTTCCTCTAAGAATTCAATGCTGAGAGAATACACCTCCTCTATAGACTCTGCTTGTTTCTACCTATGCTTCAAAGAGGTGGGCACATTAATGATTCATCTCTGAAATGCTTAGCCCAAGAAACCCAGAAAACACTACACAGCATGTGTTCAATTAAATATTTTTAGTTTTAGTTTACTTTTTGGTTTTGTTGCTTTATGAACTTACTTCCAAAAGAGTAAAAAAAAAAAAAAAAGCCTCACAAAAAAAAAAACACAGTAAGAAATTTTATGTCTTTGTTTCTGAAAAACAATGCTGGAAATCTCAAAGAAAAGCAAGGGAATATAAACTCTGTTTAGCTGGGTTCTCTATCAACTCACTCAACAACCAGTAAATCATTGAAGGGTTATCACCTAGTAGTCCTGCTCTTCAAATACTTCAGTAGAATATAAGTAATGGTTAAGTATGGTGGCTATTTAAATCAGAACACCACTGAGTCTGGTTTAACCAAAATACTCAAGAGGCTACACTGTTTGGGGAGGGTTACTTTGTGATATTTTGTGATACATATGAGATTGGTAGGTAGGTAGGTAGGTAGGTAGGTAGGTAGGTAGGTAGATAGATAGATAGATAGATAGACAGACAGACAGACAGACAGACAGAGATACATGGTTATTTATGGTTTTCCTTAGTTAAAAGTTACATATAAAACTTTAGACTCAAAGATATTTTCTTTAAATTTTGCCAAATGTTAGTGGAATAAATATTGTTAACTATAGTTCTTTCTTGGTAACTGTTTTGTTACATATAATTTTACCATATTAAAGTTAAAACCTTCCTTTAAAAAAAAACAAAAAAAGATGATGGGAAATGCCTTTCTGTATGCTGTTACTATGTTTCTTATTGTTTGATGAATAAAGCTGTTTTTCCGCCCATGGACAGACAGGATGTACCTAAGTAGGATGTATAGGCCGGTATACCAAACTAAGAGGATTCTGGGAAGAGGAAGGCAGAGAGTGGGTCTTCAGAGACATACCATGTAGCTGCCAAGGAAGAAAGACCCAGGCATCACCGGTAAGCCAAGACCACATGGTGATACACATATTAATAGAAATGGGATAATAATTGAGAGAGCTAGCCAATAAGAAGCCTAAGCCACATGCCAAACAGTCTAAATTCTGTGTGCTTATTTAGGACTAAGCAGCTGCGGGACTGGGCAAGACAGAAACTTCAATCTACAGATAGATGATAATACAAACATTAAGGATATCAGATGGATCTCTGTTAGTTCAAGACCAGCCCAGTCTACATAAGTTCCAGGGCCACCAGTGTTATACAATGAGAGACCCACTCTAAAAAAAAAACCACTTTCTTTTGGGAACATAAACTCAAACACCAATAAAGTCACCCTCATGTTGAACACACAAAAATGAAGCACCACCACTTGAGAAGGAAGTTTGTGATTTTTATTAAAAGCACTCAGCTTTTTCAAATTCTTTACTCAGTATTTGCACTTCTAGGAATCTTTAAGAAAATTATTTCCACTAATTATTTGTAACGGGCATTCAAGAAAAAAGGCAAATACACAATAACTGGGAATGTCAAACACACTATGACATGTACATAACTAGATTATATAGCCACTAAAAATATTTCAAACATCTATTAACACGATAATTCTTGTGACATAATGACAAGGAAAAGTAGGCTGAATATTAAATATACACTATATAGTTTCACTTGTTAACAAACAAAAAAACACCAAAATATCAGCAGTAGCCATATTTGGGATATAGAATTAGTACTGAGTCTTTTAATTTGTCTTCTTTATGTTTTTACATATTTTCTATTTTTCATAGAGGACATATATTGTGTGTAATCAAGGAAAATCTTAAGGAAACATGTGCATAATGATTTCTACACATTCAAACAGGAACAAAACTTATATACTAAAAATCATTACCCACTGAGTCAGTTCATGACTTTTTTTTTTTTTAAACAAGAAACTAAATAGAACCTGGAAAATCCAAACACTAACTTGAAAATATTTCTGTTCTAAACATACAACTTGAATTGTGGCTCAGGATGATTTCAGAATTTAAGAGGCAGAGCAGGTGGATCTCTGTAAGTTCCGGCCAGCCTGGTCTATATAGCAAGTTCTAAGACATCCAGGATTATATAGAGAGACTTTGTCATGAGGAAGGAAGGAGGGAGAGGGAAGAAAGGAGAGGGAGGGAAGGGGCTGAAGCAGAAGAATAGCTGCAAGTCCAAATTCAGTCTGGTGTTCATATTGAGTTTTAGTCTAGTCAGGGCTACATAGTAGGACCTCACTCAAAACATACAACTAGGGCCAGGCTTGGTAGCAAAGACAGGCAGATTTTGAGATTGTGAGTTTGAGAACAGCCTGGAGTACATAACAACAACAAAAAAGCAAAGCATACGATTCTATAAATTCTAAATTTTATGTAATCTGGCTGAAAAGTTTCTCAATAACCTCAGTAAGTGAGTAATCCCAAAACTAACACAATAAATTATAATTGGGCATAATAGTTAGGTTCTTATGGATATTTTAATTTGACTAAAAATAACTGATAAATCCTAACATTCCTGGTCATATAATGCAAAACACAGTAAGAAAAATGTTAACTCCTTCTGTGTCTTGTAGTAATAAAACTAACCTTTCTGTAGTTAAGTGAGACCCAAGAAACACTGCCTGTCAGTTGACACAGCACTATCTCCAAGTTCCCTAATTTTCCCACCTTACTGTCAGCTTAGAGCCTGTTTCTCTTATCTGATGCCTTATACAAGGCCCAGATTTATCTTAAGACTCTCCACAAGGTATCACCCTCTGGGCCTTGTGTACTGTCCCCAATGGCAAGTCTCTGAACTAGTATGCTGCCCACTTTCCCCTACCTCCCTGCTACATCTCTCTCCTATTGGATTTGTGCACCACCACTTAACCCAAGTTTCCCACTCTCCCCACTTTCTACATTTTGCCTTAGCAATACCTATTGTGCTTATAATTGATATAACTGCTTATAAAACTACTTAATGCCCATCTTCTCTATGCACGAAAGAACAATGTCTCTTACTCATTCTATCCCTAGTGGCCATCATCACAGAACCTGGTGAAGCAAGCATCACATGGATGAGTAGGTGGGTGAATGAATGTATATGTCCAAGAAAACAGACACAAGGTGAATTACAGATGTTAAATGAGTTCTTGGGCACAGTGATACATGCTTATAAACCTAGCTACTCAGGAAGCTTAGGCTGTAAGATTCTAAGTTCAAGGTCTACCTGAACTACATGGCGAGTTCAAGCCTGGCCTGACAACTTAATGAGACTGTCTTAAAAATAAAGGAGAAAAAAATTCCCTGGGGGGAGAGGGACACACTTCCAAATGTGCGGAGGCAGCTGCAGATACAGCTTGTTAACAGAGCTCATAAACAGAACTCATAAGACCTATGAGTTCAATTCCAGTACCATAGGAAAAAATCATTATCGATCCCAGAGGTTTACTAGGGAGGTGGCGGCCAGGTAGACAGCTCAAGGCCCTCTCCAAAACAGAAAAAAAACTAAGGATGTAGCTCAGTGGTAGATCCCTTTCATAGATGAGCTGAGGTCAAGGTTTGAGGCCCAACTAGTGGGAGAGGAAAAAATTTCATAATTTAGATGACAACTTTCATATATATAACTTTCTTGGCATTGTCATCTACCTTATAAATTTAGGAATTCTTGTGATCCTAAGTCTAAAGCCTCTTCTAATAGATTTGCCCTACTCAATTTTTTCCATAGAATGTATTCCATTACAGTAAATACTATGTTCACCCCTTTCTAGCCTCCCTTGCCCCAGGGGTATGACCTGGTCACAGATGTCACTTTATTCTTAAATGAACTCTATTCACCTCTATTTTCATTGTGTTCTCCAAATCTCTAAATTTGTTCTTTCTAAAATACTTTTGGGGTTGTTTGTTTCTTAAACCAAGTACTCTATAGCCTCAACTAAATGATCTTTTTGTCTCTGCCTCTCAGAATGCTTGATTACATATATGAACCACTACATCAGGAGCTATCTAAACTTAAATATCAAAACTAATTGATCATTCTTTGCTGCCCAGACTTCCTCTGCCATGTTCTAGCCTGAACTTTTCAGCCTACTCACTGATCTCTCTTTAATCCTAGGATAGGAAGTATATACTAACTAGTGGTAGTCATTTTGCCCATAAATGGATCATTTCTGACTTTATCACAACTCAAAATGAAATGGGAGCTCTTTACTAGACAAAAATGTCTTATCTCTATAATGTGGCTTAACTACACAGTATTCTGTCAATTTAGGAAATGCCTGGAGCACTATGAAGCAACCAAGAGAAACATTCAAGGTTCCTAGTCCCAAGAACAAAGAAGCTAGTCCTTAGCAGCTCAATGTGCAGAGCTCTTCTTCAGCTGTTTTAGCTGCTTTCTGGAGAGCTGCTTCCGACTGCTCTGTAGGACAGAGAGATCGGACCTTGAGGAAGAGCAGGAGCCCACATTTTCTGCTTTTAAGGGCTTAATGAGATGCCCTAGTTTGGTGCTAACCTTGGGAACTGTCAGCTTTTGGAAGGCCCTCTGGGTGTTCCATGTGTACCCAATAGGGTTCTGGATAGTCCTCTCAAATTGCTGGTGGTGGGTGAATGGGTGTGGAACAGCCTGCACCTGATGAGCTGCTGCATGGATGTTGCGCTTCTCATTGATAATCACATTTGGCAAATTCTTGTCTTTTCTTGGAAAACTTTCAGGAGCTTTAACAAGAAAACGGCGTCTTTTCTTGGCACTGGGATTCAGGCCTACACCAACCCACTCACCCCATCCAGGCAATGTCAGGTCCAAATCCTTTGACTTATTTGCCTCTACAGCTTCACTTTTCTCTTTTAAGAACTCTCTGATGACATCATCCCCAGCAAAAGCTTCCTTTATTATCTGCTTGTGGTGTATCTCCACTTCATCTTCCAACTCCTCTACTGTGGGCAATGCCAAAGACTTCACAGGAGATCTAGCAGTTAGGAGATTCTGTAGGTCAATCATTTGTTCCTTCTTTTTCTTTCTTCTAGAGGAATCAGGTATACTGTGTGGATTCCTCTCCTTCCACTCTTCTTTTAACATAGGTCTGGGATGCCCCTCTTTTTGATAATGTCCCTCTTTGCCCAACTCTCCTTGTTCTTCCAGAACATGTGCTCTCTCTAGCTTTTGAAACACCAGGCTCTCCTCCGGGGCAAGTTCTTCTCTCTGGCTCTGGAGAACAGTTCCCACTGAACTCCCTTTTTGCTGCTCAGATTGATGGTCTTCCTTGTGAAGTTTCTGAAACAATAGCCCTGGCTCAGATACCTCCTGGCCACTAGAGTCTTCTGTTTCTTGGCTACCCACTGGCTTAGCACTGTTGGGTTCAACTCTTTGTTGAAAAGATCTTTCTTTCAACAAAAGTTCTTCTGCCACTGGTCTTTCATCTCCCTCACTTTCAGAAGACCCACTAGCCAGCTGTTCAGGGTCAGTCTTGATCTCACCCCTTTGTGCACTGCTGTTGCAACTCTTGAGCATCCAGGGATTTAGACCAGCTGCATTCACCTGTAGGTCCTTCACTCCATCAGAGGTAGGGATTACTCCTCCTCCTGTGCATTCCTCTTCCTCCTCCTCATTCTCTGGAATCACCTGGAGTTTCTGTGTCAGTTCTTTGTTCTTTGCCAGTTGCTCTTGAATAGCTTTGCGAGCCTCCAGGTCATATCTGGCCATAATTGCCTTTGACTTGGCCCATTTTCCACTGCCCTGGTGCTTAAGGGTCATTCGTTCCTTCGCTCTGGCCTCTTCCATTTTTCCCAGTTCTTGCAATGCAGCACTTGGGCAGTCCTTCAATAGCTGCTCAAACTCTTTTAAGGTTTTCTTGGCCTTCCCTTTCTTTATAAATTTGTGATACTTTTTACTTTTGATTTTCTTCTCTCTTCGAGCTCTGGCCTCATAGTAGGACTGCAAAGCTCGTGTCCTCTGAAGCTCTGCTCGGTGTATCTTGGCTTCTTCCAGACTCATGGCTTTGAGGGAGGCTTTTTCCACAGGAGTCAATAAAGGGTCTGTTACTGGCTGTTTGTTCTTATGAAGGACGTTAAAAACTTCTTGCTCCAAGGGGGTTCTTGTTTTCCAGCCAGTGAATACATGTTCAAGGGGAGCAACAGCTGGCAGCTCCTTCTCCATGGGAAAAACCAGCTGTTCTGCTTGCCGGTTCTGCAGAACGATGGGATCCCACTTGGAGAGCATTTGTGAGGTTTTGCTGAATGCCGCTTCCCTGAGGATCTGGTCAGCCTCTTTTTTGCCAAGGGGTATATCCAGAGTCTTTGACTTGACTCTAAGCAGTTGTTTTTTCACAGTAGCCAATGAAGACAATGTAGCAGCAGGTTCAAGCAAATCTGACAGAACCAACTTTTCACCTGACCCTTCAGAAGTGACATTGAACTCTGACATGATAAGACTAGCTTCAGATCTCTCGGCCAATTTCCAACTATTCCTTCCACCAAGGGAACTGACTGCTTCCAGAAGCTTTTGACACTTTCTTTCTCCATCACTGTCCCCCTCATCTTCACTTGTACTCAATGGGTAATGGTTTGGCAAATCTACTAGTTCTTCCTGCTGGCTCAAAGCCAAAAGGCCTACCACATTCCTGGTCACATTCATGGTAGCAGCCTATTTTCTCTCACATCACCTGTAGCTCTTGAAGAGGCGTCTGGTCTCACTCATCTTGGCTCCATCTATTTATTGCCAACTGTCTTTGACACAGATGTTTTCTGAGAATCTTAGTTATTGAGATGTCTAAAGAAGAAAAGACCCATATAAATTCCCCAATAATTTGCATGTAGTCAACACACAAAACTTACAAGCTAGCCAGGATGGTGACATAAAAGGATAGTCTAGGCTATATTAAGTCTCATTATCTGTGTCTGTCTCTCTCTCTCTCTCATATGTGTATATACATCTATGTATGTATATATATGTGTGTATATATTTACATAAAAACATTATCTGGACACCCAAAAATTATAGCACAGGTAACAAAATCTCAAGCCAAGGAAAAAGAAAGGGGAAGTGAAAACAAAGAACCATGATGGAAAAGAAGGCTTTATGGCAAGAGATCAGATAGGAGACCAAGCCCAATAGGAAGGAAAAATAGTTGTGGATAATGCCACATCACCAGTCCTAAAGCATCACTGCAATCAACAAGACAAGGTTCTGAATATACTTCTTGTATGTTACAAGTAAAAAGACCACCCTGTCTTCTAAACTTGTTATACCCCAGAAAACTTTAATTCATCCAACAATTACTTTCTGAGTTGATTCACTAAATGAAATTCATGCAGGAACTTAAATGCATCTGTCTCTCAAGTCTCTGCTCCATGCCTCCTTCAAAGGATGCACTCTACCTCCTTAGTCCTCAATGGCTAATCCTCAATGTTGGCTGATGATGCACTCTTCCAAACTCCACTGCCCCTCCACATCCACTGTAAGCACCTCCCTTAAACTCCTGTTCATTCCAAACCTACCTCAAGGCTCACTTCATTTATTTAGCTGACACTTCCCTGGCTACTCTGACCAAACAGGAGCTCCCTGTCTCCATTCTCAGTTGGCCTTTACCAGGCCTTATATTACCTTCACAGAGTTTGAGGAAAAATACTTCCAACCAATCCCTTTTAAAATGTATACATAAGTTTGTTAACCCACCAGATTCAGAATGCTTGCTACTATTTGATACAAAAAAACAGAGACAGGAGAAGAAAAGAAAGAATAAATAGGAAAAAGCAAATTACAACAGAGGAGAAAGGCAGAGATAAGGAAAGCAGCAAGCACAGACCATGTCCTCCTCAACTACTGTTTTCTTCCTCAGTCCACATAACTGTTAGGTAAGAATTTCAACTTTCACTACAAGAACTGAAGTGGAAAGTTAAGAGACAGGCACAGTGTTGCATGTCTGTAATCCCAGCACCTAGGAGACTGAGACAGAAGATTCATCAAGGCTAGTAGTATGGGGTTACATAAAAAAATTAATTAATTAAAAATCCTGCCCCCTCCTTTCTAAAAAGTTTTTTAGAAAGAAAACAAAATCTAAGAAAGGAGTGACTAGCTCCAATTTACATACCAAGTTTTATATACACGGATGGCAATGGTGCCTCATCCACTCAGCATTTCAAAATTGATGTTATGGCATTCAGGAGGCTGAGGCAGAAGATCTCGAATGTGAGATCCTCAAGGCCAACCTCAGCCTCACCACCAAGTTCAAGGTCACTTTGGAGTAAAGAGTGATACCCTGTTGCAAAATATAAAAGAAAGAAATGCCACCTAAATTATCAGTCATATGACATAAGCCTTATAAGTAATAAAAGTAAATGCCTGTTACATGAATGAGAATGTCACAATGTCAGTCTACTTGCAATGTGCCACACATAGACATGTATTTTTTCCCAAGAAAATTAAAGCACAAATCCAAAATAACAAATGCTAAACAGAACAAAACCATGGGGTCAGTGAAATGACTCAGCCAATGAAGGCTGGCCACCCAAGCCTGGGTCAACCCCTAAAACCCACACAAAGGTAAGAGAACCAACTCCAGAGCTGGGGGGTCGTGGCACACACCTTTAATCCCAACACTTGGGAGTCAGTGACAGAGAATCTCTGTGAGTTCAAGGCCAGCCTGGTCTACAGAGGGAGTTCCAGGACAAACACCAAAGCTAGAGAAACCCTGTCTCAAAAAGAGAGAGACAGAGAGAGAGAGACAGAGAGAGAGAGAGAGAGAGAGAGAGAGAGAGAGAGAGAGAGAGAGAGAGAGAGAGAGAGAGAGAGAGACCTAACTCCAAAGTTGTCCTCTGACCTTCACATGTGTACTAAGGCATGCACACAAGCACACATAATCATGTATACCCACATAGTTAATTTTTTAAATAGAACAAAACTCAGTGTTCCTTGATTTATGGTTTTCTGTTTACATAAAATAGCTCTAACTCCACTAAAAAGAGGTTCTAAAGCATAATGCACTTCCTTATGATATAATACTATAAAACAGAAGCTAATGCCATTACAAGAGAGAAGGCAAATCTAGGCAGTGGTGGCACATGCCTGCAATCCCAGCACTCAGAGGCAGAGGGAGGCAGATCTCTATGAGTTCAAAGCCAACCTGATATACAGAGTCAGTTCCATGACAGCCAAGACTACACAGAAAAATCCTGTCTCAAGAATGGGGGGGGGGCACAGTAAACTTCACTAAAAACAAATAAAATTGGCTTATTTTGACAACAATACTGAACTTACCTAAATTTTCCCTGTCACAACAGACAACAATAGGTTCAACTATCATCCCCACTCAGTAAAGAAACCAAGGCCCAGAAAAGTTAACTAAGCTATCAGAGGACAGTCACCCAATAAGTGAGAGGATTCAAACCCAAGCACCCGTAATTCCAGTCTCATGTTTCAATCCAGGAGCAAACCACAATGGAGGAAGAAAGGGGTGCTACGCTTTACAGAGTCATTCTCGCAGGAAGCAAGTACAAATGCACAGAATTGGCAAAATGACTAGTATTTACAAAAGAACAAACACGCAAGGAAAACAGTTTCCTTATGAATACTCCCTACAGTCTTTTATGAAATAATTAAGATATGTACAAATGCAAACTACTAAGAACATTTTGAAAACTCTTTAAAAAAGAAATCAAAGCTAGGCTGATTAAAATAAAAATCAACCTCTAGTGGTGATGGTGGTGCACACCTTTAATCTCAGCTCAGGAGGCAGAGACAGAAGGATCTCTGTGAGTTCATGGCCAGCCTGGTCTACAGAGTGAGTTCCACAAGAGGCTCCAAAGATACACAGGGAAATCCTGTCTCTAAAAACAAAACACCAAAAAATGCCTAAGAGATCAGTAAAGCATACCTCTGGTAGGGGACAGGGTCTGCAAAGACATTTCCAGACACATCACAGAGTTCTAGCCTAATCAACACACTAACCCTCACAGAGCTCTAGTCTCACCAGCACACTAACCCTCACAGAGTTCTAGTCTAATCAACACACTAACCCTTGGTGGACTTCTAGCACAGCTTAACTAGGAGGTGTACCACTAGGGGGACATCCTTGGGGGTTTTATCTTGCCCTAGAACCTTCCTATATTCCCCTTTTTTCTACTCCCTGACCACCATGATATGTAATGCTCTTTCAACAAGCCCTCACACTAAAACAGAATGACATCTTGGAAACTATAAGCCAAGAAATCTTTCCTGCCTTCTCTGAACAGATATTTGAGGCAATTAATCTGCCACTCTTCCTATCTTTTTGCAAACTGCGTCTTCTACTCAGCAGGAAGGCAGGCCTCTTTCTTTTCTCCTGTGAGCCTCCGCTCAGAAAATAGTTCGTGCACTGCTCTCCAGTTGCCCAACTCTGAAACAGTCGGTCTCCTCTCAGTTCATGTATTTAACACCATGCCATGACAGCTTTACCTCTAACACCTCCACTTTCTGGAAACTTCTGTTCATATTAACCTCTTTAAAGGCTCAATCAATCTAACATAGGACAGTTTTAAATGTTTGGTTAAAATAATTATATAGTTAAAAGTTTATACTCCAATTCATGCCTGGTTTTTCTTGCTTTCTAAGAACTGACTTTTGTTCATTTGGTTGGTTGGGGTTTGTTATTGTTGTTGTTGTTGTTGTTGAAACAGGGTCTCACCATGTGGCACTGGCTGTCCTGGAACTATGAAAATCAGGCTAGCCTTGGAATCAGAAATCCATCAGCCTCTGCCTCCCAAGTGCTGGGATAAAAGGTGTGTGCCACCACCCCTAGCTAAGAGCTGAAACATATGTTAAATTACTCAGTAGACTATAAACTACAATGACTACTTGTGAAAAGTAAGATGCTGCTTATCCAAATTAGAAAAGCCTGTCACTTTGGGGGATAGGAGAATTGTCTAAATCACACCTTCAAATCCAAAGCTCCTATATAAGAATCTTGCTTCTGAACTATTCATCAGGAGAAAACAGAAGCACTACAGGAATAAAGGCAAGCAGATCACATGCTTGGAAACGGTCCCTATCTCATTCAGATATCTTGCAATGTGAGATGGAATGAAAATCTGGTGGGGCATAGATATTGAAATAAAAAGAATTGCATTTGTTCAAAAATGTTTCTAGGCTATTATTCTATGTACATTTAATTACAGCCTCAGATCACAAGATTGAATCTAGGAAAATCTCACACTATTGGTTTTTAAAAGGCAGCTCCCTAGATTTCCATCTAAATCGAAATCCTTATTATAATCTCCACTCAGTACCGCAACCTTTACTGCATGTAACTTACCTTGCATTCATCCATTTATCTACAAGATCATTGGCTTGGAGTCTAATCCCTGCCTAAGGGCACAGGGTCACATCAATTCTGTCCCTGTTGTATTTGGCACAGCTAACAGAAATGAGAAGGCTCTTGGTGAATAACTAACTGAATCAGGAATGAGCTAGTGATGTTCCCCAATGTCCTTCACTTTGCCCTTCTTTCTTTGCCTTCTTCAAGGAGGACATCTTGGACTCACCAAATCCTTGTGCTTTAAGTCACTCAGCCCAAGGGTCCCACAAATCCAGTAACTGGGCTCCAAAGACACCTGATGACTCCTATGGCCAGCAACACTGCAATCAAGGTACTTTATGAGTGGTGAATCACAGAACAAATTAAAAAAAAAAAAACAATTGGCCATCATCTCTACAGGTGAGGACTGCACAGCAAGATACCAGAAAACACAAACTCTGAGCAACCGACTCCACCATCGCAACACTTCCTCTCAGCTGCACCCTCCGAACCAACATGGACATACCACAAACGGGAAAAGCAATACCGAACTCTGCAGAGCCCCGAAGAGCCCGCAGACCAAAGCCACGGTGAACACTGTTCGTTCCCGCAGCCAACAGAGAGCTGCGTGCTACTAAAGCCATCAGATGTAAATGCTCTGGAGTCAGACCTCTTGGGGCTCCAGTTTCTCCTACTAGCTCAGATCTGGGGCAAGTTAATGTGTCCATGGTGCAGGCTCTCACTATAAAATGGGAATGTGCACCCGTCCTGGTGGACTAAAAACAAACATAGCTGTGCATAAAATACTCGGTGCGTGGCGTCTAATAAAGGCTCAATAAATGTCAGCTCTGTCATTCTGGTCGGTCATCACAAAGCCGGCCCCCTCTCTACTTTCTATGTAATTCCCAACAATCGTCCTGCCGCTTCTATCACAGGGACTCTTGAACGGAGTACCTGTTCGAGAACCAGAACGGGCACTGCAGCTGGAACTTATCAGTGAAATCCCTTCACCGGATCACAAACACCCTGACCCCGGGGGCTGGGGGGGGGGGGGGGTGCATAGCGTGACCGACTCGTGTAGAGGCTAAAACGCACTTTAAGAGGGCAAACCAGAAGTCCCCACGCCAGCCCCACCGCCCCGCACACGCAGTTTCTGCCCCACGCCCGCAGACAGCCCCGGCGTGGGTTCCTCCCACGGACGCCGCTCGGTCGTGTGGAGCGGGACGACCCCACCCCCAAGCCCTCAGCGGAGGCCGCGGTGCATCCTTCCTCCCGCGCCCCCCCGGCTCCACGCCGGCGGTTTCCCCGACCCCGCGCGGACGCCCCCGCTCCTCATCCCCCCACCAACCCCTCTCCCCGGCCCCTCCGCGGCCCGGGCGTCCCCCCTCAGGCACCGGCCAGCCGCATGCATGCCGAGGGGAGGCCTGGCCGCCATCCCGCGACCCTCAGTCTCCTCACAACGGGCGCTGCGCGCACTCACGGTGAGCTCCGACCCACGCAGGCCTGGCTGTTCCCGCCTAGCGCCACCTCCGCACGACCCTGCCGGAGCTGCCGAGGCCGCCCGGCGAGAAGGGGACGACCGTCCGCTCAGCCTCCCGCGCCGCTGCCTTTTCGTCCCAGCCCAGCGTCGCGGAGAGAACCGCAGCGACGTCGCCCGGCGCCGGCTGAGCAGCGTCTGTTGAGCCGCAGTCCGGGACGCGCAGCCCCGACCGGCGCTCGTTGCATATGCAAAGAGACCGCCGCCCATTGGCCGGCGGGCGGTGGCGCGTGAGGGGCTGAGCCAATCCAATGCCCGCCGGGGGAGCGCGGGGCTGGCGGCCGGGGCGGGGCGGGGTTACTATAGGTCATTCTGCAGAGCCGCCGCCGCCACCGCCGGCTGGACCCGGCTGGGGCCCGCGGTGGGCGGGGATGGAACCCTCTGGGAGAAGAGCGGCGGGCCCGACCGCTGCTATCGCTGCTCAGGCTGCTGCAGAGGGGAGAGGGGGCGGGGAGGGGGGGGACGGGGGTAGACGAGAGGCGGCGACTAGGGTGCCCCCGAAGAGACTGCAAAACCCGCTCTCGCTGCCGCGATGCATAAATCTCAATGTAGAGCGAGAAATAGCATGCTTGTTCTTTTTTTTTTTTTTCATTCCTCTCTGGAATGGATTCGTGATCCTAGTTTGAGCACGAATTTCTAGCAAATCTTGCAAAGGGGGCGGGGGGAATAACGTTTGGAAAAGCATGTGGAGGGAAAAGGCTCAAAAGCTCAAAGCACGCCCAGTGTTTCTCTCGCATGGGCTTCATTTAACGCAGCCTGTAAACCTGTTTACCCCTCCCCCCAAAATCTTCACATACCCCCGGTTTCATGTTCGTTTTCAAAGGATGAAAATTTACTCCAAATTACTGTTTATGAACAGGAAATGTGTGTGTTTAGTTTGCCATTGTATATGGCTTTGGACACTGCACCAAAGAAAGACATTATTGTAAGGCTACCTGCCCCCTATTCAGACAAAACATACACAGAGCAAAATACAGATGACTAAAACAACCACTCCGGGGTAATATTAGACTATTCAAGGCAGGATTTTCCCCCCCTTAACCCAACATATTATTAAGTTGGTCTGTGAACTTTTCTTTAAGTAGGTGAAAGGTTGAGTTGCTGAGGTAGCCTGAAGCAAAGGCAGAGGCTCACTTACCGAGACAATCTAAAAAAAAAAAGGTCAGGAAGCTGTCAGAACTTGAAGGAGGTGGAGCCATGATGCACTGTACAAAGAGAGCTCACTCACCTTGGGCCCCCGGCCAGTCCAACTGCCTAAGAGAACAGATAGTGCTTGACTCAAGCAACCTGTTGCGACTAGGTGAGTGACATATCTGTCACTCTTGATCTGTCCAAGGAAACCCTGCCAACAAATGGAATGCAGAATTTCTGCTCTGTAGAAGGATGTATACCTTAGAAGTGATAACCCCAGAACCCAAGAAACCTCTAGAAAAACTAAACAACCTCGAGACAGGAAAACGAATACTGAACCTTCCTCTCCCATCAATAAACAAAACGTGTAGAATTCCAGAGTTGTCTTTTCTTCATTATCTCTTTATATGTTAGACAATATTTTGTATTTACATTTAACAAAAAATACTCTTGAAATTCAAAGGCTAAATTCAAATATGTTCACCATTGAACACTAAGGCTAAACAGCATTTTTTTTATTTCTATTTGCTAAGCTTCTTTGTATTGGTGTTTTATTACTTGTGGGCGAACACAGGTCAAGATCTCTCTGTGTAGCTCAGACATTTTGATATATTTCCAACTTAGAGGGACACTGAGGGGAATTGTATATAATTGGCATAAACATGATGTGGTCTGTTTCCTGTGAAGAGTCATAGAAAGATAGTCTGTGAGTATATTTCAAAAACTACATTTTCCATTATGATACGACAGCAGAACCAGCTGATATTAAATTTTTTAACAAGAATGTTCCTGTTGTTTCACTTCCAGCGGATGGGTGGGTATGAATATAACACACGATACAGTTTGAATCAAGCAGGCTTATTCAAAGGCGCAGAATAATCAACCAAAGCAACTTTAAAATCTTAATTACTGCCTGGCAAGGTGGCACCAGCCTTTAATCCCAACTTGGAGGACAGAGGCAGGTGAATCTCTTTAAGTTCAAGGATAGCCAGGAATATGTATAGAGAAACCCTGACACAAATAAATAAATAAATAAATAAATAAATAAATAAATAAATCGCTTATTATCACACATAAAGAGACCTTGAAAGGCAGGGCAAGCACAGGTATACAATCCCAGCACTTGAGATGCAGAGGCAGGAGGACCTGCTGCAAGTTCGAGACAGCTCGCCCCACATACGAGACTATCCTAGGTGGCTTTAATTGTCAATCTGGCACAACCTAGCATCATCTGAGAGGAGAATCTCTGTTGAGAAACTGCCTCCACCTATGGACATAGCTGTGGAGGATTGTTTTGGTCGTTAAAACTGATGTAGCAGGGCTCAGCCCACTGTGGGCAGCACCAAACCCTAGGCAGGTGATCCTGGCCTGTAGAAGAAAACTAGCTGAGCCTGAACCAGTGTGTCAGGCAGATAGAAAACAGCATCCTCTACCATTCCCGCTGTATTTCTTGGCTGTGAAGAGAGTTCCTTGGCTGGAGGTAATGCTGTGTACAATAGTAGGCACCCCTGACTTCAGGTTCCTGCCTTGACTATCCTCAGTGACAGACTGCAATTTGGAGTTGTCACAAATCCTGTGTGTCCCTGAGAACCTGGATGTTTCCTATCATCTCTGCAACTTCTTAATCCACAGCCTATTTCAGATAGGGAAGGAACCCAGCATTCATGCAGTTACAGTAAAGTCTCCAAAATAGTTGATTTTCTTACTAAAGATTTTCTCAGATGGGCATGGTAGTGCATACCTGTAATTATAGCACTTGGAAGGTCAAGGTCAGCCTCAACTACACAGCAAGTTAAAAACAGCCTGGTCCACCAGAGATCCTATCTCAAAAAAAATAATAATTGTAGCACAAATTCTAGTTGGTATTAATAATAAAAACACAGAGACAGATATTGGGGTTAAAGCTGAAGCTCAGAGAAGCAAAGCAGCCAGTTACTAGCTCTTACCTCTACCTCAGACCAAAGGGACAATCCTGCCTTTAGATTGCATCTCCAGACTGCATCTGTCTCCACCAAACCTCAAACTGCCTGGCCTGCTCATGTCTGCTCCCACTTTATATTCCTCTTTAGTGCTGGGATTAAAGGCATGTCATCCCAAATGCTGGGATCAAAGGTGTGAGCTCTGTTTCTCTTTTTTACTGATTCACTTTCATGTAGGCCAGGATGACCTTGAACTCATAGAGATCCATCTTCCTCTATTGCTAACTAGTGACTTAGCTCTTAACTAGGTGTATGGCTAACTAGTGGCTTAGCTCTGCACTCTGATCTTCAGGTAAGCTCATTAGATCTAAACAAAACATTACCACAAATAATCTCTGGGGTGGATTTGATAAATTTGATTAAAGAAGAGAAGATAGCCAATTAAGTCTAACTGCCTGTAACTAAGTTTAGAAATACTAGTGGCTTAAAAAAAAAGAAAAAAAAAAACAGCATGAGATGGGGCCTTCCACATAAAAGGAGTCCCAGATTCAAAACTCATGACCAGTATGTTAACTCGATACAATCATCAGAAACCCAAAATGTGGGCCTAGAAAGATGGCTCAGTGGTTAAGAGCACTGGCTGCTCTTCCAGAGGACGCAGGTTCAATTCCCAGCACCCACATGGTAGCTCACAACTGTCTGTGACTCCAGTTCCAGTGGATCTGATACCTTCACACCAATGCATCAGAAATGCGTCAGAAAAAAAAATAGAAGCATACAAAAGGGATTTGGTGTCCAGTAGATTACTCAAAGATTTTTCTCCATAGGCTTTACCTTAGGCCTCATTGACTAGAAAGTCATCACATCTAAGGAAACTGGGAAATATAAGCACACAATGCCAACTCAAATAAAAGTCAAGGTCTGCCTGGCCATGAAGGAGAAAGGATCCGCCGGGCAAGCAACCAACAGTCTCTGCTGACTTGTGAAATGCTTGCACAGTAATGTTCGTGTCCTTCATCCAGATCACAGTGCTTGTTTCTTCCTCTGATTCAGAAACTGTGGCACTAGATAACAACTTTTCCGTGTTTTTCTAATAAAAGCTCTCATGCAATTATCTTAGTTGCTTTACTAATTGCTGTAACAAAAATACCTGACAAGAGTCAACTTCAGGCGTATAACTCCAAGGAAAAGAGTCCATCGCTGCAAGGACTCGTGGATGAATGAACTGTGACAGGAATTTGTCCTGATGCACACAAAGCCAGGAAGTAGAGAGAAACAGATCTGCTTGGTTCTGCTTGCTTTCTGTTTTATTCAGTCCAGATGGCAGCCCAGGGAATGGTATTGCCCACATCTAGTCTTTTCAACTCATTTAACCTGGTCTAGAAACTCCCTCACAGACCAGCCCAAAGATTTGTCTTCTGTGTGATCTAGAGTCTTTCAAGCTAACAATCAACAAACATCATTACACTGGACCGGGCAGTGGGGGCACACGCCTTTGATCCCAGTGCTTGGGAGGCAGAAGCAGGTGGATCTCTGAGTTCAAGGCCAGCCTGGTCTACAGAACAAGTTCCAGGACACCAGGACAGTCAGAGCAATAGATAGAAATCCTGTCTTGAAAAAAAAAAGGCAAGTAAATAAAGGCTGAGTAGAGTGATTGCCTTCCTTGTATGCACAAAATTCTAGGTTCAATTCCCAGCACATCATAAACCAGTGCGGTGGTATCACACCTGTATTCCCAGCATTCAGTAGATGCAGGAGAAAAGATCAAAACCAAGAATGTTAAATGAGTTTGAGACCAGCCTAGGGATACAGGAGACCTTGTCATAAAATATATGAAAATAGCCAACAAGATAATAAACCTGGACCTGGTGGCTCACACCTGTCATCCCAGCACTTCAGATGCTATGAGGCCAAATGATGCACTCAAGATACAACTAGGTTACTATGTGACACCCTGTGACAAAATAAGACCATTAAAGATAATGACAGTGGTCACTGAAATGTGAATAAGATAACTCTAGAGAGGGCATAGTAACAATTTAGATGGACAAGTCCGGAAGGACAATTCTAAGAGGTAATGTTAATGCCTAATGAGAACCTTATATTTACAGTAGAAAAACAAGTCCCCGCACTTTAAGGCCTTAAAGAAGCTAGGATCAAGTTCTTGTCACCTGTGGATACGGGTATTTTGGGGAATCCTGACCAATTTGTAAAATTCATTCAAGCAACAAGAAACACACACCTTTAATCCCACAACTCAGGAAGCCATGAATTTCTGTGAGTTCAAGTCCAGCAAAGGGTGCAGAGTAAGACCCTGTTTCAAAAAAACAAACAAACAAACAAAAACGTAGTTCTGTGATCTAAAGTTTCCACTAGATTTCAGCATTTAAGACAATGAACTTGAACTTGCCAAGAGAAACCTTTGCAGAAAAAACAAACAAAACACTCCTCCCGTGCTGCTGCTTATGTTGATGATTTATGGTTAGGCCTCTTTAGGCTAAAGGGAAGAGAAATGCAAATTACACTTGCTACAGCAAATGGAATTTATTAACTTATAAAATTAAAGGCCCCAGTAGTATATCCACCCTCAGAGTCATCTTGATAAAGATATCAAAAGCCAGGTGTGGTGCTCATATGATTCAGTACATAGGATCTCAGCACTATGAAGGTGGAAGTAGCAGGATCAGGGGTTCCTCTGCTATATAATGGGTTCCAGGAAAGCTTAATACAGTGCATCAAAAATGAATGCACAAACAAAAGAGACGCCCACATAATTGACAAAAGAGACGTCCAAATGATTGACGTTATTCCTGCACAAGTCTGATTCCTTCCTGCCGGTTTTTGCTCTGCTCTCAAGTTCCCATGACAGTGAGATGGCAAGAGGCCCCTCCTGCCTCTCATGCCACTGGAAATTCAGAAATCTAATTTGTTTTTGTAGCGGTATGTGTCTCTTTACCCAGTCTTTCTGTCCATCCAGGTCTGATTCACACACTCCAGTTTGGCTCCTAGGATGGAGTTCTGCAGTTTATACCCCTAAAATACTTAAGGAATGTGTTTGGGGAGATGATAAAATTTGCTCCAAGAAACTCAGAGTACACTATTTGCAAAAATATAAAGAGAGAACAAATATCAGATACCCCTACCAGGAGCTTCATACAGTTTACCTTGTAGTATGGTCAGTCATAGTTCCCCATGATTCTACAACTAGCTTTTTGAGAGCCAGGATCACATTACCTTCATTTCCTCATCCCCAGCGTCTACCAAGGTGCCCTAGGTACATCATCAACATCCGGTCCCCTCAGTACAGATCTACTGAATTCAACTATGGACACTGAAAATACATGGCATGTGCTTGGAGAAGTACCACATACACTGTCAATACGGATGGGTTCACATTTAAACATTTGCTATTAAAGTATTTATTTGATATTTCATGGGAAGACTGTCCTTGTGTGGCCCACCTTCAAGTATTTCTCCTGTGATATTTATCATTTTGCATAATAATTTCATTCTCACTTTTTATGAGCTGTGGATCATAGCCCATATTGAACTGGTTACCTCATAGGTCCCTCTAGGCCCTGGTACTCAAAGTGTGGTCTTCAGCACAGCCACATCAACCTGGCCTGGGAGTGAGAAATGCAGAATCTTGGGTCCTCCAGACCTACTCAAATGAGATCTGCAAAATGTTCATGTGATACAATGATCAACATATAGATAACCACTTATCTAGACCAACACCATTCACCAGAGATACAGGAGAGGCCAAATATGGAGTCTCAGATTTTCTGATCGCATTAAAACACAAGAAGTAGAAGAGAAAAAAAAAGTTAATTTCAAGCAATTTATTTTGCACAACCTAATGAATCCAAAATATTCTAACATTTTTGAAAACAATTTTAAAAATTATGAATGCTGGTTGTGGTGGTGCATGCCTTTAATTCTAGCAAATCTACCCCTGTGACCTCCTTCGGCCAGGCAGGTCCCTAAAGTTGCTATGCTTCCCCAAGCATCACCACATCACCACTTGTCCAGGAAAAGGCACCAAAACACGTTTGGGGGGACATTTCAGATTAAAAGCATATGACTGTTGCTTTGTTTCAGTTTTTTTTCCTTTATTTATTTATTTGTGTGTGTGTGTGTGTGTGTGTGTGTGTGTTCTCTTTTGTAGAACAGCCCCTCCTCCTTCTGACTATTTCTGGAAGAATTTTTAAGTCACCAATCTTGTTGATCACACTGATTGTCGAAGTAAATACAGACTCCCAAATGACAATCAGATTATTCCAAGTAAATACAGACCCCCCCCCCAAATGACAATCAGATTATTCCTTTCCAACTTTTGCCAGGAGAATTGTTTCAAAGGGTGGCTCTGTCATCTAGGAGAGACCAACCAGAATCCATCCCTGGTGTGGTCTTCTGCATCTTGACAAGGACACAAGCTTGAAATCATGTGGCCCTTGTAATCATTTTGACTGATCAGATGGGATGGACAGGGATGGATTATGACACTCGATTATGGCACTCAGGAGCCAAAGAATACTGAGTGTTACAGCTTGGATAGAAAAGTACACTGGTACTCCAGAGCCAAGGAATACCACAAGTCACAGTAAGCATAGCAGCTCACAGCCTTGCTTCAAGGAAAAGCATCCCTAGTATATCCGCTCTGCCCCGGCAGGAGAGGGTTTCACGGGAGGAAAAGGTTTGGTTTCCCAGCTGGGGATATTTTCCCAGTGTAGCAATTTTGTTCGGGCAGGACAGGGTTTCTGCAGTGAAGTTGTTACAGTTCAGCTCTGCTCCCTGGAGAATGGAGAGCGGAGTTTCTGCTAAGGGAGGGTTTCCCCTGCAAAAGTGTTGCAGCCCTGCTCACTCTGCTTTGCCCAGGGTCGCCTCTGCTCTGCTGCAAAAGATCTTCACTCAAACCTCATTCAAGAGATTTATTGGGAGGGAAGAATCGAGAATGGTTGCCCTCTACCAGAGTGGCAGAAGAGAGCCCGGCAGCCACAAGCCAACAGACACTGGGTTTATATAGGGCTTCTTAGGAGGCAGAGTTTTCCAGGGTGGGCATTGGTCAGATTTCAATTCTAAGCTTATGATGGCTAGAACTGCACAGGGTTAGGGTCAGATTTGGCTCTGGTTTCAGGGCCAAAGTGTGTTTCTTCCTCTGGTCTTTTTTAGTCTTTTTTCTTTAGTTTTAGGAGCAGGGTATATTTCTTTCACTGGCTCTGATTCCAGGGACAAAGTGTGTTTCTTTGGCACTGGTTTTAGGGTCAGGGTACATTTCTTTGGTTCTGGTTGCAGGGCCTAAGTGTGTTTCTTTGACTCTGCTCAAGGTGTATTTCTTTGGCTGGACTCGTTCCCTGCAGTCCTGAAGTTCAGAGTCCACAGCAAAGTCTCTCAGAAGTCAACCATTGGGCCAACCCACACATTTGAGAGTGGGGATCCCTAGGTATAGTACTGGGGTCAAAACCTACCCCAATCTCCCATCAAATAAGTCAATATAGTAAAGTATGCACGTTTGCTTAAGCTACTTTTGACTTCTTCCCAAATCGAGCTTCCTCACACACAAACAGGAAGATGGAAAAGGGATTTAAAATTGAAATTCATCCTGGTCTACAAAGTGAGTTCCAGGACAGCCTCCAAAGCTACAGAGAAACCCTGTCTCGAAAAACCAAAGAAAAAAAAATGAAATTCATGGTAGCTTGTTGCTACGGTGAAATAGAGGCTCAGCTTACTAAAGAAACATTTAGCCAGGCCCTGCGCTGGTTCCTGAATGGGCTGTATTCTATCATCCCATCTCTACACTCAGGAACCGTATGTCAAGGGTTTCTTTCTTCCTTCTCTAGGTCACACAAGATCAGGTTTCTAAGCAAGCACTGCAGAGAAGAAGTGGGAGACAGATGTTCTCTCTGAGTCCAGATCCCTCTTTCTGTCCCAGTTGACTCAGGGAAAGTTATAAATTTTCCATCAATTATCCTCAAAACTGAAAGGTTTAAGATGGGCAAATGACACTCACTTATTAAACCAATATCACATGAATGTCAATTGTCTCTTTATTAACCATCTTCATGATGCATTTCCCTGGTTTACAGAAAGCATTGAATCTTTGCTGGCTTGCTTTTTTTTCTTTCCTCAGGATGGATCTCCTGCAGACTCAGACTGGTCTTGAAGTTGCACATATGGGAGGGTAACCTTAAATTTCTGATCTTCCTGCATGGTCCTTTTCACCCAGTTTTCTATGATGCTGAACCCAACTGAGGGCTCTGTGCAGGCTGGCCAAGCACTGTGCCAGGCAGTGGGTGGTAGAACCTGGACACCCCTCCAGGCCTTTCTGATTCCCTGAAGCAGGCCCCTACTTTCTGAGTGGGACAAGTTGGTATGGTCTGCCATCCTAGTACCTCATTCACCACATCAAAGTCCATGTGCTCAAATTCTTCAGAGTGAGTTCAACTTTCCTTAAGACTCAGCGTCAAGTATCATACTAATAAATAATAGAATTGAGTAATTAAATGAAAATTCAAAAATGGAAAGAAAATTGAGAAAATACACTTCCTATCTTCCCCTTCCCAAAAAATTGACAGAGAAGGAGAGAGAAAGAGAGAGAGAGAGAGAGAGAGAGAGAGAGAGAGAGAGAGAGAGAGAGAGACAGAGAGAGGAAACTAATGAGGAAACATGAACAGAAGAAAAGTAGAGGAGAACAAGAAAGAAGAAACTCCTGCCAGGTTAATTAAAAAAAAAACCTCAAAACAAGAATCATTCTTTAAAGACTATGCATCTCAAATTATGAATAAAAAGGCCCAATAAGAAGGCTCAGTAGGTAAAGATGCTTGCTACTCAATGGTGAAAACCTGATGACTGGGATTTAATACCCTGAACCCATATAACAGAGGAAGGAGAGAATCAAATTGTGAATGAGAAAAAAGTCCCACTGTGACAAAAATGTTAAATTTAAATAGGAATTAGAAATAAAATATTAGCATCTCATTATTATCACTTATACGATTACCTACTAGACTTGGGGTTTGAAAAATAGAGCTCACAAAATTAGAAGCACAGGGAACTTTGTAGTTGACAATGCTTCAGGGTGCTACACCCATGCAGACGCAACACTCCACTCAGCATAGCCTTGTGGACAAAACTTTCCTGGCCCTTCTCCACAGTTCAAAACCTGCCCGTCCTGTATCTTGTGGCCTAAAGGCAGATCTTCTGCGCTTTATAACACCGTCTTCATTTGTTTTGAGATGAGATCTTACAATGTGGCTCAGTCAGCCTTCTGACAGCTGTGAGCACAGGTGAGCACCACCATACCTCCCTCTTATCCTCTTCGTCATATAATACCAATGTGGAGCAGTTATTAAAATAGATCGCTGCAATGTCTATAAATTGGCGTGGCAAAAGCACCAGATAAATGCACCATTTCATGAGAAGAAGCAGGAATTGTAAAGTGAGACTGTGAAATGAGGTTTTCACCTTTTGTTCCGTGCATTTCTGTATTTTTTAACTCTGTTGTCCTATTAAGCACATGTTCATATTGTTTACCTAATTTCTAAATGAACAAGGAAGATAAAAGAAGTATGTTTGCTAACCCTCTCTTCCCCAGGAAAGAATTTGAGAGGGTTTGTAAATATCCAGAAAGGATCAAAAAGTCGGGGCACACTGGCCTTCAAGGCATCCTGTTTGAGCCCAGCCAGAGCTGACAGTCACATGCTGCCATGATTGATGGCTGGGACTTTTCAGTGTGGATGTGGGCAGGACCTACAGTCTCACAGACTCAGTCATTGTTCCTCGGAGAGCCACTGTTGGAAACAGCTTCTAGATTCTATATGCGTATGTTGAAATTTAATGGCTTAAAGGATGATGATTAAATACAGAATGGACCTCGGGAAGGAAAAGTTGAAAGGAAGGTGTGTGTGTGTGTGTGTGTGTGTGTGTGTGTGTGTGTGTGTGTGTGTTGTGGAATATTCCTTCACTGTGTAAAGATATGTCACTGGGTTTGGTTCAATAAAACACTGAATGTCCAATTGCTAGGTAGGATTTTTAGGGCAGAAGGAACACTGGGAAGAAGAAGGTAGAAGTGCAGCCAGATGAGAGGAAGCAGCACGGGAAGGTACAGAGTAAGGCAACAGAGCCACATAAAAGAACATAGATTAAAAGATACACGTTAAGTGCATCCTGGGATTACAGATATAGGCCACTGTTTCTGGCTTGGTTTTTCATTTGCTTTTTTTTCTTTCCAGACAGGGTTTCTCTGTATAGCCCTGACTGTTCTGAACTCACTCTGTAGACCAGGCTGGCCTCAAACTCACAGAGCTCCGCCTGCCTCTGCCTCCTGAATGCTGGGATTAAAGGCGTGTGCCGCCAGCACTCAGCTTTTTTTTTTTAAACATATGGGTACCAATGATAAAATTTGGACCACCAGGCTAGTGTAGCTAGCATTTTTTATGCAATGAGCCACCTCTTTGGTCCGTAGAGTATACTCTGAGAGATGCATTGTTTATTTATTTATTTGCACAGAGAATGATAAGTAGGTATACTCCATGGTTCAAGCCATTTGAGACCCACCCCTTCTCTCCCTCCACCAAGGAACTCTTTCATGTCCTTCATGCTGAGAGGGTCACGGGAAAAATGATTTGGCTAGAAGCACTCTTTAGTCACAGAACCACTAACCTCTAGACTTGCCTTGCATTTATATATTCCTTGGCTGCTGTGATCTGAGTATTAATGAAGACTCATTTGTTTGCAAATGATAGGCATACATGTTGAATTATTTATTCTAGCCAAAGAATTACCTTTACAATGTAACTGGAAATTCAAAGCAAAACAGACCTGACATCGTGCAGTGTTGAATTGGGTGTCCAGACATTCTCATCAACAGTGTTTTTCTGCCTCTCAATGGTTCCCATTTTCATGAGCTTCCATAAGGAGACAAGTGGATTACTGCAACCTTGGAGTACAGGAGCCACTGGTGCTTCCCTGTCCCTACACTGGAAGGGTTTGTCTAGTGACCTTTAGGACTTAGATGGTCAAGGAATGATATATAAATACGTCATATATATACGTATATATATATTTATACATTTTAAGAATTTTTTTATATATATTGGTGTGGGGGAGAGTGTACCTCTTGGGTGTTCGTGGGCTCACCTGTGCCATGGCATATATGTAGGGGTCAGAGGACAACTTGTGAGAGTTGGGTCTTTCCTTGTATCATTTGGGGATAGGTCATCAGGCTTGTTGGCAAACATATTAATCCACAGAGCTATCTCTATAGCCATGTTATTGTTGGTGGTGGGGGATGGCTTGTTTTGAGAGGGTGTACTGGGTGTCAATTGACACAAGCTAGAGTCATCAGAGGAAGGAGCGTCAGCTGAGGAAATGCCTCCTTGAGATTCAACTGTAAGGCATTTTCTCATGTAGTGATCAATGGAGGAGGGCCCAGGCCATGGTGCGTGATGTCATTCCTGGGCTGCTGGTTCTATAAGCAGCTGGGTAGAGCAAACCATGGGAAGCAAGCCAGTAAGCAGCACCCCTCCAAGGTCTCTGTATCAGCTCCTGTTTGAGTTCCTGTCCTGATTTCCTTTAGTGATAAAGAGTAATACTGAAGTGTAAATCAAATAAGCCCTTTCCTCCCCAACTTTCTTTTTGGTCATGGCACTTCAGCAAAGCAATAGAAACCCTAAGTATGATAGAGAGGGTCTCCTGAAGCTCAGACAGACTGGCCTTGAATTTGATATGTATTTAAAGATAACCTTGAACTCATGAACCTCCTATGCATACTTCCCAAGTGATGGGATTATAGGTATAAGCCACCATACCTAAGCCCTTCTATGTCTGAGACATGGGTTTGATACAGTTAGTTCCCTTTTGCTCTAGTTAGCTTTCTACTGCTATGATAAACACCATGACTTAAAGCATGTTGGGGTGGGGGAAGGACATATTTGGCTTATTTGGCAGGCTGTGCAGTCCTGCGAACTTTAGCTCTGGGAAGTCAGGGCATGAACTCATGCAGGACCCTAGAGTCAGGAACTGAAGCAGAGGCTGTGGAGGAACACTCCTTACTGACTTGTTCCCTGAGTTGCTTGGATTTCTCATACAACCCAATATCATCCACTCAGAGGCGGCACCATCAAAAGTGGGCTGGACCCTCCTGCATCAATCATTCATCAAGAAAATGCCCCACAGAGCTACCCACAGGCCAGTCTGACGGCAGCATTTTCTCAACTGAGGTCCCCTCTTTCCAGGTGACTCCAGCTGGAGTCAAGCTGACCACAAATGAACAAGCACACCTTTATAATATTTAACCTAGAAAGGGTACTGTGCCGGGCGTTAGTGGGGAAGCCTTTAATCCCAGCACTCGGGAGGCAGATGCAGAGGCAGGCAGACCTCTGTGAGTTCGAGACCAGCCTGGTCTACCGAGCAAGTTCCAGGACAGGCAACAAAACAATACAGAGAAACCCTGTCTTGAAAAGGCAAAAAAGAAAGGGTACTGTACAAGAAAATCAGTACGACGAGATGTAGGGTAGAGTTCAGCACAGGCTCAGAAAAAGAGGGCTCCAAAGGAGAAGGGTTGGGATCAGCTCTGAGCGCTCAGGGCATACTTCTAAGAAATGATATTTGAGCCAAGTCCCTAAGGGCATGCAGGAGTGCAAGACAAGGAAGGAACAGAGACTTTCAAATTCCAAATTCGAGCCCACATTATGCTCCAAAGTACAGAAGCCAAGGCACATTCTGAAATGTCAAGTAAACTAATATAACTATAGGTCAGGCTATGGAGGAAAATGGTCTAAGAACATGCAGGAAAGAACATGCATGGACTTGCAAGACAGTCTGGCTGGAATGTTTGAAACGTAGCAAGGCTTGGTCACTAAAGGCTTTTAAGTAGGACACAAACAGAAAAACACAACCAGATGTTTTTTTTGCAATCACACTTGGAAAGCAGATTGCAGGAGACTTGGCCTGGAAACAAGCAGTCTGCACAGGTTCTGGGAGGAGGAATTAGGCATTGCACACTGAAAGTGGAAGAGAGAAAGTGACTTAGCAATATAGAGGCTGTGACACTGTCAGGGCTGGCCAAGCAAGGAGGAGGACATTAATGGAGGAGAGGCAGGGGCTGAGAGATGGCTATCAGGTCTGAGTGACTATCAAGTTGTTATCTATCAAATGGAACCTCCAGGGTCAGAAGAAAATGATGAATACAGTTGGGGGCCTCCATTTGGAGACATGTAATGGACAGCATGGTCTGAGTGCAGGGCTAGAATCACAGCTGTCATCGGGAAACAGGATAGCTACCAGACATTAGCATCAGCACTGTGCTTTTCTGGAGCAGGCATATGGAACAACAGGTCTCAACCCATGGGTCTTGTCCTTTTGGGGGATCGCATATCAGATATATACATTACAATTCATAACAGTAGCAAAACTACAGTTATGAAGTAGCAATGGAAATAATTTTGTCGTTGGGGGGAGTCACCACAACATGAGGGTGACCAAATGATGGCTCCACAGTCATGTCCATCCCACATTGCAGCTGCCTTCACAGCTGTGTGAGGCTTGCCTGACAAAGGTGCTATCAGAGCCATCATCTTCACGCCTTAGCAGAGTATTACCAAGCAGGTGACGTGAACAACAAGAAGCAAAGACGCAAGCTCAAAATAAAGGAAACTATGCACTTGGCTCCTTCTGAAGAATCCAAAGAAAATGTGTTTTGTGCCCTTTCTCCTCTCCTGTCCTCTCCTCCATGTTCCTTGGGTTAGAGACAAAATTTTCCCAGTGTTCCTTATAATGTGCTCTCTCTAGAGTTGTCATTGTGTCCAAATTTACTTTTTATTTCACTTAATTACATTTTTATAAAAACTCAGGTTTTTTATTTACATATGTTGTTTTTCATTTTTTTAACTTTATGTGTATGGATGTTTTGCCTGCATGTATGCCTGGTGCTTGCAGAAGTTAGAAGAAGGTATTCGATGCCCTGGTCTGGAGTTATAGATGGTTGTGAGCCATCAGGTGGGTGCTGGCAATCGAACAAGGTCAACCACTGAGCCATCTCCTCAGGTGCTAATTAATTAGTTTTTGAGTGTTTATTACCATGTAGCTCTAGCTGACTTCAGACTGGCAATCCTCCTGCCTCAGCTGCCTAAGTGCTGGATCTTAGGTTCTATTATAGGCTCAAAAATTTCCCTTTTAAAGGATACCATTTGAACTTGATTACCTGCTGTAAAGACTCTTTCTGGAGCTGGCAAGACAACTCAGGGTTACAACAAACTTGACAATCTAAGCTTAATTCCAGGACCCACATGATAGAAGAAAAGAACAGATTCTCACAGCTGTCTTCTGACCTCTACTCACGTGCATGTATGCACCGAGACACATACTATTTTTTTAAAGGTTTATTCATTTATTGTGTCTGCAACATTCTGCTTCCATGTATGCCTGCACTCCAGGAGAGGGTGCCAGATCTCATTATAGAGGCTGTGAGCCACCATGTAGTTACTGGGAATTAAACTCAGGACCTCTGTAAGAGCAGCCAACACTCTTAACCTCTGAACCATCTCTCCAGTCCTGAGACACATACTCTTAGGACACACAGACAGAGAGATAGACAGACAGGCAGTCTCTCGCTCCCTCTCCCTCCTTTTCTCCCTCCCTCCCTCCCTCCCTCTCCCTCCTTCTCTTCCTCCCTCCCTCCCTCCCTCCCTCCCTCTCTCTCTCTCTCTCTCTCTCTCTCTCTCTCTCTCTTTCTCACACATACACAAATAAAATAACAAAAAAGTCTATCTTACTTAAAGATTGAGTGTGTAGCTTAGTGATAGATTTCTTGTCTAGCATACACAAGGCTCTGGAGTCAGTTCTGAGAAACACACACACATGCCACATATGCCTTGTTAAATACATGGAGAGAGAGGCTGGTGATTTAGCTCAGTTGGTTGTAGGGCTAACCTGGCATGCATAAATCCCTAGGTTTGATCCCCAGCACTGCATAAAATCAAGAGTAGTGCATCCATAATCCCACTATTCAGGAGGTAGAAACAGGAAGATTTGGAAGTTCAAAGTCATCTGCAGCTGCCTAGGGTGCTCAAGGCCAACCTGGGCTACATGAGACCTTGTATTTTTTAAAAATCCTTTTAAAAGACCATGTCCAAATAAAGATGTATTGTGTAATAAAGGTGGTTACCACTTCAATGGATTTTTTTCTGTCCTTTTCTGGGGAGGGGACTGGAGGACAGGACACAACTCAGCCTGTAATAGTGACTTAACATTGTGCTATCCCTCTACACAGGCTGCCTATGCTGTCATACAGACAGTCTGAAGGACCTTAGAACACACTCAGAGTTCAGAAAAAGTAATACCCAAGTTTCTAACTAGGTCTGTTGAGTATGCCCACAGCTACTTACCAACCCTGTCACACATCTGTCATTCCAATCTTCTGCCTCTTAAGAAGTCTCGAGACCTTTCATTCCCACTGCCTCTGGGCCCTTGACTCTTAGTATTGGGTCAAAAGGAAAGTCCTCATTATTTTCAGCTTGCTGCAAGGATTATTTTTGAAATAGTTTCCATTTCTTATAAATTTACCAAGTTTAGTGTCTCTAGAGGAGCATGTTTTAGGTTTCCAAAGTGTATTTGGAAGCACAGACATCTATTTTTAAAAAAGTGTCTCAATGTTTTTTGTTTTGTTTGTGGAAGGGCATTACGAAGTTGCTCAGGGTGACCTAAAACTTGCAGTCCCCCTGCCTCAGATCCCCAAGTTTTACCCCAACAAGCCTTACTCTGTTCTCTCAAACCACAAAATTGTAAAAAAGAAAAATGCTTTTAAAACCTAAAGGAAAAACAAAACATTGTAAGAAAAATAGGACCATCTCATACCATGATTTTTATGTTTTCCTATTTGTTCGGTTTTGAAGGATGTTGCTAGGCATTTGATTCGTGTCTCAAAGCTCTCTAGACAGTACGCTTAGGATGAGGATGTGAGAGAGGAGTGGAAGAGAAGAGAAGGGTGGATGACATGCTTCTCAGATTCCCTGCCTCTCCTTCTGGCTGCAGGGCTAATTTCCTCAGCTGCTGGAATGACTCAGCCAACGGCTCTCAGCTGTTCGCCCTCCAAGGCCCTTTGGAGGAATTTCTGAGCTGACTCTGGTCCTCAGGCCCAAGGCTACTCACTATCTCTTAGAGCAGCCTACAAGGGGTCACCAAGGTTGAGATTTTGGCCCTGTTATAGAACAACTGTGAAGATCCCTGGCAGCTTTGGACAGCCTGTGGAACAAACTCTTAACGCATGTGGCTGTCTCCTCCCTCTGCCCAGTCCTACGTCTGTTCTCTCGCCCCCAGTCAGAATTACTGAAGAATGAACTCCATGCAGACCTACAGAGAACCCAATTTGGGACAGGACTCAAACAAGGAGATGACAAGAGAAAGGCAGCAATGAGGATAACATGGGTCTTTAGCAAAAGATGATGGGAAACCGCCGGGCGTTGGTGGTGCACGCCTTTAATCCCAGCACTCGGGAGGCAGAGGCAGGCGGATCTCAGTGAGTTCGAGACCAGCCTGGACTACCAAGCGAGTTCCAGGACAGCCTCCAAAGCCACAGAGAAACCCTGTCTCGAAAAACCAAAACAAAACAAAACAAAACAAAAACCAACAATAACAAAAAAAAGGAAGGGAAAAAGGAAGAAGGAGAGAGAGAGAGAGAGAGAGAGAGAGAGAGAGAGAGAGAGAGAGAGAGAGAGAGAGAGAGAGAGAGAGAGAGAGAGAGAGAGAACACCAGTTAAAAAGGTCTTCCTGAAAAGGGTTCAGAATGTGTCCTGGAGCCAGCCACCCCCCAAGACAGAAGCCTGAAGCACTCACTGTGGGCGCCAACTCTACTCTTGCCCTAAGGCTGTGCCAGAAGGCTCAACTCCTCATTATTCCAGGCAGTGCTGCTTGAAGGCTGGCTGGGCATCTTCCCACACCTGTCTGGGTGGGGGGGGGTGGTGAGCAGGCATCTGCTAGAGGAGGGTTATGAAATTTCCGCAGGAGTCAGACAGGAAGGAGGGCTGTGAGGATGGCTTTAAGAACCTCTGCTGAAGCTAAGCAATAGTGTAGGGACCACCTCGAAAGCCCATTCCTGATAATGAACTTGATGTCTATAACCATCCGGGAGCCTTCATCCTGTGACTGATGGAAGCAGAGGCAAACACACAATTAATCACTGAACTGAACCCAAGGAACCCAGTGAGAGAGAGAGAGGAGTGATGAGCAAATTGGCAAAGATGTGCTGGCCAAACCAGCAGAGACAGCTGATCTGAACAGGGGAGAGCTCTTGGACCCCAGACCGACAGTGGGGAGGCCAGCATGGGACTGATCTGGACCCCCCAAATGTGAGTGTCAGTGAAAAGGCCTGGGCAACCTATGGGGCCCTGAGCTGTGGATCAGTGTCTATCCCTGGTATACAAACTGTCTTCGTGTGCCTATAGCACAAAGAGAGATGCTCTCTCAGCCTGGACTCTTAGGGGAGTGCCTGGACCCTACCAAGAGTAAAATGACAGACTCTAGATATCCCCTATGTGGAAGGATTTGGCAATAGGGTGGGAGGGAGGGGGGGAAGGGGAGTGCGGGAGGAGGGGAGGGAGAGGGAACTGGGATTGACATGTAAAACAAGTTATTTAAAATTAAAATAAAAAATGATAAAAAAAAAAAAGAACCTCTGCTGAAGCCACAAAGGATCATGGGCCCTGGGAACAGCAGTCACATGTTTTTCAAAGTTACATCTTGGCCCGGCAGTGGGGTCTTTTATCCCAGCACTTGGATAGCAGAGGCAGGTGGATCTGCCGGGCATTGGTGGCACACGACTTTAATCCCAGCACTCGGGAGGCAGAGACAGGCGGATCACTGTGAGTTCGAGACCAGCCTGGTCTACTGAGTGAGTTCCAGGACAGGCTCCAAAACAATACAGAGAAACCCTGTCTCGAAAAACCAAAAAAAAAAAAAAAAATCTCTGAGTTCAAGGACAGCTAGGGTTACACAGAGAAACCCTGTCTAAAAAAAAAAAAAAAAAAAAAAAAGGTACATCTTGGGCTCAGTTGGTAGAGTGTTTGATTCCCTTACAAGCACAAACTCACAGATTTGATCCCTCCTACTGAAGACACTGGGTTTGGTAGTTCAAATCCCAGCACTAGGGAGGTTGAGGCAGAAGGAACAGAAGGTCATGGTCACTTTACCATCAGAGGGACTTTGAAGCCAGCCTGGGATACACATGACCCTTATTAATTGAACTAACCCTTGCCCTATGCTTTCAGTTGTTGGTGGTAAAATTATAATTCCTACTTTGGGGGTTTGTTGTGAAGAATTAACAACAGGGTAAGTCAAGTGAATAATGGTGCACCTAAGAGGCCTTCACTAAATGGCAGCAATTACCTTTGTTAGTGAAGAACAGAATTTTAAAATATCATTATAAGATACCTGGTTTGAAAATAGGAGCCTCTTTAAAAGGAGGCTTGAATCACTAATTAACAACCTTGAAAATCTCTAGGCATTTCTAGGTAAAAGTGGGTGTAGGTAGTTACAGCTCTATAAAGAAAAGCTCTTGGCGGGCCTGCCTACCAGCACAGAAAACTCTTCCTGGAACATCCCTTCTGCACCCATCCCCCTCTCAGCATACTGGTTCTGTTTGGGTGCAGCTCCTTCAGCCAAAGACAGCACGCTCAGTCCTAAAAGTAGTTATGAAGCAAAGCACACCACCAGGCACATAGATGTATATTGAATGTACACGCGAACTAGTATAAACCATAGATTGAATGACTCATAGTAACAGAAGGGTACTGTCTTAGTTACTGTTCTGTTGCTGTGAAGAGAAACCATGACTAAGGTACCTTATAAAAGAAAGCATTGAACTGGCAGCTTGCGTACAGTTTCAGAGGTTACTTCATGATCATCGTGACATGGATCGTGGTGGCAGGCTGGTAGGCATGGCGCTGGAGCCATAGCTGAGAGCTTACATCTGATCCACAGGCAGAAGGCAGAGAGACAGGCTGGGCTTTTAGAACCTCCACACTCACCCCCCACCCCCAGTGACATACCTCCTCCAATAAGGACAGGCCTCCTAATCCTTCCTAAACAATCTACCAACAGTGGACCAAGCTTTCAAATATATAAACCTATAGGGACCATTCTCATTTAAACCAACACAGTTGCCAACCTTGTGTAAGACATTGGGACAACATGCTACTTACTCAAAAGGCACATATCTAAGAGTAAACAGGCTTTCAACATCTGCACAGCCGCATCCTGCAGTCCAGGCTAGTCTTGAACTCCCAGAAATTCTCCTGAGTGCTGGGACATGGGTATCTACCATATCCTCTCTGGGGAGCTATTTTCTATATCCTCAAGCTTCCAGAGAAAGGCAACAGAGAAGTCAAGACTATGAAGGGAAGAGAAAGGAGATCCTATGCATTCCTTCTCCATTCATTGTCTTTTTTTTTTTTTTTTTTGAGACAGGGTTTCTCTGTATTGTTTTGGAGGCTGTCCTGGAACTCTCTGTAGACCAGGCTGGCCTCGAACTCACAGAGATCTGCCTGCCTCTGCCTCCCGAGTGCTGGGATTAAAGGCGTGGGCCACCAACGCCCGGCTTCCATTCATTATCTTATCTTGTCTATTGGGGAGGGTGGAGATTGTAGCTCTACCAAGGGGTCATCCTCATTCTGGTCATTCACCCATTCCTGCAAAGAACTTTTCAGGAAAGATGTTACTGAAATTGGTAGGGTCAGAGCCAGGCACCTGTCCTGGGTAGTAATAGTGAAAAGCAGAAGGAGGTGGCCATATTAAGATGAATAAGAGGACCAATGATCTCGTGTCCATCTTCATGATTCTGGCATGAAGTTTAGGTTTAAATACAAAGCAGGAACTATGCATAACTGAGCAGTCCTGGTCAGCTGGTGGCCCTGCACATCATTGTCTCAACTCTGTCTCACCTGGAAGGTCCTTAGGTAAGTGGTCAGAACTGGGGGAACTCCCTTCCCACTAGACAGATTCTTCCTCTAGCTGATACCAGGCCTTTGCTTTCTCTATTGTGAGATTCCTAGGCAAATGTATATTCCTTGGGCCCATAGTTTCAATACTTTGACAGCCAGAGAGGGACACAAATAGTCCTGCCAGAATGATTTCAGGATAGGAAAGTTACACTTTTCATTTTATTTACTTTGTTTTCTCTCTCTCTTTCTTTCTCTCTTCCTTCCTTTGTTTCTTTTTGATTGTCAAGACAGGGTTTCTCTGTGTATCCCTGGCTATCCTGGAACTCTTTTAGTAAACCAGGCTGGCCTAGAACTCAGAGATCCACTTGCTTCTGCCTCCCAAGTGCTGGAATTAAAAGTGGACACCACCACCGACTGACTTATTTATTCTATTTTCATTTTTGAGATAGCGTTTTCCTCTGCAGCCCAAGCTAGTCTTGAATAACAGCTACCCTAGACCCTGAGAGCTAAGATTACAGGTATGAGCCACTACACTCTGCTTGGTCACCCAATTTTCATAAGAGAGGATAAAGTATAAGGCTTGGGAAGGAACTAGTTACCTTAGAAGTATGGTGTGAGCCGGGCGTTGGTGGCGCATGCCTTTAATCCCAGCACTCGGGAGGCAGAGGCAGGCGGATCTCTGTGAGTTCGAGGCCAGCCTGGTCTACAGAGCGAGTTCCAGGACAGCCTCCAAAGCCACAGAGAAACCTGTCTCGAAAAACCAAAAAAAAAAAAAGAAAAAAAAAAAAAGGAGTATGGTGTGAAGGCAGGAGGTCCAAGATGCCAGTAACTATTTTGCTACTTGGGGGAACTACTCAGAGGAATGTAGGGTGGTGAGAAACCAGGAGCCAGAAGAAGACAGCCTTTCCCAATGACGGACAGACTGTGAGCTCAGTCTTTGTCTAAAGGCTATATATTTGTGGACCTAACTATATGAGCCAATAAATACCCTTCACTGTCTAAATTAGAGTTGTTCATCGGTGCAAAAAGTCCTAATTAATACAATGAATGTTATTTCTTCCTTGCCTGCCATCCTGCCTTGGCCTCCAAAGTGCTGGGCTTACAGGTGTGAGCCACTATCCTGGCAAAAATAAACTTGTCCCAGGCTGATGGGGAAGTGGGTCTCTGGCCAAGGTCTGTTGTCCCCACAATTCTCTGTGTGTGTGTGTGTGTGTGTGTGTGTGTGTGTGTGTGTGTGTGTTGGGGCTCACGAGTACCACAGCATGAAGGTGAGGGTCAGAGAAGGTCAATTTGTGGGTCTATTATCTCTTTCCACTATCTGGGTCCCAGGAACAGAGCTCAGATCGTCTGGCTTGGAAGTTGGTGCCTCGCTTGATGAACCATCTTGCTAGCCTTCTACAATGTTATCACAGACTTACCTGGAACAGATACAGACACCATGGCAGAGAGTCTGCTCTGAATCTATAGAACCATGCAAAAGTTTTTGGAGTTTCAATGACTCCTTGCAAATAATATGATCACTAAAAACCCAGAAATAGTTATTGGGGTTAAAGCTGAAGATCAGAGAAACAAAACAGCCAGCCACTAGACAGTTCTCACCTCTACCAATGCTCAGACCCAAGGGGCAAGCGTGTCCTCTGATTGTATCTCCAAAACTGCACTGCTCCTCAGACTCACTGAGATTGACCTTCTCTCCATCAAAAACCTGAAACTGCTCTCTAAGACGGCACTGAGCTCCTTATAGACTCTCTCATGCAGGGATTAAAGGCATGAACTCTGTTTCTCTTTTAGACTGATTCACTCTCATGTAACCCTGGGTGGCCTTGAAATCACAGAGAACCATCTACCTCTGGCTTCTGAGTCCTGGAATTAAAGGTGTGTGCCACCACTGCCTGACCTCTATGGCTCTGTCTATCTTTGCATTCTGATTTCCGGGCAAGCTTTATTAGATCATAAACAATATATCACTACACTGCACTTAATAAATACTGCTTAACATACCACTGGAAACTGTATACAAACTATTTAGAACTACAAACATGGGGTTTCAGTCTTTCACACTACATTGAAATCTAGAGACATTCAACTTGTCCAAGAAAATATTTTAAAAAGAATAGGATAAATGCCCCCTTCAAAGACCAGTATTTAATTCTTGGAACCCAAAAGAAGATTCTGTAAGCCACCAGGAACAGAAAGACCCTGTTCCCATGAATAATATTTTGATTTAAAAGATATGAAAGGCGGGTGAGAGGAGGGTGGGAGGGAGAACTGTGATTGGAATGTAAAATGAAATAAGAATATTAAAGGAAAAAAGATACAGAAGAATTAACTTGAACCCTGGGGGTTGAGAAGTACATGCATGAGAACTGAAGAAAGAATAAAAACCAGACCCCTCTTTATGATCACATATTTTAAAAACATTACTGTGAAAATGCAGAATCTAAAAACACTATCTTTAAAATTTGGTGGAAGCCAGACCCCTCTTTATGATCACATATTTTAAAAACATTACCGTGAAAATGCAGAATCTAAAAACACTATCTTTAAAATTTGGTGGAAGCCGGGCGTTGGTGGCGCACGCCTTTAATCCCAGCACTCGGGAGGCAGAGGCAGGCGGATCTCTGTGAGTTCGAGACCAGCCTGGACTACCAAGCGAGTTCCAGGACAGCCTCCAAAGCCACAGAGAAACCCTGTCTCGAAAAACCAAAAAATAAAATAAAAATAAAATTTGGTGGAAAGATTTCTAAAGTGGTTCATTTGTTAGTTTCATTCTTCTTGATTCATGTATTAAGTCTTTACCTGAACACAATAAAACTAACAAGATTCACCAAGCATGGAGGACAGGAATCTAACTGTAGCCATCTTACAGTAAACACAAACTAGGTTCATTCCTGTTTATGATTAAACCTCTGTTCTCAAGGATTGGGCTATGTCCCACCTGTAACCTTAACCACAAATGATTCTGTACTGCCTGTTCCAGGAATGGCAATGGTGTTTTTGTTTCAAAGTTTATTAATAACCATCTAGCACCCTTACCTTTGTTTTGAAAGGTTGTATGACCCCCTATAATGACCTTGTTTTGACCACCTGTTTATGTTCCGCCCATGTAACCCCACCTATATTTTCCCATTTGGAAACCCCCTACCACTAAAAGCCTTGTCTTCCTCACATCAATGCTGATCTCTGGAAGGCTGCCTTAGGGGGAGGCTGCCATGTACACGACTTTAAATGCTTTCTTTAATTAATTGCCTGATTTAATTAATTTGGGCATGATGATTTAAGTCAGTGGTCTTTCTCCTCCCATCTTTGGGATTAACAGTTCTAGTTGTGCCTTTGAGGTGGCTGAGCCATGACAAACAGCCACATTTGAAAACCTGCAACCTCAGAAACTGTGACTCCAAAGGTGAATAAGAGCCGCCAGGCTCTTTCACAAGGTGTTTGGAAGCATCTTTAAGCTGCACTGGACTGTGGGACCCCTTGATAGTGAGGAAAGAATCCTGGAGAGAGAAAGGAGACTTGGGGAATATTAATTTAAGATGTGTTACATTTGTTCATGCTGTGGAATATTTGTTTAAGGAAGCAAAGATGTATTGCATTCTTTTATGTTGCACTTGTTTAACTCTGTAAAACTTTATTTTGCCTGTCTTGAACACCTGATTTTCCTTTTAAAAAAAGAATGTCTAATAGCTAGGCAGAAGAGAGAAATAGATGAGGCTGCAGACAGAATAAATATGAGGAGAAGAAAAAGAAGAGGAAGGAGGACACCAGGGTCCAGCCACACAGCTAACACGGAGTAAGAAGGAAAGAAAGGTGTATACAATAGAGAAAAGTAAAAGTCCAGAGGCAAAAGGTAGATGGGATAATTTAAGTTAAGAAAAGCTAACTAGAAATAAGCCAAGCTAAGGCTGGGCATTCATAAGTTAGAATAAATGTCAGTGTATTTACTTGGGAGTTAGGTGATAAGCATTCAAAAACCAAAGACTAAAAAAACAACAATTAAAAAAAAAAAAAAACAACAATCCGGGCGTTGGTGGCGCACGCCTTTAATCCCAGCACTCAGGAGGCAGAGACAGGCGGATCACTGTGAATTCAAGACCAGCCTGGTCTACCGAGTGAGTTCCAGGACAGGCTCCAAAACAATACAGAGAAACCCTATCTCGAAAAACCAAAAAAAAAACAAAAAAAACAAAAAAAAACAGAGATTTCTTATTTCTTATATACCTGAGCCAGTAGAGTCCCAATGATTAACTATGAATGTGGCCACATTTGAACCTTGACCATGACAGAGCAGGTCATGCTAATTAAAATAACACCATGCCATGATCTCTACAGGTGCTAGACATCATACAGCTGTCATTAAGCTATATCTATAAGCATTCAGATTGGCATGTTCACTTCCGTACAACAGTCTCCTGTAGGCTCATAGTCAGATTACAGTGGTATGTACTCTTAGCCTTGGTCCAATTTAATATACTGCATTTTTTAATGAAATTCTGAAATTCTCTCTCTCTCTCTCTCTCTATATATATATACATATATACATATATATATTTTTTTTCCCAGATAGGGTATCTGTGGCTTAGGATAGCCTTGAACTCCAGGTCTTTCTTTGTTTTTTCCAAATGCTAGAATTATAAGCATGCAACATCACACATCACTTAAACATGCTATCTTTATATTATTGTGTTCATCTTTGTTTGTTAAAGGGTCTCACTGTGTAGCCCAGGCTTTCTCTCCTTCTTTCTCGTCTCTCCCTTTTTTCTCTCTCAGACAGGATGCCAAAAAAGTTTAGGCTCTTTTGGAACTCCCTGTGTAGCCCAGGCTGGTCCTGAACTCTTGGAAACCCTTCTACTTGGCTTCCAGAATTCCAGGGAAATAGCAATAAGCTGACACACTCAGCTGACTGAATAATCACATTTTATTAATACTTCAGGTAATATTGTTTTATACAATTTCCCTTTAATTTTAAGCATTTCATGAAGATGATATATCACTTGAGTCTTGTAAATGATCCAGTAACAAATTCTGTTTGGGAGTGCTAACTGGGCTTTTTTTTTTTTTTTTTTTTTTTTGCTGTAATTTAAGACTTTTTCCTCCATGATTACTGATAGTAACTGATAAGTAAAAAAAAAAAATCCCTTGGTAGGGGGTAACTCCACTGATACAGTAAACCAATCAAGCCAAATTTTATCTGAGCAAAGTTTAATCTGAGCAGCGCATTCCTGGGACGTCTACAGAAAGAGAGGAAAGCATGAGGCTGTTCCCAAGGAGGGTCCCTTAAATACCATCTGGAGAGAGGAGCTGCTGCTTGGTGGGTTTTCTCAGGGGTGGGGTCTGGAGAGAGATGGGTCCAAGGTGGGGCTTCCACTTTAATAGTAGTCAAAATACTATTTTTTCTTGAGAAGATGAAGTGACAATTATGATTATGGAGAGGTGGCATCCTGCAGTGACAGCTGTGCCATTGAGCTCACTCAGTATTGCTGATATTCATATCTAATTTATAAAATGTACAGCCAGTTATCCAAGGGGCTTAATAACTAAGCTCTTGCTGGGTTCCATGGAAAATAATGTTTGGCTGGGACGGTATAGAGTCAGTGAAAAGATCCAAGAACTTCAGCAAAATGTGTATCCCCTAGGACTGGAGTTACAGACGGCTGGGAGCCACTCTGTGGATACTGGGAATTGAACTGGGTCCTCTTCAAGAGCAACCTGTGCTCTTTTTTTTTTTTTTTTGGTTTTTCGAGACAGGATTTCTCTGTATTGTTTTGGAGGCTGTCCTGGAACTAGCTCGGTAGACCAGGCTGGCCTCGAACTCACAGAGATCCGCCTGTCTCTGCCTCCCGAGTGCTGGGATTAAAGGCATGCGCCACCAACGCCCGGCGCAACCTGTGCTCTTAACCACTGAGCCATCTCTCCATCCCCATGAAATCCTCACATATTCAAAATAAATACCCATATACACAAAAATAACATATACATTATATATATATATGTATGCATTTTAAAAGTCAACCAATAACTGTAATAGAAGCAAAATTGCTGAGTACCAAAAAAAAATCCAATTAGAACCTCAGTTTCCATGACATTAAAGTAGATATAATTCACTCACATGGACTCATTTATTGAAATTTCACTGTGAACCATACGCCACGTGATTTCTTGGCAATGCCCACCGTGAACAAAACAAACATATTATGTTTGCAACCTTCCAATGGAGATGGGGACAAAGGACTACACAAAGAAGAATAAGGACAGAAAACTAGGAACAACTTTAGACTTAGCTTCCTTGCCAACCTTCCACCTCCTTCATTATATAGACTGTGCTTATAGGTCAGCTTCCTCATCTCCCTGGCTCCCCTTGACTCCGATGAAATACACGAAATGAGTCACAGCTTTTTACTGAAAGGGAATGGGGTTAAGTACCAAAATGAGCCAGGCGTTGGTGGCACATGCCTTTAATCCCAGCACTCGGGAGGCAGAGGCAGGCAGATCTCTGTGAGTTCGAGACCAGCCCGGACTACCAAGCGAGTTCCAGGACAGCCTCCAAAGCCACAGAGAAACCCTGTCTTGAAAAACCAAAAAAAAAAAAAAAAAAAAAAAAAGCCCCATTCAGCCCCCAAAAGTAGGGCTGTTACATAAGGCAGGAACAAAAGCAGAACCAAACATCTCCCATACTAGAACAAATGAAGGCAGAGCCCCAAGGAGCATCATTAGTGACATCCATCATTCCTTCAGATGACCTTCATGGCATCTTTGGTCTTGTTTCCTCCTAATTTTTGAAGTCAGGCCTGTAGGAACTGGGGTTTCACAAAAGTGTTTATTTAATTTATGTGTTTGTGCCTCCGTGTGCATGTACTATGTATGTGCAAAAGGTGGGACCTGGTTAGAGGCTCTGAGAGATTCAGGACTGTCATCAGAAAGCATTAAGAGGTCCCAGTCTCTCTGCTTCCTGCTATTTTGTTGTTTTACTGAGGCACATCTCACATGGCCCTGCCTGGCTTTGAACTCACTTTGTAGCCAAGGCTGGTCTTTAACTCGTCATCTCCCTGCCTCCACTTCCTAAATGCTGGGTTATAGGCATGCGCCACCTCACCCATCTGCTTTCTTGTTTTAAGATGCGGTTTCTTCCTTCTACTGTGGCCATCTGCCAGAGGTGGTGGAGCCAGAGTCTGCATCATGCTGTTGACTCTTCAAACCTCCCAGACTGTGAAATTATTATTAGCAATTATCTTGTCTTTCTTTATAAAGTTAGCCTGCCTCAGGTACTTCATTATATTATCAAAAAAAAAAAAAGAAGAAGAAAGAGAAAAAACTGTATAGCCCTTGCATTTGTTTCTGACGGGTGAACAATAACAGCAATTACATCATTGGCATTATATATTTTTTATACCCTGTCTTTTATCTCAGGGGTACATTAGCATCATCAACTCATTAGTCATGGGAACACTTGTTTCAAGTCACCTTTAATGGCTAACTTTATTATCCTTTCTATGGACTGAGAAGCTGGCATGAAAGTGTGGTCAATCCCAATGCTATAAAACAATTTTGATTTTTTTAAAATCAAGATTTCTAAGTCTTTCAAGCTTGAAGGCATCTGCCCTGTGAATTAAGGAACATTCAGCATCATGTACTAGCTAGCATTTACATATCTTAGAAAAACTTTTCTTGGTAGTAAACTAAGCTTGTTGAAATTAAAATTAAAATGCAAAACGTTGTTGGGCTAGAGTGATGGCTCACTGGTTAAGAACACTGACTGATCTTCCAGAGGACCTGGGTTCAGTTCCCAGCAGCCATATGGTAGCTAATAGATGTCTGTAAGTACAGTTGCAGGGATCCAACACCCTCTTCTGACCTCCGAGGGCCGATGTTGGGCAGGCATGCATGTGATGTAAGACATACACACAGACAAAACCTGTATACATTCAATTAATTAATGTAAAAAGAACCAAACCAATCCATCAAAGTCAGAAACCTTGAAGAGGAGGAGGAATTATTGGAGAAAGTCAGAAAAGGCTCCTGATTGACTCATATTGGAGAAGCTAGTTTTTATGGTTTTTTGTTTGTTTGTTTTTTGAGACATGATCTCACTCTGTAGCCATGTCTGGGCTAGAACTTGCTATGTAGACCAGGCTGGTCTCGAACTCACAGAGATCCGCCTGCCTCTACCTCCTCAGTGCTGGGATTAAAGGTGTGTGCCACCAACTCCCAACTGCCCAATGACTTCTTACACTTAGCAAAATGCATCTCTGTTTCCTCTCTGCCCCAGCTCTTTTCTTTTTAGCATTCCGCTATTTGGACACACCACGGTAAATTCACTCAACTCAACTTCATTTTTAATTGGGCACAGGCTCTCAGTAGATAATTAGGAGCTAGATAGGAGGTGAAGAGGCAGGCTGAAGTTGAAGAAAACTTGAGACCTTCTCTCAAAAAAAAGAAAGAAAGAAAGGAAGGAAGAAAGAAAGAAAGAAAGAAAGAAAGAAAGAAAGAAAGAAAGAAAGAAAGAAAGAAAGAAAGAAAGAAAGAAAGAAAGAGAAAAAAGAAAATTTTCTTCTAGGGTGTTTTTGCTGAGGTTTACCGGGGAAAGTGGCATTTCCTTGAGCAAGGCTGTCATTCCCTTCCCCTTCTCTTTCCTTCTTTCTTCCTTCTGGTCACAGAGGCAGCTTTTCGGGGTTGTCCTCTTGTCAGTGTGTTTCATGTCAAGAGGAGCTTGGCATGGGGGGGGCGTGGGCTCAGCTGTTCAAGGTCATGAGCTTCTCGGTGATGCAAAGTAAAATGGCTAGGCTACTGAGATGATTTGCTCAAGTTCTGCCAATACAAGATTCTGGCTTTGTTTTTTTGTTTGTTTGTTTTGTTTTGTTTTCTCTCATTTTATATCTGCTTCTAGTGGCTTGAATCTGAGTGTGTTGCAAGAGTCAAACTTTTGTACTATTGTCCATGACTTATAGTTTATTTCCAGCTATTAATACCTCTTGTTTTTTTGTTTGTTTGGTTGGTTGGTTGGTTTTGTTTGAGACAGGATCTCACTGTGGACTTGAACTCACTTTGTGGTAGAGGCTGGCTTTGAACTTATGGTCTTCCTAGCTATACCTCCCAAGTACTAGGATGCACCACCAAGTCTGGTTATGTGGTGCTGGGGATTGTCTTTCATGCTAGGCAAGTGCTCTACCAACTGAGGTTGGTACTTAGCTTTGGTTCTAACTTTCTAAAAGAGTGTGCTGGTTCAATTGTCACTTGACAAGGTCTAGAATCACTTAGGAAACAAGCTTCAGGGTGTCTCCAATGAGGGGAATTATGTAAATTGGGCTACTTCAGGTGGGAAAACTCACCTTGAATGGGAGAGGAACCAGTCTGAGGGCTGCCCCCTCCCCAACTGAGTACAAAGAAGAAAACAGGGCCAGTGAGATGGCTCAGCATTTGAAAGGGCTTGCTGCCAAGCCTGATGACATGAGTTTGATCCCTGGAGCTTACATGTGTGGAAGGAGGGAACTGAGTCCTGCAAGTTGTTATGAGTGAGCATGCATGTTGTGGTAGTTTGAAAGAAATTGGCCCCCAATAATATCAGGGGGAGTGGCACTATCAGGAGGTATAGCCTTGTTGAAGGAAGTTCGTCACTGTGGGGGTGGGCTTTGAGGTCTCTTTTACCTCAGTGTCATATCCACTTCCTGTTGTCTTCTGATCAACGTGTAGCCAGCACCATGTCTGCCTGAACACCGCCATGCTCCCCACCATGATGGTAATGGACTGAACCTCTGAAACTGTAAGCGAGTCACCCCTATAAAATATTTCCCTTTATAAGAGTTGCTGTGGTCATGGTGTCTCTTCACAGCAATAGAAACTCTAAGACACATGTGCACACATACTAAATAATAAATAGAATAATTAAAAAATAAAATAATTTAAAAAAAAAGAGGGAGCAAGCTGAGCACTTTGGCACTGGCATTAATCTCCTGCTTTCTGACTATGAACACAATATAAGCAGCTTTTTTTTTTTTTTGGTTTTTACGAGACAGGGTTTCTCTGTATTGTTTTGGAGGCTATCGGTCCAGCCCGGCCTTGAACTCACAGAGATCCACTTGCCTCTGCCTCCTGAGTGCTGGGATTAAAGGCGTGCGCCACCACCGCTCGGCATAAGCAGCCTTTTTCTGCGCACTACCATGACACTTTCTCTTCTATAATGGACTGTAGTCCCTGGAAGCACAATCCAAAAAAATGTAAGTAAGTAAATAAATAAATAAAAGGCGGAAACCCTCCCTTCTTTTTTTTTTGAGACAGGGTTTCTCTGTGGCTTTGGAGGCTGTCCTGGAACTCGCTTGGTAGTCCAGGCTGGTCTCGAACTTACAGAGATCCGCCTGCGTCTGCCTCCCCAGTGCTGAGATTAAAGGCTTGCGCCACCAAAGCCCGGCCAAACCCTCCCTTCTTTAAGTAGGCTCCTGTCAGTTATTTGGTCACAATAAGAAGAGTTAACCAATACGATGGAGGTTTGCATCAGAACCACACCTGGAACTCATAATCCCAAGTATTGGCATTCTTTCCTTTGCCCTGCTTGTGGAATTCCAGCACCCCAGAGTCCTACAAACTTCCAGGTTCTTCCTAGATACCTGAATTGTACTAGATACTTCCAAATGGAGCTAATGGTCACTAATTGAGAAAATGCCTTACAGATGGATCTCATCGGGGCATTTCCTCAAGTGAATTTCCATCCTCTGATGACGAAAACCTGTGTTAAGTTGACACACAAAACCAGCCAGTACAGCTGACCTAGAGCTCACCAAGTAGGCTAGATGGGTAGCCAGCAAGCCCCAAGATTCTGCCTGTCTCCGCAGCTCTAGTGCTGGGCTATAAACACGTAACACTAAATTCCACAATTTTTTTTTTGTTTCTTTTGTTGTTGTTGTTTTGGTTTTTTGTTTGTTTTGTTTTGAGACAAGGTTTCTTTGTGTAACAGCCCTGTCTATCTCAGAACTCATTCCATAGACCAGACTGTCCTCCAGCTCACAGAAATGAGTGCTGGGATTAAAGGGGTGTGCCACAACCGCCCGGTTCTGAAGGGTGAACTCAGGGCTTCACACATATAAAGCAAACTCTAGTGACTGAACTGTGCGCCCAAGTACAGACTTTCATTTTTAGAACAGTTTTGGGTTCATCACAACACTGAGTCAGAGCCTGACAGCTGCCATGTCACTTGCCCCCTTTTAGCAATCTGAGCTTGTTTAATTGGATTTCTTGTACTTCTTAGTACTGAGAAAAATCTTAAGTAACAGCACTCTAAAGCAGCGACATATATTACTGGGCCTTTGAACAGTTTCGTCATGACAATAATGGATGTTTCTTATGCTCCTAACCACTCCAAACTCAAAAAGCCTTTGAAACTTGAGTTCTGCTCACACGGCTGTGACTGTTTTAATGCTTAGTTCTGCAGGAGCCATTTCCGTTTGCCAGCTGTCTACCTTTTACATCGGATCTCTGACGTAATGGACCCGGAGGTGTCACAACAGGTCTCTTATTTCCTCCAGCAGCCCACCCTGTCCTTAATTCCTGCTGTTTCTCTGCTCTTTCCAACTCGCAGGTAGCATTTCTAGGTTCCTTGGAAGTGACCTTTTGCAAGATGGTCTATAAAATCTACACAGCAGGGATAGCCACCAGGGCTCATGGGGTGCTTGATCATGCTGGAACTAACCTCAAAACAATTTCCACTCTGCTACACGTGGCCTTCCTTACATTTTTATTAGTAAGAACAATAACTCCATAAGTAGTTCCTTTTTAATTCTACAGAGATTTTTTTTCTGACACAAATAAAGATAATTTAAAATCTTTACCCAGGGGCTGGAGAGATGGCTCAGAGGTTAAGATCACTGCCTATTCTTCCAGAGGTCCTGAGTTCAATTCCCAGAAACCACATGGTGACTCACAGCTATCTGTATATAAGACCTGATGCCTTCTGGTGTGTAGGCATGCAGACAGGCAGAACACTGTATGCATAACAAATAAATTAGTCTTTTAAAAAATAGCTTTACCCAGTGATGCTTGTGATGATTTTTGCAAGGGACCTGATTGCTTTAACAACAATCATTAAAGTATATTAACCAGGTTTATGCTGCCTGTAAGCCAGGCAGGAGAGCAAAAGAGCTTTGAGCTGTTCTTCTCCATCTGTTTCAGGATCACATTGCTTAATGAGGAGAACCAAACATCCCTATCATAAAACATCCCAGCTGTTGAATTGCCCAGAGCCATACCATAGGATAGTGTGGATTAGGACGTGAAAAGGAATCCCATGTCCAATTGAATCGATGGGGAGGAACAGGACAGCAAGTCTGTTTGCAGAAGGCTGGTTCCTCTTGAGTAAGATAAGCCTGCTCTTTGGTCAAATGTGCCCAGGAATCCAGCTTCAGAAACAGTGAGTTGACTTAGTTCCTGGAACTAGAAAGTGCCTAGGAGCCCACATCCTTAAAAATCGTAGAATCAAGGGAAAGCCTTTGCGTTCCAAAAAAACAGACTTCTTTTAGGTGAGTTGCCGCATCCACTCTCTTAGGCTCCCTGTCTCCTCCCCCACAGATGCTGTGGCACACTCTGCCTCTGTTAGCCTTAGCCTTTCTCCCATTTTCCTTTCAAGACAAGTGACGTCCAGACAGAGGCAGCCCGGTGCAGAGCTTATCACGTTATCATGTGAAGAGAAGACAGGCTCCTGGGAAAATGCTTGAACAAGATCAGCAGCATAAGCCAGGTGGGACTTGTCCTTCCCTTCATGACCTGGGAATTTCATCTCCATTTACTCATGGGTTATTGACCATTTATAGTGGGAAAGAAACACCTTCTCATCTTTACATTTTTTCCTCAAAGCAGTTTCACACAGATTTATGTTGTTGGGGGGAAGGATTGCCTTATGCTCGGTTTGATTGAAACGGGGTCTTATAGCTCATGCTATCCTGGAACTCTGTAGACAAGCCTTGAGGGTGATCAGCCTGTCTTTGTCTTCCAAGTGCTGAGATTGCATACATGTGTCAGGCTATCTATCTGACTGATTTTCCTTTTCAAGAATTTGGGGGAGGCATGTGGTGGCTATACCCGTGATCTCTGTGAAGATTGCTGTGAATTTGAGGGCAGCCTGGGCTACAGAGTTCCAGGCCATATTGGACTAGAGTGAAACTTGGTCTCAAAAAACTAAATTAAGTAAGCGAGTAAATAAATAAGCAGAAGCAAACTGTTATCTAATGGTGGTAAAGTTGCTGCTAGAGAATTCAACTTCTGCAGGAGGGTTTGATCATACTTCTGCTACCAGTGCTGGTCAGCTAGTTTATGCATTTCCTGGGCACTACCCTAGCTCATTGAAGAATGTGTGCATGGACACACACACACACACACACACACACACACACACACACACACACGCACGCACGCACGCACGCACACCCAGAACCACACCTGAAGAGTGCTCTGTCTCACTCCCAGCACAGCAATGAATCACCTGGTCTGACCCCTGGCACCAGTTATCTGCAGTTCCTTAGTCACATGCCCTGTTCTCTGGGAAAGCATCAGGGCATCTACAAGTCAGGACAGGCTTCTGTTTGAGGAGTGTTTGTGTCAGTCTGGAGAGTCTGGCCCCCCAGCCTGCTGTCTCCACTGTGCCTTTGATGAGTTATAGATAACTCAGTGGAGGAGCATTCCTGATGTCCTGCCTTGACATCCCAGTCTGTCCGGATGCAATGAGACCTCTATGCTGGGCAGTGCTCTTTGAGAGGATGAAGGTCGCCTGTCAGGAAGTGCTGCTTAAAGGAAACCCTTGTCCCCTGTGCAGAAGTCTCAGGCTTTTCCTTCAGTGAACTTAAGTAAAACAGAACATATATATATCCACTTCTTTTTAAAAAAAAAAAAACAAGATTTATTTTTAGTGTGTGTGTGTGTGTTTTCCTGCATGTATGTAAGTATACCACATGCATTCAGTGGCCATAGATGCCAGCAGAGGGTACCATATTCCTGGAACTTGATGAAACTAGAGTTTTAGACAGTTATGAGCTTCCATGTGGGCACTGGGAACCAAACTCAGGTCCTCTGCAAGAGTAGCCAGTGTGCTTAACAACTGAGTCACCCCTCCTGGCCCCCATTTACTACTTTAAAACCATCTTAGTTCCAAAAGGATAAGGACATTTGATAAAATAACAAGTAGAAAGGTCAGGTTTTGGTGACACATGCCTATAGTCCCAGCAGTTCAGAGGTGGGAACAAGAGGATCAGGAGTTCAAGGTCATCCTCTGCTATAAAGTGAGTTAGAGGCTATCCTGGGCTATGTAAAACCAAAACATGAAGCATGTACACACACACACACACACACACACACACACACACACACAATATATTCTGATTTTTTTCCTTTTTAAAAATTTTAACTAGAAACAAGCTTGTTTTACATGTCAATCCCAGTTCCCTCTCCCTTCCCCACTCCCTTATCCCACACAAACCCCCTATCCCATCCCCTTTCTGCTCCCCAGGAAGGGTGAGGCCTTCCATGGTGGATCTTCAAAGTCTGTTATATCATTTGGAGCATGCCGTGTGCCCGCTGCGCAGCCTGTGTCTGAGAATCTGCAGAGGGTGTCGGGGATTGACAACACAGAGACGAGTCAACAATGTAAAAAAAACTTTAAGCAGGCCCCAAAAAGGCTCAAGAAAACTTCCCAAGAAAGGCCTCCCTCCAGAAAAGCTTCTGCTCTCTCCTTCCCCCTGGCTGGTTCTGCTCTGACACCAGAAACTGACTTGGGTGTGTCAGAAGAGGTGGTTAGTCTTTGGAAAAGGTCAAGGTCAGGGCGGGTTCTGTGGGCAAGCCCTTTTCAGGAACTTATTGCCCCAGGCATTGTATTGTTTTTAGTAAACATGTTTTTAGTAAACATGGTCTTACAGCTGCCTGGTCCCAGGCTGATGGGGAAGTGGGTCTCTGCCCAAGGTCTGTTGTCCCCACAGGAGCAGGGCTAGGCCCTCCCCCGTGTGTCTAGGCTTAGAGAGTATCCCTCTATGTGAAATGAGCTCCCAAAATCCATTTGTATACTGGGGATAGATACTGATCCACTACCATAGATTGACCAGGCCTCATAACTGACACCCACGTTCATGGGGTCTGGATCAGACCCATGCTGGCCTGTCAGCCATCAGTCTGGGGCCCATGAGCTCTGCCTTGCTCAGGTCAACTGTTTCTGTGGGTTTCTCCAGCCTCATCTTGACCCCTTTGCTCATGACTCCTCCCTCTCAGCAACTGGATTCCAGGAGTTTGGCTCAGTGTTTAGCTGTGGGTGTCTGCTTCTTCTTGTATCAGCTACTGGATGAAGGCTCTAGGATGACCTATAAGGTAGTCACCAATCTCATTATCAGGGAAGGGCATTTAAGGTAGCCTCTTCACTATTGCTTAGATTGTTAGTTGGTGTCATCCTTGTAGATCTCTGGATATTTCCCTAGTGCCAGATTTCTCTTTAAACCTATAATGGCTCCCTCTACTATGGTATCTCTTTTCTTGCTCCCTCTATTCTTGCCCCCCCAACTCAATCTTCCTGTTCCCTCATGTCCTCCCTCCTCTCCTCTTCTCCCCTTCTCTTTCTCCTAACTCTCTCTCCCCTCCCCCCATGTCCCAATTAGCTCAGGAAATCTTGTCCATTTCACCTTCTCTGGGGGACCATGTATGTCCCTCTTAAGGTCCTCCTTGTTTTCTAACGTCTCTGGTGGTGTGGATTGTAGGCTGATAATCCTTGGCTCTATGTCTAAAATCCATATATGAGTGAGTACATATCATGTTTATCTTTTTGTGACTGGGTTACCTCACTCAAGATGTTTTCTTTTAGTTACATCCATTTACAGAAAAAACAATGGAAGCTTGAGGTAGGTTTCTTTACCTTCTTCTATATTTACTATTCTTAGGTTTAGTCTTTTTATGGTGTCCCATATTTCCTGGATGTTTTATGTTAGGGATTTGTTGGACTTAGGATTTTCTTTGGTTGATGAATCTATTTCTCCTCATGAATCTTCAACACTTGAGATTCTCTCTTCCATCTCTTTGTATTCTGTTGGTTATGCTCACATCTATAGTTCCTAATTGTTTACCCAGCTTTTCTATTTCCAGCATTCCCTCAGACTGTTTTTTTTTAAATTATTATTATTATTGTCTCTATTTCAGCTTTCAAACCTTGCATTGTTTGAATTGTTTCTTGAAATTTTTGGTTTGTGTTTTCCTCCATTTCTTGAATTTTTTTGTTTTTTCTTCCATTTCTTTAAAGGATTTTCTCATTTCCTCTTTTAGGGTCTCTATCATCTTCATGAAGTTGTTTTTAAGGTCATTCTCTTCTGCTTCATCTGTGTTGGAATGTTCAGGTCTTGCTGGTGTAGAGTCCTTGGACTCTGGTGGTGTCATATTGGTTTTTATGTGGTTAAATGTCTTTCCATCCCTTCCTCCAGTGGGTGCAGGTGGGGTCTCTTCCTCTCCTGGTAGGTACGGGCCCAAGGTTCTTTTCCAGTGGGTGCAAGCAGGTCTAATACTCCGATGGATCTCATGATGGTGCAGGCAGGTCTGAGACATTCCCTTTCCGGTGGGTACAGGTGGGACTGGCACAGTGATGTCAGCAGACTCTGGATGGCTTGATCCGCCTGGGGCAGTCAACCTGCCCACAGTCCCCAGGCCAGGAGATCCCAAAGAGGACATGTGGAAGTCAGGGCTATTTTCTATTTTTTTTTGTTTTGTTTACTTTGGTGCTCCTCGTCTAGGAAATCCTAGGGCTTATTATTTGTAAGAAACCCAAGTGCAATTGGTGGCAGGCATCTAACATATAATGAGTAGTTCAGTTGGTTATGAAGAAATGTGTTTTTTTTTTTTTTTTTTTTTTGGTTTTTCGAGACAGGGTTTCTCTGTGGCTTTGGAGGCTGTCCTGGAACTCACTTGGTAGTCCAGGCTGGTCTCGAACTCACAGAGATCCACCTGCCTCTGCCTCCCGAGTGCTGGGAATAAAGGCGTGCACCACCAACGCCCGGCGTGAAATGTGTTATTTTATTTTGTATGAATTGCAGTTTCATAAGAACAGTGATGCTGCACTCGGGAAGCAGAGGCAGGTGGATCTCTGTGAGTTCGAGGCCAGCCTGGTCTACAGAGCCGATTCCAGGACAGCCTCCAAAACAATACAGACAAACCCTGTCTCGAAAAACCAAAAAAAAAAAAAAAAAAAAAAAAAGAACAGTGATGCTGCCAACCAAATTAGCCACCACAGTGAAGGACAATTCCTCTTTCAACTGATCTAGGAAAATCATTTGGGAATAAACAAATCATATTCCTCTTGCTATGTATATTACACAGATAATTATGCCTACTTAAAATGTATGCCTTTAATGCATATTAGTACAAAAGTGCAAAATACCAAAGATGTGAAGATCTAGCTCTGGAAAACCAGAACGTAAGAGTTGGTAGACCCTTACTACTACTCTATGAAATAAGGGAACTGTGGTTCCAACAAGGGGCTCGTAAAGAGCTGCCAAGTGAGTATAGACATTAATCTCAACCATAAAAAGTATTCAGCAGCTCATAGAAATCAGGACGATACAGAGGAGGTCAGCATGGCCCCTGAATGAGAACAACACACAACTTTGTGAAATCTCCATATTATGTAAGAAAGAAAGCAACAACTAAAGGAAAGCCATGCAGAGACAACAGAGATGTTCATTTGTATCTTCATTTGTTTTGACATAGAGGTTCAATGTCATCTAACCCAAGTTTGTCTTGAACTTGCTATGAAACCTAGGTTGACTTTGAACTCCTGATGCCCCCACCTCCATCTTTCAAGTCCTGAGGTTACAGGTTTGCACTACTGTATCTGGTTCATATTCTCTCTCTCTCTCTCTGTCTCTCTCTCTGTCTCTCTCTCTCTCTCTCTCTCTCTCTCTCTCTGTCTCTCTCTCTATTTCTCTCTCTCCCTGTCCCTCTCCTTACCCCTCACCATAGATTAGCAGAAATGCATGACTTCAGCAACATGCAATTCTGGAAAGATCAAAGAAAATAGGCATCGAATACCTGGCTGTTGGGAGTGCAACAGAGTACCTTTGTACTCCAAAAATGTATAGTTGCATTTATTATCTGCTCTAGTAACTTCAATTCTTGGAATGTGCTATACATATGCACCAGTACACACAGGAGAAGGCATATGTTCAGAGTTACCCATTAAAGCTTCACTCAAAAGGGCAATGACTAGAGTCAACCCATGAATCTGATAAGGGGTGGGGTGGCTTAACAAACTATAGTATGTCTGTAAATAAAATACAATGCCAGTTGGATGTACTGTAGAGCCTTGTAATCCCACTGTTCAGGATGCTGAGGCCACAAGATTTCAAGTTCAAGGCCAGTTTATTGAGACCCTGACTCAAAACAAACAAGTAAATGCACACATACTCAGAACCAACCAAGCCAACAATAACAAAAATCTGTGTGACTCACTATAAAGGGAACAAGTGGTAATCACAAATAAACTTGAAAACGTTGTGTCACATAAAAGGAGCCAGTCACAAAAGACCATGTACTGTATAATTCCATTTGTTTGAAATGCTCAGAAAAGCAATCAATAGAGACAAAAAGTAAATTAGAGGTTGCTGTGCGTAAAGGAGTTCACAATGGGAGGTGGGTAAATGATGGCTAAGGGGTTCAAGGTTTCATTTAAAGGTAATGAGAACTGTAGTAAAGTCAATTATTGCATTTGAATGTACAACCCTGTGAATGGTGGCAAAAATCATAAAATTATACATTTGAGTCAAGTGTGAATTTCAGTGTGTGCATTATTTGTGGTAAAGCCATTCTAAGAACAAGGATATGGGGCTCGTGAGATGGCTCAGTGGGTAAAGGCTTTGCTGTGAAGCCTAAGTTCGATCCCCTGGACCCACAAGGTAGAAGGAAGATGGTTGTCTCCCACAAGTTGTCCACTAACATAGCCCTGGAGATATCTTAAAAGAGGAAAGAACAATTTTTTAAATAGAGGAAAAGTAAAAATTATTATGTTCCTAAAAAGATCCTGGGAGGGGAAGGGACACAAAGCTAACTAAAGAGTTCACTGGGTAGAGAGGGTATAAACAGAACTCAGGTGCCAGGCTATGGATATTAATTTACTGTGACTGACTTGGACCATGCACACATTTAACGCCGTATTTCAATTCTTGGGACAATATTTTACTTATCCAAACACATAATAAAACACAATAAAGAATTCTTCCCGGCTGATAGATTGATCTGGTTGCCCTGATAGTGTGCCTGTTTGTAGAGTTGCAGTCAGTAAATTGATGCGCTCTACTTAACTCTTCCTGGCTGGAGGTCTGATGGGCAGATGGGGGCAGCCATAAAACAAAGAGCATGCGTCCCGGGGCTTAATTCTGAAGCCCCGCCCTGTGTGCAGAAGCCCTTCCCAGCCCCACAATACGATCCCTAGCACCCACAGATAGCCACCCATGTGCCTGCTGAAGGAAGGGCTCAGGAGAGGAGATGAAGGCCAGAGAGGCAGAGAACACACTCACTAAAGACTCTGCTCCAGAGACAGAGTATAAGCTGCCGAGTACAGCTTCCTCCCTGCACACATCTAAGAGAGAGTGATAATTCACAGGCTTCAAAATATTGATACAGTCTCATTTTTCTAACCAGTTCCAATCTATCACCACAGTGGAGGCAGATTAAATCTTGGCACCGAATCCTGTCATGTTTAATAGCTGGTGGGAGACACCATGCTGTCTCACACGTGCCAACGAGGGAGAACAAGCTCAGCTAACGTATCACACCGCGACTGTCCTTGGCCTCTGTTCTGGGGGTTCATTTTCAGAGTGTTTCCTGGACATTGTACTGGATTCTCTACCTTCCAAAGCAGTGCCCTCAGTACCACAGCAGACCGTTCCTCACAGGAACATTACTCAGTTATTAGGATCACAGAAGCATGACTTCAAATGAAACTTGGACTAAAAATGGCAGAAGAGCGTGCTAAATTGGCAGTGAGGGATGGATGGACAGGAAGTGAATGTTTGGGGGTTAGGTTAAATTGTGCAAGTTACATCATCGTTTATTTAAAAAAAATTCATCTTGAGCTCTGGAACCCTGCATCTGTAATATCAGCCCTTATATAAAAGTTGCCATGACCCACTTAACTCTTTGGTGGCTGGGGATGTGTAGGGAAGATGACGCAAGCTCTAAAGCAAAGACATTGCTTCCGTTTCTTCTTCTTTATTCTATTTCATCCAAACTGTACCACAGAGTCTGAGAAAAATGTGCCATTCTTACCCCTCAATTCTTCTTTCCTGTCCCAAATAGTCTAACCATTTTTATCCCAGCTGCATGCAATCTGAGCCTTACAAAATAACAGGCTGAAACATTTTTCCAGCCAAGGTTGCTGTGGAAAAAAATATGAAACGAACAAAGAACACAGCGAAACCATATAATAGCACATTTCTATTTTTTTAGTAGGGATTTTTTTTTCTGTTTGTGTTGTAAGTTTTTTTTAAGTGTGATTGTGTGTGTGTATGTGAGTTCACGTGCCTACACAAGCCAGAAGTATTGGATACCCTGGAACTAGAGTTACAGGTGGTTGTGAGTTGACAGCGTAAGTGCTAGGAACTGAACTTGGGTCCTCTGGGGACATAGTCTCTTAATCTCTGAGTTTCCCTTCCAGACTCTTAAATGCTTCTTTTGAGACAGGATCCATGTTCTGGAACTTGCTATCTGATTATGACTGTGAGTTTCTTATCCCCCAGCTTCCTCTTCCAGAGAGCTTCCATTGAAGGTGTAGGCTACACGCATCTGCTTTCTATTTGTTTTTGTTTTTCATAGGTAATACATTTTTTCTATAGTCTCAAGAAATAAAGATATTTGGGGTTGAGGAGATGGCTTATCTGTTAAGAGAACTTACTGCACTTCCAGAGGACCAAGGTACGATAACCAACAACCACAGAGTAGTAGCTCATAATCATCAGTAACTCCAGTTCTGAGGGATCTAACACACTCTTCTGATTTCTTTCGGCAATGGGCATGTACATGTTGTATAGACATATATGTAGGCAAAACACCCATATACATAAATAAAGTTTAAAAAGTAAATCTTAAAATAAATATTATATTTTCTCTTCTCTAAACCACGAAACAAAAATGCAAATATTTACACACATACACACACACTAAATTTTTTTAAAAGCCAATATATATTCTGAAAGGTGATTTGCACGTTCCAAGTAGCAGATATCAACCATTTCCAACATAATCTCTAAGATTGATAACATTTCCAGAAGTCTGTCAGGCTTATTCATATTCCATGGTTGGTAATAATGACATCTGTTCACTGGTTTGTTTTTGAGACAGGATCTCATGTAGTATCGACTACATGGTAGCCCTGCCTAGTCTTTTGTTTTGTTTTGTTTTGTTTTCCTACTTATCTCCTGTAAACTTATTTTATTTATTTGGGGAGAGATGACTCAGCGTGGCCTGTAGCTTACTATGTAAACCTCAAACTTGAAGTAATCCTCCTGTCTCAGCTTGCTGAAAACTTGGAGATTTTTCTGAAGATACACTTCAGGGGCACTGCTAGAGTGACAGTCACAGGTTAGATGTCAGCAAGACTGAAACAGAAACCTAGGACTTGGCTGAGCCACACTAGACAGAGACCACTCCTAGAATGTTCTACATTGGAGAGCAGATGAGATGTCTAAGAAGATTGGTGGGGTGTCGACTGTCCTATTCATCCCTCCAGTTTGAAAATAGCCCGGAGGAAACAGACTTTCTGATACAAATGGTGTTAATCCAAAACTGAGCTGTTTGTTTTTTGTTTTTTGTTTTTCCATTTCTCTCCCTTAAAAGGAGTTGCCACCCTGGGTGTGGTGGCACATGTACATCTCCCAGAACTTCAGAGGCAGAAGTAGGCTGATCTCTGTATAAGTTCAGGGCCAGCCTGGTGTAGATGTCAAGTTCCAAGATAACCAGGGCTATGTAGTGAGACCCTGTCTTAACAAACAAAATAATGCTAGCCCCAATTTTGTCATTGTAGTCAATGTATTTATCATACACTAACTTTCTGAGCATCTAAAATGTCCGTTTTATTTTCTAAAGATTTATTTATGTATACATGTGTCTATCTCTGTGAGTATATGCCATATATATGTATGTGCCTGTGGAGGAGGCTAGAAGAGGTATTGGAGCCCTTGAACTAGAGTTATAAGCAGTTGTGAGCTGCCCAGAATGGGTGCTGGAGAATGATCTTCTGAAAGAGCTCTCTCTCTACAAACCCTATTTGAAAGCCCCCTTTTAAAAGAAAGAGTTTTGTTTTGTTTTAAGTAACAGGAAAATGTTTAGTAAAGTCAAGGCCTCTTGATTAATGCAATAGAAGCTTCCAGGAAAGGAATCATAAAGTAGTATGGAGAAAACAGTTGATAAGACCTCTAAGAAATGTCCTCCCTATTGAGGATTTAGTTATCTGGCACTGTAAGATGATTTCCAGATTGGATTTGCAGTGCCAGGCAATCAGATGAAGAGCAACCAAACAAAGCTGAACCTGCTATGTGCATGGCTTTTGTGGCAGCCAAGGTTCTTTTAAGGTGCTGGCTGAAAAGGATACAAATGGCTTTTTCTCAGCTCTTGACCCCACAAGGAATGCCAGCAGATGTCCTTAGGCAATGAATCAGTCCTGCTGGACACCCAACCCCACCTCACCTCTGAGACCCCCTGGGTTGGGATTTAGAGGGCCCCAGCTGGGTACTTGTTAACAGAGTTCCACATAGAAGCATAGAACACAGTGGCTTTGTATTGATGTCTTCTCCATCCTGAAGCTCTGAAAGAAGCTGGCCTGACAAGTCAGTTCAGTGGGCTCTGGTCCAGTGAGCTGCCTCCCTGGGCCTCATCTACTCTTTCCAAGTTGCTGTTTACTTCAGCATTCCCATACCCAGGAGGTGTGGCAAGTGCCTGCCACCCGCCAACACTTCTGAGTCACCTGTCAACACACCACGGAAAGGAGCTTTGCCTGGAAATAAACAGACGGGAACTTTTGAGGGGCCTAGCAGACCAGCCCACTCGGTTTTTTTTTTTGTTTTTGTTTTTTTTGTTTGTTTTTTTAAGGTCTAGGAAATGGGGAGGATTAAAAAAAGAGCAGGAAGCTAGGTGTCGGTAGCGCACGCCTTTAATCCCAGCACTCGGGAGGCAGAGGCAGGTGGATCTCTGTGAGTTCGAGGCCAGCCTGGCCTACAGAGCGAGTTCCTGGACAGCCTCCAAAACAATACAGAGAAACCCTGTCTCGAAAATCAAAAAACAAACAAACAAAAAAACAGAAAAGAGCAGGAAGAATCATCATATTTCAGTCTAACCGCCACTTATGAGAAAGAAAGTTCACTTCCTTTGTGACACTAGAGCAAAAATTAGTCATAATCTTCTTATTGCTGAGTTTATGCCTTCCTATCTTTAAAAACTAAATGATGATGGCAAATAGAGGTTGAAAATGAATCTGGCGGAGGGAGGGGGCGTGAAGACAGCTCAGCAGGCAGAGTCCGTTCTGTGCTGGCCTGAGGACCTTGAGTTGAGCCCCAGAACTCACATAAAAAAGTGGTGGCACACACTTGTAATCAAAGATCTGGGGAAGGGGAGGCAAAGGTAGGAGGAGCCCTGGATTTAGTGGAAAACTAATTCTCTCTCTCTCTCTCTCTCTCTCTCTCTCTCTCTCTCTCTCTCTCTCTCTCTCTCCTTCTCTCAGAAAAAGGTGACCTTTCCTTCTCTCACCAGGTATTAGTTGCACATAGCTTCTCGTGTGTGTGTGTGTGTGTGTGTGTGTGTATGTGTGTGTGTGTGTGTGATTTATTTTTCTTTTACGTGTGTTGGTGTTTTGCACGGGTGTCTCGTCCCCTGGAACTGGAGTTACAGACAGTTGTGAGCTGCCATGAGGGTCCTCTAGAAGAGCAGCTAGAGTTCTTACCCACTGAGTCATTTCTCCAGCCCTGTACATAGCTTCTTGGGTAGGGGGTTTTGTTTACTTTCTCTCTTGGTGCTGGAATTTTGTGAGCCTTGAACTTGTGCGAGTCTCGTGCGTGCTGGTCATGGTTTTCTTCAGTAGACTGACAGTGGGTCTATCAGCCACTCTCTGGGGCAAACCTCCTGCTCTGGGGTAGGTGGCCAGCACAGATTAGACTGAGTCCTGGGGTAGTTTTTTAATGTACTTTGGTGTTGGCGTTGTCTTTGTTCTGTTTTTAAGAGAAAGACCATGAAGTTGGGTGGATGTAGGAGAAAGACCTGGGAGGAGCTGAGGGAAAGAAAAGAATATAATCGAAATATAGTGTGTGAAAATCTCAAAAGATAAATAGAAACATTAAACAAACCCAAAGTGGATGGCTGCCAAGGAACACCTGAAGTAAAACAAAACAAAGCAAATAGAACAAAAGGAATAAATGAATCCCAAGGGCACCCGGGTGGGCAGGGACATGTTGGAAGGGCAGGGCACAGGCCCGGAGGGGGCAGCAACGGGCCCAAGAACTGCCCGGTTTTAAAACTTTCAAATAGTTCCTTTCAAAAGTAATAATAAGACACCTGCTGAGGCAGGTGGTATTAATATTCGAAAGATAAAAACATTCCTTGGATTCCAGCACTCAAGAGGCAGAGGCAGGTGGATCTCTGTGAGTTCGAGGTCAGCCTGGTCTACAAAGCGAGTTCCAGGACTGCTAAGGCTGTTACACAGAGAAACCCTGTCTTCAAAAAAAAAAAAATTTAAAAATCAAAAGGATAAAAACCTGACAGGAAGGCACACCACAGAAGACAGACTGCAGGAAAGGTTTGAGGGAAGAGAGCGTTATGTGGAGATGTGATTCCCTTTCTGAAGGCAGCCTTCACTTCTGCATTCACTTACCAAGGATTAGGCAACCCTGGCAACAGCCAAATGCTTCTTAAAGAGATTAAACACGTCTGAAATGATTTCTGAAGCAATGACACTAGTTGTTTCTTTGATGTTAGTGATAGGTACTGCTGGGGAAGGGGAGACTCTGTTCCTCACCTTTATAGTAGGAAAAGCCTTTCCCCAAGCAGAAAAGTCCAGGTTTTTGATGCTCAGAACAGGTGTCACCTGCTGTGCTCCAGGGCAGCCGGGGAGGCGCCCTGAGGCCTAGGCAATAGATTTTGCTTGAGCGACTCAATGCCCTGTAGCTTAGCATGTTCCCATTGCTGCCCAGGGTGATGACCCACAGCAGGAAGGAGCCCAGGGCTATCTTCTGGGAGGACTCCAGCTCCCAGAGATCCTGCTGACTCTTTTACTTAGGATATTTGTTCCCAATGCAGTGCTGAGGTGGCACTCGTGTATCTATTGGGTAATAAACCAACAAATAAGCAGCATGGAGTCACTTCTGAGCCTTTTAGTTCAAGATCTTCAATGACCTTTTCCAGAGAGTCTTGATTTCAGAGTGCTAGCATCCGTGAAGTGGATGGAATTGAGTCTCTATCCCAGGCATGAGGAAGCAAAGCACGCTCCTTCACAGAGGTTTTAGCAGGTAAACATGCTTCCTCAAATACTGTCTGTGCTTCCAGGAAGCATCCTAGACCATTTTCCTATGTGGTAGGGCCAATATTTTCACTGTCATTTTATATATAATGGAAAAGAAGCCAGAGCTGGGTGTAGGGACACACACCTTTAATCTTGGCACTTGAGAGGTTGAGGCAGGTGTATATGAGTTCAAGGCTAGCCTGGTCTACATAGTGAGGTCCAGGATAGCCAGAGCTACACAGCGAGACTCTGTCTTGAAAAGAAAGGAAGACACCACCTTCCCACTAAGGTGCTTAAAGGCCTAGAAGGACTTTGCTCAGGAAGAGGAAGGATTCTCTGATCATGGTTTGAGATGATGTATTGTCACACTATCAAGGAGTACCTGTAATTTGTCTAATATGCAGAACACACTATAATGTATATCAAAGGCCAGGTATGGTTTGCTATACCTGTGATCCCATCATTTGGAAGATAGGTTTCAGACCAGCCTGAACCAAACAGTGTGTTACTAGCTCAGGCTACATAGAGAAACCGTTTTAAAGGGAAGGGGGCAGTTAAAATGTTTTTTTTTTTTTGTATCTGTAGGAGTTCTAAGTAGAACAGAACAAAATTCTGCTTGATTTAAATTATTGGTTCTAGGAAGACTGTGTGTAATAGGACACAGGACCAAGACTGCTACAGACATCCTCAAGGGACAGGGATGAAGCAATGGAGGATGGGTGCAACCAGAGTTCGAATGTCAAAGCAAAGTCACCAACCATGGGCATTTCTTCTTCCCTGTGGCCAAGGATGCTGGCAGTCCAGGAGACAGCGGTACTGCCAAACCCTAGCCGGGGAAGAGTTATGCTGCCCAGTGTGTGCACACACAGCCGTCAAACAGGGGGAAGAAAATAAGAACAAGCGGGTGAGGTACAAGAAGAAGAAAGTTTCCCAGGGAGGAGACTAAAAGCCAGGAGGGAAAGCTTCGGCAGCTGAGGTAGGAGTGAATCAGAAAAGGAGGGTGAGCCCTGCAAACACTGCTTTTGGCACTCGAGTGCGTTGTGATAGAAGATGAGGCAGAAACACAAGCCTTAAGATAGGCAAATAAGGCAACTAAGGACTGCACACAATCCCAAGGGAGAACAGGGATCAGCGAGGTATCACGGAGGTCAAGTTCAAACACAAAGAACCCTAAAACCTCAGGCGTAAAAATCTAGACCCAGAATCCCTGGAAACTGTGTCAGATGCAAACCTGCATGGATAGCACACTGCCTGGGTTTGAGTCAGCTCTCGGAGGAGTCGGAACTAGACCGACCTTGATACCCAGCCAGCCTGTATCAGGACAGACACTGTAATTATGAGGGAAAATACTTAAAAGGACTCACTGGGGCAGAAAAACACAGGGACCTCCTGTAGACAGGTCCTGGCAAAGAGTAGCAGTGAACTGAGTCAGGGGCATGTCTCTCTCCCAGTCTCCCTTCTCTGCCCTTGTAATGAGATTGCCTAGGGCTCATTCTCAGTCAGTAGGCACTAGAGCCATCAGTGGGCTTGTTTCTAGCCGGGATTCACTCTGATTGGTGAAATGAATTTCTTTTTTCATATCACCCTGGGAGTAATAACACTTGTCTCTGGGAGTTTTATAGGCCTACATAGAAGCCTGATACTTCATGCAGGTCATTCTAGTACTCGGTGGGAGCAGGGTTACCAAGAGTTTGAGACCACCCTGAGTTACATAATGAGTTCGAGTCCAGCCTGCACTACATAGACTCACCTTAGAAAACAAACTAGAGAAAGAAACATCACACAAAAAGGGCATGCTGTATGCATTGTCTAACATGCAGTAGGCACATAAACCAATAGCAGCTTTTATTATTATTTTATTAAACTCAATATTACTATTGCTTACTGTTGTAGGAAACAAATATCCCCAGTATCATGCAAGAAGCACAGGAATGAAGAGAAAGTAACTTGGCCAGGATACAAGGGGGGTGGTTGAGGGTGGGGATGGGGTGGGGAGGTGCCACCGTTCCATCTAGGCTAGCAAGCATGCTGTAACAGAAAGGTCACTTGGTTTTTACTCCAATACCCTAAATGACTGTGTCTTTTCCCCTTCAGCTGGGCTCAACCTAATAGACTTCGTGATTTGTTGGTTTTTACAGAATTACTGCAAAGGAAATGAAGGAAAGGTTAGGGGAAGGGGCCAGCCTCTTCAGGAAGGTTAGGGGAAGGGGCCAGCCTCTTCAGGCCACCAAGTTCTGAAAAAACAGGGGAGAAGAGGAAGCTTTGCTAACAAAAGTTTTACTGTTTAGGAGAAATTAAAAGATTCACATAAATGTTTTACAAGGTGGGGTAGATTTGTGGAATATTCACTCGTCCTTGGCTAGCTGGCTACTTTGACAGGAAAAAAGATCAACATTTCTCACACCATTATGAACTGAATTGTGCCTGTCCCAGCCCAGTGCACATACAGCTTCCTGGTGAAGCCTGCCCTAGGGTCCGGTTTGACCATATTTAAGGAGGCAATGGGGATGAAATGAGGTCATAAGGTCTGACCAGAGAATGGTGTCCCTATGAAAAGAAACACTGCACAGTGCTTTCTTCTGCTGCAAAGGGGTTCTTTCTTTCTGTCTCTGTCTCTCTGCCTCCCTCCTTCTTGCTTGCTCCCTGTCTGTGTGTGTACGTGTGTGTATATGTATGTTTCTTCACCTTGAAGATAAGCATTTTTCATCTATTGATTCTGCTTGCCAAGTTTGAGATTTTGCCTGCAGCTCCCTGTTGTGATCAAAACACCCTGCCCCTTACATTTTAGTTCTTTGATTGGCAGAGGAAACAAACTGGGTCCAGACACTAGTCAGTAACCGGAGGGGACGAGAGGAGAGAATGAGGGAAACGACCAAAGTTGTGTGTGTGTGTGTGTGTGTGTGCACGTGCAAGTGTGTGTGTAATAAGTAAATAACACATTTTTAGCCCACATCTGAAATCCCATCACTTAGGAGGCTGTGTTAGTGTCTCAAACTTGGGGAATCACAACTTCTGCCCCAAGTCAGGTCAGGTCTGGACACCTATCCTCAACAAGCCAATTAAACATGGAAAGCAGGAAAAGGAGACTCAGTCAATGTGAACACATTCAGAAGAGGAACAAATGGAGCCTACAAACCCGAGTCCATCTTCAGGACACCAAAGTCAAATCAAAGAAGGCCAGGGAAAACACATCTAAGCAGTCCCAGTCAAGGTGTGTGGTCTTGCCCACCAACCGTTGACTCACCATTATCTGGTTTTCAGTCTCACCTATAAGATGGAAGATGGTTGTTAGAACTGTTTGAAATCCCCCCTGGGCGAGGGAGTGTGGCAGCAAGTTTCCATCTGGTGGGTCCCTTACCTTCTCCCAGAATGAATTAGCATGAGATTCCTGGGGAAATTCTCATTTGGGAGGCCATTATTTCAATAATATTACAGCTAAATGAGGGAAATACAAGGAATGCCACAGCCCCTGCAACAGGAGGAAAAGAATGAATGTAAACTGACAAGTGGGTGATGGGAACCAAGCCCATGTCCTCTACAACAACAGCAAGTACTCTTAACCACTGAGCCCTCTCTCCAGCCCTGACACAAGGGTTTCTTTGGAATATCTTCATTCCTGCCCTGCAGGTTACATCAGGAGGATTGTGAATTCCAAACCAGTCTGGACCACATAGTAAAACCCTGTCTCAAGGGCACGGGAGGAAAGTACCAGCACCCAGGAAGCTGATGCAGGAGGATGGATTGGAAGTTGGATGTCAGCCTTGGCTACATAGTAAAACCCTGTCACAAAAACCAAGTGATGAAACAAACCACAACCAAATCCAGACAAGAAGAAAAGAAACAGCAGGTAGTTCCTCTCCTGCTCAGAGCAAAGGCCATGGTTATGTGAGGACACGGGAGAAGGTGACCATATGTAAGCCAGCAATGGACAGCCTCACCAGAAACTTCTGGCAATCGGGTCTTAGACTTTTCCAGAATCCAGTCCTGGGAGAAAATAAATCTGTTGTTTAAATGATCTTGTCTAGCATGGTTAAGTTGGCTCAGCTTGAAAAGACAGGTAAAGGTCACTGTTCCTGATGGACTTCAAGCTTAAAGACCTGAATTTGATTCCTGGGAACCTACAGGGTGGAAGGAGAGAACAGTTCCTGCAAGTTGTCCTCTGACTTTCACATTTGTGCGTGGCATGCCTGGCACTTACACACACACACACACACACACACACACACACACACACACACACACACAGGTATAAAATGAGCAAATAAATATCTATTTAAAAATTGCATCATGCAGTCTATTTCCTTAGTTCTCCATGAGGTGATAGAAACTTTAGTGGCTTACATTTGTAAAGATTGATTCCCCAAAGCAATCAACTTGGGCCCATGGTTTAGAACTGTGCCTAACATAAGCAAAAGTGAGATGTCTCCTGACCTATGGATATAAGCTCAAGGAGGCCCTCTGTAGTGAAGATTATATGAAATCATAGCCTGAGAGCTTCTCAATGGTGTACAAGATACATCATGACTTCCCTTCTGGGGACCGGTAGGACTCACTTTCTCTGAATTACAAATGTTGTTATTTTTGTGAGACTCAAGCTAACATGCCAGGAAACACTCCTATATACATCATCTAAAAAAAACACAAGAAGCTGTCTTCAGGGGGAATCAGGGCTAGGATAGAATTAGTGTTCACCATTTTAATTACTTTGAAGATAAAAAAATTAGACACTTTCCCAAAAAAGAATTTCTACATTATGGTTATTTCCTATTGATATGATCTTGACTTTCAGCCATGCCTAAATATAACATCTTATTGAAGGAAGAGGAGGAGAACAAGGAGGAGTTAATTTTGGAAATAAAGATCAAAATTATTTTTCAAATAAATAAAAAAGTGCCACAGCAGTTTCTTTCATGGGTACAACTCTGGGACTCTTTTTGGAAAAGGGGTAAGTTTAGAATGAAGAAGGAAGCAGCTGCACGGATGGGTCTCAGATGACCTGCTTTCCTGCACTCCAAAAGCACCACGGCTTGGTAACCCTTCAGGCATCCTGTCACCATCTTCATTGACTTGACACATTCTGCACAGAGGTCCGTTCCTTGCTGGTATTTGCCTGTCTCCAGGGAGCCGTAAGACTGACAAGAGGAGTGACTGTGACCACCCAGAAAAGTCCTCAAAGTCAAGGCCCAGCTTCCCACATTTAAGTCCATCTGGAGTGATGGGAACCTCGTTCTGTGGGGAAGGAGTGAGGACTTCAAGACTACTTTTGGAGAACGTTTTTATTAGCATGTATTAATTATACATAATAATGGCTTTCATTCTGACATTTTCATCCATGTATGTACATTATGTCTTTGAGTCATAGCCTCCCTGTCCTCTCTTGTGCCACTCACTCCTGCTGACTCATGTCCTCCTAACTGGTCCCCCTTCCCACCTGCGTTGTGTGTGTGTGTCCCAGAGTTTCTTTATAGCTGTTTAGAGAAACCTGCATCAAGAGTTGACTTACAAGAACAGTGGCTACACACTGAAGAAAACGTCTCCCTCCCCGGTCAACCTTTGACTGTGTGTAGATCCTCACGAGTCCCTCCACAGAAACTCTTGAGACATCAAAACACAATTTGGCCTTGATCCTAGCACTTGTCAGAAACCTTCTGTGATGAAGTAATGAGTCAGAAAGGAAGCCGTGAATACAGGGAGATTGTGCCTAATCAGCTGCAACTGTTGAAGGCTTGGCGAAGCTTCTCCTTGGGTGCCAAATAGAAACGGCACAGTCCGGGGCACACGGAGTCCAAGCTGCGTGTTCCTGGGCAGAGGCAGGGGTTGGTTCCGTGCAGTTCTGGGGCAACTGACTAAGGCACCGACAGTCCTATTTACAGCGAGGAGAACAAAGAAAGAGGGTAGCCCAAATCAAGGACCCGATGTGTTTGGCCATTTCTGCTTGAAGAGTGTTCCTGTAGAGAAAATCATGCACGAGAAAGTTCTGCATCTCTGTTTGTATTCTAGTGAATAAAATAGACTCAGACTCGTGGACCAGAAACAGGAGCAAATGGACTCAAGTATTAACTGTAGGGGCAAATGTCTAAGGGTAATTTCATTTCATTTGCTTAGTTAGTTGGGGCTTTGTTTGTTTTGTTGTTCTTGGGGGGGTTGCGGATTGTTGTTGTTGTTTTTTTAACATAGTCTCATATTCATACCGTCCTGTCTCCATCTCTTGAGTCCTGGGATCATACAGGTATACCACCGTGCCCAACCTCTAAAATTTTTATTTTTAATTCTAAAATATATTTTGTAAATGATTTGAGCAAAGTTTTTGTCTGTCTGTTTTTTTTCTCAGTGGTTTGGTTCACCTGGCATCAAAGCTAGACTTGGAGAAGTGGGTTGGGGCAGCACAGTCTATGCAGCTATTGTGACAAAGGCCTATGGAACGATCCTTTAACAATGGCTAATTAGTTCTCACAGTGTTGGAAGTAGACGTTCAAAATCAGGTGTGGGCAGGTTTGGTTTCTGCCAAGGTCTGCAACAGGAATCAGCAGGTGGCTGCCTTCTCACCGTGTCCTCTATGATTGCATCCCCGATGTCTCCATGCATCTACATTTCTTCTTCTGAGGGCACTGTCAGAATGGATAAAAACGCATCCTACAAATTGCATTTTAACTGAGTTACCTCTTTCAAGCCATTATCTATACCACAGGAGGGGTAACTCTATTTGTACAATGCTTGCCTTACATTAACATGCATGGATCCTAGGGGTTCAATCCCCAGCATCACATAAACTAGGTATGGACATGCATGGCTATTGACTATAAAGGTAGAGGCAGGAGTGTGGGAGTGAACCCCACAAAGCTACCCGCCCAACAGGGCGGGGTCAAGGTAGAGATAAAAGGTAGTGAAAGGAAAAGGGGCCTCCTCCTTTTTCTCCTGGAAGCCAGCCAAGCTTCTAACTCCTGGTATGTGCGACTCTCTCTCTCCCTGATAAATAAATATATTGTTTTTCCCTATATAGCCTCGATTATCATTATACAGGAGGATCAGAAACTTACAGTTGTACTTGACTACAGAGGTGTGTGTGTGTGTGTGTGTATGTGTATGTGTGTGTGTGTGTATGTATGTATGTATGTGTGTGCACACATGAGTTTATAGTGAGTACAACTGCTCATGTATGCATGTTTATGTAGTGCACACAGGTCAACCTCTGTAGCTGTGGGCTCTCTCACTTGGATGGGTGACTTGCGGATTATTTTAGACTGGCCGAACAGTGAACCCTCCCATTACCAGCTCTGCAGTGCTGGCATCAAAGGGTGCACCACTCCGCCTGCCTTTTACATGTATGCAGACTCAGGGTCTGATGCTTGGGTGGTAAACACTTCACCCATTGAGCTGTTTCCCCAGCCCCTACATCATCATATTTGAGGCCAAACTAAGTCACAGGAAACCCGCCTTAAAAGAAACAAATAAATCTTTAAGACTAATCAGATCCCAGGATTACAGAATCAGCACCTGAAGTTTGGAAGTTCAGAGCCCGAATGACAATGGAGAGAGCCAACCATTCATTAGTCATTTGTTCTAGCGCATTCATTCCCCTCCACACAATCACCAGCCCTTGATATTTTCTACCTCTTCTCCTGTCAGCTCTCCAAATGACATCCGAGTTACTGGATGTGTGTAGTGTACATGACCCTGGGGGAGATAATGGACTTCACTGTCCCTGCTGGACCAGATTGACCCCTGCCAAGGATTGGGCTGGTGGTCTCCCTGGTCTTCTTGAGAGCTGAGCTGCCCTGATCCCAGACAGTGATTTCCCTGTTTGTGGTGCTGGTGTCTCTGGTCACCTGTGGTGACCTCAGGTCTGACTGTTCAGTGCACAGTGTCAGTCCTTCTCTTTTTTTCCAGGTATCCAGGGAGGTACCATACTCTTGCATGCCCTCCAAAGGTTCTAAGAAGCCAATAGCTCTACTTCAGGCTTCTGGGACCCCACAGTGCAGCTGTTTCCCACGGTTTCAAACCTACAAACCCACAGCTTCTTGTTCTCCTAGGCTCCTGGGATGTTCTATTCATAGTAGCAGGAGGCAGGTCTCAGCACCTGCTGTTCTCTGGCTCCTTCAGATCTAGCCAGGTCTCCCTCCCCTCCCCATCTTTTTCTCTGTCTCTCACACACACAGTTACCCTCGGGGAGCTGCAGATGAGAATTCTCACCATAGGGATGCTACCCGTTCCTTTCTTCCTCCACATGCAAGAAGAGGGGGACTTGGACGCTTCTTTCAGCAGCATATCGTTTTTCTAAGATTTATTTTATTTTATGTTTGAATGTTTTGCTTGCTTGCATGTATGACTGTGTACCACATGTCCATGGAAGTCAGAAGAGGGTGCTGGCTGCCTGGAATTGTAGTTACAGATGGTTGTGAGCCACCGTGTGGATGCTGGGAATTGAACTCAGGTCCTCTGCAACAGCAACCAGTGCTCTTAACCATGGAACCATCTCTCTAGTCCTTAGTATTTCCTCATAGCCATCAAAAAACCTTTTCCCTTTTATACCTAAGGATGATGCTTTGCTGTCAGGGCGTCAAAACTGGTCTACTACTTGAATCTCCATGAGAGCCTGGGGATCCTTAACTGAGGGTTGCTGTGGGGCTGGTCACTGTTTCTGGATGTATTCCTCTGATTAACAGCCAAATATGACATGCAATTCTGCTGCTCTACTACATATTTGCTTCCTCTCTAAAGCCCTAAGATGTGCTGTTTCAGTGTGTGGGAACTCTGTAACTTATAGGATACAGAACTATGCCCAAACACTTTCCTAAATAATAGCCCCCTTTTTGTTGTTTTCTTCTTTGTTTTATAAGACAGTCTCCCTATGTAATCCAGGTTGGTCTTGAACCTCTGATGACCCTCCTGTCTGCATTTCCTAAGTGCTGGGATTACAGGTGTGAGCCACCATCCCTGCATGAAGTATTTTTATATATAAATATATATAAAACTAATATATACTTACATGAACAATACTTGTGTATAATATTTATTTTCTTTTTAAAATTTTAAGTGCATTGGCATTTTGCTTTCACATATATCTGTGTGAGGGAGTTAGATCCCATGGAACTAGAGTTACAGATAGTTGTGAGCTGCCATGAGGGTGGTGGGAATTAAACCCAGGCCCTCTGGAAGAACAACCACTCCTCTTAACCACTGAGCCATCTTTCCAGCCCCATATATATATTTAAAGATCATTTTTTGATATTGGTTGGAACAGGATGTCAGAATTGAAGATAGCAAGGTTTGGCATTCACACCTAGAATCCTCTCCACTAGAACTGACATGTATCAGCAGATTCTAAAAGCAATGTTTTTATTTCAGAACTTCTGCAATCATCTGGGAAGAGAAAGGCAAGTCAATCAAGGTCTTTGACCCACTTAAGTGAGAAAACAAAGAGCCAGGGAGACTGATGTGACCCTTGGGCATATGCAGGAAAAAATAGCTTAACAAATACCAGAAAATTCATATCAGATGGAAATGGGAAATGTTGGAACCAATGAAAGCAGAGAACATTGCAGAAATGCATCATTATCAATATGAAAGAAAAAATTAAATTGTTGGAAGAGCCACAATTCTCTCCCTAATAAAATATGAAGCTTTGCATGAGGAAAGAGCCATGAAAAACCAAAACATTCATCCTAAGATCAAGAGTCATTTGCTTAACTAATATTCGCCAGTGCCTTGTATCAATTTGCTTCCCATGAGTTCAATCACAAAAATGAAGGATACAAAATATCCTGAAAAGTATGTTATTAAAATAAAGTGTTTATCTAGGCAGAGAGAGTCATAAACAGTGGCATTAAAATATTTTTGACCCTGACTTACTGGAATTTTTAATGAATTTATTTTTGTTACACACACACACATGTGTATGTGTGTGTGTGGTATACATATTTGGGTGTACATATGTTGAAGGAGTCATGCATGTGGAAGTCGGAGGACAAATCATGGTTCTCTCTTTCCATTATATGAGTCCCAGGGATTGAACTTAGGTTGTCAGGCTTGGTGACAAATGCTTTTGCCCACTGAACAATCTTACCAGCCAAGAAGAAATATATTTTACATCAAAATCTAGTGTACTGGGAACAAAACATAGAATAATTATTGCTAAGGATTGGCCAAGAAAGATGGAGAGTTATTATTTAATGGGTGGGGTTTCCATTTTCGAGACAGATTATAAAGAATGATTGAAGAACATGATGAATGTATTTGATGACACTGTACATACATTTAAATATGATTAAGATGGTAAATGTTGTGTTTATTTTACCACATTCATTAAATCTAAAATTTTAAACAAAATCTGGTGTACACACACACATTTGCAAGCACACTCGCACGTAGAAGTTGCACAGATCAGTGGAGGGTACTTGCCTAGCACGGACAAGGGCCTACTTTCAATTCTCAATAATGGAAAATAACAAAGCCACAAGACAAAAAATAAAGCAAAACAAAAAACCCCCAGTCACAATTCAAATCATAGTATCACTGTGGATACTTAATATTTCCTCTTGGATAATTTAATTTCACTCTAACTCTCACTATTAAATACTATTGGAGACACATTAAGTTGACTTCATGACTCACTAGGAGGTTGCAGTTCCCAGTTTGAAAAATTTGTTTCTTGACAGAGGTCCTCACTATAAGCTTAGACTATCTTTGAACTCTTTGCCCTCTTGCCTTCGCCTCCTGAATATCAGTGTCAGAAGCATGAACCACCTGTCCAGTCTTGAAGACTATTGATTTCCTGACCTAGCATGCAGTGTCCTAGTGGTGAGGTGCACTTGCTCTGACTGTGCTGAGAAACCTGTGCTTGGGTTACAAAGGATGCTTTATTCAGTCCCAACCCATAACTAGAGTTCCTGGAATGTGAAGCAGTCTTCCCAGATATGTATGCTTCCAGAGGTTTTATCCCCTCTCATGGGGAAGTGGTTCCTGTCCCTGCTCCAAATTTCATGGGAAAGCCATGTTCCTGGCAAAACAGGGCAGGGAGTTCAGGACAGTGGCTCCCTCTCCTCCATCTTCTTCTTGGTGGTTGTACTAGTTACAGTACTGGAAAACAAAACGAAAAGCCTCAACCACAATTACAGTCCACTTTGCTCACACTGACATCACTGTGGTTTTCTAGAATTCTCCTGAACTCAGCCAAAAGAAAGAGGCTTTCATTGCTTGCATCTGCAAGGAGAGATTAGTGTTGTTAGCTTGCTACCATCTACGAAGTGGGCGCTTAGGAGAACACTTGCTGGTTCAGAATAGGGAATTTTAAACACATTAACATAGATTATGAGGTAAAATATCTCAGGATCTGAGGCTCTAGAGTTAATCTTGTCTAGTACCATTTGGCCTTTTGAATTCTACTTTCCTGGATTGACGACTGATGTGTTTGCTTTGAGGTAACAGAATATCCAAGAGCAGTGAGTCAAACAAACAGGGCAGCAGTTTTCTTACACAGGAAGGAGTCTGAAGGGAAGACTGTTGGTTGGGTGAAGCCACTCAGTGACGTCAGCATTGGCCCTCTTGCCTTTTTCCTCCTCTTGGGAAAATGCCTTCTGCCATCCAAAGCATCACATCTTTATTTTTGGCAAAATGAAGGGGACAGTAGCCACCTACTACATCAGCCCTTGCTGTAGAAAACCAATGCTCTCCCAACCAGCCCAGCAGAGGATTTCCCCAAAATCTGAGCGTCTCCCTGGGTCATCTTTTCACCAGAGTAAAACCGAGGTGTGGAAAGACAGAACGTAGAGCGTGAATATTAAGTAGGTCAATTGTGAGGGACAGCCAGATTTCTTCAGTCAGGGGCATTCATGCTAGCTCAAAACTCTTCAGGGCAGAGGGACAGCTTGTTCCATGCCTGGCAGCTCTAGAAAGATGTTTTTGTTTGGAGTCAGAACCAGGCTCCCTCTGACTGGTCCCTGTAGGCTACTGGTTGTGCACTGTGGCAACTTGGCACATGAATTCATTTACTTAATGGTAAGATATGCACAAATATTTGAAGACATCAACCATGGCTCCTTTGACTCTTCTCTTAAACAGAGGAAGAGTCTCCTGTTGCGTCCTAGGGTGATGTGATGTCCAATATTCTCTCCTCTTTATTTTCTCCCCTCTGGATGCTTGTTGAACATTGTGCCTGTTAGATTCCTCAACAGGTATGGGGCAAATCCAGGGAAGCCAGATGCTGATTACCATTGTTCTGGAAGGGTATTAAGTTGTTTGATGAGTTTGTCCCTCTATGAATTTCCTTCAGGTGATCTGGCTTCTACAGGTTATAAATCTTTTCTACATCTTTACTACCCACTACTTATGTAGTTGATCTAAGTATTAATTAGTTAATATCTAGAAATTAATTGGGAGAGAGACTTTATTTATTTCTAGACAGGTCTCTCTATCTAGCCTTGGCTGTCCTGGAACTCGATCTGTAGACCAGACTGGCCTCAAACTCACAGAGATCCACCTGACTCTGCCTCTCAAATGCTGGGATTAAAGTTAAGTGCCACCATATTTGGCTTAATTTTTTTAAAGGGCCTCACTATGTAACTTTGGCTGGCCAGGAACCCAATATGTAGACCAGTCTGATCCCAAACTCATAGAGATTCGCCTGCCTCTGCCTCCTGGGTGATGGGATTAAAGGCTTGTGGCACCATGACCAGGCCTATGTATATTTAATTTTGAGACAGAACTTTGCATAGCCAAGAATGGCCTTAAAGTTCATATGTGACTAAACATGCCTTTGAACTCCCAATTCTCTTGCCTCTACCTCCAACAGAAGGAATTATGGGTATGTGTCACCACACCTAGTTTTTAGTAGTATATCTTATATTGTTAGGCTTGATTTATGTGTCTAGTTTGCCGAGTTATTTTTATATTATTTTATGTTTACATTTTTAGCATTTCTTTATCGGGAGGAAACACATGCCGGGGTATTGCGATGGAAATAGGTTTTGGGGTGCTGAACTTGAATCATCAGCCTTGGCAGCCATAAGAGTTACCCGCTGGATCATCTTGCTGGCCCTAGTTTCAAATTTGAATTCATAAGAGTTACCCGCTGGATCATCTTGCTGGCCCTAGTTTCAAATTTGAATTCATAAGAGTTACCCGCTGGATCATCTTGCTGGCCCTAGTTTCAAATTTGAATTCATAAGAGTTACCTGCTGGATCATCTTGCTGGCCCTAGTTTCAAATTTGAATTCTGTTTTCTAAGGTGTGAGTTATTCCTTCCAAGGTGATACTATCTGCAAATGTGACTTATGTATGCTCTTTATGATTGTACATAAGTTGTCAGGTTTTACCATTGATAATGTGGTTTGAGGTTTAATTTTATGAGAGAAAGTATCCTATCTGCCTGGGTTGGCCAGGAGCTTTCTTTGAAGCGCAGGCTAATCTCGACCTCCTGACTCTCCTGCTTCTGCTTACTTAGTGCCAGCCTTACAGGTGTGCACCACCACACCCAAAGTCAGTAAATACTTTCAGTAAGAAAGGCACAGAGTCTTTCAGCCTGCTCCCTGATGACCTTGTTATAAAGTGAAGCTGGTTTGCCAATAAGTACATCAACACTCGATAAATCTGCCTTGTGACCATTGAGTTCACACTCCACGCATGTCCTAGGACACTGGGAGAGTCTCTTTTAATCAGATGAAAAGCAAGCTGTGTGTACATAGTATTCATGTCTATAATCTCAGTACTTACAAAGCTAAGTGCAATATAGTTGGGGGTAGGGTGGGGAGAGGATCGGTCCATCTCTGTCCCCTGCCTGTAATCCAGGATACAGAGGCAACAGGATTATGAATTCGAGGCCAGTCTAGACTACATAGTGAGTTCCAGGCCAGCCTGGGTTACCTAGCAAGACCCTGTTTATCATGTGTTTCTTAAGACAAGAGAAAGAGAGAGAGAGAGAGACAGACAGACAGACAGACAGACAGACAGAGACAGAGAGAGAGAGAGAGAGAGAGAGAGAGAGAGAGAGAGAGAGAGAGAGAGAGAGAGAGAGGCAGAGGCAGAGGCAGAGGCAGAGGCAGAGGCAGAGACACAGAGAGAGACAAAAACAGATAGAAATTTCCCATCTGTGTTCTTCAAATTATCCCTTTTTATGATCCTGCTACCTTTCTAACTGTAAATTCAGGATAGCATTTGGAGCTGGATCACACAAGTAGTTATGAAATTGCACATTAAACTGGGGTTAGTACAAAAGCAGAAGTTATGTGTAATTTAAGTAATCTTTGAAGGTCTCCTCAGTGACTCACAAAATACATCAGGTATGGTGTGCCATGGGCATCTTTTCATCTTGTCTGTTCTGATTTGTTGTGTTTATTGAGACAAGGTCTCTCTCTAGATCTCTATCTGGCCTGTAACTTGCTATGTAGACTAGCCTGGCCTCCAACTTGTGAATTTGTAGCCATCTTCCTGCCTCCCTGCCTCCTAACGATGATTACAGTCTTGTACTATAATGCTCAGCCACCATCTTGTATAGTAATCCTCCACTCAGTGGTCAAAGAGAGTAGCTAAGCTAAAGGTTCAAACAACTGTGACTAAATATTTAAAGTATTTCATCAAATCATATCTGGAAGTAAATGACAGTAAAATGAAGAATTCCAGACTATTCCTGCTTATTGGTAGGTATGGCTTGTATTGGCTTAACTTGAATTCTTTTCTCTCTTAATTTCTTCACTTTATCTATTATTAATATTTATTGTGTGTGTGTGTATGTGTGTGCGTGGGGGAGGGCTCATGCCACAACACACATGTGGAGGTCAGAGGACAACTGTAAAGTGAGTTCTTGGCCTCCATCTCTCTTTTTCTTTTTCTTTTTGTTTTGTTTTTGTTTTTCGAGACAGGGTTTCTCTGTGGCTTTGGAGACTGTCCTGGAACTAGCTCTTGTAGACCAGGCTGGCCTCGAACTCACAGAGATCCGCCTGCCTCTGCCTCCCAAGTGCTGGGATTAAAGGCGTGCGCCACCAACGCCCGGCCCCATCTCTCTTTTTTTAAAGATATACTTATTTATTATGTATACAGTGTTCTGCCTGCATGTATATGTATCCTGCCTGCCAGAAGAAAGCACCAACCAGATCTTGTTATAGATGGCTATGAGTTGCTGGGAATTGAACTCAGGATCTCTGGAAGAGCAGCCAGTGCTCTTAACCTCTGAGCCAGCTCTCCAGCCCCCTTGGCTTCCATCTCTCACATGGGCTTGCTGTCCCTTTAAAATGCATCACTCCAGTCACATGGCTAGTTTCTCTGTGTCTACACAGCAACACTTTCTCTCTATCTGAATCTGTCCCTGTATCGGAATCTCTTTATTTTATAAATATACCTGTCATTTTTGGATTGGGACTCAACTCCAGCAACTTCATTTTTAAAAGAACACCTCTGTAAAACCCCTATTTTCAAATAGTCATCCCGAGATCCTGGATATTAAGATTTCTTGAGAGACACAGTCCAGCTCATACTGGTGTGTTAGACCAAAGATTATGGGGCCACCCTAAGATGACTGAAAAAAAAAATCATGGCCACATAATCCACCCTCAGGATGCTGTGGGGCTTGTGCAGAAGGCACAAGTAGCAAGGAAGATATTTTTTCCCACACCCACCCCTACCAACCAGCATTACATTTGTGGAGGCCAGGTGCACACAGTAGTGGCAGCATTTCTAAGGCCTTAATACCTTAATATCTTGCTATGGTTAGTCCTTTTTTTGTTTTGTTTTGTTTTTTCAAGACAGGATTTCTGTATGTAGCCCTGGCTGTCCTGGAACTCACTCTTTAAACCAGACTGGCCTCAGATTCAAAGAGATCCTCCTGCCTCTGTTTCCCAAGTGCTGGGATTAAAGGTGTGCACCACCCCTGCCCAGCTATTATGTTTAGTCCTTTAACACTTAAGCAAGCTGGGCATGGAGACTCACATCTGCAATCCCAGCACTTGGATACTGAGACAGGCATTGACCAAGAATTCAATACCAGCCTGGGCTACATTCTGAGTTCCAAGTTAGCCTAAGCTATAGAGTAAGATCCTGTGTCAGAAAGCAAAAATAAAACAAGCAAGCAAAAACTTAAGCAAGCTTTATGTGTCACAAAACTTTGTGTCACTGTGGCTCTTAGAAATCAGGGTATGCACACAAAGTGTGTTCTCTCAATTCAAAAGCTCAGCACAGATTACCACTGGCTGCTAGCCAATGTGTTTGCTGTGAAGTGAATCACAGCCCAGAATAGTTTACACATAATGAGCAACTACACAACACTCAATAAATATTAGCTGTTGACTCCCCCAAAGCTAATGTTGTTAGATTTTGTTGCAGCAATGAATAGCAAAACCTTCAGCTGGGGATATAACTCGGAGGCAAAGCTCTTGCTTGACTAGCATGCATAAAGCCCTAGGTTCAATTTCTTACAGACAGGGAAGGAAGAGAAGGAATGGAGGAACAAAGGAAGGACAACTTCAACAAATCACTGACAATGCATTAGAAGGAAGACTTCAAGGAAGAGGATTAAGATAGGGTTAGACCAGTGGTTCTCAACCTGTTGGATGGGAGCCTAGGAGACCCATCCTTCTACAGGAGTCACCTAAGATCATTGGAAAACACAGATATTTACATTACAATTCATCATAGTAGCAAAATTACAGTTATGGAGTAGCAACAGAAATGATTTTATGGTTGGGGGTTACAAGGAACTGTATTAAAGGATCACAGTATTAGGAAGTTTGGGAATCCCTGGATTAGATTCAAGTGGCCACAGGCCGATTTCTGTTCTTTAAAAAAAATTCAAAATCTTAAATTATGTTATATATGTGTGTGTAGGGAGTATATATACCATGGGGTCCAGAAGAGGTCATTGAATTCTCTGAGGCCTGCATTACAGGCAGTTTGAATGGTCAATGTAGATGTTAGGAATTGAACTGTTGGTCCTCTGTAAGAGCAGTCAGCAATCTTAACTGCTGAGGCATCTACCCAACCTTCACAGGCTGATTTTCAACACAGGGAACCAATGACACTGGGCCTGGTGAGTGGCATGATTGAGGAGAATTGTTGGGCCGCAGCAAGGCAAAGGTTTCCCTGAATAAGCTGTTTTCAGTCAGGCCAGTTCTCTCCTCGGGAGAGCAATCCCTTTCCCAGTAACGAGCAACTTTTCCTGTAGAAGTCAGTTTGGATGGAGCTCTTGGAGCAAATTGTTAAACTACTGCCATGCACTCATCTTCTTAGGTAATAATCCCAAGAATAGTAATAGAAATGCCATCATTTCTCATGACCCATCTGTTCTTGAAAACCACCTGAATTTCTCTGCGTTCCACAACCTGCACAGCTTAGAGAATGAACCTACTGTGGTGATGTGAAATGAAGACACAACAGACCTAAGAAGTGAAAAGCTGGGAACAGATGGGTTGTATGCTTTGATGGAGGCACACTGACAGTGGCCAGGAAGTTCAGTGTATTTATTATATACAGTACCACCAAAGGTTAGCTACTGTCTGCAGAGAGTCCCTGAACACTTTAAGGATCCCCCAAAGTCCATTTGGCTTCCGTCAAGATCCCATCACATGCTATTTCTGTCCCATTTTACATTCCCAGGGATCTGGGGATGTTGGTGAAATGCTTGCTTCACGTGCAGGAAACCCCAGGTTAGATCTCCAGCATTGCATAAACTGGACTTCAGTACTCCAGAGGTGGAGACAGGAGAATCAGAATTTCAAATTTAATGCAGTCATTCTTAACTATGTCAAACAGTTAAATGGCTCAGTGGCTACAAGTACTTTCTGTGCAAGCCCAGCAACCTGAATTCAACCCATAGAACCCAGATAAAAAGCCAGATTTGGGGTACTATGGCAAGATGGAGGCAGAGACATTCACTGTGCAACACCGACAAAAACAAGAGGGGTCCTGGCTTGGTAAATAACTCTGAAAAACTGTCTTGTCCTCCACACGTGCACCATGGCACACTCCCACCTGCACACATGCATGCCCCCCGCACCCCGATAAATAAATACCACTTCTCCAGTACGCCTTTTGACACTTCATCAACCAAAGCAATGTCACACAGTGACATACCTGTTTTTCTACTTTGTTGTCTATTGCTTAAAAACAAAACAAAACAACAACTGCTGTGCCCAGTTTGTGGAACCCCAAAAAATCCACCAAGGAGGTGACTCACTGAATGCAAGGACAAAGATTTATTTTATTTGCAAGCTGCAGCCTGGATTCTGCCTGCTCTGGAACAAGTAGAATACAGTTTACTGCTGAGGGGGATTTTTAAAGGAAAGTTCAAAAGATTGAAAGTTTCAAAAGACAAAGCTTCTATGGTTACATAGGATGAAACAATAACTGTATGTTTAGAAAGTATACAGTTAAGCAGAGAACTGTAGGGGAAATAAGTTATCTCTTGGGTTAGGGATTTTTACAACCCTGGGTTGATGGCTATCTGATTTCCTTTAGGACAGAGAGGACAGAGACATGTTTGACCTCTTCCTTTCCAATTTGTATCCCCTTGATCTCCTTTTGTTGTCCTATGGCTCTGGCTAGAACTTCAAGTACAATATTGAAGAGGTACAGAGAGAGTGGACAGCCTTGTCTTGTTCCTGATCTTAGCGGAATTACGTTGAGTTTCTGTCCATTTAGTTTGATGTTGGATGTTAGTTTGCTGTATATAGCTTTTATTATGTTGAGGTAAGTTCCTGTTATCACAGATCTCTCCAAGACCTTTATCATGAAGGGGTGTTGGATTTTGTCAAAGGCTTTTTCATAATCCAGTGAAATGATCATGTGATTTTTGTTTCTCATCTTGTTTATATGATGGATTACATTAATGGATTTTTATATGTTGAACCATCCTTGCATCCCTGGAATGAAGCCTACTTGATCATGGTGGATGAATTTTCTGATGTGTTTCTGGATCCGATTTGCCAGTGTTTTATTGAGTATTTATGCATCAATGTTCATGAGGGATATTGGCTTGGGTATCAAGGTTATTGAAGTGTCATAGAAAGAGTTTGGCAAAGACCCTTCTGCTCCAATTGCGTGAAATACTTTGAGAGAATTGGTATAAGCTGTTCTTTGAATTTCTGATAGAATTCTGCACTAAGGCCATCTGGTGCTGGGCTTTTTTAGCTTGGGAGACTTTTGATGACTGCTTCTATTTCCTAGGAGCTATAGGTCTATTTAAATTGCTTTTCTGTTCTTGATTTAATTTTGGCAAGTGATATCTATCCAGAAAATTGTCAATTTCCTTTAGATTTTCAAATTTTGTGGAGTGCAGGTTTTCAAAGTATGACCTGATGATTCTCTGGATTGCCTCAGTGTCCGTTGATATGTGCCCCTTTTCATTTCTGAATCTGTTAATTTGCATGTTCACACTCTGTCGTTTTGTAAGTTTGGATAAAGGTTAGTCTATTTTGTTGATTTTCTCAAAGAACCAACTCTTTGTTACATTTGTTTTTTGTATTGATTTCCTAGTTTCTGCTTTATTGATTTCAGCCCTCAATTTGATTATTTTCTGGCGTCTACTCCTCCTGGGGGAGTGTGCTTCTTCGTGTTCTAGAGCTTTCAATTGTGCTGTTAATTCTCTAGTGTAAATATTCTCCAGTTTCTTCATGTGGGCACTTAGTACTATGAACTGCTTTCAAAGTGTCCCATAAGTTTGGGTATGTTTTGTCCTCATTCTCATTGAATTCTAGGAAGTCTTTAATTTCTTTTTTTATTTCTTCATTGACCCAGGAATGGTGCAATTGTGCATTATTCAACTTCCATGAGTTTGTAGGGTTTCTGCAATTTGTGTTATTGTTGAATTCTAATTTTAATGCATAGTGGTTTGATAAGGTGCATGGAGCTATTCCAAATTTTTTGTACCTGCTGAGGTTTGTTATGTTGCTAAGTATGTAGTCGATTTTTGAGAAGGTTCCATGTGGTGCTGAGAAGAAGGTATATTCTTTTTTATTTGGGTGGAATGTTCTATAGATGTCTGTTAATCCCAATTGGGTCATAACTTCTATTAGTTCCTTTGCTTCTTTGTTAAGTTTCTGTCTGGTAGTCCTGTTTAGAGGTGAGAGTGAGGTGTTGAAGTCTCACACTATAAGTGTGTGGGGCTTTATATGTGATTTGAATCTTAGTAATGTTTCTTTTATGAACATAGGTGTCTTTGTTTTGCTTTTTGTTTTGTTTTGTTGTTTTTCTTTTTTTTTTTTCAAGACAGAGTTTCTCTGTATTGTTTTGGAGGTTCTCCTGGAATTGGCTCTGTAGACCAGGCTGGCCTTGAACTCACAGAGATCTGCCTGTGTCTGCCTCCCGAGTGCTGGGATAAAAGGTGTGGGCCACCACTGCCTGGCTCCGTGGGTGCCTTTGTATTTGGGGCATAGATGTTCAAAATTGAAACTTCATCTTAGTGGATTTCTCCTGTGATGAGTATGAAGTGCCCTCCTTCATCTCTTTTGATTGATTTTATTTTAAAATCTAATTTGTTAGATATTAGGATTGCTTCCCCTGCTTGTTTCTTGGGTCCCCTTTTCATTTCTGATTTTGTTAATATGTATGTTCACACTCTGTTGTTTTGTAAGTTTGGATAAAGGTTTGTCTATCTTGTTGATTTTCTCAAAGAACCAACTCTTCGTTATATTGATTTTTTGTATTGTTTTCCTAGTTTCTGCTTTATTGATTTCAGCCCTCAGTTTGAGGTAATGTCTGTCTTTGAGGCTGAGGTGTGTTTCTTGTATGCAGCAGAAGGATGGGTTCTGTCTTCGAATCTATTCTGTTAGCCTGTGTCTCTGTATGGGTGAGTTAAGACCATTAATATTGAGGGATATTAATGACCACTGATTGTTCATTCTTGTTTGTTTTGGAATAGTTGATGGTGGTGGAATTATATGTGGATTTCCACCTCTTTTCTTTTGGCTGTTGGTAAGGTGGGATTATCTATTACCTATGTTTTTCTGGTTGTAGTTAACTCCCTTGGGTTGGGGTTTTCCTTCGAGAACTTTCTGTAGGGCTGGGTTAGTGAATATGTATTGTTTAAATCTGGATTTGCCATGGAATATCTTGTTTTCTCCATCTATAGTGATTGAAAGCTTTGCTGGGTATAGCAGTCTAGACTGGCATCCATGGTCTCTTGGTGTTTGTAGAATATCTATCCAGGACCTTCTGGCTTTCAGAGTTCTGATAGGTTTGCCTTTGTATGTTTCTTAGCCTTTTTCCTTTGCTGCCCTTAATATTCTTTCTTTATTCTGTATGTTCAGGGTTTTTACTATTATGTGGTGAGGTGATTTCCTTTTGTGGTCCACTCTATTTGGTGTTCTGTAGGCTTCTTGTACTTTCATTGGCATGTCTTTCTTTAAGTTGGGAAAGTTTTGCCAGGCGTTGGTGGTGCATGCCTTTAATCCCAGCACTTGGGAGGCAGAGGCAGGCGGATCTCTGTGAGTTCGAGGCCAGCCTGGTCTACAGAGCTAGTTCCAGGACAGTCTCCAAAACAATACAGAGAAACCCTGTCTCAAAAAACCAAAAAAAAAAAAAAAAAAAAAGTTGGGAAAGCTTTCTTCTATGATTTTGTTGAATATGTCTTCTCCCACTTTGAGGTGTATTTCTTCTTTCTTCACCTTCTTCTATACCTATTATTCCTAGGTTTGGTCTTTTAACGGTGTCCCATATATCCTGGATATTTTGTGTTAGGGATTTGTTGGACTTAAGATTTTCTTTGGTCAACGAATCTATTTCCCCTAGTGTATCTTCAACACCTGAGATTCTGTCTTCCATCTCTTGTATTCTGTTGTATTTGTAGTAACTGAACGTTTGCCCAGCTTTTCTATTTTCAGCCTTCCTTCAGACTGTGTTTTTTTTTTTTATTATCTCTATTTCAGCTTTCAACTCTTGCACTGTTTGAATTGTTTCTTGTAATTTTTGCTTTGCCTTTTCCTCTCTTTCTTGCATTTGTTGAAGTTTTTGGTTTGTCTTTTCTTCCATTTCTTGTAATTCTTGCATTTTTTAGATTGTTTTTTCCTCCATTTCTTGTATTTTTGGTTTGTTTTTTCTTCCATGTCTTTAAGGGATTTTCTCATAACCTCTTTGAGGGCCTCAATCATTTTCATGAAGTTATTTTTAAGGTCTTTCTCATCTGCTTCTTCCACAACAGACTGTTCAGGTCATGTGGGTGTAGATTCTGTAGTTTCTGGCGGTGTCATATTGGTTTTTCTGTTAGTGGGTATGTTTTTGTATTGTCTCCTTCCCATCATTTCTTCCCGTGGGTGCAGAAGGAGTCTTTTCCTCCCCTGGTGGGTATGTGACTACAGTTCCTTTCCAGTGAGTGGGAGCAGGTCCAGTACCCTGGTGGTTTTCCTCTTGTGTGGATGGAGGCCATCCTAGTATTGGGACCTTAGCAAACTCTGGGTAGACTGGACCCTTGTCTTGTCTGTCCTGTGGGTGGAGATTGGGATTTGGAAGCTGACAGTCTCTGGGCAGGATGAATACTGTCGGGCTGGGATCTGGATCCCCTGTGTGTAGGCCTCAGGTCTCCAGTGTTTCTGCTTAGGCCACCGGAAGTTAGGCTTGCCTCACCTCCCCTGTCCTGTGAGTGGAGATTGGGACCTGGAAGCTGGCAGTCCTGGGCGGGCTGATTCCTGTTGGGCTGGGATCCCCGGAATTGGTTTTTATTGTTTATTTTTATTTATTTTTGTTTGTTTTGGGGCTCCTATTGGGATTAAACTTAAACCATGGGTATTATGTGCTAGAAAGGTACTCTGCCAGTAAATACTGTACTGACCAGATCCTTACACCTTCCATTTCTCCTTTTCTTCTTCCTTTTCCTCCTCCTCTTTCTCTTCTTCCATTATTTTGGGGTTAGAAGTTAAGTCCCAGGCTTTGTGCATACTACACATACCCAACCACTAAACTACATCCAGAAGTCTAAATTTCTCCCTCAGCCTTATCATATATTTTTTTAATTATTCCGGACTTGGGAGCTTACCTTAGGGCCTAGTGTATGCTGGGTAAACTCTCTACCACTGAGCTACACTCTAGCCCATATACTGAACAGCTTGACCTAAAAAAAAAAACAAAAAACTTTAAAAATTGCCCCAAATAGAAGTCTCTCTGACCTTCCCTCCTCTCAGTCCTTCTATCCCTCCCCTTCCAGGTAAGGGGTATTCTGTAATGTTCCCTCACCTGCCCCAAGTCCACACTCAGCAGAGAAGCAGCCACCTCTGGTCCTTTCTCAGAGCTTCTATCAACTAAACCCACACCACAGGAAGATAAAAGTCAGGCAGTCAGTCCAGCTGGACAGACCTGTCACAGGTCTTTGTTCTCCATTTTATTACAAGAATCATTTACCAACCACCATCTGTAAGCCAACCAGATCTTGCCTCAGGCCATTGGATATTCTCCAAGCCTACTGTATTAGCCTGAAAAGTAACTACACCTCCTGGGTTCCTTCTCCTACTTCCCACAGGGGAATAGTTGTGTGTCTATTGTGTGTGTCTGCTGTGGATGTAGGCAGTGTGTGCATATAGGCATGCAGTTTTGTTTACCCATGTGAACAGATGCAGAGGCCAGAGCAGGACCTCAGTGTCTTCCTCTATTGATTTCCACCTTGTTTCCCTGACACAGTCTCTCCCTTTTCTTGCCTAGGCTAACTGGCCAGTGACCTCTCCTAATCCATCCATCTCTGTTCTGTAATGTTACAGTTACAGGCATGCATAGCCATGCATTCTTGGCTTTTTACATGGGTGTTGAACTCAGGTCCTCATGGTTACAAACCAAGTTTTCTTACCCACTGAATCACATCCCTAGCCCAGAACCATGATTTAAATTCCCCATTTGTGCATTAATTCATCTAGGCACGTCTGCCTTCCTTTTCATTTACTTAATTTTTATTTATTGGCTTTAGATTTGTTGTATTTTGTTTGGTTCAAGGCAGAGTCTCGGCCTAAGCTGGCCTCCAACTTGCCAAGTAGCTGAGGATGACCCTGATTGCCTAATCTCCCTGCCCTTGACTCCTAGCTGCTAAGATTGTACCTGTGTTTGCTCTATTATCAGACCATAGGGTGTTCTGCCGCCACTCTCTGCCTGTCTCCTTTGCTTTGGATCAGCCTTCTGCTATAGACTCTGCTTAGACACAGTAATCACTCAAGGAATGTTTGTCGATCTAACCCATTCATGGTCTCTAAGATAAGAGTGAGACAGGCATGTAACTGTTAGCTCTTTGCATCTGATTCTCCTCCTCTTATAACACCTAAGGTCTCAATTCTCTCCCAAAACATGTGATCATCTTGGATTCTGGTATTCTGGATAGCCAGAGCTTCATAAGACAGACCTTCATCAGATGAGAACAGGTCTCCAGATGACAAGGATAATCATGAGACCACACTGTGACGAGGATTGCTTCATTGTCCACACTCTTGTTCTATACCTCAGTTCTTCCTCTACTTAAACCTAAAGCTTGTGTCCATCCCTGACCAACTTCCCAAAGTTGTCCTTAGACCTCTTCTCTCTGTTTGTCAACATTTCTCATATGCTTAATTGGCATATAGGGATGGGTGGCTGAGCCTAGCTTGTTGGGGTTGTAGTTAGTACCATTGTCCTAAAACACTATTTACATGCAGACATAATAGGAGTCCTTCATTTTTACATAATTCATTTATTTTTATTTTATATGCATTGTTGGTTTTGCATGCATATCCTTGGAACTGGAGTTACAGACAGTTTTGAACTGCCATGTGGGTGCTTGGAATTGAACCCAGGTCCTCTAGAAAGAAAGAGAGAGAGAGAGAGAGAGAGAGAGAGAGAGAGAGAGAGAGAGAGAGAGAGAGAGAGAAAGAAAGAAAGAAAGAAAGAAAGAAAGAAAGAAAGAAAGAAAGAAAGAAAGAAAGAAAGAAAGAAGGAAATGCCTTCTAACCTGTTGTCAATGTCTGGTGTTTGCTATACCATGGTCAGAGGTCTGGTTTCTAGGGAGGCCTCTGGTTCTGATCATACCTGTAACTTCCATTTCCCATTCTGAGACTGAATGGATGAAAAATTGAAAGAGGAAGATCTGTTCCCAAAGCCATAAACTGAACTCCAAGCACTTGACCGTCACGGAGGCATTTCTTACTACCTCAGCAGATCCACCAGAAGACCAATGTACTCCTCACCTCTGTTGGGTTACTGTCTGTGAGAATTAGGAATTGCAAATATAAGAGAATTCAAATCAATCCCCATGGTCAGCAGTGGACATCAAAATGGAATAATGTGAGCAGCAGGGTTGACAGACAGAGGCAAGCCTGCCCATCTAGGAGATTTTTCTCTAAATAAGTGAACTATGTTAAAATAGCATCTCCTCCACCCCACCCCGCACCCCCAGTAACACATCAGCATTTCTCCACATTAGAATGTCATATTTTCTGCAACAGCAGTCACTGGATTAATGACGGGAGCATCCCTTCTGGTTCTCATTTGGAGATGAGTTCTGTTCCCCTGGACAGTTTCAAGCGTGGAAGTGTATTTTGGTCTACCATTTTCTTGTCAGTGATACCAAGAATAAAATCGGAAGGAAAGCAAAGTTTCTGTTGAGAGGCTCTGAGGAACACTGCTTGTTGGCCTCGTGAAAATCTCTTAACCCGAATTTTGACAAGGTGAATATTCATGACTGTGACTGGAAGGTTGCTGGCCAGAGGAGAATAAAGAAGCTTGTAACAGAAGTTGCAGAAAACTAGGTCAGTGTAAAAGCTGGTAGAGGAATCAACTAACTCGACAATAAATATGCAAACATCCCCAAGGTCACAAACTGGAGGAGCTTAAAAAGTTCCTGACCTACCTGCTGCCTCTGTTCCTGTGACTGGTTTGATAACACCGTGACTTTCATTTCTCAGTTCACCTGATCCATCAATCCCATACCCCTTTGCTGCAATGGTTCTCAACCTTCCTAATGCTACAATCTTTTTTTTTTTTTTTTTTTTTTTTTTTTTGGTTTTTCAAGACAGGGTTTCTCTGTATTGTTTTGGAGGCTGTCCTGGAACTCGCTCTGTAGACCAGGCTGGTCTCGAACTCACAGAGATCCGCCTGCCTCTGCCTCCCGAGTGCTGGGATTAAAGGTGTGCGCCACCAACGCCCAGCGCTGCTACAATCTTTTAATACAGTTCCTTATGTTATGGTGACCCCCAACTATAAAATTATTTTAGTTGCTACTTCATAATGTAATTTTGCTACCGTTATTATTTGTAATGTAAATATCTAATATGTGAGGCTCATGTGGTCGCTATCCACAGGTTAGTAGGTCAGTCATACTTTTATTTTTTTCTTTCTCTTTATTTTTTTAAACAGTGTTACAGGAAAGAATGCAATCTGCCTCCAGGTGACTTGATGGGGGATGTCCTTCTGTACATATGTTTCTCTTATTGGTTGATGAATAAGGCACTGTTTGTTCAGTAGCAAGGCAGAGAATATAGGCAAGGCTGTAAGACTAGGAGAACTGGGGAGAGGAGGCAGAGAGAGAGGCCGCTAGGGAGAGACACCATGTAGAGACCAGGAAGATAGAACACACCAGGCGTTCTCTGGTAAGATGAGGCCATGTAGGAATACATGGATTATGGGCTAATAATTAAGACAGAGCTAGCCAAACATTTTATACTTAATATAAGTCTTTGTGTGTTTATTTGGGGCAAAGCAGCTGTGGGACCAGGCGGGGCATAAACCTCGAGCTACAGTGGCTTAAAGCAAAAACACTGAGATTTGCTCCATCTGTTTCCCAGACAGGAAAAAGACCGGGATATAGGCAGGTCTTCTGATCTACCAGTTCTGTTGTGTTGTTTTGGTTTGTAGAAGGGAAAGTCTCAAAGGATGAAGAATGCCTTGACTGGTTATGGGAATATACTTAGGCATAAAATGAGGGGCCCGCAGGAAGAAAGAGAAGGGGATATGAAAGCGCAGAAACTTTCCGCTTGTACCATCCCATGCTTCAGTCACAGTTTAAGTGCTTGTGAGGGTCATCCCTTGAGCTGCAAACTGATGAGTTTCTGTCCTGTGGGGCAGAAGAGATGGAGCTAGCTCTATGTCCCTAACCCCCTCCCCAGTGTGTGTGTGTGTGTGTGTGTGTGTGTGTGTGTGTGTGTGTGTGACAGGATCTCTCACTGGACCGGAAACTTGCTGATTAGGCTGAGCCAGCTGGCCAGCCAGCTCCAGGAGTCCCCGTGCTGCTGCCTTCCCAGTGCTGGGATGACTTAGAAGGCTGCTATAATCCCATTGGTGAGATCTGGGGAGGAGATTTCAGTATGTGACTTTTGGGAAGATAGACTCTGTCTGCAGAGAGAGCGAGCTTGTCTTTGTTTCTTACTTTCCCTACCAGTTTCCTGCTTGGAGGAGAGGAGAAAACCTGCGGAACGAACACAGAAAGGGATGGAAGAGGGTTTGCTGAGAGAGAGGGCCTCTGGGCTGAGCTTTCAGCAGTCTGAGAGTGGAAACAAGTGGGAAGGAGCTTTTGAGATCTGTAAACATGAGTCATGTACTGGCTTTCTTAACTTCTCGTTAAAGAATGGGGGGAGCTGGCCCCGTATACTTACCATATAAATTAAGGTATGTTATGTGACCAATAAAAATAGGAAGGGCATATCTTCCTTTTTATTGATACTATTTTTTCTATTGTATTTGTATAAGTGTTTTTACCTGTACGTATGTATGTGTATCACATGTGTGTCTGGTGCCAGTGGAGGCAGGAGAGAGCTAGGTTCACCAGAGCTGGAGTTTTAAGCTGTTGTGTGCTACCTGATGTGGGTGCTGGGATCTGAACTGCTGTCCTCTACTACAGCAGTAAGGTTCCTAGCTGCTGAGCTCTCTCTATCCCTGTGACTTACTTTTATAACCCTATTTTGTTTGGTTTGAGACAAAGTCTCACACTGTAGTCCTAGCTGCCCAGGAATTTACTATGTAGCCCAGGCTACTCTCTTGCAGTGACCCTCCTATCTCACTTGACCCCATGTGGGGGCTTCTGAATTTCTTCACAACCCAGTTCCAGACAGGGTGAGATTCATGCTAACCTCAGAATACTCCAGACGTTTGCAAATATATTGGGATGTGGAACTGTCACAATCACTAATGTTTATGGAGACCTTGCCACATGAAGGGACTATGCTAAATACTCATATTCAACAGCTCCCATGATCCAAAGACACATGCCTTATGTGATGGAACAAGACACGAAAATTCAGAACGGTGCTGCCTCACTGAGATCATTCTGTCTGACTCTGAAGCTAGGTTTTTAAAAAGTTAGAAAACCAAGCTCCATTTAGGAACAGCCTTTCCTCGGGATAGAACCAAAAGCCAGGCTTCATCCGGCTTAGAATCAGCTGTCAGTCAGGCTTGGAGGAAGAAGCAAACAGGCTGTCCCATGTTTGAAATGGCTCATTGTTTTTTAGAACCCAGTTAGCTCCCAGTGAGCCAACAAATTGTCTGCAGACAGTTGAAAACAGCTCTTACACAATGGCTGCAGAGTCTGGGTGACAATAAGATGTAAAAGAAGCAGGAGGAGGGTTTGTTACCAGCCTCCCTACCTAATTGCCAGGGAGGATAATGAGTTCAGGTGAGGACACTGCCTGCTCAGAATTCAGCCTTTGTTTTCTCCTCCCAAGTTGTGAATCACCTCTTTTGCCCCCGAGGTGTTTTAAATTCTGCCTTTGGGGCAGATTGAATTGTTGATTTCAAATACAAATTTTGTTATTGCCATTCAGGGTTTTATTATGCTATTCAGACAATGGATGGGAAAATGCATGAAACTATTGCTTATCCATATGTGTGTGTAAATATACAGTGCATGTATGTGTGTGTTTGTATGCATATATGTATGTGTGCATGTATGTACATGTGGTGTGTGTGCATACATGTGTGATATGCAAGTGCATTCACCTGTGCATATGCATTCCGAGGCCAGAGGAGGAAGATGGGTGCCATTCTCGCATCACTCTTCATTTTGTTTTTTGAGACAGAGACTCTCTCTCTGATTTAAAGCTTGTTGTTCGGAAAGGCTGGCTGACCAGAGAGCCTCTAGGAGAGACTCCAGCCCACAGCGTTGGGGCCACAGGCACCTACAGTTGCCATGCCTGCCTGACTTTTACAGGGTGCTAGGGATTTGAACTCAGGTCCTTTTAACTCAAGTCCTTTTGCTTGCATAGCAAGGATTCTTAGCTGCTGAACCCTCTCCCCAGCCCCATTGTTATGCTTTATTTGAAGTAATAGTTAGCTCATTTGGTGCTCAGACAACCTCTGGTCTCCACTGTACTGTGTGGTTCAAGAACAGCATCACTCCCAGACAAAGTCAAGTAGATGTATTTAAAAGCACCTGCCAAATGCCATCTCTGGGACTTGGTGCATAGAGGGGCTCTGTTACAATATGGTACGAGGCGGACCTTGGCGGGTGGATCCAAACTGAAGTGGCTAAGAGACAAACATGCCATTCGGGCATGGCAAGTTTTATTGGGGGAAGGGAAGGGAGGAGAGAAGGGAGAAAGGGGCAAGAGAAAGGGGGGAGGGGAGGGAGTAGGCAGAGTTCCGCCTTTTAAAGGAACCGCACAGCAGGCCAGGGTATGGGGTGACACACTCAGATAGGTCCCCCAAGAGGCGGGGCCAAGGCATGCCTGGAGCTAGCAGGCTCCACCTGTGTATTGTCCTCATTAAAAAGCAAAGCTGTCACTTTTGTGCCCTTTGGATCCGTCTGCGCCTTCCCACAGAGTCAACTCCACACGATCTGAATGTAGGAGAAAATTTACTGTTCTCTGTCATTTTGATTTCAGTCAAAAGTCACCGGGGCACAAAGAACAGTTGAAAGTACTGAGGATAACAAGAAATAATGTAATCTAGAAAAAGCAAAAAGCAACAGGCAACCAGCAGTCACTCCAATGCTAGTCTTTAGACTGGCTTCACCAAGGACCACATTCTGTTGTCTGTTTCCCTTGTAGAAGCAAATTCAACAGGTCAATAAATGGGTCTCAATTTGTCTGCAATCTGAGCACTGGCCATGTGTCAGAAATTAAGCAAAAAGCTCGAATAAGAAAAGGCCATAGGCTTGTAAACCCGGCACTTGAGACTGTAAATTCAAGGCCAGCCTGGGCTACAGAGACTCTGTCCCCAAAAGACAAAACAAACATGAAAAGTATGCCTCCCTGCCCTTGGACTGTCTGTCTCATCCCCAGGGGAAATGGCAGCACCCTGCAACCAGAATGGAGGTGTGTGTAGAACAGCATGGGGTATTTCTCATTCAAACCACTGGTCTGCTGAGGGAGACCTAAGGCTCTGAAAACAGATTGAACAGAGGGTGGCCTCAGGAGCAGTGGTTTGTAATTGTGCCTGGGAAGCTTGGAATCACCAAGGTCAATATGTCAACACCCCTGGAGGTGGTATGAGCTCAGGAAATGACACCCCAAAATCTCCAGCTAGGGTGTACTGCTCCTGTGTGCCTAGGGCGTAAAGCGGCAGAGACTCTCTCCAAGCTCCAAGCTCCACCCGCTCACCTGCCTCAAGAGGACTCTCCAAAAAGAACAAAGGGTTTTCAGAATCCTCTCATCAAGGAAAATCAACCTGGTCGCAGGAGAGGAGACATGGAGGTCGCCATCCTATAGGGTGACCACCCTGAGAAGTCCCTGTCCCCTTCCTCCCAGCCAGTTTGGTTTCTATAGGGCAAGTGACCCTCCTGCTGCTGCTTTCCTGGTTCTGGGGATGCCTGTGTACACAAATGTAATGAAATATGTCTTTTCTCCTGTTAACCTGTCTTGTGTGTCCATGTAATGCATATTCCAGCCAAAGAATAACGAGAAGTCACTTTTGAATCACCTGCCTTGAGGTCAAATTCATCCTCAATTGTGAACCACTAGTCTAGAGATCCTGGGTCTCAGGCTAAACCAATTGCTGTGACTTCAGTGATCCCTTACAAATCTACATCAAAACCTCATGGGTTTGTTGCTGTTGTCGTTCATTTGTTTGTTTGGCGAGATAGGGTCTCAAGTATCCCAGGTTGGCCTTGAGCTTGCTAAGGATAACCTTGAATTTCTGATCCTCCCAATGCCAGTATCCAAAGATAGGAATTACAGGTATGCATGTACCAGCACACCTTGTTTTAAGTGTCAGGGATCAGACCCAAGGCTGTGTGTGGGCAGGTACTTTACCAAGTGAGTTACATTGCCAACACTTATGCTGAAATTTAATTGACATGAAACACTATTGAGTGGAACTTAAAGATGTGCTTAGGGAATGAGAAGGGTTCTGCTTTCATGGATGAGTTCATACTGTTACCCAAATGACCCAAGTATCATGGGAACAGGTTTCTGATACTAGGGTAAGTCAAGCCCCAAGCCCCATTGTCTCTCTTGCTCTTGAGTTCCCTGTTTTTCCATTTGCCTCCCAGCGTGTAGTAAGGATGCCCTTAGCGGACACAAGTGTCATACTCTTGAACTTCCTCGTCTCCAGAAATTCTAAGAAATGTCTTTTCTTTTAAATTACTCAGTTTGCAGTACTCTGTTGTAGTTATAGAAAAACTAAAGATGACACTTGTTGGAACTCAACACCACGATGACCCCACACCCTCCCCCCCCCCCCCCACGATGGACCGGGCACGCAACGTGGTGAGGTCACGTCATGGCTACTGCACTCCTTACGGGACTGAATAAGGACTCAGTACGCATGTGCAAGCTTCCACTTTTAAGTGAGACTCTCCACGTGTTTGCCCCTTCCCCTTCCTCTTTGCTCTGTGCTCTTCCTCTTACCCTCTTCATCTCTTCAAGTCTCTCTCACTCTCGCTCTCCCCCTCCCCCCACTTGTAATAAACTCTATGGTTAATTTGTCTCTCCCGTTCATTTTCCATCTAGCGAACTTTCTTGAATTTAAGCAAAATAGCAACAACACCAGTTCTTCCAATGACATGCATTTGAATACCCCAAAGATCTTTTAAAATGCAGGTCCATGCCCAGAAGGCCTTGGCTGTGGCACCTCAGAGTTTGCCCTTGTCACAAGCTTCAAGGTAACGCCGATGGTGCTAACCAGAAAACATCCTCAAACAAGCAGATTCTAATCCTTGCATACAGCCAGCGCCAGTGTAAGTACTGATTTGACTCTAACAAGGACTATGTGTATCACAACTTTCTATGCATGTGCTTCATAATGTTCATGACCTCCTATCACATCTTTTAGGAGCCCACGGATACACCGACACCATAATCCTAGCCAGGAGCTCCTGCTGCATTCATTTGTATATGCTATATCATTCGCTTTGAAAACCCTTTCTTTGATAACCACACCATTAATCTTTCTAGCTATAAGAAGAATAATTACAATTTGATCTTTATTGACAGCAAATGCTTCTATTTTGTCATGGGATGCTTCCTTAATATAATCACACTATATGATTTATCTGAAGGACATTTGGGATGATAACAAAAAAAATTGTTGTCCCTTTAAATAATCTAGGAGTTAAACTTCAAGCCAATAAACCCCGTGTATTAGAACAGGTATGGTTTGGGAGAGTGAGCTGGAAATCATACTTCTCAAAATTAAGGAATGTGCTCTCCTCAGCATATATAACTGGGCTCAAATTACCTACTGTGGAGCAGTCTCTGTACACTGTGAAAATGTGTTGCTATCATTGTTAATAAAAAAGATGATTGGTTAAGGGCGAGGCAGGATTTTTGAGACAGAGTAACTGCAGGGAAGAAGGAGGGTGGAGTCAGAGAAGATGCCAGCTAGATTGAAAGGAAACAGGGCATGTACAAAATGAGGTAATAAGCTGTGAGCTGCATGGCAGCACATCGATGAATAGAAATGGGTTAATTTAAATTGTAAGAGCTAAGAGCTAGTTAGTGACAAGCCTAAGCTATTGGCTGAGCATTTATAATTGATATTAGGCCTCTGTGGTTATGTTGGTAACTGACAGGCATGGGGGAGAAAAAGTCCACCTATCATTATCCTTTGGTATCTGGGAGTGATTGAGTTTAGGACTATAAATTCTCAAACTTGCATGTGCTCAAGTCTCCTATATAAAAATGGGTACTATTTGCTTATAATTTATGCTCATTTTCCCTTTTAGCCATAGATAGAGTATGTAAAATACCCAGTAAAGGTAAATGTAAATGCCACATGAGAGTTTAAACCATGCTGCTTAGAACATAATGACAAGAAAAGTTTTGTTATATACAACGGAAATCTTTTAAGTCGTAAAGAAGAAAGAAATTATGTCATTTGCAGGAAAATGAGTGGGACTGGAGAGGATATACTAAATTAGCCTAAATTGTGGTTCCTTGATTTTATGTAGATACATATAATTATATATATATAATGACATGAAAGTAGACAGGAAAACTATCTAGGACAACAGAGGGAGGAATGGGCAGGGAACGGGGTAAATATGGGGAATATATATTCCATGTACACTGCATACCTACATACAATTTTTTCTTTTCTTTCTTTTCTTTCTTTTTTTTCTTTCTTTTCTTTCGTGTGTGTGTGTGTGTGTGTGTGTGTGTGTGTGTGTGTGTGTGTGTGTGTGTGTTATTTTCAAGATAGGGTTTCTCTGTGGCTTTGGAGGCTGTCCTGGAACTAGCTCTTGTAGACCAGGATGATTTCGAACTCACAGAATTTAATCCCTCCTGAGTGCTGTGATTAAAGGCGTGCGCCACCAATGTCCAGCCACTTACATACAATTTTTAAAGGAGGAAAACATTTGTAAATGTTATATACAGATAGATTTTATTTTGTTCTAATTTTTCTGGTGGGGGGGTGTTGAAATTCAGTATGTAGCTGAGTATATGTAGACCAGGCTTGCCTTAGACTTGCTATACGGCCCAGGCTAGCCTCAACTTTCTATTTGTAGTCCTGATTGAGTCTTCCAAGTGCTGGGATTACAGATGTGTGCCACCATGTCCCATCTTTTTTCTGGGTATTTTCAAGGTTAAGTTGACGGTGTAGACATAAAACTGTGGATAACAAAGGCTGGCTCTACTGCTCTCCAAAGACTCTACTCAATGTCACTGCTAGGAATAGACCCACCTGGCCTATGAATATTTATGGGTCCTTCCACGAGAGCAGAGAGCCTGGCAGTTAAGATGCTGGAAAGCAGCCAACACACACACATACATACCCTTGCTTTTAAGGTGTGAGAAGCGCCCCCCAAAAAAACCCAGATGATAATGTCCTTTTGACATGGCTGGCAGCTGTCACTGGCCTCAAGAAGTGTTGCATGGAAGCTGCGATGGCTCTGCAAAGATCTTGGGGAAGGACATTATGCAGGAAAGCAGGGCAATGTCAGTGTTCATGGGAAGGTGGTGAGCTGAGACTTTGGGAAAAGGAGAGTATAAAGTCAAAGCCAAGAGAAGCAGAGCCATGTCCCTGCTCTGCCACTGGCCAGCTGGAGGAACGTGAAGCAGTGTCCCCTGATCTTTTGTATCTCAGTGTCACAACAACAAGGGGGTGACCTAGATCTGCTGTTCTCAAACTTGGCTGAGCATCCGAATGACCTGGGAAGCTTTCCAGACACCGATGACTTCATTGGTCTGGAGTTAGGCTTTAAACCTGGGGATCGTTAACAGCCCCTAGGTGATTCTAATATCCACAGCACAGTGGGGGCCCTGAGCTAGATGATCTGTGAAGTTCTGCTCCACCCTTCCAACAGCTGATAAGGGGCAGTGACTTCCATCAGCCCAGCCCCCTCTGCATCTCTAGCAAAGATCTATCTAGCCCCTTTCTTACAATTATCATTGTATGGTATGGATAGACTGCTTACGTAACTCAAAGGGCTGAAATTCCATCCCGGGCCAGTAGTCTTTTCCCAGCTGGAGGAGGTAATGGGATACTCCCTGCAGGGTTTCGATCTGTCTCCAGACCTCTCCAAAACAAATGTACTTTTCCAGCCTTTTCAACTGTAGCAGTAAAAAAAAGAAAGATCGTAGCCACAGACATTTCCTTCATAGACAAGGCAAGCACAGAAATAGCTCTCAGCTTGCTATCCAGGTAAGCTCAGGACAAATTTAGAAACCCTGTAACTTGGACCATCATCCCAGGACCTGAAGTGAGGATTTTGTTTTGTTTTATTTTGTTTTTTCACTCTTTGATTCTCCAACCTTTTCTAATACCCTAAAATGTAATCCAAAGACACAGGTAGGGTTCACAAAGGCCAAGGCACTGCTAATGACCAAAGCCACTAAATTCCAGCTCAAGCAGATTAGCCCAGTTAAATCCTTGGCATTAGAGTCTGGTATAACACCCAGGCCTGCTGAGACACCTCCTCCATCCTGCTGGGAAATCCTTCCTAAACCCCCAAATAGCAACTTAATCTGTGGAGGAAACAACAAAGGAGGCGCTAAGTATAGCCAGCACCTTGCCTGGAAAGGACAGCATCCTTTAGAATGAAATGTGTGCCACGAGAAATATTTTAAATTTTCCACTAGTCCTCTCAAGAAAGAAAAAAGAAGTTCATGAAATTAATTTCAATTAATATTTTGTTTTTCCCTATATGACATACAATTATCATCTTTTGGCTAATGGGATATTTTGTAGCTTCTGCTTTTTAGCAAGTCTTCAAAATCCCATGAGTATTTTTCATCTACAAGCAGGTGAAACTATATACACTTCCCCTGTTCCATAGGCCACATGTGCTAGTGGCTGACACTTTGAATGACAGGGATCAGGGGCCGCTCTTCACTTATGCAGTGCTGAGAGCAGGGGATGCAGTGAATGGTGCCCAGTAAACACCTCTCTCTCTCTCTCTCCCTCTCTCTTTCTCTCTCTTTCTTCTTCTTCTTCTTCCTCTTCCTCCTCCTCCTCTTCTCCTTCTCCTCCTTCTTCTTCTTCTCCTTATGTATGTGGGCAATAGGATTCACACAACTTGGAAGGGGGAAAAGGCAAAGCAAATAACCTGAGGGAAAACGAGGGGAAGTGCCACACATGGTAGTAGTGTCGTGCCCAAATCCTGAAACCCCAAAAATCACCAAGAGAGCAATTTCGATGCAAAAGGAAAGAGTCTTTTATTGTAGTTGTTTAATGAGCTAACCCCATTAGCTCAAGCCTTTCATCCACTCATTGAGGTGGATGGCTGGAGAAAGACCCCAAGATACCACAAGGCAGGGAATATATTGGGTAACATAAGGGGAGTGTCTAGGGGTACACAACAGTCTCAGGATTGGTGAGCTTCTGGGTTTGGACGGCCTGCCCTGTGTTGATTGGTCAACTGGTTGTTATGGCCCATAGGCCCTCCGAGGATGGTTGCTATGCTCTGCACATCACTGTTGTGCACTTACACATAAAGCACAGCCCCTGCCAGCTAACTTCTGATTGGTTCCTTGCCATGAGGGTATCTGACCTCCTCGTGAGTAGGACAGGAGGGGCAAGGTCAGGTGAGCACGTTAGCCTGTCATGGCTGCTAAAACAGGGGGCTAGTCCCTTCAGTAGAGACCCATGATCCTAGCACTCTGGGACTCCATTAGTGACTTTTCTATTGCTGTGGTAAACCACAAATAAACTCTTTTTTAAATTTATTTTCCACAAATAAACTCTTAAGGATTTATTTATTTTGTTTTATTTTTACAAATATTTTGCCTGTGTGTGTGTTTGTGTACCATGAGTGTCATATGCTCATTCATGGATGTCAAAGGAGGGCATTGGATCCCCTGGAACTGGAGTTACAGAAGGTTGTGTGCTACCCTATGTGCATAGTGTGGGACCATCCCCTGGGGCATGTGCAATCTATCAGTGGCCATATCTCCAGTTGAAAGTGAGTCTTACTCCTCCAGTCATCATCAAATATGAGTAGGTCCACAGCTAATAAGGCATTGGGAGCCCCTCCACAACCCATGCTGGCAATTTCGTTTTAAGACAGGGTCTTACGTATCCCAAGATGCTCTCAAACTCCTGATCTACACATCATAAATGCTGAGGTTTCAAGTATGCACCACTATACCACTTCACCAGACTCTTTACTCATTTTCTCTTTGCAAAATATGTCATGTATTTGTTCGGAACTGGAATGTGTGGGACTGTGGCTTAGGGCTCCAACAGCCACACAAAAGTAAAATCCCAGATCAGAAAGCTTATAGTCACTTCCCCTTTGCTTACGTAAGAACATTTGTTGTGGGATATTTGATTGCACTGTGACACTCAGATAGTGTGTTAATAAAGTTAACTTTGAATTAGAGGGAGCAGCCATTGGCTAGTTGACCAGAATTATCCACAGAGAAATCAGGAATACTGATAGAGAAGACACATAGGAAGGAAGAGGGAGGGACTTTTCCCAGTCTCTTCAGTCTGGGAAGTGTGGAGAGAAGAAGAACTGGTTGTTCCTCCACCACTTTTTTGGTCTATCAATATCTGACTCCTGAGTTTTTATTGGTAATAGAACAACTTAGATTAAAAACAACCAGTATTCATCTGGGTAGCTTCCTATTTCCTGCTTTAAGAGCATTCATCGGGGTAGCTTCCTTTTTTCTACTGTAAGAGCATCATTCATCTTAGTAGCTTTCTGTTCCTGCTGTAAGAACATCATTCATCTGGGTAGCTTCCTATTTCCTGCTGTAAGAGCATTCACCTTAGTAGCTTCCTATTTCCTACTGTAAGAGCATTCACCTTAGAGGCTTCCTTTTTTCTACTGTTAAGAGACTCATTCATCTTAGTAGCTTTCTATTCCTGCTATAAGAGCATCATTCATCTGGGAAATATTCTGTTTCCTGCTGTAAGCGGGTAACTGGCTGTTGGCTTTTGTATTTAAAGAAAAGCAGACCTTCTCTTCTTGTTCCTCATCAAGGTGGAAAGGAGAACCCCTATCCAGGAACTTCACATCGGCAAGTGTTGTGGTCCAAGGCTTTGAATCAAACCAAATATACAAGATTTAATACAGGGCAGCACACACACACAAACGAGGGGAGTGGATCAACCAGGGCCACAGAACAGACTCCGAAGCTGAATTACAACCCCGAATGCCAGTTGAAGCAAGTATTTAAGCACAAAATTCACAAACGTCTGTGCCAACCTACAGTTAGAATTCATCAATCAGAATTCAAAGATTAAAGTCTGAAGGTGAGGGAGTGTAAGTTATGGAAAAATAACTTCTCTGAAACCGGCAACTTTGGAGTTGGAATCCAAGAACATACTGACCTGGACATCAAACATGAACAATGAATTAGGAGTATGGCCTGGATGGCTGTATGGTTCTGCGTAGGCCAAGTTTCAGAATCACGGACAGGTTGCACTGGAGCCAAACACAGAATCAGCAAAGAGGAGGTCATGTGCTGGTCCTACAAGTATGCTGGGATCATGTTTCCTGGCAAAGAAATTTTATCCAAAAGGTCAATAAAATTTTCTCAGAGGGGGAAAAAAACAAAAAAGAAAAGTAGAATTGGCTAAACACATAACACAGTAGCTCTCAACCAGGGAAGATTTTACACTCAGAGCATACCTGACCACGTATGCAGACATTTCTGTGTACACACCTCATCTCTCAGGACAAATGATTTCCTGGAACAAGATTCAGGCTCCATTAGACAGATTATTACTATATCATTATTTAATCATGACCTTGAGATCCGACCCTCTCAGATCAAATGACGTATTGGGATATTTCTTTCAAATCAATAATAGGCAGCCCACAAAGGAATCCCAGTAATTTCCCTAACATTTTATTGTTGTTCCTACTGATTAGGTTAAAATTTGAAATTTTATTTGGTAGACACAAGCCATGGACTTTTGTCATAGACTTTGACCATGTCTCAGAAAGCAAAATGAGAAACTCAAGAGAAGAACAGAGATAACTAGCTCAACCACAGTTTAAAGAATTGGTCAATAGGCTACAATTCTCATCCAAGGCTTGCCCATCTCCTTCACAAATGGTCCTGCTACCCTGCCTTGTTGCAACTCTCACTTGATGAATCTCTGATGGTAACACACAATGATACAAGCCAGATGTAATGGCTTAGACCAGATGTAATGGCTTAGACCCAGATATAATGGCTTAGACCTGTAATCCCAGCATTTGGGAGGCTAAGGATGGATGGAGGATTTCTACATGAGGCCCTGTTTCAAAACACACACACACACACACACACACACAAACATCAACTAAAAACAAATATAAATAGATATAGAAATAATGATATATTTCTCTTGCTTGAGGATAGAAACCCACACAAAGTCTTGTGTCTGGGTAAAACAATACTGGACTATTGTACTTAAGTTAAGCGACAAAGGAAATCTACCTATTTGCTCCAGGAGGTAAACATTTGCTTCTGGGATGTAAGACAAAGGGCTAAGTAAAAGCCCAAACTGACTGCTTGCCCCTGGAGTGGCTATGGGACTCCAGCTTCACCGCACTCAACCAAATCTGGAGACATTAGGTCATAAACTCTACCCTGTTCCAACTAATCCCTCAGCTTCCTAGACCTGCCTGCAAGTTACTAGAGCCACACCCCCAAATTCCACAAAACCTCCCTGAACTTTTACCTTCAGAGACTCTCTCTGTCTCTCTGTCTCTGTCTCTCCTTTCCTTAACCCCATCTCTCCTCCCCTCCTTTCCTCTCTGCCCCCTTCCTGCTCCTCTCTCCCCCACCTCCCTGTAAGTGACCTAACTAACAATCTGATCAGAAAGTTTTTCTCAAGACCCTTTGAAGTTCCAGTCATGGATCTGTGTTTCTATTGAAAAACTGGGGGAAATAATCAAATAAATACAACTCTCTTCCAGGGTAGAAATAACTGGTTGTTTTTAAAGCCTACAGGCAGGAATGTAAATTGGCCCAACCACTGAGAATGTAGTCTGTGCTTCCTTAAAAAGGCTCAAGGCAGAGACTGGGGACACGGCTCAGTGGGTGAAGTGCTTTGCTCAACGTGAGCACCCGACTTGGACCCCCAGAACCTGCATAAGGAAAGCTCAGTGTGGTGGCAGCTGCTTGTAATTCCTAGCACTGGGGAGGCAAAGACAGGTGGTAGAGCAGCATTTGTCACAATGACCAAAAGATGGAAGCAACCTCCGGGTCCGCTGATGAGCGGACAAGTGTGGTACAGCCTAGACTAGACTATTATTCAGCCATAGAAGGAAACTAGTATCAGCTACAGCATGGATCACTCCTCTTGGTTCTGTATCAAGTGTAACAACACAAGACTGAAGAGACAAATATTGTGGGACTCTGCCTCTATGATATCCTATAATAGTCAAATTCATAAAGTAGACTAGTGGTTACTAGAGGGTGGGGGTGAGAGGGAGGCATGTGGTCTTATTGCATAATGGTTATAATCTCCGTTTAGAGGGGTGAAATGTTTTGGCTGCAGTGGTGACAGAGGTGTAGCCACATAATAACATGTAATAAATGTAACAACAATGCCCGGTGATAGAGCACAGACCTGTAAACCCAGTACTTGGGATGTGGACCAGAAGGATCAGGAGCTAAGCAGTGAGTTCAAGACCAGCCGGAGCTGTATGAGACTTCTCCCCAAATGAACGTAGTAAATGTCACCAAATTGTACTCTCGGAAATGGCTAAGGCTGGGGGATGCGGGTCAGTTGTTAGAGCCCTTGCCTGCCATGCACACAGTCCCGGGTTCCGTACTCCAAATTTGCATGAAGGTGAGAACATTCCCATTTTCAACCCTTGCATCATGTAAAACCATGGGGTCGTGTGGAGAGAGGTCATCTGATTGTTCTTCTGGTCTTCTGCCTCTGGTTCTAGGCCCCAGCTTCCTCCAGCTTGCATGCTTGCAGCAGTTGAGTATCAGATTGGGGACGGCATGTTTTTCCAGGGTTGGTATATAGTCAGCATAAACGTTAACCAAGGGAGGTGCTGGAGAGACAGCACGGTCGGTAAAGTGCTTGGAGTTGCATCTCCGGAACCCACGTAAAAAGCCAAGCATGGTGGCCCATGCCTGTAATCTCAGCCCGAGGGGGACAGACGACAGGTGGATCCCTGGTGTGCACTGGCAGCCAGCCCAACTGAATCAGTGAGTTCCAGCTAAAAGTGAGGCTGAGTCCTGAGGAATGCCATTGGAGGTTGCCCTCTGCCCTCCACAGGTACTCAAACAGGATGATGGACAGCCTGCATTGTGTCCCATCTTTTCTGACTAGGGACCTGCAACTGCTGGTTCGCAGGCCAAATAAAGGCAAAAATGAGAGTTAGCCGGAAGAAGAGGCCAGTGGGACGGAAAACCAAAAGAGAAATCAGAGAGTGCAGGAAGGAATAGAGAAAAGACACTAAGGAAGTGGGGGTGGGGTGGTAGAACAAGGAAGTCGAGGAATCCGGAGCGGGTTAGCCTGTAGTTGGAAACTGAGGACCAAATCCCTTCCTCTTGTGGTCTCCAGACTGTAGAGGAGACTTGAGATGGATCCATCACTCAGAATGCAGACAAAGCCGGTGATCCTGAGAGCTAGGGAGCTGCGGTTTTATGGCCCTGTGCTTCGGAGGCAAGCATCAGAGACATAGCACAGGCTAGCCAGGCGCCTCCCAGACCATGCGCCTCTATGCTCCACTGTGCACAGGAGAGCAAGAGGAAAGGGAAGTCTGAGGGAAAGGAGAGGAAAAGGAAAGGGCCTCTTTGGTTAGAAGCTGGGAGAAGGACACTGTCCGCCTCTGCTTTTTCATTATCTACATGGCAAAAACTCTTGACTTATCCCATATTTTCAAGATCTCCCCCCCCCCCCCCCCCCATCAACTCAGCTTTTCTCTCCGCCTGTGTTGTACAGGAAGCCAGGAATCAAAGATGCTTTGGGCTTGGATCATACAGTGTGAACCGGGAAGAACTGAGGTAATGGGGTTGTTAACTATGGAATAAGGACCAGCACGGTGGACGGGGTGGACGGAGCACAAGCCATGGAGAGCACGTTAAACATAATTTATTATAGTGAGACAAAAAGGGGGGGAGACAGACACGACAGAAAGTGAAAGATGAGAGAGAAGAGAGGATGACATGGGAGAGAGCAGAAGACCAGAGAGAGAGTGAGAGAGCATAAGCGGGCAGGGGTCAGTCCTTTAAAGGGGTCCTTTGTACCTGCGTGAAGACTGGTTCTCATGAAACTCTGGGCTGGCCAGAGTGCTGCCTGAGTGCATTTTGCCAGGTAACAGGGAAGGGCAGCATAATGCCTGAACCTTTCAAAAGGGCTCTGCAGGATTCCTCAGCAGAATCACACTGGGTTTCCCTCTCTTCCACCCATAGGTTTCCAGGGAATGCCTTGTGATATTGCCATGTGACTGCATTAGGCACACTCGCACGATGAACTTTAATCACTTAATGTTGGACTCAGGATAAAGATGACGGGAGAAAATGGAAAGAGGTAATTACATACACCACTCCAGTGTCTGCAGAATGCCAGGCATTGTTATAGGCTGCAAATACCTGTCTTCCAGACTAAGCTATTCTTGACTAATTATAGCAACAGGAAAGAAAATGCTTTATACTTTTTATTATCCAGGGTTAGACAAGGCCACTTTTACTCAATTATATAAAGCACTTTGAACATATCCGCCACATCCCCCACTGCCTGCCCCCTTTGGAACCTCTCCCTCCCATCCGTTACCTTTTCTCTCCAGACAGTTCCATTTCTATGCCCATGCCATTGGCAAGTATATGATTCTTATATTTTTTTGTAGTGAGCCTAGTCGTTAACGGCTGAGCCATCTCTCCAGCCCGGCAAGCATATGATTCTAAGGTATTTGTGAAGTCTAGGACCTACAAATGAAAGAAACCATGTGATTTTTGTTTTTCTAAAACAGATTTAATTTCCTCCCCTATGATCATCTACAATTACATACATTTAAATGCTTCTGTTCACTATCTCACTGTTTTAATTCCTTTTACCAGAATGTGACAAAAAGCACATTTTCAGGGAGAACCCTGAGCAACTTTCATGCTTCACCTCATCTTCAAATTTCCTGTTTTGGCAGAATGCTGAGATACAGTCTAAGTCATCCCCCACCCCCACCCCCCACCCCCTGCTCGGTCTCTATCTCTGCAAGACCTAAACCGAGGCACATTCAGGGGGTTGAGTACATGGATAAAACCTGCAAGTGTGAGGACATTAACTCCAATGGAAGACCTTGGCTCTTCCCTTTATCAGTTGGACAGCGCTGAAACCCATCTACTGTTGTGCCCAGACTCTGGACCCTCCCCAAACCACCAAGAGACCAGATTCAATGCAAAAACGAAGCATCTTTTTAAGTATGAATTAACTGGAGTCCTCCATCTGTCCAACACAACAGGTGGAGTAGGAGGGACGCCGAGCAGCAGTGGAGTAGGGGTAGAGCAAAGGGGGTGTCTGGGAGTCTGCTAGTTGCATAGTAACAGTCTCAGGATTGGCCCGACTTCGGGATGGAGGAACCTGTCCTGAGTTGATTGGTCATCTGCAGCTGCAGAAAGGTTACTGTTGTTCATTTGCTTCAAATGCTAGGATAAAGCTGGAGCAGGAGTCCCTGGGTGGAGGACCATGGCAGATTCCATGGCTGGCAAGGGTGACCAAGGCGGAGGGGACAAACACACCAGGCAGACAAGAGCTTGAGTGAGAAGTTTTACTAGAAAGGGGAGGGAGGAGGAAGGAAAGAGAAAAGAGGTAAAGAGACACAGAGAGAAGGCAGAAGAGAAGAGGGAGACAGGAGCAGAAAGAGAGGAGAGCAGAGAGAGAGAGAGAGAGAGAGAGAGAGAGAGAGAGAGAGAGAGAGAGAGAGAGAGAGAGAGAGAGGGAGAAGAGACAGAGAAGAAAGAGAGGAGAGAGAGCAGGAAAGAGCAGAAAGAATAGTAAGAGGCAGAAAGAGAGTGTAAGTGGGGGATCTGTCTTTTAAAGGGGTCCTTTACACCTGCTTGCAGACTAGTATTCATGGAACCCTGGGCTAACCAGAGTACTGCCTGAGTGCATTCTGCCAGGTGACAGGGACAGGCCAGCATAATGCCTGAATCCTTACATTCCCACTTTTATTTATTATTTAAAAAGTGAGAGTTAGGCATGGCAGGTTAGGGAATATGGACGTAGAGTTCTCAAGACTACTTCCTGCTGACCTGGGGGGCGTTGACCATCTCTGGGGAACCTGAGAAAGCTGGGATGCTGCCACGTTCTTGGGCAACTGGTTGTTTCATCACAGTCCAGGCTGTATGGAATTCTCTGGCGCCTCTTAGACCTGGAAAGATGTTGAGAGAAGAATACAAAGTTAAGTTTAGGAAAATTTTTTTTCTTAGGTCCTGGTACTTGAGGGGAGGAGGACCAAAAGATGTAGGAGGGGCTCCCCAGGGGGTCCCAAGATGAGGGAAGGGAGTCCCTGGACCAGGGAAAGGTTGAATAATATCTAGAGTGACTCTCACCTGTTTGGGTGGGTCCAATTCGGCTCCCTGGAACTTACAAGAATTCTTTGAGTTTGTGAAAACATAAATTTTAGGCACATTAGTAGTATATTCATGTCAGAAATGACCTGGTTGAAAGCATTAACACTTTTAAAACTGACAGATGTCTTTAGAACAATGAAAAGCACCTTAATCTTGAGCTTGTATATGAAGTGTATTCCTTCTGCCTGCCGCTTGGGTCCTATTGCCACTTACAGCCCCAAATCACACACAAGACACTATATTAATTATGAAGCTGTTGGCCATTTGGTTGGTTTCTTATTGGCTAGATCTGACTTGATTATTAACCCAAAATTACTAATATATATTTTATAAGGACTTACCTTTTTGAGGATGCACTCCTAAGTGCCTGTTGCTCCTGGGAGATCACATGGCGACAAACTCTCTTCACTACATTACCCAGAATCCTCCTAGACTCCTAGTCCCACCTATCTTGCTTCCCTATTGGCCAACAGTGTTTTATTGCCATGTACACAGAACGACTGCCCCATCACTTGTAGTTACAGTTATGGTCACATAGTGGCATAATACGGTGTTTAGTACTCTGTTGGAGTTGGATTAGTAGCTTATCAGAACTTTATTGATTAATATTAAGACTATGAACAATAGCGTATCGAGAAAGAAGTCTGATAATTTGCATTTGTACACCTTAAGTAAGTTTGTTATACCTTAAAACAGTTTTAGATTCATACATCTTAAGCTTTTATGTTCTTACATAAGCTTTATACCTTAAAACATCTTTTTAAACAAATGAATGATAAAAGTTATATTAAAACCTACCAGCTGTCAAACTGCATCAGAGTTCTTGAGAAGCATAAAAATTTACCTGAGTTAATGATTAAAGAATAACAGAGATTTACTAGCTGGCTGCATGAACAGTCAACCCCATGTCCTCCATAGCTGTTGAGGTCAGAGGCTTTAAGGACACCTGCCTTCTGCTGATAGCATAAGACCTGTGAATTAGGTTCTTTAGGAAGACTTGCCAGCCGTTGGCCCAAACAATGTGGAGAAAGTCAATTCCACTGTCCTCTTGTCCACAGTCCAAAGAGTCTTTTGTAGCAATTGAGGTGAAGCGCAGGATTTCTCAGTGGCTAACGTTACTACTTTTGTGGGTGGAGTTGCTTCAGTGTCCGATCTTCTTTGGAGGAAATGGGCTGATGCCAGATGCTGGCTTGTCTCTCTGTTATGGAAGGCTTTTTAATAAAACATTTCAAATGTCATATTCTCTAGATCTCTGAGCATTTGAGGGCTGTCTGTTTAGTATATATCAGCAGACAAAATTTGTCTTTAGTTACTTACCTTAAGCACATAGGTGGCTAGGTAAGGCTTTATCCCTGTAATTAATTTGTATGGCTACAGATTAGTATGGAGGGTATCTGGCAGTTTCTTCCCAGTAATTAGGGCAATGTCAGGCAAGGTGGAGGGAGGGGGTCTTAGTACACCCTGCTTAGCCTGGGCCTACATCTTGCTGGGTCTTTTCTGCATCCTGTCATGGCTGCCAAAGCAGGGGGCTGGGTGTAGAAGGCCAAAGGCTATGTGAAGTTTAAATTTATTGTTTTCATTTTATGTGTGTTGGAATTTTGCATGCATGTATGACTGTGTGAGGACGCTATATCCCCTGGAACTGGAGTGACAGACAGTTGTGAGTGGGTGCTGGGATCAAACCTGGATTCTCTGGAAGAACAGTCAGTGCTCTTAACGGCACAGCCATCTCTCCAGCCCCTAATTTTAAATTTAAATAGCCACCTGTGGCTTCTGGTTTCAGTCTTGGACAGTTCAGGACTAGTTTCTTGCTATTTTTCCCCAACTCCAGACCAACTAGATCATAACTTTATTTTAACTAGATGTCCAGGACTTTGGGATGTGCACTTAGCTTGAGAATCAGAAGTTTGGCAACCATTGTCTCCCTAGTGCTGGACCAGATTTCCTATACAGCTGCTTCTTCTCCTCTGCCAAAGGATGTGTTTGTGTTGCCTTAAGTCAAGTATCTGTGAAAATTACCTTAATTTGGAAATGGAGTTTATGAAAACATAATCAAGTTAAGAAGAAGTTCAGTCACCATTGTGTCTTTTAGTTACTAATGCTGGATGTGTTTGTGTTGCCTTAAGTCAAGTATCTGTGAAAATTACCTTAATTTGGAAATGGGGTTTATGAAAACATAATCAAGTTAAGAGGAAGTTCAGTCACCGTTGTGTCTTTTAGTTACTAATGCTGTGATGAAACACCATGACCAAAGTGTTAGGTCCAAAACAGACCCCCCAAATGCCAGTGATGGTGACAGTGTCCTAATTAGAGGACCCTGTCCAGGTAAACTGAAGGATTATTATTGCATAAGCAGAATCGTAAATTCAGCATTCATCTGGGATACAAGGCTGGTTTCTATTATCAGGAAACAGATCTCATAAGGTGGAATTTTGTTTACCAGGACCTCTCTCAATCCATCCTCAAAGATCAACTAACTAAGGGCATCCTGTTCCTGGTTAACTGGAACAGCATGTATCAGCTCAAAAACCTCACCTATGCTGTCATAGAAAATCCCTTTGCTTTTCCACTATCTTACTCTCTCTGCCTCACAAAAGATAGCGCTGGCAATTTGATCCTGAGTAAACCTTTCTACTCGCAGAGTGTTCTAGTGGTTTCAGAGCACCCTCACTTACACAAACCAGCTCGGGGAGGAAAGGGTTTATCTGGCCTATGCATCCATAGCACTGTTCATGGAGGAAGTCAGGATAGGAACTCAAACAGGGCAGGAGCCTGGAGGTACAAGTGATGCAGAGGCCACGGAGGAGCGCTGCTGGCCAACTTGCTCCTTGTGACTTTTCCAGCCTGCTTTCTTATGGAACCCAGGGGTGCCGGGTCAGGGTGGTACCACCCACCATGGACTTGGCCCTGCACCATCAATCATGGAGGAACCGGGTCACATCTGCTTGAAAGAAAGGAAAGTAGGAAAATATATTCTGACTTCAAAAGGAGAAATGAAGTCTGGAATTAATGAGAACTAGTCAAGTATTATGGCAACAAATATATATCAGGAAAATTAGCAATTTCCCTTACAACCCCCAAACAGTGTTTGACTACAGGGTACCTTTTGTTTTTTAATACGTGGAAAGGCTTTGAAGGGCTTTACAGTCAACAACAAATAAACAGCTATAAAAGCACCCAACTTGGCCTTGGTCCTGTCTACACTTAGAATAAGGTCAAAACACTTTTTGAAAACTCATTTTCCCTAGACTGACTCCTTTAGCCTCCATGTTTTAAGTTGGCAGCTGGAACCATGTAAAGATCTGTTGAACTGGCCAAGTTATTTGTTTTAGTGAGGCCTAACGGTTTTCAGTAAATAGATACATCAAAAGAAGACAAAATTAGCATTTGTTTAAAAATAGCAGCTGTAGAGTGCCGGGCTGTGGTGGCGCACGCCTTTAATCCCAGTACTCGGGAGGCAGAGGCAGGTGGATCTCTGTGAGTTCGAGACCAGTCTGATCTATAAGAGCCACTTCCAGGACAGCCTCCAAAGTCACAGAGAAACCCTGTCTCAATAATAATAATAACAACAACAGCTGACAATTGCTTGTTTGTTTCTTCACTTGAGACATAGCTCTGGCTGCTTCCGAAATCATTAGGTAGCACTGGCTGGTCCTGAATTGAACTCGGGGCAATCATCCTTCTTTACCTTCTTGAATGCTGGGATCACAGGCACACAACTCTACACCCAACAAAACATACCCTCTGAGCTACACAATTCTGTGAGTTTTGGAAAGCTGAAAGCTTTTTATTGCAGTTCTCACAGTTAGCTACTAGCATACTGAATGGGGTGTGGGATGAAGAGAGAATTAGGGGGCATTAGCAGGACCACAGGGCAAATAGCTCCAGTGGAATTCACTCTTGACATGAATATTCTCAACTACATCTCCCATTTCTATAGAGAAAAAACAAAAACAAAAACAAAAACACAACTTAGAAAATGCTTATATTGCAGATGAGGACACTCCAGCTTGGAGAGACAAGGACATCTCTGATCTGGGGGTCCCACATCAGGGCTCCTATGCTGGACTCTCAGGTGGCTCAACTACACCTAATTTTGTGCCTTGGGAAGTTCACTCAGCCAGGAGGAGTTTTGTCCTGATTTTTCTTTTTTGTTTTTGTTTTTTCCTGTTGCTGAGATAAAACACCTCAACAAAAATAATGTAGGAGAGAGATTATGTTGCTTATTTCAGCTCACAGTTCAAGGTTATTGTCCTTCATGGTGGGGAAGTTGAGGCGGCAGAAACATGGAGCAGCTGCTCAGATCACCCATGCTGGGGAAGTAGAAACAGGGATGCAAGCTGATGAAGCTTTTTGTCCATTTATATGGTTCAGGAGCCTCTATCCAGAGAATGGTCAAATCTAGAATTAAGGTGGGTTTCCCCATCAAAGAATGCCATCAAGGTAATCCTCCATGGGCATGCCCAGAGGGCCCCTTCTCAGGCTGTTTCGGGTTCTGTTAAGTTGTCCACTAATAATAAATGTCATAAGCCTCTCTTTCTCACCTGTTTAGAGAAAGCTGAGGCAGCTGCCCCATCCCCCAGATGCCTCTGGTTCTCACAGTCCCTATCAGAGTTGACAGAGCAGTGGATAAAGTGTCCCCACTCAGTACGCAGCCCTAGAGCCGAGTCTCACACAGACTGCCCAGGATTTCCACGATGACGACAAAAATTCCAGCAGAAATCCCACACAGGCTTGCAAGCTGCTCAGCCTGCTCCCAGCAAACCCTTCCTCCCCGCTTCCCCTACCAGGAGCAGCCGGCACAGAGGACCAGCACAATGCCATACAGTGGAGTTCAGGAGGCTAAAGAAACAAGGGGAGAGGAAGAACATTCGGCCTCAGTCCAGAAGGACAATGCGGCCACTGTCTTCTGTCTGGATTCTCTGGTCTTGCCACATCTCAGATAGAGACCACAGGAAAAGAGATTGGCTGAGCTACCCTTTGGCTCTTGGCTCTGTGCTGGTCAGAGCATCCTACATCACATCACCTCACTCTCTTCCTCCTCCCACCAGCTTCTCTTGGCAACGAAAATCCACTACTGTCAGCCTGACTAGGAGGGAAGTGCAGCTTGAGAGCCCGACTCTTCCCCTGCAGCAGGAAACTGACTTCCAGATTCTGTCTCCACTACCTAATGGTTGTGCAGATCAGGGCCTCCATTACCCAAGGCTCACCTTCTGTGTAGGAATGGATTAACAATAACTTTTGAAAGCTCCTGCAAAGCCAGAGAATGACAGTCCACATTAACACCTTAAATCCCCAAACCTGGCTTCTTGGTGGATTTTAAAATATGCATGCACACATACAGACATATATACATACATACTACACACATGCATATAATTTACATGCATGCATCTGTGTGGGTATACGCAGGTACCTTCAGAGGCCAGAAGATCCATCCTCTGGAGCTGGAGGTAGAGGCAATTGTGAGCAATTGGGTTCTCTGGGGGATCAGCAAGGTCTTAAGCACTGGACCGTTTCTTCAGTGTGTTCTTAGTGTATTTTTATCTGCCGGCAAAAAAAAAAAGAAGAAAAAAAAAAAAAGAAAGAAAAAACTCCAGGCAGGGTTCTCCTGTTGCCCCTGTCACCTCTTGGCAATCCCTAGAGATGAGGGGTCAAAAATTAATTACACATCTGTGTGTCAAAGCACACCTCTTGGGAAGTGTTCTCTCTCTCACACACACACTCATACACATACATGTAAATTAATGCTTTTTTGCATGCCAAGTCCTTGTTATGAATAATCTCTAGGATATAAAGTAGTAATATTTTTTCATTTAAAATATGTAAGTACTTAATAGTCAAAACCAGTGAGACTTTAGTACTGTCATGGCACAGACTAATAAATAGTGCAGGCTTCCATGAACAGCATCCATCTTCTAGCCCATCATTAATTCTCCCTTTCCGAGCCAACAGTTTTCAATTCGGCTAACTTTTTCCTCCATGTATTCTTTTTTCCCATTTTTAAGTTAAAATTTTTAAGTCAGGATATAAAGTAACGGATTTCCTTATGGCGTTTTCTTTTTTCTTTTCTTTTGAGACAGGGTCTTTCTGTATAGTGCTGACTGCCCTGGAACTCTCACTCTGTAGACCAGACTGGCCTCAAACACAGATGTCTGCCTGCCTCTCTGCCTCCCGAGTGCTGGAATTAAAGGCATGTGCCACTGTTGCCTGGTTCATTGTGTCATTTTCATAATGTATTATTATACTTTGCTCTCCTTCATTTCTCCCTGCTTCAAATCCACGAACCTATATTAATTGGTTTTAATTTGCATGGTTAAACTGCTCCTTGTGTGTGAGAATGTGCTCGTATTTGTGGAGGCCAGAGGTTAATGCCAGTTATTTTCTTCATCATTCTTGACATTATTTTTCGAGGTAGAGTCTCTCTCACAAGTTTAAACACTTGGTCACAGAGGGTCACACTGCCGGGAGGTCCAGGAGAGAGCTTTGCTGGCCAAGTGGGTCACCTTGACTGTTCACAGCCCCATGATCCTGACAACTCCTTGTTTCATGACCCTTCACAATGTGAGGCATCCCAGCCACAGTGCTTTGCTTCCATGAACTCTTCAGGACCTCTCCCTCCTCATGGACTCTGGTGCTTTGATTAGGAACCCCATAGGTTCATGTTGGGAGCACCTTAGGTACCTTGATCTTTTGGTGCCAAACCTGTACTTTCTAAAGTCTAAAGACTTATGTAATTGGCCTATAGCCCCAACAAAGGAGCCTTATGGGGTTGTTCAGAAGAGAAACCACAAAGGTAGAACATAGGAACACCATGACCCAGAAAGCTTGTCCAAACTCAGCCAACTCTATCACCAACGGCCATTAGCCCACCCATCCCTCTCCCTCCTGAACTTTTTACCTTGCCAATATCCTGCTCTATGCGCTTAAACAATACCCTGATATGTGCGTACCTGGTGCACAAAGCAGCCTTCTCACCCCTCAGCCCCCTCCCATTTTTCCTGCTCTACCGAGTATATTAGCTGGCCTGAGAAAAATAAAACTTGCCACTTAATCAGATACCTGCCTTGTGGTCTTTCTTTCATGTCTCTTGTCCCCATCCCCAGTCCTTGGGTCTCTTGCTCCAGGTTAACGTCCTGCGGGTCAGGACAGTTTCATGTATTTAAAAGCATAGGGACTGGCACTATTTGGAAGGACTAGGAGGTGTGGCCTTGTCAGAGGAAGTGTGTCACGGAGGTGGGCTTTTAGGTTCCATAAGCCCAATCCAGGGCCAGTGGCTCTCTGTTGCTGCTGCCTGCAGATCTGGATGTAGACCTCTTGGCACCTTTTCCAGCACCATGCCTGCCTGCACACTGCAAGGGGTAAACTAAACTCAAAGGCTTCACTTCTAATGATCTAGAAGTAAAGGGACCGGACCCTCACTCAGCCCCCTGCTTTAGCAGCCATGACAGGCTACAGATAAGACATGTAGGCCTCTGACACAAGGAAACTCCAGATCCTGTGGCCTCCCAGAGTCTAGGGCCAAAACTGAACACAAAGAAACTCCAGACACCACCCCCAGCCTCCTAGGTGCTTCATTCCTGGGAATTGTTTGGCCACAAAAGAAACTCCTGGGGGGGGGGAACCAAAACCTCCCGTGTAGTCTCCAGGACATAGTTCTGAGAACTATTGATATCAATACAACAGGCCACCTACAAGTAACAAGACAATGCCATAGAAACCACAGAGTGTTCCCTCTCAGGACTGGCCAATGAAAATAATTGGTATACAGGTATTTCATGCCAAAATATGACTTTGAGAAATGCTCCTAATTGTTCCCAAATGTCAACCCACTGCAAACAAAGCTGAAAGTAATTCAGCTTGTTCCTGCTAAATGACCCTGGTAGAGGAACATTCCCTGCAGCACTCAGAATCAGCAGAACACACATTACATACTTCAGATATGGCAGGGTCACAGGGCTCCAGACCAAAGTTACTGCACCCTAGTGTGTGTCACAAAAGTGGAAAAAGATTGTAGGTGGAAGAGAAATTTCTCCTGCCAGGCATGGTGGCACATGTTCTTAATCCCAGCTCTCTGGAGACAGAGGCAGATGGATCTCTGTGAGTTCGAGGCCTGCCTGCTCTACAAAGCAAATTCTAAGACAGCTATGGCTGTTATACAGAGAAACCCTGTTTAGGACACCACCCCACTCCCAACACACACACAATATGGTTCCAGAGGCAGCTTCTAAATCTCTCAAGGTGTAGCAAGGGAAATTACCCATCACTGAGGTTAGGTCTGGAGGATGAGGTAAGCACTTCAGAGGTGCCTGAAAGCCCAGTGTCAACCACCGCTCATGAAGTGCTTTCTCTGGCCACAGAAGGGCACTGGGACACATTGCCTGAGTAAGCCTGGTGTTTTCAATTTAAACCCAGCCATCCTCTTGGATTGGAACACTAACAGTTACATGGCCTGTGCATATCTGGACAACTTTTCCTTTATGTTTGTTTTTGACTGTTTGGTTTGTGCCAGGTACCCCGATGTCACAGGCCAGTTTGACACAGGATTAGAGAGGAAGATCTTTAAGTGTTTTCCATCACTTGCAAGTGTTTCATTACAGTAATGCAAAGCAGAATGATACATCAGATGAGTACAAAGACCCTTTGCTACAGTGACCTTGTAGACTAAGAAAATTTATGCTTTTAACAAGAAGTATGGGGGGGGGCATTTCTGAAGAAACATCTGGGTAAGTTACATCTCAGTGGTAGGGGTGACTGTCTAGTATATATGAGACTGGATAGTTTTATGTCAACTTGACACAAGCTAAAGTCATTTGAGAGGAGGGAAACTCAACTGAGAAGATGCCTTCCACAAGACTGGGCTGTTTGCAAGCCTGTACGGCATTTTCTTAATTAGATATCGATGGGGGTGGGGGGGCATGGCCCATTGTAGGTGGGGCCATGAAGGGCTGGTAGTCCTGGATTCTATAAAAAAAGTAGGCTGAGCAAGCCATGAAGAGTAAGGCAGTAAGCAGCACTCTTCCATGGCTTCTGCATCAGCTCCTGCCTCTAGGTTCCTGCTCTGCTTGAGTTCCTGTCCTGACTTCCTTCAGTGATGAACAGTGATGTGGAAGTGTAAGCTGAATAAACTCTTTTTCCTCTCCAACTTGCTTTTTGGTCATGGTATTTCATCACAGCAATAGTAACCCTAACTAAGATAGCTCATCATTTTTATCTTTAAAGTTTTTAAATATTCTATTATTTATTTTAGAGATTATGTTATAATAACAAGATTTCCCCTCTCTTTCCTCCCTCCAAATTCATGGTCTCTTTTTCCCATTACTTCTTGATATATATATGTATATATATATATATATATATTCCTAAATGCATACTTACAACCTCTCTTTAGTCTGTATAATGTTACTTGTATGTATGTTTTCAGGGCTGACTGTTTGCTATAGGATAACCAGTTGGTGTGCTCTTCCCTGGGGAAGACTATTTCTCCCATTCCTAGCATCCCTTAGTTACCTGTCATTTTATGTAGGGTTGCGGCCTCATGGTATTTCTCTTGTCGGCTTTAGCATGTCTAGTATTATCCTCATTCAGCTCCTGTTTGGGAGGTTTGGTCTCATAGTGAACTCCCTGATCCTCTGTCTCTTATAGTCTTTCTGCCCCCTCTTCTGAAATGTCCTCTGGATAACTCATCATGCAAGAGCCTTGCTGCTCTCCAGGAAGACCTGAGTTTGGGAGGTGGCTCCCAACCACTTGTAACTTCAGCTCTAGGGGGATCCAACATGGTCTTCTTGACTTCACAGGCACTTGCACTCATGTATATACATCAAATAAATTGGGGGGAGGAAGATCTACACATAATTAAAAATTAAAAAATGTCTGATGGGGGAAGTCCTTTTGTGTATATGCAAATAAAGCACTGTTGGCCAGTAGGGAAGCAACATAGGTGGAACTAGGAGTCAAGGAAGATTCTGGGAAATGTAGTCAAGAGTAAGGAGTCACCATGTGATCCCAGGAAGAGATCAAGTCTGATGTTCTCAGTAAGATAAGACCTTATAAAAATATATATTAGTAATTATGGGTTAATAATTAAATCAGAGCTAGCCATTAAGAAACCATAGCAAGCAGTCAGAAGCTTCATAATTAATATAGCGTCCTGCGTGTTCATTTGGGGCTGGTGGAAAGAATGCACTTTACACATGTCTTAAAAACAGTTATAATACCAACCCCAAAACTGGCAGAAGCACAATCATCACTTGGGCATAGAAACAAATTTATTAAACTTAATTTAATCTTTGTTAAATTTTAGTTAAACTTTTACCATTAGAGAGATATTTAGAAACACCCAGATGCACATGCAATGTAGGAAATATAAAAGTTCATCACTCCTAACAATGGATTTCAACAAGTAATAAATGGTGTCACAGAAGTCCCCTTGTGCTGGGATTATAGCAATAAGCCACTGTTCCTGTCTTCATGCCATCTTTTGACACATATTTATAAAACCTTCATTTGCCATCTGTAGGACTATGTGGAATTTACAGCTATGCTCTACATACCTGAAAGACTACTGACATGGCTTGATTAAGTCTTCAGGAGACCCTAAGAAGCTGAGAAATAAGCCTACCATACGTACTGAAAATAACATTTACCACATGCCAAGTTTCAAGTCATTTATGTATACATGTTTAAGATCAAAATTTATGTGAATGCACAAGAGAGTGTTTTCCTCAATTTGCAAACTCTGCTTTGCCAAGCCTGGGCTTCAATTGCCTATTGGGTAATGCAACTGATGATGGACAATCATCCTGGCCTCCTCAGTACTGTGGTATTAAAATTCAGGTCTCCTTGAAACTGAGAAATTATGTTCCCCGGCTTTTGAGAGACTTCTCTAAAGGATGGATTTGTGGGTCTTAAAGTCTCTGCTTTGGCAAAATAATGGATTCCAAAGCTTTGGGGCAATGGATTGCCCATTTGGAACAACTGGAAGCATCATGGTTTCCTATGTGAAATACTTTTTTTTTTTTTTTTGGTTTTTCGAGACAGGGTTTTTCTGTATTGTTTTGGAGGCTGTCGGTCCAGCCTGGCCTCGAACTCACAGAGATCCGCCTGCCTCTGCCTCCCGAGTGCTGGGAATAAAGGCGTGCGCCACCACCGCCCGGCGTGAAATATTTTCTTACTCTTGCTGTTGTGTGGCATGATTTTTTTTTGTGTGTGTGAAGTATGTATGGGTGTACAGGCACATGGGGACACGTGTGTATGTGTGTGGCATGTGCATGGAGGCCGGAGGGCAATCTTCGCTGCCCTTCCATGGGTGCTGCCCACCATGTTTTCTGAATTGAGATCTCTTGGTTGGTTGCCTGGCAGCTCCAGGGTCCACTTGTCTTTCTCTCCTCAGGGCTGGGATTCTGAGCACACACCATGGTGCCTGGCTTTTTATGTGCATTCTGGATGCTGAGAGTTCAAGGTCTCAGGCTTGCAATGTGTACCCAGATTGACCGGTAAACTTGTAGTCGCATAGAAATAGCTCTAGTTTCTGGTGAGGGTGTCTCAGTGAGAGAGGCCAGAGTCAGGGGGCAGGACGCGGTGGGGACTGATGGAGAGCCGTTGCTGTCTAAGCCTGTCCAGCCAGGGAGCTGCTCCCAGCTTAGTGTCACACACTTGTGACCTCTGAGTCAGGGCTTCTTTCCTAAGACACCAAGGCTGAATTCAATCCTATTCCCAAATTGTTAAGTTTCATTAAATTTCAATGGGTTCTTCCAGGCACTCAAATACACATTTTTCTAATGAATTAATCATAAGACCTCCTCTTGTAAGATACCCATAGCCCACTTGTCTTTCTCCAAGATGCTGAAAGTTCCAACCCCATCCTCTAATCTCCAGGAAGTTAATATTTAAGCCTAGCATTCTTATTAGAAAGCCAAAAATAAATAAATGAATAAATAAACAAACAAATAAAAGAAGTCTCCATTGCTTTTTAGGGCTAACGATCAAGACTCGAAGCCTGACAATACAGGAATATAGGAACGAACTGTGACTGGATGGACTTACTCACTAGTAGCAACTGTGCAGGAGACACGGAAGTAAACATTCGGCACTGGAGGCGTTTGGAAAGGACATTGTTTTTACTTCCATTCTTCTTACCTAATACCAAGTGACTAAATGGCAGAAGCCTGACATGCTTATAACAATGTGTAGGATTGTTGATTATTGGTGTAAGCCAATTAGATAACAGGAAATTTTCCTATTTCATGTGGATCTTGGCTTATAACAGGCTTCATTACTATGGACTAGCTTCAGAAAAGTCTTCACATTATAGCAAAGTTGTTTGTTATAACCACTGGGCAAGCACTTATTTTATGTCCTCCGATTGCCCCCAGCTGTGCTAGGTACCAGGAAGATACCAGCAAATAAAGAAGACTCGACTCTAGTCAACTGAACTGGGTAGTACTCAGAAGAGAGGGCACTTTCTTTCAGAGCTTGTCTTAAGTGAAATGGCCACCAGGGGAAGAAAGTGACAAGTTCTTCTATTGTGTAACATATCTCCAACAACCCTCTGACATGTTCCAAAACAGGGAGGATGCCATCTTCCAAACAGGCTTGCTTTTCCATTGCAGATACATGAAGAGAAATGACACAGGCTCTCGTCCATGTGGGACTCGTGTCAGACTCATCCTGCTTCAAAAACGGCATAATTCTGCACTGATAAAAACAAAACAAACAAAAACAAACCCAAACAAAACAAAAACAAAACCAACAACAAAACACCCACCCAAGCCAAAAGCACTGATATGGCCTACATCAGCTAGTATTAAAATTGGTATTAGTCAGTAACAAATGTGTTCAAGTTGAGTGAGTCCTGCTTCTTTGGCTTTCCACACGGCAAGTCACATGGTCTCTAAGTCTTCAACTGTGTGGATCATCAGCTGCCACACCCAGGGAAGACCCCACCCCAAGCCACAGTGGTGCTCAAGGGCTGGAGGCTCTCTGAAGTAGGTATTTTGCTTTTGCTCTGAGCATGTGATTAATCCTGACTCTTTTAGGAACTGGAAGAGTGATCCAGTCTGCCTAAATTCAGGAGGTTTTAAGATGACATCATCTTCAACCCTATCCTGTGATCATGTACTGTATTTTTGTTTTGCAGTGTTAAGGAGCCAACTCAGGGTCTTGCCCATGGAAGGTGAGCATTTTACCACTGGGATTTGTTGTATTTTTATTTATTACAGTATAAAATAACAGCAGCTGTCTCCATTACTAATAATACCTTTCAGCTGCAATTGGAGTCTACAGTCCAACAAAGAAACCCACAGTGAACTTATTTAAAATATTTATTTGTTTTTCAACAGTGCTCTCATCTTCCTTTATGCCTTGCAGATGGAGAGTCACTTAAAAACCAGAGTTTGGTGTTCTGGAATACCATACTTCCCTTTGTGCTCATCGAATAGTTTCCTTAGCTCCTCCACGTAGGTCTGATGCAGCTGTTCAGTCTGCTCTGGGGTCGGGTGTGGAGTCCGCTGGACAGGGATGGGGCGGCCAACTGTGGAAAACAGAACACGCATCACCCTCGAGGAGCAACCATTGCTCGGCCACAGCCGTGTCGGCGTCTGAGGGCTGGGCTGCCAATCCACATCTCTCCAGCCCGCGGGCTCCAGTCCTCTCCTCAGCTCACTGGCTGCCTGCCTCGTCACACCATCCCACTTGACAGCAAATAGAGTCTCCCTTCTCAGCGACACTGGGCTGTCAGGCTCCTGTGGTTTGACTTCTGAGTCAAACGCGCTGCTGTACCCGCAGGCTGCAGCTGTGAGTGGGGGAGGCGTTGCCGTGTGACACGTCACCCTCGTTCTCTCGTAGGCACAGCTGACAGCCAGACCACAGTGTTCTCATTATGACTGACTGAAGTGCTCGGGTCACGCGGCATCCCTCTATTCTGACTCATTTCTTTCTTTTCTTTTCTTTTTTTTTTTTTTAACCTTTCCAAACAATCGAAAGTGTCACATATCTTTACAGCGAAGCATCTGTAGGACAGAAAGTCATATAATCACAGAAACTGAAAGCAACCACAGCTCACTAGGAAACCAGTTACATAAGTTGAGCGACATTATTTACTGGAATCCTAGGCAGCTATCTTTTAAAAAGAAATAAGTAACACGGGGACGCATAATGTCTAAAATGTCAAAGAAAAGTTGCAAAATAAAGTGTGATCCTATCTATGAAAAAAATTATATTTCTAGGTGTACCAGTATTTTTAGTGCACCAAAGAAAAATCTGAAAAGACCAACATTTCCCTCTGGGAAAGGAGAAAGAGATAGGGCTGTGTTCCACAAACAAAAAAAGCATTTACTTCACCTGTATAATTATGAAAGTGCCGACTAGTTGTAAATAAATCTGGAGGTTTCTGTACATATTTAAAAAGATGTTTATATAATAAGCAACCTCAGAATTTTAAAGAGAGTTCGGAAATAACAAGTCTTTGGCGCCTATTTACGCTCCGCCATCTGCTGGCTCGATGCTGCTACTGCTCCAAGGCCCGGATAAGCAGGGTGGTCAACTTCAACCCTTGCTGCAAGCTGCTTCTTCTAAAGTCGTTAGCTTGGGCGTGAGGCCTATGCACATGACCGTAAGGGAAAAATGGGAGTACACATCGGGAGGGACATCCTTTGTCTTTCTCTGAGTTACATACAAGGATGAAACCGTGCCAGTAACAGAAGGTTGGGTATTTAAGAAAAAAACTAAACAAACGCGAAGGAAGAGCTCAGGCAGCAAGCCATAAAGAGCATGAATATTGGAGTTGAGGGACATAGAGAGAGGAGTGACACACCCACACTGGAAACTGCTGAGTGTTTCAACAGACGAACTCTCCAAACGCTTATGGACAAGTTTCTTTGGTCTTTTGGAAGTCAAATTTCTGCACGGTAGACTTCAGTCCCTTGATGCACAGAGAAGGGAAGGACATAACCCAGATGAGCTGGTGCCTGCCTGGAGTTCTAGCACTCAGGAGGCAGAGGCGGGGGCACCAGAGGTTCTAGGGCAGCCTTGGGGTATCCTGGATCTACCTTAGTTTTCTCTGTGGCCTAAATTTTCCTGGGGATGGGATGAGAGAGTACACCTCGAGGTTCTCAAAGCTTCCTTCCTGGCAGTTCTGAACTTGGAGGGAAGGAAACTGAGAAGCCTGTATCCAGACTGACCGATAAACTCTAGTTTCTGGTGAGGGTGTCTCAGTGAGAGAGGCCAGAGTCAGGGGGCAGGACGCGGTGGGGACTGATGGAGAGCCGTTGCTGTCTAAGCCTGTCCAGCCAGGGAGCTGCTCCCAGCTTAGTGTCACACACTTGTGACCTCTGAGTCAGGGCTTCTTTCCTAAGACACCAAGGCTGAATTCAATCCTATTCCCAAATTGTTAAGTTTCATTAAATTTCAATGGGTTCTTCCAGGCACTCAAATACACACTTTTCTAATGAATTAATCGTAAGACCTCCTCTTGTAAGATGCCCATAGCCCAGTTGTCTTTCCCTGAGATGCCAAAAGTTCCAAACCTGCTCCCTAATCCCCAGGAAGTTAATATTTAAGCCTAGTGTTATGGGATATTAGTTTAAGATGTATTATATGCGATATGCCGTGAACCATTCGTCTAACGATGCAAAGATGTGTAGCATTTTTTTTTCATGTTGCATTTGTTTAACTCTGTGAAACTGTGTTACTTTGCCTGTCTAAAAGAACTGACTGGGAGTTTGAGGCCAGCCTGGTCTACAAATCAAGTTCTAGGACAGCCATGGTTGTCTCAAAAAAACCACCACCAACAACAAAAACCTGATTGGTCTAATAGCGAGCTGAACAACCAATAGTAAGGCAGAATAAAGGATAGGTGGGGCTGGTAGGCAAAGAGAATAATAGAAGGAGGAAGAGAACAGGGAGAGCGGACATGAGGGGCCAGCCAGCCATGGAGTGAGAGCGAATGTAAGACAGACAGAAGAAAAAGAAAAAGCTCAGAGGCAAAAGGTGGATGGGTAATTCCAGTTAACGAGTGCTGGCTAGAAATAAGCCGAGCTAAGGCCAGGCATTCACAAGAAAGAATAAGAATCTGAATGGGATCTATCTGGGAGCTGAGTGGTGAGCCCCTCAAAAAGCCAACAGAGCAGAAATAATGAACAACAGCCTGGCATTCTTATCAGAGGGCAAAAGGGATAATCTAGAGATAACAAAGCACAAAATGTGATCATCGAGACCATACTTAGACTAAACATTCAAGGAAGTTAATCTAGTAGCTATGAAGTGAAAACTGTAGCAGTGGGAACAAGTTCCTTTATGGTTTCATTTTGACACTTGTTTCTTGAAATTGAACTGAGCCCATACTGGAAACATTAATGTTTATGAGTGTTTGTCAGATGTCATGAAATCAAATGCTAGAACAACCTATGGAGGTGTGCTGGCTGGTTTTGTGTGTCAAGTTGACACAAGCTAGAGTCATTAGAGAGGAAGGAGTCTCAGTTGAGGAAATGCCTTCATGAGATCAGCTGGTGTGTTCCAAGTTTTCATTACGTTGTGGCTGCCATGCTCCAATATTGCAGCTTTCAATTTTGTGCAATAATTTGAGTTTGTCTGCTCATCTGTGTCCTTCCATGGCAGTCCTGTTCATCTTTTTTAAAAAGATTTATTTATTTATTACATATACATGCCAGAAGAGACCAGATTGAATTGTAGATGGTTGTGAGCCACCATGTTGTTGTTGGGAATTGAACTCAGGACCTCTGGAAGAGCAGTTAGTGCTCTTAACCGCTGAGCCATCTCTCCAGCCACCCTGTTCATCTTTATGAGGTGTGCTAAGTTTATCTGGGATAGAGAATAGGAAAAACCCAGCCCATGGGACAATAGCACCAAGGATCCCTATCTTGCTCCAAATCCATGCTACAGCTGTGCAATATGCACCTAGGATAGAGGACAAGGAGTTTCATGGGCCAGTGCAGAAAGCAGCAGGAGGCATTGGAAATAAACGATAAATTTTTTCTCATGGAAGTAGAAAATAGATCTCCCAAAATAAAAACATCTTTATTCTGTTTGTCTGTAGTTAGAAAGATTCCATTGAGTTTAGAACCTGCATGGGTTATTTTGCTTTTAGTCAGTCTCACTGTGTAGTCAAGCTGGCCTTGAACTCACTAAGTAGCCTAGGCAGACCTCAAACAGCCTCAGCTTCTCAAGCACTGGGATTAAAACTTGTGCCATCACATCAGGCAAAACTCTCCTAGTCTGGTCTCATGTAGAAAGATCCCCCGAAAGGACAGGCCAGCGTATGTGAACAAGTGGGGTTGTGGAGAAGCTTGGGAGCTGGAAGAACCGAGTTCAGATCCAGTCTCCGATGGATGTCTAAAGAATGGCCAATGTATGTACATGCATGCATATGTGTTCTCTGTGTGCATGGAGGTACATATGCTGTCACTTACGAACCTTCATTGAGCAGTCAGTATGTTGTACTAGGCACTGAAATGCCCTAAGTAAGCAGTGTGGTATGCCACTTTGGCACAGGGATTATTTTGAGCTGAAGGCACTGAAAACAATGCAGAGGGTACTTCTGCGATGCGAGAAGGGCATTATTGGATTCCCTTTCCTTTCTCAGAGAAGCTAAAGTGATGTTCTCCTAGACCAGGAAGAAACAGTCTTTTCAGCAGACAGGGAAAGGTAGCCAAGAGAGCCACCTGCAGACCCTGTAACAAAAACTCTTTCCAGTCTTTTTTTTTTTTTTTTTTTTGATTTCTCTGTATTGCTTTGGAGCCTGTCCTGGAACTCGCTCTGTAGACCGGGCTGGCCTCGAACTCACAGAGATCCGCCTGCCTCTGCTTCCTGAGTGCTGGGAATAAAGGTGTGCACCGCCAACGCTGGGCCTCTTTCCTCTCCTTAGTCTCTGTCTAATACATTTTAGCTACTTTTCCATAACTACCTATCCACTCACTACCTGTCCCTACCCACTTTGGTGAGTTCTTCTCTTCCGTGGGGCTCCTTCACACATGGGAGGTCTGAATACTTTTCTCTGTTGATCTGGTTCACGCCACAGAGAGCTTGGGCCCTGCTGGAAATGCTAGGCAGAGTTTTACCTCCTCTGCATTCATCCTCAGGACTTCTCCCTTTTAATCTCTCCTGTTTTACAAAAGAAACAAATTGCATTCCCTTCCTTTCCTTCAATTTCAGACATTCTTTAGCCTGTGCTTCCCCCACCAGTATATGGTGGATTGGAATGAAAATAAAACCTGTTTCCTTATCTTTTTTATTTAAAATATTAAGGATACCATGAGCACTTCATCTACCTTCAATCATTCCAGTGTGCTTTGTATGCATAACTTCAACATACGTAGGGCTTATTATCTTTTTGACTTCTTTTGAGACAAGATCTCATTTAGCCTAGGCTGGCCTTGAACTCATTATGAAGCAGAGAATGGCCCTGAACTTTGGATCCTCTTGCTTCTAGCTTCCAAGTGCTGGGATTACAGGTATTCACCCACCCTACCCGTTTTTTGTTTTTTTGTTTTTTTTTTTTTTTGGTTTTTCGAGACAAGGTTTCTCTGTAGCTTTGGAGGCTGTCCTGGAACTCACTCTGTAGACCAGGCTGGCCTCGAACTCCCGAGTGCTGGGATTAAAGGCGTGCGCCACCACCGCCCGGCTCACCCTACCCGTTTTATACTGGTAATCAGACATAAGCTTTGTGCTTGCTAGGCAAGCATTCTACCGATCAAGTTACCCACCCACCTCGTCCCTTATTAGGGCTTTTGTTTGTTCATTTGTCTGGTTTTGAGGCAGGGTCTTGTATGTGGCCCTGGCTAGCCTTAAAGGTGAAACAGTCTTCCTGCTTCTGCCTCCCAAATGCTGGGACTGCAGATACGTAGCACCATGCCAGGCCTGCTTTCTTTCAGCATCTGAAAGTAGGGCATGGATGACACTAACTCAGTCACTTGAGTCATCCTGACTATTTTATTCTCTAAGAATGAGAACAGTATCCTACACATTGCCACGGTCACACCCACAGAGACGTACCAACATGCGACATTTTACACATAAGCTACATTCAAGCTCTGCCAACGGCTTCATTAGCCATGCTTGCATCTGTTTCTCCAACTCAGGACAGCTGTGTATTTCTGAATGTCTCTTCCTCTCTGTTATTCCAGAAACTGAGGAGTGTTTTTTTTTTTTTTAAATGAACCATTTGTCTATTTCCTCACATTTTGATTCAGGTTAACACTTTGGCAGGAATCCCTGCTCAAGGAAAGCTCAATACACCCAAAGCTCTCAGCAAACTGGTCAGGATGGCTCTGAGTGCAGTCTGCATGTGCACCCCCTCCCAGCACTGGGGTGGCACAGTTTTGCTTACACCGTGAAACGTGATCCCTGGAGAAGCCCAAGAGAAGATTGGCCAGTTACAAGTACCTTCTCTCTTAGAATTGGAAAACCTAAGCTGTGAGAGAAAGAAACACTCATAGTAACTCAGAGACAGACTTCAAACCTCGCCACTCCTTCAGCCCATCTGCAAGATGCATGACGAGGATTCTTTATCAATATCAATCTGTGTACAGCCGGGGCTGTGTGAGCCATGATTCATTATGCCATGCCTACCAAGAACCAACCAGTCCCTCTTTCCCTCCCTCCCTCCCTCCCTCCCTCCCTCCCTCCCTCCCTCCCTCTCTCTCTTTCTCCTATTTCTTTTTTCTTCCTTCCCTCCTTCTTTCTTGTCTTTCCTTCTTGCAGTACTGGGAACTGAATCCGTCTTTCACATGCTAGGTGAGGCCTCTAAGCCATATAGAATCTAACTAACCATGGAGCTATGTCCAGGCTAGCCTTGAACTCACTCTGCAGCCCAGGCCAGCTTTGAACTTGTGATCTTCCTGCCTCAGCTACCTATGAATTGGGATTAGAGGTCCATGCTTATTCCGGTTCCCACAAGTCAAGCTGTTTGGAACCTTTGACCCCCTTCTCTGTTGTTGGAAGGTTATGATAATCGGGCCGTTATGAAATGTTCCTATCATTTAAAGGTTTCAAAAAACAAAAAACAGGCTTCTGGAGATACCGTGAACTCAGAACCACGGGAGTAAGCAGAGGGATGAGCCAAGGAATGTCCCCTCATTCCAAGCCTCCCAAAGAAGCGCCATGCACAGCATGAGTAAAAACATCTTGACAGCTAGCTCACATTTGACTCTGGTTTTGTCAGGAAAGGCCAATCTTACTATATCAGATACCAAAGCCACTCAACTTAAAAGACAAAGTTAATGCAATGAGATAATAACAACAATCTTTTAACTCAATAGAATGTCCTTTATTTTCAGTATTCACAATTTTATGTGAGCATATGCACTACATCTAATTAAACTTATTCCCCAACTCATAACTTGTATCTCTCCCTCAAATAAACAGCATAACATAAGGGAACAAAAGTGATTAACTGATATGATGCCAAAGAAATGAGCCCGTTGACCATGAAAGTACAGTTGTACTCTGAAAAGCATCTCTGTGTTCCCCTAGTAACTAGCCAACAAGCTGCTACATTCCATCTGAGTTAAATATGGCAGCTAAAAATAGCTCCATGTGGCTGCATCTGAATTGCAAAGCTCATATAAAGTGACAGCAGAAAATGCTATGTGTATACTCTTAGCAGAAAGGGTTTCTGTGGAGGCAGGAGGATTAGAAGTTAAAGCTCACATGGCTACATAGTGAGTTTCAGGCTAGCCTGGGCTACATGAGACTCTGTTATGAAAAAGAAAGGGGGTAGGGGAAAGAGGAGAAGAAGGAATGAAGGAAATCATCTTCTAGGGAAACTAATCTTTAAAAAAGTCACTGTATTCAGACTTTAGTTACTTGTTATTGTGGCAAAAATATTATTTCCATTTCATATAAAATGCAAAGCTATGGGTAACTCTTCATGGTTCAGGACTTTCTCATTTTCAACTTCCCCATCTCTTCCAAGCCTCAGAAGGAAATTATTTCACTTCTGCCGCTTATTTATTTGTTTACTTTTGAGTCAGCTTTGGGTGTTGCTCAGGCTGGCCTTGACCCTGGGTCCCTCCTGCCTCAATATCCTAAGCAGGTGACATTACGCAAACCGCACCAGCCGGGCTCTACACCCTACTTTCCCATTTCTTCTCCCCATCTCTAGTCATTCAAACATGCACCTTTTATAAATTTGATACAGAGCATATATAAACATAGGTAGCAGCACAAAGCATGCTTTTAGTAAGAAACTGATGGCGGGGTATGTGTGACTGTTAGCCTCTGAGGTGGTTTGCCTATCAGTCAACTATTGTGCTATAGGAAAGATCAGAGAAACATGTCCACTTAGGAGCACTAGAGATTTCATGTCTAAACTTGGACTCTACTTCAACAGTGGAATTACACAAGGTAACCAACTCTCACACTTATGGGAAATAGAGATAGTTCGTTAGATGTGCTTAGCATTGTTAAAGTTCAGTTAAGGTCCAAGAGTGGTTCTCAACCCATGGGTCGTGTGTGACCCCTTTCTGGAGTCAAATGACCTTTTCACAGGGGTCACCCAAGGTCATGGGAAAACACAGATATTTGCATTACGGTTCATAACAGTAGCAAAATTAGTTATGAAGTAGCAAAGAAAATAATCTCATTGTTAGGGATCATTACAACATGAACTGTATTAAAGGGTTGAAGCACTAACATAGTTGAGAACCACTGGTCTAAGACATTAGGAAGCCCAAACTCAAGGCTACTTCTTTTGAATGATTAGCACCTAGACAATAACAGTAAACACTGTACGGGGTAAGATTGTTGTATTTATTTGATGTACATACCAACAGTGTAGATTGGCTTCCGATAGGGCATTATACCTCGGGCATAGATCAGTGGCAAGGCAAGCCCCGTTAACTCCAGCAGTCTGTTTTGTGCAGTTCGAAGCCACGAACCTTCAGGGTTGCTAACTTGGTTATAAAGCTCATTTTCACCAAAAGAAAACACTGGGACCAAACTGGCTCTGAAGTTAACAGAAAGGAAGGACACAGATTTTACAAATTGAAGCCAAATATCTTTTCAGTTGTTTAAGTACATGCACAAATGTGTCTGCAGGTGCACACACATGTACATGCTTAAAGGCTGACAGAAAGTATCTCTCCCTCAGAGCTGGGGCCATGTGTGTTTGCAGGATGCCTGAGTTGTGAGTACTGAGGTCAAAACTCCACTCTTCATAATTGCACTGTGTAATAGTTGAGCCATTGAATCTCTCCGGCCTCAAGGATACTAATTTAAATAATTTACTTTCAAGAAAACCTTCCAAATTGTAAATGTGCCCGTGACATTGAATCTTCATAGTCAACTCGGCTGGATTTGGACCCCCCCCCCCAGGAGACACATCTCTGGGTGTGTCTGTAAAGGTATTTCTGGAGACATTTTAAATGAAGAGGGGAAGATAAACTCTGAGTATAAGTGGTCACATCTCCTGGGCTGGGATCCTGTATTGAATAAAGAGGGAGAAAGGAGAAAATGAGTTGAGAAAGTGGGCTGAGTTCATTGCTTTCTGCCTGTAGGCTGTGAGTGCAGCATGACCAGCAGCTTCCTGTTCCCCAAATGCCTTCCCTACAAAGATGGACTGTATCCTCTGAGACCGGGAGCCCAAACAAACCCTCCCTTCCTCCAACTGCTTTAGATTGATTTTCTTTTATGTCCATTGGTATTTTGCCTGCATGTATGTCTGTGTGAGGTTGTCAGAAACCCTGGCAGGAGATCCAGATCCAGCTGCCATGTGAGTGTTGGGAATTGAACTTGAGTCTCTGGAAGAGCAGCCAGTGCTCATAACTGCTGAGCCATCTCTCCAGCCCCCTTCAAACTGCTTTAATCAGGCATTTTTTCAGCAATGGGAAAAGTAACTACTACAGTATCCAACCCTTCCCATGCTGTATTCTATCCACATTTGAAACACAGAAGCTGCAAAAATGCCGGGCGTTGGTGGCGCACGCCTTTAATCCCAGCACTCGGGAGGCAGAAGCAAGCGGATCTCTGTGAGTTCGAGGCCAGCCTGGTCTACAAAGTGAGTTCCAGGACAGCATCCAAAGCCACAGAGAAACCCTGTCTCGAAAAAACAAAAACAAAAAACAAAAAAACAAAAACAAAACAAACAAACAAAAAAAACCAGAAGCTGCAAAACTTCCAAACACTTCAAGCTGTATTGAAATCTTTAGGAAGTGCTTCAGCAAGGTAGCCATGGCTAGAATTCTATTCTGTAGAAAGTCAAGTTTGGGGTAAGCTTTTCTTTTCATTGGCTTCTATTCATTTTGTTGTAAGTTTACAATGGGTGTGTACAATTTTATGTATCCTGTTGTTGTTGTTGTTTTAACTGCTGCATGCTGGGCCATTCCAGCTGCCTTGGCAGAAAGCGTCTCCTTCATTCTCAAGAAGCCGTACACCTGTCTTTATTGGAACATTGACTTGGAGAATGCTCTTTAAGGGCTGGAACAGTTATTATTATTCTTTGTGCACATTTAATGTCTTATACTTTTAAAACATACTTACCCTAAACAAATAGCCACTTAACTAGGCCAAGCAGGGTGGTTCATACCTGTAATCCCAGGACTTGGCATGCTTAGCAGTAGGATCATCACAAGTTGGAGACCAGCCTGAGCTACATGGTGAGTTCCAGGCCAGTATAAGCTACAGAACAAGACCCTGTCTCCAACAAAACTGGAAAAAAAAGCCACTTACCCATTGGTCAAGGCAATCTTAACAAATCCTTTGCGGTGGCGGATACATAGGTTATAGATTCCTGGATGGGCCTCCAGTGACTCCTTTGAACCCCCAAGGACAATGACAGAAATGTTCCCACCTCCGTCCTTGCTCAACACATGAGATATGCTCTTCTTAGAAACAGAAACCGTCCCTTAGTCAAACAAATAGAAAGTATAACTAGCCATTTCTTCTGAAGAATTATTTTTTGAAAATAATATTCTACAGCAATGTGATGATTTTGTTATGATTCCTGCTATTAGAGAAATATAAGGTTTTGAATGACTCATTTTCTCTGTTTCTGTCTCTCTTTCTCTCTACAGGGTCGCACTAGACTTGCTGGCTCTCAACTCATTAGCCTAAGCTTAAATCAAACTCATGGCAATCATCCTACCTCAGTCTCCAATGTGTTGGGGTTACATGTCACATCTGGCTTTGACTGGCCCTTGAGAGAAAAGGCAGGCCCTGATGGGTGAGAGGACGAGAGAATATATATGACCTTGTGTGGATGTCTCTGAACTTTCCCTGAGTTCAAGACATGTCATTTAGCTCAGAGTAACCGGAGTGAGAAATGAGGCATCTCTTTTCTTGCAAAGACAGCCCCCTGGGTCTTGACACATGACCCTTCTAGTTCTCCTCTGGCTACTTCTTGTGCCCCTCTAGGCTCCATTTCCAACCTACTGCGCAAGCTGCTATTTCTGAGAGATCTTTCATTACTTTGATTGTCTTCGAACCTCATCTACATCCATGAACTCAACCACCACTTATGTGACCTGAATTCTATGAAACCCATCTCATGGAATATATTCCTCAGCTTCCAGGGCCACATCGCCAATGGTCAAATGGAAATCTCCACTTTGACAGCTCAAAGACACCTCAAGTTCACCTATCCAAAGCCAACATATCAAATTATTCCTCAGAGCATGTACCTGTGCTAACATTAACGATCAAGACAAAAGATTCCATCACCCATCCAGTCATCCAGGTTGAAATATCAGTCTGTTGTGCAAATTCCCTTTATTGAACACTTGCTCATAATGTCAGATACTGATAATAGTGATACTACATATACGGCTGCTGCCTACCTGAAGACGAATCAAACATGAAGTCTTGGAACACTAGCAAACAGTGTTCCCTTCTGGGTTTCTACCATGAGAGCACTGTGTAAACAGAGATTTTTCTGTCCTGCCCCATCCTGCAGCTGCTTCTAAATAATCACTCAGAGGCTTAATATTATTTACAAACTGGTTGGCCTATGGTTCAGGCTTATTACTAACTAGCTCTTACATTCTAATTAATCCATTTCTATTAACCTATGTATTGCCAGGTGGCTGTGGCTTTTACCAGTGTGTTGGCATCTTGTTTCTTGGGTGGCTGGCTTGTGTCTCCCTCAACACTGCCCTTCTTTTTCTCTGTATTCAGTTTGGCTTTCCTGCATAATTATGTCCTGACTTTCTATAGGCCAAAGCAGCCTTTATTATCAACCAATGAGAGCAGTATATATTCACAGCAGGACTATCCCACAGCAGCAACGTACCAGCCTAGTCTTCATTGGGTCTCCCTGAATTCTACCATCGGTAGGCCTGTCAGATTCTACCCATCTAATCTGCCTCTACGCTGCTATGTGAAAGATCATTCTATCACAAAACAAACATAGCTTTTTTCTCAAAGCTACTCACAAATTCCCTGCGGCTTACTCGCAGAATAAAGTCTAAAGTCCTCTGTCATCAAAGGAAATCGCCAAGCTTTGTGGGCCATACAGGGGCTCATTCAAACCTTCCTGGCCCACTGGCTGAAGGGAATGAGTCAGCTGCTCGATTAACAAGAATGGATGCTTTATCCCAGGTAGAACTGGCTCAGTAGTCACACACCTTTCATCATCAAAATAGCAGAAGTCAAAGAAAACAATTTGGTTTAACAAGAGAAACTGCTCGTCAAATTGTCAAACAATGTGCCATGTGCCCACGATATTTACCTGTGATTAATTTAGGAATAAATCCTTGAAGCCTGCTTCCTAACCATTTATGGCAAATAGTTATTACTCTTATTGCAGAATTTGGCAAATTAAAATAAGTGCACGTGGCAGTTGATACACATTCAGGTTTCTTAATGGCCATTGCATAAACTGAAGAAGCCACTAAGCATGTGATGTGATAAGTCATTGTTTAAAATGTTTTGCTTACACGGAAATTCCTAAAATTATAAAAACAGACAATAGATCTGGATATATTAGTAAAGCATTTCAGCAATTTTGTTCCCAATGGAAAATTGAACACAAAGCGTAACAGACATTCCTCATAATCCTCAAGGACAAGGAATTGTGGAGCATGCCCATAGCACCTTGAAAACACAACTTCAAAAAAATAAGTAAAGGGGAGTTGTACCCCCAGTGTCCACATAATGCATTTAAATCATGCACTCTTCATTTTAAATTTTCTGAATGTGGATGCCCATGAGCAATCTGCTGTGGATAGATTCTGGCATGATGGAACTCCAACAACTTTTGCTCAAGCCAAATGGAAAGATCCTTGTACTGGATTACAGAAAAGACCGGATCCTGTTTTAATAAATATGGGGTCGAGGGCATGTGTATGTTTTCTTGCAGGATGTGTATGTTTTCTTACATCTGGTAAGGTGGGTGGAGCAGAGGAACGAGAGGCCTGATGATACTGCTGGGACCCTCCCCCCCAATGAATTCGAACGAATGCTGAAGCTGTGTTCCTGACCCTCTGATGTCATCATTGTACAGTCTGAGAACGGAAGGACACTATGGTTGGAGGTTTCCAGTTTCTCAACAAACCTGCTGCATCAACTTCCCAGACCTCTGTGAGTTTTTATCCTGGATCCAGCCAAGGACGGAATGTCTAGTGGTTTATCCATACTGTATCTTGTGACATAGAGCTAATTTTTTTTCCAGTCGAAACTCATTTCTGCTGTTGCCTCAGAGACTTCCCCTCTGGGGGAAAAGGACTCATTAGGACAGCTGAACACTACCATGGAAATGATGTGTGGCTAAAGCCCCTCTTCATTGTGAGGGGGCTGATGTGAGGAGGAGATGGACAAAAGTTTTGCAGTTAGTATTCAGTACTCAAGGACTGTGGTATTTCAATCTTTGGAAGTTAGGACAGCAGTGCATTGGACTTTGAGATAGGAGAAAAAGAAAAGGTTCAGAATTGTGGAGTTATTCATACTGCACCCACCATGAGAACACGTTATTGTCCTTTGATTGAATTGAAATTATGAGAATTGTAATCCAGTCAATTATGTGTCTATTGTTAACCATACTGGAATTATTAATTTTACAACCTATGCTATGCTATATAAGTGTTAATGAATGAAAAAAGTCAGAGCTCATTCTGATAGGAAGTTGACATGATACTTACGAATCTTTAGATACAATCTAATTAAGAAGGCAGATTTAGATCTTGATACAGCTAAAACTACTGGAGACATCCTAAACCAATTTTAAAAGGCCATTTCATTTTGATTATCCTTTATTCCTTTAATAGGAGATGTAGCCACAAAAGCATACGCATTGCTTAGCATGATCAAGCTTGCTTGTGAACTCTCAGTGAAAAGTTGGCTCAGAGGTGCATGGCATCAAGCTATGCACTATCCCCTAAACTTTTTATACAGAGACCAGTAGTCAAAGACAGGTAAGAGCTTTTTGTCTCCAGGCAACCTAAGGAAGGTCACACATGACAGAATGTGTGTTCCAATGACTGGTAAGGCTGGAAGTTGAAAGAAGTCAACCTAAGACAGACACAGTCATCTGTCCTGTAGCAGAAGCACAGGTATTAATTAATTAAATGTAGAAGGGGAAATTGTCAGAACCCATAAAGGTGGCTCCAGTTCCTCTTGACTCAAGGTCAGAGAGTTCAAAACTGTCCTTAGTAAGTCATAAAACCTAGGACATGCTACTGTAGGATGTTTTAGAGGGTGTCTTATCTAAATAAAACAGACTTGGTCTGAGATGTGGTTACTCCTGACCCTCAAGGCTGGATAATGGGAAACTGAGTCTAAGGTGTTTGGAGGATTAAGGAAAGAAAGTCGGTTTGTTCCTTATACATGATAAAGGCCTTTTCCATGTCCCCCTTTTGGTCTGGGTACTTAAGAATGTTTAAGAATATACCTGGGGCATCCAGTATTCACTTGACTGCCCTCCCGACTCTATCCCGTGTCTCTTTTTCTTAAGCATCTTAACCTGCCGTTTCTCAATCCACACTCCCCCTCTCAGTTATGAGCCAGGCAAGTCAGATGGATCTGACTGAAGCCCCACAAAGCTGGGTCATGACGGTCCTCTGCACCAGGTAAAAGGCTGTGGTGATGAACTCCCTGCTACCTGCTCCAGCTTAGTAGGCATCCAGATAGAATATAAGCCTTGAAACACATACAGTTGTGCTGTCATCTAGTGGTTGTCTACCCTCCAAAATGGGCCAAGAGAAATGGGTTGTACTTAGGGCTTAAGAGAATCTGTAGCCATAGAAACTTCATGTGTGGGAGGTAAGTCACTGGAGGAAGCCTTGGACCACACACTGTTCTCAGGATCCAGAACTGGGAAATACTGCTGAGAATGTATTCACATTAACAGCCTAATTCATCATTAGCTACAGATTGGGGTATTCTTATTTAGCTTTTAAGACATGAAGGCTGCAGCAAAAGGGACCATTTTGTGATACTATAAACTAATAATGGTGAGTGTGGTGGCACACACCTAGGCAGGTGGCTCTCAGTGAGTTCAAGGCCAGCCTGGTCTACACAGCAAGTACTAGGACAGCCATGGCTACAGAGAGACCCAGTCTCAAAAGATGAGTAAATGCGACAATGATGGCACACAGCGCACAGATTTAATCTCAGTACTAACTCTAGCAAACAGGAATGACTGTGATCACCATATTAAGAAAGACTCTGAGACTGTGTCTGATGTGGTCATGGAGAGCCGAGTGCCTGCTGTCTCTGTCACACCTGTTCTCAAGTACCCAAATTTACTAGTGATTATGCTTTGAATCAGCAAAAAGTAAATTTAAAATCTATTTCTGTGACTTTTTGGAAATTAAAATTTTATCTTTAATTTTGTTCCTTTTATAAAACTAACCCAATGTCTACCACATAAGAAGAAAAAAATCATTTTCTTTGGTTGCTTGCGGTGCTAGTGTGCCCTCTAGAGGTTATAGAGTAGATCATGCAGTAGTTTGGTGGGTAGGGCGCCCTCTAGTGTGGCCTGCAGCACTCAGTCAGTGAACTGAGTTCTGTATTTGAGTCCACAAATAGGCAGACTCCCTGCAAAGCCAGCGCAGATCCTAGTGCTCTGTATTGTAATGATTTCCAAACAGATACATAACGATGGAAGTGACTTATAGGAAGCCATGACAACCTGAAAGGCAATGGAAAATCTTTCCCTAACTAGGTCACTGATACCGAAGTTATACTTTTTCTAAAAAGGCTATCTTTATACTCAGAAGCTGCAAAGGTAATTATAACCACCCTACATAATCTTGATAACTGTAAACTATTCTGTAAGCTACTGAAGTGCACAGTCTAAAAGCCAATCAAGCTGGAAAGGCAACTAGAGTCTCTTGAGTTGAATGAAGGCTGTTGGCATGAGCCTAGGCTTCCATATATGTTTACATCGCATCTCTGAAGCATTTCGGGCTGGATCTGCTCTCAGAATCAGTGATTAAAGAGTATTCCATCCACTCACAGGCACAGTGCACACACCTACAATCTCGGAATTTGAGGGTTAGCAGCAGCATTGTCAGGAATTCAGGACCAGAAGGCCTGCCTGGCCTATAGAGTGAGGTCTGTCTCAACAAAAGCAAACCACACCAAAATCAAACCAAATCTAGTAGCAGAATTGCAGAGGGATTACTTTTTTTGCCTTTTTCTTTTCTTCCTTCCTTTGTTCCTTCCTTCCTTCCTTCCTTCTATCATTTCTTTTTTTTTTTTTTGAAACAGGGTATGTCTGTGCAGCACTGGCTGTCCTGGAACTCACTCTGTAGACCAAGCTGTCGAGGGGTGACTTTTTTTTTGTTTGTTTTTTGTTTTTTCGAGACAGGGTTTCTCTGTATTGTTTTGGAGGCTGTCCTGGAACTCACTTTGTAGACCAGGCTGGCCTTGAACTCACAGAGATCCGCCTGCCTCTGCCTCCCGAGTGCTGGGATTAAAGGCGTGTGCCACCAACGCCTGGCTGAGGGGTGACTTTTATTTCTCTCTTCCCTTCCCTCCCCTCCTCTCCCTTTCCTCCCCTCTTCTCCCATCCCTTCTTCCCTTCCCTCCTCTCTCCTTTCTTTTCTTTCATTACAGATCTGGGGGTAGAACCAGGCCATGCTCATGCTAGACAAACACAGTACCACTGATAAAATCCACAGCTCCAGGAGGTACACATAACCTTGGGTGTCAAAGTCAGAACACTGAGTAGTTTATGTCACTATTGATACTGCAAGACACAATAGAGGACATTTCCCAGTTCTAACATCCATAAGAGTACGCAAAGTGCCTCTCCAAAATATGATTTTCACTTAAGTTTGATCCAGGACTATTTTTCCACACTTGAATATATTAACTACATTCACCGATTTATTGGTCCACTGGATTAATGTTTGTTGAAAATTCCTATGTTGCTATCACAAAATGAAACACCTGTGATGGACATAAGAAGAGAAGGCAGGAGTGAGTGTGAGAACACCACAGAATACAGGAAGCAGAAAATCAAGTGGGTGCTGTATGTGCTGCTGTCACCCCAGAGCGCTGTAGGAACAGTGGCTGTATCACTGAGAACAATGGCTATGTCACTGAATGCTGTGGGACCAGTGTCTTTGTCACCAAATGCTGTGGGGCCTGTGGTTTTGTCACTGAATGCTATGGGACCAGTGGCTATGTCACTGAATGCTGTCTGTGGCAACAGCAGATGAATTGTGGGAACAGTGTCTATGTCACTGAATGCTGAGGGAACAGTGGCTGCATCACTTACCCAAGCTCATTACATATTCTCGGAAGAGTGGGCATCGGAACCAGCACGAGACCACATGAAGATATACCGTAAAACCGGGAAACAGCTTCTTGAAGTCTGAGTAATTTACGCAAAAATTTCCAAAGGCTCCAGGCACAAATATTCCATGAGGGTGAAACCCGAATATATAATTGTGCCCTGGATCCAGCTCCTGGGTTTTGATGAGCTACAGCACATTTACATTGAGATAAGGAAACAGAACGGCCCTCATTAGTAGGAAGTGGAAGGGTTCCCCTCTACCCCTTATGTCAGTGAGAAACGAGAAAACAATTCATCCTACTTTCCTGGGTTAGAGATATTTTGACATTTCTAAACTGTCTATGGAACCCAGGTCCCATACACAGCCTCCCAGACTTTGTCAACCTGGCTTAAGACTCATTTATTCACTAGGACCAATGTGCAAGCTTTCTCTGGGATGATCTGAATCTGCCTGTCAATCACCACAAAACAAGGATAATTTAGCCGGGCGGTGGTGGCGCATGCCTTTAATCCCAGCACTCAGGAGGCAGAGGCAGGCGGATCTCTGTGAGTTCGAGGCCAGGCTGGACCGACAGCCTCCAAAACAATACAGAGAAACCTTGTCTCGTAAAACCAGAAAAAAAAAACCAAGGATAATTTAATCTCCCGTGCAACAGTGTAAGATTTGAGGGCTCATGAGAGCAGAAGAGAGCAGAGAGACTAACATCCTCACTGCTGGTGTGGATGACTTCTTCCTAAAAGGACAAGCTAGTCTCCTCTTACTCTGCCTTTTGTATCTGCCATGAGATCATGGGACCTGAAAGTAGTTGAATATTGGAACCATAATATTGCCCCCCCCCCGGATTTAGAACTGTGAGAAATAAATTTCCTTTATATGAATCCGAAGCTCAGGTATTCGTTATGAGAACATAAAATGGATTGAGGCACACCCTGTCTGGGAAGCAGTGGAGGCACACAGGATGAAATCACACCCCCACTGCCCTCCCAACTCACAGTAATACTTTAGAGGAGAGTTCTACTCACATGAATTGGGAAATAGTCCTTAAAATGCCTCCACACAGTCAAGTTTTTGACCCAGTTGACACTCCTGCCTCCTTGCTCTGGGGTTTGCCAGTCAAAGTAGAACCAGGTCAGATATGGGATGTAAAGGAACCAGTAGTCGTATATGATCAACATTGCCATGATCCCAGTGCACACCTGTGCTGCAAGAGAGGGAAAAGCCAGGTGGAATCAGTCCATCAGTCACTGCACCCTGTTCTTCACAACCGCTGGTCATGGAAAGTAGAAGATTTGCTACTGTAGGAAATCTTGTCTTCCTATTTTGACTGTGCATCACAGTTCATGAATCCACGTAGAGGGCACGTGTTGGCCACAGCCTCCATTTTCAAGACCTCTATTGTCAGAAACAGAAATAACATTGTATTAGTTACGTTTCTACTGATGTGACAATATGGCATGACCAAGTCAACTGATAAAAGAAAGCGTTTCATTTGGGTCTTAATTGTTTCAGGCTGTGATTGGGAAGCAAAGGCTTGGAGGCAGGAACAGCTGAGAGCCTCTATCTGCAAGCAGCAGGCAGAGGGGGCACACTTGGCTTTGAGAGCCTCAAAACTTGCTGGCAGTGATACACCTCCTCCAACAAGGTCATACCTTCTAGTCCTTTCCAAACAGTTCCACCAAGGACCAAGGATTTAAACAAATGAGCTTATGAGGGCTACTCTCATTCAAACCACTACAAGCATAAAGGGAGCACTTCATGGTCTAGTGTCTCTGACTGCTTGCTATGTTTTATGAGAGTCTCTCCAGTTTTAACAATATTGCTTAAAAATACAGGGCTGGGGAAGGGTGGAAAAACTTGACCTGAATTTTGACAACAAAAAGATAACTTTATAATAACCCGCATGGAACTTACTATGTAGACCATGCTGGCCTCAAACTTACAGAAATCTGCCTACCTCTGCCTCCCTTATGTTAGGTTTAAAAGATGTGGGCCACCACACTTGGCCCAAAGAATACAGTTCTAAATGTTTGACTTATATATTATAGATTAACACATTTATAAGTCAGGTATGGCTCTGTGTACCTGAGAGACTGAGGACTGAATTGCAGGCCAACCTAGAGCACATAGTGAACCCCTGTTTTGAAATAAATAAGAAGAAATATATCAAGAAGAGAGAGGAGGGCAGAATAAAAGCTAGAGCCTAGTAGATGATGAGTGTTCACTAGTGCAGACCACTTTAGGGAGTGATACTTCAGCCTTCTCTAATGCAGTGAGGCCTCCTCTCTAGAGTGCTCTCCACACCCCAAACTCCTGTCTCCCCCTTTTCAATCTTGTTAAAAAAGTGTCCTGTACCAAGGATACATCAAGGCATCTTGGTGATGGCCACTGCATCTAACCCTGAGAAATCACAGCTCTCTCTATGACTCAACATGTAGGGTTACCCCTAGTGATTACCTGAAGCCACTGCCAGTGAAGGCCAAAGATAATATGCTTTTACCAACATATATGTATCTGTGATAAAAATTCAACTCATAAATTTGACACAGTAAGAGACTAGCAAGATTAGTAGCAATGAAACAGAGCAATTAAAGCAATATACAAAATATAAATATTATTCAATAATTAATAATCATTAATTCATTTATTTGCTATTAAAGCTTTCTTTCTGGAACTTCCTAATTAATGTTTTCAGACCTTGGAGATTCTAGATAATTAAAATCAGGAGAAGTGAAAACTATACATAAACCAGATTAGGAGGGACTACTATATACTATACATAAATACACACACATATATATATATATGTTACAACCTAGAATTGTATTTCTATTTACACACACACACACACACACACACACACACACACACACACACACACACACACTTTTCCCATTATGGATCTAACCAAAATACACATGTGAATGTAGCTGAGGACTTTGTTACTTGTCTCCAATGTCAGCAATGTTAAATGTGAACAAACTAAAGGTTGGTTAGTTAGTTTTGTGGACTGTCTTACTGTTTGTAGAAATACCAAGAGTGTGTTCAGAAGCAAGGCAGAGAGGCTTTTCTTTGCTCCCATTCCTAGCAGGGCCATTCCCTCTACTTCAACTTCTATCCACCCAGGTCAGAGCACTGAAAATTCACCACCTTTGATTAATTTTCTGTTTACCTCAGTAAGCTGTGTGAAGGAGTTACAAGACATAGAAACCCACCTCATTCTATATTCAGAGTTCTAGTGGGTGAGCTAAGATGAAGTAGGGAAGGAAGGAGCAGGTATTGGGCGGGAATCAACTCCTGCCATTTTATGTAAGGGAACTCATCTATTCCTCCTAGCAACCTTCAAGGTTCACACCATGGCTCATAGTCTACAGTTGTGAAACAGATGCCCTTGGAATTGGAATGTCCATAGGATTTGTACTGGGATCTGACTAATGGCTAAATACGAGCACTTAAAACACCAATAACACCACCAAACCAAACCAAACAAAACCACAAAACACCCAAACCACTATCTCCCCATGAATAGTATAGCTTAGACATATCTGTTGTGCGTTCATATGTGGGTTTGTTTCCACAAAGATGGAAAAACTGACTTCAATAACAAACTGACTTCATTTCAATTGCAGGGTGATCCAAAAAGGGGTCTAGAAATGGAATACCCCCTAGTTTCAAATGAGGAGCACCTCAAACCAGCTGCACAGGCTCCTCTTGAATATACACAGCACATCTCTAACTACCACACATTTCATATGCATAGTAACTAAGTGATGAGTCTGCAATTGGACTTCCTAGGATAGATTTCACCACTGAAAGCTGTCTAGCCAGGTGCAGGTTTCTTTACCTCTTGAGTCTCAAAACCTCTGTCTGTGAAGCGGGCATTCAGGTTAGAATGTGGGTGTGTACCCCAGAGGCTCATGTGTCTGCACACTTGGGTCCCCATATGGTGGTGCTTCTTTGGAACATTGTAGAATTTTTAGGAGGTGGTCTCTACCTGGAGGAAGTGGGCTATAGCCCACCCTAGATGGGGCTCAAGTCTTCTCTGCCATCTGGTCCACCAAGATGCAAAAAGTCCTAGCCACATGCTCCTGCCATCATGACTCAGCCACAGTGCCTGTACCTTCTCAAGTTGTGAGCCAAGGTAAATCCTGCCTCCCTTAAGTCACTTCTGTTGGGCGCTTTGTCTCAGTGCAGAGTAATTAATACATGGTTTAATGACAAGCCAGGCAGTGCTGGCACACACTTTTAATTCCAGTACTTGGAAGGCAGAGACAGACAGATCTCCGTCAGTTCGAAGCCAACCTGGTCTAGAGAGGACATCCAGGGCTACACAGAGAGACCTAGTCTCGAAAAAACAAACAAACAAACAAACAAAAATAGTAAATAAGTAAAATATATGGGCTAATGACAACATCTGTTTCCAGAGGTTGCTGAGGGCAAGTGCCTGGCACAGAAGAAGTGACAGACAAACTTGAACCATTATCACAAAATCTCCCTTACCATCATACTTTGAAGAATGGGGGAAATGATGAGCAAAGAGAGTATCAGCCTTATTCCTGGTGGTGGTGGTGTGTGTATAAGTCTGACTGTGCACGCACAAAGGCTGGAGGAGGTGTCAGGTGTCGTCTTCACCTTATTCCTTTGAGGCAGGGTCTCTCTCTCTCTGAACCTGAAGCTCTAGCTCTTCTAAGATGGCATCTTGGAAACCCCAATGACCCCTGCTATCTGCTCATCACTGCTCTGGGGTTACGGGTGTGCACAGACCGCTGCCAGGCTTGTTATACAGGTAATGAGCACTCTTTATCCAGCAAGCCATCATGTCTCCAGCTCCATGTTTTTTTTTAACATGAAAAATCACATGTTATTATTCATTCTAAATGTCAAGAATTAGAACATTCTTATGCCAGCTGTTAGGTGTTATGAGTCTGGCATTGTAACTTCCTCACAAATGTTATATTTAATGAAATCACTGCAATGGTTGTCAGCACTAATGCAACCATTGTCTGTGTTCTGACCTTTTGGGTTTCTAATAAATTTTCTCTATAAATGTGTATCAGTGTATTTCCCCACATTTTTACTTATTTCATGGGACAAAAAGTAACAACTAGCTCACTGTGCAGAAACACCTTAGTCATGACACTTAGCTGTCCAGAGTCTATTTCAGTTAAAGCCAATTCTTCACACGGCTTGAACCCTTCATAGTTTATATCATAGAAGACAGTAGTTTTTAAATATTCTACATATAACTGGCTTGAAAAAAGAAAACATTATACATACTACGTGACTAAGTAGCATCCTTACTGTTTTTATCTCCCTAAGCAATTCAGAGTAACTTGGTTCTCTTAAATTGGAAGTCAAAGACGTGAACACAAAAGTTTACTTCAACAGCTCTCAAAACAGATGTCTTAAACCTACCAAATTCACTGACTTCTACGAATTCATGGCCTGACTTTTAATGTAATTTTTATTTATGTACTTATTTTTTGATACAGGGTCTCACTATGCAGTTTTGGTTGTCCTGGAACTCAGTATGCAGATCAGGCTGGCCTCAAATTCACAAGAAGAGATTCACCTGCCTCTGCCTCAAGTGCTAAGATTAAAGGTTGTGAGCCACCATGACCCACTATGTTCCTGACTTTTAAGGGTTGATCTAAGTATGTTTGGAATTAAAAGTCCAAGGTCAATCTCCATATACTACTTACTCCCTGTAGGTTTTGTACTTTCTTCATTTTTTTTAAAGGAACTGTGTCTCATTCAAATTTTTTATTGAGATGATATTAAAATAAAATTAACCTGTGTAAAGAAAGCAATCCAGTTGCATCCAATGCATTCATGTTTTGCAACTGCTACAGGCAGAGTGTTCTTTACACGAAATGCCTGGAGCTAAAAGTAGTTAAAATTTTGGATTTTTGTCCCATACAGACATCTGGGGATGGGTCAGATGTATTTGTTTTTTAAACCTCCTCTAACTTATTGAGAAGCACGTGATGTGCTCACACTTAGTCTGCTACAGTAGAGGCGTGGGTTTCCACGTGCGTTGTCATGTCACTGCTCCGGGTTTTCTGTTTCTGGAGGATTTGGGGTTTGGGGTTAGCAAACTGGGGATACTGAACCTGTTCTTTTGTATAGTTACCAAACTTCTCAGTTACTTCAGAATAAAACCTTGTGCCTATTAAGTATCTCACCTTCCCTTTTTTCCCTCTCCTTAACCTAAATCTGCACTTTGCTCTTCCAGATTTATCTACTCTGGATATCCTATAAAAGGGACTGCACAATACATGGAGTTTTGAGCCGAGCGTTGGTGGCGCACGCCTTTAATCCCAGCACTTGGGAGGCAGGGGCAGGCGGATCTCTGTGAGTTCGAGGCCAGCCTGGCCTACAAGAGCTAGTTCCAGGACAGCCTCCAAAGCCACAGAGAAACCCTGTCTTGAAAAACAAAAACAAAAACAAACAAACAAACAAAAAAACCATGGAGTTTTGTTTCTGTTTTTGTTTTTTGTAAGTCTCAGGGAAGGCTGCATTCCAAGACAGATGAGCTAGAAATACTAGGGCTGGAGCCGGGGCATCCATGCCAGTGTTTAAGATCTTTTTAGTGATCCTCATAGACAGTCATGGTTGAGATCTGTGAGTGTATTGAACAAATGAAACTACTTCCAACATGCAAAAGCATAATGCAATGAATGTCATTATCATTACTTTAGCCCAACTGGTGTGGCGCTCATTGTCTTAGCCCATATAGACGATTTCTGTTTTTAGCAAGGTTTAGCCATAGAAATTCTCAGTCATTCCTCTTTTTCTCCTTTTTTCGCATGACACACGAAGTACAGACCTCCAAGAACTGTCCACGGAGATCTGGTTCCTGTACTGCCTTAGCTTGAAAATATTCCAGAATGCACCACTGAGTGTATAATTTCCAAACAAAGGGCTCATAAGCCCAACCCAAACATGTAGTTGCCTCAAGGCATGACTCTGCACCTAAGTGCTGATGTAACTGGAAAAGTTAACGCTAAACACGGAAAAGTAACTGTAGCTCTTTGTCCTGAGATCGAGGTGGCAAAGGCTTCAGGTTTTAAATATCTATAAGCATTAATTACCCATTTAAGAGTCAAGGGATCCAGAACAAATTGACAGCTTTTGAGGGACTAACCTGCAACTTTTCTATTACACCAATTTTCTAGATGGGGCTACGGCTACATTTGGGAGAGTAGAGTTACCCAAATTCACGCAGCTGTGTGTTTAAAAACCTGTTGTCTTCCATTGTAGGTAAGACACACCTCGCTTTAGAAATAAAGCCAACGCATAATGACACAGGTTTTTAATCCCTGTACTTGGGAGGCAGAGGCAGGCCTGGTCTACAGAGAATTCTAGGTCGGCCAGGGCTGCATAAAGAAACCTTGAGAAATCAAAAAAGAAAGAATGAAAGGAAGGAAAGAAAAGGAAAATAGCAGAAGGGAAATAAAGTTGGCCAAAGTTATTTGCCACAAGTGAAGAAGAACCCAAACCACGGTAGGTGAATGCCCTGTCTGAACTGGCTGACTGGAGACCGGTAGGGTGAGAAATGTGGGTGGAGGAGAGTGTGGCACAGCGGGGCTCTTACCCATCAGGAGGAAAGAGAAAAGCCCCACAAGCACCGCCGCGGTCTGCAGACACCGCGCCAGCGGGATGTTGAGTGCCGCGAACTCGAGTTTCATGGTCTCACGCGGAGGACAGCGCCTTCCACAGGATATCGGTACCCACCGACCCGGAGGTGGTGGCTCCAGCGGGCAGGAGGGTGATGGAGGATGAGCGGAGCTGAGGCAGGGTGCTGCAGATCACCGTGCGCAGCACCAGGCAGGACCCTGGGGACCCGTGGAAATGTCAACCTGCTTTCTACTGACTCGCTGAGGCCTGGGTCTCCACCCGGGTATGAACATTTGTTCATTTAAACGACTGCCTTGTACTGGGTTCTAGTATCCGCCTTTAAACCCACCCCTTCCTTCAAACCCAAAGGGGGAATGGTTAGTTTGGTTAGCACCAGCTGGAGGTAGGCGTGGACCTTAAGTTTATCGATCTGGGGCTCCACACTACCCTCAGGGTGTTGTGTGTGTGTGTGCGCGCGCGCGTGGTTTTCCTTTTGTGTCACAAGTTTTGGATAATTTTCTTTCATTCATTATCTCAATCCATATTTACTGAAAGCTCACCAAATCATCATTATCTTGTTCTCAGAGAAAATGACTCTTGGGAAAAGGACAGATCTAAGCAAAATAAGCACAAAACGAGTAGTATGGGCTCAAAACTGGAATATGTAAATATAACCTGGAGGGGCTTCACTTTTTGTGTCTGTCAGTCCTTCTGAGCAGTTACCTGCATAGTGTTTCTGATTGCGTGCAAAGCAATGTATGTGGTGGCCAGAGGGCAATCTCAGACTTGTTTCTCAAGACTACTGTCTACCCTTCTACTTAGGGTCTTTTTTTTCTCTTTTCTTTTTCTTTTTGAGATAGTCACTGGGAACGGGGGCTCAACCAATCAGGCCACACTGGATATCCTGGCTATCCAAGAAGCTCCAGGAATCCTCCATTACCACCTCCCTAGCCTGACTTTTTTTTTTTTTTTAACCTGATTCTAGGCACCAGACTCAGATCCTTACGCTTGCAAGCATTTTAACAGTTGAACTATCTCTCCAGCCACTGACCCAAGTTTTAAACGATTAATTTAATGAATGGAGGAAGTCTACCGAGAAAAGGGAAATGTGTGCTCAAAGGTCTTCCTAAGTAAGAAAACGGGCGGGAGACATTTATGACTTCTTGTTGGCAAAATTGTTTTTTTGTTGTTTGTTTTTGTTTTGTTTTTCTGGTTGAAGGGTTACTTTCTTCTCTCTTAGATTTGCTTCTGAGTCGTCTTCCATGCTAGGTGGGGATACTGTGATTGTATACTATGTCACACAATGAGAAGATCTCTTTCTTGCTGTGTATCACCTGACTCAGCAGCGACACTTCAAGTATCCATTCCACTTTGCTGCTAAGGAGATCAGGGCTCAAAGTAGAGGCCAGCCCAGACACTGTCTCAAAAAATAGAACAACCTAGATGGGGTTGGGGGGTGGGGGTGGGGGGTAGGGGGTGGGGAGTGGAGGATGGAGGGTGGCTTGATATTTGGAGAAATGTACTTCAAAGAGGTTGCACTTCATAATCCAACATACAAACATCATTGAGTGGTTACACCTCCCCATATGGTGCTACATGCCTTAGGTTGCACGTCTGATTTCAACCCTATAGGAACCTTTCCAGGGTAGGCATTATTACTTTTATAAAAGAAGAAACTGACTCTAAAAGCTGAGTAAATTTCCACATAGGTCAGGATAGGGAAGGGCAGAACCATGTTTCTACTTTTGAGAAATAACTGTTTCTTTTCTCAAACAGAAGAAAGACAAGAAGTTGTAGAACTAGGAACACATTGCTGAACTGTGGGTAGATATAGTGCACTCTCCCGGTCACCAAGACCAACACACACACACACACACACACACACACACACACACACACACACACACACACACACACATTCTTAAACTAATTAATGGGGCTGGAGAGACAGTTCAGTGGTTAAAAGCACTGTCTTTCTGTTCTTTCAGGGGACTGGAGCTTTGTCCTAAGTATTCATCTCAGGTAGCTCACAACTACCTTAGATCCCAGCTTCAAGAGATATAGTACCCACTTCTGATCTCTGTGGGCACCTACACATATGTGGCACACACACACACACACACCATATTATAAGTAATAATAAAGAAACAATTTTCAAGGCTAGTTTTTTCTTTTCAGATTGATTAGCCAGCTCTTTTGCCAGTGTGATGGGGTTTGGGGATGTGGATTCTGGGTGGGCATTCAGAGTGCTGCTTAGCATACCTAGGCTGTGATACTATCATCATGCAGCAATATGCCTTTGTTATGTTAACTCTTTCCCACCAGCCTGGTTCCACAATTGCATCAGCCCCAAATGAACACTCAGAGACTTATATTAATTATAATACTATTGGCTGTTGACTTGAACTTCTTACTGGCTAGCTCTGTCTTAATTATTAACCAATAGCTACTAATCTATGTATTTCTACATGATCTTTTCTTACCAGAGAACACCTCACTGGTGTCCTCTCTTCCCAGGAATCACATGATGACTCCGACTCTGCTTACACCTCCCAGAATCCTCCTCATCTCCTAGTCTCACCTATCTTCCTGCCTGATTAGCCAAAGAAGTGTTTTATTCATCAACCAATAAGACAAACATATATACAGAAAGATATACCTTTTTGTCCATGTTTTCTCATTGCTAGAGTTCTCCTGTGGACTCAGATCCACAGTAACAATCCCCCTTTTCACCACTCTTCTGAAAAGTTCCATGAGTCTAGCCTCAGTTGTCTCTTCTCACTAGTGTGTTGCTAATAAATGATGGCCACTTTACAAAACATGTGCTTCCCTAGCCACTTTTCTTTTCTTGACAAGGTCGCTCTATGTAGGTCTAGCTGTCCTGGAACCTATTATGTATACCAGGCCACCTGCAAACTCAAGAGCGATCCTCCTACCTCTACCTTCCAGTTGCTGTGATTAAAGGCGTGCACCACTGCACCTGGCCCCTGGTTGCTCTTTTAAATGTTATAATCCTATAAGCTACTACTCCTAGAAACCATATGGCTAATACATTCTTCCCATGACCCACGTTCATTTACAGTAGGCCTGTGAATTTGGAGCACCAACAACCCAATCAAGTCAGGGGTGGGGAGATCCTGGGGAAGCATACTGAAACTGTGTGCAGGCAGTAACTAAAGAGCTGTAGGAGAAAGTAACCTCCATGATTTAGTTTCAGCTTCTGAGGTTTGCTTCATGGTCTGAATATTTGCATCTCCCTCAAAATTCACACAGAAATCCTACCCATCAAGTTGACGATGACATTAGGAGGTGAAGGTAGGTGATTAAATTGTTTTAATTATTATTGCATTTATTTCATATATGTGTAGTTATGTGTACACATGTACCATTGCATGTGTTTGAAGGTTAAAGTACAACTTGAAAGAATTGGTTCTTTTTTTCCACGGTGCGGTTTCTGGGGATTGAATTCAGGTTGGCAGGTTTGGTGGCAGGTATCTTTACCTGTTGAGCAATCTTACTGATTAGCCATTAGGGGAAAAGTTGTTATGAATGGGATATTGTCCCAAAGAAAGAGGCCTGAGGGAGCTCTCATCAAGAAGACAGCTGTATGCAACATACCCACAGCTCTCATCAGAACCCAACAATAGCACCTGGATCTTGGGTTTTCCAGCCTCCAGAGATGTGATGAATAAACTTTGTTATTTATATGCTGCTGTTCCTATGGTTCATTGTTATAGCAGCTAGAACCATTTGAGACAGTCCAATCCAGAAGACGAGGCTTAAACTCAGGCTTGTGTCTTTTGAGTTATTTATACCTTCTTGTATATGATAGGTCGCCTTCCCTGATCCCCCTCCATCGCAATCATCATTGTTGTTCTTCTGTACATATTTTTCCCCTGTCCTGGCCACTATCATGTCTCCCTTATATTACTGCAAACTCTTTTTTTTTGAAACAGGGTTTCTCTGTGCCTTTGGAGGCTGTCCTGGAACTAGCTCTTGTAGACCAGGCTGGTCTCGAACTCACAGAGATCCGCCTGCCTCTGCCTCCTGAGTGCTGGGATTAAAGATGTGCGCCACCACTGCCTCGCCTGCAAACTCTTAACTGGTCTCCCCACCATGAAATTTTCTCTCTCAACTATCCCCTGGTTTATTTTCCATAGTACACCTTCTATAGTTTGGATGAATGTTCCCCAGAGATCCATGATAAAGGACTGGTTCTGGGGTGGGGATACTTAGGAGAGGTACTTAGACCTTCAAGAAGTAAGGTTTGGTAGGTCTCTAAGTATTGTGGCATGAATTCCAAGGGATTTGTAAGACCTTCTGTATTTGTTCCTTTTGTAGATGCTGTGACATCCTTAATGCATACAACTTAAGGAAGGTTTATTTGGCACCAGCTAAGAGATGTCTGTCAATCATGGCTGGGAAGGTATTGTAGCAAGAGCTTGTATGGGTGACTATTTACATGGCCCCAGAACAAGAAGCAGAAAACACAAGTTCTAACCAGGAGTGCATGCCTTAAAAGGTCCGTTCCCAGTGACCTATTTCAAACCAGTCAGTTCCCATCTCATGAAGGCTCCACAGCTTTCAAACTAGTGCCATAAACTAGGGACCCAGTGTTCAAAACGAGCCTTTGGGTGATGTTTCAAATTTAAACAGTAGCACCCTGCCAATTCCCTCACCTTCCTGACTCAAGATGCCAACTGTCATCTCAGTGTAGACTCCTGCCATCTTTCCCTTGAGTCATCATCCTCACCAGAAAACAAATGGGGCTGTTGGATCTTGAGCTTCATGCTCTGGAGTTGTGAGTCAATGTAAACCTACATCTGGAACCATCTTAACTACTATTCTATGTCTGTGAAGAGATGCCATGACTAAGGCAACTTACAGGAGAGTTTATCTGGGGCTTAGAGTTTCAGAGTAGAAGTTCATGACCATCATGGTGGGAAGCATAGCAGCAGGCAGGCATGGCATTGGGAAAGCAGTTGAGAGCTTACATCTTGAAACACAACCATGAGACAAAGGGAAAACATGAAGTGGTCTGGGATTTTGAAACCTCAAAGCCCACCCCAGTGACACACCTTCTGCAACAAGTCCATACCTCCTAATCCTCCCCAAACAGTTCCACTAAACAGGCCTATGGGGGCCATGACCATCAAGAACCACAGGTACTCTGCTAGAATGATGAGAAACTAAAACCACGATTACTATGAGTTTTTCAAAATACCAAATTTTAATCTTGTCACCTATAAAAATCCCAGAATTTCTTTCCATTTTTCCCACAATGAACTATCAACTTTTAAAAGATTTGTTTTTATGTGTTTATGCATGTTGTGCATTCCTCTGCAAGAAGACCTTGTCATATCCCCAGGATCTGTTACAATGGCCAGTAAGGAGTCCAACATGAGTGCTGGAAACTAAACTTGGGTCCTCTGAAGAACAGAGAGCCTTTTTAGCCTCTGAGCCATTGCTCCTGCTCTTCAGCTTTTTAAAGATGGTTTTGGACTCCCACATTTCATGTCATCTATGTATTTCTTGACTCTCAATGGTAACTTTCCAACTTGCAATGCTGTAGGCTTTATCACTCTGAACATCTTCCTGTTGAAAGAACAGGTTTCAGGAAGCATAAAGGGATGTATGCATCTTAAAAACAACCAGGCATTTCAGCCCATTTGCCTCCTAACTTGTCAGTCATTTTCTTCTACTGAGAACTAGTTTTGGGCTTATTCTAGGGCTGGGACCTCACTGTGCTGCCCAGACTAACACTGAACTCACAGTATTGTCATAGCTTCCTGAGTGAGTAGCTAGGGTTAAGGGAATGTGCTGTGCATAGGTTGTTTTTGTTTGTGGCACTCAGGATCTAATAGGGGCCTCATACTTGCTGGGAAAGTAAGTGTTCTCCACCAAGTTATATACCTAGAAAACAGGAATAGCATGTGAGATTTTTCATTACAGGTAATTAGGATACACAATGATTACAGACTAGACAAGTATAGTAAATTGTATAAGCTTCATGCATCATCTCAGTCCTGGAATAAAGTAGAACAAGTTCTGTTTGACTTGACATAAGAGACAGTTTATAGCTTTGAATCATTTGGACTGTTAGCGTCTGTGTACATATCTAATATTCAAATAGCATTTTGTAGTTTTAAAATGGTTTCTTCGTACTTTATCCCATCAGTGGAAGTGCTGTGTCCTTTTTATGAAGGAGGAAATGAAGGTTGGCTATAGACAACATACATGTGAAAACATATATAGTATCTGTATCATGTTAAACTCCTGCTCTAGTCTGAAATGTACTGTGCTCTAGGTAATATGCCGAAATAATTTCATATCTAACGGTATCTCTTCCTCAGTTACTTCCTGAGCCACAAGAATTGCGTGAAAGTTAGTCTTCTCGGCAATGTTCTCTGTGAATATTACAGCACTGGCAGGCAAAACCAATCAGTCCCTGACCCTGTGAGGTGACGAGAGAGCTAGACTGTCTACCAGTGATTAGGCATGGGAAAAATAAGCATGATTATGTCATGTTTCATGACATTTTTCCTCCTAGAAAAAGCAATAACTATTAATTAAGATATATATATGAAAACAATTGTGCCATCTAGAGATAGCTATTAATAACACTTAGGTGTATATAATGCACTAGTCTGTTTTATTAATATTCACATATTCATAAATTTAGATAAAATTAATCATTTAAGTATAATCTTCAATAATTTTGCTTTTTTACTATTCGTTGAAGAGTTTTCCAAGTGTTAAAAATTTCACAGCATTCACTGGGGTGTGTTGGTAAATGATTTTGATCTTAGCATTTGGGAGGCAGAGGCAGGTGGATCTCTATGAGCTCCATGCCATCTGTTCTATCATATCAAGTTCCAGGACAGCCAGGGCTACATAGAGTGATCCTCTCTCTCTCTCTAAAAAAAAAAAACTCACAGTACTATACCTACACTCTGTGTGTGTGTGTGTGTGTGTGTGTGTGTGTGTGTGTATCATAAGCAGACAGTTATCTTAGTTTTTTCCATTGTTGCTGTGCTAAAATATGTACATTTTAGTTTACTGTTCAAGGTCCATCGAAGACAGGAAGTCAAGTTAGCAAGAGCTTTGAGCAGCTGGTCATATCCAATCTCTAATCAAGAACTAGAGAGGGAGCCTGGAGAGATGGCTCAGAGGTTAAGAGTATTGGCTGCTCTTCCAGAGGTCCTGAGTTCAATCCCTAGCAACTATATGGTGGTTCACAACCATCTATAATGGGACCTGGTGCCTTCTTCTGGTGTGCAGGCACACATGCAGACAGAACATGTAATAAATACATCTTTAAAAAAAAAGAACTAGAGAGGGCAGAATGCAGCGCTCATCTTGTTTCTCCCCACTTTATACAGTCCAGAATCCCCTGCTCAGGAAATAGTGCCATCCACAATTGACGGGTCTTTCCATGTCACAATCAATAACCCCTCATAGGCACGTTCTGGGGCCCAGAGTCTGTCAAGTTGACAGTTAATACTCACCATCATAAGTGTCAACATTGTTTTTACTTATATTTTACCTTGGGGTGTTGGGCATCAAGACAAAGATGTGATGTGTGCTAGGCAAGAACTCTACCACTGAGCTGAATCCCTGGTCTTCTACATTATTTTTGATGTTTTCATTAATGTTGTACTGAAATACTTAAACCAAACCATGTTGTTCGATGTTTCAGCTTTTCCCCCCTACATTACAAAGAAATTATAATTTTTTTTTGAGACAGGGTTTCTCTGTGGGACTATCGTGGTTGTCCTGGAACTCGCTCTGTAGACCAGGCTGACCTCAAACTCACTGAGATCCATCTGCCTTTGCTTCCCAAGTGCTGGGACTAAAGGCGCGTGCCACTACTGCCCAGCCAGTTTGTTTCTTTAGAATAATTCCAAGAGTGGAGTTTCACATGAAAGAGAAGCATGCTTATGAATGTTATCATCACTGCCAGTGTGACTAGGAGACGGCGAGGCACACCTCTGGCTGTGCTTGTGAAGGCCCACTAGAGAGGGAAAGATCTGTTTTGTCTGTGGGTGGCACCATCCTATGGGCTAGAGACCTGGCTGGAGGGAAAGAGTGAAGGGAGAGTGCTAAGAGGGCGCCCGCATTTCTCTCCCTGCTTCCTGGCTTTCCATGACATGAGCTGAACCTCCTCTCCATGCCTTGCTTACCATGATGGGCTGAACCCTCTGAAAGCATGCCAAAACTAAATCTTTCTCCCTTGAATTGTTTCTGTTGGGCATTTTTTGGTCACAGAAATGTGAAAAGTAACTAGAGAAGTAGGGTCATTGGTGTAACTAAATGACAATGTGTTTCTTGGGCCTTTGGAATTGGCTTCCAGGAGGGATTTGGAAAATGACACCATAATCATTAAAATAGCTTGGTACTGGCATTGAAGCAGACACTTTGGCAGTAGATCGAAATGTATGTGGAAATTTAATATACAATATTACAAACTGGAGGGTGAAAAGAAGCTTTTTAATAAGTTAGATTGGCATTTCTATTTAAAAAGAAAACTGGCTTGTTCACTGACTCCAAAAACCAAAACAAATTTCAAAAAAGATCTGAGATTTCACTGGAAAAGAATTCTACTGGTGTACTCATAGAGGAAGAGGTGATTAAAAAAATTGTGTGAAGACTTTTATAAATACAACCTAAAATCCAGAATTGATAGAAAATTGATTTAAATTGGGCTGAAACTTGTAAATAACCCTTTGTAGGAAAACAAACCTTAAAAACAAAATATCAAGGGTTATCCCTCTCCAAATACCATTATTTATAACCTTTATTTCCCATATTCACCTTTAAGTTTTAAAAATAGACCTATGATAGCATAATCAGGGAAAACAAAGCTGTGCTTTTAGGCCTCTAATGAGCTGTGAATCCAGCCTTTAATGGCTGAGCCATCTCTCCAGTCCAAGAGTAAATTATATGGTCACATACCCGAGTTCAAAGATCCCTAGATAACTGGCCAAATACTTAGTTGTGTGCTTCTGAGTTAAGCGTTTGAGTTGGTGAACTAAGTGAAGAAGATACTCCATCTAACATAAGTGGGCACCATTCAGTTCACCAAGATGGAGCAAGTGGGAAATCATTCTCTTTGAGACTGAGTTACGACATCGATCTTTTCCCAACCTCAGTGTTCCTGGGCCTCAGACACTCAGATGAGGGCCTCAGACACTCAGAGAGGTGCTTTGTTTTCAGACCTTCAAGCCAGTTTATTGACTTTTCTGGGTGTCCAGTCTATAGACAACAGATTGTAGAACTTCTCAGCCTCCTGATTTTTGTGGGCCACGCCTTTACTATGTCTGTCTTTTCTGCCTCTATCTGCTCATCATGTTCTTTCTCTGTAGGAACACTAATACTCACCTTCCCAGGCTTCACTCTTTCCACCACACTCAGAACTAACTGGTTTGCACTTGTTGCTATAGGCTTTTCTTTTATCTTATAGCTCCACCATGTATATATGCCTGAAAATATGCTCTTTAGGTTAGTGCTTTCACTGCAGCTTTCAGGTTGGCCCTAAACCTAGACAAACCAATGACAGTTATTTGTATTTTGTGATGTATTACTTGTTTTTTTCCTAATTATCTTTTCTATCAGTTGGCTAATGTCATTTGTGATGAGCATTCATGTCCTAGTTTTGTTTACTTCTCTACAATCTTCTAACAGGTGTTTCAGTCACAAAGTGACTATATGTAATGAGAAAAAGCATGATGTATTATTGGGGAGAGGTGACAGATGGAAAAAAATGTGTCTTAGATATTCTGAGAAAAGGCAGTTGATGAGGAAAGATAAAAATGATGATAGTTGCCCTATTTACAGGATCAATGACATAAAGTCTGTGCTAGTTAATGAAGAGAATCATTTCTAACCCTTACATTAATTCTCTAAAATACATATAACCATCTCTATTTTAAAGATAAGAAAGCTGAGGTTGTGGCCATGGAAAATTCTGCTGTGAGTGCCCCAAAGAGCTCATTAACATGTAGTAATTTGGAGGCAGAAAGCTACACATGGGAGTTGCTGCAAGTGGAAAGTAATACAGTGAAAAACGCTTTAACATCAGTCAAGGTGACGTAAATCTGGCCCTGCTTCTGCTTCAAGTGATGGACACCAGAGGTCCTTGCTACATGGTAGAAAGGGCAGAGTTCCCTAGAGGAAGCAATGTCTCTGCTCTGCCTTACAGGTTGGGTGAGTCCCACATCTATGCTCGTTTATTTCTTAAAAGGGAGGGGGTACTACTAGTATTTTGCCTTGGTGTATTTGCTTTTTCATGGCTGTTGAAATAAACTGCCACAAACTTTTTATTTCAAACAGAAACTTGAGCCTGGTGAGGTGACTCATACTGTCGTCTCAAGACAGGCTTGAAGCAGGAGAAACTCTGACAATTTCAGGTCAGTCAGGGCTAGAGGATGAGTTCCAGGCTGGTTTGAGCTACGGAGTTGAGGTTCTATCTCAAAACGAAAACAATAACAAATAAAGTGAGACAGAAATCTGTTCTATTTCAGTTCTGGAAAAGGCCAGAAACCCAAAAGCAGTTTCAATGACCCATATCCAAGTGTTTCGAGGGTTGCTCCATAGGCTAGGAGAGAATCCTTTCTTGTCGCTTCTAGTTAGACAGCTTCTGACTTTTTTGCTTTGGTTTTGGTGGTGACTTTACTGAAACCACTGCTTTTCACTGATCAAGGCTACACGTATTTTTGCATTTAGGGCCTATCTTAATAAGCCTGGCTAAGCGCCATCTCAAAGCCCTTGACTTACTCCACACAGACGCTGGTACCACATAAAGCAGCATTTACAGGCTCCCGCGATTAATTCCTGACACCACTGTTTGACCCAGGCTTATCTAAGGAGGAAATCTGCTCGTGCTGGCATTAGGCTGAGTACAGCATTGGGCAGTGGGCAGGGCTGAGGTCCCTAACGACGTCTACCTGTAAGTCTTCTGTTTCGTTCAAACAAAACAAGGGTATAAAATCTGTGGTTAAAGAATGAGGTAAAAAACCGGTCTATTAACAGACCTTGCCATTAGTATCTGCACCTTCTTCTTTCCCGAAAGCCTCGCACCAGGTTAGCCCTCTTTTCAACACCTCAAGGCAGGACTCTCAACCTGGAAGTCCATCCCACCTCCCTACTTGCCTCCCTAGTGCCCCGCCCACCCCACTCGGCAACTTCCTTAGGGCTTCCTTGGAGTATCCGGGCCCCCGGGGTCTGTCCGTACTGTTGCCTGTCAGAATAGAGATAATTCCACCCAATTATGTCTGGCTTCCAAGATTTTTAGTTAGGGCCACAATATATCTCTAATAAATTATCCGGAGAGTGGCATTTTTCTCTCATTCAGTTGAAAAACGCGAGTGCAAATTATTGGATTTACAAAGGCATTACCCGAGACAGCCCCAGAGAGGCGCGGCGGGTCCTTTGCGCCGCGGCAGCTGAGGCCCCGCACGTGGCGCAGGCGCAGTGTCCGTGATTCGCCATGCCGACTGTCAGCGTGAAGCGAGACCTGCTCTTCCAAGCTCTGGGCCGGACGTACAGTGAGTGCCCGCCCCGTCGCCTGGGCTCGGTGCCTGGGGGAAGTCTGGCTCGCCCGGCAGAAGGCCGTGCTGGCGGCGTTTATGCCGCCACGCGGGGTTTGGCCTTGCTCGGCGGGAGTCTGCAGGGGGGCGCTGACGGGCGCGGAAGCTGGGCTGGCCTGAAGTAGCTTCTCGGAACCAGCTCTACGGCGGCTGCCGTGGCATCACCCGCCGGTGTCGGGATCTCCGTGTCATCCATTCAGAGACAGCGCCTACGGCGTGCCCAGCACCGGCTCTGATGTCGGGACACAGACTAGGAAGGGATGCTCTGGGTTGCATCGCCAGTGTAGGTAGCTAGCTCTGTGGAACCAGATTGACAGCGAAGGGAAGACGTTTGAGAAAGATGTGGGTTTCACTATGCAGTCCAGGCTGCCTTCGAACCCGCCGTCCTCAGCTTCTTGGCTGGGACAGCAAGCGTGTGCCACCAAGCCCGGCATTCGCTTTATTTAGTGTTGACTGGGCTCCCGTTGCGTGTCAGACACCGTGAGAGAGTAGAGCTGTGCACAAGACACGTACGATCTCATTTTGGCGAGACAGTAACAAACCAGGACGTTAATAAGATAGATTATTGGAAATGCTAAGTGTTTTCTAGGAAGGGAAGCCGGGTGGTGTGCGGGAGCAGCATTTGATAGATAACCGAATAGACAGTCTCTCCGATGGGCTTAGTATTCACGATACACTTCATCTCTTCCTCAGTTCTCAAACTAAACCACTGGGGGGAAAGGGAGGTAAATATCAAGCAAATTATCATTTTCTACACGGATGTAGTAGTTGAAATGTTACCTGCTCCACCCTGTAATTATCAGCTTGTATAAAGATTATAACAAGTGATTTATGAAAGCCTTTTTGGGGGGTATTAGCTGTATTCAATGATGTATTTAGCAAGAGGTAGCTGTTCATAAGAACATTGTACTGACACTGTGCAAATAAACTTTTGAAATTTTTTTTCTAAAGGTGTACTCTTAGATATAACCCATTTTCTGTTAATCTTCCTTTAGTTGTTCATAGGATTTTTTTGTTGTTCTTTCGAGACAGAACCTTATTCTGTATAGTCCAGGCTGGCCTTAAACTTGTCACCATCCCTCTGACTCAGTCTCCCAAGTTGTGAGCAGGAACTGTCCCAAGACCTTAGAAATAGAGGAAATAGCTTTGCCTTTGGAACGTGGCCCTCACTTCCTACCCACTTTCCATCATATAATATGATTATATTTATATGCCTCACTTACCCCACACCATATTCTCTCTAGGGGTGTTTGCTGTATCTGAACAGCACAGGGTATTGTGTAAAAATTTTAACAGGTTTATAATCAGTTCTCAGCCAGGTCCTTATCTCTGGAAAAGTAAGAGATTATCTGCATTTTAAAATATAATGGGACTTACAACCCGTTTGTTATTATCAGATAATATTTTAATAAATTCTGTCTCCTTTTCCCATTTTCAAATGGCAATTGATCAAGTAAGCTTGATTTTTCCACACAGATGGTTAACTATAAGATGTTTTGAAATTCTTTACCCTTAATACTGATGTTATTGAGATATTCATCAGATGGGTTAGTAATACTCTTCAGTGTCTTCTTGAAACCATTCTTTTTAAGTGTCAGTGGAGTGGTTGAAGATGGAAAAGCCTATTCATCAAAACGTCTAGTTTCCAAATGAAGTGTAGATCCCACTTGTTTCTTCCTCATGTCCCTCTTTGCCTGTTTTCAGATAATGTGTCATCTGTGCTCTTACAATCCATTTTTTTATTTAGACCCTCCCAGGGTTGCTGTCCATCTGAAATCCTATTGTTATTTCCAGATGCTACTGTCACTTCCCATGTCTTGTTAGGGAGCACATTTCTCTCTCGTTTTTTTGTTACTCAGGGCATTTGTTTCCTCTGCCTTCTTGGGAATGACTCTGTCTTCTTAGTCTGCATTTTGATTGCCTTTCTGTTAAGTTGTTTTCTTTTGCTACTCATTTTCTTATCATTGCTCTTCAGTTTGGCCCCTGTTCTAGTTTGGTATAGTAATACTGCCAGAGCCATCTGTGGGCCTCACCGGCAGATAGTGTTTTAGGTCTACTATTTTATTGAAGGAAATTACTCGTGATTTTATTATTGATTCTTTTGTTTCTTAAAAAACATATATAGCTTAAAGGAATATGGCATTAAGGTTTATTTTAATAGATCCAAACAGTTTGTTTCATTGCTGTTTAGCCAACAAAAGTTTTATATATTATAGCAATAATTGTTCATTAGTTTCTGATGGTTAAGAATCAAGGTTTGATGGTCCTGGTCTGAGTCTTACTCCAGATTTCAGATCTGTAGTCAACTCAAGAGCTTATTGGGGGTGGAGAAGCTGCTTCTAAGTTGTTGTTTGTCTTCCTTCCTTCCTTCCTTCCTTCCTTCCTTCCTTCCTTCCTTCCTTCCTTCCTTCCTTCCTTTCTCCCTCCCCCTCCCTCCCCCCTCCCTCCCCCTCCCTCCCCCTCCCTCCCCCTCCCTCCCTCCCTCCCTCCCTCCCTCCCTCCCTCCCTCCCTCCCTTCCTTCCTTCCTTCCTTCCTTCCTTCCTTCCTTCCTTCCTTCGGTTTTGGGTTTTTGAGACAGGATTCCTCTGTGTAGACCTGGCGGTCCTGTAATCCCCTCTGTAGACCAGGCTGGTTCTCTAACTCATAATAAATCCATCTGTCTCTGCCTCCTGAGTGCTGGGATTAAAGGCATGTACCACCACACTAAGTTGTTTTTTTTAATTATTATTACTTAGACTTACCCATTTTATTTATATGTATAAGTGTTTTGCTGTGCACTACATGCATGTCTGGTGCCTGTGGATGCATGAAGAAGGCATTAGATGCCCTGGAACTTGAGTAACATTTGGTTGTAAGCCACCTTGTGAGTTCTGGAAATCGAACCTGGGTCCTGTGCAAGACCAACAAGTGCTCTAAACTGCTGACCCCTAAGTTCTCTTAAGCAGGCCAATTCACCTGTCTAACTTTGGCCAGGGCTTTTGGTTCCTTCCGCCTTGGCTTTTGTCAATTTGTCCTTAGAAGGAGAAAACTCTGGAGAGCAGGTAAATGGGAGAGCTCAAGTAGTATTCTCAGTGACTGATAATTGCTCAGAGGTGCTGTTCCATCCTTTTCCATCTTTTCTTGTTTGCACACACCAGTCCTGACCTGGTGTGAAAGGGGACTAGATAAGCAGTTAGGTATCATTGGTGTCATAGTCTCTCCACCAATCACCAAATGCTTCATATTCATCCACATGCAAAGTATACTTGGCCCAGAAGTGTCATCTTGCAGCAGCAGCTCATTGTCCACAGTCACATCATCCAAATCTGGTTCTGAGGTGGATGAGGGTCTGGGGATGTAGTTCTCTGAGTTTAGCATCTTGTGATGAGTTAACTAGTGATCTGAGAAGCTCGAGCCCTGAGGTAGGTGTCTCTCATGCATCTAAGATGCCGTAGAGGGACAGGCCTGGGGTAGCTGCTAAAGGGAAGAAAGTGGAGCTCACAAGGAGCCACTGGTCCATGGCAGTTCTGAAATCGAATGGTAAATGCTGCATGGTCCTGATTAGGTCTTGGGCCTGGGATAATTCTCCATGGCTCTGCCTTGCCCTCTGGGCTCTGGTTCCACCCTCTGAGTGATCCCCAGGATGCATGTGCTTCACAGCTGATTAGTTTTCTCAGTCTACTTCCTGTTAATAGAATTTTAGGGCCTCAAAGACTTCCTTTTGTCTTGTTTCCGCCCCTTTCAGTTCAAGCCTGCTATGTCTGCCCAAGTGTTTTTTCTAAAAACTTTCTGGGTCTTTGGTGGATTCCTTTTCATTAAAAACCACAGACTCCAAAAACCTCTGAAATTAGCTGTTTCAGTACTCTGGACTTTTTCATACAGTGCTCTTAATTACATTTTATTGTTTTATTAATTGGATTTGTGAGGCACACCCTTCATTTCTTTTTTACACCTTTTGTTTGATCTGACTGGAGGTTTTCAGGCATACCCTTGATTCTATCTTAAGCCTAGGATTTGGTCTCTGCCCAGAACTTACTTAATTTTAGCATTACTTTACATTTGGAAGGCAAAACTTTTTTACCCATTAACATCCTGGCTCTTTTTTGTTTAATAGCTCTTCCCGTGTCAATCTCTTCTTATATAAGTGGTAAAAATAAAACTAGTCAACAAATAGGCTGCTCTTTGAGCACTGATTAGACATCTTAGTTTTGTCAGGTAAGAACATTTGCTTTAGTCCCTGTACCTGCAGGAATGGTACTGATCACATCTCTGCCTATGTAACAGGGATACCCTTCTATTTTCCTGCAGTACTACTTCACTTTCCTCCCGTTCTTCCCCTGTATCCTGATTCAAGACCATGAGACTTCAGCTAATAGTGTTCTTTAGGCTCTTCCCTTTGGTTTTCTTATGTCGGTTTTCCTCAAAGCCTGCTGTCTGACTCCAAAGCCATTCCCCCAGTTTTGGTTATAGTACCACTCCCTTTACAGAGGCTAAGATTTGTATTAGTAATCTATTGCTACATAACAAATTGTCCCAGTTTTTAGAAGTAGAAAGCAATATGCTTTTGTTGCTTCCCACAGTATCTAAGCGACAGGAATCAGAGTGGGGTAGCTGGGTGGTTCTGACTCTAAGGCTCTTGATGGGCTGCAATGCAAGCTGTCAGCTAGAACTGTAGTTGCCTCAAGGATCGGCTTAGCCTGAGCATCTGCTTCTTAGCTCACAGAGATGGTTGCATCATGTGTAAGTTGACACTCAGGCAGGATCGTTGCAGGCCATGTTGGAGGCTAGCTATCTCAGTCACTACATGCACAAGTTAATGGTGGCCTCGCCCTTTTCACCTAAGCCAGAGAGCTGGGAGCCATCCTACTCTTGTTCCCTTCCTCCCTCACTGTTCATCCTGTAATTACAGTCACTGAGCCTTGTAAGGCTGCTAACATTTCTCAGGTTCCTTCTTCCCCATATGCTGTTGGCTTAAGTGTATACCTCTGTGTTTCACTTGTAGGAGACTCTCTTCAGTATTCCTCCACCCTGCCACCAGTCTTAAAAAATGCAAATGTAGTAGGGAACCAAGCTTGGTGCCTCATGCCTATGATAGAAACACATGGGAGTCTGAGGCAGGAGGATCTGGAGTTAGAGACCAGCCCTGACATACATACATACATACATACATACATACATACATACATACATACATGTTGCAGGCTGACCTGGCCTACATATAAGGCCTTGTTTCAGAAAGATCTGAAACTAAGGATGAAAAAGGAAAAAAGCAAAACAAATCTAACCCTGTTTTGCCAAGCTGAAAGGCTTCTGAGTGTAACTCCCATTGCCTGCGGGTAGGACAGAGGGCAAGTCTCTTGGCATGTCATGAGCTACCCTTTTTCTACTTCTTGTATCCTATTTCTTCCTAACACAAACTTTATTCTTCACCATATTGGACTACTTAGGAGTTCCCAGCTTTGCCAAGCCCTTGATTCACTCCCTCCAATCTTTAGCTAATGAAGACATCCTTTATGTAGCTATAAGTGAACCTAAGAGGAACTCTGCCACTCTACACCTTTACTGGGTATATTTACTTATATTTATTTACACTTATGATTCCTTTGCTAGAGAGGGAAGTAGTTCAGACAGGAATTGTAATTTATTTATCTTTGTAGCCCTGGCATCTAGTACTGTTGCTTGGCACATAATGGCAGTAAATATTTGCTAAATTGAATTGAAGTTTGATGTCTAGATCAGACAAGTCTTTTGTTGTTATTTTATTTTGATGTTGGGAACTGAACCTAGGGTCTGTGACATACTAAGCATGCATTCTGCCACCGAGGCCAACTCCTAGTCCTGGTTCAGGAAACCTAAGACATCTAGTTCTTCACTAGAATATAGTGGTAATTGTGGTGTTTGTTCAATGTTTGATAAGTGAAGACCATGAAAATGCTGTATTAGGTAACAAGCCAAATCGAAATAAGGCAGAGAACTATTAGTTTTGCAGACTCACAGTGTTTCAGGGTACTATGCCAGGTCCATTTACATCTTTTTAAGGTTCCATGCTAAAAATGTGGGCAAATGGTGGTTTTACAGATAAGGGTGTTGGTGAAGTTTACATAAGGTTTGAGCCCTCCTTATGAGTAAGGTAGAAGTCAAAACCCTGGTTAGTGTGGTTCTGAAAACAAATATTGGGCTGCCTGAGAGAATCTTATATAAATACCAAGGTTTAGTGACATTCCTTTGTATATATAGTTTCTATGATTATGAGTCTGCTTTCTCATTTGATATTAGTTAATGATTCTTTTTTACCCGGAGTCTGAACAGACATCTTGGCACTGGTAACCAAATTCTATAGTTAATGTTAGTCTAGAGTAATCAGCCCTTTAATTGTTGGTTGATGTTTGCATCAGGCAAATCTTTCCTTGTTATTGTTTTGATGCTAGAGAGTGGCCTTTGACATACTAAGTCCCACCTTTTACCTTGGAACTTAAAACATCTGTCTAGCTTTTCACTAACATGTGGTGGTTTTGATGGTTTGTGTTCAGGGTTTGATAACGTGAAACCCTGGAGATGCTTTATTTGGTGGCAAACCAAAGCACATAGGAGAACTTTGTTGGTTTAGTCAGTTTATAGACCTGTTATATGGCTATTACACATGTTTCTGAGCTTAAAAAAAAACAAAAACAAAAAACTTAAGCTGGCCAGTGGTGGTGCATGCCTTTAATCCTGGCACTTGGGAGGCAGAGACAGGTGGATCTCTGTGAGTTGGGGACTAGCCGGGTCTATGGAGCAAGTTCTAGGACAGCCAAGGCTATACAGAAAAGCCCTCATAAAACCGAAACCAAAGGCAAAAAAACACTGGCAAGCCTTTTTTTGTTGTTGTTTTTGTTTTTTAATAGTGATATTTGATGCCTGATACAATGTCCAGGGTTAGGAAATTAAGCAGTAGGTAAGGTCCATTTATTCATAGGCAGTTTTCATTTGTACTGAACACATTAGAATTAACATTCTTTTTTTTCTCTCCTAGCTGATGAAGAATTTGACGAGCTATGTTTTGAATTTGGTTTGGAACTTGATGAAATTGTATGTATCAGACTTTTTTATTTTAAAGATATTCTGTCTATGAGCTCATTTTAAAAAAATGTTTTCTGATTATTGTTAAATAAGCCCTAAGGGTTTTTTGTTTGTTTGATGAATTTGTGTTGCAAATTTTAATCCCTTAAAAAACTTTATTTAAAATAATTTTCATTTTTGAGATCATAATACAATTATATTATTTCTTCCTTCCCTTTCCTCCCTGTAAACCCTTCCATGTATCCCTCCTTCTTTTTTAAATAAATGACTTCTTTTTTCTTAATTGTTCTTACATACGTATGTGTATACACACACATATACTTATTTCCAAGTACATAATTAAAACCTCACTGTATAGTGCTGCTTGTGTGTATATATGCTTTCAGGGCTGGCCATTTGATATTAGATAGCCAACTAGTTTGTATGACCCCCACCCTATCTTCTCTCTTTTTTAAAGAGTTTGCTGTGTTATTAACTTATGGGTTAGACTCTAGCAGTTGGGGCATTTCTGTACTGTTTTCAGGAGGATTACTTACCTTTTTGATCTCACAATTTGTCTCATTTTTGAGAAACAGATGATTTGCTTCATATGATTATGATTTCCAACTCTGGAATATATTTATGGCTCTTTTGTTTCTATCAGGTCGTACTCCAAACCTAGCTTGGAATTGAGTCTGAAAATGACATTGATGCCCCCTACAAGTACTAAGCTACTTTTTATTCAGAAACTTTCATTTCTCGGGTTACCACGTTATTTCCACTTCTTTATTTAGAGCTCTTTTTCTTCTTCTTCTTTTTTTTTTTTTTTTTTTGGTTTTTCAAGACAGGGTTTCTCTGTAGCTTTGGATACTGTCCTGGAACTCACTTTGTAGACCAGGCTGGCCTCGAACTCACAGAGATCCGCCTGCCTCTGCCTCCCGAGTGCTGGGATTAAAGGCGTGCACCACCAACGCCTGGCCTTCTTCTTCTTCTTCTTCTTCTTCTTCTTCTTCTTCTTCTTCTTCTTCTTCTTCTTCTTCTTCTTCTTCTTCTTTCTTCTTCTTTCTTCTTCTTTCTTCTTCTTTCTTCTTCTTTCTTCTTCTGCTCTTCTGCTATCTGCCATCCCAGAAAGAATTTAAGCTTTCTTCATTGGAAAACATTACATCTTATTACTGTTTCAGTCAAACATTATTTCACTTTTAATTCTTTTTCTTTGGTCTCCTTCCATCCTCTTCTTTCCTTTCCCCTCTTCTTTCTTTCTCTTTCCTCATTTTTATAATTTTCTCTGATTTTCTGTTTTGCCTCTTAAGTTTGAGGACTAGGTTAGATGTGTTTTAAACAGTCCCAACACTTTGGACCCATGGCATTCTCAAGGGTGACAGGGTCTGCAGTGCTTAGTGACCAAAGTGAGGGTCCCCCCACCCCAAACCATGCAAATACAAGCTGTAATTATCTCTCTCCCCATTTTTGAGTAGCATATGAAAAAATGGGTTTCAGTGTGACATGTTCATATATGTGTCATTGTACATTGCCCCCTGACCCCCTCTGTCCATCTTGATAGTCTTCCTTCCTCGGGTAGCAGGTTGTAATTCTTACTGTGGATAGGCTTGCTTAGTAAGTGTGTGGCAGGAAGGTGTTATAGAAAGCAGAAAGTGTGGTGTGTTGCAGAGCCTCTGTGCCTTTGGCAGGTCGTTGGTGGGATTCCCAGTGAGTAGCATTTCTATATAAAGGGTAATAGTAACACTTGAACTTAACTTGACTCCAACTTTGAGTTGTGATGAAATTTTCTTTTCTTTTTTTTTTTTTTGGTTTTTCGAGACAGGGTTTCTCTGTATTGTTTTGGAGGCTGTCCTGGAACTCGCTTTGTAGACCAGGCTGGCCTCGAACTCACAGACATCCACCTGCCTCTGCCTCCCGAGTGCTTTCTCATTTGATACTAGTTAATGATTCTTTTTTACCCGGAGTCTGAACAGACATCTTCTAAGCTCTGCTGCTGTATTAGAGTCGCTGCTGTGGTGGACTCCTTGGCTCTTCTGTTTGCTCTCTCTCCGTGGCTTCCATAGCTTCTGTTGTCCCTCATTTTCAGCACAGTTCTGCTCTCTGGGTGTTCTGATTTGCCTTTGTACTGTTACTTTTGTCCTCGTGTTCCTTCTAGGCGTGTGTGCTGTGGGGCTACTTGCCAGGGTTGTCAGAGTTTGTTTCTTTCATGCAGTGACTCATCTGTATCTTTTTGACATTTGTGTTGTCCTCTGTATCCTTGACGATTTTTTCCATTTCCTTTGGATGGCAAATTTTTTTGTGTGAAGTGGCAGATACTGACCATGGCTTTGGAGTTATGTTGTCTCTCCCATAACTAAGTTGTCTCAGTGTGTGACAGTAGATAATAACATGTACTTGTGTCTATCTGTGTTCCAGTAAAGCATTATTTGCAAAAACAAGTGGGGTGCATGATTTGGCTGGTGGGCCACTATATGCTGATGTTGCTTTAGATGGATTATAGTGTTCTGGGAGTGAAAAACAGTATTTTTCTGTTTGCTGTGGTTATGACATGTGTAGCATTTTTTCTGTCGTTGTTGTTGTTGCAGCAGAAAAGATATATTTTGTAGTTTATTAAACTTCTTTGGCTTGTTTTAGACTTCTGAGAAGCAAATCATAAGTAAGGAACAAGGCAATGTAAAGGCACAGGGGGCCTCAGATGTTGTGCTTTACAAGGTTGACGTGCCTGCCAACAGATACGATCTCCTGTGTCTGGAAGGATTGGCTCGGGGACTTCAAGTCTTCAAAGAAAGGTAAGGAACTGTGCACATTGACTCTCCTCTTTTCTCTCCACTGTTATCAGTAATCAGGCTTAAATTTCTAGGGAAAACTTCGTATGGGTAACAGAGCTTTAGGTCAGCATAAATGATGATTGGAAGATAAGAGTCATGTGGATTGTAGCCATTTCAAAATTGGGAAACATAGTTTAAAGCTGGGAGTACATGATCTTAGGGATACCATGAAAGTCTTTCAGCAAGGTTCTGTAGTTTCCCTCAGTAATCCCAGTGTGATGAACAGTTCATGAGATCTGTTAAAGCATGAGGGAAAAATAGAGTGACAATGAACTTTATTTGCCTTTATCTTAATAATTATAAGGAGCCAGGGGTAGAGACTCTTGTGGAAATTGTGTATATTTATGGTGGGTGGATGGTCTTGGGCATGTTAAACGTGGTTTCTCTAGTTTTAGTCTCCTGATGTGTAATGAGGATTTTTTAAGGCCCTTCAAACTCAGCATGCAGTAAATGTAGAAGGTGATAAATATGTAAGATAAAGAAGATGAAAATAAAGCTATCACAATATTATTTTTGTTTTTATTTACTTACGTATCATCTGGTCAGTTGCAAAAGGGAGTGTGCCTTTGGTTTCTGGGCATTCTAAAATTATGAAATGCTTGGGTGAAATGAATATTTGAAATGATTATTGGTTATTTGGTTAAGTGTTTTGTGTTTGTGGGTTTCTTCAGTTGCTTTTATACTTGACAACTAAATGACTGGATTTTAATACCCCAGGTCAGGATCTTTTACTTTTTTCTTTTAAATTCATGGATATAGGTATTTATGTGTGTATACTGAAAAGGTTGGCCTTTTTATATATCCCTGGCCGGCCTTGGATCTGTGGTAATTCTCCTGTCCCTGCCTTCCAGGTGCTGGGATTATATGTATGTACAGCCATTCCTGTCTAGGATATATATTTTCAATAAATGTTTTGTGAATGTTTATGTCTATACAAAGTTAGGATGTGATTTCAACCTTTACAATTAGAAGTTTGGCCCATAAGTCAGTAGCATTTGCATCACAAGAGAGCTAGGATCTGAGCTTCAGTGAGCTCCTCAGTGAGCCGGAGAGGAACTGACTTACAGTAGAGCCTAACTTTGCGTGATACAGGCTGCTAGAAATGGCTTCATCCTGTACCAGTTACCAAGCTTTTACACTGCCTTCTCTGATTCAGTAACTTTGGATAGAACCAGGCATGCACTGTTCTCAACACCAATGAACTTAATTTATTCTTAAAAACTTAGAATCTTGTGGTTGCAATGAAGCCTAAACACTGTCTAGTCCAGGGCCTTGAACACTTGTTGCTCTGTTAATAGATTTGTGGTCTTTGCTGGGACTCCAGTGAGAGACTCATTACTATAGGGTATTGTGGGCATTTTTGGAGAATTGTAAATGTTAGGAAGCTTGCAGTTTTTTTGGTTTTTTTTCTTCTTGTTTTTAATGTTCAAGCCAAGCTGACTTACTATAATTTAACCTGTTTCCCTAATTCTATTAATTTTATGTATATGTACCTTATGTTTATAAGCATAAGATGTAATTATCAAATAGTCTTACTATTTTGAGTAACTTTGTTTTAATATTATTTTAGGATAAAAGCTCCAGTATATAAACGAGTAATGCCTAAGGGAGAAATCCAAAAATTGATTATCACAGAAGAGGTAATAGGAAAAGTTCTTATTTTTCTATTAGCCCCTCCCCCTTTATGCATGTATCAATAAGGTAGGAAGGAAAAAGCAACAAAGCCAGCATTTCTGCCAAATGTCATTTCCTGTGGTCATGTGTTAAGATTGGTGCGTTTGCAGTTTCTCTCCTTTAAAAATTGTCAGTTTATGGGGCTGGAGAGACAGCTCAGCAGTTAAGAGTGCAGGATGCTCTTACACAGGACCTGGGTTCCATTCCCAGCACCCATATGGCAGTTCACAACCATCTGATGGTCTCTCTGGCCTCTGTGGGCACCAAGCATACATGCGATGCACAGGCATATATGCAGGCAAAATGCCAGCACATATAAAATAATAATTTTTAAAAGATGGTCATTTACTGCTAAGAAGTAAAAATACCTGCACATATAAAATAAAATAATAATTTTTAAAAGACGGTCAGTTTACTACTAAGAAATGAAAAAAACCAAAGTAAATTGCTTTTATAAAGCACACTTGAGCCAGGTATGATGGTGCAAGTCTTTAATTTCAGAACTTGGGGGGTGAAGGCAGGAAGATGAGGAATTCAAGGCCATCATCATCTGTGCAGTGAATTTGAAGTTAGCCCGGGGTACATAGAGAGATCCTGTTGTAAAAAGTCCAAATCAAAACAAAGAAAAAGCGTGAGAACCGGGGGTATAGCTCAGTGGTAGATTAGCCTGAGAGGTGCCCATGTTCAATGTCTGCTATAAAAAAAATTGATTCAATGAATAAGACATATTTGAGATACAGTTGTTTAAATTATGGTACATTAATAAAATTTATAAAGGCAAAATATGGTAAAGTAAGGCCTATGAACAAATTATTTAAGATTAATTGTTCTTTACTTATGTAGTATTCAGAAATTGTACTGAAATGTACATCCTGCTTGTGTAATACCTGTATCTCCTGCTTACCACTTAACTCCTTGTTGATTGACTTATATGCCTGTTTGAATCAAAATTTGTGACCCTATCAGGATGTTTTGACAAAGAAAAGCTATAGTACTAACTGTCTTGATGGTGTTCTGACTTCCAGACAGCTAAAGTACGCCCTTTTGCTGTAGCAGCAGTTCTCCGGAATATCAAGTTCACGAAAGATCGATACGACAGCTTCATTGAACTTCAAGAGAAACTACACCAGAATATTTGCAGGTTCATGGGGCTTCATCCTGTTTCCCCCTCTGGTTTCCTTTCTATCCCTTCTGCTTCCTATCTGCTTGTCTCATGTACCTACCTGTCTTAGTTACTGTCCTATTACTGAAAAGGGACACCATGTCCAAGACAACTTATAATGAGAGGAAGCGTTCAGTTGGGGGCGCGTTGCTTACAGTTTTGGAGGGTTAGTCTGTGGCCATCATGGCAGGAGCATAGTGGCAGGAAGACAGGCAGGCACCATGCTGAGAGCTTTACATCCTGATCTGCAGGCAGCAGGTAGAGAGAGACACTGAGCACGGCACAAGCTTTTGAAAGTTCCAATTCACCCCCAGAGATACAGTTCCTCCAACAAAGCCACACATCCTACTCTTTCTCAAGTACTCCACTGCCTGAGGACCAGGCATTCAAACATGAGCCTGTTGGAGCCATTCTCTTTCAAACCACCACACAGCGTTCTGCACATTGCTTTTCAAGACATTTCTAAACTCTGGTCATGGAAGACTTTTACTTTGCTGTACCAGATAGATGTTTGTTACTGTTTAAAACTGGTGTGTGTGTGGTTGGAGAGATGGTGCAATGGTAAGAGTACTTGCTGCCCTTGCTTTTGGTTCCCAGCACCCACATGATGCAGCACCAGGTCATGTGACAGCCTCAGGGCTTCTTGAGACCTGCACATGTGTGTGCATATACAGATATACGTATAAAACATAAATACAAACAAAAAATCTTAAGAATGGTTTATGTGTGGTATGTAGAGAATTTTTATTCCTAGAAGTTTTCTTGCTTATTTTCTTTCTGTTGAAATCATTAAAAATTATGTTTGTAAGTATGGTTTGTTTGTTTATGTATGCTGGGGTCAAACCAAGATCCTTGTGCATGCATGCAAATACTCTACCATTGAGCTATGTGCCCCCAACCTTGTTTAGATCCCTATTAATTGCATTGTCAAGAATAAACCATGGTAATTTGAAGGATAGTCTGGCATTTAGAAAATGGAAAAGTTTCTTTGTTTGGTCTACTTTCTTAATAAGTATAATTAGATTTTGACATATAAAACTTGAGCAGGGATAAACGTAGACCTATCATGTAGTGTGGGCCTAGGCTTGATCACAACACTGAAAAGAAATTAAATAGAAGCAACCTGAACTTCAGTGGCCATAGTTTATTTATCTCTTTTGGTTGTTCTGTGTGCTAACCGCAGGGCCTCAGTCGTGTTAGGCAGATGCCCAGCCTGAGCCTTGCTGAGCTTTGTGACACGTCACTTCCCGTGTTGTTTTCTCTAGTGCAGTGTTCTTAACCTTCTATTCCCGCATCCTAAGAGTCAGGGAAGGTAAGAATGGGACTCTTGAAGTCATTTCCTTGGCAGACAGATTGCTGTGAGTTAGAGGCCAGTACAATCTAAAGATTGAATTCGGGGCCAGCAACAGAGTGAGACCCTGTTTAACAAAGGGGGCAGATGTAATGAATTCATGGCCAGGTATGGTGGTACACATTTGTTTTTTGTTTTTGTTTTTGTTTGTTCGAGACAGGGCTTCTCTGTATTGTTTTGGAGGCTGTCCTGGAACTTGCTCTGTAGACCAGGTTGGCCGCGAACTCACAGAGATCACCTGCCTCTGCCTTCCTAGTGCTGGGATCAAAGGTGTGTGCCACCACCGCCCAGCTCTAGTTCATGTTTTAAATGTTCTTAGAAAGTACCAAACTGTAGCACATTTCCAATTATCTGAAGACAAGCCATTAAAAATTCTCAAAATAAAATACATCTTAATTTCCTCTGAAGAATATGTACCAATGCCCGGCTGGCGGTACACATTTGTAATTCTAACACTTAGGAGACAGAGGCAGGAAGTTCATTGTATACTCAAGGCCAGCCTACTTCCAAGCTAGCCAGGACTGTGTATGTAGACCCTGTCTAAATAAACGACAAAAAAGAAAATTGCATATTTATTAATGGTGAGAAACTCTAGCTTTAGCTATTTGTGTTTATTAATGGTGAGAAACTCTAGCTTTAGCTCTTTTGTGTTGATTTCAAAACAAGTTATGTTGATCCAAAGATAATACTGACAGTTACATTACATGTTCTTTAAAATAGAAAACTGAGAAAAGATAGAAAAGCGAATTAATAATTGAAGCTCATGAAACTACACTGACTGGAGGGATATATATGTGGTATATATGGGACAGGCCAGTGACAGTCTAGAAGGAGAACTCTGGGTATTTTCAATGTTGAAAAATGCTTAAAACTACAAATCAAACTTGGTAGCTAGTGCTTATATATTTTCTTTTTTGCTCAGATAGTAAAAACATGTTCCTAGGATTCTAAATAATATTCTTAGTCTTTCTATATTAAAAAAATCTGTTTTAGCTTGCTGATATATGCCATTACTAAGCAAAATAATAAACTGAATTTATTTTGAAGAAAAAAGTTGTTTATTGTACATTGTAAGAGTGCAGTGGGCAACAGCAATACGATGGAAACGACCTGCCTGCAGCAAAGTAGAATATGTTAGAGTGCATGCTAACCCGCAGGCATCTAGAGGCAGTTGCTGCCCGTGACTCCTAAGGAATGTCTTCAGAGAGTTTCGGAAGTTGACATCCTGGTTATCACAGATTGCCATGAAGTTGTTCCTAATGCTCTCTTAGCCTTTGGTAGTTGTACTGTCTGTTGCAGTGCTGCCTCCTTAATTCCCATTATCTCTTTGTCTACTTTTGTCAGTGTAGAAGCTTATTAGTTTGTTAGTCTTTCACAGAACATATTTGTAGTTTCCTTGAGCTTTTTTTATCCTTTGTGCCCCCATCCCTTGATTTTCATGGATCATTGTTATCCATGAATTTGACAGTTGTTCATTTATCTAAACTCAGGGGCCCATGTATTTCGTTGTATGGTAGTTCTATTACTAACTCATTGAATAACAGATCCTTTCTGCTTGGTAATAATTCTGCCCAGTGCAGCCATAGCTATTACAGTTTTTATTCACTTACACTGTTTTTCATCCGCTTGTTTGGTTTTTTTATTCAGTACTGGGACTTTAGCCCAGGGCTTTGTGCATGTAAGGCAAGAGCTCTGCCAAAGAGCTACATCCCCAGCTTATCTAATATTGTACATTTTATGTCATTTATAAATGCGTCTCTAAATATGTGTGCCCATCCATACTGAAGCAATTTTAAGATACCATAAGAACACAATACTTGGGAAAGCATTTATTTCTGCTATTAATGTTTAACCAATACTTTGTTCTCACTATTCAATGATTGTGAGAATTTGCTATATTGCAATAAAGATGTTATGTAGCAGCCATGGGCAGTTTTAAGGAAATGTTTAAAATAAAATTTTAAAACATGGTTGTAGAGTGCAGCCTTCCCCGCCATCCGCCTGGGCCCTGCCACAGTTACAGTCCCCCAAATAACACACAAGACATTGTATTAATTATGAAGCTGTTGGCTGTTTGCTTGGTTTCTTACTGGCTATCTCTGACTTAAATATTTACCTCATAATTGTTAATCCAAGTATTTCTCTTACCGGAGAAAAGGGTCTGGATCTCTTATTCTTATAGCGGCTACATCATGACTGACTCTGCCTCTCTTTCCCAGAATCCTCCTTGACTCCTAGTCCCACCTATCTTGCTTCCTTAATGGCCAACAGTGCTTTATTGACATATACACAGGACTTCCCCATCACATGGTCTTTTATCTTAAGAATATTAAGATGTCTCGCTCTCATTTCACTTTTCCTCCTCCTTTTTCTCTTTTAATGTTTAGAAAAAGAGCATTGGTTGCTATTGGCACTCATGACTTGGACACTTTATCAGGCCCATTTACTTTCACTGCAAAACGTCCTTCAGATATCAAATTCAAGCCTCTGAATAAGACCAAGGAGTATACAGCTTGCGAACTAATGAATATATACAAGGTAAAAAAGTCTTCTGTTTTAGTGTGTGTGTGCGTGTCAAGTCTTGAGTTAGGAAAAGATAGTGAATTCTTTTTAGGAAACAGGAGTGCCTGGGCTCTGTCCCAAAGAAATGGGTCCACCTGACTTAGAAAGGGCTCTGCACCAGGGCTTTTTGAGCTTTCCTGCTCGATGACCTCTTCTCACGTGACTGCAGTCATACAGGTGTAGCACACAGGTGTGGAAATCAAGTATTTGCTGATAATAAGTCATAAAGAAACTTATTTTAAATAACCCCATTTGTATTCATTTGTTTATTCAAATAATTTATTGCAACATCCACTTGAATATTCAGCAATAATATTTATTAAATAAAACTTATGATTTATTTAAATGTTTATGAATATTAATTATTCCATATTTTAATGACTCATTTTAAATAAGTGAATTTAGTTTAGATACAGTTTATGTCATACATGTATTCATTTATTAAAGCTAAGAACAAATTACATACTAATGAGCTTGATATGCTTGCTTATTTTTACTTAAAGGCTGAAATCCTGGATGAGTATTTGATACTCAATGATATGGAACATCTCAGTGTTTTTCAGAGTTGATTGATATTTGATTTTATAATCGCCAATGTTTCCTATAAATAATAGAACACAGAATGACAGAGATTTGTTCAGAGCATTTCAGAAATGTTTGGGAATCCTATTCTACTCATAAACCAGAATGTATTCTGACACAGTATAATCTAAGGGTAAATAATTTTATATGGGCTAATTCTTGCATGTTTAACTAGAAATTTAGCTATTTTGTATATGTGAGGAATGCCATTGCAAAATATCTACCTCTGTTATTAGCATCTTAGGACCTCAACAGTGAGAATGGATTCAGCTATCACTTAAACATTGAAAATAACAAGAAGAAATAGATCGTTTCTCCTAACTTACCGGTGATTTAATTTGTCTTTTTTAATTTTGTGATGGCTGCATTTTGTTTTTGATGATTTGGCAGTGCCAGTACAAATCTACTTTCACTCTGGGAAAGTGACCAGTTTCTCATCTCACACTGATAGGAGAGACTGTATGCAAACATTAAGATGCCCATTTATACTGGAAAAGTTTATTAGTTTATAGCTGTCTGTCGTTTAGGACATTTTTGGTGTTTTTCTGACTTTTTAAAGATTAGGTTAATGTCAGCTTGTTAAAGTAGAAATAAATAATTTTGCTTGAATTCTTTTCAGACTGACAGCCACCTTAAGCATTATTTACATATCATTGAGAATAAGCCCCTGTATCCAGTTATCTATGACAGCAATGGTGTGGTCCTCTCACTGCCTCCTATAATAAATGGTAAGGAACTTCATGAAGAGAATGGATCTTTGCAGTTTCCTCTTTTTATATAATAGGGTGGCTGAATCTCAGGTCTTTTGTGGATCTTATTATTTAAAAATATAAAAATATTTTTTATGTGTATGAATGTTTTGCCTGCATGGTGACTCTGACCACATGTGTGCCTGGTGAGGCCAGGAGAGAGCATTGAATCCTCTGGAGCAGGAGTTACAGAAAGTTATGAATTACCATGCGGGTGCTGGGAACTGAACCCAGATTCTTTGCAAGAGCAACAAGTGCTCTAAGCCACTGAGCCATCTCTCCATTCCCGTAGATTTTATCTTAAAAGTTTGTTTTATGTATGTTTCAAAACCTTTAGTTTAATTGCTGATTTTTATGTAAAAATCTGTATTATTGAGAATGATATAGGGTGTGCATTTAATTTGTATCTGTAAAAATGTTTATGCATGTTAAAGCATATTCTGATACTAATCCATGGGTTCTGTCTCATTCTTTGAGGGTGATTGATAGTTTAGGTATTTTTAGTGTCTGGCTAGTGTATGTGCATGGTCTGGTGTGGGAGCATGCATACCATGGCATGTGTGGTGGCCAGAGGACAGCTTTCAAGAGTCAGTTCCCCCTTCACCATGTGGGTGGGCTCCAGGATTGAACTTAGGCTGCCAGGCTTAAGTGGCAAGTGCACTGGCCCTTTGGGTAAAAAAAGAGAAAGAGATACATTTCTGTTTGTTTGTTTGCTTTTATTTAGATGTTTTGGTATTAATGGCAAGTCTCTTTGTTGAACTCAAGCTCTGATTTGTAGTTTTACAAACTAAAACTGTTATTTAGATGTTGTACTCTTAATTCTCTTGTGAAGGAAGTTTATGAAGCAGTTTAAATGTGTTTACTTAATGATGCCTAAGCCACAGATGTGTGTCTTTGGGGAGATCAGAAGGAGGTTTAGCTGACACAGGATGAGAGGAAAATGTTGAGACTGTGCATGACTGTTGTTTTGATGGTCAAGAATGTGGACCTCCAAGTTAACTAGATTCAAACTAACCTTAACCTTAGTGTTTCATAGTTTGTGATAATGATCAGGTGGTATAATCTTTCTAAACCTTAGTTATCTTTTTGTTGTTTGTTTTATGCTTTGAGGCGGTTTTTCCACATAGCCCTGGATGCCCTGAAACTGGTGTCTAGACCAGGCTTGCCTTGAACTCACAGAAGTCCACCCACCTTTCCTTCCTGAGTGCTGGGATTGTTTGCAGTTATGTCATAAGATGGCGAAGAGCATCAGTATTTTCCAACTTGCTTTGGTAGCTTAAAAGTCTCATATCCCAGGTCTGGAGGCATGGCTCAGTGGAGGGTAAAGACACTTGACTCCACACCTGCTGAGCTGGGTTTGATTCCTGGAACCTACATGGTGGAAGGGGGACAACTCTTGCAAGTTGTCCTCTGACCTTCACATATGTACCATGGCATGCACACTAAATAAATACTTGTATAAGGAAAATGTTCCATACCCCGTAGCCATGCATAGTGGCCCATATCTATACCACCAGTACTTGGGAAACTGAGGCGCAAGAATCACTGTGGCTTGGGCTATATAGGGAATTCTAGGTTAAGCTGGAGTAATGATACCCTTATCTATAAAAATCAAAGGAAAAAAGTTGTATATCCTAGGGTATTTAGATTATTTTCTAAGTTTAAAATGTGATTATTTTTAAGTTAAGGTTTGTATTATGCCATGACTCTGAAATGTTTGTTGATTATTGTTCATAGGGAATCATTCAAAAATAACAGTGAATACTAGGAATATATTTATTGAATGCACAGGAACTGATTTCACTAAGGTAAATAAAAATTTTTTTAACTCTTATATGCCAGACAAGATACATTTTGCTTCTGGGCCAAGACTGATTTTAAAGTTTAAAATGTTATAAGAGGTGGGAACATGTTGTCGAAATCTAGAAAATTAATATGATGTGGATAATATTCAGCTTGTTTATGGTACTTCCATTAATTTACAAATGCTTACTGAGCATTCAATGTTAACTAGATAGACATGTGACTGTAGAGACTGCAGTCGTGTTTCCTCGTCAGCTTAATTTGAGTGAGTAGTCTGTGCTTCTGTGTACTTGCAAAGTTTTTCTTCAAAAAAAAAGAGCTAGCTGTTCTGGGAATGGGAGTGGTGTGCCCAGAATCCCAGCCCTTGAAAGGCCCAGGAAGGTCAGGAATTCAGGGTCCTCTTCGGCTATATAAGTTCAAAGCTAGCCTGGGCTACTGGAAACATTGTATCAAAAAAACCAACAAAAACAAAAAAGCCAAAGCAGAAGAACTGGGTAAAAAGAACCTTTGTCTTTAGTTACTTCATAGCTTACATTCCTGACGGTATCTACATTGTGCAGCTTCCTAGTTGTCCACTCACTTTCAGTTACTACAAATGTTGGATTGGATTGCTAGGAAAGCTTTGTTCTGTGACATATGACCTCTTTATACATGGTAAGTAAAGCCATGTATAAAGGGAGGGTGTGTGGGCTGGAGGGATAGCTCAGCCGTTAAAGGCTAGGCTCACAACCAAAAATAAAGGGAGGGTGTGCAGATAACCAAATAGAGAGATCCTATAGCAATAGGAGGTTGGCATGTGCAAACGAGACCCTTAAGAGACTCGCCTCCCCCCAATAAGGATTGTTTTACCCTAAGAACTTATATGGCCCTTATTACTACATACATGTTAGAGATACTCCATGTGCTTTGCATTTGTTTGTTCATTTATAGTTGCCAAAGGTAGGAGTTTTTATTATCTCTCCTTAACCAAAGAGAGAATTGAGGTGCAGAGAGAATAAAATAGATCATCTAAAGTCACATTGTTAGTAAGTGGTTGAGCCAGGATTTCTGCAGTCTGGCTTCAGAGACTTACGAAATTGATAACATTTACTCCAGTAACTAGCCATTTGTCTCTCCTGAAACCTCATAATCCAGGGTTGGGGTGGGGGAACGAAACGATTTGTTTCAGTCATGGATTGTAACTCTCAGAGAGCTGCATAAATAGAGAACACCTGAAGATAAGAACGAGCCCGCTCCTACGTTTTTATTCTACTTCCTTTCTTAGAGTGTGTATGTAAGGGTTCATTTTTAGGTGTTTGAAGACTAAATTATAATAAATATTCATTACATCTGAAGTGAGTGAGAATATACCTTATAAGTTACCATAATATTTGTATTTTTTCTTTTGCAGGCAAAAATCGTGCTTGACATTATTGTCACCATGTTCAGTGAATACTGTGAAAATCAGTTTACGTAAGTTAACTCAGCACCATCGTTGGCGAGTGCTCTGAAACTAAGACTCTAAGGCCTCCCTGTACTATTTATAACAATGTAGTGCACATATATACACTCATACACATAAAATAAACAAACTGAAAAGAATAAACCCTTAATGGAATATATGCTCTACTCTTATATGTTTAGCTTGGATATAAGCTTTGGGGAATACAGGTAAGGTCTGCCAGTGCATGGATTTAGATGTGCTTTATGTAGCTAGAACACACTGGGGAGATAACATAGCTCTAAACAATATGCAAAGTGGGAAGTGTTAATCTTTTGCTGATATTCTGGTACTTGTAAGGCCACTGGCAAGGCCTCGTGGAGGCAATGTAATTTAAGTGGCATTTAATGACCAGTAGGCCTGAAGATGTAAAGATGGAGGAATAGCTAAGCAGAGGTGTAGAAGGATATGACAAAGCTACATGTCCTTACTGTGTATTAGCATCAGCTTATTCTAGACTCAGTTATAATGCATAGTACATGTATAAGAATAAAAATGACTGAAGTTATAAAGTTTTCTTATTTTTATGATTTGCATTTCAAGGAATTTATACGTTAGCTTCTGTCTTGCAACATAATATCCTGGAAAAGTTTGGGAAATACGGTAGTATTGTTGGAGTCCATGTAGGATGCATGCCCTATACGCTGGGAAATAAACTTTTCTGGTGGCCACTGTCTAAGGGGGTTGGGGTGAGAGCTTTGGGACCTGGAGTGGTAGAATAATATTGTATACAGGAAGATTGGTCAAAATGATGATGTTAGGATGTGAGTGATCGAATGCATTGAGGCTAGACTTATAAAACAGTTATTAATCATGTATATTTTAAGAATTTATAGCTCATTTCCTTAAGCATTTTATTTATGACCTTTTTTCTTTAATTTTAGAGTTGAAGCAGCTGAGGTAGTTTCTCCTAATGGAAAATCAAATACCTTTCCAGTAAGTTCTTAAAATACGATGATAATAGTAGTCCTAGCTGTATTTCCCATAGTGATGGTTGAGTGTTTGTGTCTCTGTGTTTAGTCCATCTGTCCACCCACCCAGCCTTGCAGCATACCTTGCACCATTTCTCAGGGAATCATTTCTCAGTGAGGGTGAGCAGTGTGCTGTCTCTCTGTAGGGAGACTGTGAAGCCTGGAATGTTTAATGGGTGTCTGTTAGTATGTGTTGTGGCAAGGATTTAAGTGCAGGCTCCTGACTGTAGCTGCCATCACGGTGTATTAGTAACATAATTTTCTGATCTGTCCTCTATTGACTAGTTTATTTGGATGATTTATAGTCTCATCCCTTTATGATTACTCAGTTCTGCAAATCAAGTTAGTGTGTTCACATTGGAGTCTGTAATTGCTGAAGGCTTCTCTATAGTAACCCTGAATGTGTTCAGACTGGATTAGAAGTAAGCATAGTAATTGTTAAACACAGGGTCTTGGTAGAAATTGGTATTATTCTTTATTTTTGGTTGCTTTTAAGACAGGATCTTGCTTTGTAGTTGAGGTTGGCATGGAATTCACTATGTAACTAAAGGTATTCTTGAGTTCATGATCTTCATGTCTCCCTCCCCAAGCACTGGAATATGCCACCACATCCACTGTAAGGAGGTCATTTTGAAATGGAACATTTTCACAATCATATAGTTGTGATTTTGGTTCAGTGAAACCATGCTCTGATCAGCCTTTGTGAGTTTCTCTTTCTTTGTGTTTTCCCTCCCTCCCTCCCTCCCTCCCTCTTTCCCTTCTTCCCTCCTTCCTACCCTCTCTCCATCCCTCCCTTCCTCTTTCTTTCTCTTTTCTGTTATTTATGAATTGAATCAGAACATAAAAAATTTTTAATGAAAAATTTTAAATGTTTTATGTATGCAAGTGTTTTACCTGTATGTATGTCTGTGCACCAGGTGTGCTATGGACCTGTTGCTTAAGGAGGTCAGAGGAGGGTGTATGATCCCTGGAACTGGAGTTACAGATGGTTGTGAGCTGCCATGTGAGTGCTGGGAACAGAACCTGGGTCCTGTCAAGGAGTACTCAGTGCTTTTAATACCTGAACCATTTCTCCATCCCCTGAATTACATTTATTTGTGTGTGCGTGTGTGTGCCCCACAATTTATAGAACTTGATTCTCTCTTTCCACCATGTGGGTACCAGGGATGGAACTTAAGTCATTAGACTTGGTGGGAAGTGTCTGTCTCTACTTCCTCCCAGCCAGTAAAATAGTTTTATAAGTATGTTAAAGTGTGCTAAGATAAAAACATTACCCTTCTTAAAAACATTAGTGTCTAATATGGTATTCTTTAAAAAATTTTTGGTATTATTAGTGTGCGTGTGTGTGTGTGTGTGTGTGTGCATGCGTGCGTGCGCGCATGATGTCTGTGGAGATCAGAGGAAAATATCGGGGAGTCATTCTCTGTATCCAAGCTTGTACAGCAAGCACCTTTGTCCACTGAGCCACCCTACTGCCCAGCATCCTATTTTATTCTAGTTTAATAGAGAAAGCGGGTATGTACCATATAGCTGAAATTACAGTATCCACCTTTGGAGTAGAGATTTTGTAGTTTGTGTTTGGGCTTTTTATAATGTTGGCATGCAACCCAGGGTACCACAAATGTGAGGCAAGGACTATACTACTAAACTATACTTGCACTTGATTTTCATTTTAATGGTGATTGTTGCTTAACTTTTATTAACAAACAAACAAAACAAGAAAGAAAAAGGAAAAAAAAAAGGAAGCCTGGGCTTCACTGGGACATGGCCTCATGGGTGTTAGGGCAGAACTTGGGGAGCAGCAGCAACCATTGCAGTGTTGCTAAGATAAGGGACAGAAAGGGGCTTAGAGTTTTTTTTTAACGGTGACGTTTCAGGGCTACTCATTATAACAGAGCAAGTCCAGTGCTGTCCCAGCAGGATATCCAGTCCTGTGGATGAGTTTGAGGGGTTTGTGAAGTGGAGAAATAGGTACCATCTATGCTGTGAGAAAATCTTCAGTGCTTCTTTCCAAGGCCATACATATGGACAAAGGGAGAATTTGTGGTTGCTCTTTTTGTTTGTTTTTCTGAGACCTAAAAATTAGCCTGTGCTACTTCACCCCTTAGTGCTATGACCCAGGTGTGCACAAGTTCATAATGATGTTTTAAATGTCTAATCTGAGAGCTTTCTTTAAGAAAGAACAACATAAGTATTTTAGGTGTATGGGTACTCTGCCTGCATGTGTGTCTGCACCAGGTGCATTCAGTGCTTGTAGGGGCCAGAAGAGGACATCACATCTCTTGGAACTGGACTTACATTTGGTTGTGAGCCATCATGTAGATGCTGGGGATTGAACTTGGGTCCTGTTTTTTGAGATAGGGTTTCTCTGTGTAGCCTTGGCTGTCCTGGAGCTCACTTTGTAGACTAGGCTGGCCTGGAGCTCAGCGATCCACCTGCCTCCCCAAGTACTGGGAATAAAGAGCATGTGACATTGCTGGGCGGTGGTGGCGAACACCTTTAATCCCAGCACTCGGGAGGCAGAGGCAGTCGGATCTCTGTGAGTTTGAGGCCGGTCTGGAACGACAGCCTCCAAAACAATACAGAGAAACCCTGTCTCGTAAAACCAAGCTTGTGACGCCAGGCCTGGCTATGACTCTTTTATATATATATGTGTGTGTGTGTGTGTGTGTGTGTGTGTGTGTGTGTGTGTGTGTGTGTGTGTATATATATATATGAGTAATTATCAGGTATTAGTAAAACTATATATATATATCTTTTGTAAAGAAAAGGAAAAATATGCTGTAAGGTTTTGTTTGCTTTTTCCTGGTGTAGATAGTCTTATAAAAGCATTCATATATAATAGAGCACTTTTGTAAATTTAAAATTGTGGCTTTCTGAAAAGGAGTGCTGGGCATTCGTGAAGGTTTTCTCTCAAATGTTTCCTAGAACAGTGCTGAGGTTGTCTGCACAGCAGGTCGCCCCAAGGGGGAGTACTCCTTCTGTATATGAAAGTCAGGATTTCCTCAAAACACTGGGAAGCCTGTTTGTTGTCTTTCATTAGCCGTGCTGCTTTTTTAAGGAGGAGTAAGGTTTTGGAGGTCAGTAATTAACAGTGTGAGCTTTGGAGCTAGTTTCTCTCTGTCTCTTCATTCTTTCATGCATGCCTGTGTGCGCATCGAAAGTAATTTGGGGTAAGTGTTCCTAAGCTGTTTGCAAAGGTGGTGGAGAGCCTGAGTTTTATGCATGTGTGCTTTCCCCCACAGTAGTAAGGTTGTGTGCCATTTGAAGGAGAGTGAGTACCAGTTTATGACATATTCCCATCCACTTTATTGTCTCCTGGAGCAGATTGATAGGCAGGTCTGGGAACATAATACTTTTCTACTTGGGAAATGGTAACAGCGAAATTTATTCTTTTTTTTTTTAATTAATTATGGGTATTGGGGATTTAGTCCAGTGGTAGAGTGCTTGCTTAGCAAGCACAAGACTCCCAGGACCAGGAAACAAACAAACAAACAGATTGTGTTTGTTTAGGGAGTGTGAACCACAGCACCCAAGTGGAAATCATAGGACAGCTTGCAGGACAAACTTCTCTCCTATCATGTGGGTCCTGGGGGTTGAACTCAGGTCATCTGACATGGCAGCAAGCTCCTTTATCCATGGAGCCATTTGGCTGACCTGAGAATTGTATTCCCTAAGTCTCACTATGAGTGGTTCATTGTGACAGTTGGATTGTTGTCCCTTGGTCATATACTTTGGTTGCATAAGACCAAACATTTGTAAGCATCTTAGAAGTGATACATACGGTAGTGTTGTACTGTAGGGCTGGGGATGGCCTTGTAAAAGAAAAAGTTTGGACTATATTATTTCCAAGCAGTAAACAAATAATTTAGGACAGAAAATATTCATATGAGTCAAGTGTAACAAATTGGTTCTGTAATATTAAAACCTCAGGTTTAGGCTGGGCAGTGGTGGCCCATGCCTTTAATCCTAGCACAGAGACAGAGGCAGGTGGATCTCTGCATTCCAGGTCCACCCTGGCTGTTACACAGAGAAACCCTGTCTCCCAAACCAAAAAACCCCATGGGTTTATTTCAGTGTGTGGCGCTAACAGTCTCTTGGCTGGGTAATAAAGCTGCAACAACTGATTGAATGAGAAAGATTAGAAAACTACATCTGATGAAGAACAATTGACATTTTCAAACTTTCTCTCTCAGGAGCTGGCTTACAGAAAGGAGATGGTGAGAGCTGATTTAATTAACAAGAAAGTTGGAATCAGGTATGCTGTGAAATTTGTTTAAGGTGGGAGAGAAGAGAATTCAGGCATAAAGTGTACAGTGAGTTATTTTTCTTGAAAGAGTGCTTGATAGTAAGCCAGGATATTTGACACCTAACAGAACTCAAAGAGTGGTTACTATTTCAGGTAGACATTGTCTTAAAGCAGAATGTAAGTGTGTTTTACCTACTCTAGGGAAGCTTATGGTTTGTGCATTCTCTTTTTAGGGAATCTCCTGCAAACCTTGCCAAGCTCCTGACCAGAATGTGTCTGAAGTCAGAAGTCATAGGCGATGGCAATCAGATTGAGGTTGAAATTCCTCCCACCAGAGCAGACGTTATCCATGCCTGTGATATCGTGGAGGATGCAGCTATTGCCTATGGATATAACAACATTCAGATGACTCTGCCGAAAACATACACCATAGCTAATCAAGTGAGATTGCACCCTTAAATAAACACTTCTCTTGTTAGCACCTGATTGTTGAATGCCAGGAAGGCTTCGAGACAAACAGAACCTGGGAATTAAGCAGCATTTGGATGTGCTTTGCTGCGAGAGGCATTTGCTATGGGAAGGATACGAAACAGATGCTCAGGTGATTAGAGTGAGTTGAGAACCTATGATGACTAGTTCTTTGAAGAGAGACAGGTTTCAGGCGTGGAGCTCTTGTTGAATCTCTTTAAGTGGAAGATTCATTTTCTCAGCTTGGGCCTGCAGGCAGACGCTGTGTGGGAGAGGTGTGGTGGGAGGCTGTTGGATGGCTGTGGTGTGGGTATTACAGTGTGCTGGTGAGGGAGGAGTTTGTTTCTGTTAGTGGTATGCTCTGCATGAACTGTCTAAAACAACAAAGCAGCTTTGAGACGTCGTACTGTGTTGCTTTTCCCTCAGTTTCCTCTCAACAAGCTCACGGAGCTCCTCAGACTTGACATGGCTGCTGCTGGCTTCACTGAAGCTCTTACTTTTGCCCTGGTACGTTTTCAACTCACTCTGTCCTACTGAAGTTTCCTTGGCCTCCCTGAATTGTATATTCTGTGATTCTTTGGGTGAATCTATAACCTCTAGACTGTTGAAACTTGGTTCCTTCAGATAATACACTTTTTAGTAAAGAAAAATGGGGAGTTTTTCTTTTGATAGTCATAGAAGATCATGAAGACCTAGGGAAAAAAGCCCCAGTGACAGATACCACATGCTGTGTGTTTGATGTAAGTGTGGAAGGTGCACAAAAGATTTGTTAGGTTAGAATCTTTGGTCTTAATTTGGTTGTGGCTGTACCCACTAGATGCCGCCCTGGTTAAGGTCTTAGGAACTGTTCCACATTAGACTTATTTCTTTGTCTTTGAACATGTTCACAAACATTTGCTTTCAGTTGAAAAGTTGACATAAAAGGCCCAAATCAGGAAATGAATGTTATTAAGGAATCAGAAGGAACTCAGCCTCTCTCTCCTCAGGCTGACCATTGAAAGAAGTAGTTCGTATGGTTTCCCTGCCGTGAATGTCTGTGGTGCCCAGACTGCAGTGCTTGTATATCCCAGTGAGCTTGATTTAACAACCTCCTAGCTTCCTGATTCCCAGCCCCAGCCTGAAGCTCTTTTTTTTGGGGGGGGGGAGGTGGTTTGAGACAGGGTTTCTGTGTAGCTTTGGAGCCTGTCCTTGAACTTGCTCTGTAGACCAGACTGACCTCAGACTCACAGAGATCCATCTGCCTCTGCCGCCCAAGTGTTGGGATTAAAGATGTGCTCCCCTACCAACTGGTGAAGTTCCTTATGTTTAGAGTATTTAGGCTATTGTTCTGAGGCAGCATGTGTTGTTAGCAGGCACTGCGCCTGTGAGGAGACGTGAACGGGAAAGAAAGTAGGTAACCCACTGCACACAGCAGAGTCCTGATGAGCATCAGGTCTTTGGGTGCCTAGTGCTCGACCCCTGTCTCATCTTGTGTACACTAGGCTTAGAGTACCATGTCTCTCATATATAGACATGCATTTCTATTTGTGAGCAGTCACCATTTTATACAAAATGAAATGTAAAACTTAGCATTGAGAAATGTGTTTTTTAAAGCACACGTGGTTTAGGAAACAATGCAATATCATTTTGGAGGATTTCAACTTTATACAAGTAACCACTGGTTCCTCTTTCCACTTACGATTCTGTTTTTCTTTCCCAAACTAACTGCAATTAAAACTTAGTAGTTCTCACTGCCTTCTTCTATTAATGCTTTTTGATTTTGTTACTGAGTCCATGTATCTTGTAGGAGGACACAAGCTGACTTCTGCTAGGTGCTACTCTGCAGGGAGGGCTTATTCACACCGATAGCTCTATGCACATGATATCAGTCCTTCTCAGGCATGTTCCTGTACTCCACAGCAGTTAGAGTAACTTCTCTGTCAGTCCCTCCATCCCCCATGCAACCACAAGTATGCGCTCAAGATTCCAGCCCAGGCCTGTTAGGAGCCAAAGCTTGTGACTGAATTATAGCACCAGAGTGTAACACTGAGCCGTGTGCTCAGCTGTCCAGTCACACATTTATGTTCATTGTCTGGGAGGAAAGGATGAGGGTCTAGAGAAGATAGATGTCACACAGATTCCTATTAAAAATCTTTATAGGGTCTGGAGAGATGGCTTGGAGGTTTAGAGCACTGGCTACTCTTGCAGGGGACCCAGTTTCAATCTCTAGCACCCTCATAATGGCCCCCAACTGCCTGTAATTCCAGTCCCAGGGCATCCAGTGCCCTCTTCTGACATCTGTGGGCATCGTGCACTCAAGTAGTATACAGACATACATGCAAGACAAAATATCTGTATGCATAAAATGAACCAATAAGCAATTTAAAAGTCTATAAAGTTCTGTATTTTCTAAACAGAGCTTAAACATGTTGGTCTCTATTGTTACATCCAGTTTGCATAAGAGTGATGATAATCAGTTTTCAAAAGCTTGTCCTTGACTTCTTAACAAGCAGCTCACTATTCAACATTATGATTTTTTATTAGCATTGCATACTAGTTGTAATATTTTCCCTTATAAATTGACTCAATCTTAGAATTAAATGTCTATTTTACCCTTAAGAGTAATACTTATAATGATTATGAGTTTTGTTTGTTCTTGTTTTGTTTTTTGAGACAGGGTTTTTCTGCATAGACGTGGCTGTCCTAGAACTCCCTCTGTAAACCAGGCTGGTCTCCAATTCATATAGATTCACCTGCAGATTAGGGGTGTGTGCTACCACCACCAGGTTATGATTATAGGTTTTATACTTGGTATAGTCCCTAACATTACAATAGACACATAAATGCTAATATTTAAGGACATCTTCCTTCCTGGGTCTTAGCTGCTGTCGCTTGAGGGAAGTTTAACAAAAACTGCTTTAGATTTTTTTCATCACCATTATGAAGCACAAGGTCACTCAGATGCACTTGGATGTTGACCTGTGTCTGGGGAGCCTTTTTCTTTCAAACAGCCAGAACTAGCTCTGTTTGAGAGTGGGTGGCATCATGTAAAAGCATTTTTAATTGATCTCAGTTTATCTAAGTCTTGTTTTAAAAAAAATCCCCTCTACACTGGAGAAAGTGACATTTTATGTAGCAGGTGTGTGGGCTCTGTTTTGATAGTTTTAAGACTTTTTCAAGGAAGTGTTGCAAAGCTGGGTATGGTGGTACACACAAGCGCATATATAATACCGGCATTTCACAGGCTGGGTGGGATGGTAAATTCTGTGCTAGCCGAGGCCTTGAGTGAGCTCAGGCTGGAGTTGCTAGGGCAAGCATTAGCATGCAGTGAAGGTAAAATGCTTCTCAGGTGAGTTGGCTGTTTACCTTTTCTCGCTCCAGGCTTCTTCCTGGTGCAGTGCCTGGCAAACAGCAGCTCTTCAGTGCTTTGAAGGCCTTCTACTTGAAGATGCCTTTAGAACAGTTTAATGAGCAACATTGCCTTAACATCTGGGGAAATTCCAGGAATTTGATGGCATCGACTTTTCATGTTACATGTTTTTGGTTTTTCGAGACAGGGTTTTTCTATGTTAATAGTCCTGGCTGTCCTAGAACTCACTCTGTAGACCAGGCTGGCTTCAAACTCATTGAGACCCACCTGTCTCTACCTCCTGGGTGCTGGAATTAAAGGTGTGCACTACCACTGCTGGTTTTGATTTTTTTCTTTTCTTTTTTTTACGAGACGGTTTCTCTGTATTGTTTTGGAGGCTGTCAGTCCAGCCCGGCCTCGAATTCACAGAGACCCGCCTGCCTCTGCCTCCCGAGTGCTGGGATTAAAGGCATGTACCACCACCGCCCGGCCTTGAATTATTTTTTAAACAAAGGATAATTGTTTATTTTTTTGTGATGATTTGTTGTCATCACTTGGTTATTTTATATATATTTCTAGTATTTCCTGTCAGGCCTTGGAGAGACATCTCTAAATCTTGATCCTTATTAGATTTTTTTTGGATCTAGTAGTGAGTTCTGTTCTAGCTTTTGCTTGCTGCTCTAGTTTCTGCAGGTGGGTACAGTTTATTTGTTCCTAGGAGCTACGTGGGTCCTGTGCAGGGCAAGTTAAATGGTAGCATTTAAAATAATTGAGCAAAGTTCAGTCATGTGAATTCTTCCAGTTCCAGTCTGTTCCAAATCTGTGCAGACTTATCTAGAATTGCACTGGTAAACAGAAATCCCTGGGGAAGCCAAGGAAGGGGTATGTCTTAGGTATCTTGCTGGGAAGAGACACTGTTTCCATGACAACTCTTAAGTGAAAACATTTAATTGAGGTGGCAACTTACAGTTTCAGAGGTTTAGTCCATTATTATCATGGTGGAGAGCGTGGTGTCGTGCAGGCAGACATGGTGCTGGAGCTGAGAGTCCTACATCTTGACTCAGAGGCAACAGGAAGTTGACTGTCACACTGAGGGAAGCTTGAGCAAAAGAGACCTTAAAGACTGCCCTGACAGTGACACGCTTCCTCCAACAAGGCCACACCTCCTAATAGTGCCACTCCCATTGGGTGCCATTTTCTTTCAAACCACCACAGGGACTCTTAATGATCCTGCTAGATATATTTTTTTGTAAGTGGTACAAGAGAAGTTACTTAAGTAGAGCCTTGGGTTTGGCTGAATGTGGTGCTAGGACGGTATTTTACATAAAGACAGGTAAAAATATAATGTTCAGAAAACAGATAGGAATCAGGAAATTAGACTGGAAAGATAAATTCAGGCCTAGTAAAAAAAGGACCTGGGTGTAGGTTAAAATCCCATCTCCAGGAATCTTGAACCATATTGTGACTATCACCATAGAGAGCTCTTCATGGTTAATTGCATCTTCTGTGGGCTAGGTGAATTACAAGTGATGAATTTTAATTATCAAATTTTAATAGATAAGATTCTTAACTTATTATTAACTAACTGATTTATATAGGGCATGTACATTGCTAAGAAACCACTGTAAATTATTGAATGATAGCATTGAATACTTTTAAATTTTGAGTTAGGCATAGCCCTGTACTAATCTATTTTACATGTTCTTAAGTGCTCCCAAGAAGATATTGCTGATAAACTTGGCTTGGATATCTCTGAAACAAAGGCAGTTCACATAAGTAATCCCAAAACTGCTGAGTTCCAGGTAAGAATTGTAAGTAGGTAAGAATTGGGGTAAAATTCGAGTTTGTGGTAAATGATGTAGGAAAGCTCTCTTTCTTAAGTTATTGTGCCTCTTTGGGACATTTTAATAAACTTTCTTTAGATAATTTGCAGTTAACTGGTCAGCCACACCCCACCCCTCTCTCCCTCTGCCCCCAATATCTCTCCATCTTTGTCTGTGTATGTATTAGTATTGAACTCAAAGCCTTGTGCTTGGTAGAAGGTGGCTTGTTTAAAAATATATAATAATTATTATTATTCCTGTCTTTGAGATGGTATCATATACTATACACCAGGCTTCCCTGGAACTCACTGCGTAGCCCAGACTGGACTCCCAACTGCTCATGTTCAGCCTGTTCTTAGTTCTTAAATGCTTTTAGTAGCCCACTCAGCCACTCTTACCTGCGTTTTCCACTTCATAATTGGTGTTTACTTAATGTTCTCTGTTTCTTCTTCCCATTCACTTGTAGTAAATGGACCAAATGTATTCCTTGAATCCCCATAAGCCATTATACCAGTTTTTGACCTTTTGTGGATTTTTTTTGGGGGGGGGGTGCTCACAAATAAGGACATAGAGACGTATTGATTATGAAAGCTTAGCCTTAGCTTAGCCTTGTTTTTAACTAGTTCATATAATTTAAATTAGCCCATATCTTTTAATCCAAATTCGTTTATGTGGCTCTGTTACCTTTACTCTGGACAGACCATCCTGTTTCCTCCTTCCCTGCCTGGAAGTCCCACCTATCTCTCCTGCCTTGCTGTTGGCCATTCAGCTTTTATTACACCAATCACAGCATAAATCTTCACAGTGTATAAATATCCACAGCCTTGACTGTGCTTTCTGTGTCTTTCATTGTCATCTAAGTTTGTTAGCAGTTTGTTACAGAGTTTAGGGTGAGGTAAATGAGAATGCTATTGAAATGATAGTCAGTGTTAAATGATTCCTCCTATAGATTTGGATATTAGCTATAGAAGTGCATTTCCAGTTATAACAGCTTTGCTAATGAGTGACTCTAAACAACATCTTTACACATGTCTGGACTCTTGCTTCCGTGCATATGCAGTCCAGTTTGCGCAATCTTAGAGATAAAGGATCTACGTTTAGGAAACTGACACCAGTGTAGAGCACATCTCTGCTGTGATCTGTGATAGTTCTCTTGACTTTGGGTCTCCTAGGTTAGTTTTTTGGGGCATTCTGTAGGTTCTAGAAATGTTTCCTACTATGGCAAATGAGCTATATATACTAATATTTACTCAGCACATTTTCATTGAATCTATGTAGATTTTTACTTGTTTATGCTAAATGTATTCCCCTCCCGCAGTTTCATTTATCAAGTGTGACACAAATTTTGTATTTCTCAAGATTTCTGTAACTTACATTCTTCAGAGTTTGTGTCCTGTCTGCTCCACTTTATATAAATGGAGGGAAAGCAGATCAGAGATGCATTAGCTGCTGCCATAAATAGCAGTGGCTTAGTGCACTCAAGAGTCAGTATTTCTGCATAAATACTTGGAGATGATAGGGAATAGCCTGTAAACTTGGCAGCTTTTGCATTACCCTTGTTTTACTTCTCCATTCTGCCATTACTAAATGCAGTGAACAGTTTGTACTTGCTTATGGTTAAATTAAATTGAACGTATGATTTGGTTATAAGACTGTTCTTTCCCTGTGTAATTCTTAATTTTGGGTTCTTCTCTAACAGTAAAGAATAGGCAGGAGAAGAAAAACATTTAGGTAAAATGTATAAGGTTTTTTGTTTAGCCACCCTTTAAGTTTCTCTCTGTAAGCCTTTTTTTTTTTTAATTCCCCAAAGTTGTAGCACATTACATAGAAGTGGAAAGGAAAGATCTCAGTGGCTATTTCTCAATACACTGTTCATATTCATGAGAGTCATATATGCCATTCCCAGAGAGGATATGGTTGGCCTCTTGGGACTTATAAACAGTCCCAATTTCTGAGAATGTTAATTTATGGGATTAGAGATTGCATAGTTCCAATTCATGTGGGAACATTTATGTCACATACATGGTCCCTTCTTACATTTTTCTGTTTCTTAAAATGTTTCTTTTAGTGAAGCCATCTAATATAGTCTCAATTTGTAATAATGATGCTATTGTTTAGTATAGTTTAATGTACAAATCATTTATAAATGAGTGGCAACAAGTTTGCCGACTGGCAGCAGAATAGTGGCTGTGTGGGCTGACATCCAGACTGAGGGTTAGTGATCAAAGTAGTAATGTTTTCCTGAGACAGACAGTAGAGGAAGCATTAGTAGGCTTTTTATTATTTGAGTGGTGCCTTAGAATAGTGTTTGTTCAGTTTCTTTTTTTTTTAACACTTTTTTTATTAAATATTTAGATTAGAAACAAGCTTGCTTCCCATGTCAGTCCCAGCTCCCTCTCCCTCCCCTCCATGCCTGCTCTTCCCCACCAACCCCCTCAGCCCCCCACCCAATCCCCACTCCATTCTCCAGGAGGGTAAGGCTCTCCGTGGGGGATCTCTAGAGGCTGTCATTTCGCTTCCCCCCAAGTGTCCAGATTGAGAGAGCATCCCTCATTGTGGGATGGGCACCCAAAGTCCATTTGTGTGCCAGGTATAAATACTGACCTACTACTCAAAGCCCCATAGATTGCCTATTTCTCCTCACTGACACCCACATTCAGCGAGTCTGGATCAGTCCCATGCTGGCCTCTCAGCCATCAGTCTGGGGTCCAAAAAGCTCCCCCTTTTTCAGGTCACCTGTTTCTGTGGGTTTCACTAGCCCAGTCTTGACCCCTTTGCTTATCACTCCTCAAAATGTGTAAATTTTAATGCAATTATTATAAATAAGATTATTGAATATCCTCACTTGTCCCCAGGTTAGCAGTAATATTAAGTAAGCCTTCAAGTGGCTATCATTGTAAGTCTTCCTAGCTGTACTTGTCGTTTTTCTTTTCAGTTGGGATTCACTTGAGGTTATATATTAAAGTTGATTGAGTAGTCTGTAGGTTATTAGTCCGTTAGTTCACATCCCTTAATCTTTCACATACACATCCTTTATTTCACTTTATTTGCTACAAAATATGGGTCCTTTGTTCTGTAGGATTTCCACATTTAGAATTTTACTGAATATATTCTGGTGGTCTCCTGTGTTTCTCACAAATTAGTAGTTAAATATACAAGTGTGACCAGATTCAGGTTTTACATTTTTATGTTGCTGATGGTTTTTAACAACAACAAAAATATTGATAAGAGGGGATATTACCACTCTACCAAGGCAAATTAAAAAAAAAACTTGAGAGGTTTTTGTTTATTTTTGGACAGCCTCATTTAGGGCCATCTTAAAAGACGGACCTGTGGGAAAGCCTGTGAGACTTTTTCTTGATTGATGATTGATGGGGAGTGCCGCCCGGGGCTGGTGGTTCTAGGTGCTATAAGAAGGTAGACCGAGCAAGCCATGAGGAACAAGCCAGTAAGCATCTCCCTTCCACGGCCTCTGCTTCAGACCCACCTCCTCCCACCTCTAGGATCCTGCTCTGCTTAGTTCTTGCCCTGACTTCCCTCAGCAGTGGGCTGTCAATGGAAGTGTGAAAAGATATACACTGTTTCCTCTCCAAGTTGCTTTTGTTCATGTGTTTTATCACAGCAATAGAAACCCTAACTGAGTCACTCATTTAGCTCATGGAGGCCTCGAGCCTTTACAGAGCTGAAGATGGCCTTGAAACCGCTTGATCCTCATGCCTCAACCTCTGGTTGAGATTACAGACACACACCAGCACATCTAGTTAGAGAAAAGTTATCTTTAAATGTAGCTACTTGAGGTGGCAAGATGTGGAAAGGAGGGAACTCCACTGTGGTAGGCTGGAGACAAAAGGGCTTGCTAAGCAGCTCAAACTGGCCTTAAACCATGTTGCCCAAGCTGGCCTTGAACTCAAAATTCCCACTATCTAGCCTGCCAAGCACTGGGATTTTAGACCTCACAACCATGCCAGGATCAGAAAACTACATTTATTTGTTTATTTTACTTTTATTTACTATAAGTGGATGGGAAAGAGAGGAAAGCTGAGAATAATAAATAAAGGTCAGTTTTGAAGTAGACGATTCAGTAAGAATGATTGAACCAGCTAGCTCAAATCATGTAAGAACCAAGTATAGACTGAATGTGAGCACTTGGGAATCCAGCCTGGGCTACTTCAGTTACTTTGTGGAAGGAGACAGGATATAAAAATTTCCATATGTGCAACCTTGGAAGCCCAATTTAGTTTTAGAAATTATAATGAACTAAACAATCTTTAGGTAAGAATAATCATTGAGTTGTGTTTGCTTCTCACTTTGATTTTAATCAGATTTATTGGTGTTTATTTTGTTAATTTGGAATGGAGAATATTTTCCAGTTCTTTCAGGGAATTGAATTTGAAAATTTAAAATGACTCAGGCATTTAAGGCATTGCCCTATCCAAAAGTTTTCTTGTGAACCCAGGAAGTTGGCCTGCTTTGTCTCCTCTAACAGGGAATTTGTTGGTTTTTCTCAAGTCATTGCAAATTCCCATCTTTTTCTGTAGGTGGCGCGCACTACCCTTCTTCCTGGCCTTCTAAAGACCATTGCAGCAAACCGGAAGATGCCACTTCCTCTCAAACTGTTTGAAATCTCTGACGTTGTAGTGAAAGATTCTAGCAAAGGTAAGAGTGAGTGACCTCTGATTTGCATACTTAAGCATTTTTTATTGTGTGAATTTCAGCTCTGTATGGAGAAATTAGCATGTTCACACATGTACATGCAACCAGGTTTCTTCCATGTAGCTACCACCCTCATAGCATTTTATGTCAATCAAATTAGTACATCATTTTATCAGCACACCCTTGAGTTGGTAATTCTGACACTAAGCTCTACCACAGCTATGTTGTCTGTTGTTACACTTACCAAATATCCCATTTAAGTGTTCCAGTCCCTCTTCCGATTGTTTCATCAGTTTCTTTTAATGATTGACTTATTCGAATCTGAATCCTAGCAGTGCCTAGGCGTTGGTGGCTAGGTTTCCCATTTCTTAGAAAGAACATTTTCATAAAGAATTTAATAATCATGAGGGGTCCTATTGAAACTTCACCTTAAAAACACCGTAGTGTGTGGGAAATGTAGTTCAGTGTTGGTTTGAGACATGAGTATATGTATAAGTATGCTTGGGTCCCTGAACTCACCTCAGTACCCGCCCCCCAAGAGGTGGGGGTGGGGGAGAAGGAAGGAAGGAAAGATTGGTCTCCAGAGCACTCTGAAACATTTCTTCCCTTCACTCTGCCATACCTTGCATGGTGTTGTTGTCGGGCTTTGCTAGTCCAACACTATTGCTGTAACAGTGACTGTGAATTGTTTTATAATTTTTCCTTTTTTAAATACTTAGCGTTCAAAGTACTTAACTTAGTATAGCAAATATTGTGACCCAACACTTGGAATGCATGGTTATCTAATAAATATAAATTTAAGAGTTTTGGAAGCCCGATTTTTCTGGAAGTCTGTCTTTCTAATGCAAACTCAAGTTTGATTGATTGTCTAGATCTGTTAAGTGCTGTGATCCCTGGGTGAGCAATGCTTCAAGTGTCTGTTGGCTGATAGCCTTCCTTGGTCCTTTGATTTCATACATCAGTCCCTGTGATTATGAGTGGTCCTTAAGTCCAGGCTATAGTCTGTAGAATTTTCTAGCAGTGGCAAATCTATACTAAAAATTAGGAAATATTTTTTGTGTTAGGTGCAAACAATTTTGAGGATTTACTCAGTTTTTCCATGCATGTACATCTAAGAGTTCAGGGTGATATCGATCTGTCCATTTTGACTGTTTCCTTCCACATTTGTTCTTTGAGCTTCATATTGTCTTGATCCTACCTTCTCGGTGTCCTCATAATTATAAGTATAGAATTAAGGTAACAGCACTCTTTTCAGCAATGGCCCCTACAGGGCTCCCTCATGGCTCTTCAGGGCTGGGTGAGAGTAAGGAGCAGCCATGGGTCCCACACTTGCTGTCAAGTTTGTCTATAGCCATGGAGTAGTACATACATTGTTGTGTTTCAGGCCTGGGTATGTGTGCCTGAGATGGGTTTTGTCATTTGTTTTAGCTGAGACATTTGCATTCTGTTGTGCTTTTTCTCATTAGGAAGAACTTCTCTGTAGCTGAGCTCTGTTGTGCCTGTCTTAGTTGAAACCGTCCTACTGTTTTCTTCATGGTTCATTTCCATCCAATGCAATTTTACCCTTTGTCTTGCATTGGTTTATTCTTTTTCCTTAATATTTTCTATCATATCAATAACATTTGAAAAATGAAGGGAAGTAAATTGCTCACTGAGTCTGCCATCGTGAAAACACATTTCCTTTCGTTGAGATGGAGTACATATTCTGTTTAGGTGGGCCTGGATGTTATTTCATAACAAAAACTTCTCTTATGCGGTATTCTAAACATGTGCATGTGAATTCCCTCCTAATCATCTGGCTACAGGAAAAGGGTTCATAGCATCTGTAGCTGGGGCAGCAGCGAGTCTGGGTTCTGCAGACTGAAGCCATAAGGCTTTCCGTGGTACATAGTTACAGTTCTGTTTTCTCATCTGTACAATGGAGTAATGACAGCACTTACTTTATTAGCTGTTGTAAGGATCCAGTGGAACTGCATTTGCAAAGTTTCAGCCAAGTAGTAAGTGATGGCTGTTGTCTTTGTTAGGATGGTGGCAGTCCCAGGGCCAGATGATGCTGGCCTGGGTCACACCCATTTTCTGCTGTTGTGCTTGAAAGTCCAGGATGACCAGCCCAGCAGTGATACTGTGCTTTGCTGGGACAATGGGGCTTGATATTTATCCTAACCTTTAGGGGACTTTGAGTCATTGGGTTTTCTTATTCTTTTTTTTTTTCCCTTCTCCCCTTTATGAGAAACCCAAGTCATACTAACGTAAGACTTTATGTTTAAAAATAAATCATAGAAATATTGTCTTTGGAGTAATTTAACCATGTCTTTCTCTTTTTTTTCTTTTTTGGTGGCAAACTAGAAGTCTTCTCTCTCTTAGATGTATTAAGTTCTAGTCATGTGTTCCTAAATGAAACTTTTTGAATAAAAAAGTTGAAACCACCAATAGTTAAATGATTGAGGGATTTTCCAATTAATATGAAATTTCTTGAATTCTCCTTAGTGAGCAGTCCCCAAATTATGAGGTTTAAAGGGGTGAAGATGTGTGGCAAGCACACGCCATGTTGTCTGGTTGACCGTGGTGATAGGAAGGTAGAACCTAGTTTAGAATATGAGAGAGTGCTTGTTACACTAGCATGAAGCTCTGAGTTTGGATCCTCAGAACCTGTGTGAGAAACCAAGCATGGCAGCATGTGCTTGTAATGTCAGGGCTAAGAAGGCAGAGACTGGCAGGACCCTGGAGCTCACTGGGCACCCAGCACACCCAAGTTCAGTTTGGAGGGAATGTGCAAAATGTCTCTGGAATGTAGAGAATGGAGCTACAACTGCCAATAACTCATTCTGTGATGTTGGAAAACCCTAGCACTGCTAAGCCTCCTCAGTGTCTGCTTGGCACACATAGCTTCTGAAATAAAAATGGAAGTGGAATCTTGGTGTGTTTCCATGTTTTCCTGTCTAACCCATGTTCCTCTGAGAGCAGGCAAAGACAGCTGCCATTTTCCTGCTTGACCTAGTCAGACATTCACTCTATGGAGTCCTCACTGGTCATCAAGATGAATGAGGCTGTCAGGCTGCCAGTTTTGAAACCGAGTCAGGCACACTCTTCAAGCATTAAGACTTGCACTGTAAATCAGGCACACTCGGCTTGTTTGAGGCTGAGCCAGCTGCTGCATTTGTTGAGCCTCAAGATCCGAAGTTGCTGTAACACTTTTAAAAATTAGTCATGACTCAGGGGACTACACTGGTTTATCCCTTTTGTTGGGCAGAGTGGCATGTGTTCTTGCAACAAGAAACTGAGTACAGACTCTGCCCTAGGGTAAGTTTTTCAGTTTTGTAGCAAGGATGGTAGCGGTGGAGAGCATGCAAGGCTGCCCTGTGAGTTACCGCTTGGTTTCAGACGTTAATAGCTCATTCATTTCAATGTCAGGAATAACCAAACTGTAAACAAAATATTTTAAAAGCCAGAAAAACTGCAGGACCCCTTCATCCAAGGTTCTGCATGACACTTGTCTGTGGCCAACTCACAATCAGTCGCCTACATTTGGCTTCAGCAACAACATTTCAGAAAGTTTGGACTTGCTGTGCTAAGTGCAGTGGGTTAGAGCACTCATCTGGGGCAGATCGCTCTTAGCTCAGACCTTCTGTCCTCAAGAGTGGCTTAGTGGCCCTGCTTTGAACTCCATTCCCCTGCCTGCAGGTTACAGTTAAATCGTTCCCAAACTTCGGCATTGTCCAAGCAGCCTTTCTAAGTGAGAGGATGGTCTGGTTTTCCTTACTCTTTCTAAATGGATGTGCAAATAAAGAATGTTGGTTTTAAGCCTTTAAACTATTTCTTCCTCCTCCGGTGAGCACCTTGGCTGCCACAGAACATAACTATTTAGTTGTTTCCTCAACTTACTGTGTGCACAAATGCATACACATGGATGTGAATGTTTGTCTGTCTTGTATTACAGAATATTAAATATAGGTACATGCATAAGGCCTTGGGTTCAGTACCTAGCACCACAAAAATAGACATAACTGAATAAAGTAAAAGATCAGGTCTTTATAATTTTTGGCATAACTAGGTACTTGGTAAAGAAAGGCTCAATAAGAACATTTTATTATAGGCTGTGAATACCTATCTTCTGATATACTGTCCATCAATTCTGGAACTTAAGATAATGGAAGATTATCCAGCATCCACATGTGGAATGTGGCTTTCTGAAGAGGGCTTATGTCATCAGTCTGCATTAATTTAATTTCACCATTTCATATTTTTTGGCATGTAGAATTTCCAATTAATAATTCAAAAAACATGGGTGTAAGGAGACTGATGTTAATAATTTTTGAAGTAGCATCCTTTGCATATGTGATGGCATCTTAGCTGTGTAAATAAATCATTTTTAATATAGAAAGTTATTTTAGTGTGCTTGGTTCCACATAGTTAAGATCTGCTAACGTGAGTATAATGTACCCTGTCATGCATCCAGTACAGTATTTTTTTAATAGATAAAAATCCATTCCAGGTTTATGTTAACTAAATAAAAGCCAACCCTCAGGAATATAATTTTTTCCCTGTATGCATTGCGAATTTTAGAGATTACTTTTCACATTTGTTTCTTGGCTTTTCAGCATCATTTTAAAAAGAAAGTATGAACTTTGGTTCTGCAATATACATACATTTGAGGAAAGTTGTTCCTATTTTTTATGATTGAGCATATATTTGCAATATTTTTACACTTTTAAATATGTGTTATTGATTTAAAAATATTTTTTAATTAAAAAGGAGATCAGCAAGTGGTAGTGGCTCACGTCTTTAATCCCAGCACTTGGGGGGCAGAGGCAGGTGAATCTGTGAGTTTGAGGCCAGCCTGGTCTACAGAGCAAATTCCAGGACAGCTAAGGCTATACAGAGGAACCCTGTCTTTGGGTAGGGGAGATTTCTTCAAATTGTCCCTTATTCCACACCTAGAATTCATTGCCAGACCTCGTACATACCTGCAGCCATATTTACACTTCTGTGTGTAGCTGTAGAGACAGGTGATGCTTTTATAGTTTACACAAATGTGCTTGCACACGGTCTAACTTGTTTGAACACACACTGTCAATCTTGTTTGTAAGAGTTACATAATATCCCCCCATATGGAAGCAGAGACTGTGCCTCCTGTGAGGATGAAGGGATATATTATGAGACTTATGTCTTACAATGAGTATCATCTTCCCTTGTACAATTAAGTATTTGATAATTTAGTAAATTCTTTCCCAAAGTATTTTTAGCTGATTTTTTTCTTTTTTGTTTTGCTTTCGTTGTTTTTGAGACAGGTCTTGCTGTGTGACCTTGACTGTCTTCAAACTCACATCCTGCTTCCATCCATGACTGGGAGGATGACAGGTGTGAGCTAACATAGCCAGTATATATTAATATATTGTATACATTATTACATTGTATATATTAATTATCCCTATAAAATGAACTTTACTATGCCATTTTTTTCCTGCTCTTCTCCACCTCTTTCTTCTTTCTTCTTCTTGAAACAAGTACCTCTGCCTGGATTGGAACTTGTTATGTAGATCAGTCTGGCTTCACCGCCTTTGTCTCCCAAGTGCTGGGATTAAAGACGCCCGCCTGCCATTATGTCATTTATATACACTCTCACGATGTGTTTTTGTACCACCACTGCTTGTCCCTGTCTCACTGCTGCCAGTCTTCTCATCTAGTTCCTCGTGTATTTCCATGTCTTACTAACTTATAGTCCTGTCAGTATATCAGGTTCTTGTTCCCTATGTTAGCTGTGGCTTTTCACGGTGCTATGTTTCTGTGGGACTCTTGGTGCTTTTGTGGGTCACTTAGGTTGTGCTAAAAATCTTTAGGAGATAAATTTGAAGCATGAGTTATGTTTTTGTGGGTGTCAGTGTTGAAAATGTTGACAGGTTAGACTTAGAAATAAGAGTGATTTTCTCTATTTTCTGAGGCTGTTAATCTCTTAGCTCGAGTACTGTATCAGCCCTTGATTATTCTCGAAGCTTTTTTGTTCTCCACATTTACTTTCTTTCTGACAGCGTCTTTACTTAGGGCTCTGGGTGCATGTGAGAGTAAGGAAGACTCTGTACCCTGGATGATACCAGAAACCACTAATTCTCCTCTAATCATCAGTGCAAACAGGATGTGTGCTGCTCGGGAGCCAATGCCAAAGCCTAGAAAATATATGTAAGTCACATGCTAGGGACACCATAAACCATTCCCTCTTTTTTATTAAAAAAAAAAAAAGAAGTCATTTGTTGTATCTTTTGAGCTCACAGAACTGCATCTAGCCACCCTCCTTTGGGTGGTTTAGATCCGCTCTTTCCGGGCAGTACTTTGAAGTCTGTGAAATACACGGATAATTTAGGCTGACATACTTGGCAGGCCCATTGAAATAGCAGATTGTTTGATGGCATGACACAAGAGGTCTGTTAACTGAGTTATAAAGAACTGAGGCATTTCCAACAAACCCTAGCTTTGGCATGAAATCTAAATAGTTCTTACTTTGTGGCATGCAGTCTGTACTTCCTGTGATGTAATATGGCCTCTCTGTATAGAAGGCAAAGAGATGGGAATTTTAGCATACCTAGCCATTTTTCTGTAGGTGGATGATAGGAATGGAGGGTGTGGAATGTTTTAAGAAAATATAAAGAAACAAATATAAAGGGGGTGGTACCTTTGAGGAATGTGAAAGGCAATCATCGGTAGGATAGGGAGGAGGTACCTAAATAATGAGGTAAATACTTTAGTCCTAAAAGTCAGTGGCTTTTCTTAAGCCAATTGCAAAATTAAACTGAGAAGTTAGTTTATTGTTCTCCAGGCATGTTGTAAACATCCTGAAACCTTTCTTAAATGAAATAAATTTTAATTTTTGTCTTTTTGGAGACAAGGTCTCATATTAGCTCAGGATAGCTTCAAACCCACTATGTCCCCAAGGATGACCTTGAACTTGTGGTGCCACCATGCCTTGTGTATGCAGTGCTAGGCATGCAAGCACTCTAGCAGCTGAGCCACATCTCCAGCACAGTTTTTACTTTTTTTTTCTGTGATCACTGAAAGCACTTAACTTGCTTTTAAAATTCTATGATTTTGGTCTAGATATTTGACTGTTATCAAGAAGGTTCATTTTAAATAATTTGGAGATTAGGAAAAAATGGTTCAAGCCACAGTTTCCCAATATCAAGCAGCTTCTCATTTGCATTGGTAAGCTGTGTGAATGGTGGCCTTGCTGTCGGCTTGCTCTCATAGTGAATGTGGAACTACAAAGTAGTTTCAATACGTGCCTGTGTGTTAAACTGGAAGCATGTGACACCAACAAATGGGTACCACATGGCAGGAATACCCAGAAGCAAGTCAGTAGTATGAAAGGGATAATTTAGTTCTGTTTCATTTAATTTTTTCCCTTCAGGAGGGGAGAGAGAATGTGTGTGGGTGTGTGGGTGTGTTTGTTCACGTTCCTGCAGCAGAATTAGGTCTCTCATTTTAGTTTATGCATGCTGCTGGTTACCCAGTATTTATGCCTGCCTGACTTTAATATTGATCCTTATCCTTGCACCTTTGATTATAGAGTTTAGATAGCAGAGTTCTTTGTCCATAAAGATGGAAACAATAACTAGGGGTGGCAGTATGGCAGTCATGTCACCTCAGCTGTCTCTCATGTTGCCTTGGAATATGGCCCACTCTGCTCCTGGCCTGGTGTGGGAGTTGCTTCTCTTTTTCCAGATTTTAGTTATGTATTCAGAAAATAAATGCTGAGCTTGTGTGAGCCCTGTAGTGGCATTGACCCCCACTATCTAAGGAAAACTGGAGTGCCTTAAGCATAGCATATGCTAAGAGTGTTAAATGGTGAGAACAGTTCTTTCTCTGTGTCTGTTTAGTCAGAAGTTTACTCATAATGTAGTCTCCATAAATTAACATACTGTTGATGGACACAAATTCTGGAGTTAAAAAAATAATTTATTTCAGTGACTTAAATGAAATTCTTAAGAATCATGAAAACTTTGAAGAAATAGAACATCTGCTCGTTGTAACAAAAATGTTTCAAGAATCTTTGACTGTATTAGGCAGGTATATGGCCACATATGCATTTACCCTTATAAAGTTTCCCTTCTAAATCCTTTATGTCACACTTAGGGTAGTGGAGAGAGTGTGGGTTTTAGTCAGTCCTGAGCAAGTCCTGGTTTGTAACTTCATCGCTGTGGAATGGATAATGATTAGCCCTCGCTAGTTAGCTTGACTTGGGGCAACTTTACTTAATTGCCTTGAGGTTTGGCTTCCCCATCTGTTCCACAGCAGCAGTAATCCCGGCTGTGGAGTATCTTGAGCACTGAGGGTTGGCTGATAGGCCCTCCGTACCTGGCCAGAGGTTACCAGTGCCGTGAATGTTGTGGTGTCTGACTTTCTGTTTGTGCCAGCCATGGCTAGTAGCTCTTACCTGTGGAAAAGCTGTGCAAGAACTTTTGAGCAGTCTATGTGAACAGGAAACAAATAGCCCATTGTTTTCACTATCTTCAAAGACAGGCATTATCTTCTTTCTTTTTTCCTAATTTAAAAAGCAAAGTGAGGCCAAATGCATTCAGAATTTATATTAGAGCTGTGTGTCTCTAGGATCTGCCTGAGGGTTGTGATATATACCTAAGTTATATGCCAGTTTCAAATTAAATGGTGCTGTTGGCTTTAACTCTTCCTTTATGTGCTATGTACTTTTTAAACCACCATCCTGTAATCCCAAAGAGCATCATCTTGAAAACTCCCCATATCTTCCCCTTTTAGCCTCATTCCCCCCACGTCTTACTCCATACAACTCTCATCTAGTCTCAGTTGCTTCAAGTCTATTCTCTCATGGATCCTGTAGCCTTTTGTGGCTGGATTCCTTCACTCAGTGCATTGTCTCTGAGTACTGTCCACTTGTTAAGATCATTGACAGGTTCTGAGGTTGTATCGGTGGGTATTGTCTCATGGTCTTTATACGCCAGTTCATTATCTAATTACTCATTGGGGTTCATCTCAGGTTGTGATTTTTAGTTTGTCTTACTTTTATAAAAGGTAATATATATTAATCATGGAAAGACTTTGAAATAGTCAGAAGTAGACAAAAATTATCCCTATTCAAACATAACCTATAGATTTGTTTCTTTTGAGTCTTTTTTTCCTCCAATGCATAGTTCTTCTCACAGTTTTAAAAGTTATTGTGGTATTTTAAAACACAGATACAAGCTGACTGTACAGCACAGCAGCAGTACTACACATTTTTGTGTGGAACTTTGCAGTTGTATGTGGCTGTAGCCCTGTGACCAACAGGGGCAGTTCTCCTCTCCTTCCCATCAGCCCTGGAAGTCACCCTCCCAACTCTTCCTGGGGTAGTGTGACTGAGGTGTGACTGAGGTGAGAGTGAGTGAGGTGTGGGCTCAGGGGAGTGTCCTTATCTTGCACACACAGTCCTGTTCTTAGTCATCTAAAAAAACAAATGACTTCAGTACCTCATATGTGGGGGTCATGTAGGCTTGCTCTCTTGGCATGCTTCAGGGTTGATCCATATCACAATAGCTTCATATCTTTTTTTTACATCTTCCATTTTAAAAAAGACTTATTTTATTTTATGTGTATGAATGTTTTGCTTACATGTTTGTCTATGCACCACATGCATGCCTGGTGCCCTTGGCGTTCAGAAGAGGGTGTCAAATTCCCAGGAACTGGAGTTATGGATGGTTGTGAGCTACCATGTGGGTGCAGGGAACCAAACCTGGGTCCTCTGTAAGAGCAACAAGTGCCCTTAGTCACTGAGTCTTCTGTTCAGCTTCTCATTCTATGTTATAATTGTGAAGGTTTATTTAGAATTTGGTGGCTGAAAAGTTTGAACTGACCATGAATTTCTGAGGCTGAACACTTCTCTTCATGTCAAATAATTTGTTGTCTGTTTTTGTTAGCTTTGTACAAGTTTGGTTGGAATGAGCCACTTTCTTAAATAATGGTTACTGTGACCTGATGATCAGTTCTTTTTGCTTTTCTAGATGTAGGTGCGAAAAACTACCGGCATCTCTGTGCTGTTTACTACAACAAGAATCCTGGGTTTGAGATCATCCATGGGCTGCTGGACAGAGTTATGCAGCTGCTCGATGTACCTCCTAGTGAGGAGAAGGGGGGCTATGTGATCAAAGCATCGACAGGTAAGATGCCAGGGTTGGGGAAACATGATGAAAGGCCACATCCTGGTTTTGATAAAGTTCTGTTTGCTTCATTTTGTTTTTGATTTAGACAGCGTGGGCGGTAAAGGAGAGAGAACTTTATTCCAATTAATTGTTAGTATTTGCTAGAAAATATTCCCTTTTCCTCCAGCACCTCAAGAGGTTGTTTTTCAGAACTGTTAGGAACTGTACAGTGTTGCTTCTGCATAGCTGAGCTGTGGTAACCCCCATGTCACCATTATGCCCCAGCACTGGTTAGCTGGAAAGCCCACGCTACAAGTTCAGGTGACCTGAAATGCAGTCTGTGTGTCTGAAGCTTGAGGCAAGGCAAAAAGAAAACGATTGTGAAAACTTAACTCTTAAGGTGCAAGGTGGGATCCACTGTCCAAAAGCCCAGGCCAGTCTCTGGCTTTAATTCAGGCCAGCTAAATGCTTTGTGTGTCCCTAACGTTTTTCCTTGTGTGAGGAGGTCTGAAGCTTTTGCTTTTTGTTGTACTGTAGCTTGAATCTAAGTTTATTTTCTTTGACAAGAGATCTAAAAACAATTGAAGCAAAATATTCTTACTACTCATTCCTGCTGTTTTTTAATGTCTGCATTTGGTATCCTAAATTTCTACCAGAACTTTCATTTTTAAGTTATTTAGCAGTGTTATTTATAGTGAGATTTGGTGAGTAGAAATTTTGGGGGTTTGCTTATATTTATTTTTCTTAATCCTCAGAGATTTTTTTATGGCTTGTTTTTCATTTTGAACCATTTTTTGAAAATAGCTTTGAAATATATAGTTATGTTGGGTTATTTGCTCAAATAAATTGAGATGTTTAATAGTAGAAGGCATTAGACATTTTTCTACAATTCTCATTGGAGATGACACAGTGAAAATGAGTTATGCTCACAGAATAGAGTCCAGACTGGATCTTAGAATCTATCTAGTGTAACATTTGGGCTTTACAAGTGAAGGAATTAAAGAAAGACAACCTATATGAATTGGCCCTGGTTAGTCATGTCAAACCCAGGCTTTTCTACTAGTTGCTTCCAGGGCTCTTACATGCTCAATCAGCAGCTTACCGTCTAAAATCTCCTCCAAAATTAAAACATTGGTGAGTTTGTGGGAAGTGATAGGGTCTTTGAAAGAATAGGTGGATCTGGAGACTGCCCAACAGAGCCCTTAGACAAATGGAAAGGCAGGTACTGTAGGGTGGTGAGAGTAGAATGCCATTTGTTTGACTGCGAGCTGTGGAAGGAGTTCTGAATGCTGGCAAGTGGCTTCAGCTACCTAGAGGGGAAGGGTGGAAGCCGCTGCTTCTTTTGAAGCAGGTGAGTGGCAATCGGTCCGTACTTCGCTGGGATTAATGCCCATGGGCGGGGAGGCGTGAAGAACAGTGGTGTAAATGAATGGAGGGAAGGCATTGCCGGGCGCTGGAGAAGAGTGAGACCAGTGCTCCCCTGTGAGTAGGAAGACCGATGGGCGAGTGCCCTGGAGATTTCACAGTCCATACCACTGAGAGCCGTGTATGACATAGTCAGTAAGTGATGATCTAAAAATTGAACGTTTGTAATTTCAAACGGAGTAATTTGAATCCTGTGGATATTAAAGTTTAAACAATAGAGAACTTATTAACATCTAACTTCCCCAGTAGCAAATAATCTGCTATTTTGGCCCTGAATTGTTTTTAAATTACAAAATACATCCCCCTTCCCCTTTCATTTTTTGAGACAGTTTCGCCATGTAACTCTTACCTCACTATGTAGACCAGTCTGGCTTGAACTCACAGAGACTGGTCTGCTTCTGCCTCCTGTTTGAATCTAGGATTAAAAGCATGTGCTACCACACCCACCCAGTGATTCTAACTTTCTTAATTACTTGTAGATCTTTATGTGTAAATTGTTACCCTTCCCCCCCCTCTACTTTTCAGTGCTGGAGACCTTGGGCAGTTTTAGTAAACTTTCCACCACTGAGCTACATATACCCTTAGCCCTTGGCTTTTTGATGCAGGATCTGCCTGGTTAGGCTAAACTTGCCTTCCTTTTTTTTTTTCCCTTTGTCCTTTCTCCTTTGCCTCCTGAGTGCAGAGATGATTGACTGGAGCAACCACACCCATTACTTTGGTTTTTTTTTTTTTTGTTTGTTTTTTTTGTTTTTGTTTTTACGAGACAGGGTTTCTCTGTATTGTTTTGGAGACTGTCGGTCCAGCCTGGCCTCGAACTCACAGCGATCCTCCTGCCTCTGCCTCCCTAGTGCTGGGATTAAAGGCATGCACCACCACCGCCCGGCCTATTACTTTGTTTTTTTATATAAGTATTTAAGTTTAAGGTTTAATTCTCTTTTTGAATCTATATTTGGCTGTCCAATACCAGTGTTTTAAAATTTTTATGACTTTGAAAAGCTTTGACAGAACTTTTACACATGGGTAGCCTTGATCGGTATTTTCTAATGTATTCAACTGGATTTCTTTGCAGAGAAGAGGGAAATTACTTTTGTTTCCCATCACCATCAGTGACTATATCCAGCTCCCTGGATTTTGGGGCATGTGCCTAGTTCCTGGGTGCTTTTTTCATAGGGTGTTTTTTGTAAGAGCTGTCAAGCCAAGGACAATTAGTGTCATTATAAATTTCCTTGCCCACCTATTCTTCATTTTTCGTAAGGATTTCTTAGTCGGTTTTGATTATTGAATGACAAATATGATTGTCTTTTTTTATGGTCAGAAAAATCAAGGTCTGAATACATGGCTTGTCAAAATAAGTTAGCAGAAAGCCAGGATTTGTCCCTCTGATATGTATGCATATATACCACAACTAAGGAACAAAAACTGTCTTCCAGACTCCTGAGTCAGTCTGTTAGCACAGGGATTTAGTTGTTAGTATGTTTTTAGCTATATCTTTTCTTCAAGCTTACTGTTATTTTACATATATGCACACAGTAGGAAAGAATATGTGTGTTAGGACATGGTTTTCAGAGGAGGGCAAGTACAGACAAAATAAGAACTTCTGTTTCATGCCACTTTTGAATACTGAGCTGTCTTCTGTTATTCCAGCTTATGGTTTACTTTTTAATAATTAAAGATCCCTAGTGGCTTTGCAGTTATATTTTAGCTTAGTCTGTTTAGCAGAGTTTCTTGCTCACATCAGTTGGGCCTTATCTCTTTCTGGCTCTTAATGCTTGCCATCAAGCGTCCTCTCTGCTGCTTTGCTGCGAGGGTAAGTAGAGAGGAATGTAATCTTCCTATAAGAACCTTGGCCCTGCCCATTATGTGAGAGAAATCTAGAAATTCATCTGGCTGATCATCACATGGATCCCGAGGAAGGTGTTGACATTAGACTGTAACTGTGCTGATCATGTAGGAGCAGCTCTCTGCTGCTCAGGCATCCACAGCAGCTTTCTGAAGGCAGTGACTGCAGCCAGAGGGAAAGCTAACCGTACAGTTTTCACTTTCTAAGCACCTTTGCAATTTAAGACCATACAGTGATCTAGATTGTCAAATTGATGATAGAATGGGGTCAAGTTGCATGAAAAGGAAAAAAGGAACCTTTAACTTGTTAGCAGACTGCAGAGTATTTTAAGGGTTTCAAAAGTTCAGTAGAGAGTGTTTTAGGGGCATTTGATCAGATCATCATAGCAAATATATGTTTCATTTTTTTCAGCTTTCCCTTCATTTCTGTGGTTTGTTGCAAACTAAATTATGTATGTTAAGATGCACTTAGCCTTTAAAAAAAACATTTGTGGGCCAGGAAAATTCTCAGCATTTTTGTGTTTAGAACAGTAATGTGGTTGCTGAGCAAAAATAATTTCTTTAGAATGTGTTGGGCTTTGTTTGTGACTGGCTCATTGAGTTGCATGTGTTTTTTCCTCCTCAGCTGGTTACCTAGTTCAGTTTTGATTTTGTTTTGTTTGTTTGTTTGTTTTATATAATTCTGCAGAAAGTTCAGTTTAACTTGAGATAAGATCCTGGATGAACAGACAGATTTCACAGCTCTAGTTTTCATGTTGCTCAGAACTCATTTCAGGAAAAGAAAAATGACCTTGTCCTGCCCGCATTTAGCCCAATACCATATGTACTCACCCTGGTTATTAGGCACCTTCTGTTACAGTAACACCTAGTGGTCATTGACTTGACCTGAGGTCATGACCTTATTCCCCTCTCAGGACACCTTCGAAAGATCTCTGATGCTAAACTACATGGGCGAAATCGTTTCCCTTGTCACTCTGTCTTCGTGTAATATGAGCTAGGAAACTCATTGTTGAAGTAAAGGTTTCAGTTTATGGTTTGGTTTATACAGAGCATCCTGTAGTATAATATAGGTGTTCTAAAGAGAATATCCAACTCAGTACCTTCAGCAAAGACTATTCTGCTAAGGCCTCGACTTTGTTTAAAAAGTTTGGGAGCTTGGGACCTTATGACAAAGAGGACCTCTTCTGTGGTTGAGACCTCCCAGTACTGCACTGTTCGTTTGCTTTGAAGTGGTGAAAGACTGGGGGAGGGGAGAGACAGCAGGGCTGCAGGGCACCCCAGAAGCCCTAGCACCTACCTTGTGATTCACTCAGCCTGTCTTACTTGTGAATGCATGTTCATTGTCACTGCTTCACTTCTGTGTGTAAGGAAATGGTCTCCCCACTCACTGACACTTACTAACTGTCTTTGTGTTTTCCCACACTGAGTGTGTTCTGATACAGTTGTAACACAGTATGGCGACCTTTGTGGTGGTGGTGTTAGTATGACTATATCCACTAAAGACCTTTTTTTAGACATTCTCAGAAGTGTTTATTTATCCTCTGCTTAGGCCAGCTCCTATGTATGACACAGAGATACATAGCACACAGCTCTTTTCTGTTAACAAGGAGGGTCCTCTCAGGCCTTTGTCAGAAGTACTCTTCCTGAAGATGTTAAAAGCCTCCCTTTAGCAGGTCCCAGGCTCTCAGGAGGGAGCTGGTTCAGTAGCGGTACTTAGTGAAGGGAGCTGTTTCAACTCCCCAGCGTTCATACCCTGATCCCTAAGGGAGAAAGTGAATCCATGGCTGATGGATTTTCTTTACTCTCCCCAGACAAAGAAGAGAGCAGCAGGAAGTGGTTCTGCTCAGATCTACCCAGAACGGACTCCCCATCCTCATGGCAGGCGGTTCTCTTCTTCAAGAATACCTTCTAGTCTCCCCAGCTAATAGACAGACACTTTTTTCTTAATTGCCCTTAGATTAAATTTTAATACTGCAGATATGCTATGTATCACTTATGTGCTATATGCATAGCAGTGTATATAAAAATCTATAAAACTTAATTTTATATATGTGGGTGTGTGCACCACTGGGATCAAACCTAGAGTCTGTTACATACTAAGTAAGTAAGCAACTTTTATTTGTTCAGTGAAGGGTTAACATTGACCAAACAAATTTAAACTTTTAAAATTGTGTTGGTTATTTATATACTATAATATGCATCCTTGTGAGACTTCCATATATGTACATTACACAAAGTACTTTGATCTTTCATAAAAGCTAGATGCAGCATTTGTCTTACTTAGTCTTGTTTGTTTCACTTGAAACGAGGGTCACCAGCCAGGCGTTGTGGGGCACGCCTTTAATCCCAGTACTCGGGAGGCAGAGGCAGGTGGATCTTTGCGAGTTCGAGGCTAGCCTGGTCTACCGAGCAAGTTCCAGAACAGGCTCCAAAACAATACAGAGAAGCCCTGTCTTGAAAAACAAAACAAAACAAAAAACAAACAACAACAAAAAAAACGAGGTCCAATCCATTTTCTGGTGATCAATTCCAGTCTTCCTTATGGGTAGATAATACTCCACCATGCTAACCTTGTAGTTTGGAAGTCAAACTTAAAAAGTACTTGCTGAAAAGTTTGGCTTTTGTTTTATTTTGTTTAATGTTGCATGGTTTTGATTTTGAGACAGGTCTCATAGCCTAGGTTGGCCTTGAACTTGTTGCTTAGACTGATGGTCTTAAACTACTGATCCCTCTACTACATTTCTTATTTACTTATTTTTGTGGGAGGTCTGGGAACAGATTCCTACAAGTGTGGAGTTATTGGGACCAAGGACACATTGGTATTTACACTTTTTAGACCTTTGATTCTCATACTGTAGGTGCAGCAGATGAGAAGGCCTTGTTTACACTAAATTGTAGGTCCTATAGTTTGTTTGTTTGTTTTCATTCTGTTTCCAGTCTCATAGATGGGAAATGGTATCTCACTGACATTTTACCTGAATCTTCCTTGTATGAACAAATGTGATCATATTTTCTCATTTATGTAAATTTTTAAATATCATATAGTCATTCACTCATTTCTTTCCTTCTGGAATCTGACTTTCTAAGTTGGGAAGTTTCTCACATTCGGAGTTCAGAAAGGAGTCCCCATGTTCCCTTTGGCATCACATTCCAGTCTCCCAGACATTTGCTGTTTACTCTGACCACAGTAATGAAGACTGGGTTCCATCTTTCTCACAGAGTGCTATGTAGGTTGTTTGTATTTATTTGCAGTTATTACTGTGATTTTTGTTAAATTGTACTAATTAGCTTCCCAAATTTACCGTATTTTATTGATAATGCTTTTTGAAATTCATGAAGAGATTGAGGGGACAGTATCTTATGATCACATTCAATTTGAATGTTTAAAAGATAAAATAACTTTTAAAGGTCCTCAGTCAAATTGGATATAGGTACAAAAAGAAACATGATTATACTGAAAGTAGGTAGGAATTAGAGTAAAGATCCGACCCATACCAGAGTAAAGGGCACAGGTTCCTAGCATTACATAGCTTGTTAGAAGCCCCTGGTTCATTTATAAAGGCCTCCAATATTCAGCTTCTTTCTTGAGAAGTATTTCAATAAATTTGCAAATACACACACACACACACACACCAGAGTTAATATCATGATATTTTTAATCAGCTATATCCATCTCAGACCATTAAAAGTCCCTTTTCTCAGCATTAAAAATAAGTTTATTCATAATTAAAGTGGAATTTAAACTGAGATGAGACCTTATTTTTCAATTACATATTTAACCTGTGACTTTCAGATTTCCTGCACATGTAATATGTAGTCAGAGAGATTATGAATAGTGTTTATGCTATAGCCAAGGAGGCCTAAATCTGAGCTGGGAGTTCTGAAACAGTTTCATGAATGTAGTTTGCATTCAGTTGGCAACTTGTGCACAGGTCCCCTGGTGTTTACGCTGGAGCTCTAGCAAATGTTAGCATCCTCATCTCTTTTCCAGAGCACTTTACTAACAGACCAATTCCTCATCCAAAGGATTTGTTGAGAGCAAGACATTTGGACCACCTTCCTTCTCTTGGAATGTAGCTTCTGCCATTTCCCCTCAACAAAGTAGAGTCATTCTGTAGTCCCAGCACCTCTTTGTTTGTCTCCTCCTTACTCAAAGGAGGGATTGCTTTGGTGATCCCACTGCCCAGACTCTAGTAGCTTATCTGGCCTAGTTTATTTAGGAAACTAGAAAGTTGATAAAGATCGCTGTTCACATTTTTAGAGGACATTGAGACAGGATCTTGTACCTCAGACTCCTTAATAGCTGAGGCTGGCCTTAAAATCCTGATCCTTCCACCTCTACCTTCAGAAGTTTCATATATATATATATATGCATGTGTGTGTATATGCACAAAGATATTTAACAAGCTACATTCTAGAAACCTTTATAACTACTTTTATTCCAATTTTTAAAATTGTATTAATTCAAAATCTGCTTTGTTTAAAAAAGAGAAATATATATTTTATTGTGAATTTGGGCAGTGGTTCATTTTTTGTTTTGAATTTTCTTTTACTTATATACTACAACTTTGGGGAAACTTAAGAAAGAGCAGCAAGCGATACATGTTTATAGAAGCCCATTTACAATAGTAAATAAACTCTAATATAATATAAAGTACTTAAAGAATTATTTGGCAAACTGTGATGTGTAAGCATGACAAAAATGTTTTTAAACATGTGACTGTAAACAAAATTGGAAATGTAATTAAAATAATAATAATGCATTGCTTGGGCCAGTGGGTAAAGCTTACAGTCTTGAGTTCGATCCTCAGGAGCCACATGGTAGAAGGAGAGAACCCACTTCAGCAAGTTCTCTGACCTGCACATAGTGCACAGGCACACAGGTGTGCACCCCTACAAAATAAATGAAAGCGTAAAATGAAAACAGTACAATGTACTGCTTATTAGCCCTAGGATGCAGGACCACCACCAGCTATGGCATAGTAAAACAACACTGGATATTGCCATGTATTTTCACCTTTACCATGGAGTTAGGGGCTTTTAACTTACTTACTTTTAGGTAGGTCTTCACTGTTACAGCTCAGGCTGGACTTAGACTCTTCCTGCCTCAGTCTCTCAAGTAGCTGGGACTAAAGTGGTGTTGTTGAATTCAAAGAATTTTGTTAGCTACTTTTTTTGTAAAATGACAAGTGTGTGTCCTGTCTGCACCATAGTCTTATTGGGAAAAGAAGAAACGGATGAGGGTATCAGAGATGTGCAAATTACTCATCGGAGTAAACTTAAGAGATTTTAGGTCTGCCATCAGAAAAAGCAGCCCTGGATGAGAGGGAGGACTTCTGGCCAGGATTTAGGACCTGGATTCTAGTCTGGAATCTGTGGTTTACTTGATGTCGGATTCTCTCCTCCTGTGTGAGCTGTAGGACAGGCAGGTGGTCTGCAGGGCTGTTTCCAGTTCTAAGATCTGTAGTTGAGCTCAGAATGAGCCTCTGCTGTTGGCTCTGGTGCACTGCTCCTTTCCTGCCCGCCTACACTTTACACGGTGTGTCTGTAGTGCTAGCCTTGATTTAAGACTCAACTGTATTCCCTAAAGATTCTTTGTTATGTGAGGCCTTTAAAAAATGCACTTCTGGGGTAGGAGAGATGGCTCAGCGTTTAAGAGCACTTGCTACTCTTCTGGAGAACCTAGGTTCGTTTCCTAGCATCCACAAAGGTGACTCAGAACCCTCCGTAACTCTCCTGACCTCTGAGGCATGAATATGGTGTCCCTACATATATGCAGGTAAAACACTCATTTACAGATTTTAAAGATAAGTGTTTTTAATGTAATTTTATTTCCCCAAATGTGGGTTGTATTCTGTGGTTGCAGTGTTGCTAGTATTGTGTGGTATTAATAGCATCACAGAGTGTACCTGGGTTATGTGCCTAGTTTAAAGGTAACAAACTGTCAGCCTGCTCTGTTCCCTCTTTAAACTGCACTTATTTATCATAAGCCAGAGGAAGTTTGCAAATACAAGTTGGTGGGCAGCTTGGCCAGCAGCTTACAAGCATCCTGCTGCAGCCTCATGTGCCATGGCCCTTCTTCACCTTTGGCTTGCTTTCTAGCCTATATTATTGCTTGCCTTGGGCAAGGTTCCTAATCTCCTAGTGCTTCTCTTCTTCCCATCTGTAACTTGCATTGCACAAGGGGTTTGGCCAGTTCAACACTCTGAGACCTCTCACTCCCATTGGGGGATGAGAGGAGCTGACCCGATAGGAGGATGCAGCCCCTTTCCCCTCTGTTCATTAACTCTTAGGAAGTAGCAGCCATGAGAGCAAAAACTGGATTTGGTGCTATAATTTGAAATATTTCATTATAAGAAGATTTTAGTGAGCGAAAGCAGGCTATATTCCTCTGACAGTGTCCACTGAGGAGTCCAGACTTTGCTTCCTAAGTGAAGGCAGGTGTAAACCACCATGCCTGACAAAAGATGCTTCTCTGTTAAGGACATTTCTCTGTGAGAAGACGAGGTCATCTGGGTTTTGCTGATTTCTTGTAAGAGTCCCTGTCCTCATTTGTGGTAGAGTATATGGTGCCAGGTTTTGATCCTGGTGCCCTCCCCAAGCCATGAGTTGGTAAGTTCCAATTCTCTCTAGTCCCACTGCTTCCCTGTAAGAGTTAATGGTGTCTGCAGGTGTGTTGGGATTAGCACTGTAAAGTTGTGTAAGGGGTTTTTCTTTCTTTTGATCTTCAGAAAGGGATGAAAGATGGTCATTAAATTCAAAGGATTAGGTCCCCTCTCTTTATAGACTTTAGGTACCATAAATATTCACTTCAAATGCAAGGTGAAGAATTGTATACATCTGGTAGAAAATGGGTGTTTTATATTACCAGTCGGAAATTATTCAGTCTCCCCTTACAAATTTAATGGTCTTTACAGAGGCATTTTCTCCTGAGTGTACTGAGATCAGAAAAAAAAATGTTTTTGTGTTCATATCTTGGCTGTGATGCTTTGGCTCCTTAGAACCCTGGAGCCTTTTCTTTTACAAGTTAACACCTGACCTATGATGAACTTCTTTCCCTCTTGTGTGATTCTGTTGTGTCCTCAAAAAATCTGCTTGTTCTAAAACCTCAGAACAATGGTCCCTTAAGAATGAAATTGTGTGTTCATAGAGGGTATAATTGAGTAGGATGTATTTGTTTACTTATTTATTTACTTATCCTTTGAGAAGTGTGTAGGGTTGGGATAGGCACCAGCCCCAAAGTTGTTAGACTGTTGACTGTTTTTCTTTTACCCTTATTACATAATCAGTCATTTTGAAGAGACTTAAGACAGATTCAGTTGGCATCTGCCGTTATACATTTTCCATTTCATCCTGAATTTGGGGGTGTGTGTGGTGAAAGCTATTGAGGGTGATCTCTGTTATTAGCAACAGCACAGTACTTTACCAGTCTTCTCTACCCTGTTAATTTCATTGTTTGTTGTTGTTGATGATGATGTTCTTTCTTCTTTTTTTTACATTTGGATAATAAAATACCCCATGAGTTTGAATCTCAAAGTATATATATTGGCAATATAAAGAAAGGGAAGAGTAAAGTTAAATGAGCAGCTGATATTTCAGAGCATTGACGGAAAGTGTTAAGGAGTAATCTGGCTCCAGCAAGTGGCGGGAGTGTGAGATGAGGGCCTCGTGCTTGTAATGTCTGGGCGCGCGCACACACACACACACACACACACACACTCACACTCACCCCCCCACCCCACATACACACACACACTCACACGTGCTCATACACACACACTCACCCCACATACACACCACACACATACACACCCCACACTCACTCACACACCACACACACCCTCACCTCCCACACACACACACCCCCACATACACACACCCCACATACACACCACACACATACACACTCACACTTACACACTCACACTTACCCCCCACACCCCACATACACACACTCACACACACTCACACGTGCTCATACACACACACTCACACACTCACCCCACACACACACCAAACACATACACACCCCACACACACTAACACACTCACACTCACACACCACACACACCCTAACCTTCCACACACATACACCCCCCCCCACACACACCCACATACACACCACACACATACACACTCACACATACATACACTCACACACACACCACACACACCTCCCCCTTCCCACACCCTGGTGCTTTCAGATGAGGGGTCTATCTGCTCAGTTACCACCAAAGCTTGTACTCCCGATGCTTCATGAAAGTAAAGAAACGAGTGAGTGTATGGGAAGCTTCTGCCAGCTCTAGGCTATATATAATGCAGCTCTAAAGATGGGAGCAAACTGGAACTGTGAAAAGTGTTTGGCAACGGGCAAGAGAAGGAACTCCCAAACGCTTTGATGGTCAGTTAGCCAGAAAACATGCTAAAGACGGGGTGCTGTGCTAGATTATGGGCCCAGGGATGACCCCAAGGACACAAAGACTTTAATTAAGGGGCTTATTCACACCCCACTAAGTTTGGGAAATTAAGCTCTTCTTTGTGTCTAACTGGTGTTTCTTTTGTCTGGGCTCTCACGTGTGTTGCAATAGAGAGCAACATTTTCCCAAAGTGTGTTCTGCCTTAGACTCCAATAACTGGGCTAGGATTCATGAAAAACCTTGAGTTTCTCGTGGCATGGACCTCATGCAGATACAGATAGGAGTTGGTGTGCTGCACCGTTCTTTCTGTGCTCTTCCTCAGTGGGAGAGAGTGAAGGGACTCTAGAGTCTGAATCTTAGTTCCTGTCCACAAGGCATGGGCAGTCCTTTCTGTAGACACAGCATGTTGCCTCGTCTCCCGAGATACATTTTTGTTTGTGATTTGATAGAGGCAGCTTTGGCTGCAGTTCAGGTCTGATTTTCTGAAAGCCGAGGCTGTGGCCTTCGGATATGATGTCATTTGTTTTCAGACAGACTTTATGATGTATTAGTTCTAGCGGGAGCTTTTGGGTCACATCCATCTGTCAGGGTACTGAGCTGAGTGAACCACCTCTTTGACCAGCAGTGGACATTGTGAACAAATTCCTGAAAGAAACAGAATGGCTGTAAGCAAAAAGAAATTCCTGCAAGGAGTTTGTGTGTCTGCAGAGACTGCTGGACCAATTGGAATTTCAATAGTGTGAAGAGATTGGGATTTTGTAGGTTCACAGGCTAACTAATTAATTTGTCTTGAGTTAGTGTTAGCCTTCTGGAGCAGCCATGCCTTAGCTAACTCTGCTTCTGAACTAGCATCTCAGGATAATAAATAAAAACCTCATAAAAGCTGTTAACAGGACACTAGGTCCCACCAAAAGCTAAGAATGTTCTCAGATAATATTTTAGGCTTATTGAAAAGCTTTCCCCATCTCTTGACATACCTGCTTCTCTGATATACATACCTACCAATGCATTTTAAATTTGGCCTTGATTTATGTCTTTCTTTGTTGTATAAAACTATAAAAGCCCCATGAAACTACTTCTGCATTAGAACATGGAATTTAACCTAAATCTGTGTTCCTAGGCAATGGTCACTAAAAAAGCTCCAGAATAAACTGTCTCTTATTCCCTTTAAGTTGAGAGCTATGATCTTTTCCATTGACAACATCCTTACATCTAGAAGGCCTTGGACCCTTACTGTGGGCTCTGGCCCTGTGTTTTTTTAGTGAGGAAATTCTGTTCTTGGAGTTTGGTTTGCTCTGTTCTAAGTTTTAAAGTATTGCGAATGTTTCTGTTTTTGTAATTTTACTTCACGCACGCACCGCCAACATTTCCAGTCATCTGTACCATCAGTCAAGTGGAGGGTTTGTTTCTTAAGGGTCTCACTGCCTCTCAGAGGCCCTTTTTGCATGCTTTTCAGTTTGTGTATTTGGAGAACAGAACCTCAGTTTGTTCTAATTGAACAGGAAACGTGAGACTCATTGGTAGGTGTTTATGCCATCATCTGACTGGTTAGAAGTGAGAAAATGGTGGTGCAAGACAGAGTTATCCTCACGAGTCCAGGTGTGTGGTATGGCCAAACTGAGCTCATGGCTATAGGGATCCCATCCTGGGCTCACCTTTGAACAGCAGTTGTGACTTCGAGCCCATGTGAAAGCGTGAACTTCAGACATTTTAATCACTTTTTATACTCTTGCTTTGGAACATGTTACATAGCCTTGAATATGAATTTTCTTTGTTTTTCTCTGAAATAATTTACTAGTATAAATATTTTTGTTACTATATACCTAGTTGATTAATGAACTAAAGCAAAGTTTGGCCCAAATTTGTAGGCAAGGTAACCCTGGCAACTGAAGAAGAATATAACTGAATTTTACTTAAAAAATGCTGAATCAAAATGTTATATGAGGTAAAAATTGTGATTTCTTATCTGAGGCTTTATTTTGCTAACATTGTCAGAGCCAGCACATCTGGCTTAGATTCTGAAATCGTTTGGTTTTATGCTTCAGTAAAAATGAATCCAATCAAATTGGAATGGAAAATAGATAAAAGGAAATCTTTCGTTACAGCAAGGCTGTTGGGAAGGTCTTGGGCATTTCCTTTCCTGGTGGCCTCTCTGACAGGCCAGAGTCCTTGTCAGGTAGTGCCTGTGTGTGCTCACAGCCCTGTCTCCGGGAAGGGGAGCGTGGGGTCTGGGCTCGCCCTAGCTCAGGGGCGCTGAGTACACTACAAGGTCCTTGGCTTGTCATTTGAAAAGTCCTTTTCATTCTGCCTTTAAGACAGCTAACCTCCTTCCCTGCCTCCTGTTTCTCCTGTTGTTGGGTGTAGTTCACAGTCTTGTCTTGTTTTTTCTTTTTTTTTTTTTTTTTTTTACTAATGGGTAATGTTGTCTTTTAAGTTATATTTTCATTTCGAAAGTATGAAAGTATGCCATCTTTATCAGATTTAACCATAATTACTATCCCTGCCAGACTACTGTTATCTATCCAGTTTCGTTCCTGAGTTGTTTAATACCGTTATTTTCCTCACCGAGTCCTGGGTGTGGCTTAGTGCACAGAGCCAACTGCAGCACTTTAAATGCTTGCTTCGACTCTGAAGCAGAGCCACTGAGTTTGATGAGATGTGAAGAAAGAAATCTATAGCCATGTTGCTTTGAGGTTAAGAATGACAAAAATGTTTTCCCGTTCTTTCCTGAGAATAGAAACCAGTATCTCTCCACATCGATTGGGAAGTCTGTGCAGTCTGTCTCTATGGCATCAACTCAACAGTAGCAGATTCCCTATCCACCCATCCAATTCTGTGTTCTTAATTATGCTGACCTTGGAGCTATTAGATATGCAGCAGTTTGTACCCCCATAAATAATGCACTCACTCAGTGGCAGACTGCAGGCTTGTGGCCCAGCTCTGCTGGGTATTTATAGTTCAAGCCAGTAAACATTATGCTTGAATCTTTCAGGAGCCTTGGGCCTGATCCCTTTTCAAGTGGGTGTTGAGAGAAATGAATCAGCATTGTTTTTAAACTAGAGCAGAGTCCGGCGTGTTGATAAGCCTTCTGTGGCACTGGTAATTTAGTGGCTAAGGAGTGGGCCTCCGGGCTTGTTGGTTCACTTGCAGCTGATTAAGCCTCAAGAATGGTTACTGGGTGGGAAGATGGAGCAGTGCTCTGGATCAGATGAAGAAAGCTCTGGCTTTCTTGAAGTAAAACAGGAATCAGCTAGGATTGGTGTGGGGCTGGCATGGGGTGGGCCTTCACTGAGGCTTTACAGGGCGCTGGCATGGGGTGGGCTTTCACTGGGACTTTACAGGCGATATTCCAGTATGCTTAGGGGGCTCTTTTCAGTCAGGGACACGGGTTGCATTCTGGCGATGTGGCCTGTAATCACATGTGCAGGTCCCTGTGGCAGGGGTATTCATTGTGGGTTTCCTGTGTAATACAGTGAAGAGTGACATGGTAAGGAGTGAGTGGTGCTGTAGTAGATTTCTTATCCAGCAGGTACTGATGTGGGGAGCCTGCTTCCCAGCCTGCTCCATCCATGCAGGCTCATCATTTTCCTTTTGGTCCCTGTGTCCTTTTGGGGACTTAGTTGCCCTAAGACTCTGGTAGCAGTGCTGCAGCTTCCTCCCAGCTCAGCCCCCATGATCAGAAGTATAGGGTTCTCATTTTCGGATTTGTTCTTGATTGTTTTTTTCCTTGCAGGAGTTCCTTGGTGTAACACAGTAAGTGCTTCTTAATACTAGAAGGTGTGAGGGTGCACTTTCATAGCCAGTGACTTAAAGAAGAATGGTTATTTTTAAAGGAGACCCGCAGGCTTTTAGTGTTAAATGGCTATTGGCTTCTTTTTTTCCCCAGAAGAAACATTGATTTTTCTCCCTCTCTGTTTCAGGTTCTGCATTCTTCCCTGGGTGGTGTGCTGAAATCTTTGCCCGGGGTCAAAGCATTGGGAAGCTAGGTGTCCTTCATCCTGATGTTATCACCAAATTTGAGCTGACCATGCCCTGTTCCTGTCTAGAAATCAATATTGAGCCCTTTTTGTGAAGTTGGTCTCTGCTGTGTGGCTCTGTCCCTAAATGCCCCTTCCTCTCCTGTGGTGTCCTTCAGCCCTCTTTTACCGGGAGCATCCATTTGTGCTTTAATGTTTAATAAAGTAAAATGTGCTATCTGGCTCCTTGGGTAGCTGCATTAGGCCAGCTTGTGGAACAGCCAGTGTGGATCTGTCTGCACTGCATTGGGAGAGGTACCCTGAACAGGCAGGGTGAGTTCTGGAAGCAGAAGTATACTGTTACTGTTACTGATGACACCAGTATAGCAGGATCCCATGATTTCCTTATTAATGAAACAAGTGATTGATAAGAACACACATTGTACATGTTTAAGCCTTTTCTACACTTGACATGTATTAATCAATAAAATCAACACTTTAAGAAAATCTATAAGAATCAGTTATGGTCAAGCAGTGACAGTCTTTCAAGTCAACCTTTTTAAAAAAGGTTAATTTATGTGTGAGTATATGTGTATATGATTGTAATAATGTGTGTGTGTGTCCCCATCTGTCCATCCTAGTTAGGGTTACTTTTGCTATGTTGAAACATCATGACCAAAAGGAAGCAGGGGAGGAAAGAGTTAATTTGGCTTAGACTTCCACATCATGGTCCATCATTGAAGGCAGGCAGGAACCTGTATGCAAGAGAGCTGATGCAGAGGCCATGAAGGGAGGGGTGTGCCGCTTACTGGCTTGTGCCAACCCCCCATGGCTTTCTCAGCCTGCTTTCTTTCTTTTTCTTTTTCTTTTTTTTTATTTTTAAGTTTAAATTTAGACTAGAAACAAGGTTGCTTCACAAGTCAGTTCCAGGTCCCTCTCCATTTCCCTCCCCTCCTCCCGTGTCCTCCCCTTAGCCCCCCTCATTATCCCCTCATTTCCCTAGGGAGGGTGAGGCCCTCCATGGGGGTGTCCATAGTCTGTCATTTCATCCAAGGCAGGGCCTAGACCCTCCCCCAAGAGTTCAGGGTGAGAGTGCACCTCACATTGTTGGATGGGAGTCCAAAGTCTGTGTGTATACCCGGGATGAATACTGATCTACTACCCCTCCAGCCTGCTTTCTTACAGAACCCAGAACCCCCAAACCCATGGATGAACCCACCCACAATGAACTGAGCCTTCCTATATGATTCACTAATTAATAAAATACCCAACAAGCTTACCTACAGCTTGATCTTATGGAAACATTTCTCAATTGAGGTTCCCTCCTCTCTGATGACTGTAGCCTATGTCAAGTTGACATAGAAACCAGTCAGTCAGCACAGAGAGTGAGAGTGTGTGTGTGTGTGTGTGTACATATGGGTGTCCAGTTTCTTATAACTTAGTAAGATAATGCTATTAGTCTGCTGGATATTCCTTTACACTATGTAAAAATGTGTCACTGTGATTGGTTTAATAAAGAGCTGAATGGCAGGTAGCTAGGCAGGAATTGGGTGGGACATCTGGGGACAGAGAGGTCTTGGGGAAGAAGGGAGTCACCAGCAGACAGAGGGAGCAAGACATGCAGGAGAAGAAATAAAGGCTATGAGCCACATGACAGCACATAGATGAATAGAAACAGGTTAACTTAAGTTATAAGAACTAGTTAATAGAAACAGGTTAATTTAGAAACAAGCCTAAACTACAAGCCAAGCTTTCATTAAAAAGTCTCCATGTAGTTTTTGTGAGCTGGCCGCCTAAAGAAATATCCGGCTACATCAGTCCTCACTGAAATATCAGTAAAGACCACATGATAAACTATTTATACTCATTAAAATTACTAATGTTGGGGCTGGTGAGGTCATAAGAGCATTGACTGTTCTTGGCAAAGTCCTGAATTTATTTCCCATCACCCACATGATAGCTCATAAACCATCGGTAATTCCAGATTGATACTCCCTTCTGGTCTCCAAGGGCACCAGGCACATAATTGGTATGCAGACATAATGTAGGCAAATCACCAGTACATATTAAAAAATGTTTAAAGGGCTCACGTTTAAATGATGGATCACATGTTAGTGGCACAAGTGGAACTGTTGGGTACTGCTGGTGAGGACTGAAAATGATAGTAGTTTGGCAGTTTCTTGAAACCTGAAACACCATCTAGCTATTTCACCCACGTGATCATGCAGCAGTTTTTATGCAGATGCTCAGTGTTATTTATAGTAGCCACAGACCACATAGCCATTCTGTGAAGGGTGTCCAGGTCTTGAGAGGCTTCAGCCCATAGTAATATACATCAAGCTGCTCACGAGTCCTAGTAACACAAACCAGTCAGAACTGGGCAGTTATCAGATAGCTCAAATGCTTTACATGAGAGCTTTCATTCTGCTTGAGGCAATTAATGTCCCTTCTCAGGTCATTAGTGTCCTTTTGGTAAAATGTAAAGAAGAGCCAAAGTCAGGACCAAAGCACCAGGGTTGTTGATACCAGACAGGCACAGATGGAGGTCAGTGCAAGGATGACCCTCAGCAGCCCTTCCCTCCTAAGCCACTAAGCCTGTCTTGTAGTGTGTCTGGCTGGTTTCTACTCAGTGTATTCCTGATTGAAGATGTTGGTATTTATTATGTGCGTATCTGGTACCAGGGCAGGTCAGAAGGTACTAGCTGCCCTGGAGTCAGGTTGCAGACACTGTGAGCCATCACATGGTAGGAATCAAACCCAAGCCCTCAGCAAATACAGTGCTCTTAGCCACCGAGTCACCTCACCACGCGCAGTCTTTTACGTATGGCTTCTTTCTCTCAGCGTGCTTGCACTCATTTGTGCTGTCAGGAGTTCATATCTCTGAAGAACTGCGTGCTCTTCTCTAATCGGCCTACTGTGGTGGTTCTTACAAATGAGGTCTTTCGGGGTAGTCAAGGCTAGATGAGGTCATGACGATGAAGCCTTCCTTGTGGGATTAGTGGCCTTCTGAAGTGATGCCAAAAAGCTTGCTTTCCCATTCTCCACCCCATGCATACATGAAAAAAGAGGTCCTGTGTGCATAGGCCAGAAGAGACCTCACGATTAAATCTACTTGCTGGTAGATTTTGATTTTGAACCTTCACTCTTCAGAACAGAGAGAAATAAACTTTTCTTCTTAATGAGCCATTGTCTCTGTGCCATCTTGGCTGCCTGAGCAGACAAAGAAATAAGAGGAAACAGAGACTGGCATGCATAATAAAACTCAGGGTGACAGCCCACCTCTGGGAACACCAGCAGTCCCCTAAGACACCTGCCAGAAGTTGCTGTGGGGACCATGGATAAAAGCAGAGGAACTAAACCCTGAATGACAACCAGAACAACAAGATGAGCCGCATGTTCATGACAGACAGTGAGTTCAGGTATTCTGAAGTTCCCAAAAGCAGAAAGAATGGCTGTGAACGTGGCAGCCAGACTTGCTTGAATTAGCACCTCCAGCAGCGGGTTGAGGGGAATCGAATCGTGTCTGGCCAAAGCAAGCCCTGTCTGTGCTCCTGTCCCTCTTGGGACTGCTCCAGTGCTGAGTCAAGTGTTTTCCTCTCAGGGTTGCCCTTTATTTCTGTGTAAGGAAGCCAGCCTAGGGCTGTACCTTGGCTGTGAGCTAGAAAGCGTCTGAGACAGCGCATGTCAAGAATGGGGGAGGGGCACAGCTGAGGGAGGAATCAGAGGCTTTGTCAGACTTGATGAAGTTATCCCTCTCAGACAGAAGTGACACAATGGGCCTTTTTGGTACCAGACTTGGTCGCCAAGGAATTCACTTTCCAGGAGCAGCCACTTTTGTCACGAAGGATAGATACTATTCTGGTCCATCAAACAAGCCCTTCCTAAGAGCCAGCAAGAAGGCAGTTCTGCTGGAGGCAAGTCTGGGGGAACTACTTACTCCCTTGGTTCTGGGCAGCTAAGGAGTAAACACCCAGACAGAAATGGGTGGGGTTAAGCAGAGATCTCAACACAAACCCTGGGTGCTTCAGTCACTAGGAGGCGCAGGGCTGGGATTTGCTAGGGTGTAATGGATGTGTTTCTTTGATCGTCCCAACCCTTCAACAGCTTTTTATCAGTGTCAATTTGAGATGGGTAAGATGGTGTTTGTTTTGTGGGCTCTGCATAATTTGTCCCCCTCAGGGCCACCCATATGGTTTCCAGGTGACCAGAGGCCCTAGCAGCAACTCTCCTCACTTGGCTCATGACTTCTTGGCACATTATAAAGTGCAGTACAGGTGTTAAGGCCTTGTCCGTTGCCTCCCTGCCCCGCCCGTGATGAGGAGAGGACCGAGTTGGGCTTGTTACAGAAGTGCTGGCTTCCTCTGGACACCTTCCCTGGGAAGACTGGCTTTGCTCCAACCGAGGGGACCCTGATGTCCCAGCAAGAGGAGAAGCAGCAAGGTTGGCAGATGTGCTGAGTGTGTAAAAAAGCGTCACAGCCGGAACTCCTCAAGCCATCGTTGCTCTTCTTATTTGTTTTTGCATGCCAAATAGACAGGCGTGGAGAAGGGAGAGGCATTTCTGGCTTCACATAGCTCCCTTGTCTCATGTGGCTATGGCTTTAAGAATTTAACATTCTGTCCATGGCCCACGTTCAGCTCTCGTTCTGAGTATGCCTGTAAGTATGTGAGTCTGTACTACAGGTGCCCCACTTGAAGAAAACAACGGATGTATAGCAAGCCCAAACTAATTTATTAAAGTCTTATGTTGGTGAGGAATGAAGAATTGCCATATGACTTGGAAACAGCAATGCTTCCGCACAGTCAAAGTTTACAATACAAGCAGGGCTGCGCAGATGGCTCGCTGCCTTAGTGGTTGAATCCCCAGAAGGCATGTAGAAGTGGGACATCATGTCACGTGTCTGTGACCCCAGTACTAGGGGGTGGAGATGGGAAGATCCTAGGAGCCTGCTGGTCTAGCTAGAGGTTCAGTGGGGGACTTTGAAACACACAGTGGGAAACAATAGAGGAAGATGTGTCAGACACCCATGCCACCATACACCTTCCGACAACCACACAAACACAAGTGGCTTTGGGAAGACGCTGTCTAAAATGAAGTGGTCCATGTGGCTGTTGCTGGGGAAATGGGTCCAATCATGAGAGAGATGGAGGATAGTAAGGGGTTCCTGGTGGAGCCGATCACAGCATGGCAATTTACAAGCAGTTTCTGAAGAGCAATCTGAGGAACAAAGAAAGACTAAGGGGTGTGGTGTGCACAAGGGACACAGCCGCTTTTGTTTGTTTAACAAACAAGGGGACCTGGGTGGTTCAGAGGTGTAGGGTGAAGGTATCCAAGGCAGACTAAAATATTGGAATGAGGATGCTAGAAGGAGCCTGTGAAGTCGCCAAATCCATCTCCTGATTCTTTTTTTTTTTTTTTAATTTATTGTGTATATAGTCTTCTGCCTGCATACCAGCGGAGGGCACCAGATCTCATTCAAGGTGGTTGTGAGCCACCATGTAGTTGCTGAGAATTGAACTCAGGACCTCTGGAAGAACAGTCAGTGCTCTTAACCGCTGAGCCTTCTCTCCAGCCCCTCATCTCCTGATTCTTACATAGTGACTTGGTCTAGGGTAAGTGCCTCTAGCCAGCTGGTCCCTAGACACAGTATCTTCTTGTACCTTGTCACTCCACTGCTGAGCCAGCTTGGTCTCTTCTTTAAGCCTGACGCCTGTAATAGTCTCTAGAAAGTCTTCCTTCTCTTGTCCTGCCCCATTCCATGGCCTAGTCTTTTCCACACAGCCTTGACACTTGAGATCTTAAGTTCGCTGAACCTGTGACTAGTCTGACCTGGGAGAACTCCACAGCACATATTGGAGCTTTACATCCCTTAGGTACCCAGCAAGTACGAGTGACAAGTATGTCCTGGTCACAGCACAAACGCAGCCTCACATGTGTCCTTGTACATACCTTAGTTTAGCACTTTAAAGACAAAACTGTGGTGCATAAAGACAAAGATTTGTTGTGATGCAAAATTGCCTCAGGGGAAAGTGTTCAGTTGGCTCAGCCTTGAGGGCAGTCATCTATGAGAACATTTCAGTTCCCTTCAGTAGCAACACCTATGACAGTTTCCTTTCAAACACTGTGAGTGGCATCTGTCTCTACACAGTAAAAGGACTCTCATTATCACAGAGTTAGAAGGACATAAGCATACCACCCTGACACTTATTTCCTGTTAGACACATCTGTAGCCACTATGAAGTTGACCAGTATTTGCATGCAGATGGATTCTGGCAGCAGAAAATTCTACAGCTTGTCACTGAGTTTTCTCCACTCTCTTCACTTCGAGTCAAAAAAACCCAAGGAAGAAACCCAAATTAAGAAAAACTACCTGGGTAGATTGGATCACACCCATAATTCCAGCACCTGGGCGACTGAGGCAAGAGAATTAGCATGTGTTACAAAGATCAGCTGGGACTACATAGTGAGCTCTAGGCCAACCTGGGTTATAGAATGAGACCTTGACTCAAAAAAAAAGGAAAAAAAAATCCATAGAAACAGAACGTTAGATTTTAAAGCATTTAACAATCACAGTCAAACAAAAAAGATTTTATTTTAAACAGAATAAATTTACATACAGTGCATAAGCAAGACAGCCGAAGGCTTCCAAAACAGAAACCTGAAACATATGGTCTGAAATACCACATGCTGTGATTACCTGGGAAGATGAGGTGTGTATTTGGGCAAGAAAATCCCTTTATCAGGCACGGTTTAGTGACTTCATCAAAGGGTATTAGTTTAAGGGTCTTGCCAATGTTTCTTTCCAGTATATTCAGCTAGGGTACAGGTCTGAGCAAATAGGACATAAAAATGACAGCTACTTAGAAGGCAGGTTCTAGATGGATGCCTTGGCCTGAAGTAGAAGCAAGATGGGAAGAAGGTGTGTTATTCTTCCCAATTCCCAGAGTGGTCAATATACCTAAAAGCTTTGGTGTCAAGGTTGGCAAGGCTTACAGTGGACAATCTAGTGAGGGTGACAGTTGCCCAGATCAAGAGGGCCTTTGGACTAAGATTGGGTCTTAACCAGCAGGGGGCAGTCTTTCCCTAGAGAGAAAATCCAAGTGTCTTGAAAGAACATTTACTCAGGGTGAGGTGCTCTCTGAGGAGTATGAATGAAACGAATTGAGAGGCATCAACAGAGGCAAACCGTGATCAAGCAATAGCTTTTAAAACCAATACTGTGGGAATCCAAAACTAAACTTGGCATCTCCAATAAATAATTCCTCTTTTTGTGGTTATCAAGCATATCAGAGAGTGACCAGTCATGACAAATTCTTGGGCCACTGTTTAATGTTGTGTGGCTAATATATTCATCCTCCATCTAAATTATGTAAGCAGAACTTTAAGTTCAGCCATCCTTACAGTTGTCAGTTTCCCCATTGTTGGGATTTAAACTTAACCACTCACTCCCTCTGCTGTGACAATAGATACAGCCCTTCTTTCACAAAGATACACCCGAGGAAGCTGAGCCTTTTGTCCCTAGGCTTCAGACAAACCAACTAAAATCATCCCATGTAAATATCAGCCTGTATTACAAGCTCTAGTTTGATGGGGGGGGGATGTACCTCATCAACAGCTATGCCTGGAGGACAGGCAAGAGAACATGTAGGCCAGGGCTTGCAACACCCCAGCCAGGGAGATGAAATACCCTTAGAGCAAAACCACCCAAAAGGTGGGTCATTTTAATCCCCGTTCTTAGCTATGGTAAATGAGAGAAGAATTGTTAAGTTAAAAATGGGCATTTTGTTAAGAATTGTTCTTTTTGTTTGTGTTTTCAAGACAAGGTTTCTCTGTGTAGCCCTGGCTGTCCTGGAACTCCATCTGTGGTGGACCAGGCTGACCTCAAACTCAGAGATCTGCCTGCCTCTGCCTCCCCGAGTGTTGGAATTAAAGGTGTGTGTCACCATGCCCAGCCCAAGAATTATTTTTGAGAAATTAGAATACTGTGTTTAGTACCAAAGAACATCATTCTAACATAGGCCATGGGGCATATACTTAAAATCAGAGAAAATATTGGTCTTGGTTTTCACACTGAATGCAAAAGTCTGAGCCTCCATAACTTTTAAGGGGGGGCTTAATTTTGTCCTGTGTGTGTGGATAGAAACAATGGTTTCAGTGGCACCATCCCTCAAAAGATCGATAACTATGCATTCTCATCAACTTTTCAAGATGGGTTGGTACCATCCTGATCATTATTCTGAAGAGGAGTCCAGGGAAGAAGCTCTTCACTGTTGTCATCATAAAAAACACCCTAGATCTAAGAAGGGACACACTAGGTTTAATGGGTGTTAGAGTTAACTGGCTTATTTTCCCAAAATAGGCTGAAGTTGTTCTTGCATTAATGACAGTTAAAATCGCCAGGAGAAGAGGTGGGAGACTGAGAGGGAGTCCCTGACTCTGCCCAGCAGGTGAATAATTAAAAAACAACCTATAGAAAGTAGCTGAGTAGATGAGGTAACATCAGGAGGATGAGCAATGTCTGGGGTGCCTAGCATCTTTTGGTCAGGCTTCCAGAGGACGAACTGGAAGTGCTGAAGACCAAGTAGGAGAGAGCAGGAGTCCCAGCTTGTCCTTGTTTCCACCTGTGAGGAGGTAGCAGCCTGCCAAGCGTGGCTCGGACTAGTGCGGACACTGAGACCTGGGAGGCTGCACACTATGTTCGGGGAAGGTCAGCTTCTTGCTTCACTAACAATGCCTGCAGCAGCTGGGCTGATAAGGCAAGCAAGCTCTTCCCGGTGGCCTCTTAGCTCTGCTACTGCCTGTAGTCTCTTCACAGGAAACTTTACTCCAGATGGCCTCGCCTCCCACTCAGGCACAGTTCAGTCCAACTTCAGCCCAAGATGTCACTCTGTCCAAAGAGTGCAATTTCTATGGTGCCACAGAATTCCAGTTTGGGGAATGAGATTAGGCATTAGGCAAGGTTGTACCTGAAAAGAAGTGTTCTGCCTCCATATTAGCTCAAATCTGTTGGCTCTCTAGAGGCCAGTAGGGCTTGTAGACATTCCAAGTCAGGCCACACTTCCTGTCCACCCACGACTGACTCCTAAGTCCATGTAACAGAAAGGGGAGGGGTGGCCTGACAGACATCAGGTATGGTTTCAGGCTGGGGTCAATGGAAGCACAGTCCTTACAGACCAATCTCACTGCTGGTGCCACAGCAGTGGCATCTATGCTACAGTCAGCAAAACAAAAATATGACTTCAGATGTCCTTAAACAGGCAGGGTTGAGATTGCCCTAACTGACTGCTTTCTCTTATTTTGCCTCTCACATTCATGGACTAGTTTCCATCTGTTTGGGGCTCAGAGCAATCCCAAAAACCTGTGCAACATTGGCACAAAAGTCGTGGCACAGAGGCCAACAGATGTGTAGGTGACAAACTTGTAAGGGACTTCGATCTCGAGTCTTCGCCTGGCCTCCTTGTTTCTCGTCACCACCTTGAACCATGAGAATAACACTTGCAGCGAGAGGTTTTGTACAAGTTGACGAACCAAAACGATCAACACAATTCCCACCATAAACTTGGTCAGACCCAAAACCAGCATGTCTGTGGTGAGGGCTGGGATGCTCCGAATGACAGGAAAGGATGGGGTGGGCTGGGACACCAGCTGGAAGAAGTGGTTGATCCAGAACCCGAGGGTGACTCCAGCCCCAGCCGCCACGACGGTGGTGGTGTCCGCCCTGGTTGGGCTGTAGTAGTCTGACACGGGGTAGTTGTAGCACAGGAAGAACGGCACAACTATAGCACACACAGGGAAGAGGGGGCTGGCCGAGTCCAGGGAGTCGATGAGGGTCCAGGCGGGGTAGGTGAGGGCAATGAGGACGGCAGTGATCAGCACACCACCCAGCACATCCTGCCAGGAGAGAAAAGCATGATGGTTGAGTAACACTTGAAGTACAATCTTTGTTTTATTTTATCATATGTATTCAAAGGAAATATGAATCGAAGAATTTGAAGTGAAAATAGGGGATAATATACCTAGCCACCATGTTACAAATGTTACATACTTTTCTTACATGAGAGTTTCTGGTTTTGTTTGTTTGTTTGTAACAGTCCTGGCTGTCCTAGAACTCCCTTTGTAGACCAGTCTGGCTTCAAACTCACTGAGATCTGCCTGCCTCTGGGGATAAAGGCTTGTACCACCACTGCCTGGATGTGTTTCTGTATTTTAGAATAAATTCTGAATTTTTTTTTCTGAGTGGTGATAGTCTTGTGGTCATTGAATCTTACTTTATTATATCTACTTCCAGTCACAAGAATTGTCATAGTCTTCACAGATGTGGCACCATTTTTTCTTGGCAGACAGTATGAGGTTGTTAAACTCTAGTACTGAATTTTAAAAAACTGAATATTAAACATTACCAACTGGATTACTCATTAGCTCCTTAAACCCACTTGTCCAGAATAAAAACCATGGGAGAAATGCTTGCGTCAGTAAGTAAGGTACTAGACATTTATGGCAAAGGAAATACACTGTTTAATATTTCTAATATTTAAAATATTCCAACATTAACTCTTAATAAGACAAAAGACTCAAACCATACTGGAGAGAACTGAAACTTGTGTTTCTATAACAGCTAGTATTTGAATGTTTATAGAGATTATATTAATCCCCAAACTGGAGACAACCCCAGATTCTTGATTGGATTGATGGGTTAATAACCTGTGGTATATTTATGTACTGGAATGTTTTCAGCAATCAAAAAGCAATGAACTACTGATGCATGGTACAGCTTGGATAAGATCTCCAGGAAATTCTGCTGAATGGAACAAGCTACCAAGCTCCAAGGGTTACATTGTTCTGTTTATATGGCATTTCTAAAAGACAAAACCATAGTGACCAAGAAAAGTGTCAGCTATTGCCTAGAAAACTTGGGTTATCTTGTATGATCATAAAGGATGTCAAGAGGCAGTCTGAGGATAATGAACTATTCCATTCTGAGATGGTGACTGTACAAGCCATAAAACTTTAAACAATTACTACATTATTTTATGTGTGCGTGCACACGTGTGCATGCTACAGCAGGCCTGTGCATGCTCAGCTGGGTCCTTCTCCTCTTCTACCACGTGGGTCCCAAGGATTGCTCGGGTCATCAGGTTTGGTGGCAAGCATATTTACCTCTTGAGCCATCTCATCAGCCCCCAAATCACAGCATTTTATGCCAGCAACAGTCAACTTTTTAAATTTAACATTTCAAACAAATGAAAATGAAAAATGCTAGTGGGCTCCTATGCTCACATCTACTAACCTTGCCAAGTGCCAGTTATTGCAGCTTAAAAAGTCCCAGAGGCTTGGAGGAGACATCCCTAACTTCATACTCTACCTTCTCAGACTATGCTAGGAATCCCGGTCTTTCTGCCAGATTCTGTTAGCTGGGCATGGTGGTGCATGTGTACAGTCTCAGCGTTTGGTAAGTGGAGGCAGGAGGATAGGGAGCTCCACATAGGTATGAGTTGTATAGTGACAGTCTGTTTCAAGAAACCAAAGGGCTGGGCAGCTGTGGTTCATGCCTTTAATCCCAGCACCTGGAGGCAGAGGCATGAGTTCTACAGGGTGAGTTCCAGGACTACCAGGGCTACGGAGAGAAACCCTGTCTCGAGAAGAAGGAAAGATAGGAAAGATAGGAAAGATAGGAAGGAAGGAAGGAAGGAAGGAAGGAGAAAAGACACCAAAGGAAAACTTTAATCTGTTAACGAAGCTGTCTACCTGTATGCAAAATGCCACATGCTTTTTTAAAAGTACACCTTTAATCTCAACACTCAGAGGCAGAGGCAGGCAGACTTCTGAGTTGAGGCCAGCCTGGTCTACAAAGCGAGTTCCAAGACAGCCAAGGATACACAGAGAAATCCTGTCTCAGGGTGGAAACAAAAGGACACACTTATCTTCTGACCTAGCAGCCTCTCCTAGGAACCTGGCCCAGGGGCTGTAACTGCTCACAATGGAAGTGAGGTGTTATGCTCTTCATAGCAGTGTTGATGATAACTGCAAGATACTCACCAATCCCTGTAGTAGCATCATTCCATTTAACTAACTGCGGTATAGTCACACCATGGGATACTATGCAGCTGTGAAAGGAGGATGCTCTGAGGAGTTTAAAGAGGCAAGGCTGTCGGGGCCACAATGGCAGAGCACAGTTGTGGCTTTCTGATGATTACATATCCAGCCCCTCTGACAACATGTCCAGAGGGAGTCTGTTTGACTGCGTCAGTAGTGTCCGTCAAGTTCATAGCTTGCCTCTCTAAGGCTCAGCTGTGGAGCAATACCTCCCTAAAGGGCTGTCCTGTATCTCACAGGTGGCAATGATTGCCCCTCCCTAAACTGAAGCTGGAGCCATACTTCACATACTTTCCTTAATTTGTCTTCGCTGTGATTAGATACTTTACCCTGGGCTCACTAAAAATGTCTGACCAGAAAGCCAAGGTCAAGCCAAGGTAGTTTATTTATTTGCCTTCTTCCTTAAAGCTCCTGGACCAGCAGAGCACACCTTGGCTTACCATCAGGAGGCAATAGCTTTCTCAGCCCAGAATGTCTGGGATATTGGCAACCCATTGTTTCAAAGTACAAGTAAGAATTCTATTTCCTTCTGTCTTCTTTTGTAATTACACTTACCAAAGATCCTAACATCTGGTTGGAATAGTCTTTATAAACCAATTGTGTTCATCTTCAACCCCAAACTAAATTATGTTGGTCTACATCCCCAGCATTTGAAGTAAAACAAATTTTAGCCAACATAGCCAAAGATTGGGAGTTTTCCTCCTCCCTTCTAGGCACACACTTGGATTTTCATCCATGAAGGGGATACTATAATAAAGATATTTAGGTATTTGTAAGAAAATGTTTGAGCCATAACTAGGGAGATTTCCAAGTTGGGGGGTGTAGAGTGTAGCCTTCCCCGCCATCCACCTGGGCCCTGCCACAGTTGTAGTCCCCAAATAACTCACAGGACGCTATATTAATTATGAAGATATTGGTCATTTGCTTGGTTTCTTACTGGCTATCTCTGACTTAAGTATTTACTCCATAATTGTTAATCTAAGTATTTCTCTTACCGGAGAAAGGGTCCGGACTGCTTACCCCTATGGTGGCTACATCGCGACTCCCTGTGTTTCTCCTTCCCATAATCCTCCTTGACTCCTAGTCCCACCTATCTTGCTTCCCTATTGGTCAACAGTGCTTTATTGACATATACACAGGACTTCCCCATCGGGGGGTGTGAATTTCTTATAACAAAATTATTTTTAAATGCTTCTAAATAGAAGAACTGTAAATGCTCTAAATTTTATTTTTAAATAACTCCTTTTTTTTTTTTTGAGACATGGTCTTCTCATTCTTTAGCTCAGGCTGGCCCTAGCACTGGTCCAAAAGCAAAGAACCCAAAAGAACAACAACAAAACAACCCCCAAAAATTAAAAAATGTTTCCAGAGATGAAGACAATTAAACTACAAAGCATATTATATTTTATAAACCTGTAGACCTATGATTCTACTCACGACTCACAGAATTTGAAGAAAATGAAGAGGGTAAAACTGTTCACCAAAGTTCCTATCACACTGGTGCTCCCAACAGCTCAGTTGGGAGAGTGCTTGCCTAACATGCAGAAACCCCCCACATCAGCACAGGATCAACCCAGGACTTAGTGCCATACCTCAGTCATCCTAGAACACGAGCACCTAAGGCAGGAAGGTCAAAAGTTCAAGGCCATCATCAGTCACACAGTGAGTCCAATGACAGCTTAGAATATATGAGACTGGGACTCAGGAAGGAATGAAGGAGGGAAGGATTCCTTTACTGTTAAAGACGGTTCTTGTTGGGTTGTTTCAGTTCGTGCAACTAAGACCAAAGGCAACGTGATCCACTGGAGAAAAATCAGAAAACACAAGCAAGCAAACCTAGTATAAAGAAAGGGGCACAAATCACAGACTCGGAAAAGGCACAAATTCAGCGTGTTCTGTGGCTCACATATAAAAAAGAAAAAATGAGATGAGCAAACATGCTGCTTCCTTATTTAATAATAGAGGAAGAACATTTTCCATTTGAAAAGACACATTTCTGAAAAATCTCATTTCCCTCCCCATGGGTTCAACTTTAGCAGCTAGTGAGATGTGCTGTAGAGTGTAGAAAGTCTATTCTTAAGTGTATGCATGCAGATACACACATGTATATGTATGTGTATGCACACATGCGTGCACACAAACACCTGTAGCCATCGATGAACTATCGTAAGGAAATAAAATGATGAAGGGTGCATTTCCTGTGTGGAAATATTACAGACGACTTCTGTCTTCCCTTTCCTGACCCACTGCCACATTTTTCTGAATTTTCTGCAATTAATATCCTTTTCTTTTTCCTATCACAATACTATTTATTTGTTTGTTTAAAGAACATGTTTCCTGAAGCATGCTATGTAGCCAAAGATGACTTTGAACTCTTAATTCTCCTGCTTCTACCTCCAGAATGCTGGCGTGACAGTGCGTATCACTATGCCCAGTTTAGTATTTTTTATATTAATAAAAATGCCCTCGGACTTGTCATAACAGCCAAGCTATGGAATCAGTCTAGGTATCTGCCAACAGATGAATGGATAAAGAAATGCATATGTACATACATACATATATATGGAAAGAGAGAGAGAGAGGTTTCATCTAGCCAAAAAGCAGAATGAAATCATGTCATTTCAGGACAGTAGATGGTAGCAGATGTCACTGCCTTTAAGCAAGATAAGTCAGATACAGAAAGACAAGTTTCACAAACTTTCTGTCACGTGCAGAAGTAATAAAATAAAATAGACAACAGTGACAGAGGAAAGCAACGTCAGGATAAAGTTTAGTGAAGAAAGCCATTAACGTGTGACATTGAGCATCCTTATCCTTAGCCAAACAGGAAGGATTCCTTCGCTTTTCAGTGACCATCTCTAGAATTCTGACAGTGTACCCTTACTCCTCAAGAACTGTCTACATTTGTAAATTCTGACCCTCCATCCCTTTCCCATGAGTGGTTTACTGGGAAATTTTTTTCATCCTCTCTCCCAGCATCTCCCCTGAAGAACACTGTTGAGGAGCTAGACTGCCCAAAGTTATCTGCCTAGAGAGAGAGGCAGAGCCAGCCATTCGCTCAATTGTTTGCAAAAAATGCTTTCAGGTCCCTGGACTATTTAGGCTAGGCATTTAGGCCGGGAACTCTGACTCTAGCATTTCCCCCTCTGCCAGGTCCCCTGCTGAGAATGTGAAGGGCCTGCTCTGCCCTTGATGGCTTCACAGAGTGAGCTGAAGCCAGGCACCCAGACAAAGCGAAGATATGGTGAATGCTTTCTCTGCCGCTACGCTGACAATGAACAAGCCAGACCTGGCCTTTGTCTTGAGAATAACTGCTACTAATCTGTCAGTGTTTCCTCCTGAACATCTCAGAATCTGCTTTCCTGTTCTAGCATAGGTTCAGTTTGATTTCTCAGAATAATGAAGCCGGGCTTCAATAGCTGCCTCAGCAAGCAGGAGGCCACAGGGCTCATGAATATGCACATCAGTGATTTGAGAAACCGTGTGTTATGTAATTAGCATTTGTATGGGGAAGAAAAGTGAATGTATAAGCTCAAAAGTATTTCCCATCGTCATACATGAAGGTCTTACAGACAAGCCAGGTGAGGTGGCATGTCACTCCCAGCACTCAGGAGCCTGAGGCAGGAGGATTGCAAGTCCCAGGCCAATCACGACTATAGTTCATGAAAATCTGTCTCAGACAAACAATGGCATGGAGAGATGGTTCAGGGGAGCATAAGCACTGGAGTTCAGATCCCTGGCACCCAGGCAAACTGGCCTGGTGAGCCACCTGTCATCCCAAACAGGGAGTCCCGAGACAAACTGGCTGGATTAGCTGAATTGGAAGCTCGCATTCAGCAAGAGACCCGACCTCTGTAACTAAATTGGAGGGCAATCAAGGAAAACACCTTGTGTCAACCTTTGGCCTCACGCCACGGTGCACAACAAGCCCATGAGTGCGCCACATGTGTGCACCACATGTGTGCACCACATGCACATGTGCCCACACTCAGGTAAACCCCACACTCAAAACACAAATTAAAAAATAAACCAAGAACAATCACAAGAGGAAGGCAAGTCTGTTGGCCCATGGCACGTAACATGAACAGCAGGCTCTTCCGCTGTCATGGGATCTGGGGGTGGGTGCTGCTCTTTCTGTCTGGTGCCCTCTTAGAGAGCCATGGCTGTCCTTGATACCACCTAGGCCTAGGGTTGTTAGGACTCTAGGGCTAAGGACCGGCGAGCATGGCAATCTGCCCAGAAAGAGACTTGAAAAGACCTGAAAACTCATTGGTACAGGAAGGCAACCTCAGCACGACTGCAGTTGCAGAATAGTGAGGCTATTTAAGATTCAATAGAAGTCATATTGATAATTTTGACAGGGTTTTCTATGGGTGGGTTAAAAGTATGGACACAGCAGAGCAGGGTGTGTAGCTCAGGCTTGCCTAGCAAATGCCATCCCCGCACAAATATTATTAAGTAAGAAAAGCTGTAGGCTGAGTGTGATGGCCCCAGCCCATAGTCCTGCATGCAGGCAGTGGAGGCAGGAGAATAAAGTCCAAGGTGAGCCCTGGCCACATAGTGAATTCAGGACCTTCCTGGGCTGTACGGAATCCTGTCTCAAAAGCATGGACATAAGGCAAAGCCTTATTTTAGTGTCACAAAGACCACCCGAAGGTCACAAGAGGGAGAGAACTTCGTCACCTCACTGTTTTCTGTGTCAAGGCCTCAGACCAGCCTGAGCAACAGAAGATACAGTCTCAATTGTTTTTTGTTGTTGTTTTGTTTCAAAAACTATTCTTAGTTTTGATTGAAGAAAAGTAAAAAGAAATTCATTTTATTCATCTATCATATTTAGTATACTGAACATGTTATCTCAACAGATAACAAAATTGCCAATAGCATTAAACTTGCTCATGCTAATATCCTCAGAATATCCCCCAAAGGGATATGTAACCCAGTTGGGTTTTGTCCTATTAAAAGGCAAATGATTTCTGGATAAATGATCAATTCTGGATAAAAATGTGGTACATTTAACTGGAGGAATATTATTCAGCCATTAAAAACAAAATCATGAAATTCATGAGTAAATGAGTAGTACTAAAAAGGTACTAAAAAGGTAACCCAGACCATGAAAGACAACTATGGTATGTATGTATTTACTTATATGTAGATATTACCTGTTAATGCAATGATAACCAAATTATAATTCATAGAACCACAGAGGTCAGGTATAGAGTAAGGGACTAGGAGGGGCATGTAGATCTCCCTGGGAAAAGGAAATAGAATAGACAGCTATGGGTGAATGGAGGAGGGACTGCAATGGGCAGATCGAGTGGGGAGGGGAAGGGAAGAGCAGGGACAAGGGAGGGATACAGGGAGAGACAGCAAAAATTAAGGACCATTTGAGGAGTAGTATAGAAGCCTAATACAATAGAAGCTTCCTAAAATATATGCATATATGAAAGCAATGTAAATGAAATTGCCAAATAATGGGCGAAACAGAGTCACAGGTGTACATCTCGTCACCAAATGAAGTATCCAGTGCCATGACTGGGTTACATCTAATTGAGTTGTTGAACAAAGACCCAGGTTGTTGCTAAAACTATAGGTTGCTCTTCACAAACTGATGCTGAAGACAATACCTTCACAACTCACCGAAAATGGAGAAGTCAAGCTGGTGCCTACATAGTGCCTTCACCTCTACATGCTGGTGTTTTTGGAACAGAAAGGCACTCTGCATGCTATCAAAGGAGAAACGCAAACCAACCGGTCACACACCATTTGATCTACAATGATGACCTTCCTGCAAGACACGCTAGTGGCCCAAAGCTTGTGGGAGTGGCCAACTGATATCTGGTTTGCCTGAGGCCCACTCCACAAGATGGAGCACTGCTTGGGAGACCAGAGCTTGGCAACCTAGGATAAAACCAAATACTACTATTCAAAAAGATAGCAATAAAATGACTCCTAATAACATTCTCCCAGCTCAGCCATCATCAGAGAAGCTTCCTCCTGCAGCAAATGGGAACAAATACAGAGACCCACAGTCAGACATTGTGCAGACAGTGAGAGACCTTGGAACACTGAGCCCTAAATAGGATGTCTTCATCAAATCCCTCCCCTCAGAACTCAGGGGACCCTGCAGAAGAGGAGGCAGAAAAAAACATTAAGAGCCATCGAGGAAGCAAGGATCTCTAAATCAACAGGATCACCACACATATGAACTCACAAGAGACCGAGACATCATGTACAGGGACTGCGTGGGTCTGCATTGCATGGGGTCCTAGGGCTGAAAGGAGAAGTAACACATGTCCTCATCCCTAACTCAGAAACAATCTGCAGTTGATAACCACTTGCAGATGAAAATTTAGTTTTCTCCAAGGGAGTCTCATAGTTTTTTCCAAGGGTAGGCCACATACCCAGCAGTAGATGGCCAACAGAAAAAGAACCAAACAGCATCTTTGGTGGATACTTGTCCATAATGTTATGTCAGATCTTGCCCCCCACCCTTTTCAAATTACACACACACACACATATATATATATATGCACACACGTCTCTCTTTTTACCTTACTGGTCCTTTTCATATATACAATGGCTCTCAGTTTAGTGTTTTTATTGGGTTCCAGAGTGTGCAAACAATTGGTTCTCTGTGTCTGTACCTGTTTCTTGTGCCTTTTCTTGGGCTCTTTTCCCTCTATTTGTTTTGTTCTATTCTGATGTGTTAGTTTTATGTGTATTTTATTATTATCCCTTAGCCTGTCTATTTTCTAATGAGAGACAGAAAGGCGGTGGATCTAGATGGGAGAGGAAGGGGGGAAGAACTGGGAATGGAGGGAGGAAACCATAATCAGGGCATATTATGTGAGAACAATAATGTGTTTTCAATAAAAGAAAAAAATTAATAAAAATAATTTTGTCAAAGATTAGAGCTTGTTGCTTTTGTGATCCTATAGGATGTAGAACCCACTTCATGTATAACTCAGGAGCCTTAATGTACTTCCTTATCACACTTCTGAGGAAATCTAGTGATTCCTTCAGCAAAACTTGCCGGCATAATCATTATTCAATGAGTTGAATAAAATCTTTGACCCAGGGCTGCTAAGATGGCTCAGCTGTTAAAGAGCACTTGCTGTTCTTGCAGAGGACCCAGGTTCAGTTCCCAGCAACCACATGGTGACTCACAATCTAGCCTCCACAGCATCAGGCACATACATGGTGAACATGCAAACCAATACGTCTACACATATAATAAAAATAAATAAACATTAAAAAACTATGACCGATGTTCTGTATTTGGAAGACATGTAATTTGGAAAGGTTTTTAAAAGATGTTCTATTAAGCAGATAAATATTTGATGCTATTCAGATGACTGAAATATCTGTAAGTGAAACTATCTCTGCTGATTATGTGTCCCACGTTAAAAGAACTTATTTGAATCTATTTTCTTTATATATTATCTGTTTCTATTACATATTTATTTGTGTGTATTATGTAAGCTTGCATGTGGTACCCACAGAAACCAGAAGAGGGTGTTGGGTTCCTGAACCTGAAATTACAGATGGATGTGGACCAAGCAACATGGATGCTGGGAACTCAGGCCGGGTCCTCTGCAAGAGCAGGTCTCCCTCTTTAGTGCTGCACCATGTCTCCAGGCCTCTCACTTGAGTTTTAGAGCCAGGGTCACTCGCTGCCCCTTCTTGCTGCTTCAGATAGACCAGCTGGCCACTCAACCTTTAGGATCTTGCTCTCTCTGCCTTCATCAGCACTGGGGTGATGGGCACGTGCTTCTGCTCCTGGCTTTCATGTATGCACCAGGGATGCAAACTCCCTGTGCTTGCACAGCGGGTACTTTACCCTCTGGGTCATCTCTCCAACCCTTGTATGTGTTCTTTAAATGGTTCTAGGACACTAAAAAGTAAGGCAGGCATTATATTTCATAAAGAAATCATATAATCAGGTATTATGATAGCTTTGTGTGATCTCAATATTAACTAGGAAGATATTGGCATACAACACCCATTTCTAAACTTTTCCTGTACATAGCCAGACTCGGGAAAACATCTCTTGCTTCTCTTGTCTCCACAGAGTCTAGCAAGCCTGAGCAGTCATTCTTCACGAGTCACACCCATGTCCCCACCCCGAATTCCCATGTGTATGCACAGTCTAGCTGTGATGAATGGCGGGGCTTGGCAGGTCAGCGGGATTATGACAGCAGCTCAGACATGTTTCCAGGCAGGTTTTAACATCATCTCTGACAACTGCTAAGGAGCTCACAAGAATGGCAGGTACGAGGACGGACGCTCTGCCGGGAGACACAAAAGACACTGTCAAACTCTTAAATGATCTTTCTCAAGCTTGGGTGGGCAGCAGGGCCTCAGAGTAACTGGAGAACAGAGCCGAATTGTGTTCCATGTGATGTAAGTATCCAACAGGCCCATGCAGGTTGTGTGTAATCGGCATCGCCACGGCCTTGTCTGGGGATGTGTGTGGACCGCTTTCCAAACTGCACCTTGCATATAACCCCACAGGGAAGCTCTTGAGTGCAGGTCCTGATGATGTAGGTCCAGGCGAGACCCGAGACTGCATTGCTAACGATCTCTCAAATGGTGCTGCGGAACAAGGGTTGCATTGGTGGATGACTAAGCCTGTCTTGACTTGCTAATTTACAGAGGCCGTCACAGGGCTGTGTTTATGCTCATGGAGGAGCCTCTCACTTTCTTTTGTGAAACACACACATGAGAATGAAAGCTTCCGAATGTACTGGAAGGTGATCTGATCACCTTTGAAAATGAAATTCAGCTATAGTGATACTTGTGTGCACTGAGGTAAAGGGGAATCTGAATTCTTGGGGGTCTTGGTGTCGTGACTCTTCACACCTGGAGGAAAGGAAGTCTACTGCTGTCCTTTGTTCATGCTCCCGGGGAATGCTGCCTTCTGCCCTGGATGCTGGGTCCATGAGCAATAGCTAGGGTCCCCAAGGGAGTACTATGCAGCTCTCCTGCCAGCTGAGAGTCAGACTCCTGGCATCTTGCTCTGCAGAGTGTCAAGAAGACATAAATATGGCCATGCTCTCCCATTTGAACATCTCAATCATAGGGTTCTGATTAGTTATTTAACTTCTCATCATTTGGAAAAAAGGAGTAAAACTAGGATCTCCCTCACTAGGTTGTTGGGAACCATCCTATGTGGGGTAGCTAATGCCTGTAGGGCGCTTACAACAGTAGTTCTCAGCCTTCAATCCTTTAACACAGTTCTTCATGTTGTGCTGAACCCCAACCATAAAACTATTTTGTTGCTACTTCATAACTGTAATTTTGCTACTGTTATGAGTAATAATGTAAATATCTGACATGTGACATCCAAAAGGGTCGAGACTCACAGGTTGAGAACTGCTGGCTTAGAACAATGCCTAGAAGATGCAATACTTACAAACACATCTGCCATGCCCTGTTTTTACTTATACATACATACATACATACATACATACATACATACATACATATATATATAACAACATCTCTACCCAGAAAACTTCAATGATCCCTAGAAAAGCCAAAGATCTGAATACATTCATGGGCAGGAATGCTCAGCATTGCAAAGTGCCTCTTCTCTCAAGATGTTACACACACTGCACTTAATCTCAGTAAGAGCCCAGCAATGGAGAACATGATGAGCTATGGCGAGTACAAAATTAATATGGAAATACAAAGAGCCAACAAGGGCAAGGGTGAGGGCGGCAGGGCCTCCATCTCCTGCCATCAAAACTTACAGAACAGTGGTCTTAGCAAGAAGATAGACGGACAGAACGTAAGAAAGAGCATAGAGTATACGTAGACCGAATATAAGCAGTCACCTGACTTATGGTGAAGGTTATCCTTCCATAATGCATAAAGGACAATGCTCCCAAGTACAGAGCAAACATCATAAGACCAATTCCAAGTGGAGTATAGATAAAAATTACTACTGTAATATAAAATAATATATTTGTGACTTGTGGTATGCAAAAAGTATCTTGGGATATAGAATTGTAGCCATCAGTTAAAAGTTGCATCAATCAGACTTCACTGAAAATTTCAAACTTCTCTTCACCAAAAATGTCAACATAAGAGTCAAAAAAGCAAGTTACAAAGTGGGAAAAAGAATTCATAACACATTTAGCTTGCAACGTGTTGGTAATAGTAATAAAGACACGTGACCCAGTTAAAATGGGGTAAAGACAACTAGGACCTCACAAAGAAAAATATCTAATGACCCAATAAACACACAAAAGGGGTCAAAAGTCATCATCCAGAGAAACCAAAATCAAAGGAGAGCCTGAGACATCTCACTGGAATGTCTACGATGAAAGAGACCGTGGAGGTGGGGACATGTCACATGCTTCTGGTGAGAGAGTGAACTGACCCAACACAATGACTAACTCTGAAGCCGTACGCTTGCACAGCTTATGAGATACACTGTAGTCTTGCATCCAGACTCAGATAAAATGCATCTCTCTGCAACAAAGGCATGCAAAGGGAAGTTCAGAGCAGCGCCGTTTCTAACTGTCTCACTGGAAACCACCCAAATGTGCATCCGTAATGAATGAACAGTGAAGCCCTTTCGAGTAGTTGAATATTACATAACAGCAAACACTGCTGGACGTGGTGGCACGTGCCTGCAGTCTCAGCCATTCAGGAGACTGGCGGAGGAGGACTGCTTGAGCCTAAGAGTTTGAAGCCAGGCTAGGTTACAGAGCAAGAAGACCTGATCTCAAAAGTACCGCTGCTAATGCATGCTGCTGATGAACAGAGGGTTCCATGCAGCCAGAGGGATGATTTCCCAGACATACGGGAGAGTGGCAGACACCGATGAAGCAGGCCGCATGCTCCTGCTGGTGTGAAGTTAAACAAGTGGACAGTGCTGCTGATCTGGGGAGTGTTGCCTCCAGGGAGATGCAGAATTGAGGCAGAGAGAGGGCATCTGGTGATGATGTTTTCTGATGCAGCAAAGTATGCTTTCTTTGCCAGAAGTTTCCTGAGCTGCACAAACATAATTTGGTCTCCTTATATGGCACATCCATAAAATGTTTAATAACTTTATTCTTTTCTGAACCACAAAAGTGAGAGTTCCTAGGATTAGACTCCACGTCTCATAACCTATGCATCCTTCTCTTTAATCTCTAGGTATTGCTTACACACTCTTATCCGAGGACCAGGTAGCAGGGTCTGTAGTCATGACATGCTTAAGTTCACAAGGGACACAGCATTTCCTTCTCTATTCCTGGATGCTTTGTCACCCCACTGATTAAATGAGATGTGCCCAGCATGTCCTGAGGACCTCCTGTGAGGTATCCTTTCATCCTAAGAACTGGTTTTGGGGAGCTGGCTCAATGGGGAAGGAACCTGAGCACAGATGCTAGCACCCAGGTAAAGAGCTAATCATGGCTATGAGTGCTTATGGCCCTGGCGCTGGGGAGGTGGAGACAGGAGCATCACTGGGAACTTGCTCCACCCAGCTCCAGGTGCAGTTAGGACTTGGTATTAAGGGTATGATGGTCATGTGTTAATCCTGGTGGCAATCCAGTGAACATTTCCTGGGAGCCAGGAATCCTTCTGGGAACTAGGGTGGGAGGTGATGGCATGGAAAAGTAAAGAAAATAAGATCGTTATTTTTTTCTCAAAGGACTCACATCCTAATGGGCCAAACAGCCTGACTGTATCCAAGCACACATACCACAGTTTGCACGTAGTCCTAACAAGATGCTGTTAGGACTTGTAGGAACTGTATATTCATTGAATATTTAAATTTCTTTTGGGGAAACTATCTGTTCCTGCTAACTAGTAAGCTAGCCTTTGTTTCTCGGAAGAATATGGGAAGCTTCCTGCTGAGGCAGACAAAAGGGCCTCACTCTTTTTTCCCCTTGAGATACAGTCTCACTACATAGCTTTGGCTGGCCATCCATCTGCCTCTACCTCTCCAGTGCTGGGATTAAAGACATGCACCATCACACCCTGCTAAGACCTTACTCTTGACATACTGTGTTTCTTCCTTCTTGGCACTGAACTTCTGATCTTTAACATTTGAGGGAGATGGCTCAGCAGTTAAGCGAATGTTCACTGTTCCAAAAGACCCAAGTTGTGTTCCTAGAACTCATGCCGGGTGGCTCATAGCCACCTGTAAAACTCTTGCTCCAGAAGATACATACAAGTCTCTCTGGCCTCTGGGGGAATCTGCACAAATGTGGCACACACATACATATATATGTAGACACTCGGCCTGAAGAGGTCACTCAGCAGTTAAGTCTGTACCCCTGTTTCACAGGACCCAAGTTCGGTTCCCAGCACCCATGTCGGGTGACTCACAACCACCTATAACTCCAGCTCCGCGGGATCCATTGACATGGCACCCTTCCCATGCACATACCAGATCTCCAACACACAGTAAAAATAGTAAAAATAAATCGCTTTTAAAAAGCCTCAAGCCATTTGAGATTCTCCAAATGGTGGACACTGTATTGACATTTATCCTCAGAAGCCTGTAATCCCAGCATTTTCAGGGCTCAGGTTGGGGCAGAAGGATGGTGAGCCACTGTCTCAGGAACCAAAGGAGAGAGTTTGCTTTTAGATCTGATGAGACTTAGAAACAGGCCTTATTTTCAGGCTTTAGGAATGTATTTCATCATTTTATTCCCCACAATGGGACAAACAAACAGTACAAATTCAGGTAAGTGTAAGACCCCTTTTATTTTTAATTATGTCAATAAAGGAAAAGTCAAGCTCATTTTTAAAAAGTTAGCTTTACAAGATTCAGGGACCATGCTGCTTCCATAGGGGAGGCACATGGCTTTAAGAGAAGCCCTATCCTTCAGTGAATCCGCAATGCATTTCACAATCCAAAAAGACGTATCTGATAAAAGAAAAGACACACTTGAAAGCCTGCTTCTGTGAGAAGTCCAGCCAGTGCCTTCTTCTTACTCCTTGTCCCAGTAACTGGGACTTGCCTAACTGTCAGATGCACCATACAGAAACGCTAGGTCCCAATCACTGAATGTGGCCTTTTAGGTTTTATGTGGGGACACTGGAGACCATTTTCAGTATGACCTACAAGTAATATAAGGTCTAAGAGGCACCTGTGGCCTTCTCACGGCCATGAACTTCATGCTTCCCAATAGTTACCTCAGAGGTTTGTCTCAGTATCCTTAGACCAGCTCTAACTGGAGTCCTGCTACTGTCCAGCCACGAGATCAGGGAGACCTACTCGAAGCCTTCCACACTGGGCTCTTGCCTGGCTTTTTCCTAGGGTCAAGGTCGTTTTAGGACCTTGCTCATCCCACACATACAGGACAGAAAACAGTGCCACAATTGTGACTTTGGGATCCGCATTTAAAAAGCAAAGTAAAAAAAATTAATTTGTCCATGTTTGCTGTTCTTGCCCCATATTGGGCTAAGCTCTAACTTTTGTTTCTCTGACAAAATGCCTTCAGTTTACCTAATCATCCCCCAAAATAGCTGTCTGGGCTTCTGGTTACTGAATAATAATGATTTTATTTTTGTCTTGCTGAAAGAAGAAATCAACATAAAACTTTATAAACAAAAGAGGTTGAAGCACCTTGGACACTTGCTACTTTTGAAACCAGATATAATTTTCTATGTTTACAAAAGGGTAAAAACATTTGTTCCCAGGGTAAATAGAGACAACAGCCCTAATAACGTGGTAACAGAGGCTCAGAAATATCATCACAGGAACATACTTACCTAATGATATAACAAAAAGTTAGCCTCAGTGGGATGTGATTTACATTGTAATTGGGTCTTTCCTTGTATTAAGTGAGGCACTTTAAGTTCTTTCCCTTTTATAAGTGTTTTCAAACAACTTGAACAACACACCCAGAATACTATCAACCACTATCAGCCAGAACACAGCTCCTATGGTCTGCAGATAATTTAATGTTTGACAATCCTTTTCAACATCCTCCAGCTCCAACTGAAACTAAGACATTACTTGGGGGTTGGGTGGGTGGTTGGAGAGAAATAAGCAAATAAAACCTAATATCTAAATAATTACCCACAGATCAAACAATTTGGAGACAATAAAAAAAAACCCAGCAGCATTTCGACTAGTCCAAGACAAAATAAGGAACTGTCTGCCATTTGTTCACAGTTCTCATGCTTGCTGATCTACCAACGAAAAGATCAGGCTAATTTTACTGTTAATACAGTGGGATGTTGCTTCATCACTCAGTGGATTTAAAGCTGGTCCTTTGTGTTGCATCATTCAGGACATCACAAATAATACAGTGTGGCCAACCTCCTACACAGGCACAGACCATGGTGCTGTGTCTGTGTTTTGAACCTTTGACAGAGCAGGGAAAATGCCACACTGGACTTTGCCCTCTTCTGATAACCGAGGGCGCTTTATTGGGAGAACTACTCCTGCTTAGACATGATGGCTCTAACCCTGACCCTACTGCCAGTTCTAGTTCTGGCAAAACAGGTTGGCTCCTGAGTCAGCTGAGCTAATCACAGACAGCCCTTGGCCTGGTGATACAGCAGAGGGAGTCATCATCCAATAAGATGTGTCCTGAAACTCCCTCATCACAGACATCCCTTCCGGAGAGGAAGTGAGGCAATCTAAGCCCAGAGCTCTCAGGCTCTGGCTTCAGGTTTAAGAACAGACGGAGAGAACGAAACCCCTGTGCAGAGATAAGCTGGTTGGAGAAGGAGCTTTTGGAAGGTTCAGACATCAGGTCTTTCTCTCCCAATGGCCACTAGTGACTCTTTTTGCCGTGGTTACAAAACCATTGCATTTTTCCTTTAGGCTTAAATGGGTTGACCAGGTATCTGCCATTTGCATTCCTGACCAAGCAGATGGTGAGCAATTGATGTTTGACCTCACTGGACTCCTTTGCAGCCCACTGGGATGACTTCCAAGATTCCGTCTTTGCATTTGGACCCCATCCCACAGCCAAATGTCAGATACAACTAAAGTCTCACATGTATGTCCAAGTTTTGACCTGAGAGCTGTTGGGAGACAGGATACAACAACAGTAACATGGTAAAGACAGCTAACCTCCTCACATCTGCCTTCTGGTCCCTGGTATTCAGCTGAGTGAACTAGCTGTCTATGAACTGCTCCAGTCACTTCAGGATATTTCTTCCTTTCTCCCCTTCTCTCCCCGCCCCTCCTCTTCTTCCCCTTCCTTCCCCACTTGCCTCCAGCTGGCTAGAACTGGTTTATTCTTCAAATCAAGAGAACATGAAATTAAACACCAAGGGGGACAAAATGCATCATTTCAAATGCTTTTCACTGTAACGAATGGGACATGTAAGACTCCATACAAACTGCCTTAAGCAAGAAGGAACCCTCATTTGTTGTTTTATTGTGAACGATGAACCTACAGGTAGGATGTCCCTGGACATGGTACCATCAACCAGTCAAGGATGTCAGTGGTGAACCTGTGTTTTATGTCCATGTTTGGTCTAATCCTGCTGACATCTCTAAAGGCCGTGAAGGCATCATATAGCTACCCACCCTAGCACACCCAGCAGAACAGGTAATCATAAATAGCGGTATGAGGACACATTTAGGAGTCAGAATTGACTCATTATGGTGACTACTTGGATGTCTGAAGTATGGGAGGGAAGGCCTTGGGTTTTGACATTTCTTTTATGAGTATATTGGTAATAGGGAGGTCCTTCCCTGAGACAGGGCCAGAGCTGGTTTGACAGGGATGGTGCCATAGCTAAGCAAGTTTATAGCTCTTCGTGCTTTATGTGGGTCTGCCCAGGAGACTAACTGGGTTTTGTCAATAAAACCTTTCCCTGGGCAACAAGGTTTGTTCATACCTGACAAGAGGTCTTGCAGGGGAAGTCACTCTTCCCATTTATGTGCTAAGGACCATTCATATAAATCAGGAGCCACCTCAATGACACATTCATATACCCAAGCATTGTAGCTCCCCCCCCTTCATCTTACAACTGATCCTGTTGGGTGCCGGTCCACCCCAACCAGATATGATCATCCTTGATCCAGTCAGTGCCTCTCAAGTCTGAATTAAAGTAAACCAGGGAGCTGCTTGTATAGCTCAGGACTCATGCTCTGAACAAGACACACACACACACACACACACACACACACACACACACACACACACTTCATGTGTGTTCATGAGAGTGAACCTACAAATACCCTGGTACACACATGAAGGTCGGAAGACAACCTGGGGCATCAGTCCTTGCTGTCTACCTTGTTTGAGACAAAGTTGTCCAGGGCTCCAGTAGATAACTTTCCACCTTGGACAAGGAGCTCTAAGTAGATTCAGAGAGCCACACATAATGAAGACATGAGAATAAGAGGGGACCTTCTTGGGGCCAAGAAGGGTTTCAGTTGGCAGGGGTAAGAGAGAGGGATAGAGACAAAAACAACTAAAACTTATTATACATGTGAATGCAACTGTCAAAGAATAAAAAAAGAAAAGGATTTCTATGGGATTGGAACAGGCAGTAAGAGTGGGGATGCTGTCAGTGTTACTTCCTATAGATTGTTCTAAGGGATCCTGTAGGGGACCATATTATCTTTGTTGGCTCCGCCCAGCTGTGCCTTGCTAATTATAGCATTCCTGCCAAGTTACCTCCAGCGTGTACATCTGCCTCCCGCAGTAGACTCAGAGACCCAGGAGAGTGGGTGGGTTTGCTCCCCTCAATATCCCTGGATCTTGTTCCAAGCCTGACACCCATCATAATTATCGAGTTGCTGCTGAATGAAGAACTACAGTAACCTATAATTTTCCACCATCCCACTCTGCAAACAACTATTCCCTTTGCTACCAGGCTGTCATGACTCATGGTGCCCGGAGCCCAGCTCTGGACCTGCAGCCTGACACACTCTGGGCCTGAGTCAACGTAGGGGTGCAAGACCTTCATGAGGCAGAGCTGCAAGTATGAGAAGCCAGTGGGCTCCAACAGGGCAACAAGACCAGGGAAGGAGACAAGCTGCCTTGGTCTCTCACTCCATTCTCTTCTGGAGAGAACCTTGCCAAAGAATGGCTGTAACCCATTCCTTGCATCTAAATGAGAGGCCCAATCAATCTTCCCGCAAATATCTGCTTCTCCATCTCCAAAAGCCACTTAAAAAGAAAAGAGAAAAAAATGCAACTGTGTTTCAACTGAAGTGGATTTGTGTCTTTTCTCTCTATGTGTCTGGAGCTCCGCATTCCTGTGTTTTCTTTGGTTTTAATTTTAACCTGAGATCGATTTTTTTCCAAATGGAAACCTATGGAAATTAAAAAGTAGCACTAGATAAAAGAAATGCCAAAACACCCAGGAGAGTCCTGTGTAGTACCACACTGAGGTCTAGGAAGGGATTTGCAGAGAACGTCTTTGTCATGTGGAGAAGTGGTGTGGCGAATTGAGAATGCTCCCCTCCCCTCCCCTCCATCTCAGAAGCCAGCAGATGCAGTGTGTGCTGGGACAGAGGAGCAAGAATGATAGTTTGGTAGGTGGACTATAACACTGACTCTTAACTGCTCCTTCGGTATTTCTAACATCTGGGCTCTCTTTCACTCAAACAATAAACTGCTTGGGGGTCAGACTAGCTGGGGCATACCTGTGAAGACATACAGCAGATGTCTTCATTTATACTTTATCTATTTTGTTTACTGTGGAAATGGCTGCATTGATTTGCATTTTAAAATATTGCATTAAAATTATCTCTTGTAATTGCCATCATAGAGTCTTCTTCATTCAGTAACTGATGGAAGCAGATGCAGACATCCGCAGTTAAGCACTGGGCAGAGCTCCTGGAAGCCAGGCGAAGAGAGGGAGGAGTGATAGTATAATCAAAGGGGGTCAAGATCGGTGATGGGGAGCCTGCAGAAACAGCTGACCTGAGCCAGTGGGAACTCACTGCCTCTGGACTGACAGCTGGGGAACTGCATTGGACCAAACTAGGCCCCCTGAATGTGGGTGACAGTTGTGTGGCTTGGACAGTTTGTGGAGCCACTGCTGGTGTAACCAGGATTTATACCTGGTGCATGAATTGACTTTTTGGAGCATATCTTGTTAGCCTAGTTATGGTGGAGGGCCTTAATCCTGCCTCAATGTGATGTGACACACTTTGTTGACTCCCCATGGGAGGTCTCACCCTCTCTGAGGAGTGGACAGCGGGTGGAGTGGGGGGAAGGTGGGGAGGGAGTGCGAGAATGGGAGGGAGAGAGAATTGGGGTTGGTAATAAAAGATTGTTTTAAATAAAAATATTAACATGAACTATAAAAAAATTTCTCTTGTAGCCTAGGATGGCCTCGAACTGGCTATGTAACTTGAGACGACCTTGAGTTTCTGATCTTTCTGCCACCACATCCCAAGTGCTGGGGTTGCAGGTGGGCACCACCACGCCCCCGGTTTATTCGGTACTGGTGCTGGAGACAAGGGCTTGTGCACGCGAGGCAAGCATGTCCCCATCTGAACCTCATCCCAGCCTGCTGCCCACTTAATTTCATGCCTTCTCTGCCTCACCCGATGCTTCCAGCAGCTCCCATTTGGCCTCCCCTTTACATTCTCCCATGATGATCCCTCCTTCCACTGTTAAGTGATAACTCACTCCTGGCACCCGGAGAAACTCGAAAAGGTCTGGGAAGATGGCCTTCCTTGACGAGGCCTTTTGCTAATGTCATCTTGCAGTTTCACAGCTGAGACGAATACAACAATCAAAGCTCATTTATTTTTAAAGGCATCTTTCTTGTACAGAGTGGCATGAGAAATGGTGCCCCTGTAGCCAACCATGACTATGCTCTATGCTCTGCAGCATCCTGGCTGGATGATGCATTAGTCCCTGAATACTCAAGGCCTTTTTACCACACTAACAGCGGTAATGCTGGAGGGGGACAATTGCAATATGGAAGGTGGGCCGACTTCCAAATGCGTATGCAACTCTCTGATTCCAACACCATCTCTAACCTAGGACAGCATACAAAGAAAGGAAGCTATGACTGCAACCCCCCTGACTAGCCGAGGACAACGGGGACCCCTGTATCTCTGGTCAACTCTGTGACCATGTGAATTCGCTCGCATCCTTGAGCTCGGGTGCTTGCTCTGCCCTAGTTGTCGTGTCAGTAGTGAACAGACCTAATAAGAAACTGCCCGAGTCCCGGCTGCCCTTAGGCTGTCTTCAGTGTCTGACTCTAGCTCCATACTATGGTTTGAATATGTGTGTGTTTAAACACTTAGTCTCCGGCTTGTGGGACTTATTTTCCGAAGTTGTGGAACCTTAGAATGTGGGGTCTGATGGTCTAAAATGGATTGCTGGAGAGCCATGAAGGTTGTAGTCTGAGTCTGCTTCTTGCCTAGCCTCTCTCTGACTCCTGGAATGCTAGGGTGGGGTAGGGTCGAGGGGGTCCCATCCATACACTTCTGCCTCCAAGAATCCCACCATGTCTCCCTGCTACAATGGAGAATACTCTTTCAAAATATTTCCTCCCTTCAGTTGTTTCAGTAAGATATTCTGTCTTACTGAAAGTGTCAACTTCCAGTAACTAATGCATTTCACCCTGGTAGCATTATTTTAATATATTTTGTTTTGTTTCAAAACAGAATCTCATGTACCCCCAAGTCTGCCTGGAACTCACTATGTACCTACAGCTAACCTCAAGCTCCTGCCTTCATCTCCCAAATACTGAGATTATAGGTGTGTCCTGCCAAGCCTGGCTTTATCTTAATACTTCCTTTCCCCTTCCCCTTTTCCTTCCCTTCCTCCCTTCCCTCTTTCTGAGACTTTCCTTGATTGATTGATTGATTGATTGATTTTGCAGTAATAGGAACTGAACCAAGACCTTGAGCGTGGAAGACAAGGGCTCTGCCACTGAGACATATCTCTTGTGGGGAAAAGAGGAATGTAGAGGTGATCCCAAGGGGCGGATAGCTTTGTGGGCTCACCCCTGCAGAGGAACTCCTCAGTGAGTTGTAAGGAGCCAATGAAGTTCTGAGTGTGTGTTATTGTAGTTGGTATGTGTTGGGGGAAGTCCTGTGCATTTTCAAAAGATAGAAGTTGGATTAATTCAGCAGCATTTATAATCAAGTGTACTTTAGCAGCTGTTCCTTCCTTAGCAATCAAAAAACTGAAAAACACAATAGCATACAGTATCCAGACTCTCTGTGTATTTTTCATCTTTACGTGGCTTATTTATTTATCTATTATTACTTTATTTATTTCACTTTTATTTATTTTTCTTTGAGACAGGGTTTCTCTTTGGAAATCCACCTGCCTCTGCCTCTGGAGTAAGTCCTACCAGCGTGCGCCACCACAACGCCGGCTTTTGTATTTATATCCACTTTGCCATTTCATTTTCTCTCTCAATCTCACGTATATTTTTAAACACACTGTAAACCTTTAGAGGTTTTGTTCATCCAAGTCTGACTTTACTGTAAATCTTTATGTTTTTCTGGCCACGTGTCTTATCTGTTAAAACCGCGGCAGTTTAAACTGGCTTTTTTTCAAGATGGCGGGCATAAGCGTGATTCCAGCTTACCGCCTCAGTCCATGCTGACATCCAGCAAAAGCTGCCACTTCCAGCGGTACGTACACACCTTTCAATCGTTAGCAGAGTCTCTTAAAACAACCTTGCTGGGTTTTTTTTCTTCTTTTTATCTTTTCTATCTTTTGAAAATGCCTTGACTTCAAAATTTAAGTATAAGGATATGTTACTCGGAAAAGGAGTTTTAGTTTATGTTTCCACAGAAAATGAAAAGCTGAGGATTCCTTCCAGTCTTCTGTGGTTTGACGAACCAAGACCCCCGGAAGCAGTGGATCAGATGTTCCAACAATTGAAACAGCTAAGATGATGCAGTTTTACAGACCCCAAAAATACGGACTTATACAGGTTTCTGAGTTTTGTCATGATCCCCATGGTATGAACAGCGCCCCCTTCCAGCATGAAGCAGTTTGGAATGAGCAACGTCCTAATTCCCATCTTGTTTATAAATCTTTGTTTTCATTTAAATGGGATTGTTTATAATTGGTTAATGATCACAACCACTCTCTTTTTAATGGTAAAAAGGGGAATTATGGTATGGGTATTGTTTTTCATTTATTGATATAAATTCAAGGTCAATTTTGTGATGTGTATATTTCTCCTCTTGATTAAGTATTGTGCTTATACAGATCCTTTGAAACGTAATGCATGATTGAATGCAGACTATAGGTAGTTACTTATAATGGAATTTATAGTTAGGTAAGTTAGGTTTTCTAGATATACAGAAATATATTTGGGATAGATAAACAGTCTTCAAACCTTTCAAAGACCTTCAGAAGATGGCATTTAAAATGGTTTAGGGTTTTTCTTGACAATGAGAAATGTCTGCTCCTGGCAGCACCAATTACGTCTGAGAGGAAGGTGGGCATCGAAGAAACTCGTTATGGAGTTTGCTTTCAACATGGCAAGATTAGCCATTTGGGCAAGAAACTGCTCTTGCCTAGACTGACTGTTGCTGTATAAACTGGACATGCAGGACCCACAGAAAAGTGACTGCTAAACTCAGTCTTACAGGGTTCCTGCTTCATGGAAGTGTCTACCAGACTTTCTACAGGACAAAGAAAAATGACTGACAGACTGCCAGCGCAGATGGACAGTTTGAAATTTCCTGCTTTGCTGAGAAGTGTTCCAGACACATTATGGCCTATGGGCTGAAGATGGATGCCCCAACGTTACAGAGGAGCTTCGGGTGACTGTCCAGGCAGTAAGATGTCTCTGTCAATCCTAGTGTTTATATATTATCCTTCTGTGGTATTTGATGGAGTTGAAGATAGATAGTTATAATTATAGTTTTCCTTAGTTATGATAAAAGATACATATAGAACTTTGGACTCACAAGGATGGGATGGATGAAATTTTCTTTAAATCTTGCTAAAATATTGTAACTATGTTCTTATTTGATAACTGTTCTGTTATACACAATTTGACTGTGTTAAAGTTAAGACCTTTCTTTTTGTTTAAACAGAAAAGAGGAGATGTTGGGGGAAGTCCTGTGCATTTTTCAATAAAGTACTGTTGAGCCTATAGGAGGGACTAGGAGTCCAGGAGGACTCTGGGAAGGAGAAACACAGAGAGTCAACATGTAACGCCATGGGGGTAGGAAGCCTGGAACTATTCTCCGGTAAGAGACATACTTAGATTAACAATTATGGGGTAATTACTTAAGTCAGCGCTAGCTAGTAAGAAACAAGGAAGGCCAACAGCTTCATAATGAATATAGCCTCCTGTGTGTTTATTTGGGACTGATGCGGATCTGGAACCAGGCGGGCGGGAAGGTTCCTCTCAAGAAAAAGCTTCTCTTTACAGGTATGGCTAAGTCCAGGACCTTAATGCTTCAGACCCATGGAAACAGCAGTCTTCCTCTGATGTTGACAGTGAGTGTAATAACAGGAAACTACAGCCTCCCCACCCCACCCCATGAAACTGTTCCCCTGTAGAGATCTCTCACTGAGACTAATTCCTGACATCTGTATGCCCATTCTTCATCCTGTCATTCCTAGGTCTCCTCAGAAGAGGTTATTTGTTGAGACTTCAGACTACATTGTGCCAACCATCTAGCTTAGTAGGTGTTAACTCCATCAGGATGAGCATAGCTCACCTGATCCCAGCTTTCTCTAGGAATGTCTGTCATTTCTGCAGCATCTCTCATTTCTCCCTTCCCTCATTGCCCCATCTAACAAGTCCTTCAGGACACTGCAGCCTCCAGCCCTCTTTTTACCTTGAGATAGTAATCTCTGTGTGGCACAGACCTTGTGATCCTCCTGGCTCAGATTCCCAAGCAGCTGGGATTCTAGGTATACACACCAATGAGCCAAGCTTCAGTAAGCAGCTTAAGGTACACATGGACACCCAGACCAAAGGCCGTTCAGTCACAAAGCCTGTCCCCACAGTCTTACCAGGACGGTGTGCATTCCAGTGTAGAGTCTGCTGAGACACACCAATGTAGAGAACACCACAGCCATTGTCAGGCCCAAAGCAAAAGGGTACTGCAGATGAGAAGAGAAAATAAAGATATTAGCTCATGTTCAGATGAATGCTTCTCTCTCTCTCTCTCTCTCTCTCTCTCTCTCTCTCTCTCTCTCTCTCTCTCTCTCTCGTGTGTGTGTGTGTGTGTGTGTGTGTGTGTGTGTGTGTGTTATTAGGGATTGAATTTTGAGCTAAGCAGGCATTTTACTATGAGCCCCTTTTTATTTGATTTTTTCCTGTGAGACAGTCTCTAGGTTACTGGTGGTCTGGCTTGAACTTGTGATTTTTCTCTTGTGATTTCTCCTGAGTACCCACGACTCTGGTCAGAATTAACTGAGTTGATGTCGCAGCTGGGAATGGGATTCACTGCACATAATTGCTAGTCTGAATCTTATTTTCCCTAGACCAGCAATCTAATCATCTGAAAACATTTTAAAATCAGGCCAGGTAAGGAGAAAATGCCTAGAAATACAGCTCTGGGGGAAAGTTTCCCAACACATAAACAACACAGAAGAACTAGGGTTTGGCGTTTTACTCTTTATTTATTTGTTAATAAAATTAACAAATATTTATTGAATACTGGAATCTGAGTTATCATCTACATCCTGATGACCAATCCTTATGACCACACAGAATGCTCCTCATACTTCCGGCTTCCTAAGGAGGGCAGCCCAATGAGGTTCTGGTGGAGCCTGCTGCATTACAAAGATATTCTGTATAACCAGGACATAGACATATGATGATACACCTGTTTTGATTACTGATGTGCTGATCTGTAGCTATGTGAACAAATACACCAGCATCTGCAGCAGACACAGTACTGATCTGCCCGCTCACTAGGTCTTCACACGACCCTAGGGTACAGGTTCCATATCAGTCCTGTTGTATAAACGGTGATGCTTGATACTATGGCCACACTGGCAAATCATGGCCATAGTCAGTCATGACATTTGCTTCTCACAATAGGAGCCAGAAAGATGTGCTCCAAGTCACACAGCCAGTGGCTCAGTCAGAACCAGGAGTCATTATCTTCTGTTCTTTCCCAGGTCACACTGAGTCTGGTAACATTTGATTAAAAATATCTTCTTTAAAAAATATATACAGACATATATACGTACGTACATATGTATGGGTTATTTTTTGGAGACAAGATCTATGTATCCCAGGCTGGCCTTAAACATGATCCTTCTATCTCAGTCTCCTGAGTGCTGGGGTAACAAGTGTACGTACCCTCCCTGGCAGTTTCTCTTTAATGATTTTTCATGGACTTAGTTTTAGATTTTCATCAGAAAGTATTTAAAGTGAATAAGTTTATTCATTCAGGTATTAACTTCAATGCACAAATAAATAAGCAAGCCCACATTTAGAGCTATTTGTGAGTAAATAAACTCAAGTAGCTGAGTGTATTTATCATGAAAAGCTAAGTTAGAAAGAAATCACATTTCAGGCTGTAGGGTGACTATCACATCACATGAGCCAGAAAGATCTTAATTGTATAGCTTTAAAGGACTATTCGGACTTCTAGGCAAGATAGTGACCTAGAGGCTGTGTCAGAATGAACTTATGTTCATATTTATGGGAACAGGAATATTTTGAAGTGAGTGTTTAAACTGTTATAGTTCTCTTCCTGAAGCCAGCTTCTCCTCACAGTGGGTGAGAATGACATTCAATTTGGAAATAGTCGTGCACTTTGGTTTCAACATGAAATGCCCCACCAGAGGAATGTTTGGTCATTGTAGTCTGACGCTGTTTGATGTACATTTGGTGATGTACACTTTAGGAGGAGCACCCCAATGGATCTAGGGCACTCAGGCAGGCCTTTCCAGATGAGCTCTCCCCTCTGCCCTACACTGCCCATCCAGCTGGATTTGCAAACCCTCCACTGCCATGCACTCCTGCCTCTACGATGCTCTGTCCTTGATGATCTTTGTCCTAAATAACAGCATATTAGCAGCTCTCTCTGTGTACAGAGAACCCTCTGCATACGGGACTGGGCCCGCTGTGTCCTGCTGGGCAGAGCAGTATGTATGAAATGCAGCTCAAAAGTCGCTGTGAACTTAACCAAGTCTGGGGACCCTAGATACTTTTGGGTCCCGGCATGGCATTTCAACAAGTTACAACACAGCACTCAAACAGCCCGTTGGATACAATCCTTAGGAATGTGCTTGTCCCACTGAGGAAACGAATCTCTGCCCATGTGGTTGGGAAGAAGACTAGAGGTGGAGTGAGCTCTGACCCAGTCCTGGCCTCTTCCAACCATGCTGGCTAAATGAAGAACCCTGGAGTATGGAGCAGTTGGGGCTATCTGAGGTAAAGAACATGGTGACCCACTGTTTCCAGTTAGCTACAAGACCACCAGATTTGATGACATCTAGAACTTCCAACAGCTAGTGAGTACAATTTATGAAATTAAACTCCAAGTTAAAGCATCATGTCTCTAATAACAGAAAAAAAATCTTCCTTGCAGCAATCTCGTAACTTTGAAAAGATCTTACTATAATTATCATCTAAGCAGATATTAAATGAAATTCTTCTATTTTCAACACTTATTAATCTCCTGTCATGTATATGGTTCTAAAAAAAGAAGGCATCATTTCTAATAACTGGTCCCTAACCAGCGGCAGAGTCATCCTTGGAAGGTAATTTGGGGTACCTGACCCTCTTCTGCCCCAGGCCAGCAGAGTCTGGCAGAAGGATTTGGTGGGATCGTCTTTGCCCTGGAGGATCATTTATGAAGATCATAAACCCTTTGTGTCTGTTGCACGTCTGTCTAGGCAACAGCTCAGGGAAACAGTTCATGGGGAGATGACGGCAGGCAGCCCACACTATGCTGTCCATTCTGGGCTCATCCTCACCCAAAGGCATAAGCTGATTTGGGTGCTAAATTAGACAGTCCCTTTTTGAAGACATTATCTACATCCCTGTAGGTTCCAAACTCCTTTCATTTTTTATCTCATAAACCTTAATGTCCCTCAAAGCAGCTTTAAGAGAAATTCCGAATGCTCCCTTCTCTCTTCCTCATTCTACAATTAGAGGTGAGTCTGGGGGGAATATAAATGGGGTTCCGCCTTACCTGGTACCTGTCCATGGTAGAGATGAGGAGGGTGAAGGAAATGGCAGTGGCTGCCATGGCGTGGGTGGATGGCATTCCGTATTCTGCAACCACTCTCTTTTCAAGTTTCACAACGGGAGGGGACGAGGGCCGGGGCCACTTCAGGATGTCCTTGGCTACCTGACCAATGTACATCACCAGCTGTAAAACCAAAGGTCTGAGATAAATATAACCCAATATGGATATAACTATACCTCTAAGCATCTGTTATCTGCTGCCTCGAGTCCTCTTCTCTCTGCCCCATACTTACTGGGGATGTTTTGTTTTATAGAGCACTGGCGATCCAGACTCGGGTCTTCATACGTGTACAGCAAGCACTTTGTCATCCCTCAGTCTCTTTCCTTTATGCTTAACAAACACTTCCGTAGCTTCTGTATGTGTCATGTGCCATTCTCTGCTGAGCCGTGCATCTTCAGAATCCATACCTTAAACCACTGTTCAGGGCTACCTCCAGCCCAGCAGTGGTCTGGGCCAGAGTGAGCTCTGTGCTCAAGTCAGACAACAATCGTGTAACCTTTAAATGCTCTCACTGTAGCTGTCTTCTAAACAGACAGTTTTAAGATTTAACCACAAAAGTAACTGTTCTCATAGAGCATTTCACTAAGCATTTTTGTTTTCAAAAGCTGTTGTCACTAGTGGTAGATGTAGGGAAGATGCCAGATGTAATTAAATTTCATCTAGAAAGCTATAAAATAAATAGTGGGGGAATTCTGAAACTGATAACAATTACAAGCCAACCTGGAATTTGTTCCAAGATTTTTTTTTCTCCAAAGAGGTCATTGAATGAAGAAATGTCCCTCATTGTTTTAAAACATTTTTATTTTTGGTATATTTATTTTATATATATGAGTGTTTCACTTGCATGTATATATCTGTACTATGTGCTTGGTGATTGCAAAGTTCAGAAAAGGGCATTAGATTCCCTGGAACTAGAGTTACTGATGGTTGGGAGCTGTCCTGTAGGTGTTGGGAACTGAACCCAGGTCCTCTGCAGGAACAGCAAGTGCACTTAGCTGCTGAACCATCTAACCAGCTGCCACACAACCTGGATTTGCTGTTCATGCTCTCTAAAAATGAACAGATGAGGCTGTCAAAGAGCTTTATGTGACCACCCCATTATCTATGAAAGTGGAGATAAGAGCAGCCTGGCTACCCAAAGCCAACCTTTGCAACTCATGGTCTGAGGGGTGGTAGAGACTGTACCACTAGAAGCGGCCCCTCTCTGCTCCTTTCCTTTCTTCCTCCCTCTCATTCAATCATTCATTCTTTCCCCCCTCCCTTTCTGCATCCCTTCTCCTGAGGTGTTCTGCCTGTCTCTCTCCCTCCCTCCCCTTCCAGCCTCTGCCAGTGCAGAAGCTCATGACCTCTTTCTGGCAAAAGACCATCCTGCACAGGTCAGTGTGTCAATGACTTTAGTCAGGAACCTTCTCATCGCAACTATGGCAATAGTGTCCACGTGGTCTGGGCTACATTTAGCTTGTGGTAGATGGAGTCATCTTGCTTTGGAATGGAACTCCTTTTTTTGTTTGTTTGTTTGTTTGTTTGTTTTCAAGACAAGGTTTCTCTGTGTTGTTTTGGAGACTTTCCTGGAACTTGCTCTGTAGACCAGGCTGGCCTGGAACTCACAGAGATCCGCCTGCCTCAGCCTTCCCAGTGTCCCGAGTGCTGGGATTAAAGGCAAGCACCACCAACACCTGGCTGGAATGGAACTCTTATGAAGGACTATTTTAAAATTATTTGGATTAGCCAACTGATTGCCAGGAACCTCCACATTCTGGTGCTTTTTTCCCACACTTCAAGTGGCAGGTTAATGTGGAGCTGTATCCCCAGGGGAGGCACTGTGACTGGGTTAAAACTCAGCAGAGGTCGTGGTTCGCAGCAGGCCAAATCCCCAGGCTGTAAAGCCTCAGGGACAATCACTCTGAATTCCATCACCATGATTTCCAATGGACTTTTGAAACACACCCTCTCATCCATCCCTATTACCAGAATGAGTCTCCTGGAGACCTGCTCTTTTCATGTCCTCCTGGGAATTTGTAAAACTTCACCCAGCTATTATCTGGGGTGGTGGCAAACACTACCCACTACCCAGAATTTCTCAGAAGCTGCTGAGATACATTCCAACTCTGTCCCTTTCTCACCCCCAATGTAAACAAAACATCACAGGCATGAAGGACAAATTCTAGCTCACTCAAAATACCGGAAGCCTTAAAAGCATAACATCAAGAGATTGGGTAACCCGTGCTTGAGCCAAATTTAATTTTCTTGAAGTTCACAAGTCCCTTTGACTTCATTTCTATTTTCCTATCTAGGCTCAAAGGACATTTAGGGTCAGGACAATTGTTTATTTCACTTAAAAACATTGCCACACCTATGCATTGTTTCCAATTTTAAAAAATCCACATTAAAAAAATGGCTACAGTAACAGCTTTCTTAAAACAAGAGAAAACTGACCTAGGATCTTCAGGACACAGGTAAAGGACTGACTCACAGAGCAGAGTTCTGTCTCTGCAACAGCTGCTTATGACAACCTGGTGTCAGCTTGGCCTCAAGGAGGGAAAAGGGATGCACAGTCTCATCCAACACCATCAACAACAAAAATCCCTTGAACAAAAAGTTATCCACAGAGCTCTAGTTGGGGTCCTGTTGAGAGTTGATGGAACCTTAAGCTGTGGGGCCTGGTGAGAGGAAATTGGGTCATTTGGTTGTGTCTTTCCTCTTTCTCTTTGCTTTCTGGTGGTCATGAGGTAAGCAGCTTCCTCTACCAGTTTATACTGCCTTGCCCACCACAGGGCCAAACCAACAGGGTTTACAGATTTCAGACTTTCAAAACTAAGTCAGAATAAACCTTTCCTCTTTAAATTGCTTACCTCAGGTATTTTGTTGCAGTAGCACAAGGCTAACCCCAACAGTACATGCAGTAAGACTCTAGGGTCCAAAGACCCTAGTGCTGAGTATGAAGGGAAATGGCTTCATTCAGATCACTGAAGAGAAAGAGGTGTCTAGGTTGCAAGGCCAGGATAAGCAAAGGCTTGGATAAGTGACGTTGGGGAGTGTAGTCAGAGTTACTAGGAGACTAGAACCACTGAGTTGAACAAATGAGGCACACTAGCATACATACATACATCCACTAGAATGGAACCAGACACATCCGGCAGTGGCAGGGATAAAACATTCTGGAGCTCTTCTTATACACCGAGGAAATCCAAACACACAACCACTCTGGAAAAGTCTGATAGTCTCTAAGGATGTTAAGTATGCTTTCACCATGTGATCCAGACACACCACCCTAGACAAATGAGACCATATGCCACACAAAGGTTTGCATATGAATGTTCATTGCAGGTATTTTTTTTAAATACTAGTTCCAAGCTGGAAACAGCTTAAATTTCACCAGAAGGTGAGTGAAATATGGTGTCATCATACAACTGAATACTACTAAGCAAAAACAAAAACCTGAGCTGTTGACATATTTACAATAGAGATGAAGCTCCGAACAATGCTGCAGAATGAAGTCACAGACAAAGCAAGTGGCACAGCTAACTGCTCCTATTAATATAAAAATTCCTAACAATATCTCTATGTCTAACAGATCCCTTTGATACCAAGGGTACAGCCAGCTAGGCTGGGGATCTCAGGAATGGTTGGTGAGAGAGCAATTAAGAAAATATTTCAGGATCTAGGTGAGAGATACCACAACAATGAAGGCCAGCAGTGAAGAGAGATTTGAAAATTGGTTTGTGTTGCTTTTCTTTTTAATAATATAAAAATATTGAGTAGATCTATAACTGTCAGGAGAACAACAAGTAGGGGAAATCATGCTAGTAAGACAGAGAAAAGAAATTGAAGGAATATGACCCTAGAAACTACCAGGTATGTGAGAGTGCTTTCCAGGGTGAGAAGAATTAGCCACTAGTTCTCAGCATCCGTGGATGCTCTCCAAGTTCGCTGTGACCATAGGTACCACTAGCATGGAATGGGGAGAAGGCTAGGGATGCTAACTTCATTCTAATAAACAGAACCATACCACTTGGTGATAACTGGTTTTAGGTGACCCTCAAGTTTCCACCAGGTAAAAAGTCTAATGCAGCACTCTAGTCTGAAGCCTCTACAATTTGAACATGCATGGGCATTTCCAAGGCATTTCCTGTTAGTATGAACTGAAGGAGTATTGGGAACTGGCTTATTTGAAATTTATCAGGTTTTGTCATTGTTGGGGCAAATGCTGTCCGTTGGGTCTGTGTCTTCTGCCTGGCACTTCTGTGCCCCAGGAACTGCACTAGGCACACTTGGGATGCCCTAAACAGAAGATAGGTTCAGTATTCTTGTGTAGACATGCCCAAGCAATGATAAAGTCTAAAGGATTCAAGGCACGTTAAGTTTAAAAGAACCCATGTATAGTACGCTATGTTACCCAATACATCTACACCATGCAGTTAGAATCTGAAAGTGTTAGTATGCTGTTTAGACAGCCAAACACACTGTATGATGCCGTTCATATAAATGTCCGGAATAGATAAGAGCAGAGTCAGGAAGTGGATGGAGCTCACCTAGGGCATGAGGTCACACGTCTGAAACCAGAAGTCGGCTGATCCAGGCTCACTCTGACGCTCCCTTATTTGCTTTTTCCAGTTTCGGGTAGCTGTGAGGACTTCTTGATGAATGGCCAACTCATCACAGTCTCTGAGTCTGGTGTAACATGGCTTCCTCCCCTTTGTCGGTTTCACCCTGTCTGTCCCTTCTGCCCTTCTGAGGACCTAAGATGAACATCCCAACATTCTCCATTTCCTATGTCAATCAGAACCCTCTTCCCTAAAAGATAATACTCGTGTGTTCCATGGTTTAGTATTTGGACTTGTGTTTTGGGAGATCACTCCAACCCACTATATTCAGTAAGCAGTTGGTAAAACACTAAGAAAAAGCCACTATACTGGTTTGGGAAGTAATATGCAAAACAATATGACAAGGTCTTTTTTCCCGAAGAGCAACTGAACTCATGTGGTCCAAAGGATGTTTGGTTTCACTGTATTTTATCAGTTTAATACAAAGCATTGTGCTTTACAAAAATAGAGTACAGGGCTCTGGCTCCATGGTAGAAAGTTTGCCTGTCTTGTTACAAGGGTTTGGTTCCCAGCACTGAAGAAAACAGATGGAGGTGGTGTATTTGACGGAATTGGGGGGGGGGAGTTGAGTCTGAGACTTCAAATGTTCAACATCATATGTCATTGATTATACATTAAATTAGAAGTGAGACACAGCTTTGTACATATTAGAGTGGCCAAAGTCCAAAAACCTGACAATACCACATGCTGGCAAGGATGCGGAGTAAAAGAAACACCCACTTTTCACTGGTGGGAAAGAAAAGCAGCAAGAGCACGTTGGAAGACAATTTGCAATTGTATTTTTACAAAGTTAAGCATGCAAGTTTGGGAATCACACCTGGCCTTTATCCAAATGAGTAGGAACATTTATACGTATAAAAACTTTACACATTAGTGTCTACAGAAGTTCCATTCATAATGACCAAAACTTACCAACAAATGAGATGGTTTTTAGAGTATATATGTATGTAAATATGTATATATGCATGTATGTATATATGCATGCATACATACATAATTACGTTGTGGTACATTCCAAGAATGAAATATTTTTTCAGCATTTGAGAGAAATGAGTGATCCAGCCCCCCAAAGGCATGGGGCAACCCTAGATCCATATCCCTAAGTAAAAGAAGCTACGCTAAAAAGGCTACACATATGGTTCCAACTATATTCCATTCAAGGAAAAGCCAAACTGTGAAGACCGCAGACAGATGAGTGGTTGCTGGGGGTAGAGAGATAGAAAGACGGATGGGCAGAGCACAGCCTTTTTATGGCAGTGGACCATTCTGTTTGATACGCTGATGATAAATGTGTGTCACTGTCCACGGGTCACCACCCAAGGAATAAAAACCATCAAGAGTGAACCTTAATGTCAACTATTAACTTCTGGTGACCAGGATGTGTCAAAGTGGGGTCACTAGTTATATACAAGGTATCACTCTGGTGTGGGATGCCCTCAGTAGGATCAGAGACCATATGACAACCCTGTAAATTTTTGCCCAGTTTCACTGTCAACCTAAAACTGACCTAAAAAAAATTAAAGTCTACTTAAAATTAGAAGACAACTATTTCTTCATTTATGCCTCAGTTAAAGAGTCTAATGATTAACCCCACAGGACTCACCATGAAGAAAGGACTTCTGTCTGTATTGTTGAAGGCCCTCCTACCTAACGGGATCCAATTAACTGCCACCATCCATCCTGTTCCTTTGGGATAAGGGCCTAAAGGCCTGGCCATAAAGGCAAAAATCCAGGAGGAGGCAACACAGGAAGCAATTTCCAGTCACTAATGGCTTCAGCAAACCAGCTAGGTCACAGTCTGCTGCTTCGAGATGGCCAGGGCTTGGTAGGATTTGATGACAGATATCAATCTTCTTCTTCCCTTTTCTGTTTCTTTTTTTCTTGCTTGCTTTTATGTATTTAGTGTATGCGTTAGTATGCTCATGGGATGGGGGGCACGTGCACACATGTGGACGTCAGAGGTCAATGCTGGGTAATTTCCTCAGTTGCTCTCATTTTATTTTTCAAGGTGGATCACTCACATCTTCCCCTACGCTGGCTGGCTATGTAGCTCCCAGGATCTACCTGTCTCTTCCCAGACCCAGTACCGGGGTTCCAGGCATACACCACACCCAGCGTTTATGTGGGTACTGAGGACTGAGCTCAGGTCCCCGTGTGTGTGTGGGAAGCACTTAGTCACTGTGATCAGGTCGTGCCATGCCCTCAATTATTCTATATGGGAAAAGACGGGTTCTTCAGGCTGTCCCATGCCCTGAGAGACTCCCATTTACAAGAACCTTTTGATGTGAGTTTTAATGGTAGACGGTGACTGTGTGCCTGGATACACCTGCAAACACTACCATCTGCCTAGCACCAACCATGTGGCACAGACTGATAAATGATTGTTTCCTGGGAGATAGGGGGGGCACATGGGCATATTAAAATCACATCACAGAAACCTTGCCCAAGAACTTATTGAACACACAAGACTAAAGAAGAGTATAACTCCTTTATTTGACCCCATAAGCAGGTGAACATCAATCCCAATGATGCTAACAGTCCCACAAACCTGTCCTCTGACACCACGGACTCCCAACACTCCAGAGGCCACAGCTCCGCTTGGTTGCTGATCTACTCAACTGCTCTTCTGCCCAGCATCCTGTTTGCTGGCCTGGGCCTGCCATCTATCAGCCTGCCCATTCTGCCTTGTGACTGGGCCCTGCCCTTTTACCTCACAGATGGCCTCAACTCCTCATCCTCACTCTGTCCTGACTCCACAGCAGTCTGACTGACTTACAGAGGCAGCTGCTCTCCTGCAGCTGCTTTGGGGGTCCTTCTCTTGTCAATACAACTGCATTTCTATCATATTATTTCTGGAAACTTGAAACTTTGTTGCAGCCTCTTTAACTTTTTGCATCCATTTTATAACTCAGATGTGTGTGTGTGTGTGTGTGTGTGTGTTTACTGTGTGATGTCGTATGAGAGTTAATGTTAGTAATTAATATTGGAATAAAGGAACCTGTGTGTTCACTTTGGCTGGATTAGCAAGGAAAGTGGGATTATCAGGCAAATTGCTGCCTTTAAATTACTGACATTATGGAAAGACATAAATGTGTTCATCTGTGTTCCTACCACAGCACACTCATGACCATCAACCCTCTAAGCCTCTCCTCTCCCCAGCCCTTAATCTACTCTGTTACTTCACTTTGCCTGCAGCATGAACAAAGAACAGATGGGCAGATGCGGTTCTCAGATCAATGGCAGTCCACTGGACTGACTGTCTCAGTGTAAACCTCATCTTCACGCCGTAAAAGAGCAACTGAAAAACACCTACCCCAAAAGGTTGGACTTATAAGGAGCTGAGAGAGAACTTGACTCCCTTTCTCCTAGTGTGCCAGCCTTCTCTTTACTACCACCCAAATGACAACTCTGCTGTGTCTAACACACACTCACTTGGCATGACCTCACTTTTCACCGCAGTGTAAATGAAGTAAAAGCTGTTTAGGAAACAGAGGATTCGTGAAACTACCTTGTGACTTGTAAAGGAGCTACAGGAGTTCTAAAAACAGAGCTACACACTCACATCTTCGCTGGCAGTCCCAGCCTGTCCACCCCTCAGAGTACTCCCAGCCCCATGTTGTCGGTGAAGCCAAAGCCGCTCAGGGTTGGCTGAAATCCCAGAGGCTCTTTCCAAATGACACCTGCACACATAGACACATCTTGATAAACCCTAACATCTTTCTTTTTTCTGTTTTTTTTGTTCTGTTCTGATTTTTTGATGTGGAGGTGGTTGTTTTTGTTTTTTCGAGACAGGGTTTCTCTGTAGCTTTGGAGCCTATCCTGGAATTCTCTCTGAAGACCAGGCTGGTCTCGAACTCACAGAGATCTGCCTGTCTCTGCCTCCTGAGTGCAGGGATTAAAGGCATGCATCACCACTGCCTGGCATCATCTTTCTTCTTTCTGGCTACATCCGATACCTCCTTTACCATGGGGGCATCACATCCAAGAGATTCACAGTTAAATACCAGGGGTGACAGGTGTCTTCACATCAAGACTTTGCCATATCATTCATCAACTATGGGAGACTAGAGAACAGGGGGAGTTAACCATTAGTTTATATCCATTCTGTTTCTCAGTGTGTGTGTGTGTGTGTGTGTGTGTGTGTGTGTGTGTGTGTGTGCACGTAAGTGTAGGCAAGTGCTTGTAGAGACCAGATATCAATGTTGGCTGTCTTTTCCATTGCTCTCCATCTTGGTTTTTGATTGGCCTCTCAATGAACCTAGGGTTCATTGTTTGGCTAGACCCCTAGGGATTCTCCTATCTCCACATTCCTGGTGCTGGGATTACAGGCATGGGCTGCTGTGCCCAGCTTCTTCTGTGGATGTTTAGCATCTGAACTCGGGTCCACAGGCTTGCACAGTAAGCACTTTTGTCCAATGAACCACCTCACTGACCTGCTATCTCACTTCTTTTTGTGTGGGTGGAGTGTGAGGCAGGATCTCTTATATAGCCCTGGCTGTTCAGGAACTTGATGTGTAGACCAGGCTGGCTTCAAACTCACAGAGATCTGCCTGCCTCTACTTCCTGAGTGCTGAGATTAAAGATGTGCACCACCACACAGGGCTCTGTTCCTTTTCCTTTCCTTTCCTTTCCTTTCCTTCCTTTCCTTTCCTTTTTCCTTTCCTTTCCTTTCCTTCCCTTTCCTTTCCTTTCTTCCTTCCTTCCTTCCTTCCTTCCTTCCTGACTTCCTTCGTTCTTTCTTTTCTTTCTTCCTTCCTTCTCCTTCTTTTTGAGACAGGGTTTCTCTGTGTAGCCCTGACTGTCCTGGAAATCACTCTGTAAACCAGGCTGGCCTCAAACTCAGAGGTCTGTCTGCCTCTGCCTCCCAAGTTCTGGGATTAAAGGCATGCGCCACCACCACACAGGGCTCCATTTCATTTCTTAATGCTTCCAAATCAGGCTCATACTCCTCAGATTCCTGACACAAGTCATGAGTCAGTGACCAGTCTATACATACATACATACATATGTGTGTGTGTGTGTGTGTGTGTGTGTGTGTGTGTGTGTGTGCCTGTGTGTATCAGAGAGACAGAGAGAGGGGGGATAGGGGAGACGGCTCTGTGTGTTGTACAAACCTGAAAACCTGACTTTGATCCCAAAACCCACATTAAAAAGCCAGACATGGTGTTACACATTTCTAGTCCTCGTGGCCCTCCAGTGAGATGGGATGTGGAGACAGCAGAACTGGTCAGAAGCTCACAAGCACTATATTTTAAGCTATCTTAGTATAGTGTGTTGAATAAACATGTAACCTTTTCTTAGCAGATGGAAGGACAGAACCAACTCCTGAAAGTCGTCCTTGGCCCTCTATGTGCATAGAATGGCATGTGTGTTCCATACTTAACCGATGCACAGATACAAATAATAATAAAGGAAGAAAGAAATCAGAGATCAGAATGGGTCTCTTCTACATGTCCTTGAATTCCCTTGATCCGAAACTGACAATGTTGCTATTGGCAATGCCTGCAAATCCCTGTAACTGGAAGCAGGCTATTGGGGTTATTACTATTTATTTCCTTGGTCCCATTTAGCACCTCCCTTAGAACCTAGTTCCAAAGAGCACTGAGGAGGTGAGCACCCAGATCACATGGAATCCTCCCCCTGAGAAATTGTCTCCTCAGGACCAGGAGTGTGGAGGTTCCTTTATGATCGTGTTGCAGTCATGGAGTCTACAAGTCCACAACTTCCCAGGCCTCCTTAGCTGGTGGTCCTGTTGGCTTAGAGTGCAGTTTTGTTTTGCTTGTTTGTATGCCTCCTGGAATACACACTGCTCTGTAGGCTCTCATTTTCCTTCAGGGAATGAATTAAAAGCAGTTCTTTGGAACATTCTAGAGGCCTACCATCCACCAGGAGAAGTTTTCAAATGGTGAATGTCCATTCTGACTTCTGGATTTAATTTTATTAATAACAGTAATTAAAAAGAAAACAGAGCCCTTTAACTTTGTGTGTGATGGGGGTCTGTATGGATGTGTGTGTGTGTGTGTGTGTGTGTGTGAGTCAATGGAAGAAACAAATGTCATTTTAAACTAATAAAAACTATACTTAAGCTAGAAGTGTCAAAGCAAGGAAAAGGAGCAAACACCTTACACCACAGGGGGAAAAAACAGAAAGCCAGGCTTACATACCCAAGTTCCATAGGCATACTAAAGTAGCCAACAGGTAGATCTCTGTGAGTTCAAGGCCAGTCTGGCCTATAGAGCAAGTTCCAGGACAGCCAGGGATACACAGAGAGACACTCTCATAAAAAAATTACATAATGCCAAAGTACAAATGGCAGGTGAGAAAAAGAAAAAGAACTAATTCAGTTATTCTTCCCAATACTCCATTTGATCAAGTTCAGATCTGATGATGAAATTTCGAAGAGAAACACTAAAGGTACAAAAATTAATAATGCATTGATGTGGTTTGCACATCAGGAAAGCCACGTCAAAGCCCCTGACACACAACAACTTACTCCCGTGTAGGGATTGTTTTCAAAGGGTTTTTCACAGACATTACTGTAATGTTCACATTACCTATATTTTACATGTGTAGATTCTGACATGTAGACATGTCTTGCCAACAGTAGGGTTGAGGAGAGGAGCTGAACTTGACCTTTCAAATGTCACTGTCTTGTCACTACATCCCACCATCTAGCACCTGACAAACTTACTACACTGTAAGCCAGACGGGAACAAATCCGGTACCTGAAAACAGAGATGGGTCTTTAAACAGCCCAAGTTCTGTCTTAATGCAGTAGAGCTATCTGGACCTCAGTGAGAGCCATTGGGAGCTGAGTGATGAAGATGTTCACATCTGGTGAAAAGCTACCTGCCACCATTGTCCCACCGAGGAATGGTCCAGGAGGCTGGGACCAATCGTTTACTCCCTGTTGGATATACAGCACATCTAAAACAACCCTCACTGAGGTCTTCAGTCCTTGGAGACATGTAACACATACAAAAGTAAAACCACACAGTACACCTCTTTCAAAGAGAGCAAACATCAAGTACCAACAAAACCCTGAAAACTGTAAAAATGCATGGTAGGACACTGGCTAAATAAATTATGCACATTTAAACATAATTACAGCTAAATGAGAAAACCAAGATGCTGTGAGAATATATTTAGCTTCTACTGGCATATTTAAAATGGATTTACATATAAATGTGTGTAGGCACAGGGGAAAATGGATGATAAATCTGATGGGATTTAGATGGAGTTCTGGGGTGGAAAAGAGTCACGCTTTGTACGTTGTTTATCTTGTGGGCTATTAGAGATTTTTGTGTACATAAACAACTACCAGTCTTCCCCCAAGCAGCCAAGTTCATCCTTGGCCATCAAGGAGCAAGAACAGCATAATGACTAGTGGTTTGGCAAAGTTTTAAGTGGCCTATGTACAGACCTCAGAGGAGGTTTTACTCATGAGCTCCAAGTTCACTTGTCCCAAGTCTTTTTCAAAGTGCAGTTGCTCACAAAGCTTCTTCCCACTTTCTTCCCCAGGCATGTGACTCATGCTAATGTTCCTTTAACACTGTTCTTTAAATTGGTAGAACAGTTAATGAAACATTTATGAAACCATAGTCTTATATGTGTGGTGTGTGTGTGTGTGTGTGTGTGTGTGTAGTGTGTGTGTGTATGTGTGTGTGGGCATACACATGTGCATGTGTGAATTGCCCATGCATAAGCATGTAGAAGTCAGAGATCAATGTCCTGTGTCTTATTCTATTTCACTATCTTGAGACACAATCTCTCACTAACCTGAAACTTGAAGCCAGCAGGATCTGGGGGCCTACCTTCTCCTCCAATGTTGGGGTTATCAACACATGCTCCCATGCTTGGCTTATAGTTGGATGCTGGGGATCCAAGCTCAGATCATCATACTTACTCAGCAAGTACTTACCTGTTTAGCTATCTCCCCAGTCCCTGTCAGTTCATATATGAAATGTGACTAATATATTTAAACTAAAAAAAAAAAAACATGTTGCAGACTCAGTATTTGGGAATCACAATTGTATTATTACAATTATATAGTTACCTATTGTTAGTATTCAGGTATCTGTACCGGCCTGTCCTTGGGGTTCTGACAGGATGTGCCCTCAGCTGCAGCTACTAAGAGCACCACCTGTGTATATCACTATGTTCCCTACCTCTCACCCTCTCTTTATTTCTCTCCCTCTCTCTCTACCCCTCTTTCCTTTTTCCTCACTCCTGCTGCTCCTGTCTGCAGAGGCCAGTCTCCCCAATTCCCTTTCCCCTTTCCCTAACAAAAAACCTCTCTGCTTGGACTCTGTCACAGAGCATATTTCTCTAGCACGCCGCTGCCGCTTTTCCTAAATTACAACACCTATGACTATAGGTAACTTACCTTTATATGTGACTGTGTCTAGTGTATGGATATTTTACCTCTCAATCCCTACACCAAGCCCAGGTTATGAATGAATTGACACAAGCAAGCAGAAAATGTACACATATTCCACATTACCCAAACTTTTGTTTTCTGAAATCTGATGCTCAGAAGATTTAGAAGATCTTTTAAATTTTTTATTATTAAAACTCATACAATTAGACAGATGACTGAGGCAAAGGGATTATGTCTGAGGCCATCCTTACACATAATAAGACAGGGTTTCAAATGTCAAACATGCATATTACTTGCTATCTGAAGTTCAGAATCCAAATAGAATCCAATGGTACCCAGGGAAACTTCTAGTTCATTGTGAAGACTGAGAAAATATGTGTGTCTTAAGACGGTCACAAAAATAGATGCTTTTCTCATATCCCCTTCCAACATAAACAGCAACATCTGTAATAAGAAATTAACTCTGTAGGCTAAATTATTTGAGTTTTTGTAAGATGTCTCAAATTTGCTGGGGATGGGGGAAGAATTAGTTGGAAGAGCATGAATATCATCAAATGGGATTCCAGATCAGTATATCGTAGAATTGGTCTAGCTTCCAACATAGTCTAGTCTTGAATTATCTCAAGGGGAGAGGAGATGCAGCTGTATTTCCCTCTCTCCTCCTTTAACATCTCCTTGTGAGGAAGGACCCAGATGCAGGAGGGAGGTCTACTCAGTCTTGCTGACCCCATCAACCAAGAGCCTGACTTGGTTGACCAAGTCATTGACCAGCCACCAACTATCCTTGTACACTTTTACGAAGAGGTGTTTTTTGTTGTTGTTGTTTTATGTTTAAGGAACTCTGTATTCTGAGCTGCTGAAGTTGACGCCACCGGAGAATGTCTGTCACAGGCCCACATTGTTAATGGAAGGCAACAAAGACTTGAGGAACAGTCACACCAAAGAAATAAGAAAGAATCATTTCTGAGATATTAGACTCTGAGGAATCTAACAGCGATACCACCCATTCAGGCTCTGAATTGCATCCACAGTGCCTTGGGGGCAGGTGAGGAGGGTGGTGGTCAGGGACAGGGCTTGCTTTTCCCATGAGCCTCTAGCTGCACTGCTCTCAGAGACGTCTGGACTGATGGTGTCAGTTCACACAACTCCTGCTACAACCAACAGGATTCAAACTACTTCCCACAGGGAGACTGTTGGAGAAGACCATGTGCTCAGGGGACTGTAAGAGAAAACTCCTGCCTCTTAGGGTTTCCATTTTAACAATGAACCAGATGACAAGGACAATAGGCAATCGTCTCCAGGATCTTAGGTCTACACAGTCTTTGTCCAGAAGCAGATGTTACCAGCCATGTCTCCTCATGTTAAAACAGCCACATGTGTGTGGGGGAAGTGTCAGTCCAAGATGAGGTGCTTGGTCATCAGCAGCCCATGGACAAACTGAATTACCAGCTAGACAGTGAGCGGAAATGGAGAGCGAAGGGAATATATGAGGATTAGAAACTCAATATGAAGTCTAACAAGGTTATGGGATGCATAATTGCAGGAAGTAGGGAAGAAAATTCACTTACGATGACGCAGTTTCGGGGAGGGCACCCTGGATGTGGGTGTGCTTGGGCAATCTAGGGGCACAGCCAAATGAACTCCTCCAGTGGCTTACCCAACATCTATTTCCCTTCTCTCTTGATGTCTGCTATGTTACCAAGAAAAGCCAGTTTCAAACTCATTCCAACCACTGTCGGTGTGACACAATCAGTAGTGAGTCAACTCCAGACAGCAAAATTGTCTTAAAATTTAGACACTGGGTATGTGAGTTTTCTAAGATGGGGGTCTCTGTCTCCTTTATTTAGCTCTGGCTAACCTGAAACTCACCATATAGTCTACGCTGGCTTCAAATTTTCTGGGATCCTCTAGCTTCTGCCTCCTGAGTGCTAGAATTCCAGGTGCGTGTGTGATTTTCTCTGACACCCTCAAACCCACAGCATGTCTACCAATCTGTTCCTCGCTGCCTTCCTCTGCTGGTTCTACTTCATGTCTCTTCCTCCCAAGGTAAGAACAGAGGCCTTCGGGTAAATGTTAGGGTTCACAGTTCTCACCAGGCCCCATCCTATTTCTCCATCGCCATACCTCTAGGAACATGTACAAAGTGTGCTGGTCCCTGATCTGGCCGGCCTTTCTCCTGAGGTCTGCCTCGACCCTGTGAGCTGAGGTTCCAGTGGAGGCTCTCATACCCCAGGGATAAACATCTCTCAGGCAGATTAACTAAAAGACTAGTTCCCTTGACCCTGAGGCTTAATGCTGTCAGCTCAGCAACATATTTTTTGCCAGCAAGGGGGAAAAAAAAAAGACATCCAGTTGTAGACTCAACCCCAACCAACAAAACTTGTGACCTCCTGAATGAAGAGAGTCTAAAACCAGGGTGACAGTGAATCTGAAAAATTCTTTAGCCTAGGATCCCTGAAAACCAAGTTTTCCATTCCTGTTGGTTTCAAAGGTGTTAGATCAGAAAATCTGTCTCTCCCCTGGCTTCCTCCCCCTCTTTAGCTGCACCCCCTCTTTGGTCTTTGTGATAAGGATTCTCAGGGTAAAGAAGAAAGCCATTCTCCCACAGGGTGAGATGACTTCCCTCCTGGAGAGCCAGTCTTTAAGCAGGAAGGGACAAAGGGCTGGGAGATCTCCAGCTTGACGCCTGCTCACTGCGGGAAGCAAAGGAGGAGGTTAGGACAGCAGAGGCAAAGCCAGAGGAGAGCCAGGACAGGACAGTCCGTGCTCCTACTTGGCCAGTGAGTGATTAACTCTAGTTATTGAGAGGTTATTGGGAGGCTGTTGGTCACACCACCCACATCTCCCAAACAGGGCTATAGTCAGGGCGGTAACCTCCCCATGACCCTTTTTTAATGAGAAAGGTTTGACTGGAGCCTGCCAGAATGTGCCTTTGGGGCACAGGGACATATTCTTATCCTCCACATTCCACCATAAGGCTGAGGATCTCTCAGTGGTAGCAATGAAAGGAATTGAACAGAACCATTATTTTCAGGTGCAATACCTTACCAGATTTGAGTTACAGCACTGTGTTTTATTTTAAACACCGGTGACACCAATGGAAAGATGGCCTGACACTTTCTAGGATCTAACTATCTGGCAGGGTTGGCTGTCTGTCTATTTAGACTTGGGAAGACTGACTTCCCAACGAAAGAAAAGAAACCAGTGTGAAAGGATAGTCATAAATTTCAACCGTTCTAGAACAGCTTCAACAATTTGAGTGTGAAAAATAAATTGTAAGTCAAGCCTGTACCCAAATGACATCTCTTAGGAAAGGCAAGCTTATTTTAGGACAGCACACCCTTACCTTTCCACACACCTCACTCCTTACCCCATGTTCCTTTCAGCTTTCTTCACAGACCTTAATCCTGCTCATGCTTAGACTGTATAACTTGAGTTTTCTTTACTATTTTCCTTGCAGCTTCTGAGACTGAACCCAGGGCCTCACATGAGCTCAGGAAGGGCTCTCCTACTGAGCTACAACACCACACTTCTTATATCTTTGTCTGTGTCAGGGGTGTCGCATGCCTCCGACTGGACTCACATTCTCTATGAAGTCAGGGATGACCTTGAGCTTCTGACCTTCCTGCCTCTACCTTGAAAGTACTGGAATTACAGGTGTACAAGCCCCTTGTCTGGCCTATTATATGTTTCTTTTATTAGCTTCATCCCCTCCCTGAGTGGATGTTCTGCCATGTTGTTTTAAGTCTCAAACAGTACCTGGCTCTCCTTGGGCACCCAAATGCTTCTGTTTGGTGAACTGGATGAAATAACGATGACTTTTATATGTTTAGACATTGATGTTAAAAGCATCATAGTCTGGAGTAGAGGCCACCTCTTCTACTCTCGTTTCACATGTTTGAGAAGCCAGGTACCCATTGAGGGAAGTGACAAGGAAGATCTCAGGGATATCCATGGCGGAGACAAAACTAAGAGAAGGAATCCTGTGGGAAGCAAGCACATTAGCCGTGTATGGAATCCAGGAAGCTTCCAGGTGCAATGTCTTCATCTGCCCAGTAATCATCACTCTTCAGCATTCCTCCATGCAGTAAGCTCTCTCTTGTTCCAGGCCTTTCTCGCGCTAGGATGCTCTCGCATCTCGATGGTCATATAGCTGGGTGCTTCTCATCCATCAAAGCCTAAGTTTAAAAAGCTTGTCCCGAACATGACACGAAGGGTCGTCCATTGCTTTGTGTCTTGTCACTGTCTGTTTTGCCTACATGGAGTCCCAGGACAGCATGATGGAACCTGTCTCCCCCGGCCCCTGCTGTGGCTAATTCCCATCCCAGGTATAGGGCTCAGCACAGGGTGGAACTTTGTGCTATGCTTTTGTTTTGTTTGGTTCTTTTTATGAAACAGGGTTTCTCTGTGTAATAGCTCTGGCTGTCCTGGAACTTGCTTTGTAGACCAGGCTAGCCTCCAACTCAGAGAGATCCACCTGCCTCTGCTTCCCAAATGCTGGGATTACAGGAGTGTGCCACCACCACCCAGCTGCAACATATAATACATGAATAAATTTAATAAGTTGCAGCTCATCAAAAATGATGGCTGACACTTTTTTTTTTTGGTTTTACGAGACAGGGTTTCTCTGTTTTGTTTTGGAGGCTGTTGGTCCAGCTCGGCCTCGAACTCACAGAGATCCGCCTGCCTCTGCCTCCCGAGTGCTGGGATTAAAGGTGTGTGCCACCACCGCCTGGCTGGCTGACACTTTTTTAAAAAACAAGTAACACCAGGTTTCTGGTTTCCAGATTTTATAGCACTTCAGAAACATACAGAATTACTCTAGGCTGACTATTTGTATTCAGAATTTGGGGCCAAAAAATGTTTCAGATTTGAGTTGTTTTTAAATTTTGTACACACACACATGCACACACACACAATGAATACATAAGATTGTATATAACTTCAATATAACTATTTGCATATACATACATATATATACATTTGATACTATACATATGCACATAAACATATACATATGCACACATATATAATAAAAGACTGAGGTATTTTGCCATTGCAAAATAAATTAGCAAATAGGCCATCTATATAGTAGAATATGTAGTTATCTGATGCTGTTAATTAAAAGTTCGGGTGTATGAAGAGAATGTAAATTTTTATGTATTTTAGAGCAACATAATACTTCTAAAAACCAACATTGCTTATGAGCTATTGAAAGCAACACAGCTGGGTGGAGACTGTCCAGACACAGCTGAGAAAGAGGTACTGGGCAGCTCCAGTCACGGCTGGAAAAGGAAGCCCTGAAACCCATTACGAGGAAGGCAGGGAGCCATTGAATATTTCACATGCTTTTCCCACTGATGATTATAGTTCTACATAATGTTTATGAGTTTACAACAGTAAAATTAAAAGGCCACTCTGATGTGAGCAATGATCTTACAATTTCTACTTCATTTTCCCAACTAGTATAATAACTACCAGCCTAAAGGCAATGAGGCTCTCTCTGTTATCTGTATGCAACTCTGCTGGAGAAGAATTTCAGAGGCAATGCCAAGGACTCAGGGCTGTATGATGAGGGCAGAAGACAAAATACCTTTGACCCAAAATCATTCTCAATTGTGACACCGAGCAAGGCTCCTGGGGGGGGGTTGTTATGGATTATCCTTGACAAACACAAATGAATTAGGGTTTAGATGAGTGACTTCCTGCAGAAGGATTCCCGAAGGAAGGAAGCTAGGGAAAGTAGTTCAGATAGGGAGTTTAAGACTGGCCTGAGCTACACATGGAAACTCTTTTTATTGTTATTGTTGCTGTGTTTAACCACCAAAAGAAAAATAAAAAAGTTTTGGTATAAGTAGTTCAAGGTAAGTTCTGGAAAGCAGCCTTGAACTTTTGTGAAGCTGAAGTAGGTGAAGTCAGAGCATCAGGCTCATTTCCGCCAGGGAGACAATTCTTTTGGGCCCCGTAGAGGACAACGATGGCAGGAGAGGGCTGGTGGGAACAAGCTCTGGTGTTCATAGTGTCCCATTCTCAGTCCCTTCACAGTTAAGTCACGCATACAAATCAAGGTCAAAAGCGCATACCCCTGTGGAACTGCTAACCTAGTACCCTTACAAAGATGACCGGCTGACTCCTGGCCCCTGTGTCCTTTTCTACAGGCAGCCTACACAGGCTCTTGCCATCCTGTCTGGAGAGTCAGAAATGCTACACTATTTCTAATTTGCTTACAGCCATCTGTTTCCAAGGTGGAGTTGAAGAGCTGGCAGAGACAATGTGTTATAAACAGCTTACCTTAAAGGGCTAGTGAGCCAGACAGAGTCTAGTAACAACGTGTCTCTGTGACTAACTGATGTACTCTAAGGGCCTTTCCCCTTCAAAAGTACAGAAAGATACTTAGGCTTGCTGTGTCTGGAAGACTATGAGATTTGGAAAATGTTCCATGAGACCTGTTCAAAGATGCCCATGATGGTTTTCTTGTTTGTATCAACACGGACTGTTTCAGTGCAAATAACCTCAAGGCAGTTGGTGGTGGCACAGTATAGTGACAGAATGCATGTTTAGCGTGCACAGTGTTGTGAGTTCAAGCCCCAGCATCATCCACAACAATAATGCAGCAATTTCAGATAGTAAATGTTGACAGATATCCAAATGACTACAAAGGCTTATTATAGGACCGGCTAGGTCACCTTAGCTTTTCAGGTCATTTCATTTACAAGACTTGGTTCCCACCTATCGTGCACATTTTCTGAACCAGGGTCTGACACATGTGTGGCTCTTTATATTTTAATTTTAAAGAAAACACCCTAAATGGTACCTTAAAGTGTTTTCCTAACTCTCACAAAATCTCCTAGACAAATTTCTCATAAATGCATAAGCACTCAACATGAGCATCCCCGAGAGAGCTAGGTGGCTGGTCACTGTACCCTTCAACACATCATTTTAGGTCACTGATGTATATCTTTATTTAAAGACAGGCAGCTGGTTTTCCGTAACTCAGACCCTAGCAGGGTTGTCATGCTTTAATCCTCTCAACAACCAAACAAACAAAATGACAAACCCAAACAAAACCTTTCTGACTGCCCTATATGACAAAGGGCCAAGAATTCCTTGTTGCTTAGTAGACTTTCCGAGAGAGCATAGAACCCCATCTTTAAAACACATTCTGAATACTTTTGGTTAAATTTCCAAATCCATTCTCCAGACTGGTGAAGGCCCTGAAGGACAGGTGGCTGAGCCATCTCTCTCTGACCCTTCAAGTTCTTTAAGAAACCCTCACTCGGGTCCCAGCATGTTACAGGCATGCCATCAATTGTAGAGTTTATGTTAAGTTGAGGGCATAACATTCTCATCCTTCCTTACAGCTTAGCAAAAGAAATAATCTGTTCTAGTTTCAGCCTGTTGCTATGATAAAGCATTGTTGTTTCACATTCCAGCCCCAAGTCACAATCATCATTCGGGGAAGCCAGTGCAGGGACTCAAGTTAGGTGTTAGAAACAGAAACCATGGAGGAAGGCTGTTTGCAGGCTCGCTCTTCAGGTAATGCTTGGCTAGTTTTTCTATGCAGCCCGGGGTCTGTGTGAGGAATGATGCGGCCCACACTGAGTTGGGTTCTCCTGTATCAATTGCTAACCATGGCAGTGTCTTATAGACATGCTCACAGACAAACCTGATGTATGCAATTCCTCAGTTGAAGTGCCTCCTCTCAGATGACTCTAGACTGTGTCGAGTTGACAATTAGGATTTACCAGGAGGCCATCTCTCACATTTTACTCAGTCATTATTTGTTTACACAGCGTGAGCACAAAAGGACACAAGCTGACTGCTGCTCACAGCCTACTAATTCCAAGTTAGAGCTTTCTGGGAAGCCTTCAGAATGCCATTCTCCATCTGCTGGAGTCCAAATGCTGTATGTCTGAAGAGTGCTTTCAAACTGAAAACAACGATGACAACAACAAAAACAGCAACAAAAAGTCGCACTGTTTGCCTGACTCTGATTTCAATGCCTGGGAAAACTTAGTTTTAAAAGGGACAAAAATACAACATCTTTTTTCAGTTAAATCTGAACAGACCCAGGGCAAACAATGAACTTATACGCTCATGCTCTCCTCTGCCACCCCTGGACAATAAGGCTTGTGGGTTTGCTTCTCACCCACATCACCTTTGGATATAAAAGAGTCCTGAGTGTGCCCTCACTGAACTGATGTCCTTTGGCTTACATTTGTTTGCTTACATTTATTCATAAGAACAAATGTTTCCTCAGGACTTAGATCCAGGCTAGGGCCAGTCACTATACCCTTAAGAGTCCCTTGTATAGAGATGATCACTATTACTTCTCCCTATTGGGAGCCCATGGGAAGACTACAAAGCTAACCCAATACAAAAGCACGTGGATGACCCAAGGTAATTATTTTTTAAACTCATTATTTTCCATGTATATATGTATGCATATATGGATTATGTGGGCATGTGTGTGCATGCTGTGGCTGGGGGGTGATGTTGAGTGTTTTCTTCAGCCACTCTCCTCCTTATATACTGAAGCAGGCTTTCTCATGGAACCCAGAGCTTTCTCATCTGCTAGTCTAACAAACCAACTTACTCTAGTGATCCCCTGGCTCTGCCCCCCCAAGAAATTACAGGGGGGCTGCCATGTCTACCTCACTTCTGTGTTGGTTCTGAGGACTCAAACTTTGGTTCTCACATGTGCACAGTGAATACATTATCCACTGAGCCATCTCCCTTAGCCCTAGGGCAATTTTCTTTTCCTTTTTTCAAGAGCAGATGTGTGGTTGCAGCCAGAACTTAGAATTTTAAAAAATCTGAATATTCTCAAAGAGCATGATTGCCATTATTTTCGCAATCATAAAAATATCCGAGAGCAGGGCTAGAGAGCTGAGGTTACTCAAAGGTTAAGAGCACTGGCTGCTCTTCTAGAGGTCCAGAGTTCAATTCCAGCACTGACATGCTGGCTCACAACCATCTGTAATGAGATCCAGTACCCTCTTCTGGCATGCAGGCATACATGCAGGCAGAACACTGTAAACATAATAAATAAGTAAACAAACTTTTTTTTTTAAGTATCAGAGAGCAAGGAGTCCTGTGGGCCTTCTGCTGGACCTCACATTTTATAGTCAATCAAGCTAAGGCCCAGAGACAAACACTGTTGGGCTAGGTATTAGTAAACTCCAGACTATGATTAACTGAGAGCTGAAACAGTTACAAGCCTATCCTGGCCTGGTTCCATCTCCACGAGGGGCTCTCATCGCGCTTTACACGTGTAACCCATGCCACACAAACTGCAGAGCGAGCCACCATCACCCGGATTAGGAGTCGAGTCCCCTAATCCTAAAGGGTCATAAACCATCCTTTCACTCCATTTTTAAAGACCGAAGTATTGATGAATCTCCTCTAATCCCACAGCTCATTCTAACTTTTTAAAATCATGAACTGAAAGTTATTTTTAATTATACATAAAATCGCTTGTCACAAAACAGCCTATAAACTACATACTGCAAAGACAGACACAGACAGACTTGGATAACCCTCAACCAACAAACACGGCAAGGATCATGGAGCTTTCATTTTTTCAGTATGTTTTTCCTCTCTCCCTCCTTTTTTTCCTCCTCTTTCTTTTCTTTCTCTCTTTTTTCTCTCTTTCTCCCAGGTACTAAAGATTGAACCCAGGGCCTAAGCCACGCTAGGCAAATGCTCTATTGCTGAGCTACATTCTCAGCACTCAAATGTTTCCTAATGTGGCTCATTCCCTACAGAGTGAAAAGCTAAATGAATTGAACATTTTTTAATACACACACACACACACACACACACACACACAGCAACCCCAAAGTATGCTTAGTATAACTCCAGGAAAAGGTAACTGTGGGACACAGAGGCTTGAAGACTCTGCAACCAGTTAATTCTGGTTTCACATCTTAGCTCCCTCCTTCTGGCTCCATTCTGTGCACTTTTCAAGTCTACACCTTATCCAGCACCAGTCAGGGTGCCTGAGAGATGGATCTCACTGTAGGGAGAGCTCTTCTTGTCTTAGACAGCACCAGTCAGGGTGCCTGAGAGATGGATCTCACTGTAGGGAGAGCTCTTCTGTCTTAAACGGTAGTGTGTGGTCCAGTTGAGGGATAGTCCCACTGAACAACATACCCTTAATGCAACTGACGCTGACACAGTTTGCAATGTTATTGATTCGCAAGCAGTTTGTCAAGACCCTGGCTTTGGTCTCATAGAGAATGAATTAAGAACTCATGCCCTGAATTCAGCCCGACAAGGAGAGCACAAGACAGGACTTGAAGCATCAAAAGTGGAAATCTGGTAGGTGAAGGCTATGACACCTGCAGCCAGGATCAGGAAGACTGTTTCCTGTTGGTTACAACCCACAGAGAACCCAGTGCCTCTGGCCACTGTGTACAGTTACAGAGGCCAGCAGAGCAAAAAGGCCTGGCTAGTGTCTGGCAGCAGATACACGGTGAAGCTATCCTCTGTGATGGGATGTTCTTACTAAAGAGGGTGTCTTCTGCTGTCTCCCAGGACACGGAAGGCTTCTGGGGAAGTCCCATCTTGCACAGTGAAAAGAGAGAGGAAATCAAGAGATAACAGCCATAACATTCCCAGGGATGGGCTGGCCTGGAGGTTTTCAAGCTTCCAGAAAATTCCAGGGCCAATCTAAAGTAGAACCTCTCAGCTATGACTGGACAGAATATTTGAGTGTGGAAGCTTGTCCCTCATCTCCCCAGCATAAGAGACAGCTCCCAATCTCCACAGCACCAGCAGCACCAGCATGGGACTTAAACACTCTGATCTCTCACTGTGGACAGGAGGATGAAGGCACCCAGAGGCCACCACTTGGCCATGGTCTACTTTCCACAGAAAAAATTGCCCAGTCCCCTGCAGGTCAAAGGGCCACTTCCCTAAAAGAACAAAGAGCCTTTTCTTTGCCTCAGGCAGTCTTTTCTACTTGGTTGCTTTGCAAATTAGGATAAAGAAATGGGAGCTGGGCCTAAGATTAGCAGGCAGCCTTCCCTCTGCGGCCTTTAATTCAGAAACTGCAGTACAAAGCTCATCATCTCCCTGCCCTTCACATCCCAGGGACGAGCTAGCTTTCCGACAGACTTGTTCAAATCTGGGACATGCAGTCGGCAGGTGGTGGACGGATGAGATGTCACAGGGAACCACAGCACAAAAAACCCAAAGGAGCTACAGAACACACAGGACACCTGTGATACCCAGGGGAACCTCTCTAACCAAATGGAAAAGAGGTTTCCGAGGGACTGCAGGAGCCATGTGAAGCGGCAAACCAAGGTGGACAAATAGGAGGAATGGAATGGATTTGGAAGATAAGACCCGGTGTGACCACTACTGACTGAATTTTGTGGCCGTATTCCCTACCTCTTTGTGTGTCGGTTTTCTTTGTAAAATGGGGCCTTGGGTATATACAGTACTTGGCATAGAGTGGGTGCTTGATAAAAAGCTACTGGGGGAACCATGTTCATGCAAGAATATAGCTTTGTAAAGAAAATATTGAAATTTTAAAACTGGTTATCTATCTATCTATCTATCTATCTATCTATCTATCTATCTATCTATCTATTTTGAGACAAGTCTCATGCAGCTGGCCTGGAACTCTGTCCTCCTGCCTCTACTTCCCGGGTACTAAGATTACAGGAATACACCAAGAAGCTCAGATGAGGGGTGTTTTTTTTGTCTTTTATTTATCTTAAGGAAGAGTTGTTAAAATTTTTATTTGAGATGGGCAGTGGTGCCACTCACCAGCACCCAGGAGGCAGAGGCAGGAGGATCTCTGTGAGTTCAGGGCTATCCTGGTCTACAGAGTGAGTTCCAGGACAGCCAGGGATATACAGAGAAAGCCTGTCTGGAAAAAAACAAAATAAAGCAAAACAGAAATTATTTGAAAAATAAGCAAATTTTTCTTTCCTGTTGACTAGCTAAAGTTTCTTCCTTTTGTCTTACAAATAAGTGGGATAGATTCTGGGAAAAGCCAGGCCAGATTGGTACCTTTATAAAGATACTGAGGGAGTGATACTGATATGCCTGTATGTGATGGGGATGAGGGCAGGTGGAGCCATGATAAAAGAGAAACCGTATTCCTAACATTCTGTCATGTCAGGATGTGCCTTAGTTTGGGGTATGAATATGACTTGGCAACATCTATTTGTTTTATTGTCTTCTTTTTGAGACAGGGTCTTACTCTATCGCCTAGGTTGGCCCCAAACTCATGAATGCTAGGATTACAAGGGTGAGCTGTCATGTTCAGCTTACATTTCTTGGCAGAGCATCAACAACTAGAGTGAAACCACATGAAGAGATGGAAGACTCCATCAAAATGTGGCAAAGCACGTGCTTTGCATCCTCATGCAGATCTAGCCTAATTCTGTTTTTAAAGATGGTCTTCCTCCAGCACTCCGTGTCTCAACCCGGGCTTCAAGGCCATTATCCACGCATGCATAAATTCAGTGAAACATCAGAAGTGATAGATCTCTGCCATCCAAGTCTTAGGAGAGTGTAGGACAATAGTTAAGGGATGAGAGCGATCGTGGAGAAGATGGGTGTGTTTCCCAGTTACTTATCCATTCTCATATTCATATTCTCTCTTTCTCTGTCTCTCTGCCCCTCCCTTCTCCCCCTCTCCCTCCCTCCTTCCCCCTCCTGTCTCTCTCCAGAGCCTCGTTGTATAGCCTAAACTGGCCTCCAGTTCACAGTCTCCCTGGTACAGTCTCTGAGCACCAGAATTACAGTTTTATATCATTGTGCTGGTTACTTTTTGTCAACCTGACACACAAGCTGGAGTCATCTCTAAAGAGCGAACCTCCATTGAGAAATTACCTCCATCACTTTGGCCTGTAGGCAAGTCGATTGAAGCATTTCCTTGATTTGATTGATGTGGGAGGGCACAATTCACTGCGGGCAGTGCCACCCCGGGCAGGTATGCTATGTGAAAGCAGACTGAGAGAGTCATGAGGAGCCAGCCAATGGTCGCTGTTCCTCCGCAGTCTAGCATCAGTCCCTGCCTGCAGATTCCTTCTTTGACTTCCTGACTCAGGTTCTCTTGATCATGGCTTGCAAACCAAATAATGCCTTTCCTTTTGCTCATGGTCCCAAACTAGGACAACCATCATGCTGACTTCTAGTCAGCATATTTGTTTAGTCATTTGTGGATGCCAGATTTTATGTGCACACACACACACACACACACACACACACACACACCATGACAGTAGAAGTGAAACTCTCTAGAGGTATTAAAGGAACTAATGGCAAGAGGAGAAAGGGGACGGGAGGGTCATAAGGAGGGAGCATGATCAAAGTACATTACAGACCAACATGAAAATGTCTCTGTGAAATCCAACACTATGTACAGTGACTATATGCCAGTGACAAAGAAGAATGGGGAGGAATCACTTTCAGATAATGTGATAATTACAGAGAGGCAGATGTGTTTGTTTAGCACATGAGTCAGTTTTAAGACTTTCTGTTTTTCCTGGTTAGGCTATACCAAAACCAATACTTTGCTCTATTATGTGTCAAGACCAAACCAATATGCTGACTGAGTCTAACAACCCCATGAAGACATTACTTAATATTTAACTAAGGCTAAATTACAGATTCTCCTTCAGAGGGATAGGGCAGAATCCCGGACGCCTGGTTCTATTGCATTCCGTGCAGGTCGTAGGGGGTTTCAATCTGGCTATTGTTGGCCTCGTTAAAAGACTCATTAATCTCAAGTGAGAACCAATTTAACAAGCCGAGAAATCTTTTGAAGTGGCTGGTGGGAGCAGTTTAAGCAGAGGATTAGGAGACAAGCACATTTCGAGTCATCTTTTGGCTCTTAAAGGTTGACCCCAGGCCAGGGGGTGTGAGGCGCAGACCTTCTTCCACACCTCTCTAAGCAGGTAAGTTCCTCTGTGAGACAAGCAGGAGGTAGTCAGAAACACGTCATCAACCCCGCAATGATGTGCAGGACTGCTTTATAAACCATATCCTCACCAGGCTAGCAGGCGAGAGTTAAATGTGGGGTTTAGGGCTGCTCTGTGCTACTGGTATCAGCCAGCTGGGTGTGAGTATTCAGACAGGGAAAGGAACTCTGCAATCTAACCCGAGCTCTCCATTATAAGCTCATTTGTTGAGAGAGCTCAGGGTCCCCAGGGCTCCCTGGAAAGAACATTGTGCTTTTCTGGCTTTCCTTATTGCCAAGCTGTGGCATCTACAAGAAAGAAAACAAAAATGGTGTATACTTGCCAAGTCATTAAGCTTTTTCTAAACTGCCCTTTCAATTGTATTGCGTACAAGCAGCAGACAACCCACAAATTATTTAACACTAAGTTCAGCATTCATTTCAAGAGACTGTTTGATATTGAGGGGGACTTGTGATACAAGATGAAAACCAGCGAAGACAGGCTAGTTTTACAAAAGCATCACCACATCTACGTCATTCCACCCTTTTTATGCTATTTTTCTTTCTTCCAAACAAGGTACCAAGGAAACAGAAGAAGGGGCTCTTGTTGTACACCTGGACTTGTCGCCTATGTTACTCCCTAGTCAGGCACTCCACCTAGGATGTTTTGATCTCCCAGTGTATGAAGAGTTATTGCTTCCCAGCGCTCAGGATTTCTGGTCTACAGCCTCCAGTCAGATTTTGACCAAATTTTACTAATATAGCCTTGGAAGGTTTTACTCAACACCCCACAGGGTTCTTCCAAAGCTCCTCTGTTCCCTGCTCATCATCTCAGGTCTCTTCTAACCTGTTTACTTATAGGAAGGGGTACATCAAATAACATGAAGTCCCAGGTCGATCTGGTTTTTGCAAACAAGATGTACTTACATTTTATGCTTTTTCTGAAATAGACCAATCAGCAAATTCTCCTGCAAGTAGTTTTAAGGAAGAAAGACCACCTGTGCAGGATACTTGAGTACCAAGGCGGGTAGTCATCTTAGATGTGTCTGTGCTAAGTAAATAATAGTAATGACAAAATACTTACAACCCATATCATGACCAATCTTCTGGACAAAAAAGGATCGATATTCCAGTGGGTGAATGGGAGAAACGTGATGTAGAACACTTCCTGACCCAAGGCGGCTGAAAACCGGAACAGGTAATAGTAGAAATAATTCTTCACAACGGGCTTTTCTATGTAAGCCTGTAAGACAAAGGCCAGGAGTTCTTGAGTTCATTCAGCATGTTTGGAAGAACCTTGCCTGAAACTCACCACCAGGGTGCTGCCTCCTCCTAATACAGTGGTCTCATTAACATCAGCCTGTATCATTGCTGAACATCTGTCAGCTCCGGCTTGTAAACAGAAGCATAGGAGACACAGGGTTTTTTGTTTGTTTGTCTTGTTTTTAAGATTAAATATATAGCATCAAAGGCAGACGTACCAGGAGAAGCTCAGAGTCTCTATCTTGTGTGTCTAGAAGGCTAGAAACCTGAAGGAGGTCCAAAGAGGGCCAGATTTAAAAAGTAGAATTTTCATGCTACTGAAAGTTATACACATTGCAAAACTGAAATGCAAACCCCGAATGCCAGGAGGGGCACACAGCATTAGACTGGGAGGCCTCATAAAGACTTATAGGCCTGCAATTTTGTTTCGTTTTATGCCAAGTCAGAGGTCTTAAGCATTTATTCTAGAGACATTCATCCCCTGCCTATAAGGTTCAGCTGCTACACTATGACCTGGGGATATTCTAGAGAGAAGGTGTGACAGGAATTCTTAGTCAGCTGAGGGGCATTGTGGAGGATAATTTGGAGGAAATACATTTTCAAAGGACTAGTGTTTTGGAGAACTTAAAAACAGCCAACAATACTTTTATATTTTAGGCATTAAAAAGGTGGCCTTGAAATTTTCACAAATACAGCTATACTCGATACTGTGGGCTCTCTGCCAGGTTTGCATCTCTCTTCTTTTCCTCTCTGAGAAGTTCTGGTTTTCATCCCAGCATCTCAGCCTCCCCAGTAGCATCCTGGAACCCAGGGGCAATGTTCAAGGCTCTTTGCATCAGGAGGGAATCTGGAGTCATCATAACCAACCACAGTTAGTGTGAGAATTTAGGCTCAAGTCAAGAATGCACCAGGACTGCCCTGAATATGGTTCCTGGTAGCAGTGGCATATCCTGCAGGTTAAAGAGGGAGGAGTCCTCACTGGTAGGGGTGAAACTTACTTCTAAACGAATTTAGAGAGAATGGACCTAGAGCAACTCTAAACAAGACAGACAATGATGCCTGTAAGGAGTTTTCCAGGTTACATCTCGGGTACATACATAACTAAATAACTTGAAAGCCAAGTTTTACCACTCAAGTCCTAGTTACAGGTACCCAAGTAGCATGGTAAGTGCTTATCTTTTTATAAACAGAATCTGAGATTCTGGGCCGGGCATGTGGTTCACTGACTGAAGCATTTGCTGTGCCAATAATCCCAAGTACATGAGTTGAGATCTCTAGAACCCATGTAGAGCCAAGCGCTTTCATAAACATCGGAAATCCCAGCACTCCCGTGGTAAGATGGAAGGCAAGAGACAGGAGAGCTCAAAAGCTCCTGGACCAGGGACCTACAGTACACAGCAGTGGGAGGAGAGGACGGATGCTCCAGGTTGTTGCACATGACCACCATGGCACAGGTGCAGGCTCTTTCACCAAACACAGACGCCATTTTAAAGTAGGAGAATTTGAGTTTCCCTTGAAGGAGATGTTGGTGTAGAGAGCTTTACTGTAGCTTAGGAAAGAACCAGAATTCTATTTCTTGTGTGTGTGTTGGTCTCCCCTGGGAACCACTACAGAGACAAGAACAAGGGTTAGAAATAGAGACAGTGGGTAAAGGGGGATGGGAAGAGGAGCATCAACTCAGAGAAAGGAATCCTCGCCCCAGATCCCTACTTCCCTGTTCCCAGCTTGCCATGTGCAAGGGACCCTTTAGCCCAGGTGTTTGGGCACTGTTTTGAGGTCCTGGTCTAGGAGACAAAGATCAGAATATCATGTTACAGACGAGAGTGACGCAGTACTGAACACGAACATGCAGGTTGACAGAAAACAGCTCTTAACATGTCTGAGTACTTGTCCTTGGAGTGTGACTTCTGTTTGTCCTTGGTGTGTGACTTCTGTACTGTGATTTTTCTTCCCTTCCAGTTTAATACATCTTAGGACTTTTTCTGTTATTAAAACAAATGCCAAATGCATTTTAGTTGCATATCATCTGTCACACAGCCAAATAAGAATCACTGTCTGGTAAACAAGGGCAATAAAATGGAAATTACCCCCACAGGTATTATTCCAGACTGCAAAATGTCATTGATTTTTCTCATTAGTGTGTTTTATGGATAGCTTGTGTTTTCCTGGGGCATTTTAGTGTGTGTGTGTGTGGTGTCTGTGTGTGTGTTTGTGTGTATGTGTGTGGTGTCTGTGTGTGTGTGTGTGTGTGTGTGATCTCAGTTTCCTAATCATATCTTTCCTGTTTGACCATGAATTCTCCAAATCCCACCTCGGTGGTCCAGGGGAGCTGCTGGTGTTTACAGGTAGCCCATCTTCTGCAAGGCTGCAGTAAGTGATTAAGAAGTGAGAAGGGACCAGGGTGGCTGCCCGAGTGAGACAGCCAGAGGCCAGAACAAATGGCTTCTTGACTCAGCTCTATCCAGGGTATCTGAGCAGTCAGTGTTTTGTTTCCTAAACTCGAATCCAGGAGTCCTAAAAGCCAAGAACAGTCACCCAGGTCGGTGTGTCTGAGTTATAAGAAAGGCTGACCCAGACAACAGAGAGGTGAATGTCCAGCAGACCGGGCAGCCTGCCCAGGCTTTCAGGGGAGGAACACCAGAGATGGCTTTTAGTCCAACTGAAGTGTGACCTTGGGGAAATCAGCTTGCCTTTCTGACCCTTGCTGGCCTTAATGGTGAAGGACGTAAGGGACACAGTAGACTGTCTCAGCTTACTTATTTTTAAGCATCTACCCGCAAGCTATGTCCCTCACCATTACTCTGGAGACCAAGTATTGCTGATTTCAAACTGATAATGCTGTGCCTGACCTGAGGGACTGCTGGGTGAGTGCCACCACACCTGGTCTCAGTTGCTTTTTACTGTATGATTAAAATGGTAGGAGGAGGAAAGAGCACATTAAATCAGACGTTGCCCCATACTGATACCTAACGACATAAGCCTGAATATCTGTCCTAATAGGTTGAGCATGAGTAAGGAAGGGCCTGGGGAAGCTGATTCAGGCCGCATTTCTCTTACTCCTCCAAAGCCCTCAGCAACATCCATCAGGGCAAGTTTGGCAATCAGTTTGAAAACCACTGAGCTTAGTGTCTCTTCCTGGTCTAGATCTCACCTTCATGTTATTGACCTTTAGCCCCAAGCACATGGGCTGTAGGTATTTCAACCTAACTTTGAGGTCGCTAAAGTGAACTCTGGAAGAACCTTGAGACAAGACCATGTTACTTGTCGGCTCCTTTCTCACATTAGAGCTATAAATGTCTTCTTCCAAAGGTGAAGTACAAGATGTTGCACTATTACAACAGGGCTAGAGGAAGTCCACAGTGAGATCACAGCTTGCAAGTGTAAGCAGGCCACTTTCACCAGGGGCAGTAGAAGGATCTCAGAGGCTGAGAGACACGAAACCCATCATACACTTGTTTTTAAATGACCTTAAGACCCAAAGGTCTTTTACAGAGCACACCAGCAGCACTCTGTCCTTAGCAATGGTTTATCAAAAGGAGAACATACTGTCATTTAACGTTCTTAATTGGGCTTTACTTTTTATTCTAGAACCAGGTAACAATTTATTCTACAACACAGAATGAATGCTCCATGATCCCGGCAGAATGTTCTAGAGCAGTGGTTCTCAACCGTCCTAATGCTGTGACCCTTTAATACAGCTCCTCCTGTTGTGGTGATTCCCCCAACCATAAAATTATTTCATTGCTACCTCATAACTTCAACTTTGTTGTGAATTGTAATGTGAATATAATATGCAGGATACCTGATATGTGATCCCTGTGAAAGGGTCATTTGATCCCTCAAAGGGTCTCGACCCACAGATTGAGAACCACTGTTCTATAGAAAGAGGACGACTTGAAGAATCCAGAAACCAAAACCAAACATGGATCAGTTACTTTCCTTGCAAGCAGATAGAACAAAGGGAAAACAGCTACTTCTCTCGACTATTTTTGTTGTTGTTGTTTTGCTTTGCTTTTTTGATTATGTGTGTGTGTGTGTGTGTGTGTGTGTATGTGTGTGTGTTCATGAAAAATAATAGGATCTTGGTGGTCACTGCAGTTGACACTGGCCTGGCTGAGAAATTTGAGTGTCCTTTCCTTAATCATGATTAATAGAATGTCAAATAAATGGCTGACCTTGTAAAGGGGAGGGTAGGTCACTGAGCCAGGTGATCAGGGCCTCACTCAGGTCAAAGGAACGTAAGATGCTGTGATTAAAGCCAGACTGGCTCACTGCTTGCTATCTGAATAGTGTCACATCAATCATATGATCTCATTAAGCCTCAGTTTACTCAGTAAATGGGAACAGTAACAGAACAAGCCATAAAAAGATGCTGGAAGGATTAAGGGAGGAAATTTCTCAGTGAAAGCTAGTTGTTACCATGATGATGATGATGATGATGATGATGATGATGATGACGATGATTAGTTGTGGTGATGGTTATAAGAGATGATGACCACAAAAATGGTGATGATGGTGGTGGCTGTAGTGAAAGCAGGGAAACCTTCAGCAAAGTGATTGAAATTCTAATAGACAATCAAATCACCATTTGTTAAAATGCAAATTGACCTGGGGTAGGACTGAGCTCCCAAGGGATGCATGTTGGTGGATATAGGTCACACCTGGAGTAATAAGGAGCAGGTGTGAAGGGTTTCCAAATACAAAACTAAGACTCAGATCCAATCTTCAGCCATAGAGGATGCAACAAGTAGAGATAAGAATGCAGGGTATTGCAACTAAAGCAACAGCTTAAAATGTTGGGCAAAATGAAGCCTCCAGGGGAATCCAGCCATAGGCTAAGTGCAAGAAGGGGCCACAGCCAAGCACCTTTCCCATAGAAGGTCACAAAGTAAGAGCTCACAAAACACACACTTAATTGAAATAGCAGAGGACTAACACATTAGCAGGATAACATAAGCTGACTTGGGGCTCCTGGCTTTGATTTGGAGAAGTTTACATAATTTCTAGATAATAAACCCAAAATTAGAAAAGAGGGGGGTCACAGGTTTGAAGATCAACCCTGCCTTCTCAGACCAGCATAATATAGGAAATAAGCCTCATTTGTTGCCCTACCAAGCCAATTTGTACCACCTCAGTCCAGGCCTAGAAGCCAGCCTCATGTGTGGGAGGAGCAGCTGTCATTAGGGTCTCTATGGCACTGTTTGCTTTCCACTTAACGAAAAATGAAATCTCATTTTTTCAAGGTGAAATAAAACCTAAGAGAAAAGTATAATATTAAGATCAACAACGGAAATTCTAAATTTTGCCTTTTCTAACCCAAGCTGGCTGAGCAGGGTTCTTCTGCCAGACTTAGCATTGTCTGCATTAATGGACAATATGCCTTAACCTAGCTAGGCCTCCAACTCTTTGTCATCAGTGCCAGGAAGTTGTTCCATTGATCCAAGCTCACCCAAGGTCATTCTCAAGGTAGGCAATTCTTCAGGGGCTTAGGATTATAGGAAGAGACTGGTGTCAGCTATGGGTTCCCGATAGATACTCAGTGGACCAAGAAGTCACTGGCAAAATGCCTTCCTGTGGGGAGTGGTGCTGCCAAAGACAGGAGACCAAGGGTTGAAATTCTCCATTGTTGGTTTTGCTGGTTCACGCTGTCTTCAGCCAGATTTTCTATGCAAAGCAGAGGCATGGGAAGGTCAAAGGTGAGAAACAAGATGCCCATGAAGTCCTTGGTCCTCCTGCTTTTCTGAGAGGCTAGGTTCAATGATGTTCTTACATCACACAGAGAGGTACTATAAGGTACCAACGTAGCACAGATATATGCCAGGTACAAGCTACTAGTGCCCAACACAAAATAAAATAAGGAAGATGGCAAGCCGTTTATAAGCCATGCCCTGTCTACAGACCATCTACTTACAGCAACCACTTCAGTGATGGGAGGTGGACAAGAAGCAAAATGGTTTCATTTAGCTGTCAGTCCCAGCATGACATAACAGACAACAGTGTGCTGTAGGAAGACCATCACTTGAGCATCAAAGGGAGGAGGCAGGCACTGACTCTGCTGGAGACTGCAGGCCAGAGGCAGACATTTAGTCAAAGGCCCCCTAAACAGAAAGTGGTCCTGTGTGCTAGGTGATGAGTGTGGGTGACAAGGATGACGTTAAATGCAGACACAACATCTAGTCAATGTTGGTCTGACACTGACACTTGAGGGAACAACAGCAAGTTCTCGGGAGTGTTTGTCATGGTTGTTTCCAGACTGAGGGGTAGGCTATCAAGGAATTCACTCTGTAGCTCAGGTTAGCCGCAAACTCCCTGGCCTCCTCTTGCTGGGATTATATGTATGTATAACCCCACCCTGGTTGTGGGAACATTTTTAAAGAGGTGAAGAGGGTTATGACTTAATCTATAGTGGGATGTCCCATTTTCATAGTTTCCTCTTATATCTTAAATTTAATAAGGATGACGTGGGTCACAGTTTAGTGGTCAACAGCATGGCACACTTAGAATGAGCCTGATCTCAAGCTCAAGGAGCAAAATGGTAAATAAATTAAAAAAAATAAATGTAGGGAAAATACACATTAGCAATGAAAATACACAAAAGCCATGGAGTAGTCACATTGATTTTGCCATGAAGCAGGCGTGTCTCAACACACATCTACCTGCTAGCACACTTCCAACACTTCTAAGTGATGGGTTTTTGTTTGTTTGGTTTTCGTTTTTGTTTTACATTGGGGAATCAAGGCTTTCTAGCCTGTAAGGAAAACAGAATGGAGATTACCAAGAAAGATGGCAAAGAAAAAGAAGGCGGGCAAAGCAGAAGGAAGGAGAGCATGCGAAGGTGTCGTCTCTCATCCACGAATCCCGCTTGGATTACAGGTGGGACAATCTAACTGGCATTTTCCCTGAGCACAGGTGATTAACATTTCAGGACAGTGAGACCCAAAGTCAATAAAAATGGAAGGATGACTTCTTCAAATGAAAGCTGGAAAGGAAACTACACAGCAATCATTTTCTTCTGCTTTGTTGGCCTTTGTCAAGATCCATTGGTCTGGGTCCAAGACTATCAGGGAGGGTGAAGGGGCCTGGGCATAGTGTGGCTTTTAAAAAAACGGTAGTTATATCCTTTGTACAATCCAACTGTGGTTCCCCACTGGCTGATCCTTCAGATATCAGCTCATCTTCTGAATACCTGAACATCCTCTGTCCTTTTTCTCAAGGAACACGGACTATGTTGAGCATCATTAGAATGGTAGGTAAGCCTGGGAATATCTCAACAGGAGGACACAGTGATCTAAGTCACCCATGACTTTGGGCCTGAGTCTGGGAATGGGCCTTGTTATTGAACACAAACTTGCTTCCTTATGACTTTTAAATCTCTGGGGCCTAAAAGCCAGAGATTTGGGCTTGCTTCAGAACAGAATGGAGGAATGGGTAAGGAAAGTGTGACAGCAATGCACAGACTTTTCAGAGGACAGAGACCTGAGCCTCTGCAAGAGCATTCCCTCTACAGACCAGAAAAGCAATGTGGGGTGGCACACATAACAGAAATAACCACTGCCAGTTCTAAAGGGAGAGAGAGCCAGCTGTCCTTCAGACTTCCAAAACGTCTTAGGACTATTTTTCAAAACATTCTGGATCCGCTGAAACCCAAAACACTTGTGCCAAACATTTTTCTATTTAATTGTTAAGCCCTTGTGTGTTGGGGGGATTTTGTTGCAGATGTTTCTGATTTGCTCATATTAACTTATCAAAGTGACATTTGGAAGATGGAGATGATGTTCAAGAAGGAGTCATAGGAACTTAGGTTCATTAGTTCTAACCTGGAAAATACCATCCCCCCCAAAACGCATGCACACCCCCCCCAGAGAGACAGAGACAGAGACAGAGACAGAGGTGGGGTGCAGAATGAAGAACACAGACATGGTAAGGTTGGCTGTCTCCTCCAATGTCCCTACTTGGTCTAATTCCCTCTAAAGAAGTACCTATGACCAAACCCAGGGCTTTGCAATAGTAGGCAATAGTTGTACCATTGAGCACTACCCATCCTTCTTTTCCTTCAATCTTTTCTCCATCCTTTCTTCTTTCCTTGGTTTGGTTTGGCTTCAGTTTTTTGCCATTTCAATAAAGCCCCATCTGGCCTCAAACCCTCCTATCTCAGCCTCCTAGTGAGGATTACAGGTGTGTGCCATGACACCCATCTTCAGTCTTCAAAGACATTTTCTAAAGCTTTAAAAGAAGCCATTGACGTATAAGAAAAGTTATTCAGACACATGTGAGCTTCTCTCCTTAATGATCTTTTGCCTGTGATGGACTTAAAAGCAAACATTTAAATTAATAGTAACAGACCCAAAACCCAATAAACTCAATGCCAAAGTCGAGGTTTTATTAGAGGACTTCCTGCTTCCTTCTTGGCTACAGAACTTCTAGCTGGCTATTTTCTTTATCCAAGACTAACATGGGAGAAGTGTGTGTAACATAGAGAAGGAGGTAGCATAGAGGTAGTTGAGCTGTGGGACACCCCTCACCCACATCTTAAATCTCCCCTCCCCTTCCGACAGCTCTAAAGCAACCCAAGTTGGTAAGCACAGGATTTAGGAAGCATTTTTCCTCTCTGGCCCATCTCACCCTCCCAGGGCTAAGACTTATCACTCATTATCTGGCAGTAGACATCCTGGTGGAGCAGGGATACAGCAGACTGGAAAGACCACGAATGAAATGGGAGAGGACATTTTGTCCGGAGGGTCTGGCCTTACCCACATCCCTCCTAAGTCTTTTCTACATGGAAAACTTGGAGATATCCCCCATCAACTTCCTCCACATTTTCAAACTGTCATTCCCCACTGGAAGGGTGGGTCCAAGGAAGCTTAAAATCACTAGTCACAAAAATAAACTCAGGAAGAGCTTTGAAATTGTGTGTACACACAGAAAAGAACACCAAAGAGACAGCATGCAGTGGGGTGGGGGGTGGGGGACCATGACCTCTCCACCCAGCCTGTTATTGACCCTCTGATTTCTTTGTGCCTTGCGACTTATTTTTTAACTTTTTTTTTTGAGATGAAAGTTTGGGCCTTTCATATCGCATTTTCTTCCCTGGTATCTGATTACAGCAACTTGCTATTTTCTGATTAACACATTTCACTTGAAAAACATCTGAAAATTCAAAAACAAAACCAAAATTACCCATTGTTCTCCTCCTCAGACTTAGCCTCTTTGAAAATTTCTCCTGCTTCCTCCTCATGCAAAGCTGTGTGCAGTGACAGGCATTTTCAACAGTTGTGACTGCATTTGTCTTAGATGTTGTAGTATTACTTAACATACCCCAAACATTTCATTAGGTCTGAGGATATTTTTGTTTTTTTTAAGACAGGGTTTCTTGTATAGCCCCGGCTGTCTGGGAACTCACTCTATTGGCCAGGCCGGCCTCTACCAGTGGCCATGTCAGGGGAGCAGCAGGTAGTAACTGGGGGTGTCAGCCCACCAGGAGGCAAGTCACTGATGGATGAGAGGCCTTAAGTTCAGACAGGCAAGGCCCTGAGACCACAGCCTCCGGAATGTCTTTTGCTCCTGCCGTGTCTTTGCGTGTTCGCTGCTACCATCCGTCTGGTATCCTGCATGGTGTGGATGGGTCTAGGAGATCCCCACTGCCTGTAATGTGGTGTGATTATCTCATGGAAACACCCCATTCTACTGGGCATTATTGTGAATTGTTATGAAGATGATTTCTTCCCAAGATGTACTGTCTAACTGATGATAATAGTAATGTCACTTTAAATAGAGTTTTGATGGTTGAAAATAAATACAAGGAAGTATCACACAGCTAGGGTTTATAAGTTTCACCTAAGTAGCTGTATAGATCGCAGTTCAGATTAATGATTAAGGAAAATAATTGAGTCCCAGGAGCCAGGCTGGCTCAAATTCTTTTAATATTTAATTCTTTTAATATTCACAGGTTTTGTTGTGCATTGTAGCTGAAACGAAGCCTTAAAATAGCTTCAAGTTAGATTAAGATGTTTTGATAATATTTTTGACATGAAAAAGACCCTAGGAAGCAATTTAAAGTTCACAAAGGCACACTTGAAAAATAGAATGTAACCACATTGTGATTTTTATATCACCTGAAAGATTTTGTTGGGGTATATAAGCTGCAGAGGAAAAATAAAGAATCAAAATAGAGAATAGACATTAGAGAATACAGAAGAATAACAAAGAAAAAGGAAACCATCAAGAGCGTGTGAGTGTCTTTACCCTTACTCTCTCAGATAAAAAAAAGTCGTAGTACACTGATTCCATGGATTTCCTCCCAGCCCTGCACTGCTGGAGGCTGGTCCCCCAGGCAGTGGTATCCAACAATCTCAGAGATCTGCCAGCCTCTGCCCCCCCACCCCTCGAGTGCTGGAACGCATTTTACATCCTGGTGTTGACTCCACTTTTGCTGTTGCACTTTCTCTGTCTCCCTTGTACTGGAGGAGCAGAGGCTGGCTGGAACACACAAGAAGTCTCGAGTCACTAGTGGCTACATGGGGATGACTTTTTTCACCTAAGACACTTCCTGCTAGAGGTCCTTGCCCACATCTGCTGGAGCACATGGAAGTACCATAGTTTCCAGTCTTTTTTCTCCACCTCACTCTCTTTCACATCCACACTGATGGTGTCCCCCTGCTTGAATCTTTTCAAGAACTTAAGGTCTCTCATTGGTGTTTTCTGCCTCTTCACTGCTACAATGTTTCACTATGTAGCGTAAGCTAGTCTCGAATTTACCATCCTGCTGTAGCCTCCAGAGCAGTGGTTCTCAACCTATGGGTCTTGACCACTAGAAAACAGATTTCTGGTGGAATCCCCAACCATAAATTTATTTTCATTGCTACTTCATCACTGTAATTTTGCTACTGAGAAGCAGCATCTCAGATCCTAAGACCATTGGAAATGTTTTCCGGTGCCACCCACAGGTAGAGAACCACTGTTCCAGAGCCTGCAGCACTATGTCACCATATAGACCTGTTAGCTTTCTCTAGGGGTACACTTTAAGGTCACTGAAGGTCCACAGCTCAGGCATTCTGTTGAAGAAATGAAGAGTGACTTGGGAATAGGAGCTGGCTAGAACATTGGCATAGGCAGAAGGACCACCCTTATTCCTCTTATAGCAGGTGAGGCCAAGGCCTCTGTGGTTTAGAATCCATGAACCTACTTAACTTGCTGCAAAAACCTTTGGCTGAGTTAAATACAGAACAGAACCTCACAGGGCATGGATGTTGTTACACCTTGAACCCAACGGTTCACAACCAAGTTAACATACTGTGGCGAATCAGACACACCGTAGATGCTTAATCAATGGTAGGTGTGCTCGCATTATTTTTATTAATGATTTCAAAAGGTTATCTGCTCTTGGTGGGGTATACAGCAAAGGAAGCACACAAATTAAATAGAAGAAAGAAAGCAATCAGGTCAGAAGAGAAGGAGAGAAGGAAGTCATCCTGAAAGGGCAACTTGGATTTTGACACAAACTGGAAGGGGGAAGGATTCTCTCTCTCTCTCTCTCTCTCTCTCTCTCTCTCTCTCTCTCTCTCTCTCTCTCTCTCTCTCTCTCTCTCTCTCTGCCTGCATGTGACCTCTGAGTGCTCCTTCCCACTTCCTATCTGAAACAAAAACTGAGAACTCTGGGAGCCTCGTGGTCCATTCAGAAGATGAGTAACACTTGTGTCTGTGTCAGACCTTGGCTTGGCCATGTGGGACTTGATAATAGTTATTTAGGAAGAAACCACAGGAACAAAAACAATTTGATGAAACCCAGAGAAAGTGAGTCTTTCTTCCATGCTTGTCGACTGAATGCCACAGGCTGAGTGCTGACCCACCCTGAATTAACCCGCAGGCTCTGAGTTTCAGTGAAGCCCTGTCACCACCAACATAGCACACTTGGGATTCCTGCTCAGTAAACACAGACTGCGTCCTACACCTACGGAAACAGACCTTGGGGTTGGCCAAATGTGCCAAATGTGGTTCTCATTTCTCTCCACAGGAAGACACTTTCCAGAAAGTCCTGACTGACCTCAACTGATGACCCTGATGGTCAGAGTACTATGACTTGGCCGTAAGGAAGCAAATTAGACCTTGATGGCCTATCTATGGTGTCTCTGTACATGAAGGGAAGACAAAAATTCAGGATGGCCATGGGTTCAAAGACTCGGAAGGGAAAATAAAAAGAACATTTGAACTTTCAAAGTCAGAATGGCTGATGGAATCAGGGGTGGTAGTACAAGATTTTAGTCCTAGCATCCAGGAGGCAGAGGTAGGTGGATCTGGGGGAGTTTGACACCAGCCTGGCCTACATAGCAAGTTCCAGGTCAGTCAGGGTTACATACTGAGGACCCTGTCTCAAAAACAAAACAAAACATAGGGAATGGCCAATGGAGGTCCAAGTACACAGAGCCCCACCCACATCCTGCCCTTTCTACAGCAGAGAGAACATGCTATATTAAGCCAGTTACACGTCTGCTAAATGACTGTCAGTCACGGGGGTTCTCTAGTTAAAACGATGAGTTCAGCAGCATCTAAGTCCTTGTCCTTTGAAGTGTGGCTTCTAGACAGCAGCATAGATGTCACATACAAATTCACAGTCATAGTTCTGTTTGGACCTACAGAGTTCCTGGGAATTGTAGGGAGGGTCTCTGGTGCTTTTCTCACACTAAAAGACCAGTGTGTGAGCAGAACTCTACTGTCTCCACTGAGAATCCAATACACTCCAGAACACACCAAATACTGGTACGGCCGTGAACACAAACATGCCTACAGGTGCTGTTTTGTTCGTTTCATTTTATTGACATTCTGGGGCTCCAGAGCTCGCTCCACTCATACAAGAAAAGTTCTGCACAGGATATACCCCCAGTCTTCAGGCTGTGTTTCGTAACTGTCAGCTGGACATGGCATGGCTTTTGCTGTGATTACTTGTCAGAAGTGACCCTCTGGCTGGAGAGACAGCTCAGTGCTTGCATTTATGTTCAAATTTGCTTCTCAGAATCCAAGTTTGAAAAGCCTGCCTCTGCCTCCCAAGTGCTGGGATTAAAGGTGTGTGCCACCATCAGAAGTGGATCTTAAAGAGCAACTCTGTCCAGTGTTGTCCCTCCCCAGGTTTATATGGAATGGCAGGAAGCCAAGTTTGTTTCCAGAGGAAGTGATGAAAGACAGCCCAGTCAGTGCTCCTTAGAGAACACCACAAAGCCAGCTCTGGCCATCTCCAGCATCTACATGGATTCTGTCTGTGGTTTAGAAGCTCCACTTTGACCCTACTTTCAGAGCAAGTCCTTCTGTGGGATTCCTCACAGAGCAAGGCCAGTCTTCTAGATCCTTCTCTGTGACCTTAGCATTCCTTGCTCAAATGCTCAAACCCATACGCCATACCTGCTCATGTCACACAGTTCAAGTCAGGTCTAAGATGAACAACAGTTCTGCCTCAGTGGGTGCTGCTCTAGACCTGAGACCTAAGCTGCCTGAAGAATGTACTGGAGAGTTCCATGTCCTATCCTAAATGTGATCCTGGCCTCTCTAGCCAACAACATTCCCACAGGGAATTCTAGAGTTCACGGACTATGAATTCTAACCCAGCTTCCCAGTTTGAATAGGTTAAGGTAGGAAGCCAAGAATAACACAGCCATCAGTTAGTTGCTCAGTAAAAACTGTTTTTGAGCCATGGAGTCTACTTGTGGTGTACTTGTCTGCCATCCTGTATGCCTCATGTTTGGAAAACATGGTAGTTAAAAAAGAAACAGGAAATAGAGAACAATAGAAAATCCACTGAAGAGTTTACAGCATTAATAAAATATAAGGCTCCGCCTAGGCTACTTTTATGCTTTTGAAGGATGGGAAGAGAAAAATTCTCTGACCAAAAAAATGCAGGTCCCTGGAGACTGATTTTTAATCACTGCAGCTCAAGAAGAATTGAGGGGAGGGAGAAGGGTTTAACTGCCAGAGTTGAAAGACCCTTTCACGGTTCTTTGATTCTTCTCAACTAATAATTTGGTGACAGGACCCAGAAGGGACAATTTTGTTCTTGTCGTCACATGCAACCCACAACTTAAGCAGGAAAAATAACCTCTCCTGCTGTGTGTCTTCAGAATAGCTTTTGCGCCTATGAGCAGCGAAGCCATGGTCATGTTCACATCATCTCTCGCCTCGTGAGCAGAGACGCCGCTCGTGCTGGGTACTAAGAGGGCTGACTCTCTTACTTGTGGATCCCGAGGACATGCCATCCCAGCCACTCAAGACTTTTTTGCCATCTGGATTCCTTGTGAGAATATGCCACGTTTTCTTTGTAGGATTAAACTTAAATGCAGTAATTTGTACTATGCTCGCCTCAGAATTCCAATTGTATTTGCAGATGGCATGCTGAAGGTGCTAGGGCGAATGAGCACAGGTAAGGAGGGATTTTGCAAGTCACTGAAAGCTGTGCTGTCCAATATGGTAGCCACACGTGACTATTTAAGTTTAATTCTGTGAGAAAGAGTCCAGTTCCCCTCTCATGCTGGTCACATGTGACTAGAGCTCAACAGCCACGTGTGGACATTGGCTACCAGTTTGGACAGAGGGGTACAGAACACAGACAGGGTGTGCTGTGTGTGAGAATGTTGACAATTTCTTTGTGGTTCCACCAAAGCCACCTTCACTCACTGAGTTATCAGTATTGTGATTTCTCAGGGCGACACATTTGTTTTGTCAATAGAAACCATTCATTATATTTTGTTGTTGTTTTTGTTTTTGTTTTGTGTTTTTTGGTTTTTCAAAGAAGCTTATTATATTACTTATGGTACATGTGTTTGTATTTGTGTGTGGATGTGTGTGGTGTGTTTTCATGCATATACGAGTGCACATGCATACACTCGTGATATGGCATGTGTGAAGAGGTCAGAGGACTAACTGATTCTCTCCTTCTACCCTGTGGGTCCTAGGGACTCACTGAGCCATCTTTTTCTTTTTTTTTAAAGAATTTATTTGTCCTTTGACAATTTCATTCACATATATAATGGATTCTGATTACTCAGCGCCCACCCTGTCTCATCTCCCTCCTACTCTAGTCAACCCTCTCCCCTCCCTGCAGGTTCCTTTCACACACCATGTCGTTTTGTTTTGTTTTTGTGATCCAGTGAGCTTACCCAGGGTTGTCTGAGTGACCATGGGTTTGGAGCCATACAGCAGAGTCTGGTGGAATCCCCGGTGAGCACACATTTGAAGATAACAACAGCCCTCCAAATCCATCAGTAGCCACTAGTTCAGCAGGGAGGAGCAGGGCCTCACAAGTCTCTCCTTCATCTGTGACTGGCTGAAAGCTTTGGAGTATGCACACACATGGATCCCCTTCCTGGGATATTAATTACTAGTGGGGAGAGTTCCAAACTGGTCTGTTTGTACGATGTACACTGGTTAGTCAATTGCCTGGGCAAGGCAGTGAATCTATCTGGGCCTTGACTACAAAAGGAAACTAATGTATCTATCTCACAGAGTAAGTCTCTTCCAGAGTTGTGAGAATTAAGTGTGTCACTGCGTGTGAACGATGTGGGTGGTGTCTGCCATTCACAATCTGCTGAGGAGATGCAAGAGGAAGGTGGAGCACAATTATGTCCTCATTAAACAGCAGCTGTGCGAAGGGGCTTCCACAAAGGCCCAGCTCATGTGGAGTGAACACGGAAGCAGGCTTTCAAACATGCCGCCCTTATTTCTCACTCTCCATCCTTTGTTTCCTTTTACCTGAGACAGCAAAGCAAAGGCGCTAAGAGCATGGGCAAGCAAGCATGAGATTCTGAACCTCGGATGTGAGCAGGGTCACTGGGTTTGGAGGTTACAGAATGGCTAGAGCCTAGCACACTGCTCTATGGATGTGGCCCTACAGTGTCAAGCCAGCTGCATGGACAGGAACACAAAAGATTTGGGCCCCTGTGTGCATCAAGATGATTCTTAGCACCCTTGTTTCTGGGAGACGAGGCAGCTAGAGAGTGTCCTGTGTGGTCACAGAGTTTTCTATGGGATCAATGTGACCTTCAAAGTGTTCTTTATTGATATGAATGGTGATCTGCACCTTTTTGAGGTTCAGTACAGACCTTAAGCACTAAGTGGATACCATTTTATAAGTACTCTGAAATTTTTCCTTCTGTGGGGGTTCTTTTTTAAAAAATCACCCCAATTCCAGCTCACCCCCAACTCATCTCTTTAGCATGGCTTTTATTTGTTTAATTAATTGTTTAGTTAATTAGTTAGTTTAATTAATTAATTAATTATCTTAAAGTGAAGAAACAGGGAGTAGAGATGCAGCTCCAATTAAGAGAATAAGAATACACTGTGCATTCGTGCAAAATACACTTTCCAAGTTGTGAAAGAAATATGCACAGGGAGTTGATAGCAGTCAACCAATATGAAGCAACCTTAAATGTTCGAGGGAAAAAAAGGGAGAGAGAGAGAAAGGGAGAGAGGGAGAGTAGGGGAAAGAAACACTTCCACTGGTGTCTGAGTTCTAGGACGAGTAGAAAAACTAGAAACCACAGTGGCTCTTCTTGTGTCTCTCTCACTGCAAAAACTCAAGGGCTTGCCCCACCCCCCATCTCCCTTCATACAACTTTCTCCTTAAGAGAATGCATGACTAGTAAGCAATTGGACTTCTGTTACAGGTCCCAGCTAGGAACTCTTTCTACCTTTGTGGTCAGAAAAGCCTGTCTACCTGTCTGTAGGTAGCAACTGGCTTATTCTCATCTATGCCCAGTTCACTTTACAGAGGCAGTATTTTTAGGTATTATAGGTAATTTAGTAACTTATAACTAAGTAAGGATGGAAAGGAAAGTCAAAGGGGGGTCTCTTGTGTCTGTGGGGAAGTTCCTCATTTAAAAGAGGAATTCTGCAGCCCACACACATGCTTCAATTTGACCCAAAGCTCATCCTCTCCTTGCCAATCGTGCCAATACCATCTCACAGAGCAGAGGTCACAAGTGGATGCTAGGCACCCAGATTTGCAATGTACATGTATATGCACACCTGGCCTCTGAATCATTGGTTGCTGAAATCTGAAAGCTCCCCAACCTTGAGTCGCTCTTGAGAGCTGCATTTTGGCAACAGCACGCATTCCCGCAGGAGCTGTGACAAGAACTGACTGGCACAAATATGGGCTATGTTTTAAATTTTATTTAGTTGGGGTTGTTTCTCTCTCTGCGTGTGTATGCATTTTATATGTGTGTACAAATGTGCAGGTACATGTGTGTGAAGGTATGTACACATGTGTGTGCAGGTTTGCATATATATTCATGCATGTGTATGTATTGATTTATAAGAATAGAGGAGGGTAGCATATGTGTGTAGAGGCCAGAGAATAACCTCAGGCACTTTCCACTTTTATTTTTAAACAGGATCTCTCACTGGCCTGGAACTTGTGGAGTAAGTTAGGCTGGGGCCAGTGAACCCCAACCCACCTTTCCAGCATTGGGATTCCAAGCACATGGCTGAAATTGTTTTATGTGGTTTCTGGGGATTGAACCGAGGTCCTCATGCTTGTAAGGCAAGCACTTTGCTAGCTGAGCTATCTCCCTGGCCCTTTTTAGTTATTTTGAGACAGACTTTCTATGTAGTACAGTTGACTTTGAAGTATTATCTCCCTGCCCCGCTCTCCTGTGTGCTGGGACACAGACCTGTGTCACCACTCTTGGTGCAAGACTATGCTTTCAGAAGGAAAGACGTATGGGGCGAAGGGTGTAGCTCAGTGCACATGGGGCCCTAGCTTTCACCCTCAGCAGTGAAACACAAAAGTACAGAAGGGTGTAGCTCAGTGCACATGGGGCCCTAGCTTTCAACCTCAGCAGCGAAACACAAAAAGTACAACACGCAATCCACATGAATCAAAGTCATAAACTTGACTCTTTTTGTAGGTAGACTTTGCAATCCTAGGCGTCAGCTCATTTAATTTGTGTTTGTCTACCTTGATGGAAAATATGAAAACCTGTGATCAGAGTGCCTGAAGTGGACGGTGCTGTGACAAGTTCAGTGTGATCATTTCCCCCTTTTCTGCACACCAACCTCCCTGTCTATGGTCTGTTATGGATGGTTCGCTTAGACCATCTGGGTTGAAAGGGAGAGAGACAAGACAGACCCCAGTTGGGAGACAGCCTCTGTAGTCATGTCACAAACAAGAACACGTTTTCACAAGCTCCACCAACAGGAATTCTCCAGCCTCCCTCTGTAATTCAGTCCTAATGTTGAGCAACCTTCAGCATCAAGAAACTCTGCCATAAATAACCCCAATCCTTCACGCAGCTTAAACCCATTTCCTCCTGCTCTTGGCTCACTGGAGATGGGGAACAGCTGGTCACCAAGCTCTTTGTCACTGGCTGATTGGCTCCTGGCTCTGGACCACTGTCATAATGAGGAGTCTGACTGGTTCCATATTCTGCTGTCTGCACAAGCATGTAAACCAGGGAGATAAAACATGCTGCATGCTGAGCTTCAGAGACACGCCATCAGGGGAGCCTCAGCCCTCGTCATGTCACCAGGCTGTTCACAGTCTATAAAATTTCGAGTGTGAGACTCCCGCACAGAAAACATCATGTTTCTCTGAGGCTTGTTCCACGCTGAGAACATAACACCAGATAATGGAGGGTCTCCTGATGGTAGCAATGTACACAGCATGGAGTGGGCATTTATTAAGTGCTTTCTGTATGCCCATCATCTGCATTATCTCCCACAGTCTTCATAACGCCATACTATGAATGAGGACTAATCCTACTTTGTGGGAGAGGGAAGTTTACTCCAAGAGGCTAGCCTGTCTGTGTTTATATGCTACCAAGTGAGACAGCAAGCATTACAACCCAGACCAGAGACCTGTGGTCTCCTTACCATTCCTCATCCAGCACAAGAACCAGGTGTTGGTAAATGTCACAGGGCTTGCAGCATGATAGAAATGGAGTCATTTGTTTCATCAACCTGAGTTGGTCAGGAGAAACCAAGAAGTTATAGGGGGCGTGAAATGTGGTGCTCCTCACACAGAACAAAAATAAAATTCAAAAGGACTGTGCTGGATTCTTTCCATATAAAATCCATCAGGAGACCCCAGTCTTGCTTAGAAGGAGATGCTAAATGATTCCCAATTTTTCAGCTCTGTGAGGAATTCCTGAGCATATGTTTCACAGGCATAAATCAAAAGTTAGGTGTGGCCAGACACCAACTGGTCATTTTGGATGCTGTTCTGCCTCAGTGTCCTGGCAGTGAGAGTTGTTATTCATGGTGTTAGAGGTATATTCTCTCCCGTTTGCTTGCTTTTGTCCAGTTATAACTGAGTTTCCTTGCTACACATATTTCTACCTGTCACTGGACTAGAATGAGTCCCTTAACAACAGGAGACTATTCTGAGAAACATATTGTTAGTCAAGTTTGTCACCCCATAAGTGACATAGAGTGTACTGGAAGGTTCAGGTCAACCACTTGACATTATCTCCAGAAGTCATCAAGACACTCAGTAAACAGGGAGTTGGAGAGATGACACAGTGGTTACCAGAACTTGCTGTATGAGCGTGAAGACCTCAGTGCCCACATAAACTTAGCATGGCTGCATATGCCTATAACCAAAACACAGTGCAGGGCAGAGATAGAAGGATGCTTGGGCTGGCCGGCCCCTAGTCCAGCTACAAGTTCAGTGAGAGGCTCTGTCTGAAAGTGATAAGATGGTGAGTAATAGAATGGAATGCTGGGTGTCTTCCTGTGACTTCAGCATGTGCTTATGCACAGGCCTCTACTTATATACACACATACACTCTATCCTCGCACATTTGGTAAGCCTGAGGCACACACAGATGAGTTAATGTAACATCACGTACTGTACTTCAGCCAACTTGTGTTGTGTGTGTGTGTGTGTGTGTGTGTGTTGTGTGTGTGTGTGTGTGTGTGTGTGTGTGTGTGACAGGTTCTTGAGATGCAGCCCTGGCTAACCTGGAACTCACTACTTAGACCAGGCTGGCCTTGAACTCACAGAGATCTACCTCTGGAGTGCTGGGATTAAAGGCACGGGCCACCACATCTGGCAAAGATTTTCTTTCATTTTTAATTATGTGTGTATCTGACATGGGGAGGTGTACTTGAACACAGGTAGCTACAGAGGCCTGAAGAGGGTGTCAGATTCCTTGGACCTGGAGTTACAGGCAGTTGTGAACCACCTGGCACAGGTGCTGGCAACTGAACCCAGATCTTCTGCAATAGTAAATGCTCTTAACTACTGAGCCATCTCTCCAGCTTCCATAGTCAACATTGTAATAAAGAGACAAGTAAACATTAAAAATAATGATTAAAACAATAAAGTGTAATAAGGCATGATGGTCCAGTCCCATAATCCTAGCACTGAGGATACTGAGCTAGAGGATGGCCAACCTGAAGTACATAAGCAAGAGTTCTATCGCAAGACAGATCGTAGTAAACGCATAACCATTACAATGTCAGTTATTACCCTTGTCAAGCATTATGTCCTCCCTACAGTGGTCACATTGTACTCTTATGTGAGCAGTGAGCTCATTCACAAGCACTATTGCAAATACCAGGGATGCGTGACAATGGCCGCTAAGACAGCTACAAGATCTCTAGGTGGCGGGGATTTCTCAGCACCATCGTAAGTTTATGAAACCACTATTATCTATGTCATCTTCTGCAGACGATCAAAACAAATTCACTAGTCTATAAGCACAACAGCAAAGGGAGGTTGCCTGCCATATTTACTGCTGTATGCTGTATGCCCAGCTCAGCATCTGATATGTGGTGAGCACTCAATGAGCATCTGTTCTCATTGGGGGGCATTAGACTGAAGCACCTGTGTGGAGCACAGTAAAGAATCGTGTTGCCCACTTCTCGTGGCGTTTTCGCCCCCCAGCCACCTGTTACTTAACTTTGCCTCGTGGGTCTTATTTGCCAAACTGAGTTCCTGTAGAGTTAGGCCACAGCTACTTCGATCCCCTTTCTTGAACATTGAGGCTCCAGCTTGTACAGTCACACCTCATGAGTGTCCCAGCGGCTCAGCGTAGCACAAAGACACTATTAAATGCTTACTGGATACAACCCACCTCCTTTTGACTTGCTAGCAGGACTCAAACTGAAACCATAACTCAGGAGATGTGCTGAGTCAATACCGCACAATATGCCTTTACTTTCCCATATTCCCTTGGAAGGATGGGATCCAGGGACCATGTGACTCAGTCCTGTCAATGAGAAGCAGGAAGGAGAGCGCTCATTTGGTTATGCTTTTAGTTTCATTTATGAAAAGCATATAGACACCAGGTGTGGCAGTGAACTTCTATATCCCAGCAGTCAAGAAGCTGAGATGAGAGTGTCATGAGTTTAAGGCCAGCCAGGGTGATACAGCAAGAGCCTGCTAGCAAAAATAATAAAGACTAACTGAACACAAAAGAGAGAGATGCAGAGAGGGCTTTTCATCTGTCACTATATCTTCTTCCAAACCTGATCATAGTTCTGGTGTCTGAGCAACAAAACCTGACTTAGTATCACGAGACAGCTCATCTTAGTCTGGAGGAGCTGAAAAAGCAAACAGTCTGAGTCTTCGGTGACTTTGTGGAAGAGGGGGACAAACCTCAGCACTCACCAATCTCCAGACTTCTTGTCATTGAATAGGGAAAAGTTCAAGCAACTTTTAACATTGCTTACTTCACCCAGAGCCAAATTTCTTAACTGATCTGAGTTTAAAATCTTCCTTCACAACCTTTCCCACCAACATTCTCATTTACATCAACATCATCATCATGTCCCACATACTGAGTGATTAATATTTCAGTATGAAGAACAGTTAAGATATCCATTGGTAAGTCTTGCCATATAGGGTTCACTTTAAAGGACAGAGCAGACTTTAAGTGAATGACAAGATAAAGTGTGATAAATAGTGGACTGGAAGTATGATATTATATATAGTCATCTTGTTAGTTACTTTTCTTGTCAATTTAACAAAATAGGAACAGAAACAGTACTTGAAGAGGATATTGTTTACTTTGTTCATAGTTGGGGAGATTTGGTCCATGGTGGCATGGCCCTAGGCGCCAGGGCAGAAAATGATGACAGCAGTAGCTGTGAAAGGGAACAGTCATTCACATCACAGTAGACAAGAAGCAGCACACAGAATGCTGGTGTTCTATGGGCTTCTACTTTCCCCCTTTGTGTTCTGTCTGGGTTCCAAGCCCATAGATCAGCTCCATATCAAAGGTGGGGGATCTTCCTGGCTCTGTTAGTCTTCTCCAGACACATCCTCGTAGACACACCAAAAGTTGCACATCATCATTTTCCTAAGTGAGTCCAAACCCAGCCATGAAAATGAACCACCAGTTTATCAGTGTATTAGAAATGAGTATTTATTTATGTGGAACAAAGTTCAACACATGCTAATTAAAAACAGGGTTGGAAACTATTTTTGTTAATGAATCTAGCATACCCATCTTTGACTAGACACTTTTCTGCTCTTCCTCTCCCCTTGTGTATTGACTAGTGTGATGTCAGCTTGACCCAGATTAGTCACCAAAGAAAAGAAAGCCTCGAAGGAGAAAAAGCCTCCATAAAACACGGCGCTAAGGTATTTTCTTAATTAGTGATCAATGGGGAAAGTCCAAGACCATTGTGGGTGGGGCCACCCTAAGAAAACAGACTGAGCAAGCCATGCTAAGCAAGTCAGTAAGCAGTGCCCCTCGATGGCCTCTGCATCATCTCCCGCCTTCAGGTTCCTGGCCTGCTGAGTTCCTGTCTTGATTTCCCTTGATGAAGAACTATGATATGGAAACACTAGCTGAATAAACTCCCCCCTCCACTTGCTTTGGCTATGGTGTTTCATCATAGCAATAGTAACCCTAACAAAGGCACCTTGTCAATTTTGTCTTTTTGATGTCCCTTCCACATGGCATGCTTCTTCCCACAGCTGCTCCTTCACTGTGTAGCTCTCTACGTCTGGTATAGTTTCTCCAACTTCCTGGCTTACTAAACTATTTACATTCCATAGAACCCACCACTCATCTTGTCCCATAAGACTTGCCCAGAATGGAGGTCCTAGCTAGTGCATCAATGAGGCAGGTGATCAGTCCATCTAGGTGGCCAGTGGGAAGATTTTGAGGGGACAAAGTTCAAGGCTTCAAATTCTACAGAGGTGTTGCAGAACAACAGCACAAAAGCCCTCCATACTCATCAGTAGTTCAACAACAGTGGCTTTGTGGGACTTAGTCATACTACAGAAACTACAAGTCTCTACCATAGAGATAACCACTTGACCATTAGATGGGGGCACCTTAGCATTTGGTGTAGCAAGGGGCTTCTGGTCTTGGAATTCTGTTTTCTTCAGAGTTTTCTAGACCAAAAGTAAGTAAAATGCCTACCCAGGCCATGCAAGTGATGCAGATCAACAGTGCCATTTCCGAAGGAAGAGAAGAGTGAGTGGTGGGGACTGTGAGCATGCCATGCAGCAAGCAGGCCGCTGCAATTGCAAACAAGCCTCCTGCACTGCTGCAGAATAAGCCAGTACCATAACAGTGTATGCTTCCTTAAAAGAGAGGACGAGGAACAAGAGGAAGAGGAAGGGAGGAGAACAAGGAGGAGGAGGAATGGGAATAGGAGGAGGAATTGAGGAGGCAGCAGTAGCAGCAGCCGCCAAGAAATCTAACAAGGTCCCACTACGAAACCCGCATGTGAGTAAAGTATGTCTGTGGTCAACTTTTGATCCACCAGACCTAGGCTTGTGGACCCTGTTCTGTGGCTTAAGGGGGGGTCACCTCATACGAGTTAGACTCTTCATAGCGCCCCCACAAATGCAATGTTCATGTCCCAAGTAAGACAATCCAGGGTGACCTCTTTCTCAGAAGTACAAAGTTCAGAATCTGGAAGGATCCTCCTTTCTGGTCACTGAACAGTTAATTCTTTTCTGGGTGAAAGTTTTGGCCAGAATTAACAGGAGCAGGGTGCCCGCATGCTTGAAGCTTTATCTGATTATTCATGCTCACAATTCCTTTTCCCTCTTTAAAATTCTCTTAACTTACCATATTCAAATCCTAAGCATGAAATGTATATGTCATATACTGTAAAAAGAAGAAAATCTCCAAGGACTTTTTCCTCCTACAAAGTCCACATTTATTGTTTTCTTTCCTATACCCAAGCCTTTCAGCTGTACCTAATTCTATGTTTGGTAAGCTCTAAACCCTCTAAACATTTCCATCAGGAGGCTTTGCATCAGCTTCTTCCAAAATGTTAGTTTAATGTTTTCCTGTGGGAGTCAAGGAATCTAGGCAAGGAAATTCTGGTTCAGTTGTATTCTGATGATCCTTGAGAAATAATTTGTCCTTTTCACCCTTGTACTTATAGGCATTCTGGATGGATGGAGTGGGGGTGTGATTAAGAGCCATGAGTGATAGAACCCCATGGGCTCAGGTTCTAATCCAGGGTCTGGCACATTCTAGGCACCTTACAAATGTTGGTTGAATATTTGCGGACTATTTCAAATTGAGATGTCCTCTAAATCACTGTTTCTCAACCTGTGGGTCCAGAACCCCAGAGGGATCGACTCTCAGATATCCTATATATCAGATATTTGCATTACATCTCATAACAATAGCAAGATTTCAGTTATGAAATAGCAATGGAATAATTTTATGGTTGGTGGGAATTACAGTGTCAGTAAGTTTGAGAACTGCTCTAAAACATACTTTCCATAGCATGATGCATTCAGATGAGAGGAAGCTTGACCGCTGGAAATGCTTTTATGGAAATATTGAGTGATACAGACCACTTGAAGAAAGTGCAAAATTCCTGCTACAGGGACCTTAGCTGTATGTTAAGACATGTGACCTATCAGGGTCCACTCTTCGGAGATGGTTAAATAAAAGGAGATTTGGACTATCTTATGTAACGTATGCCCTCTCATTTCCTCCCACCCATATTCCACAAGAAATGAAATGAGATGTATTCCAGAAAAGACCATGTCTCAAAAGACATGTTGGCAAATGTCCTAAGAAACAACACCTGAAGTTAATCTCTACACATAAACACACACACACACACACACACACACACACACACAAAACCCTCTGATTTTTCTGTGCATAAGAAAACTGTAAAAGAAAGGGGTAACGAGAAGGAAGAAATATTTAAAATATAGCATTATTTTAAAAGCACATTAAAAATATACCTATCGCCTATAAGCATTATAACTATCCATTGTGTAATGAAAAAAACTGAATGAATTCCAAATGTAGAAGCTTCATTCAAGAGCAGAAGGTACATTTTAACTATTCTTTTTATAAATTAAAAGGGAATGGAAGTACAATTTACTAGGTAAAAAAACAATCATAATTCATGGCAGTATCTCTTATTAAATAAGCCCTCCCCCAAGGAAAAAAATCTAAATAAAAAACATATCAAGAATAAATATTTGTAGTGAGATGTTAACCCACTTCCTTAAAGTCAAGAACAGGACAATTGTGTTTGCTATTGCTATTGTTCCGTGTGAGTCTAGGGGCTGTCACCTATGCAAAAAAAGAAAGAAAAAGAGGGAGGGAACAAGAAGGGAAGAAAGATGAGACATGAGAAGAGTAAGGAAGAACAGAGTTTGAAAGATATAGGAATTGGAAAGGAAGAAAAATGAGGTTTTCATATTTCTGGATTTCATAGCAAGTTCATAGAAATAAGAGGTAATTTATTTAGTTAAACAAGGTGTCAAAGTCAAGACTCAGGGTTCAGTTGCATTGCTACACATCAGCAGAAGATAGCAAATGCAGTGGCAAGGATATTGTTTCAGCAGTAACAGAAATATGGTATCTAGGGAAAAATACCAAGATTTATAGGAAAATATTAAGATTCTACTTATGGGTATTAAGAGTCCTGTTAAGTTTGGGAATCAGAAGAGTCCCCACCATAAGGAAGTCAACTGTCCTTAAATTAACCCATAGTGTTAATGCAATTCCAATTAAAATTACATAGAAATACTACTTATAAATTATTTTATATTTAAAAAATGAAAACTATCTTGGATGGTGGTGACACACGTCTTTAATCACAGCACTCAGGAGGCAGAGGCAGCAGGATCTATATGAGTTCGAGACCAGCCTGGTCTACAAGAGCTAGTTCCAGGACAGACTTCAAAGCTACACAAAGAAACCCTGACTCAAACATCCCCCCCCAAAAAAAAAGAAAGAGAGAAAGAAAGAAAGAGAAAATATACTCATATGACTGAATTGGCTAAAACTGACTTTTCAAGTTTTTAGGAAGAAAAATATCCATTCAAGTTTTTTTTTGATAGTAATATTTTAAAACAAAAGAGCTAATTAAGAACATTGGACAATGACAATGTGATGTGATACTTCCAAACTGACTCCTTTGCCAACCTTTTTTCACTGTCACCAGACAAGAGAGACAAAGATCAAATAGAAAACATGTGTCAGACATGGCTGTGGGTGACCAAATAGCTAAAGTGGGCCCCACCACTATAAAAAGGAACTCCCTAAAGCAACTATAAAAAGGAACTCCCTAAAGCAACTATAGAAAGGAAATAACAACAACAACAATGAAAATACATGCCAAAAACTTACTGGAGGGCAGCGGGAGTATTACAACATCTGCTTTTTAAAAAGCTGTTTCTGAGCTCTCTAAGAACTTTTTTTGCTTAGAGAGATCCTTTCTGACACCAGAATCCTTCAGTGCAATCACAGGGACTGAGGAATACTCTCCCTCAAGGTTAGGGTCATGACCACAGCTGATATTCGGGACTTTGTTGCAAAGATGTTGCATTAGTTACTTTTCGGTTGCTGTGATAAAATAGCATGACCATGGCAACTAATAAAAAGTTGACTTTGGTTTATGAGGTGGAAGGTGAGGAGTCCAGGGCTGTCTTCTGACCTTCACATGTACGCTGCAGCACACGCGCGCGCGCACACACACACACACACACACACATCATGTACCCATATACACAATGTATGTGCAAATAAAAATAAAATATGAAACAAAAAATGTAAGACATGGAAAAATCTAGAGAAGGAAACAACAGCTTTATAACCTGTACTCAAAGAGAAACACTGGTAACATCTAGTTCAGTATTTCTGACCCCTTAATATTTTATATGTAAACACATATTTACACAGGTTTTGATATTTGGGTCATATTATAATCTCCTCATTTCCTTCTTCCCTTTGCTGACTTGTTCCCCTTCTCCCTTTTAAGTCCTTGGTCTTCATTCTACTTGAGTGTTATATACATGTATTTATAGACCTACTATTTAAAATCTAGAATCTGCATATGGTGGAAAGCTTGCCATGTTTGTCTTTCTGAGTCTACTTCATTTTTCACACCATGACAATCTCCAGCTCCCTCCATTTTCCTGAAAAATGGCATCAATTCATTTTTATAGTTGAATAAAACTCGTGTGTGTGTGTGTGTGTGTGTGTGTGTGTGTATTCACATTTTCTTTATCCATTAATCTGTTGGTGGCCCTCTTAGTTGGGTCCATACCTCGGCTATTGTGAGTGGTCCTGCAGTAAACATGGATATGTCTAGTAACCATGTAAAGTATTATTTTGGTATGCTATGGTACAATGACTTGGGGGTACACATCCACCAGTGCTCCCTCTGGATTATAAGGTAGGTTCTATTTTTAAATTTTAGGTGTCCCCACACTCCTTTCCACAGTGACTGAGTCAGTTTACATTCCCACTAACAGTATGTGAGTACTCACTCCTTTTTCCTTTCCATCCTTGTTAGTGTTTACTGGTATTTCTTTTTTTGAATGACTGTCACTCTGCCCCAGGGTAAGGTGGAATTCCTGTGTTGTTTTGATTTGCAGTCCCCTGTAGGCTAAGAATGTTGAACTATTTTCTCAAATATTTACTGACTTTTGCATTTCCTATTTTGAGAACTGTTTGTTCAGTTCATTTGCCTGTTTAATGATCAGATGATGGGGGCACGTTTTTTAAATTTCATACCATTTGTCAACATTTAGAATTATTTTCCGAGGTCTTGGAGCCCTTTTTACATCTTCCTTGCCTCTACCAATGTCTTCAAGTGTTTTGTCCATGTTTCCCTCTAATAGTTTCAAATTTGGGGTCTTACAGCAAGGTCTTTGATCCACTTCGAATTTGATTCTTAGGCAGGGTGAGGGATATTGTGGTCTTCCCCATGGGAACATCCAGTTTTCCCAAGCACCATTTCATTTATCAAAGAGGCCATTTTCTCCATTGTGCATTTTTGACACCTTTGTTGAAAGAAAAAAGTGCACATAGCTGTGTGAGTTGATTTCTGGACCCTGTGTTCTATTCCGTCACTCCACATGCTTGTTTCTGTGTTAATACCACGTTGATAAAAGCTACCGGTGGAAGAATAAGAGTTTAAGGACAAAAGGAACTGGAGGTTCTCCTCTCTGGGGACAGTATACTGTTGACCTTGGGACCAGAGCAAGCCTTCACTGGGGTGAGTCAGCCTCTCTGGCCTAGTCCCAGCCCTTGTCATTGTGAGCTCAGTTTAAATAAAGCAGAATCAACTTCCACGTTTTATGTATATCAGAACAATGATCTCTTTAGTAACTTTTTAATTTAAAATTAGCCATTCTGGATAAAATTACACAGGGCAGGGAAAGCTCTAAATCATATCTGTGGCTAACCTCTTTTTCCTAGTTTTTTATCTCTTTTTTTTTTTTTTTTTTTACTTCAAACTAAACCAGTGAGCATCAGGAGCAGGAGCCACACATGAGTACAAAAATAGAAGAGCGCCCAGAGCTCGGGTGGCTCTTTGAAGAGGTTTCCTGGCCGCAGGTGAGCAGTGTGGGTGTTAGATTTCAGGGCGCCAGTGCTGCCCTGGCATGAGCAGAGATGGCCGTGCGCCCTGAACAGACTCAAGGGGAAATGATGGCCATGCGCCCTGAACAGACTCAAGGGGAAATGATGGCCGTGTACCCTGAACAGACGGAAGGGGAAATGATGGCCGTGTGCCCTGAACAGACGGAAGGGGAAATGATGGCCGTGTACCCTGAACAGACGGAAGGGGAAATGATGGCCGTGCGCCCTGAACAGACGGAAGGGGAAATGATGACGACGACAACAGTAGCAGAGAGCCTGCATGACGGGCACAAAGTCCAATCCCCAACACTGAAGTGAGTGAGTTCAGGCCAGTCTGTGCAAATTGATGGCACTCTGTCTACAATTCAGATTTTAAGAAGAGGTGTGGGGGAGGGCTGTCAGCTGTGGGGCTGCAGAGATGGCTCAGGGGTTAAAAACACAAGGGCTCTTCCAGTGTCTCACAACCACCTGTAACTCCAGTTCTAGGATCTCTGGTGCTGTCTTCTGGACTTCACAGACACAAACTATACATGTAGGCCAAACATCCATACTCATAAAATTAATATGAGTTTTTTTTTTAAAGAAGAAGGCAGAGGCCTAACAGCTCAGCTCAATGGTATTAGTGGCAAAGTGTTTGCCTAGAATGCAAATGGCCTTGAGGTTCAAATTCCAGCAAAACACGCATGCGTGCATAAATGTACACACACTCACACACACACACACATCCATGCACACATTCATGCACACAATGCAGTGTGGAATTTGACCTCTTTGTAGTGTTAATTTGAGGTAGCTGAAGGAAATAAAACATTTAAAGACACAGAAAACCAGCAGCCATAAAAGAAGAGTCAAAAACAAAGTTGAGAGCAGGTGTGCTTCGGCATGGGACACATCTTTCCCAGGCAGTCAGCATGAGGATTGCAACCAGCTGAGCCTATGGAAACACAGCAGAGTGGCTGGACTGGAGGCAGCTGGGAGCTCAAAGAGTGCCTGCCAGGCATGTGAGGAAGATGCAGGGACAATGGCTACATGGCAGGAGTAATTATTATTATTATTATTATTATTATTATTATTATTATTATTATTTGGTTTTTCCATACAGGGTTTCTATGTATTGCTTTGGAGCCTGTCCTGGAACTCACTCTGTAGACCAGGTTGGCCTCAAACTCACAGAGATCCACCTGCCTCTGCCTCCCAAGGGCTAGAATTAAAGGCATGAGCCTGGCATCAGGGATGATTTTTGAAAGGAAATCATTTAGTGAAAGCATTATATATGTTGTGGTTTAAATGAGAAGTGTCCCCGTAAGCCCAGGCGTTTGAACACTTAGTTCCCAGGCAGTGACACTACTGGGAGAGGTTTAGGAAGTTCACCTTGATAAAGGAAGTATGTCACTGGAGGCAGGCTCTGAGAGTTCACAGCCTTGCCCTACCGAGTCCATCGCCGCTCTTTCATGTTTGTGGTTGAAGAGGTGAGCTCAGCCTCCTGTTCTTCTCCGTGCCTGCCATTTGCTGCCATGCCTCCCTGTTCTGATGGATTCTTATCCCTCCAGAACCACAGCCAACGTAAACCCCTTCTAAAAGTTGCTTTTGATCATGGTGTTTTATCATATCAGCAGAAAAGTAACTCATACAGTCATTATATTTTACATGCATTGCTTATAGACAGTATGTAGTTGGCTACTGAGTCTTAGCTCTGTGTGTGTGTGTGTGAGTACATGTGTGCAAGCTCCCACAAGACTAGTTTAGAATCCAGGACCTTGTCCATGCTAGACAAGTATTTTACCACCGAGCTATAGCCCAACATCTTACTAACTCTTAAAGCACTAACTCTTAAAACGTAAGGTTTTTCCATTGTTAGTTATGGATCTGGTGAGTCAACCAGGCTTGGGGTCAGCTGAAGTAGAAGAAAAGCATTGATTACAAAATGTTTTCCTAAGTCTAGGAGAGACTGATGTGTTCATAGAACTTCTTATCACTTATTTCATGTAATCTGTGCCCACCTACACCAGGAATTCTTGAAATGAGAATGAGAAGTACCAATTCTTACCCCACTATGGTACTGAGGCACTGAGCATGAAATCAAGACTATATCATTTAAAACCCATTGTGTTGGGAAACTTCATACAGTTCCTTTGGTACAAGAATTTTGGATATTATTAAGAAATGATGGGTGGGGGCTGGAGAGATGGCTTAGAGGTTAAGAGCACTGACGACTCTTCCAGAGATCCTGAGTTCAATTCCCAACAACCACATGATGGCTCACAACCATCTATAATGTGACCTGGTGCCCTCTTCTGACATGTAAGCAGAACAGTGTATATATAATAAATACATCTTTAAAAAAAAAAAAGAAATGATGGGTGTCAGGGATACTCAGATAGAGGTAAGATTAAGTGACAGTGCATGTTAGCCTTCTCTCTTTCCAGTTATAATGATTATTCATAAATATACAACTCTAACTTAGGGGGTCCATGATTCCATTCTGTCTGAGAGCTGTAAGTCCCAGCTTACAGCCCCAGCCTTGTCCCACTGGCATCAACTCTAATTATGAAAACATGAACTCTTACACCCGGGGTTTCTCCACTGTGCTGTAAGTCTGTGTGTAAGGCTGCTCCTTCCTTATAAAACAGACTCTCTCTCTCTCTCTCTCTCTCTCTCTCTCTCTCTCTCTCTCTCTCTCTCTCTCTCTCTCTCTCTCTCTCTCAGCACAAACGGCCAGACGTCTTGTCTTTCATTTAAATCTCCAGGCTTTTGCACAAAACATTAGACTTGCTGGTGGCGCAGGCGTCACATATGAGCATGGGAACGACTCTGCTCAGAGGCCACCCCCAGAGCCCTCCAAAGGATCATGTTTAAGAGGACATACGTAGGACTTCCAGGGTGTCACCATTCTCTGCAATATACATAGAACCAATGCAATTTTTTGTTTCACTGTTATAATTTGTGGGTAACACTTCTAAATATATATTACCTAATGTATGTTTTTGCTTGGCCATTTTAGATACCTCAAGTCCTACTCAAGGTTCCTGACACACCACAGACATTTTATAAGACACAAATGACAGGACTGACTGGAAGTCACAGAAGGGAAGAGTACAGGCAACCAAGTGTGACATAGCTACACCCACAGATGTACACTCCTAGGAGGGAATCGTTTATGCTTCATAATCCCCCTTGTCACTCAGACTACAAATACTTTTTTCCTTACAGGAAAAGATTAATGATATATTACTGGTAAGATTTTGATAGGTGATATACAGTGGAAAATCTGATAGACACCCACACACACAGCAATAACAACAACAGCAAAATATTGAGGTCAGATATGGTGGTACACATCTTTAATACCAGTACTCAGAAGGCAGAGGAAGGTGTATTTCTGTGGGTTTAAATTCATCCTGTTCTATTAGCAAGTTACAGGCAACAAGGGCTATACAGTGAAATCCTGTCTTTAAAAAAAATCCTAAGAAGCTAATAAAAAAACAAAACAAAACAAACAAACAAACAAAAAACGGCATAAGAATCACAGTGGAAAATCATGAGCAGAGGACATTCCCATGACATTATCAAAAAGACTAATATGATGGTCTGCTAAAATTAGTCAGTCCACCTTGCTAAAATAAAAGGAATGAGAAAATGAAGTCATGGAATGTTTTTATTTTGCTATCAAACTGCCAATTACTTTCCTCTAAACAATAATGTTTCACTAATGAATCTCCAAATTAGTTGACAGAAATATGTAGAGAGAAAAGATATTTTTATGCTCATCATACCTAGCTACAAGATGATAATTCTAAAAAGAAAAAAAGGTAACCTGGAAGGCTGTTACAGTCACTTGTAGGAAGGTGTTTGACATTACTGGCAATAGACTAAATTAATGCTACGTGCCTCCTGACACAATGCCATGAGGAAGGACACAGGTCCCAGCCAGCATGCTCCTGTCGGACAGGCAGAAATGCAATACTGAGGCGGTGGCAGGCAAACCCACGCGAGGGATTCTGTGGAAAAGAACTTGCCTGGACTCTGAAAGTATTAAAGTCAGAGGAGACAATGAGGGAATGAAGAATTGATCCACACTGGCATCACAGAATTTATGATCCTGGCTTCGAGCCCAGAAAAGCAAAAAAAAAAAAAAAAAAAAAAAAAATGACGTCAGCAAGACCTGAAGGCCCACAGGTCACACACTACTTTCCTACTTGGATGACTGCAGCATGTTTTAAGAGTTACATTTCCTTATTACCTTTGTCATTTATTTCTTGTGTGTATCAGCGTGTGGGTGGTGGGTGGATGTGCGCATAGGTAGGCATGTGGAGTCCAATGACAACCTGCAGGGGTTGGGTCTCTCCTTCTACCTGTGGGTCCCAGGGATTTAACTCAGATCACCCGCTCAGCAAGTGCCTTTGCCTGCTAGCCATCTCACTGGCCTGCCCCATAGTGTTATATGACACTAATTGTTGTAATTTTAAAAAGTGACACGCTCGAGAAAGACACCGTGCACAGAGCTTGGGTGGAGGGTTTTGTTTTGTTTTGTTTTTTAATTGGGGGGAAGCAAATGGGAAAACGGGGGAGGGGGGAGGGAAGACTGGCCTCTGGGGACAGGAGCAGCAGAAGAGAAGAGAGATGGGGGTGGAGATAGAGAGACAGGCAGAGAAACAGAGAGAGAGGGGGAGAGAGAGAGAGAGACAGAGAGATAGACACAGACAGACAGACAGACAAAGAGAGAAAGATGGGAGGTGGGCAGGACCTTTTTAAAAGGGAAAGTAGTGAATGTACACAGGTGGAGCAGGCCAGTACAGATGCCTGAATACTAACACTAATGTGAGCTGAGGTGAAATTTTTTTTTTTTTTTTTTGGTTTTACGAGACAGGGTTTCTCTGTATTGTTTTGGAGGCTGTCGGTCCAGCCTGGCCTCGAACTCACAGAGATCTGCCTACCTCTGCCTCCCGAGTGCTGGGATTAAAGGCGTGTGCCACCGCCGCCCGGCCGAGGTGAAAATTTTTTAAAGAGAATTTTTGACATTAGGTCAATAGATTATGGCACTATTTTTTTATAATAACTTAAACCTTGAAGTTATTTCAAAAGAAAACAAAAATGAAAAAATTCAGGCTAGGGATGTAGCTCAGTTGCTACATGTTGGTCTAGCATACATAAGGTCCTGGGTTCAAGGCCCAGTACCACACAAACTGGACATGGTGGTACATGCCTATAATCCCAGCAATGGGAGACTGGCACAGGAGGATCAGAATTCAAAATCACCTTAAGCTAAGAAGAGAGTTTGAGGCCAATCTGGGCTACACAGACCTTGTCTTAAACAAAAGGTAAAGATACTAATGATTACCTTTAGTCACAGTAACCCAAATGGCTACACACAGTGACATGGATAAACACCATGTATTCATGCAACAGATGCTATATAGCATGGAAAATTAAGACACTATTGCTGCATGTCCCTTCTTGAGAGTTCAAGATAAGGTGAAATGGATTCATCAAGATAATGATCCAGTCAGCCGGTGATGGCACATGCCTTTAGTCCCAGAACTTGGGAGGCAGAGGCAGCAGGATCTCTGTGATTTCGAGACCAGCCTGGTCTACAAGAGCTAGTTCCAGGACAGCCTCCAAAGCCACAGAGAAACCCTGTCTCAAAACAAAACAAAACAAAAAGATAGAACGATCAGCCAAAGTTACCAGGTGAGGAGAATGGCAGTGACTAAGGGGAGCCTTGGAGAGACTTCTGAAACTCTGGAATGTTCTGTAGCTTCACCTGAGAGGTGAAGACAGCTCCCTGATTTATCAAGCTGTTCATCTACCGTCTCTGTAATTGCTACATGAAAGTTACGATGTAATTTACATAATAACAGTGACAAGGAAAGATAATTTCTAAGACCTAACAGGAAGCCAGCAGTCTTGAGTGACATCTGGGAAGGATGATTGACATTTTCAAAAAGGCAACTGGGCAGAAGGTAAGTGTGAAAGTGCTCAGAGCTGTTAAGTCTTCAGATTTCCAGTCTGAAGCACTGGAAACACACTGAAATGATTTGAAATCATATATCATGAGCTATTATAAAGAAAAGCATTAAACCATTAAAATAATACAATTAATAGTCAAGAATGTGGCAAACATTTATGATACATGTTCTATATGTCAGAATAGTAGTCTAGAAAAATGTCCATGACGTTCTCCTCTGGGATGTGCCATAGTGACAAGACTTTGATTTTCTTCTTTAAATATTTTAGTGCCTTCCACTATATCTGACATAAACTTGTATTATCTTAGTGGCTGAAAATTATAAAGATCAATCTCCTGACTAGAGATGTGATTAGCATATGTAAAGACCCAAGTTCAATCCCTAGTCCCTCCTAAATCTAACCCAATGGTGGGAGTGTTTGCTGTAATCCCAGAACTCTGGAGGCTGAGCCAGGAGGATCAGAGTCTGAAGACACTGTGGACTGCTTATTGAGTTGGAGGCCATCCTGGGCTACACAAGTCTACTTTAAATGACAACAAAGTTTTACTTAAAAAATTGACATCTTCTTAGCTAAAGATCACCAAAAGACCAAAGTTTAAAATGAGGAGGAAAGCCCCAAACATTAACAGAGCACCCATTCACTTTACACACACACACACACACACACACACACACACACACACACACACACACAAGCACAGGCACACCAAAAAAATATCTTTGATGTTCTTTTTTCAAGACAGGACCAATCCTTTTCCTGAGAATTAAACTCCAGGCTCCAGCTCTCAGAATTCTGCCTTCTTTTTCTGCCTTCATCCCTCCTTCTCAGCAACCTCTGCTTTACTTAACTCTTTCCCATAAAATTCTCCGGAAACATTTTTTCACTATTTAGAGAAATCAAAACACACCCAAAGAATGTAGACAGGGCTTTTTCCTTCTTTGTGACAGCGCTATTACCACATAACCAGCACTAACAGGAGCAACAGGGAAGCTGAGGCTACACTCCAAGGATGTGGGCTGCAGAAGTAGTGTTCAAGATGGCTGCAAGACACTGTTTCTCTTTCCCCAGACTCCCCATCCCCACCCCAAGGTCTTGGGCAGCCAACCTCAGATCTTCCCATCCAGTCCAGCCCAAGCCTGTGGATTTTCCTCTCTAACACACTTTGCCAATCAGCCCATTCCATACTGAAGCAATAGAAAACATCAGAAATGTGAATTGCGGTCTTGACGGGAAATTTTTTCAATCTTTTATTTTCCTAACATGTGGAATGTATTTCACCGGGCAAGTAGAATAATGAAGACCAGTGGATGCTCCAAATGCCAGCGCTTTCATAGATCTCTGACACAGATAGGAACACTCTTAATGGGTTGCCTGGAAACTGGGACAGTGTTGTCTCCAAAGAAAATTGTGTGCTACATCAAATGCAAGAATGCCTTGGCTCAAGATCAACTCTTATCAGGGCACCAGGAGATTTAAACATTAACAAAAACTATGGCAACAGAAAATGCAATTGCTTCTTAAGCATGTAGAAAGTTTGGCACCTTAATTCTAGGTAGAGGAAATCCGCATTAGACCGGGCTTTGTAAAACACAGTCACTATCATTCTATCAGGTTGACAGATGTTTCACCACCAACCACTCTCAGCAATACGTACACTCCCCTTCCTGCTGTCCAACGGAAGAGATGAAAACAATTCAAAGTCATTCATTTATCAAAACCCTTCCTTGGTTTCCTGGATGAAAAGGTAGACCCAGCCCTGGAAACATTGTAAAGCAAAAAGAAGCTGCAACCAGGTGAGTGTTCAGGCATAAAGAAAGTTCCGCCCTCTATTGAGAAAGGAGAATGCAGGTGCTTATGTTGATGCCACACAGGGGAAGGGCGAGCTTCACATATCCATCATGTTTCCATTCATTATGTAGTATTGAGTTTTTCTTAGCATGCAGGATGCCCTAGTTTCAATCCCTAGAATCACACACACACACACACACACACACACACACACACACACACACACACACACACACTGACTTTTCAATATTTCAGGTACATATTAGGCTTGGGGGTACACAGGTAAGCAGAGGGATTTAAGCCTAATTGATTCCCATTAGTTCTCTCCACCTCTACCTAGTCCCAGTCCAACAAAGGTGAGAAACACCATGATCCCAGTTAAGGGGATATCATGGATAAGGAGCTGAGTTTGAGCCATAGAACCCATACTTTAATAAGCTAAAGGGCAGACGTGACAGGCAGGGACCATGCATCCCTGAGGCTTACTAGCCAGCCAGTCTGGCCTACTTGTTTAGCTAGAGGCCAGTGAGAGATTCCCCCTCGAAAATAAGTGTAGAGCTCCTGAGGAATAACCCTTGAGGTTGTCCCATGGCCTCCTCACACATGTGTATACATGTGAACTCAAGCTCACATGTGCACCCAAACACACACACACACACACACACACACACACACACACACACACTGATTCCATAGCAATTACATACAATGCTATAAAATGGGGCTGGAGAGATGGCTCAGCGGTAAAGAGCACTTGCTGCTCTTACAGAAGATTGGGGTTCTTTTCCCAGCACCCCCGTGGTGACTCAAAACCACCTGTAACTCCAGTTCCAAGGAATCCAATAAAGTCTCTGGTCTCTAGGGGTACACAGTATACATACATACACTCAGGTGCACACATTTTAAATAAATAAATCTTTAACTTTTTATATTGCTAAAGAAGTTTGTTTTACAAAATCATTAGATTGGACTGGCGAGATGGTTCAGAGGTTAACCACTGCCTGTTCTTCCAGAGGTCCTGAGTTCAATTCCCAGCAACCACATGGTGGCTCACAACCATCTGTAACGAGATCGGATGCCTTCTTCTGGTGTGCAAGCATGTATGCAGATAGAATGCTGTATACATATAAATAAATATTTTTTAATAAATCATTAGATTACAAAAGGACATTTGATTGCAGAAAGAGACTTTAGTCAGAACTATGCCAGATGGTGGATAAGCCAAGAGCAAAATACAAAACCGAAAGGAGACAAATGTGAGGTTGTCCTCTTATGTAGTAGCTACAGTCAACAGTTTTTCACAGGGATATGGCATAGGATTCCATTTATTCGCAGACTTTAGTTTCCTTCCTTCCTTCTTCTTTTCTTCCTTCCTTCCTTCCTTCCTTCCTTCCTTCCTTCCTTCCTTCCTTCCTTCCTTCCTTTCGGGTTTCTCTGTGTAGCCCTGGCCGTCCTGGAACTCACTTTGTAGACCAGGCTGGCCTCGAACTCACAGAGCTCCACCTGCCTAAGCCTCCTGAGCACTGGGATTAAGGGAGTGTATCACCATGGTCAGCTTCACAAAGACTTCCATGAAATTCCTTAAAGGTGGGAAGTGTTGTTACATTTTACAGACTATTTAAAATCTATTCTTAACAACTTCTTACTACATATCTCTTCAACTGCACTTTACTGAAAGTTTAGTGAACCCAAATACACTGGATTATATGCCAGCTTTTAAAAATACACTTAATCTTATTTCCCCTTTTATTAAAAGTGGATTTTTTTCTCATTTAGTATATTGATTACTATTTCCCCTCCCTCAACTCCTCCCAGTCCCTGCCTTTCCCCTCCCACACTGATCCATTCCCTTTCTGTCTCTCATTAGAAAACCAACAGGCTTCTCAGAGACAAAAAACAAAATAAACTAAAACTAACATATCAGGCTTGGACAAAACAAACAAACAGAAAAGAGCCGAAGAGGAGGCATAGGAAACAGAGACCCACTCATTCACACACTCAGGAATCCCATAGAAACACTACACTGGAAGCCATACTAGAGGACTGTTGGGGGAAGTCCTGTGCATTTGTCAATAAAGCACTGTCTGGCCAATAGGGAATCTAGATAGGTGGGACTAGGAGTCCAGGAGGACTCTGGGTAGGAGAAACACAGGAGAAACACAACAGAGTCGAGATGTAACGCCATGGGGGTAGGAAGCCCGGAAACTTCTCCGGTAAGAGACATACTTAAATAAACAATTATGGGGTAATTACTTAAGTCAGAGCTAGCCAGTAAGAAACAAGCAAGGCCAACAGCTTCATAATTAATATAGCCTCCTGTGTGTTATTTGGGGACTACAACGCGGCAGAGCCCAGGCGACTGGCGGGTGATAAACCAAAGCGGCTAGCAAGGAAAAAGGGACTGATGTGGCTCTAGAATCAGGCTGGCGGGAAGGCTTCTCTCAAGGAAAAAGGCTTCTCTTTTACAGAGGACCTAGGTGTAGACCTGGCAGGCCCTATGCATGCTGCCTCAGTCTCTGTGGCCTTGTTTCCTTGGTGTCCACTGGCTCTTACACTCTTTCTACCTCCTCTTCCATAGGGTTCCCTGAAACAACCCCCCCCTCCTAAGGGGAAGGGGGACTGAAATTATATATATATATATATATATATGTACAAATTAAAAAAAACAAATATATACAAGTGGCAGGGACCAGCACAACCTGGTCTCACAGTGAGGACTGCAGTTCCCTTTCCCCGGCCCCCAGGTGGGCACTCTACCCCAACACAGTAGCTTTGGCATCTCTCTCTGAGCTCCCATCTCCACTCTGAGCTTTTCCCAGAGCTCTCTTCTCCACCTCAGCACCTGCTTTCCGACTGCCTTTGCAGCCTTAAGCTTCCTCTTACATGGCATCTCCTCACTTTCCTGGAAGTCCATCAGCAAGACCTCCCTAAGTCCTTGTGTCTGGGTCTTGTGTTCTGGCTCCCTCAAGTGAACAGGGGGATTTAACCCATGACTCCCTGTTAGCAATCTGATGGGTTTTATTAGTCACTGTCCAACAGGCAGATCCCAGATGGATGAAACTCATGAAGATGCGGTCCAGCTTGCTATCCAGTCAGCTTGTTGCTGTCATGAAGGTCTTCATCTTAAGAAGCCGTTTGCATGAGAAAGGCAACATACTAGGAAGGACCCCCAGGAGACATTAAGGTCTGGTTTCAGGTTGGCCCTACTGCTGTTTGAATCTGACAACTCTTTCTCCTAATTCCTGTTTGAGCATTACCGTAAATCACATACCCTTTCCCATGGAGACACCCTGAAATCCCTTCTTAAATCACTGCTCTATGTTACTAATACGTTGCCCTGTGGAATGAAACTGATTCACCATCCTCAAGTCCTTATGGGGAAGTCCAAATTCAGCTACACCAAGACTTCAGCCCACAGCTCTGCTTTTAGCCCAACCTGCCAGTCAAAAGGGCCACACCAAGCTTTTTTTATACCAATGCTGGACATTTTTCATTCACCTTTTTGAATCCACCTCCATTTTTTCCCTGAGAAGCTTAGCTTTATGGACAGAATTGGCCAGGTGTCCAATATCCCTGGATGTGGTAGTTTGAATGTAATTGGCCCCCATAGCCCCATATTCCCATAATTCATAAGGAGTGGTACTATTAGGAGGTGTGGCTTTGTTGGTGTGGGTATGGCCTTACTGGAGGAAGTGTATCACTGTGGGGGTGGACTTTGAGTTTTCACATATTTAGGATACTGCCCAGTGAGTCAGTTGACTTCCTGTTGCCTCTAAGATGTAGGACTCGTGCCATGTCTGCCTGCACGCCACCACGCTCCCCTTCATGATCATAATGGACTGAACCTCTGTAACTGTAAGGGAGCCACCCTCAGTTAAATGGTTTCTTTATAAGAGTGGCTGTGGTCATGGTGTCTCTTCACAGCAATAGTAAACTCTAACTAAGACACTGGATATTCTAATGGAATCTGGCCAAAGGGGTGCACTGACCACATATGATAAATGGGGTACACAGAATATAAAATCAACATGTATTTCCCCACCCTTTGCCTTGCTGTGATTACCTCTCTCTACAATCTCTCTCTCTCTCTCTCTCTCTCTCTCTCTCTCTCTCTCTCTCTCTCTCTCTCTGTGTGTGTGTGTGTGTGTGTGTGTGTGTGTGTGTGTGTGTGTTGCTGGATCAAATTCAGCACTTTCATGCTTAGCCAGGCACCAAACTATTACCCTCCTCAGGCCACTGTCTCTGCTCAACAGCTATCAGGTATCTGCCGTCCAGCTCAGCTGCCCTTGAATCTGGTGTTAGCAAACCCCGTTGTCTCCCCTTGCACACTGAGGCTGCTGTCTTCACATGCTTCATTTTCCCATGTTGATTTTTTTCTTGCCCTGCCTACATATTCATAAAGGATTCCCTATCTGAACTCCTTTCAATTAGCCTCCCATGTGCTGAGTCTTAAATAGGTTTTATTTTTAGAACAGTTTGAAATTTACAAAAAAAAAAAAGAAAGAAATTTAGGAAGCTTGATAGTATGGCCACATTCCCCACAAACATTCTGCTGCCAATCTACACTGGTACTGACATTCTAAATTAGGATGGCATATTTATTTCAAAATGGATGCATTATAATTAACAGAAGTCCACACTCTATGCAAACTCTTAATTTTCATGTAAGGTCTAGCATTCTGCCCCCACAGTCCCATCCCATCCAGGGCTTTTTCTCTCCAGCTGTCAGTTTTCTTAGGCTCCTCTTGACTATGACTGTTTGTCAGTTTCCTTGTTTTTGATGACCTCTACAGTTGCGAAGAATACTAGCAGGATTTGCAGACTGGCAGTCCCTGTGTATTAAGAGCTACAATTCAGATAACCATCAAGAGTCTACACTGTCAATGCAACTTTCACTGTTGGCACTGACCTTGATCACCCGGCCAAGATAGTGTCTGCTATTCCTTTCCCCTCTCTTCTTTCCATACTACATTTTCCATAAGCCTCTGGTACAGCCCACATGAAAAATACGGGGGAGGAGAGGTTTGAGGCAATACCTTAACAGCTGAAGAGCCCACCTTGCAAACAGCATGTCAGAGTGTTTGATTCCTTGAACACTGGATATGGGTGGTACCTGTTTGTAATGCCAGCCACGGGCACAGTGAGGGTACAATAGCCACAGCAACAACAGAAATATTCCTGGGGCTCACTTGCCAGTAAGCCTAGCCTATTTGCTAAGTTCCAGGCCACTCGAGACTGTCTAAAAAACAGGGTATCTGGTGACTCAGGAATGACACCTAAGGTAGACCTCTGGGCTCCATCCCCACCTTCACATATACATTCACACACACAAACACACACACACACACACACACACACACACACACACACACGACAGCTAGGGATGTGGCTCAGCGGTTGAGTGCCTGTGTAGTACGCTTGACACCCTGGGTTCCAACTTCAACTCTGCAAAAGTTAAAAAATATAAAACAGAAGTGGGCATGCTGCATCTCCCTAAATGGGGAGTAGGGCTTTTGTGAGTTTTCTTTCAACTGGGATAAGATATTCATATGACTTATCATTCTAACTTTTTAGGTGTTTCAATGACCCCTTTTAAGTAGGGTAGCCTTTTCCTGATGGTACTGATCTCATGCTAATCTTGTTATCATTCACCCAAATGACACATGTCAAGTTTTAGCACACTGGGAACTTCATGTAAATGAGTTTCTTTCTTTTTTTATCCATTTGGTCTATTTTCTTTAAAGTTTCTTTTAGATTTACTTATTTATTGTTTATATACCAGATCTCATTATAGATGGTTGTGAGACGCCATGTGGTTGCTGGGAATTGAACTCAGGACCTCTGGAAGAGCAGCCGGTGCTCTTAACCTCTGAGCCATCTCTCCAGCCATTGATCTATTTTCTTTAAGCCCCTACATGAGATATCAAGGTCTGTGTTAGGGAGCCATTGTCTCCTGTATTCTCTTTTTTGAAAGAGACATCATTTGTTTCATGTGTATGGGTGTTTCAGCTGCAGGTATATCTGTGCAGCAAGTACACATGCCTGGTGACCATGGAAGCCAGAAGATGGTTTTCACTCTCCTGAAACTGAAGCTACAGACAGCTGTGAGCTGCCATGTGAGTGCTGAGAATTGAACTCAGGTCCTCTGGAAAAGTAACCACTGCTCTTAATAGCCGAGCCCTCCTTCTGGCCCCTGCATCCATCTTCTAATTTTTCTTCATGTTGCCATTTTCATTTGAGCTCTCCTAGGGCCAAGGATCTAAATTTCATTTATCTTTGTGTCTCTGAGATAGATGAATGTCCCAGAAACACAGCAGCTGATCAATACATGATCATAAATGAGGGAAACAAAGAGGAGACGCAAGTACAAGTGGCCTACTTATTCCAAAGAGGAGAGGGTTGAAACTAAAACAAGAGTGCAAAACGTGGTGGTTCTATGAGAACTGCCTCACCTAGACTCCAGGATTTGAAGAATTAGACCCTAGTTGGTGCTTGGGGGGAATTTAGCAGGCCTGGTCGTGCTGGAGGAAGTTCATCACTGAGGGCGGGGCTTTGAGGGTTGAAAGCCTCACAGCCATCTTCCTGGGAGTGCTTGGCTCACTGCTCCTGCAGACCCTACAGCTTGCTGCCATGCCCACAATGGGGACTCACTCACCTGGAACCACATGCCCAAATGAACTCTTTCTTCCATAAGTTTCCTTGGTCATGGTGTTTTATCACAGCCACAGAAAAATAACCAATATACCATCCAAAGACAAATGCACAGTGGTCTTTCTGGAACTTCGTTATGTGGGTCTGAGTTTCAGTCCAGGACATGTTTCCTCTTTGTTAGTGAGACTTTGGTTTTTGAACGGGAGAAGGGTGAGTTTTTGATCTTCTCATTTATTTTTGTTCAAGGGCTTCTTTCTCATCAGAAATTATGATGGTGGTGTCCTTTCACTGTATGGTTCCTTTGACCCTTTTTAGTAGTTTACAATATATTAATAATCTCCCTACATTGTTTTTCTTTTGTATATTTTAAAGCAGCATATGTGTTAAATAGCATTATGATGTCTTATTAAATAACATTATGATGACTATGTGTTGCTGTTGTTTTCGGGGGGTTTTTTTGTTTGGTAGGTTTTGGGGTTTTTTTGTTTTGTTTTGTTTTTTGTTTTTTGTTTTTTGTTTTTTGTTTTTTGTTTTTTTGAGACAGGGTTTCCCTGTGTAGCCCTGGCTGTCCATGAACTCCCTCTATAGAACAGGCAGGCCTCAAACTCAGAGATCCACTTGTCTCTGCCTCCTGAGTGCTGGGATTAAAGGCATGTGCTACCATCACACATCTTGGAACGAAGTATTTTTCAAAACAATCTATGTTTGATTCCTATCCAACCAAACTTGAAAATCATATGTGAGCAGTTGTCAAAAGGTCTTTACTGAGTATAGCAATGTCTGGAAAGCACAAGCCTAGTCCGATGTAATGATGAAGAAAGTATACAAAGTCTAAACACAACTGTGTTAGGCAAGCAAGGGCGTCAGAAATCAAAACACTATTGTATCGAAGGCTGGCTTCAGAACAAATAAACACAGTTCCATCCTGGCCTCTGCCTCCTATATGTTCCTAGGATCCCTTCATGGAGCAGGACACTACCTCCCACGGCCACTGAAGAAAGCCCTCTGATGGTTGGCTCTGCAAACTTGCTACTTGGTAAACAGTAGCTGGCAGTATCTCATTCTATCTCATGCTCATCCAGACCAGCCAGGAGTGATGCCTCATACCTTCCCAGCAAGGCACACACAAAGCCCTGTAATTTCTGCCCTAAAGGTTTCACGGTTAGACTCCAGAATCAAAAGACCTGACTTCCTGAAACCTCAAAGCTATCTGAGTAGTTCTCAACAAGTTGTTCAACCCTAGGGACTCAGACCTACTGGGCAAAGTCTAGGGCCCAGCCCATTTTTTCAAGGATGGCTTTATGCTAGCCAAGCCACACCTTAGCTTGTAAAAGATATAGTTAATCTCTAATCTAAAAGTGTATGGTATTATGAGAATTTGTATGGGAAGCCCTTATCCATTTCCTTATTTATCCTGTGCTAAGGATTACAATAAATACAGAAAATGCAGAAGATGAATTAGATTCCTTGAGACCTAAAGTAACTCCAATGAAGGAATTAACTTCTCAACTATTTGAAGGATCCTAAGTCAATGTCCCAGGGCTGTCTTCTAGACTATGTGGAAAAAAAATCATTTGGTATTTTAATTTGATCTTCAGTAGTCTCTGTTTAAAATCTTAAAAGCTATTGATTTTCCTACTGCAATCTATGCTTAGATAGCCACAAAATTCACAGAGCTTCAGCTGGGTGAAGGATCCAAGGAAATGAGAATAAACCAAGCTCCAGCATGGTTGGAGTTTTCACCTCCAGGAGGAGGCTGGCTGCATTGGCTCGGATCCCCACATAAAGGCATTTACACAATGCAGTTGGTGCTCTGCAAGGAGCACACCTCAAAAAGCAGTGGAACTGAGAACCAGAGACAGCCTGGAGTGAGAGGAAGGGTGTCCCATTTGATGGCACACACCTAAAACCTCAGCTCTCAGGAGGCTAAGGCAGGAGTTTTACTAGTTCCAGGCCAGCCTGGGCTACATAATGAAACTGTCTTTAAAAAATTACAAACCACCTGGTTTGTAAAAGCCAAAAGAGGAAGGAAGAGTTTTCACAGTTTTCCCTTTAAAGCCCTGTGAGTTGTCTGGGGGCAGGGTTGCAATTACTCCTCTGGGGAATCTTCCCATGTATTTGTGAAGGGCTAACCTCCCCACTCTCTTAAACCTTTTAAAACACTCATAACCCCTTCTTTTATCAGAAGGTCTCAAATTATTTTATCCCTGTTACAGACACTACAGGGATTTATTACCCTGAATCTTCAGTTTTCTTTTATTTACTTCATGGGATATAGCAATCTATCCAAGTCTGGGATGGGAACCAGATCTCCTCTCCTTGGTTCTCCAGACTGGCTGGGCACGCCAAGAAGCAAGGAGTATTCTCAACTTGCTTTTAAGGGAGGAAGAGCAACCTTCCCCCAGAATGTGCAACCACATTATCACCGGGATCGTACCAAACGGTTTAAGAACACTCGTGGGAAAATCCAGTCCTCTTCTTCCTGAATTAGGAAGAGCAGGTACAGAGAGGAGAGAGATGAAGAGAGGCTAGTTGGTGCCAAATGAAAGTGGGGTGGATGTGCAGGAAATGCCCATTCCCCCGTGGGGGTGTGGCGTTAGTCTTAAGCACTGCCTTTTGGCACAAGGTGCTAGTAAAGATAGGGACCTAGAATTCATCTAAAAGCTAGTCACATGCCACACAGCACCGTGAAATAAAGTGCAAATATTATAAAGAAGAATTTCTCTAGCTGAGAACACACAAGCAGCCCATTGCCACCTTCAAACGAATTCTGTAACTCAGTGCCTCTAGTATTCTAGCCTACTAGTTAAGAGCCAGGTTCTTAACTAGTTATCTATTCACGAGGACTCCTTGCCTTCCAATTAGGAGAATCTTCCAGGACGAACAAAGCACTGAGGGGACGGGGGGGGGGGGGTTGTTTGAGGGAGAATTGCTTCTGTCCTGGTTTGTCGTTTTCTGCTTAGCCGAGGGAAGGGAAAGGACAGCTGCTGGTGGAGCTCAAGGGAAACAAGCTTCCGTAGCTGCCATCTGCCGCCTGCCTGGTCCTTCCAGCCTGGAGGAGTCCCTGGGCACTGCAGAACGCGAAGCTGCGGCAGAGTTGTGTAACCTCGCTCAGGATGTACAGCGTCTACGGAAAAGACCTGAGGGCGAGTCGCGAAAGAGCAACCAGGCTGGGAGGCCCCCAAGACTAGGGGATAACGGGAGCGAGCCCGAGTTGGACCCCCTATCCCTGAGGGTGGCTGGAGGTGGGGCTGTGAATCCTCTGGGGAGGAGCTCAGGGCTGGCAGTGCCGCGAAGCAGAGCGTGCGACTCCAGAGTCTGTGAGGAGCAAAGGGAGGATGCGGTAACCACCTAAGGACTCTGGAGGAGTTCTCAGCCTGTGTCCCAGGGAAGTGCCAAGGACGTCCCCACTCTGCTTTTCAGTTACGCAACACTCACACTCTGGGCAGAATCTCCTGAAACACGAACTTACTCATTAAAGTAATTAAAGTATAAAGTCTCTCAACTGATACAAGCAAAGGCTCTGAGTGTTGTCTGTAAAGGCGTAGCTGCCACCTGCAGCGATAGAAGGTGGCATCTTGTGGCTGTCCCCCGCCGTACCCTCCCAAGGGTGGATGCAGGGTGGCGGTGGACGGGGCCCGCCGGTCCCCATCGCAGGTACGCAGGCGGCCGTCTCCCTCCTCCCCACGGCAGACAGCTGCCCGCGGTTACCTGCTGGTTGGCGGGGATATGCGCGACTTCGGGGACCCGCGTCGCCCCTTCCGAGGGACCCGCGCCGTTCTCCCGAGGACTGTCCTCCCGCGCCGGGAAGAGCCCGCAGCGGCGCTGGAAGCGCGCTACGAGCTGTGAATCCTGCAAACTCCGCAGCAGCTCAGCCATGGTGAGCCGCGATCCCGCTCCTCCTCCGACCCTCAGCCACGCGCGTCCGTGTCCTCGGCGTACCGCAGCCGGGTGCTCCCAGCGCAGGGCGGGCGGGGCGCAGCGCCAGCCAACAGGTGCGCCGCCCGGGTCCTAGCGCCCGCCTTTCACTTGGGGAAAGCCAGGTGACGCCTCCCCCTTGCCCGCCACACCGGCCCCTTCCTCGCCACCTGGGCTGCCCCAGTCCCCTGCCTGTCTCCCCCAGGGCGCTCTTGCAATATCTTGGAAGAGTCTAGGTGTGTGAGCTGCGCGCCCACCCCTCTGTCGAGCTAGTACAGACTAACCACTAAGGAAGAGCGCGTGTAGCCGGGTGGTGGTGGCACATGCCTTTAATCCCAGCACTCGGGAGGCAGAGGCAGGTGGATCTCTGTGAGTTCGAGGCCGGGCTGGACCGACAGCCTCCAAAACAATACAGAGAAACCCTGTCTCGTAAAAACCAAAAAAAAAAAAAAAAAAAAAAAAAAAAAAAAGAGCGCGTGTGCACCTGCCCTGTGCATTCTTCCAAACCCTGCGGGAAGCCTGGAATATTTGTGGCCCTCTTTTCAAACTTTCAAATCTTAAGCCCAAGGTGAAGCTTGTCCTCAGCACACGCACGCACACACACACACACACACACACACACACACACACACACACCAGCTCGCTGTTCTCACTTTTGTCTGGTTTCTGCAAGATTAATTTCCAGGAGTTTAGCTCCTAGAGAGAATTCTCAGTGCTTTCCAAACTCGGCTTGATTCAATGTTTCCTCCTCACAGACTAGTCACCCACTTCAAACTTCAAGAAACGAAGAAATGCGAAGAGGCTAGGGTCAACCTGAGTGATGTAATGGAAAAACAGAAATACCTCCGCCCCCACCTTGGGCCTTGGTGAGACTTTAGACCCAAAGGGAACAAGGTGCTGAGCGACCTCAAGGCGCCCCGCCCCAATCGATTGCTTTAGAACAGCAAAAGAAATGTCCTGCAGATGTGCCATGGTTTTCCCTGGTCACTCCTAAACCTCCCTTCTGGGTGTCTGAGATCCTAACAATGACCTCTGCACCTCATTGCAGAAGTGAGAAGCAACAGTTAAATGAGTCCCAGGTGACTGCCCCGCAGCAAAACTATAATCCAACCCTGAGTTGGGAGTAGAAGGCTACTGGGTGGGGGTGGGGATGGGGGTTGTTCCTAACTGCCCTTGTGAAATCTGCTATTTGGCTGAATAAATGGCTGTGGGTGAACATCTGCCACCAGCCTGCTTATCCAGCTGCCCTTCAAGGCTGAAGGCCTTTGGTTCCCGATGCCCAAGGATGGTGTGATCTCTTGTCATCACTGCTTTCTGCTCCCCTAGCTCTTTAGTCCTCTCTGGAAAACATGGTGAACAGGGCAGTGACCTCTTCAGAAGTACCACTGATGCCATTTGCGTCTTACAGAGAAGCACGGGGCTGCTGTCACAGACCTGTGATGCCACACCCAGACACAGTAGCTCAGCTGGCAGTAGCCTGCCTCCCTAGTGCTGCTTGCTGTCCTTTATAGACACTGAAACCAAATCCCATGGTTTGATTTCAACAGCTGGCATGACAGTAGCTCCCAACCTGTTGCTTTCATAGATTAAAAACAATATGTTCTCCCATGAAGACACTTGAATCTCTGCCTCCCAAATTTGTTGCTCCAACCTTTCTTCTGTAGAAGAAAAAAAAAGACAGTATAAAGTATGGCACATTTAGAGTGGTACCCAGTTAGATTTCAGGGATAGCATTTTACCTGACACAGGTTGTCAGTGATTAATGAGACCTGAGATCAAGCACTGTGGGTTTGTTTGTTTGTTTGTTTTCCTTCTGTGATGAAATACTAATCCACTGGTCTTTCTTAAAAGGTTCTTGCGAAAATCATGAGGCATGGTGAGCCAGCTACAGAAACATGCATTGCGTCCTGTGTCCTGCTCTACACTCTCTGCCTCCTTCCTTTGAGGCAGGCTCTCTCACTGAACCCAGATCTAGGCTGACTCTGCCCTCCACAGAGCTGGGCTCACAAAAGCCACACAGCTACATCCTCAGGTCCTCATGCTTTCACAGCAAGTACTCTTACTCACCGAGCCACCCCTCTGGCCCTTTGTAATTTATTTTTAAAAACAGGGCTTTGTTATGGAGGATTCCCAAGTCCATCTACCTCTGCCTGGTAAGTGATCTCCAGAATGTGACTGCCTTCACACTGCTGCCCCCCCCCAACCTCCTTCTGCCTATATAATTCCCTGTCTGGAAATGATTTCAGACTTTTATAGGATGTCAATCTACCATTGTCTGTGGTTGTCAGCTCTCTAAATAGAACAGTTTTAAGATTCAGTTTCAGTCTCTGTAGATCAGCTTGTGCAAGTGAGGTTTTGAGACTGCAGTTGCATTATGAGGAGGTGAGTAAGTCAAGAAGGGAGGGAGGCCTATACACAGTAGCCTATATCCAACTGAAATGCTACTTTATCAGGTGGAAGGGGTTTCACATATAAGCAAATGCAAATATATGGGTATCTCTCTTCTTTCTTTTATAAGTACAGATAATAGCATTCTTTACACAGGCTACTGTCTTGGTTTATCACATAGAATGGTTCATGTAAGTATAATTATTATTATTTCTTTCTTTCTTTTTTCTTTTTTTCAGTTTTCCCAGACAGGGTTTCTCAGTAGCTTTGGAGCTTGTCCCGGAACTCACTGTGTAGACCAGGCTGGCCTCGAACTCACAGAGATCTACCTGTCTCTGCCTCCTGACTGCTGGAATTAAAGGCATGTGCCACCACCACCCAGTGTAAGTATAATTCTTACTGCTGCACACCATTCCAGTCTATGAGCTGAAACTTAGTTCCCAATGTACATTTGGATGGTGTCCAATGTACCATTTCCAAACAGTGTATACTAAGTAACCTTTGTTCCCACCTGGGTTTCTGGTATATACTGCACCAAGGACTTGGATTGCTGGGTCGGAAGATACATGCCATTTTTAACATAGCATTTGTCAATGTTACATGTTGTTAATTTGATTCCTAGGAATGATTTGCCAACTTTACTCAGAGAAGTTGCCTATTCTTTTAAAAGTTCTTCACCACACAGTGTTAACCATATCTTTATGGTCTTTAGCAACCAGGTGGGTTACATACAGAATCTTGTGGTGGTTTGAACAGGAATGGTCCACATAGACTAATGTGTTTGAATGCTTGGCCCATAGGGAGTAGCACTATTAGGAAGTGTGGTCTAGTTGTAATAGGTGTGGCCTTAATGGAGGAAATGTGTCACTGTGGGGGAGGGCTTTGAAGTTTTATATGCTCAAGCTAGGTATAGGGACAGTCTCTCCCTGCTACCTCCAGGTCAAGACGCAGAACTCTCAGCTCTCTTTCCAACACCATGTCTGCCTGCATGTGGACATGCTTCCCACCATGACAGTAGGGAACTAAACCTCTGAACTGTAAGCCAGCCCCAATTAAATTCTTTCCTTTATAAGTGTTGCCATGGCCATGGTGTCTCTTCCCAGCAATAGGAACACTAACTGAGATACATCTCAAGGTAGTTTTAATTTTACATCTCTTATTAGGAATTAGGATGGCCAGATTTGGGGTTTCTTTCCTCCCTCTCTTCCTTTTCATCTCCTCCTCCTTCTCTTCCCTCCTCCCCTCTTCTTGCTTTCTTCCTTCCTTCTTTCCTTTCTCCTTTCCCCCCATCCATCTCTTCTTTTTTGTCCTCTCCCCCACCTCTCTTCCTGTAACAATGTCTGGCTATGCAGCTCTCAGACCGGCCTAGATCTTGTATGTAGTCTGGTCAGTCCTTAAACCCATGCCCTTCTTAAGTTTTGGTAGTTGCAAGTGTTAGCCACCATACCAAGCTGGTGACCTCTGGGTGCTCTCTCTCTCTCTCTCTCTCTCTCTCTCTCTCTCTCTCTCTCTCTCTCTCTCCCTCCCTCCCTCTTCTTTCAATGCCACATTTACCAACTATGCCAGGAAGCTTCACTCCACTGTTTACCAAGGTGTCAGTGTCAGTGTTTTCAGAGCCACAGGTCAACCTTGGGTGTTGGATGAGGGACCAAATGTGGTCTGAAAATATTTTCCAGCTTTGGGTGAACTGGGTGAGGCTGACCTCAAAACTGTGGAGAGTCCTCCCAGTAAAGGAGACTATGCATTGACTACTTGCTTCATTCTCCACAAGACAAGTGAAATTAAGTAACATTATACAGGCTGAACAGATTGCATTTATATATTTAGGAATATATGTGTATATACTTATATGTATGTAACAACAATTAACAAAAAGAAGACCATGAATTTGAAAGAGAGCAAGGAGGACTATATGGAAGGGTTTGAAGAGAGGAAAGGGAAAGGTCAAATGATGTAGTTACTCTATAATCTCAAAAAATAAAAGAAATAAATTGGGTGGTGGTGGCACCTGTAATCCCAGCACTTGGGAGACATAGGCAGGCGGATATCTGTGAGTCTGAGGATAACCTGGTCTATAAAGCAAGTTCCAGGATAGCCAGAGTTGTTACCCAAAGAAATCCTGTCTCAAAAATAATTAATTAATTAAAAGTTCCCAATTAAAAAGTAATAATGATCTCTATCCATTAACCAAGGTTTATAGTTTTGAAGGACTAGAGTGCAAGTTGCCATAAACTGGTGGTTTTGAAACAACAGTGATTTATTAGCAGACGCATAAGGGAGGTTGTCACACACCTCTTGTTGTGTCTGGTTAATGCCAACAATCCTGTGGCTTGTGACAATGTCACTCCAGTATTTTCAGATGTCATAAAACATCTTCCTCCTTTGCCAAGCACTTACTTGTTTACCCCACCTACAATCTCAGCACTTGGGAAATGGAGGCGGGATGTTTGATAGTTTGAAGCTAGCCCAGACTAGGTAACAAGACTTTATCTCAAAACAGTAACCACACAATTATCCTCTTTTTAAGGGACTAATCACTGAATTAGAAAGAGCTTTAATCTGGTATGACCTTATCTTAATTTGGTTTCACTTGCAAAAATTCTGTATGTAATGATATCACATGCATATGTTTTGGTGGACCTGAACTTTAAGGACACTATCTAGATCATTGTAAGTACGTACTGTCTTATTGTGTGGCAGGTCTACGCTCAGTAGGCAGTCATGAGTCACTGGACATGGATGCTGAAAACTGAATCCTGGTCCTTGGTAAGAGCCAAAGCATCTTTCCAGCCCTAAGCCTTCATTTGGCTATAGTGAAAACTTCCCAATCTTTTCTATTTCAGCCCTTATGGACTTGTAGTAGGCTACACAATGCAGAGTTCCTGAGATATCCTGGGACTCAGTGCATCTGTGAATAATATTTTGTACTTCCTGCTTTCTGATCTTTACTGGAGTTCAGCATTCTGGAATACATTCTAGCTGTTACAAAGAAAGAAATCCTACCATTTACAACCATATGAGTGACTGCGTAGGACATTGTGGTGGATGAACTCAGCCAGCCACGGAAAGATAAATACTCGTATTGCACTGAAAAAGTTACACTCATAGGAGCAGAGGGTAGAGTGGTAGCTACCAGGGCCTTTGCAGGAGAGACAGATTGCAAAGACAGGAATCAAGGGCTGCCAAATTAGATGGTCCAGTGAGATGGCTTATTGGGTAAAGTCACCTGCTGGCAAGCCTGATGAATTGAATTCAATCTATAGACCCATACATGCATACACATGCACACATACAACACACACACACACACACAGAGAGAGACAGAGAGAGATAGAGATAGAGATAGATAGATAGGTAGAGAGGGGGAGAGAGAGAGAGAGAGAGAGAAGAGAGAGATGCAAATCTTAAAAATAAGAAAGGACTTTAGTTTTAAAATAATTTTGATTATTTGGGAGTAATAAATTCAAAGACTCTATTTTATGTTAAATGGCTGTAGTCCACAATGACACACAGTGTGTACTTGAAATTATCAAGAGTGAATTTTAAGTATTTCCACCATAAAAAACAAAACCAACAGCACATGAATGTATGAGACAGTGTATGTTAGTTAGCTGAGTTCAGCTATTCCACACATATGCATATAAAATTATATATGTATATAATTTTATCAATGAAATACTTGAGATGATTTTGTATATTAGTAGTGGTCCTACCTTGTAGAAGCATCACTGGGCCAATATTCATCATGAACAACCCCTGGAGGGGAGCATCTGTTGTATTCTTTAACACATTTCTCCAGGGTTTTCTGAAGTCATCGATGCCCATCATTGTACAGCCTGTCACTCATGGCACTGCCTTCTTGGCCCCAGAAACATTTATATTCACAAATGGTAGTTCTAATGCATAGAAGGTCAATTAACAATGTTGTCCTTCTGGAATGTGCAGTCCAAAACTAAATCACAGGACATCTTCTTTAGGAATCTAGAACATCCTGGAGGAGACAAAGCAAGCCCTCGTATCATCCTGTGTGGCTAAACTTTCTTGCTTTTCTTAGCTTGGTGTTGGTTGGTAAATGATCCTGTATTTGAATTTCCTTAAAGGTAATTAAATCTACTTATAATGACATTTGTAGCACATATCAGCATATTCAGTGAGGTATATTGTCTGACCTAAATAACAAATACCTTCCAGGACAGTTAATGAACAGAATTCTGTTTTGTAATTGTGTGCTTTGAATTTCTCATTATCTATAATAACTTGGTCTATTGCAGAATAATTCCTTTCTATGGCTAATTATGCTGGGAGCTGGAAGCTCTGACAGTGTAGGCTTGAGTCAGGCATACCCAGGATCAAAAGCAGGTGTCATGGAGCCCAGGCAATTCTCTTTGACTCTCTGTGCCTATTTAATCAACCTACAAGGCTGGGCTAATAGCAGAGTGTATTCTTTGAGGTCCATTTCACTGAGCTCATTAGGTGCTTCTTTCTTCCTTCCATTTCCTTCTGTGGTTCTGGGGTTGACCCAGGGCCCTAGGCATGCTACTCAGGACTGTATGACTGAGTTACATCCTGTCTACTTCCTTTCTTTAGCTGTAATGGTATGGTCTACAGATCCCCCACCTTTTCCAGTCTGCACCAGCATAGACACAGTTTCATCTGCAGCATTGGTTTGATAGTCAAAGCCACTCTGCTAGATAAAAAGTTTCATTTGAATGCCACAAAACTCTGCTGACACTTGTGGTCAGCAGCATCCAGGGCAGGGCAATACAATAATTATGATAATCAGCATAGTAATATTCAGAGGCTAACAGGATAATCAGACATACATCTATTTCTAAACTGTATATTAGCCTCCATGTTTTAGTCCTAAATGTTTATGGGATTTTTTTAAAAGACAGGTTCCTACTGTGTAGCCCTGGCTTGAAATCACTATTTAGGTCAGGCTGGACTCACACTCATAGAGATAGGCCTGCATCTGCCTCTGAGTTCTGGGATTAAAGGCATATGTTTTTTGTAGCTTTTACAGGTATTATAGTTTTAACAATATTCCCTATGAAAATACCACTGTACTTTTCATTAATAAATGCCACGGAGCCTTATAAAGTTATAATATAGTTATGAGCTGAGTTTATTAGCCATTATAAATATAATATCCATCCATATAGTAATTGGTATGCAGATTTTCTAAACCCTAGACTGAATGCTAGAGAGATCTAGCTGTCTCTCAGATCACAGTCACAGAAATGAGCTGGGAGTTCACAAGAACCAGGCACTTGTCCTACTTTTCAGTGATCGTAAAATCTCCCTCATATGACTGAAAATGTCACCCCTTTCCCTGCTTGGCTAACTCTCTCCTATGGAGTGTTACAGAAAACAAATCTGTCCAAAACTCATTGACCTACAGAATGTAAATGTGACCCAGTACAAAAGCCTATGACGCAAGAAGCTGATGGAGTCTCCACAGATGTTCTGTCCTGGGTTGGACCTCAAATGTGTTCCTAGACTCATGTTGCCTGGTGACACTGTCTGGGGAGAGTGTGGGACCTTTAGCAGATGGTTCATGTGTTGGCTAGTTTTCTTGTCAACTTGACACGAGTTAGAGTCGCTTGTGAAGAGGGAACCTCAGCTGAGGGAATGCCTCCCCCAGACTGGCCTGTGGACATATCTATGAGGCATTTTATTAATTATTAATTACTAGGGGAGGACCCGGCCATTGTGTGGGGGTTGTGACATCCCTAGGCAAGAGGACCTGAGTTGTATTAGAAAAGGAGCTGAACAACACGAGGAAGCAATCCAGGGTCAGTGTGGTTCTCCATAATTTCTGCTTCGGCTCTTGCTGGAGCTCCTGACCTGGCTTCGCTCAGTGATGGGCTGTAACCTGTAAGCTGGAATAGAATCTCTCCTCTCCAAGTTGCGTTTGGTAATGGCGTTTATCACGGCAACAGAAAGCAAACTGGAACAGAGTTAAGTTGCTCGGGGTGGGCCTTTGAAATTGTAGCTAGGTTTCTGATTTTGGTGTTGTTCGATTCCTAGCCCCCCATGATGTGACTAGCTGTTACTTCATACTCCCACAAGAGAGCAGCCTGCCCTGCCCCGGTGGGTTGAAATCCCCTGCAGCCATGAGCCAAGATAAACCCAAGGTGTCTACTGTACATTACATGCCTATGGCTCCCAGTGACACAGTATATGCTGGAAAATTGCTGAAGGTGTGTTTAACTATCCTTACGACAAAACAATAACGATATGAGACAACACATATTTTAATTAGCTTGATTTAGCTATTCCATGTCATACGCATATTTCAAAACATGTTTTATACTAAATATATAATTTTGTTAATTAAAATACAGCCACAAACAGGGATGCTACACAGACCACACAGGCGAACACCTCTCATTGAGTTGAGGAGGATGGTGAGGAAAGGGACAGATAAGTATGACAAGTAGGTTTTAAGGTTTTCTCAGTTGTGTGATGGTCCTTTAGAAGAAAAATTGCACTCATTAGTGTTTACATGTTCCTGGTCACCTTCATCCTTTACTTCCTCATAAAGTCAATTGGCTTTTGCTTTTCTTTTCAAGTCCTCGGAAATCAAATGTAGCCATCCAGGGTTAAGGAAAAAGTTGATTCTAGGTGGGAGAGTTGCTTATTTATATGGTACGTGAGAAAAGCACCAACCATAGACTGGCCACATTAGAATCTATAGGTGATGGTAGTTAATGTTACGCACCAACTTGATTGAAGTACAGGTTCATATTTAGTCCAACTCTTCTGGGGTTTTCTGTGTAAGTGTTCTGTGAATGGGATTAACTTTTAAATCAATGGACTGAATTGAGGGATTACCCTCCCTAAGCAGGGTGAGGCTCATCAACTCAGTTAATGGACTGAACAAAACAAAGAGCTGCATCTCTGCCTGACCACCTTGAAACTGGTGTGTCTGCTTTTTCCCGTTGTTGAATCATAGGTTTGCCTGGGACTCATGCCTGTTACCCTCACACTGGCACTGCAGGTCCCCCGCTTTCTGAGCTCCGGGCGTTTGGACTGGAGCTGGCACTGTCATAAGCTCTTCTGAGTCTCTGGCTCACCAGTTCATCTTGCAGGGCTTGGGACTTGGCAGCCTCCAAAATGGTATGGGCCAATTTCTTACCATAATCTCCCTTCTAAATACAACCTGTTTCTCTGTGGGCTCTTTCTCTGACTAACACACAGCTCTGGGTATTTGAAACAGCAAGAGGTTCTTTCCACACGGGGATTAGCCACTCATTACACATAAGAGGATGTGGAGAACATCAATTACATAACTCATCCCCTAGTATCTGCACCCTTAGAAAGAAAAGAAACATAGGATCCGCGGATGAATCTCAGGGAAGTCAGTGAGTCACAACAAGATGCCAGTAAGCCATTGGCCAAGCCTCATATGTCTGCCATTTGCGGGGACCTCATACATAGCTGACTGTGTAGCTAAAGCAGGTGGTGTCATCACACCAGCATCTGTCACGGAGGCAATATAACTGGAAAGTTTGGGCAACAGAGTCGTCGGCCTCCAGTCCCTGCAATAAAAGGAGCAAGTTTTAGAGCATCATAAAGAAAATACAGGAGCAAAGAAATGATGGGTGAAACCCATCCCTGCCAGTTCAACGCAATGACCTTTTTCATCAGACGCACATGATTACAATTGAAACCCATCCCTGCCAGTTCAACACAATAGCCTTCTTCATCAGACACACATGATTACAACTGAAATAATATTGGCAGGTAGAATGAAGACCTGTTGTCTGTGATGTATCTACATGAATCCATGAACCCAACACTCCACCTTGGTACCAATACCCTGTCTGAGAAGAACAGAATGTGTTCAGCTCAGGGGTCCTGCAAGTAGGGGATGGGAGAACCATGTTCCAAGTCCCCTTCTCTTTCCTTGTTGCTTTAGTTCCTGGTTTACCTCTTTGAAGAAAACAAAAGGGAAGAAAGCTGTTTAGAGACTAAACTGGAATAGGTCTACCCACAACAGTTTCAGAGTGACACTCGAATTAGACAGCCATTTATGTTGTAATTCCCACCCTGTGTTCCTGGATATTTCAAAAGACTACATTGGTCAGAGTCCCCTAATTAGTCTCTCAGCAGTCACTACTAGCAGGAAATTTGCTGTTGCCACTCAATCCCAAGAGTCAAGGGGAGTTTGTATCTAGAAGAATGTGTTTGAGTCTCAGACTAGACTTCAGTGGTCATACATCAGTCGTGACGTTTAAATTACTTTAAAAGGTGGTTTTTAGTTTTTAACTCTTTCTCTCCCTCGTGTGTGTGTGTGTGTGTGTGTGTGTGTGTGTGCATGCGTGAGCGCGCACATGCGCACGTACATGTACCCACACTCAAATGGGGGTATTTATATATAAGTCCAAAAACAGTATGCAGATTCCCTGGAACTGGAGTTACAGGCAGTTGGGAGATGCCCATTGTGGGTACCTTGCATGTGTTGTACCTTGCAATGGAGAAGATGGTCTCTCAGTCTTCTGTAGGTCTAGTTAATACCTGACTTTAATGGAAGTTGGAAGTTTGAACTACTGAAGATACTTAGCATGCTCGGAGAAAAGAATTTCTTTTGCATCTTCATCAGACCTTAATGAGACCATCTTATATCATCTTTCCTTTGTTTCTCTCTTTATTCCTTCCTTCTTTCCTCTCTTTCTTTCTTTTCTTTTCTTTTCTTTTCTTTTTTTTTTTTTTTGAGACAGGGTTTCTCTGTCCTGGAACTCACTATGTCTACCAAGCTAGCCTGAATTCAGAAATCTGCCTGCCTCTGCTTCCTTAGTGCTGGGATTAAAGACATGCACCACCATGCCTAGCTGTACTGTCTGATGTCACTTCCTCCCTTCACATTCCTCGTTGACTTCCCACATGGTTCCCTGTCTGTGATTAGCCTTCTGTCTTCTATCATACTCTTCTACAATCTCTTCGCAGACTCTTCTACACTATTAATGGCTCTTCTCCATCCTAACCTCCTCTGCCTTGCTTTTTTGTTTTAAATTGATCTCCTGGATGTAATGGTCACCTGCCTGTTTTATCTCCACATAATACTTCATCTTAGATCAGAGATAGGGTTATACTCACTGTTTTATCTACATATACAATTCAACAGCCTGCTTATAGCCATCTGACTTGACTTATTTCCTTCAACTTTCTGTCCTTAAACAATTAATAGAAATTTCAAATTCCGTTACATGATTTCATAAACCATGAGATTGCAATTGCTTTTATTTTATTTTACTTTTTGTGGTTCTGGGTATTGAACCTAGGGTCTCACATGTGCTGTCTAGTTCTCTACCACTAGGCCAAATGCCTAAAACAGCATTTTGAAAACACTGGAAGAATGCCTTACCAGATGAGAGCAGGTTCACTAAATGGACTGAGTTGATCCTACCCCCTGAAGGTATTCAACACCATACAGGGAGGCAATCAGGGAAGACTGTCTACTGATGTCCACTTGGGATGGACCAGTTGCAACCTACTACCTCACTTCACATTCAGTTATTCACTATTCCAGCACATGCCATTGGCCTTCCCAGTAATTTCATAGGTGATTGCTATATAGGAAGACTAAAAGGGATTTTTAAATAACAGCCTACTGGAAGAAAAGTTATTTCTATTCTAAAGCATAAGTGTTCTTTAATGCCTAGGCCACAAGGGAGTTGATGATGGTTGATAATGGGTCGAAATGATATTGTGTAGCATTCACTTTAGCCTTTTCAAGTTTCAGTTTTTCTCATCTACCAAATAGGGTAGTAAGTGCTTTTTCCTAACTCTTCAGTTTCCGTGCATTTATTCCTCTGATCTTCTGAGCAATCAGGATCATCCATGATAGGGCTGTTAGATCATCACCTCTTATGTAATTAAGTGTTCAGTAAAAGGTGATGCAGATGAGATTAAAATAGTAAATTATTTTCTCATGCCCAATAACTCAAATACTTTTTTATTAGTAAATTTAATTTTAAAGAAAAACTATGCTCTTTACTAAGTATTAATTCAGGAAAAAGGGTTATTCAACACAGCATAGGCACCAGCCTACATAAAAGTAAAAGCAATAAAGACCTTAGAAGCCAGACTATGTTCTCATGTACCAATTGAGTATCTTTAAAAAATTATTTTATGTTTGGCCTGCATGTTTGTCTGTACACCACCTGGTGTACAGAGACCAGAAAAGAACATCGGATCCCCTACAACTGGAGTTACTGACAGTTGTGAACTGTTACATGTGTCCTGGAATCTAACTCCAGTCCTATGACAGAACAGCAACGCTCTTAACCACTGAACTCCAATCTCATCTTTTTTCTTTTTTGAGACAGGGTCTTACTGGGTACTCTTGCTGACCTTAACTCTACAATTGTCCTTCCTCAGTTTCCAGAGAGCTGGGATCACTAGCATGCACCACCACACATAACTTTAGAATATGTTACAGAATATTTCTCCTCTGTTTGGCCTTAGTTCGATAACTGGCAACACTGGAGAAAGGCCACACTGTGGCTTTTTTATTTTTCATTTATTTTTGGTTTTCTTTGTAGATGTACATATTTGTTCATGGATGTACCATGTGTATGAGTTCACAGGCGTCTTAGTTATGGTTTCTATTACTATGAAGAGGCACCATGACCATGGCAACTATTACACGGAAAACATTTAATTGAGGTGGAGACTCACAGTTCATTGGTTTAGTCCATTGTCATCATGGGGAAGAACATGGTGGCTGAGCATATGTTGGCATGCAAGCAGACATGGTGCTGGAGAAGTACCTGAGAGTCCCACATCTTGACTCCAAGGCAACAGGAAGTAGTATAGCTAACTGGTCATGCCTTGAGGATATATGAGACCTGAAAGCCTGCCACCGTAGTGATACACTTCCTCCACACTTCCTCCAAGGTCACACCTATTCCAATAAGGCCACACCTCCTAACAGTGCCACTCCCTTTGGGGGCCATTTTCTTTCAAACCACTACGGCATGCATACATGTGTGAAGGTCAAAGGTTGGTGTTAGGTATCTTCCTCACTCACTTGCCACCTTTGTTTTTGAGGCAGAGTTTCTTAATGAATCTGAAGCTTGCCAACTTGACTAGACTGGCTGGCCAACAATCCCCTAGGATCCTTTGTCTCTAACTCACCAGAACCGACATTATAAACATGGATTTTTTTTCTTTTCATGAGTTGTGTGAGGTTGACCTCAGATCTTTGTGTTTATACAGCAAGCACTTTACTGGCTGAGCCATCTCTCTAGGCCCACACAGAGTACTTTTAGCAAAATAATCACGCATTTAATCCACAGGATACCATTAAGTGACTGGATATCAATTCTTTCCCTCAGCTGGTTTGGATCTGTACATTTTTAAAGGTTTATTTGAACTCACAGACTCATGGAGCTCAAGACTTCATCACTTAGCTTCATTGCATCTCTGACAAGGCAGAATGGCTGTGGGGAAATGACATAAAGGAAATCTCACTGCACTAGCAAGCAGAGAGAAGATAACCGGACACAGGGAGAGACAAGGCCTTCAAAGGTGCTGAAGGCCTCCGGTGGCCTACTTCCCCAACTAGGCTTCATCTTCTAGATTTCTCCTTTCTCACAGCAGCCTACCCAGTGGGTAAATCCATGACAAATGCATCACCTCCAGCATCCAGTCCCTTCCTCAAGGCTCCACCTCTGAACACTGCTAGCTCTAGGGACCAAGCCTTCAACAGATGAGTCTCTGGTGAAACTCTTCACCTCCAATCCATAGTCTTCTGCTCATGACCAATCTGAACATGTTCATCTTGAAATATACAGGGGGAAACCCTTCACCCTATCCATTTTAGTGAACTAAATAAAGCTTATGCATCATTTATCTTAGGTGTATTGTTTGGCAGGACTTTGATTGTTTAAGAAAAATGCATCTAGTTGTCTAGTGACAGATCAAAGCTCATAGAGCAGCCGCTCAGCTAATGGCCATGAGAACTGCTTTGCATATAAAGGACAAAGCACCATCACATTGCCAAATTATACATCAGCACTTGGCTCTTGAGTAAAAAATGGGCTGACACAGGAGCTTATGCATGAAGCTAACAATATCTTGCACAATCACTGCGACAAGGTACCCTGAGACAGTCAGAATAGAAGGACACTGTTTCTTGGCTGTCAGATCCCTCTGACACATAACTAAAATATCGTGTATGGCTCTCCCACTTACTAGGGATATCAGAAGAAGTAACAAAAAGTCATCATTGGGACAGTGGGAGAAATGCTCATGAAACACGAGATCTGATAATGAAGGAAGGTGGGTCATCCTCAAAATAGATAACTGTAACCAGGAACATTTATCTCGATACCGTAAAACCTGATGCAGCTGCCTATGTTTTTTTTTTGTCTCTACATACTCAATTACTAGTCATTATATCTTCTTAAATTTTATCTTTTCATTTGTTTATCCTCTGAACTTTCATACATGTATACACAGTGTATCTTGATTATATCTATCCTCATTCCTCCCTCCAACTCCCTCCAACTCACTCCAAATCTGTGAGTGAATATGTGTGTGCGTGTGTGTGTGTGTGTGTGTTTAACTTATTGTGTCTAATTAGTACTGTCTGTCTATTCATGGTGATATCCACTGAGAGAGACATGTGGAATATCCCAGTGAGTACACAAAGAAAATTCAGAAAATATGGCTACCATCATAGCTGTATTACCTGCATAGAGAGTAAATCTCCAGCACTATTCTGAGACCTAGCCTTTGAGTCTATAGTTAGAGTGGAAAGAAACTAAACTCATCCTTTTTAATCTTGAATCAAGTTGAATATAAAACAAATAATCAGTTGTAAATATCTGCCCAATGATGAATACACTGTAGTGTTTTCCTTCTTCCATAATAAGATAAATAGTTATTTATCGATAAGACAATTCTTTCAAAGTCAATCAGAGGTCCTAGGTGTTGTAACTTTGGTGATGATTCTCAGTACTTTTGAGATTTCTACTGCTGTTGCTCTCACTGACCATCAAGCATTTTGGGTGGAGCTGGCCCCCTGGGTCCTGACTGTGCTGGCAGTGTTTCCCAGAATAGTGAACCCAGTGGGTCTCCCTATGGACAAACTCATCCTTCCTCATCAGTTCTTGAATGTTTTTAGCCATGTGATTATTGTCTATTAATGAACCGTGTGATTTCAGACCAGCCAATCAATGTGTGAACTTTTGGGGTTTCAGTGAATCACTTTGTAGGACTGGGCAGATGGAGAGGTCAAGCTATAATGCTGTCTGGGTGCCTTCCAGCCAGGCCTGTGGAGGCTGAGACAGACATGATTTGCTCTACAGAGCATCTTCTTTTGGACTGAGGTCCCTCATCTTAATCACCAGACACAGGTTACCTCCAGAAAGGCCATGCTGGTACCTTGATGTAGTCATTCTGCAGGAGAGAAACAGTTCATGTGACCCATGCATCTGGTACTGTTTAAGACCATCACAAATTCTTGTGCTGGACCAATGACTCAGTTGTTAAGAGCACTGACTGTTCTTCCAGAGAACATGGGTTCTATTCCAGCACCCATACAGTGGCTCACAACCATCTACAACTTCGGTTCCAGAGGATCCAATACCCTCTGTGGGTACCAGGTAAACACATGGTATGTAGATATACACACAAGTAAAACATTCATGCAGATTATATTAGATAAATATTTAAAAAAGAATATCTCAAATTCTTGGCATTCCTTACATTTGCTAAATGACTGATATCCTGCAAGCGAAGCCCATAAAGGAATCTGTGCTTTATAATGCTTTTGACACATGCTCTGAACCACTGACGTAATTAAGTATTAACAGAACTTCTGTAAGTAGGGCAACATCCCAAGAGCATAGTGGGAAGAAAGGAAGGAAGTTAAGGAAGAAGTGTAAGGCCCTCCTCTACCTTCAGGAAGACATGGCAGGGACTGGGGAGATAATTCAGTTGGTAAAGTATTTGCCTCGTAAGCATGAGGACCTGACTTCAATACCCAGACCCCATGTTTGAAAAGGCAGATGCAATGGTGTGTGCTGGTAATCTCTGCCTTGGGGAAGTGGAGACAAGTGAATCCCTAGCATTCATTGACTGCTCAGGTTAGCCTATTTAATAAGTTCCAAGCCAATAAGAGACCCCCTTCTAGGAGGAAAAACAAAGGTGGCAGTCCCGTAAAGAATGACATCCAAGGTTGTTCTCTGGCTTTTACGAATGTCTACATTTATATGTACACATCCCGTATATGCACTCCTGAACACACACACACACACACACACACACACACACACACACACACACACACACACGCATACAGGTGAAGGGCATGGAAGATAGGATTCCAGGATAACTCCCAGTCCTCTTGTATCCTGCACTGCTTCCCATTTATTCAATTAAATACTCACTCATTACCCCTGGGAAGGGATTTTATAGATGTAATTAAGGTTCCAAGTCACCTGGTCTTGGGATACAGTGATTATCCTGGCACACCTGACCTGAGGACATAAGCCCTTTAAATCAGTGTCTAGTAACAAACACACCAGAGATTTGAAGTGAGCTGAGAATCTGATGCGGAGTTTCACTCCGAGGTTAAAAATTAAAGGCTCCCGAAGTTCTGCATCCCTGGGAGCTAACACTGAAATGGAAAACTTAGTCCTACGAGAACCAAATTTGTTACAACCGTGTGACCCTGAAAGAAGAGCTGAAATTCTAGAAAGGTAGGAAGGAAGCTCTGCCTACATTTAGCGTCAGCTCATGGCACCCCAAGCAGAGACTCAGTTCAGCTGGGCTTAGACTCCTCTAGGAACTGTGAATGATGAGTATGTGGTGTTTTACAGTTCTGAGCACATATAAATATTTGTGCAGCGGTAGAAAACTAAAACAGAAAGGAACTTGGGAAGATTTGGAAACCCAGCATAGAGAATGGGGCATGGGGAATGAGAGAGTGCTTAGGAAGAGCCAGCAATGGCCTTTCCTCTACCCAAGTAGGCGCATTTCCTATTACACACCTTTAAGGGTAGGCTCAGTAAAGAATGGCTATAAGTAAGGGAAAACAGCAGCATCAACACTCTCTTCTTAGCTGGTTCATTACTTATCCATGTTGTCGTGAATTCTCCCTGTTTTTCTGAATCTCCGCCATTTTTAATGTGTTGTTTTTTTTCTCCATGTGTTGTGGACTCTATATATTAAAGTTGAGAAAAGTGTGGGCAAAGGGCCTTGAATTTGAATATGATCTTATGTAAGGGAAAATGAGAGGAGTTCGGAAAGTCAATGCATAACTGCTTTCCTTGAACATACATTGTCCAGTACCTTGGGGAATCAGCTTCTAAGGGCTGCTTGACATGACTGCGATTTGCTCCCAGGAGCTGCTATAGATCTCTCGCATTTGCATGAACAGAAAAAGTCAAGGTCATTTTCAGAGAAGACAGAGAGGCTAGAGTGGCCTTTTCTATAAGAATGGCTATTGACTAGATGACAGATGGCTTTTTCCACAGTTGAAAGAACATTTATTGTCATTGATCTAACAAATGTGTGTTGAGCACTGATTAGGGAGTGGCCTGAGGTTTAAAAACACAGGTGTTACACTGTGTGTGTGTGTGTGTGTGTGTGTGTGTGCCTGTGTGTTAAGAAAGGAGAAAGACACGGAAGTGTAAATAATTTTAGTGAAAATTGCTTTATTTTAATCTCCCAAATGTCTGTACTTTGGGTCTAGGGAAATGGCTCAATGGGTAAATGTTTGCTGAGCAAACATGAGGGTCTAAGTTCAAATCCCAGCAGCAGGATCTGTGCCTGTAACTCCGGAGCTGGAGGCAGCGTAGCAACAGCAGATCACTGATGTTAGGTGAAACACACGCTCCAGGTTTAGTGGAACATCCTAGCTCCAAAAATAAGGTGGAGAGCTTGCCATCGACGTATACAATCCTATGCATACACACACACACACACACACACACACACACACACACACACACACATTGTAATGACCACACTATGTTCCTTACCATAGTCATATTAGATCAACCATTAAAATAGCAGTAACAAGCCCTAAGAAAACAGATATTGATTTGTTCTTTTTAAAAAATGCTTTAACTGGTGGGAAAGATACTCAGAATAAATTTCTAGGAAATATTAAATTATTGATTAATGTCTTGAACTAAATCTGGGCAAGAGCTGTTCCTCACAACTACTAAGTAACAGAAACCTAATACTGAGTTCACTGATGTTCATGTACAGTTAGGGACTTGGGACACAGAACATAGATTTTTCAAGTATTTAGCTTTGATTCATCAACTTCCTTCTTGTGAAATATCTTCATGGAAACAACCATTTTCCACCCAAATTTTAATTTGATGATATGGAATGTGATACTTGAAGCTAATTAGTTATAGAGAAAAGATTCAGTAATTATTATTTTAAATTTTTACTTATTTATTTGGTTTTTATTTACTTATTTATCTTTGGTTTTCCAAGACAGAGTTTCTCTGTGTAACAGCCCTGGCCATCCTGGAACTTGCTTTTTAGACCAGGCTGGTCCCAGAACTCACAGAGATCCACCTCCCTCTGCCTCCCAAGTGCTGGGATCAAAGGTGTGCGTCACTGTATCCCAGCCGTCAGATTCTGTAATTGTTTGGTTTTAGGCTTGTATTGAAGCAGGGTACCTGGTTTCACACTGACAGAGTTAGCCAGGGATTTGCCCCTACGTGAAGAAGAGGGGTGAAGGGAGAAACTTACTTTGTGTTGTAGAATGTGGTCTTCTGAACAAAACAGTCGCCATCTTCATCAGATCAGCTGTGCCCACTTGCAAGAGACCGTCACAATCAGACTCATTGACTGTTGACATCCCTCATAGGAGGAAGGACTGGGGAAGGTCTCCCTGAGATTCCAGCTCCTCTTCTCAGGGTCTATATGCAGTTCTACCCTGGTTCTAGAGCAGATAGGTTGGGGAACAGTAACAGAAGGAGGGCTCCATCTTCTTAGCTATGGGGAAGCCATCATCTGCTGAACACTTTTCATTGTGGGTTTGAAGTCACCCATGCTTCTGTCAGTATCTGCTCACTCGTGCTCTGAAATGAACCCAAGTTTGGAATCCTATTTTGGTTTGTCATTGGGATCTAATGAGGAGAGGGTGGATGTTGCTTATGTCTCCCCAGGGAAGGAATTCTCACAACATTGTGGATAACACAATAGCTTTACAGTGTTTTGTTTTTAAGATTTAAACAAGTCAGTGAGAAGTGGTGGTACACACCCTTAATTCCAGTTACTTGGGAAGCAGAGGCAGGCTGATTTCTATGAGATTGAAACCAGCCTAGTCTACAGAGTGAGTTCCTGGACAGCCAGAGCTACACAGAGAAACTCTTTCTTGGAAATACTTACATACATACAAAGTCATGATTCAGCAGGAAATACTAAAAGAACTTTACTTAGGTCCCACTCAAATACATGAATGTTACAATGTGTCAGAGACTTATACAGACTGGGATGTGTCTGACAAGGGGACTCCAAGTAGACTTACTGTAACTTTCCAGCACAGAAGGACTAGAGCTAGTGTGCTTTTCTAGGACATGATGCTTTTGAGAGAATTTTTAAAGAATAACACTGCATCTTCACATAGCTAAGCATAATGCTTGGATGATGCTGCATGGATCCTCTTTCATGTCTACCTACCTTTTCTCCATTGCTAAGTTCTGCTGTATGTTCTAGGCCTCAAGTGGGAGGGCTCATGAGTGCTGACACCATGTAGACCTTTTAGAAACTGACTTATATGATTCTTGCTGTGGTTTCTGGTGGCCATTGTTCTAGGTTGCCAGGTTTCCAAGCATCCCAAGACCTCAGGATCATCCTGTCCCTCCTTCTTAGCTCCTGGTTTCACTAAACTTGAACTTTTTTGTTGCAAAAATAATAAACTGCGTTTTGGTTTTTGTGTTTAGAAATGCTACTGAGATATACTTTATATACCATAAAATTTACTCACTTGAGTTTGATGGATTTTAGTGAGTCTAGTGTCTCTCACTAAAATAAAATAGCCAAGAAAATCAATTTAGAGGAGGGTAGATTTATTTGGGCTTCTGGTTTCAGAGATTTCAGTCATGGTTGCTTGGCTCCATTGCTTTCAGCCTGTGGTGAGGCAGAACAAAACGCTGAATCATGTGATAGAAGATGCTTACCCCTTGGCAGCCAGGAAGTAGAAAGAGAAAAAAATGGTTAGTGTTGGTCCCGGTATACCTTTCAAGAACACCTTCACCATGACCACTGGCTGACTCCTTTCAGCTAGGCTTTACCATCTTCAGTTGACACCATCAGTCGGGGACCAAACCTGCCATTATACCATACACATTCTCACCCCCACACCCTCAAGCCCACCCGCCACCATGTCTTTCCTGCCATAATGGATAGTGTCTCCTGACCCAGCAACCTGAGTCATTTCTTCTTCCCCAAGGTGTTTCTGTCTAGTAGCTTGTCCAATGACAAGAAATATAGCTAATACAGAGTTAAACCCTCACCTCATTTTCTATATCAAGATAAATTCCAGATGGACTGATACCAAGATTAAAAACTGGAGCTATAAGATGTCTGGAGAAAAGATACATGAATTTTTTTTAAGTGGATCTCAACGGACATGAAGATACATGAACCCCTCCCACACACACTCAGGAGATGTTTTATAATATATGACATATTTTTTTTGGTTATTGTGTCTTAGGTAGGACTGCTCCTGACATTCATTGGTTGATTGAAGTCCAGGGATGTTGCTGGACATCCTTCAATACCCAACACATCTTCATACAATAAAGAATCGTGGTCCTAAATGCCTACATTTCCCAGGCTAGGGAGTACCTTCATATTCAGTGGTCTCCTGCTTTAAAAGGCATTTGAAAAATGCAAGGAGATATGGAGAGTATATTACAGTAATTTTAATGGTTCATATCTGTAATACAAATGTACACAAACCTAACTTTCTAAGAATGGTAGAAACTACCAAACTGCTTCTTATCATGGGGGAATAAAACTGACACTGCCTCAAAGACACTTCTGGAACATTCTCCTCTGTAATAGGAAAATATCTTGATTGTTGATAAGCTTTAGACCCTCAAACAATGTGTTAGACCATCCCACAATACTGTTGGCGGAAGGACAGAGACCTCATACAAAACACGTATGTGATGGAGAGAGCCGTATGGATACAAATGCAAAGAAACCCAAATATGCTTTGCAAGTACTAAAACAAAAGTTCTCCAGAAGACTGAAAGTATTTCTTCATCTCCTGGAGAGGCAGTGGTCCGTGGCATTGCCTACCTTGTGGGACTGAGGAAATAATTCTCGTGCCTTGTAATGTACCGTGAAGTCTGGCTCCTTTCCCATATTGTTCTGTGATCTTAACAGCACGACTCGAAGGAAAACCGGGGCCAGTGGTGCAGGGTTACCTTGATGCAACCCTTCACATTTCCAAGCTCACTCAGCACCTCAGTCCTTCCTTCCTTCCTTCCCTCCTTCCTTCCCCCCTTCCTTCCTTCCCTCCTTCCTTCCTTCCCCCCCCTCTCTCTCCCTTTCTTACTTCTTTCTCTCCTTTCTGTCTCCCTTTTTCTTTCTTTCCTTCTCTCCTTCCTTCAGTCTTTTTTTTCTGTTATAAAGTTGAGCTAATAATAATAAACTCTGTAAATATGAAATGCATTGTAGAGACATCTCTACAGTAACCACAATGTGGAGGGGGCAGTACTTTTTAGAGGGGAGGTGGATTCCTGACTCTTGAAAGTACAGTTTCCAGAACACTCATCTGGCTTCATTACTTGGGTTAACCTCCTGTTAGCAAATCCTTCACTTTCAATTACTTCTCTCAATCTTTTTGCTATTCCACCACACCTCTTCAATTCGGCTGGGCTTCTTTCTGCCTTTCTCTGTTTCCTCAGCCCCCACACTGACTTCTATTACAAAGCCTCCGCTGCTCAGAGCTGACACAATTCTGGCTTTAACAGAAGGTCATTTCCAACAAAAGAATTCTGGTTCATGTTTGTGTATGACACAGTTCTGCTTAGGGACACGCAGAGGTCGCCGGAGTCCCATGATGCCTCCCAGCTGTGGAGCTCTGTTTTGATACGATCTGCTTCGGCAGAAGGGCATCACAAAATCAAAAGTGACTTCTAGAAATGGGGTCCACCCTTGATGGTCTGTGACCTTGTCTTTGAAACATAAGAAAGAGAATTGAGATGCTTTCGAAAGCCCAGAGTTTCTATTTATTTTTAAACCTGCCCCAGGCTTCAGGCTTGTCAAAGGGAACACAAGGAAGGATGCAACCATGATGTGAGGATGATGACCAAATATTCTCTATGCTCCACAGCCTAGATCCTTCCAGGAGTTCTTGACATTTTCACCCATGATTCAGCCATTGTCAGAACCCAGTCATTAATCTGATAACTTCATGGGGGAGTCAAGTGGTTTGACAGGCTTTGCAGCCGTATGTTTAGTAGGTTGAGAAATGATTGACTTTTGATGCTAGAGAGAGACCTCAGTGTTTAAGAGAGCCTGCTGTGCTTGTAGAAGGCCAGAGATTGGTACCCAGGACCAATATCAGGAGGCTCTCAGGTACCTTTAACTCCAGATCCAGGGGCGTTCTCTCTCTCTCTCTCTCTCTCTCTCTCTCTCTCTCTCTCTCTCTCTCTCTCTCTCTCTCTCTCTCTCTACACACACACACACACACACACGATTGGCTTTTGAGCTTTCAACTAGCAATACATAGAATCTTTTAGCCAGTAATGCTAAAATAATTCTTTGGTTAGCTTAATTAGAAAAATATATGACTAAAAGATCATTTGCTAACATTTCCTGTCCTCCAAAGGACCTGCCATATCAAGACTGAAAAAAAAATGTTATATGTCCTTGAATTAACTTTAAGAGGATTCCATTTTGAAGAAATAAGCTGGTATCATGTATTTTGTCTCTTCAGCAACATAAACTGCGGCCCCAAATCATTTCCCATATTCAATTACCAGAGCCAGGACTGGGTCCAGCTCTAATTGACTCCAGGAATATTTTATTTTTCCATTTAAAAAGATAATTGAATTCACTGCCATATGTTTACCGGGGGCGTTCTCTGATGTTGGCCCTGATGTTCCTCTCTCCTCACAACCAGGTGTGGGTTCCCAGGAACTCAGAGAGTTCCTCTGCTCTCACGTCCGCTGTCTTGGGTTTAATCTTCTTCTTGGAATGGCATCTATTCTTCTGTGGTTTTCCCCTCCAGTGTCTTTCTCTTCTTGGTAATCATTGAAGTATTCACGCTTGAATTGAAGCAGTGAAGTCAGCTTTTAATGCTAGATCAAAAATATCAGAGAGGAGTTACCAATTTCATGGATCACAAAGTAATGGTATCAATCTGGGCTGCTTAAGAGACGCCAGAATCTCCTGACCCAACTGTAAACTCCATTGGCCTTGAAATAATTTTCCTCATATCTGATGACTGAGGGCCCTTCTTAAGGCACTGCTTAGAGTTTTCTAGGCCGATGACTGACATCACTGACTTTTATTCTTAAGGAAACAGAGTATGGGGCTTTTAAAGGGGAGGGAGTTCACATCTGAACATCAGGTGATTCAGGGTTATGTGTTCTAGGAGAACAAAAAACCAAAATGCCCTCATCTGTATTATGAAAATTCAAGGCGCTTGCCTTTCTGCTGAAATAATCCATTTCCTTCATTAAGCTTTGAGGTTTGTCAATCCCTCACTCTACCAGTTTGTGTGATTCAACTGCCTCAAAATATAATGGCTTACATAATGAATGTGTAGCTTCTCTGGAGTCTAGGTGTCAGTCTTGTGCTTCTGTGGATCCAGACTGGGCCTGCTCATGAGTCTATACTCTGCTGGCTGTTTGGTTGTGGGGTCAGCTGGTCCCAGGTAGACTCAGCTAAAGTTAAATACGTGGGTCCCTTGTATATGTCACTCATATTCTTCCAGTGTACTAGCCCAAGGATACTGGTGAGGTGTTGACACAAGTTCAAGAAAGAGGGCCCAACTGAGAAAAGAAATATGACACAATCTTCCAAGGTTGTCTTGTGGTATTTGCTCTTATCACATAAAAGCAAGCACATTTCAAAGGTTCTGCTTGGATCACATTGCTAATGTCCTATTGGCCAAATCACCTAAAGAAGTGGTACTGCTTGATAGGGAAAATATCGATAGTTTTGCGGTTCACCTGAAGTAGAATAATATAGAAAAGTCTAATTGTTAGATACTGATTTATTGATTTATTTAGTGATTTATTGAAAACACTTCTTTTGCTGCCTGCTTGCCAAGCATAACTTCACTTGCTACCTGGAACAGAATGAATGACCTGGAGAAACAGCTGAAACCATACAACCAGCTGACTACCACATACACGGTTGTAAAATCTCCATTGCTTACCTGCCCTTTCTGATGATTGTGTACACTTTAGAGAATAAAATAAGGGCCACAGTGGCTTCGGTCCATTAGTGAATACATATTGTCTCTTCTGCTCCCATTGATGTCAGAATGCTTATTCCTGCAACATAAAAATAATGTGTAACCTCTAGCTTATGTGACAGTACGGAGAGAAAAAAAAAGTGAAATGACATCAGAAAGAACTAACTAGATAACTCTGAAATAGGAAAACATCTTCAAGGCAACCCTTGCAGTTTCCCTAAGACTGAAGGTCAAGGGAAAGTTAAAGAAAGCTGTGATGTGTCAGATCTCATTCAGTGTACTAACTTCACTGAATTTTTATTCAGGAATAGTAGTAGGCATCAATCCCTCTTTGGAAAACTGGACTGAATGAATATGGATTAAACACAGATACATTTTTATAAGTGTGACACTAGCATTAAGGTCTCATGGGAGATTATCCTTATTCTCAACAGATACAAAATGACACATCAAGGCCGGGCGGTGGTGGCGCACGCCTTTAATCCCAGCACCCAGGAGGTAGAGGCAGGCGGATCTCTGTGAGTTCGAGGCCGGGCTGTACCAACAGCCTCCAAAACAATACAGAGAAACCCTGTCTCGTAAAAACCAAAAAAAAAAAAAATGACACATCAAAAGTGAGATGTTCTAATGTCTAAGCATTCCCAAACGGATCACCAAGTCAGTGTGCCTGTACTTAATAGAAAGAGATGATGAGAACAGTGTTTTGGGCTGAATTGTGTATTCCAAAATTCATGTTGGAATACTAGTCTCCAGGACTCAGAATGTGACTACTTTAAATATATGGTGAAACTTTAAAAAGCCAGTTAAGATGAACCTTCATTTAATCAGACAATTGTATGACTAACATGCATATTTTAAAACTGGGAAGGCGCTATAGACATCTCTACAAAATGAGTATGTTGAAATCTAATCCCCAACAAGATATTAAAAGATGGGAGGTGATTCGGTTATAAGGGTGGAGTTCTCATGAAGTTAGTTCTTTCTCGGGGAGGTGAGATCAGCACTTCCACCTTTCACCTTGTGATGACACAGAAGAGGACAATGCACCAGGAAGTGTGCCCTCACCTAACAACACATCAGTTGTTTCCCTCAGCTTCCCAGCTTGGCTGAAAAATGTGTTTATGCCCTTCACATGCCACCTAGACTGCGTTACTTTGTTTTAGGAGTCTGAACAGAGTAGGAGAGAGCAAATGCTTCGAAAATACTTTCTCCAATCAAGGGACTCCTAAAAAACAAAACAAAACAACCAAACAAAATACTTTTAATCAGTTATAACTGAATTCTGGGTTGAGTGAAGAGAGTAGGTGACTAACTGGACGATTGACAATTTAAGTGAGGAAGTCATTTCTTGCCACACAAGTCCTTCAAATTCCAGACTGTTACACAGAGGAATTTATTGATATGGTTAACTTTGAAAGTTATTTTGTGCATCAGAGTAAAAGGACAGAGTGGAAATTGCCTTGAGTTCCAAATTTAAGTTATTTCAAAAATAGCAGTAGTGGCCATTGGCCAACTTGAGAACATAAAGTCGTGAGTCCAGGACATCGATGCTGGATTATCTAAATAGTGCATTAACTCTGTCCGTGTGCCAGCAGTACAGATATTTCTTGATAAAGTTTTGTTGTTTCTTTGGTAAACCATTTGGAGGATTTGATCACTGGATGTGATCCAAGCCCAAAAGCACTTTGTTTCGCACACATTGCCTGTTTCTCCTCCCATCTGACCTTCCTAGCAACTATTTAGAAGCTGATGTGACCTAACCATTTCTCCTCTCTCTAGTATAAATGGTATAGAAGAAGAATTCACCAGGACGTTCCCAGCGCCTGGATTAGCCAACTCAGCTACCACCCAGGCACACTCTCGGGGCTTTGGATTGGCACTCTCCAATATCTACCACATCTATGACCTGCTAGAGTGTATATAGGGACTGGTCCTGTGGAACCATAGCCACAGGATCCCCATGACTTGGGGAAACAGCAAGTTATCCGAGAGAAGTTTTGGTGAGGGTCCAGTATTGATGATGTACCAGAAACCAGAGGCCTTGAACCAGAACAACAGTGTATCACACAATAAACATTTGCAAGTAAAGCTGTTTGAACACAATGGTATACTAAATGATACACAGCAGCTTCCAAAGCCACTAAGACAAATGAAGAGGCGGGAAAGATGGAAGAGCAAAATGTTTGTTTGTTTTTAATTAATATTTTTATTTGTAGTTTTTATTTTTATTTCTTTTTAAAATTTTTTTGGGGTGGGGCACTGCAGAGGTCAGAGGGTGGGTATGGAGGGACTGAGAAATGAGTGGGACTGGGGTGCATGATGTGGGTTTCCCCAAAAAATCAGTAAAAAACTATGTTTAAAAAAAGAATTCACCGTATGTTCAGCATTCTCCATATTGTGTGAAAAGTTAAAAACAATAAATAAAACTTAAAATAATAAATTATTTAAAAATCACATATTCATGGGGCTGGAGAGATGGCTCAGAGGTTAAGAGCACGGACTGCTCTTTCAGAGGTCTTGAGTTCAGTTCCCAGAAACCACATGGTGGCTGACAACCATCTACAATTCAATCTGGTATATATGTAATAAATAAATCTTTAAAAAAAATAAATAAAAATATAAATCACATATTCAAATACTATCTCCATCCCCTATGTTCTGAGACAGTCTTAGGTATTCCAGGCTCATCTCCAACTCACTGCCTAGCCAAGGATTAACTTGGACTTCTTTTTTCTTTTCAGTGGTAAACATTAACAGAGAAAGACATTTAATCTGCTTTAAACCCAGCTAGATGCACTCACATGTGGAAACATCGCACCACACCCTGCAGTACGTACATTTTTGACTTGTTGGATTATAGGCCTGTACCACAGCTCCAACGCCAACAATGCTCTTTCAAACAATGCTCTTTCAAACAATGCTCTTTCAAACAATGCTCTTTCAAACAATGCTCTTTCAAACGTGGTGTGAGTGAAAACTGAGAGTGGGCATAAGTTGGCAGCTGGGCACACATAACTTGAACTTCTTATCTTCCTGTCTCTACCCCCTAAGCGTTGGAATTACAGGTATGTAATGCTGTGCCCATTTTATGTAGTGCTGGGGAGTTATATCCTCAGGCCTAAAAACACTATTGTTTTCAATAATACTTATATTTTTTAAAAATCATATCAAGACCCCCAAGAGAGGTCAGCCCTAGCAACATACTGCAATCCACTGTGAAGACAAGAAAACAGAAATAATGATTCTGGAATATTTACTTTGAGGTGGAAAGGACCTTGGCATCCATGTTCTTTGTAAAAAAGCTCTACAGGTAAGGTGACTTAGTTGGACAAGAACAAATTCCCTTACTTTAAATGAATTCCTAACCACAAAAAGTACAAGCCCTTTTGGGAGATTCCCCAAGGAGCCTTTAAAAGGTTTTAAAAATCATCTCCAAAAACCTTTTTCATTGATTTTAAAATTCATAATGAAAAATATGTCTACATATACTATTAAAAGGATCACTCTAAAAATTTTAAAGCATTTTTACTGGTATGAGATGCTGCTGTGCACAATAGGGTTTTGTATGGTTAAAGTAGCTTTTGGGCTAGGACACATGAAATAGTTTTCTCCATTAATAACCTTTTGCCATAGAATCCTACTGGTACCTGGAGAGAACTAGGGATTTAAGCACCTTGGGGCGGGAGGCGGGGGGCCTGGAGAGATGATTCAGAGTTAAGAATATGTACTAAACTTGCAGAGGACCCAAGTTCACTGCTGGACCTTCATGTTGAATAATTTATAATAACCTGTGACTACAGGTCCAGGGATATCTGATGCCCTTTTCTGGCTTCTGTGGGCACCTATGCTCAAATGTACACATATGTACAGATACACACACATGCACATTATTTCAAGTAAGTTAAGTCTTTTAAAAAATAGATGGACAATTCCATATCTGTCATGAGGGAATTACAGAAGAATCATTATAATGGCTCTTTTTCCTAAAGCAAGGGTGCCCCGGCCTAAGATTTGTCTCAGATAAACTTGAGCTAGAATGAAAATATCCCTATTGGCTAAACTTGGTACAATTTGAGCAAAGGAAAGTGATTGCAACAGAGTAAATAAGAATCCCAGTTAAACCAGGCAGTGGTGGCACATGCCTTTAATCCCACCACTCAGGAGGTAGAGGCAAGTAGATCTCTATGAGTCTAAGGCCAGCCTGGTCTACAGAGTGAGTTCCAGGACAGCCAGGGCTACACAAAGAAATCCTGTCTCAAGGAAAAAAAAAAAAAAGGAAAGGGAAGGAAGGAAGGAAGGAAGGAAGGAAGGAAGGAAGGAAGGAAGGAAGGGAGGGAGGGAGGGGGGAGGGAGGAAGAGTCCCAGTTAAATACACTTAAAATTAAATTGAAAGGAAATAGAAAGCAAGAAACAAGAGGCTATCTTAGCACTGTTGGAGTTGACTATTACAAATTTATTCTAAAAGGAGAGAGCAAATTCGGACCTTAAAGAACAGATAGAAACTCATATCCAGTTGATGTAGGAAAGCCCTACTTTACAGATGAGTGCTACCTAATAACAAAGTAGGTTTTAAAACATCACCATACCTCAGTGAAATCACTGATGTAACAAACACTAGCAGTTTTTTAAAGGTAAAACAAAGCAAAAAACCAACCTAAGTGAAAGCTTAACAGTCCTCCAGTTGTTGTTAAGGATGGAGTGATAGGGACCTGCTGGGCTCTTACACCTGCCACCAAGGAAGATATTGGAAGCCATGAGATTCAAGACACCTGACTTGAGGCAAAAATGAACAGTGATTCCTAAAACACACACACACACACACACACACACACACAAAACCAACAACAAATGCCTTGGGTGGTTACTTGGAGTTACACTCTCAGATTTAGTGTGGGAAAGGGAAATCCAGGCCCAGTCTAGAGATCTTTCTGAGTTGAGGAGATGAAATGAAAAGTCCAAAGAAGCAAGACAGGGGCTAGGAATGAGAGTGTGGAAAATGGCATACTCAGTCAGCATGTGCAAGGCACATCTTAGTACATGCATTCCTGGAGTATTTCCTACGGCCCTCTGGTTTTCCTTGGAATCTGTCGGAACATCCTCTTTTCATCTTTAATTTATTCATTTATGTCTTCTCTCTTTCTTTTAGTTAGTTTGTCTATGGTTTTATCTTTTCAATGAATCAAATATGTGTGTATGTGTGTGTGTGTGTGTGCGTACATGTGTGCTGGGTGTGTATGTGTATGTACATGTGTGTTGGTGTGTTCGTGTGTCCACAGCTTGGTAATGAATGTCTTTTATTTTCTTCCACCATATATTTTGAGACAAGATCACTCACTGAGCCTGGAGCTCACTAATTAGTCCAGACTACCTAGCCAGTGATCCACCTGTTTGCAGCCCCACCCCACCCCCGGTGTGGGAGTGACAGGCACATGCTACCTGGTCTTCATGCTTACACCGCACGTTCTCTACCCATTGAACTGCTCCCCTGCAATGGACCGACTTTTGTTCATTGCGAGTGTGAATTATCGTTTTCACAAGGTCTGCCTTGATTGCCGCTGCTTCTTCCACCTTCTGCTCTGAGGATTGGTTTGCTCTTCTATTCTCAGGACGTCAGATGCCTGCTGTGACACTGCTTACTCCAGATTGCTCTGTTTCTCTAACATAGCAAGCACTCGTCACTGTGAACAATCTTCTCAGGTGCTTCAGCTGTATCCTGGGGTTCTGGAAGACTGAGATTTTCTTTTCACTTGATTCTAGGATTTTTTTATTTCTTGCATGAATTTAACATCTGCCTCCTGATTTCTTCAGAAACACACTAAATATTGTTCATGTTTCAAATTATCTGTATCGTTTCTTTACTTTCTCTTACTATTCATTTACAACTCTATCTCACTAAAATCTGATAAATATAAGAATTGTTGCAGTTGTTTTGCATTTATAAAGACTTGTTTTGTGACCTTCACTGGGCTCTACTTTAGAGAAGTTTCCATAGGACTAGGAGAAAAAGGTCTCTTCCATATTGCTTGCATGAAACATTCTGTAGCTATCTGTGAAGTCTATTTAATCTATGCTATGGCTTAGCTCTGGGCTTCCATTGTTGATCTTTACTTTAGATGACCTATCTAATACTGACAGTGGGCTGTTCTGGTCATTCGCTATTAGTGTACAAGATTCTATCTGTTTTTCCAAATAAAGTTGAGAATTGTTCTTTCAAGGCCTGTGAAAAACTGTGCTGGTATTTTCATAGGGATTGCATTGAGTCTGTAGATTGCTTTTGGCAGGATTGCCATTTTTACTACATTGATCCTACCTATCCAAGAGCATGGGAAATCTTTCCATTTTCTGGTGTCTTCTTTAATTTCTTTCTTTAAAGACTCAAAGATCTTGGGAAATAGATCTTTCACTTGCTTGGTTAGCATTACCCCAAGGTATTTTATGTTGTGGCAATTGTAAAGGGTGATGTTTCTCTGATTTCGTTCTCAGCCCTTTTATCGTCTGTATATAGTAGGGCTACCCAAAAGATGCCCATTCATACAACAAGGAGGTCTGTTCCACTATGTTCATAGCAGCATTATATGTAATAGCTAGATCCTGGAAGCAACCTAGATGCCCCACAACTGAAGAGTGGATAGAGAAAATGTGGTACATTTACACAATGGAGTACTACTCAGTGGAAAAAAACAATGAAATCTTGAAATTTGTAGGCAAATGGAAAGCACTAGAAGAAACTATCCTGAATGAGGTAACCCAGTCACAAAAAGACATGGTATGTACTCACTCATATATGGATTTTAGATATGGATCAAGGGAAAGTCAGCCTACAATCCCAGTGCCAGTGAGTCTGTGAAACAGGGAGGCTCCCAAAAGATATACATGATACCCCAGAGAAGTGGAATGAGGCAAGATCTCCTGAGCAGATTGGGAACATCGCGGGAGGGGAGAAGGATTCAGAAAAAACAGAGGGGGATAAGAGGAGGGGAGAAGAAAGTATGGGGGAGCTGGAAGGTTGAGTCGAGGTTAAGAATAGAGGAGAGCAGAATGAGAGATACCATAATAGATGGAGTCATTATAGGTTTTGAGGAGAGAGCTGACCCTAGTGAGATTTCCTGAGATCTACAAGGATAACACCAATTGGCAAGGTAAGCAATAGCGGAGAGACTGCATTAATAGCCCCTCTCTGATGATAAGGTTGATAACTACCTTGTATGCCATCCTAGAACCTTCATCCAGTGACTGATGGAAGCGGAGACAGATATCCACAGCTAGACACTGAATTGAACTCCTGGAACTCAGTGACAGAGATGGAGGCATGATGAACAAAGGTGTCAGGACTGTTCTGGTGAAGCCCACAAAGACATCTGACTGAACAAAGGGGAGCTCTTGAACCCCAGATTGATGGCTGAGAGGCAAACAGGGGACTGCTCCAGACTCCATGAGGAGGCCTCAGAGATCTCTGGGGCCTTGGGTAGTAGATCAGTGTGTACCACATGGAGGGATACTCTCTCAGACTGGACACATAGGGAGGGGCCTAGATCCTGCCCTAGATGAAATCACAGATTCTGGAGATCCCCCCCAAGGAGGGCCTCACCCTCCCTGGGGAGTGATGTGGGGACTGGGTGGGGAGCTGGTGAAGGGCTGGGGGAGGGACAAGGGAGGAGGGGAGGGAGAGGGAGCTGGTATTGACATGTGAAGCATGCATGCATGTTTCTAAGACATAATTTATTTTAATAAAAGATTTTTAAAAAGATTCTATCTGCCCTTCATGGCTACTAGTCTTTGTTTCATGAGATTAGAAGCCCAACATTTAGTGTATTTATATTTACAATTGCTATGTCCTCTTAACGAATCATTCCCTTTATTAATTAATTTTCATTTATTATTATTCTCTATGTATGAGATATGTGTGTGGGGACCATTCCTACTCAAACCACCACAAAGTCTGTTTTCTCAGATACCAGAACAACCATGCCAGCTTGTTTTCAGCTTTTGTTTTCTTCATAGATTGACATCCATCTTTTGACCTTCAGTCTACAAGTATCTTTGTCAGTGAAGTGTCTTCCTTGGAGACAGCAGATAGTTGAGTATTGTTTTTAGTCCTGTCAGCTAATCTGCACCTCTGCATAGTTTTGAGATTATTTACATTAAATGCTATTGAGAAAGACTTACTAATTCCCATAACTTTGTTGGCTGTTTTTCTGCTTGGTTGAATCATTGCTTGTTCTTTACTTTCCCTCCTATTAAATCTACTTATGATGGATTGTTTCCTGGCTGCCTTTAGCTTATCTATTCCATCAGATCTATTCTTCATTGTGCTCTCTTGATTACAGCTGTGAAGTAATCTTTTAAGAGTTTTCTGCTGTGTTGGCTTGGTGATCACGAGTTACATTAGTTAATTCTTGTTTTTAAATGTCCTTACTTCTCTGTCAATTTTAAAAGATAGTTTTGGTGCGTATATTCACCTTGGTTGACTGTTATTTACACTCAGGTCTTAAAAAGAATCATTCTGTGCTTTCCTAGCTTTCAGTTGTTTTGCTTTGCAAGTGAGTTATTGTCTTCCCCTTACAGCTCTTAATATTACTTGTTCACTTTGTGCTTTTGACATCTTGACCATAATATCTTATGGAGTTCTCTGTTCAGATCTATTTGCTGTCTAAATACCTTTTATGTTTGAATGTCTCTTTCTCTCTTCAGACACGATAACTTCTCTGGTAAGATATCACTGAATTGAATCTTTATTTCAATGGAAGTTATAGCCAGTAGAGTAAGACAATAAAAAGAAATAGATTAGAATCTAAGATATGAACCTGTCATTGCTCTCATATAATATGATCATTTGCATGGAGAACCTACTGAATATACAAAAAAGTAATTGGGACTAGTAAGTGACCTAGGTGAGGCTGTTGCATGTTGGTTCAATATTTAAACTGTCATTAGGCTGGGTTGGCAAGATGGCTCAAGTAGATAAAGGCATGTGCCATCAAGCCCAATGACTTGAGTTTTATATCTAGATCTCACACATTAGACGAGAAGTGGGTCCTGCAAGTTGTCTCCTTACCTCCATGTGCACAATGTAACATACATATATGTGTGCAAATGCACACACACAACATAAACACAAATTAATTTTCCAATAAAAATAAGTCATTGTGTTGGTATTATAAACAATGGAAAGACAGGAAGTGGAGGTGCACGCATTCAGTCCCAGCACTGGGGAAACAGAGGCAGGCAAATCAAGGCCAGTCTTGTCTGCAGAGTGAGTTCCAGCATAGCCAGGGTTATACAGAGAAACTCTGTTTTGAAAACCAAACCAAAATAAAACAAAACAAAAAATGGACTGCAAAATATAAAGCACATAAAAATATGTAATATCTAAACACTGAAGACTATGAAGCATTGCTGAGAGAAATTAAAGAAAAACTAAATAAATAGAAAGGTAGACAGTCACTCTTCCATGTCTACTGGTTACATCAATTCATCCAACCACATGGAAGAAAATTTCAAAAAGAACAAAGTCACACTGACTATGTGCAGATGTTTTTCTTGTTATTATTACCCAAACAATTTATCAGCCATTTGCATGCAATTTATACTGTTAGTCACTAAAAGTAATGGAACATGATTTAAAGCATATTGGAGGCAAACAAGATGTTATTTTGTATAAAGGGCTTGAATATCCCCAGATACCAGAGGAGAAATTTATACTGAGGGATAACTATACTGTGTTTGCAGTTTGAAAGTCACAATATCTTGGGATTTCATTTGCTCATTTGTGTTGTGAGGCCTTTAGTTTATTTGGTCTCAGAGCTTTGCTAAGTTTCTCATGTTGACCTTGAACGCACAACCCTCATTTCAGCTTCTCAAGTAGATGAAATTATAGACCCATGCCACCATGATCAGCTTTATAATATCTTTCAGTATTAGTTTCATACAAATTTATGTACAAATTCAAAGCTATCTCAATTACAACCTGCTGGGGTTTTATTTTTCTATAAAAATGACAAAATAATTCCAAGTTTCATATGAAAAAGCAAATGATATAGAAAACTGAAGGCAATTTGGACTAATAAAAATGTGAAGAATGGTCTTAAATGTGACTCTCACCTGTGTCATTGTGTCTAGTCCATCTCTTTTCCAATGCAGGTGGAACCATCACCAAGATGCAGATTTTCAAGGAAACCCTTGCAGAGAAGACCATCATGCTCCAGGTTGAACCCTCAGGCACTCTAGAAAATATAAAGGCCAAGATATAGGATAAGGAAGGAATTCCTCCTGATCAGCAGAGGCTGCTCTCTAGTGATCAGTTGGAAGATGGCCACACTTTGTCTGACTACAACATTCAAAAGGAGTCCACCCTTTATCCTGTGTTGAGACTTCGTGACGTTGCTAAGAAAAGGAAAGAGAAGTCTTATACCATTCCAAGAAGAATAATTGTAAGAGAAAGAAGATTAAGTTGACTGTGCTGAAGTACTATACAATGGATGAAGATGGTAAAATTAGTTGCCTTCATTGAGAGTGTCTGTCTGATAAATATGGTGCTGGAGTTTTTATGGCTAGCCACTCTGGCAAACAATACTGTGGCCAAGTGTTGTCTGACTTACTGCTTCAACAAACCAGAAGACAAGTAGTTGTGTATGATAAATAAAAAGACAAGAACTGAAATAAAATGTGAAGAATGACACTAACTTCAGCGTTTATTACAAAGCTGCAGTAAGTAGGCTGTGCTATCTATTGATAAACAGATCAATAGGATGGAATGAATGGTGAACAGTAGACGTGCATAAGATGTCAGTTGGGTTTTAAGAGACAGAAGCAATTCAGTTGAGAAAGAAAAAAATCTTTTGTCTAGATAATGATGCTGTAACAATTTGATAGGCATGTGCAAACAGTGAATTGTGATCTATACCTGGAACCATACACATTTGAATTTAGTTCAAAATGAATCCACCCATTTGAAATGTAAAATAAAAACTATAAAATCTTTATAACCTTGAATCTGATAACAATGACTGGGGAAATAAAGAGTTGTTGTATTTAATTAAAATGAAGAAGTTTTGTTTTTTTGTTTTGTTTTGGTTTGGTTTGGTTTTTTGCCTGTTGAAAGACACTATTAAGAAAATTTAGGGGGCTGGAGAGATGGCTCAGAGGTTAAGAGCACTGACTGCTCTTCCAGGGGTCCTGGGTTCAATTCCCAGCAACCACATGGTGGCTCACAACCATCTACAATTCAATCTGGTGTCCTCTTCTGGCATGTAGGCAGAACACTGTATATGTAATAAATAAATAAATCTTTAAAAAAATAGAATTTAGAGTGGCCTGGAGAGATAGCTCAGTGATTAAGAGCACTGGCTGTTCTTCTAGAGAACCTGGGTTCAATTCCCAGCAACCACATGGCGGCTCATAACTGTTTGTACCTCCTGTTCCAGGGGACCTGACACCCTCACACAGACCTACATGTAGGCAAAACATCAATGCACATAAAAACTTTAGAAATAAATTACTTTTTAAAAGAAAATTTAGAGGATGTGAGGGCGATCTGGCTGTGATGTCTGTCACCCCACTGATCGCCAGGACTGATTTGTCTGATCGGCTGGCCATGCGGGTGTCTCCTTCCTTCCTCACTGCTCCAGGAGCTTCACTCCTCAAGCTTCCGCTCTGTAAGTCAGTCCGTGGAAGAGAATGAGCTTCCCCCAATAGAGGAGGACCCGCCTTCAGCTGAGGCTATAGGAGTAGCTGCGCTCTCCTGCTACAACCTCCAAACAAGTTCCCAAGAAAATTCAGAGATAAGTCAGACTGAAAGAAAGATATATCCGTGACTCACACATCTGATAAAGATCCCACATTCAGAGTGAGTAAAGAAAATAGCCAAGTCAGATGTCAACTTCATCGAACTTCAAACCTCAAATCACTACTTTTTCAAGATAGTTTTCAGTCAAGAAAACAGAAAGTACTGCAATTTTCTTTTCTTTTCTTTTTTTTTTAGAGATTTTTTTTATTTATTATGTATACAGCCTTTTTGCCTGCATGTATTCCTGCACACCAGAAGAGGGCACCAAATCTCATTATAGATGGTTGTGAGCCACCATGTGGTTGCTGGGAATCGAACTCAGGACCTCTGGAAGAGCAGCCAGTGCTCTTAACCGCTGAGCCGTCTCTCCAGCTCCCTACAATTTTCTTATAGATAGAAAAATTCTCACTTTCTAAAATATAAGGTCTGGGCCGCGGCAGTCATCTTACAGGAACTCGCCAAAATGACGAACACAAGGGGCAAGAGGAGGGGCACTCGTTACATGTCCTCTAGGCCTTTTGGGAAGCGTGGGGTTGTTCCTTTGGCCACATACATGCGAATCTATCTACCAGAAGGGTGATAGTGTAGACATCAAGGGAATGGGCACTGTTCAAAAAGGAATGCCCCATAAGTGTTACCATGGCAAAACAGGAAGAGTCTACAATGTCACCCAGCATGCTGTGGGCATCACTGTAAACAAGCAAGTTAAGGGCAAGATTCTTGCCAAGAGGCTTAACGTGCATGCGGAACGAGCACATCAAGCACTCTAAGTGCAGAGACAGCTTCCTGAAGCGGGTGAAGGAAAACGACCAGAAGAAGAAGGAAGCCAAGGAGAAGGGCACCTGGGTTCAGCTAAAGTGTCATCAGCCTGTGCCACCCAGAGAGGCACACTTTGTAAGGACTAACAGGAAGGAGCCTGAGCTGCTGGAGCCCATGTCATATGAATTCATGGCCTAATGTACAAAAAGAAATGAAAGACTAGACTGTAAATAAATAAATAAAATATAAGGTCCAAGGAGAATTTGAAAGGAAATATTCATACATGTGTGTATGCGAACACACGCATACAAACATAATACATGCAAACATAGATATATTTGTGCATATATGCAGACATACATACATTCATGAAAACATATTACACATGGAAACACACACATCTGCATACACTGAAAATAAAACTGAATATGAGAGTGACTGTAGGAGTAGAGGGAAAACTTAGAGCAATTGGACACAGATAGTATTTTTTTAATTGAACTGACTTAATGGTAGGTACTTTTGCCAACCAGGTAATTCTTTCCATTCAAAGACTTTCATGCCATTAGGAAGGTTTCAGAGCAAGGATAAACTCTTCTGTACCAACTGCTGCTCTGGAAAAGAAGGGAGGGAGGCAGAACTAAATTAACCTTTCAATGCCAGGGGAAACATGTTTCTTTAGGCTAAAATAGGAAACAATGTTTTCCCAATATTTCTTCAGGCAACAAATCCTTAGATACTTGAAGCCCTGCAGAATTCTTTTAATGGTTATTTCTGCTTCAGTGATCTTAAAATTAAATGTATTTTCGTGATCTTTAACTCATTGACATCAAGCTGTCTGCCTCGGCCAAAAATGACCTCACAAAAGAATTGAAGCTACGCGGATTAACCAGAAAGTGTCTTGGTGAAATCTGGGTAGACTCAAGTCCTCTCCTGTCTGCAAAGCACGCTTGGGGGCTCTAAGTCCATTGAACTGCTTTGGGTAATGACAATTTCTCATCCTTTGACAGCCAAACAGAAGATGAAGTCCACTGACTGTCAAAGATGACATCTGTATTTCATCACACAGGGCAGCAGTTTCATGTTCTCCTGAAGGATGAGTGGCAGCAGATTTGCTCTTTTTCAAAAATGATTTCATTTATGTTTATTTTATGCGTATTAGTGTTTTATTTGCATGTATGTGCACCAAAAAAAAAAAAAAACAGAAGAAGGCAAGGGGCTGGATCTCCTGGAAGTTGGGTTACAGGCAGTTGGGAATTGCTATATGGATTCCAGGAATCAAGTCAGTGTCTTTTTGGAGAGCAGCAAGAACTCTTTTTCCACTGAACCATCTCTCTAGCTCTCAGTAGTTCTGTCCTAGTTAAAGAGCACCTTTTGTATGCTGGGTGTGGTAGCGCACAAGTTTAATCTCACCACTAAGGAGGCTGAGATGGGCAGGGATCTCTGTGAGTTCAAGGGAACCTGGTCTACATAGCAAGATCCAGGACAGCCTGACCTACATAATGAGACTCGGTCCCACCCCCTCCCCCAAGAAGGAACTTTTAAAAATTTGTTCCTGTGGACAGTTTTACATATCTTTGCATGCCTTTGCAACAATTTCGCACATTTTTCAAGGGTGACTATTGATTCCTGCTTAAAAATGGAGATGAAACCTAAGGATAAGGAAAATTTTTATGCTGTATACAAATTTTAAAATGAACTTTCTTTATTGCAAATCACATCAAACACAGTTTATTGATAATTATGACCACGCGGGATGCACATCCTTGTCTTCCTTGACTTCTCAAAGCCAAAAATCCCTGCAGAGCCAGGCACGTGGTGAGCGTCTATACTCTCAGCACTTGGGAAATCACACAAGGGTACACAGGGAAATCACTACTCCTCACCACCAAAGTAGACAGGGAAGAAAGGAGGAAAGTGGATGTGGGGGAGCGAAGGGTCATAAAAGGAAAAGAAACGTAAAAGAAAAGAGAAACTATGCAAAAGAAATGAAGCTTGAATAGTGGGATTTCAGGCATTTCTCAGAATGAGGGCAAGACTAGTGGGGTGCCTAGCTCTGAAAGGTCACCCAGGCAGCTCCCTCCACACCCTTGCTTAAGCCTGTTCTTGCACGGTCTACTGAAAGAAGCCACAAATTCGGAACGGTTTTGGTTTTGTTTCGTTGTAGCTGTTGTTTTGTTTCATTTCCCTCCTTCTGCTTGAGACAGAGCCCTGCCATGGAGCGGGAGGAGATCTACAACTATCTCTTGCCTCAGCCTGGGTGCTGGGCTGACAAGGTTGTGTTATTACGTCCATCTCAGTGGTGGATTTTTGCAAGAAAGTGTTTCCTATCAGTCTGACACAGTGGAGGGCTTTGATGGTAACAGGACAGTAATGAGGCTCTCTCTCATCTTCTTTGTCCGAAGCAGTGGGTCCCAACATGTGGGTGGAGACTTCCTTTGGGGTCAAAGATCCTTTTCAAAGAGGTCCATATCAGATACCCTGCATGTAAGATATTTGCATTATGAGTCATAACAGTACCAAAATTACAGTTATGAAGTAGCAATGAAAATAATTTTATGGTTGCAGGTCACCACAACATGAGGAACTGTATTAAAGGGTCACCACATTAGGAAGGTTGAGAACACACATGCACAAATACATATGTGTACACCAGAATACATATCAATAAACACATACTCACACATAAAATGTTACTACCATGGTGTTATTGCTTGACATCCGTGACAATCATCCTTTTATATGTCCATTTGCCCCCATGTAGTCCTGTACCTACTAAGCCTAAAGATTAGCTTCCTAGTCTTCTAAACCAACAATGAAGGATTTACATTATTTATCTCCATAATGGCCTCAACCTCCCATTGCTCTGGTGTACTTACCTGAAGCTGCACCACAGTGTCTATAATTCCATGTTGAATTTCATGAGTGAGCCCTTAACTTCAAGACAGAAATGATTGACTGTTTCTGTCTGGTCATAGTTAAGGATTTGGTTTCTTTGACTTTTTGGCTTCTCCTGCTGTGCTAGGATCCTTACTCCAAGGGACATAGTCCAGGTAGAACATTTCACATCATCACTATGTCTTACATGATATGCTTCCTTGCCTAGTGTCTGATAGCATGGATATGGCTAACAGCTTTCCAGGACTGCAGATTCTTCTACTGATTTTGCTCACATTTCAAGTGCACCTGTGTTACAAGGTGATGGTTTCATCTCCATTATCTCGATATATGTAGACAGCTAATGCAGAAATTTATACGGCAAAGAAAAAACCAGTGCATTCTGGGGATTGGGACGCTGGCTTAAAGCAAAGTGGGGCATGGCAGCCCATTGGCTGTGAACTTTGCAGAGGTGTTAGTTCATGTCTAGGAGATAGATGCCATCTTCATGAGGTATGGTGAGCCTTTTTTCCTCCCTAAATCACAATGCACTAACCCTCTCTTTTAGGGTAATTCCTCTCAGGACCCTCTTGAAAATTTTATAAGGAGTGGAAAGTGTTAGAAACCACAGTTCAAGAAGCAAGTGAGGTGGTTCAGTGAGTAAAGGTGCTTGATGAGCAAGGCTGGAGACCTGAGTCCTACTCCCAGAGCCAACACAAAGGTGGAAGGAGAGAGCTTACTTCATAGAGCTGTCCTCTGACCTCACATGTGTGCTATGGCACACAAAACCATGAATGTGCGTGCACACCACACACACACACACACACACACACACACAATTTCGAATGACATTATGATGCATCAGAGAAGGCAGACCTGTTGTGAGTGAGCATGCATGGTCATTTGGCATGTATGGTAATTTGGAAAGTGTGCTATCACATTACTTTCTAATATAGTGAAGAGAACCTGGGTACTCCATGGGTCATCACCCTCAAAGAGGCTTTCTGACTCTCAGGAGGCACAGCTACCTAGACATGGCTGCACTTTTCCTTGGATCTCTCATGTCTAACCCCTTGCCTACTCCACATCCCTGGAGTTTGTAAAGACATTCAGGAAAAGAATGTCAAAGGTAAACATTGCTTCATCATTTGAATATTTGGACATAAATGTCTCATTCTTGGCTTTCCTGTTTTGATAGATTTCATCTGAACTTCTGATTCAACTCTTCAGAGTCAATTGTACCAGAATCACTGTTTTTTTCTTTTTTCAGGGAATTGTTCTTACCTTCTTTGCCTGTCACAGGGGGCTTTTTGGCCTATGAAATATTAAAAAGTAAAAGCACATTAGTAGTTTATTGGGCATAATGGAAAAGGACATATTGAGGACATAGATATTGCTGATAAAAAACAAGTTACATGGTTCTGTCACCCAACAGGGCTGTCAGCCTGGTGCAGTGAGCTCTGGCAAGTCCCCTGATTTCCTTATTGCTGTGCCTGCATCATGGTTTCTATATATAGCAATCTTACATCTAGTATATCATTTCATTACCAATTAAAGAAACAAGATGCAATATATCCCTGGTCTCCAGCTCCTCGCTGCTAGAAACAGCTACTACATCTGACTGGATACCCTCTGGCTTCCCCCATACATCAATCATTTTGCAATTAGAAACCAACCATTACCATTAAGATCTGCATCATTTGACCTCATTATCTTTAACATCTCTTCTTCCTCAGTGAGCATCCAGCTGATGGCATCTGTCCCACATAGCTCCCATCTGGAGAGCCAGGAGTCCTGTTGTTTTTTTCCCCAATTAACATATAACAGTCACTTTCATGAAGGAGGATTTAAAAACAGCAACAAATATTCGATTTAACTGGACCTCAGAACACATCAGTTTTTTAAAACTTCACACTCTGCAAATGCTAAAATTAGAAACAGTAAAGCTTGCATTTTTAGGGGGAAGTCATGTAGTTGATATCCTTTGTCAGAAAGGCTTGTGTAGACTGAAGTTTCTATCCCACCTGATCTCACAGCTGTTTAGCCCCAAATAAACACACAGACACTTATATTAATTATAAACTGTTTGGCTGATGGCTCAGACTTCTTATTGGCTAGCTCTCTCTTAATTATTAATCCATTTCTACTATTCTAAGTATTTCCACATGGTCTTGGCTTACCAGAGAATGCTCCAGCATGTTACCCCTTCTCTGACTACATGGCATCTTTCTCTCATGGCCTCTTTCTGCCTTCCTCTCCCCAGAATTCTCCTTGTCTGGTAGTCCTGCCTATACTTCCTGCCTGGCTATTGGCCAATCAATGTTTTATTCATCATCCAATAAGAGAAACAAACATATATACAGAAGAACATTCCCCAATTAGGTTTAGGTTTGTGGCCTTAGTTGATTAATAAATTGCCCATTTATTGCTTTTCTCATAGTTGAATCCTACACGTCCTGATGGTTCAATAATGTACATTTTAATCAATGATGGCTTTGCCCTGGAACAGAAATGCCAACATGAGGCTAAATGTGTTTTCTGAGGACAGAGTTCAGCAGAGTCTCTCAGTTACAGGAAACAACAGTCACATGAGACTTGGGCATCTCTCTCAGCTAAGTGTTGGGAAGAGAAAACAATCAAGAGATGCTTGTAGTTAGGCAGTGGTGGCGAATGCCTGTAATCTCAGCACTCATGAGGCAGAGGCAGGTGGGTCTCAGTGAGTTCTAGTTGAGCCTGGTCTGCAAAGTGAGTTCTAGGACAGCCAGGACTACTATACAGAGAAACCCTGTCTCAAGAATAAAGAGAGAGAGAGAGAGAGAGAGAGAGAGAGAGAGAGAGAGAGAGAGAGAGAGAGAGAGAGAGAGAGAGAGAGAGAGAGAGAGAGACTTGTATTCATAAATAGCTTTCTGATCACCTATGCTGGGCATGTTGAGTTCGGTACCAATCAAGCTAACTGCACAGTTAGGTGTTTATGTTCAGAAATTGTGTCTGTTGACATCTGTATTAGTTAGCTGTGTGTTTGTTTGTTTGTTTGTTTGTTTGTTTTGTCAACATGACACAAACTAGAGTCACCGGGGAAGAGGGATCATCAGTTGAGGAATTGTCACTATCAGACTGGCGTGTAGACAAGTCTGTGGGACATTTTCTTGATTAATAATTGGTGTGGGCAGTACCACCCTTGGGCAGGTGATTCTGAGTTGTATAAGAAAAGTAAAGGTATCTGAGAAAACCATGGGGAAGCAAATCAGCAGTAGGATAGAATATCATTATCTTTTTTTTTCAATTCAAGATGCAATCCAAGAACATATTATTCTTCCCCCAAATGAATGTCATTAAAATTATAGTAGAACAAAATGGAATAAAAGCTAACATGTTCAAAAGAGACTTTTGCAGATAATAGAGTTTAATGTTTTTCTGGAATATAGAGGGAGAAGTTGCTATTTTATTTAATATTGCTTGAGGAGACTATAGCCTAGTGCATATGTAAACATATGAGAGAAGGGAACCTGTCTTAGTTATTTTCTGTTACTGTGATAAAATACTCCAATGTGATTATAGGCTCAAGGTTGGCAGAAAGGTTTGTCAGAGGACAAAGAAGAGCTGAAGATAACCCGGGCACACCAAAAGCTGGTTGTCATCTAATCCCTCGTTATTTGTCCCTGGGTGAGAAGGCAGCATTGCACGGCGCTAAGGAGATGACTCGACTGGGTGAGTAGAGACAGCGCTGCTGTGTGGTGAGTCTCCAAGAAGAAGTCTCTTCTTATTGGCTTCCAAGCTCCACACATGCACGCTTATCCCATCTGGCATTTTTTATAAATGGAAATGTTGGTCTTAGAGAAAATTAGAGAGATTATAATAATAATTCAGGTGATACATATAGCAGACCCTTTGGAAATTTCTACTGTGGTTTGGGGAATAACCCAGTGGGAGAACTTACATTCAGCATGTGGAAGACTGAGGATCAACCCCAAGCACTACAGATAAAACTACAAAACAAAATAACAAGGGCAGTAATGAAGCAAGAGAGAGCTCTTGAGATCAGAACATTTTTTATTTTTGTAATTTTTCAGTGCATCGGTGTTTTGCTTGCATATATGTCTATGTGAGGATGTTGGGTCCTTTGGAACTTGAGTTACAGACAGTTGTGAGCTTCCCTGTGGGTTCTGGGAATTGAACCTAGGTCCTCTGGAAGAGCAGCCAGTGCTCTTAACTGCTGAGCCATCTCTCCAGCACAGTAATAGACATTTAAAACTAATATAATCATTGGAAAGTGAAATCGAGGAAATTCTTGAGAGAACAGTAACAAACAGGAACAGTAACAAACCTCTAAGAAACTAAAAAATAAAGAATCAAAAAGATGCAGGTAATATGCAATCAATAAGATTAGAAAAGGGCCTCTAAGAGATTTTTTAAAGTCCCACATCTTTTGCTTTATTCTTAGTGTCCCTTCATTCATCTTAAATGTTTTAATTCATTTTAAAGAATCAGAATCAGCCATGTCACTGTGGCATTTTAACGTGCCATAACTGAGAGTCTGTGAAAAAACCTTCCCAAGAGAAACAACAGGAAATGAGAATCGACTACATTAACCTCAGGGGCAGCAAACTTCTGAGGGGAAAAAAAGTTCACAGGGTCTAGAGAGATGGCTTAGTGGTTACCGGTGCCTGCTGCTCTCAGGAAGGACCTGAGTTTGGGTCCCAGCATCCATCTCCGGTGATTCACAACCACCTGTAATGCTAGCTCCAGGATATCTGATGCCCTCTTTTGGTCTCCGCAGGCATCCACATATGTGGCATAAATGTACACACACACACACACACACACACACACACACGCACGCACGCACGCATGCACACAGATGTTGGTGATTGTGAAGAAGGGTAGCATAGGACTTGTCTGTTGAACGTCCACTCTACTTAATTGCAGTGTGGGGGGTCAATCTCCTGGAAGCAGCGCCCTAAGTCTCACGTCTGAGACACTCTACAGTCCAAAGTCACATCTCCAATCACAGGAGGCTCGGTGGAGAGCTAAAGCAAGCTGTGTGGGATGGTGCATGCCTTGAATCCCAGCGCACAGGAGGTGGAGGAAGATTAGGAACTAAAGACCAACCTAAGCTAGGTAAAAAGGCCCTGTCTCACCTTCCCTACAAGAACAACAAAACACCAACTCCACAGCAAAAGAAGGGTGTGTTTTACATGTTGTATCAAGATTAATTTTCTTTTAGTTGAATATAAAACGTGGTGGAAACAGTGGATCCTCAGAAGACAAATATTTAATTTAACAGAATCTTTCTATCAGCACAAATGCTTATGAATTTACATGATCCTCAAAGTTTATCCAAATTGGTGGATACGTTCTTTGATTCTTTGTGTGTGTTTATGGTTGTGTGTCTATGTGGTGTGTGCATGTGTATATGTGTCCCATGCACATGCACAATGGGCACCGGGTAGTCTGTTCCGTCACTTCTTGTCTTATTCCCTTGAGACAGGTTCTCGCAGTAAACTAGAGCTAGACTGTTAGTCAGCAAGGCCACGAGTCCTTCTACCTCATCCCACAGCACTGTGGTTCACAAAACCATACCGAGGTTTTTAGACAAGTTCTGGGGGCTTAAACTCAACTCAGCTCATCATGCCTGAGCGGTAAGTGTTCTCATCTGCTGAGTTATGTACTGAGTCCGTCCCATCAAGACCAGAAGACGATTTCGGATCTCCTGGAACTGGAGTTAGAGAGCTTCAGGTGGGTGCTGGCACCAGACCTAGGGTCTCCAAAAGAGCAGCCAGTGAGTGCTCTTAAACACTAAGCTGTGTCTCCAGCCCCTACTTTAATTCTTAAGGAAAGCAAAATTTTTAATGAAAAAAATCAAAAAACTTACAAAAAGGCAGCATTGTTTTCATTTACAATTACAAGTACTGCCTTATATATTCAAGCGAGTGTCAAAATCATGACATCCAAGCTCTGTCACGTGGCGCCTTTCTTTTGCACGTCACTTTTTAAAATTATAAGAGTAGATACATAGATGCATGAAGTTGTCAAAGAGTAAACATTAATTTAAAAAGAGACTGCTGGGAGGACCCACACTCTTGGAAGTGGTACCTCTTGTCTGCTCTTGTTTGTTCTGCATCCTTTGGCTTTTCCTTGGTTTTCTGTGGGTTGGGAGGCAGACGCAGGAATGAGGCAGTGTCTATTTACCTAGCCTAGGTTGGTCTTCAATTCCTAATTCCTCTTCCTCCACTTCCCAAGTGCTGGGATTCTTGGCATGTACCAGCCCCCACAGCTGGCTTTGGCCCTCTACTGAGCCTCCTGTGATTGGAGACCTATCTCAGATGTAAGGCTTAGGGCAAGGGCTGCAGGAGACTTATCTGAACAGTAAGTTGAGTTTCTGTACAGTACAGAGCTCCTATACTACCCTTCTTCTTGATCACCACAGTCAGAAGCAAGGCCTCAGGTCAGCAGGACCAAGGTGGCTTAGTAAGTCCAGAACTCAGCCAAGGTAAAGCAAGTCTACTCTCAGTTAAAGTAGATCATGGAAACCATCTCCTTGTAAATCACTGCCACTAGTCACAGTTTTCCTTGTGGTGGCTACCACCCTTCACCATCACACGTTCAGTGAGGTTGAGCCAACTCCAGTGTTTCTCAGGGGGTCACAACCAACCACCTGATCTGAATGTTATGCATCAATCAGACAATAAACTCTTCTCTGAGAAATTAGTTAAAGGCTACTTTCTCTGCATGAGAAATTTTTGGTGCCCAGCTCATTTTTTTACATTATTTTTATTAATTTAACTTTACATTCCAAGGCCAGTTTTCTCCCTCCTCTTCACCAGTTCCCCCCCTTCTGCTTTTCCCCTACCCCATCTCTCATCTTCCCCTTGGAGAGGGTAAGACCTCCCCTAGGAAGTCTAATAAGTCTGTCCCATCATCCCATTGCAGCTCTTTTGTTTTTGAAACCAAGGCAATGTATAGAATAGCCAGTTTACTGGAGGACTACAGTTTCAAAGGATGTGCCTGTGACCATTTTGGTGGGGAGCAGGGCAGCAAGCAGGAAGACAGGATGCTGGAACAGCAGCTGAGAGTTTATACCTGATCCCCAAGTAGGAGGCAGAGAGAGAGCAGACGGGGAATGGCATGGGCTTTGAAACCTCTTCCAACAAGGCCACCTCTCCTAATCCTTCACAAGCAGTTCTACAAACTGGAGACCAAGCATTCGACGATAGAAACTTATGGGAGCCATTCTCATTCAAGCTACCACATTCCACTTCCTGGTTTCCATATTCTTGCGGCTGTGCAATCATGCAAACTGCACTTAGTCTAACTTCAAAAGTCACCATAACCTTTTACAGTCTCAACACTGTTTCAAAGTCCAAAGTCTGTTCTGAGACTCCATGCACTCTCCAATTGTAACCCCTGTAAAAGCAAAAATCAAATTGCACACTTGGAGCACACAATGGCACGGAATATATGTTACCATTCCAAAAAAGGAAAGGGAGCATATGAGAAAATACTGGACCAAAGCAAAACTGAAACCCAGCAGGGCAAACTCAAAATCCTGTAGCTCCATATCCAATGTCAAAGGGTTTAGATGGCTCACTGCCTCCAGCTTTGATGGAACACACTTCTCTCCCTTGGTCTGGCTTCACTCCCCGTCTATAGCTCTCCTTGATAGACATCACATGGCTCTAGCATTGCCAACATCATGGGGTCTTCAACACAGTCCAGACTTCACCTTTACAGCTGTCTGAAATGACCTCTCCATTCCAGGACTCCCTGCCACACACATGGCCTCGGTGTGTTTTCTTAACCACAGAGAAAGATTCCACAATCTTTTTACTCCTGTATCCTTCATGATTCTAAAGCCAGAAGCAGCATGGCTCTAGAGTTGTAGTTGAGAGTTCATATTCATACCTGCAAGTAGGAGGCACATAGGGAGAGCATGTCAAATTGTTTTACACATCAATTAACCTGGACTGATGGACATTAAAACCCCAGGAGTTAGTAAGCTGCCTTTTGTTAAAACTAACCTTAAATGGTTGTGTGTTTGTGTGTGTATGGATGTATGCATGCATATGTGCATGTATATGTGTATGTTTTATTAAATTTGTATGTGGTGTGTATATATGCATATATGTGCATATGTATGCATGCATTTATGTATATATATGTTTATTACATTTGTGTGTGGTGTGTATATATATGTAAGCATGCATGTGTATACGAATATGTATATATGTTTTTTATTACATTTGTGTGCAGTATGTATAGTAAGTGTATGTATGCATGTATATGTATATATTTATATGTATATGTATGGTTTTCATTATATTTGTATGTGGTGTGTGTATATTTACATATAAGCATATATGTGTGTATGCATGTCTGTCTGTGTATATATATATGTTTTATCACATTTGTATATGGTATGTATGTATGAATGCATGTCTATGTATATGTATATGTTTTTATTACATTTATATGTGGGGTGTGTGTGTGCATGTGTGTGTGTGTGTGTGTGTGTGTGTGTGTGTGTAGGTATACATATCACAGTGCACATGTGAAGATCAGAGGACACTTACAATCTCCTTCCACACGTGGGTTCTGTGGATGGATCAAATCAGATTGTTAGGTATGGGAGAACATGTCTTCCCACTGAGCCATCTCACCAGCCCCAGCCCCTGGTTTTTCTATTTATGCAAACGGACGGGGTATGGAGGTAGTCCAAACCCTTTTCCTGGCCACTAAGGACTAATGTCAACTGAATGGGAGGCTCACTGCTTTTCCTTCCTCCAAGTCAAAATCTCTCTGCTAGATTCCCTCTTTGTGATAACCTATAGAGCTGTGGGTCTATGGGCTTGGATCCAAATATTCTTTCCCCATCAGTGATTCTCAGATTTGGCAGCACAGCAGAATCAACTTTACCATGCATGATTCCAGGGACATAACCCGGGCCTACAGAATCAAGATTTCTGAACTTGTAGCCAAGGGATGTATATTTTTAAAAGTTACATAGACTTACTTAATCCCCAGTCAGATTTAAGAGTCACTGAACCACATAATGCCAAGTAATTGTTTTATTAGATTTAACAATTGGCCAACTGGAACAGACACGCGCATGTCTGTCAGGCGTTGACAGTGTTTTTCTGCAGATCTAATCCTTAAGTTCAAGATGTAATTGTGACCCTTCCAAAGGCAGCAAAACTGCATCTAGAGTAAGAAATTTAGCCTTCAACTGAAAGTGGGTTTATCCTGGAAGTAATGATGCTAAAAGGCTCCTTGCTAGAACTTATACGTGTCCCCGGAGCCATGCATTTCTATAGTTATAGGAGCGTGATGCTGCAACTGCAAGTTCTGGAAAGTTATAACCTAACCACCATCTCTGCTTGCACACCCAACTTTGAGAAATGAAAACGCTAAGTTCAACTTTACATCAAATTATGCCACAGCATTAGGGACAACAAGGGACAGCTGGTCAGTGAGCACAATGAGTTCAGATAGTCCCTCCAATGTCTCTAAAGAGATGCTCCTGTGGCTAAGAGTGCTTGCTACCCTATTATGAAGACTGGAGTTTGGATCCCAATGTGCATAATCCCTGTAACTCTAGCTCCAGGGAATTCAATTTTCTCTGCTGGTCTTTGTGGGCACTTACACACACACACACACACAAATGGTTGGAGAGATGAGTCAATAGTAAAGACCTCTTTCTGCCCTTCTAGAGGATCAACTGCCAGTAACTCCAGTTCCATGGCATCTCTGACTCCCTCTTCTGGATTTCTCTGGTTCCTGCATACACGTGGTACATATAAACTCATGCGGGCACATACATATACACATTAATAATAAATGACTCCTTTTAAAAAAGAGTAAGGCATGGTTGTAACGTGCAGTTTTCCCTGCCAACTGCCTGGGCCCTGCTGAGCTGTCTGAACCCCCAAATAACAAACAAGATGCTATATTAATTATAAACTGTTGGCCATTTGCTATTGTTTCTCATTGTCTAGCTCTGACTTAATTATTGACCCATAATCATCACTATATATTTTTATAAGGACTTATCTTTTCAAGAACAACAGACTTGCATTCTCTTCTCCGGGGATCACATGGCAATGGCTCAGTTCACTACATTTCCCAGAACTCTCCTCGACTCCTAGTCCCACCTATCTTGCTTCCCTATTAGCCAACAGTGCTTTATTGACATATACACAGGACTTCCCCATCACATGCCTTTAATCTCAGTACTCCAGAGGCAGGGACAGGTGGATATCTGTGGGTTCAAAGCCACCCTGGTCTATGTAGTGAATTCCAGGATAACCAAAGCTACATAGTGAGACCCTGTCTAAAAATAAGAAAAACTGAAACAAGACACGAAAAGCAATGATGCCAATAGACCTGCTAACATGGAAGTGGAAAAGCTCAGGAGGTCTCAACCCTTACAGCCAACTAAGGGATATTGAGAGTGGGAGAAATAGTTTTCTCCAGAGAATAAACTCCTAATTGATTATCCAACACTAGGGGTCAGCCCTAAAAACATACACACACAAGTAACATCCTATAGAGTGAGAAGATTGTATTCATGTGCTTAGGAAGCTGTGTGTGTGTGTGTGTGTGTGTGTGTGTTTAACAAACGGTGGTCATGAATTTGAGACTATGGGGGAACATGGGTTGCTGAGGGGAGGAAAGGTAAGGGAAGAAATGATGTAATCATAACTTCAAAAACCAAAAAACTATTATTAAGAAAATAACAAAAAAATAAGAAGAAACCAGATGGCTCGCTGCAACAAACAAAGCGAACCCAGAGTGGCCTTGAAATCACCTAGCTCCTCTGTAAAAGACCACAGAGAGAAGTTTCCATAGGCATGGTAATGTGACAAGACCTGAAAAGCAATGGTGCCAATATATCCACTAACATGGAAGTGGGAACGCTGAACAGGGAATGCCGATTCTGTAAGGAAGTCTTCTGTACTAGGACTTGAAGAAGCATCCTTGGACACACCAAACAGAGAGAACATTGTTCGCTCTATCAGTCTTGATGTATAGAGCATGACCCACATACAATTGTTCTATGCATAGATCATCAAATAGTTTGCAGACAAATAGTTGTGTTTGGGTGGATAAGCTAACTGGACAGTAAACAGGCTTTTGGCCTTCCAAAAATTTGAGGGCTTTTTAAAATTTGCCAACTTCTGACATCTTCCTGTGGTGGTACATTATTTCATGACTCTAGGTGGATATTTAATATTTCTTATTACTCAGAAATTTAAATTATTTCTCTGAAGAAGGACCTCTGGAGCTGTACACACTTCAGGCTCATGAGCTCTGAGGTGGCTGAAGTCAGTACCTCACCCCCGCACTCTGATAATGGATGTGAAAGACCCTAATGGGTTTGCCCTTTACATCTGCCTCAGTCTCCTGAAAACCAAATCTGCTTATTATTAAGTCAGCAAATGCACCATTGATGGGTTGTAATGACTCTAAAGGAATCTTCGTGGCCAGAAAGATAAATAATACATTGTTTAAAGGGTTTTGAACTCTTACAATGTTTTGGAAGATGCCATTTGTTAGGAATGAAAGAGAAATTAGGAGGAAGGCTATGTCACGGTCAAAGAGAAAATACACAAACAACTAGTTGTGATTGAGCATGCTGGATGAAGATGGTTTATTGCTGACTTCCATCCTAGGGAAATGTTACAAAATCACCCTCATCACAAAAGCAGTTGAGCAGAACCCATATCACAGTCACTCTGGCCTGGTGCAATTCTCCCTTGGAACCTTTGTCTCCTTTCTTGCAAGGTCATGGAAACCTTGGAGATGGTGCGTGGCTTCCCAGAGAAGATGCAAAAGGCATAGGGAAGAAATCGCACAATCTCTCGTACTGCCAATCCAACTGGGTCTCCAAGCCTGCGGAAATCACATCCAGCATATCACAGATGCAAAAGGGGGAGATCCATTCTCCCTCAGTCCTGACCCACATTGAGTAATCTTGGTGTTTACCATCCAGCCTCTAAATAGCCATTCATTTAAAATTCCTTGCTCATAGTGTGTTTAGTCATAGGGTTTAGTAAAAAACAGTTGTCTTTGTAAACGTTTGGTATACACTGGTTTATACAACACCGAACTGATGTTTTACATCTGCACCACGCTGCTTCTCAGAGCCTTTACTAATCTTTCTTTAAGCGCAGGCTGCTGGCTGGGGCTCGGAATGCCTCCTAGCTTGTTAAACCAAAGAACCCTTTTTTTTAGAGGAATTAATATTTCAGGTACCATAACTTTGGGAAATGCTGTTGTGGACCTCAGTAACATGAAGTAAAGGAGTATAAATCCTTTCTATAACATAAAAACCAAGCAAGCAGAACGATTTTACAGTAAAAACTGTCACTATTATTAACAAGACCACGATTGCCAAAGGCATCAACTGTTGTCTAATATATCCTACTGGATCCACTGAAGCTATCGGTTTAAATTTCCACTATGATAATTTTATTTTACAAAAAAAGTTAAGAAAAAATTTCTACCCACTTCTCCTGTAAGCTCTTGTCTGTTACCTCAGGAGATTTCATTATATTTTTTGAGACTTCACTGCATTTATTAAAGAACACAGACTGCCAAAGCAATCACCATCAAAACCCCAAGGTTAGATCTATATATGTGTGTGCACCGAAAATCTCATCATGAAATGCCAAGAGGCAACAGATAGCCTAAACAATTTTGGGGATGTGCAGATGGAAAGGTCTAGTGCTCAGGAATTACTCCTGAATCTAAAACATATTCCAGAGCTACAGGGATCAAAATGTTGTGGTACTGGGGTAGAGACATGGCTCAGTGGTAGACTGTTTGTCTATCACACAAAAAGGCCTTAGTTCAACCCCTGAAATGTGGTATTGTCATAAAGACAGACAAATAAACCATGAGAGCTGCATCCAGAAATAAACTCCTACATGTTTAAATGTAAACAAGTGACCTTTGACAAATGTGCCAAGACCCTTAGTGGAGAAGTGTGATCTCTTCAACAAAGTTTGTTGTTGAAAACTTTGTTGTTTTTCAAAGTTGTTTGAAAAAAGTAGGCATCCATGTATAAAAGAGTGAAGTTGGGTGGCTGGAGAGATGACTCTGAAGACCGGTGTTCAGATCCCAGCACCTACATTCATTAACTCCAGTTTCAGGGGATCTAATGCCTTCTTGTGATCTCTGAGGGCACTAGATACACATCTGGTACACAGACAATCATGCAGGCAAAATAGTCATAAACCAAAAATAAAATAAATACATCTAAAAGTGTTTTAAAGAATCAAGTTGTACTTGTACATGCATAAGATTAAATAACAGTATTTTTAAAACTAGAAGAAAAAACAGGAAAATCTTTTTTTTTTTTTTTTTTTTTGGTTTTTACGAGACAGGGTTTCTCTGTATTGTTTTGGAGGTTGTCGGTCCAGCCCGGCCTCAAACTCACAGAGATCCACCTGCCTCTGCCTCCCGAGTGCTGGGATTAAAGGCGTGCGCCACCACCGCCCGGCTGAGAAAACAGGAAAATCTTAATGATACTGATCTTTGCAATAATTTCTTGTATATGGCAATAAAAATAGTGAGCCAGATAGGTAAGTGACAAAAATGAATCTATCTCATGGGACTCACAGGACACACGCAGAAAGATGGAGAGAGAGCACATGGGGAAGTGTGAGCAAAGTCTAAAATGGGAATCATATTGGCTGGGAATTTCATTCCCTCCTTTTTTTGTTGTTTTTATTTTCTGAGACAGAGTTTCTCTGTGTAGCCCTAGCCATCTTGAAAATCTCTCTGTAGACCAGGGTGGCCTCGAGATCCATCTGCCTTTGCCTCCCCAATGCTGGGATTAAGGGCATGCGCCATCACCACCTGGCGACAAAAAAATGATTTAAATCTGGACAAAGTCCTTCATGTCAGACTCTAAGATGACATACAGAAAACCAACACGCACATTAAAAGATGATGAGATTGCTGGATATCAAGGGTACTTACTGCTCTTGTAGAAGACCAGGGTTCAATTCCCAGCACACACACAGTTTCTCACAACCACCTTAACTCCAGTTCAGGGGGGTCTGACACCATTTTCTGACCTCTGTGAGCTCATGGATTTACTACACATAAGCCCATATATGTAGGAGGAAGTCTGTATGCCGCCATTAAACATGTGACTTACTAGAGGTGCATACAGATGAGGTAATAAAAGGGCGGTTTACCACACCGCTAACCACACCCACTTTAGGCATGACTAAAGACGTATACAGCCGGACGTAAAGACGTATACAGTACGTAGGCGGTGAACTACGTCACTAGCCAGGCCCACTTTTGGGCATGGCTAGGGGGCGTTACGGGGGGAAGGCATAAAAGACAGCACACAGGAAGTCTCGGTCTCTTTTCCTGGAGTTCGGCTTCCGGTTCTGCCCCGGGAAAACTACTTGGCTGATCAGTATCACTAACCATCAAAGAAACAGAGAAAAACCACAGAGAAGCTATATCTCATGAATTAGGATGGCTTCTATTAAAAATTAGGACCCTTCTGCGCTGTTGATAGACTGTACAATGATGCAGGCACTGTGGGAGCTGTCATATGATCTAGCAACTAGGCGTATGATTAAAGGCATTGAAGACATTTGATGAAGAGATATATGCACTTACCGTATTTGTCATAGTAATCTGTATATTAGCCAAGAAGTGGAAAAAACCCAGAGTATCTTTTGATGGGAGAATGGATTTAAAAGAAACATGGTATGTACATGTAACAGAATACTATTCACTCTTCAAAAGGAAGCAATTCTGATACATTTGATGAACCTGGAGGAAGTAATACCTAGTGAAAAAAAACAACTGGACAAAAACTTTCTGACACTTCCCCCCCAAACATTGTTTCAAGTGCTCAGAAAGTAGGATGGTGGTGATCAGGGTAAGTGAAAGGCAGAGAAGAGAATTGTCACTGAATGGGTACAGAGTTTCAGACCCGCAAGATGAAGACATTTTGGAAAGTCTGTTGCAGAACATTGTGAGTTTATTTAGCACTGCTGAGATGTCTGCTTAAAAATGGGTATGATTGAAAATTTAATGACTTAAAAAAAAACAAAACTATACCTAGCTGGGTGTGGTGCGCACACCTTTAATCTTAACACTTGGCAGGCAGAGACAGGTGGATCTCTGTGAGTTCCAGGCCAGCCTGGTCTACAGAGTGAATTTCAGGATAGCTAGAGCTACATAGAGAAACAGAACAATATATACACAAAAAGTAAACTATATGTGGCCTGAAGCACTAGACTTTCTAGTTCCTCTTTTGTTCCCCTCCATTTACCTGTGTTCTGATCCAGTGTTGGAGACAGAATATGCTGGAGCTTATAAATAGATTCACTGGGCATAGAATAAAAGAATAAAAGGAGGACCAGTTGTCCATAGCCTAAAATAGTCTGAATTTGAAATTCCCTTTCCTGTCATGTTTTCTGATTGGTGATCACATGCTCTCATGAAGGATTTTCGTGGCTATAACAGCCTGTGGAGACTTTTGCTACTTAGATATTTGGAAAATGGCTCAACTATCTCTTCTCTCCTATAGATCATGAAAACTTTCAATACCTCTTGGTTTACACAAAGGCATGGTTCAGCATCTGTATACACAGCCTCGTAGCGCCTTGACTTTTATTCACCCTAGGGCAGTGGTTCTCAACCTGTGGGTCATGACCCCCTTCAGATTGCATATCAGATACTTACTTATGATTCACAACAGTAGCAAAATTACAGTTATAAGTAGCAACAAAGCAATTTCATGGTGGGGGAGGGGTCACTACAACATGAGAACTGCATTAAAGGGTCACAGCATCAGGAAGGTTGAGAACCACTGCTCTAAAGATTCAGACCATCCCTAGTGTCAAGTTGGGACCGTCAATGTCCTCAATAGTTCTTAGAATTCAGGCAGCCTTAATATCTTGTTATTTATCTTTATTTTTTCAAATATTCTTATTTCATGAGATTTTTGTTTGCATGTATGTATGTACATCACATGTATTCCTGGTCCCTATGAAGATTAGAAAAGGCCAATGAATCCCCTAGAACTGGAATTACAGATGATTATGAACCACTATGTAGAGGTTGGGAACTAAACCCAGATCCTCTGTAAGAGCAGCAAGTGCTCTTAACTACTGAACCATCTCTCTAGGGCCTAATTGTTTTTTTGGTGGGGAATTTCTAATACAGGTTTTATCTGTGGGTAGCCCTGGCTGTGTTGGTACTTGCTCTAGAGAGCAGTCTGGTCTTGAACTCAGAGATCCATCTGCCTCTGCCTCCTGAGTATTGGGACTAAAGGTGTGCACCATCACTGCCCTGCTCTATCTATTTATTTTTGAAACAATGTTTTGATACGAAGTCCAGAATGGCTCTGAATTGCAACCTTCTGTCTCAATTTCCCAAGATCTGGGATTGCAGCTGGCTATGCCCGGTTCTTAGGTAGCATATGACACCATGCTCCGTTCTTAAATAGACCTTAGACCCGCCACCACACTAGAAACAGAACAGTAATAGTAAGAAAACCAACACCATTGCATCCGAGAGGCTGTCTTTCTTTTTACTAAATGTTTATGCCTTGCTTAAATTATCCAAAGAAAAGCTCCATCAAGGTCAAAAAATCATAAAGCAAGTTTATAATTCTAAGATACCATTTCTGCCTAGTTATTTTCTGACATCTAATGAGGCAGGGTTCTGAAAACAGTGTTTCAGATTTGATTAAAGGATCACAGGCTGCAAAAAGATCTTCCCAAGAAAGGTACATCCCTATCCATCCGAGCTTGCCTTTGTCACACAAAGGGTACTACTTCATACTGAGCAAACAGGAGGATACAGAATTAAGCCTGGAGCTCATTGTTGTTTAAACCATGAAGTCTTGAATGACCACTAGAAAATATGGTAGGACATGGTCACCCATAATTTTTTTTCCAGGAGAGGAAATGGTGAAGTCTGACACATTTGCATCTCTGCATTCTCAGAAGGATCTGGGTAGTGAAAAGCTTCATGGACCATGTAGAGAAAGGAAGCAGATATTCAAATCCATTGCACAGTGAGCCCCTGCATTTCCTTTCTGTTTGCACAGCATTGATATTCTCCTCTATTCCCTCTTCATTTCCCTTGATGCCCTCATTCCTGGATCGAGGGCAATGATGTCACCATCTGGAGTATTAAGGGAAGAGCTCTGACTCAGGCTGGGCAGCGCCTGGAGAGAAAGGATAAAAGGGAAGGATCCCTCAGAGTTTCTGAAAGCCCTGATCTTCCTCCATGTTTTCATGGGGATGCATTTACTCCTGGTTCCCAGGAACAGTTTTCTGACTTTTTTTCCTTATGAAGAAACTGTTTAATCAGGGACATTTGCTTATAGTTTCAGAGATTCAATCTATTATCAACATGACAGGGAGTTTTCTGCCTTCTTAGAGGCAGAGAAGGTAAATAAGCAAAGCCAGAAAATCTGACAGGCCAGGTGGTGGTGATACACATCTTTATTCCAAGCACCAGGGAGTTAGAGGCAGATGAATCTCTGAGTTTGAGGCTAACCAGGACTACACAGTGATACCCTGTCTCAAAACCAAAAGAAAAAAAACAAGAAATCTGGTTCAGCATCCTTCTCTCCCATCCTTCTAAAATTCTTAATGAGGTTTTTATAAATGAAAGTATTACTAATGGTATTTTTGTAAGAATGATGCCAATTTTGAGTCTTGTTCTGGGACAGATGACTGATACCAGGGTAGTGGTGGCACAGGACTTTAAGCCCACTTGGGAGGTAGAGGCTGATGGATTTCGGAGTTCTAGGTCATCCTGGTCTACAGACTGAATTCCAGGATGGCCAGGGCTACACAGATTAAACCACCTTTAAAAAAACAGAATAATGAACTCTGCTTTCATGTCATTTTCTTTCACTGTGACAATCTGATTTCTTCTCCCTGTCCCACTCCTAAATACATTTATTTTTCTATTTTTGCTATTGTACTTGGAAGCAAATTCAAGTTATACCACATTCTTTTCCTGAAACACTTCAGCATACATTTATAGAAGGTAAGTCCCTTTTTTCCCCTTAATCACACTGCAATTGCTAGAACAACGGAACTGGAACCGATAGAATCAACCATCATTCCTTTACACCGTACATAAGATCTGCCTCATCTTTCTGGGTTCAGTGGTTCAAGGGAGGAAGCCAGGATGCATTCCATCCCCATTATTTCTTCTTTCAGATCTTTCCTGTATAAGGCTAGCCTCATAAGACACTGGAGCTTTGCGGGGACTGCTCTTCTTCAATTTGGCTCTCACAGTCTTCCTTTCTCAAGTCATCAGAACAGAGCAACTTAGGGGAATAGACATTCATTATGTGTGCATACATGTGTACATAGACTGAGCAAAACAGTCGGGCTTGGTTTAATGTGCTTGTGTATTGCATATCATCTAATGTGCTTATTCCCTGGGTTTCTTTTCATGGTCCCAACATGAATGGACCATAGATCAAACAAAGAGTGAGAAACAAAATACAAGTGATAGGTGTGATATTTTATGCTCAGTCATTTTTTTGTCAACTCCGTATTTCTCTTCAGGTGGCAAAAGTACAAAGTTAATTTTCCTGACAGCTCAGTCATTTCTCTTCCAACATGGGAGTCGCCTTCTTGAGGTAACTGCCTAGTCAGCTCAGGACCTGTCCTTCTCCTTCACTGAATTTCCTTCTGGATGGCATCTGGGATTCAGGAATGCAGCAATGGAGGTAAGGAGGAATGAATGACTCCTGGTGGCCCCAGCTCAGGTGAGCCTCCTTCCACATTTTTCCATGCTATCCCTGACTCTGTCCATCTGTTTCCTCTCTTAGCTATGATCTAAATTAGTGGTTGTCAACCGTCCTAAGGCTGTGACCCTTCAAAACTGTTCCTCATGTTGTGGTGATCCCCAACTATAAAATTATTTTTGTCACTACGTCATAACTGTAATTTTGTTACTACATCCATGTCTTAAATCTGTTCATGGAAAACTGAGTGTAAAGCACACCCTTCAGATTACAGTTCCCGGGGGAGGGACAAATGCATGTCATCCCTCACCCATCATCTGAGGAGGGCTGCCTCTCTTTATTTATTGGAGGAAGTCATCCAGGAAGAGAGTCAGCACTTCCAGGTGGAAGTCAACAACATTTGTTAGAAGTGGGAAGGCCAAGGGAATGCAGCTGGGGCATTGCCCACCAGTCAAAAAATCCAGGGCTCCAGATTGCTTCCCATTTCTTGACGTGGCAAGAAATCATCTCTTACATTATTATATATTTGTGACAGAGCTTTCCAACTGGCATACCGCAGTCCCTCCATGGATACACAAAGATATAGAGATATTGAACCCCCTTGCAGTTACATGGAACCTGGGGCAGTGCAACTGAGTGTCAGTCGCCTTGGTTGTGAGCAGCCTTGGTACAGAGCTTCTAAGGTTCTCAGGGTAATGATTATCCAAGATATCCTCACCTTATCCTACCAGCCTATGACTGTCTTAACTTATGTACTTATAAAAAGGATTGGTGTAATGAATTTCCAGATGTTGAGAAGGGGCCAGCATCCTGGGTTGTTTGGGTGGGTTCAGTGTAATCCAAGGATCCCACAAGAGGGAGGCAGAAGAGTTCACCTTCAAACAGCAAAAAAAAATCCAATGAAGCTGAGGTGTTATTGGAAGCACTCACGTTTCATCAACGTTATTGGTTCAAAACATACACCTCAAGCACTTTGAATTGCACATGCTGTCACATGATGCAACACAAGATGTTCACTGTCAGAAACACCTCATCTGATGCATGGCTATTGCGTGTTATGAGTTGTGGTTTTACTGTATATGCTGAGTTTTCTGCTCAAGAGAAACATAATGATTTAATTATGGAAAATAAGAACTCAATATTTTCCTGCCATCATTTCTGAGCATGATGTATATTTTTAGTATTAATTCCTAGTACATTTCTAAATTGTGTTCTGTTAAAATTTTATTTTAAAACCTGCTGTTTGAGTTACTGATGAAGTTTTCTGGGTTTGATGGGTGTAGTGGTTCACTGGAGAGGCAGAGACAGGCTGATCTCTGAGCTCAAGGTTAACCTGATCTAACAGAACGAGTTCCAGGACAGCCAAGGATATACAAAAAAAAAACCCTGTCTTGAAACACCCTCCCTCCAGAAAAAATCCACAAAATGGGGGCTGGAGAGCACTGACTATTCTTACAGAGGACCCAGGATCTATTCCCAGCACCCATTTGACAAGCAATTGTAACTCTGATTCCCAATTAATTTGGGCCTCGCACCACACACAAGACATACAGTGTGTGTGTGTGTGTGTGTGTGTGTGTGAGAGAGAGAGAGAGAGAGAGAGAGAGAGAGAGAGAGAGAGAGAGAGAGAGAGAGAGAGAGAGACTAGAAGATTGGTGTCAGGACGCCTAGGGCTGGAGTTACGGATGAATGATTGTGAGCTACTTTGTCAGTGCTGGGAACTGAACCTGGGTCTTTGGCAAGAGCAGCAAGTGCTCTAACTGCTGAGTCATCTTTCCATCCCCAAATTTTAAAAAAGTGAGTTTTGGTTTTGGATGAAAGCAGAATTTCCAACAATTTTTGAAATGGCCCTAAACACACTTCTGAGATTTTGTATTACCTATTTATGAAAATGGCTGTCTTGGCATTGAGTGTGATGCAAAGATCAATGAATTCTGCAAAAAAGTAGAAGATGCTCTATGTCTTGCAGTGTCTAATACTTAACTTTAATTCTTTGTCTAAAATTAAACAAACCTATTCATATCATCAATATACAAATTTGCTTTTGACTTTAATAAATGGCAAACCAATATATATAGCCAACCATTGTTTTAAACTATAATTCTTTTTTCCAGCAGTGGTGGTGTACATCTTTATTCCCAGAACTCAGGAGGTAGAGACAGGCTGATCTCTGTGAGTTTGAAGACAGCCTGATCTACAAAGTGAGTTCCAGGACAACCAGGGCTACACAGAGAAACTCTGTCTTGAAAAACCTGTGTGTGTGTGTGTGTGTGTGTGTGTGTGTGTGTGTGTGTGTGTGTGTGTGCTCTTTAAGATTCATTATAGATAATTGCTTTCTATTCCTATTTTGTACACCTTTATACCCAGGGTTGGGTAAATTTTCTTGGGCAAAAAGGTTTGGGGGGTTGTAAATAAAAGGAGTATAAGAAGCCCTCATCTAAGCAGAGGAGAGCAAAGTAGTGACTCAGTGTTAAAACAACAAACATGAGGAAATAGGATATACTTATTGAATAAGTGATAAAATTGATCTGTTCTGTCTTTGCTAAAAACTTACTGAGATAAAATGAAAAATAATCAATAGGGAAAGAAATGGCTTGCAAACCAGGCTCCATGAATGTGGGTGTCAGTTAGCAGGCCTGGGCAGTCTCTGGGGGCCTCTGGCAGTGAAACCAGTATTTATCCCTAGTGCACAAATCGACTTTGGGATCTCATTTTCCATGGAGGGTTACTCTCTCAGACTAGATACATGGAGGAGGGCCTAGGCCCTGCCCCAAATGATGTGACAGACTTCGATGATCCTCCATGGAAGGCCTCACCCTCCCTGGGGAATGGATAGGGGGTGAGAGGGATGGTGTAGGTGGGGGGCATGGGAGGATAGGAAGGAAAGGGAACCTTTTTTAAAATTAATTTTTAATTAAATAAAAAACAACCTTATTTTACATACCAATCCTAGTTCCCCCTCCTCCCACCCTGCCCCACCCCTGACCCCCCATTCTCCCCAACAGCCCCCCCCATCCCACCTCCTATCCACTCCTCAGGGAGGCTGAGGCCTCCCATGGGGGAATCATCAAAGTCTGTCACATCATATGGGGCTCCTAATTCCCCCCTCTAGATACCCACTTCCTCTAGCTGGGCCACACACACACACACACACACACACACACACACACACACACACACACACACACACAGCTTTCTAAAACTGCACTGTGAACTGTGGACCAAATGTTGTAGCACACCTTGACTCGAACCACAGTGGAGATTCTGGTCTTCAGGCATCCTTGGAAATCACCTTCACCACACAAGTGAGCCCTGTTAATTTCACCTCAGATGGGTTGCAGAATCCAAGTGGCCTCATCAGCCCTCTGCTCCCTGAGTCCTAGACACCAGCCTCATGTGTTCATCAGCAATGGTGGGGACAAACAATGGTCCCTCTCCATTTCTGGTGTAAGAGGGTACTGGGAATTGAACATATGGCCACACACATGCTACACAGATGCTGAGGGGTAGCCTCAGTCTTCTTTTTCCTTGTTTTTTTTCTTTGGAAACATAGTCTTACTCAGTTTCTGACCGGCCTTGAACTTCTCATCCTCCTGCTTCAGCCTCCCAAGTAGTTGGGTGTTTTAGTTTGCTTTTCTGTTGTTGCGATAAACTACCCTGACAAGAAGCAATTTGGGGAATGAAAGGGTTTGCTTATCTTATACTTCCATGTTATAATCCATTATTGAGAAAAGCCAGGGTAGTAACTCAAGCAGGAACTGAAGCAGAAGCCATGGAAGAATGTGGCTTCCTGGCCCACTCACTAGCTTGCTCAGGCCAGCTTTCTTAAATGGCCCAGACCCACCTACCTAGGGATGGTGCTACACAGTGGGCTGGACCCTCTCACATCTGTCAAGACTCAACAGGTCAATGTGACAGAAACAGTTTATATGAGTTTCCATTTTCCCAGGTGACTCTAGGTTGTGTCAAATTGACAGCAAAAACAACCAGCACACTGAGATTATAGGCAGGCAACATCGGGACCGGGAGTTTTTAAGTTTGTTAAGACAACAACTCACTTTGTAATCAAGGCTGTTTTCATTTCCTGAGAGCTGAGTTCACAGGTATGAGCCACCACACCCAGAGCAGTGGTTCTTTTAAAACTTAAATCACATTCTGAACTCCTCAAAACCCTTCAATGTCTCTCTGTCGTTCTAAATTATACTGAAAAATCACTGAAAGGACCTATAAATCCCTACATGATTGTCCCTGTCCCAACACCTTGTGTGACTCTCCTGTGCTTTCTCCTAGTCCACTCTGTTCCTGCCTTTAGGCCCAGTGTAGCTACTAAAACACAGAGAGAACTCTCCACGGCAGGATCTTTGCATGTGCGGTCCACGGTACTCAGGACCATCTTCCCTCAGTCACACAGATGTCCTTAAGGACTTGCTCACTTTTTTAGACGGGGTTTCCTGACTATCTAAGATGAGCAGGTCAACTCCTTAAGACAGCTCTGTTATATCTTGTTGTACCTTTAAAAAAATAATATCTTTCATTTGGTTGTTGACAATTTTACACACACGCGCACACACACACCGCAATGTATCTTGATCTATCCACCACCCCATGCCTCTGTCACTTCCTTTCCCTCCTTCAAGCTTGATCCTCCTCTCTATCCATTGGGTCCAATTAGTGATGCCCATCGGAATGTTGACTGGTCCTGTGCTGATAACCATAGCTTCAATAACCTCATGAGCGCAATGGCCAAGCCAAGTGCAGAGGACAGCATTTCCTACTCTGCTCCCTCGTCCTCGGGCTCTGGAGTTCTTTCTGTCCCTTCTGTGATGTTTCTTGAGCTGGGCAGTCAGGACGGTTGATGTTGATGTCCAGTCTGAAGCAGAGCCCTTGTTGGTCTCTTTCTCAGCACTCTGACCAGGTCTGAGACTACACCCACTGCAGAGAGAAGCTTCTCTGGCCAAGGCTGAGGACAAGCCACTGTTCTTTCCTCCACAGCACTTCTCACTCCCAGCTGCGATACTCCTCACCGTTTGTTTATTATCTATCCATCCTGTGTGCTGGAAGTTCTAATAGGACAAACTTGGAGTTAGCTTGGTTCACCGTATTCGTGTATCCACAACCTTAGCACACTGTCTGACAGACTACAGGGACCATAGATAGTATTTTTAGGAATAAACCTAATTAGACTGAAGGAAAGTATGTGTATTATTATTATTATTATAACAGGGTAAAAGCACACACCTGTGGAAATACATTTCATCATGGCAATGGCTGTGATGAGTGTGGTATGTGGGAGATTTAATTTTTTTCCTTTCTGAAGACTCAGGATGTTGCTCATTGGTAGGGAATTTACCAAGCATGTGTGAGGCCCCCAGGTCCAACCCTCAGTACTGCCAAAAGCAGACAGCATTCTTTCCTGAACATTCTTCGAGGTGGTTGTGTGACTTCTGTACATATTTGGAAATTACTATTTTTTCCGTCTTATAACAAACCATGTGATGGCCAAATGTAATACATTCTAAATGAAATCTGTTGGAAAGTTTTCAAGTTTGCCTGCTGGGCTTTCTTTGAAGTGACAGCACAAATACAAGAAGCTGTGTCTCTATATGACATTCTCTCTCTCTCTCTCTCTCTCTCTCTCTCTCTCTCTCTCCTTTTCTCTCTCCCTCCCTCCCCTCTCATATGAGTGATTTGCCTGCATGTATGTTTGTGTACCACACGCATACCTGGCACCTGTGGAAGCTGGAAGGGGCATCAGATCCTCTGGAACTGGACTTACAGACAGTCACCAGCTGCCTGATGTAGGTGCTGGGAACCAAACCTAGGTCCTCTGCAAGAGCAAGTGCTCTTAATCAGTGAGCTATTTCTCCAGGCCCCCTCTGACATTCTTAAGAAATCCGACAGCGTGTGCTTGCCAAGTCCCCCAAATTGCCCAGATTAAAAATATACTTTATCAAACTCCACATTGCATCCTTCCTGTGTCTGGATAAATGTCCCCCCAAAAGCCCATGTGTTGGAGCCCCTTTAGAAGGTGGGGTAACCGTTAGGAAGTTGGGCCTAGTACTCCAGTTAGGTCACAGGATCAGGTCACACTGGGGCTCTTCCTTCTTTTTGCTCTTTGACTACCACTAGGCGAGGTGAGGCGAAGCCTCAGAGAGTCACCAACACAGGCTCAAAAAAACGTCAGGGCCAACTGACCCAAACTCTCCTATGCTGAAACCAAGGCAAGGGAAGCCTTGTCCTTTACAATTTGGTCTTCTCAGGAATTTTGTTACAGCATTGCAAAGCCAAGAAAAACAATTCCAGACATACATACAATGAAAATTAAACTTTTATTTTAGAATAGTTTTAGACTTACAGAAACTTGCAAGGATTCCCAGTGCCCTCAAAATCAGCACACCTAGTCTCCTGTCATTCATACCTTACATTAGTATTCTGCATTTGTCATAACCAAGGCCTCAGTACTGATACATTATTGTTCACTAAAATCGATTCTATTCAAATCTCCTTAGTTTGTCCCCAATGCCCTTTTTCTGTCTCAGTGTCTCCTCTAGGATATAGTCACAGCTCAGTTGACTGTCCTGTTTCCTTGGACTCTTCCATTGAACTCTTGGTTGCTAGAGGCCAGGCATCCTCACTAGTTTCAATGTCTTCTGAAACAGTACCTGGGCAAATGGTGAATTTCATCGACCCGGTTTCTATTTTAAAATGTCAACTATTTGATGGAATGATTTAATACTTGCTTCTGAGTAGCTTTATCTGCCTAGACATCTCTCCCTCCAATATGAACACTGATGTTTCACTTGGCCCTGAGGATTTATGAAGGGCTTTGTTTATTACAGCTGGCAGATCTATGGAGTGTGGCTGACTTCAGAGAAAAAGCTGGTCCTGTGGTTGGAATGCTACCTGTGTCTCATCTTTGATTGTCAGAAGAACTGGGTGACATCCACCCCATTGCCTTTGCCTGCTCCACTTTGGGCTGGGTCCTACAGACACTGAGGACACTGATCTAGGAATCCTCACAGCCATTTGTGAGGATCCCTAGAACACATACAGGAACCCCAACATAAATAATAATGAGTGTTACCTGTGCCCAGGGCCTGTTATTTTATGTTACATACACAACACATCCGATCCTTACAATGTGCAATAAATAATTACACAGTAAATACTTTTGTCCCAATTTTAGTTTGGGAAACTGAGGCACAGAGAAGGTAACCTGCAGATACACAAAGGGTAAGAGCCAACCTGGGATCTGGAATTGCCAAGGCGCATGTTCTGTCAATGAGCATCTCCTAAACCTTTTGTGGAGACAGAGACTTCTGAAACTATAGCATTCTTTAGGTGGCCAAGGGAAGGACCATAGACAAGAGATTGTCTGACAATGTGGCTGTTTCCCATTTATTCGGGGCCTCAAAATGAAAAAAATCCAGTAAATAGTATCTAATATGTTCAAGTTATGAGAAGGGTTCTGGTGAAGCCAATTCAAATCCTAGAAAGCACACTGAACTACCCATTGCCAACTTAAGTTCCCACTCAATACATTTTCTTCCCCGGGAAAGCCCAGTTCCCTAGCGTGGCCAAGCTTCCATGTTTACTCTTGGAGGCACCTGACTGGCACTGGGCATTGTGGTTCACTAGGTCTGGTGCCTGTGGCCTACCTAACATTCTCCAGGTGTCACCAACCCTTCCTTGTTCCAAGGAAGTCCTTATAAAACGTCTTCATGAGTCCTAGGAATTAACATCTATTCTCAAGATATAAAATAATTGAGGTGTTGGGTTCCCCTCAGAACACTATCCAAACTGTGTGTGCTGGTTCATGCCTGTGATTCCAATACTTGGGAGGCCGACACAGGAGGGTTGCTGTGTTTGTGTCTAGTGAGTTCCAGGCCATCTTGAGTTATAGTGTGGGATACTGTCTACCCAAGACAAAACAAAAACCAAAAACTTGCCCAAACACAGTAAGTTCTGTCACTGTTAGCCAACATCCTGTACTTGTTTATAGAAAGTATTGGCAAAAGTTATACCAGTGTCCTTCAAAGATTGTTCCATACTTTGTGACCTAAACCACCATGACCTACACAAGAAACATGGCCAGGATGTGATAAATACCTCGGAGATGCTGCTTGCACATACTAGATAGGAGCTAGAAGATCAGGTTCAGATCTCACTTAAAGAAACTCTGGGGTCAAGCCGGGCGGTGGTGGCGCATGCCTTTAATCCCAGCACTCGGGAAGCAGAGGCAGGCGGATCTTTGTGCGTTCCAGGCCAGGCTGGACCGATAGCCTCCGAAACAATACAGAGAAACCCTGTCTCGTAAAAAAAAAAAAAAAAAAAAAAAAAAAAAAAAAGAAACTCTGGGGTCTTTGTGTAAGTCACAGCCAGGGATGATTTTGTCCTCAGGGGATAGTTTTAGGTTGTTACAATTGGGATGCTTTGCTATTGACTTCAAGTGGGTTGAGGCCAAGAACATCATTTAACTTTGGCCATGCACAAAACAGCAGCACCTGCAATAAAAATTTAACCAGCTCAAAAAGTCAGTAGTGCTGGTGAGAGAAGCCCTGGTGTAAGGTGAGAATGCCCAACCGGCTCTAACTGCTAAAGCTTATGTGCTTTGCCCAAACACACGCTATATCCTAACACACAGGTCTTCAGAGCTCTTGCATCACCTTTGGGGTATCTTCAGTTGGGTGTGTGAAAAGAACCATAGCTAGGGGCTGGAGAGATGGCTCAGAAGTTAAGAGCACTTCTTCCAGAGGTCCTGAGTTCAATTCCCAGCAACCGCATGGTGGCTCACAACCATCTAGTACATACACTATTATCTAGGAGCTAGAAGACCAGGTTCAGATCTCACTTAAAGCAAATCTGCTCACAACCATCTTATAATGATATCTGGTGTCCTCTTCTGGCGTGCGTGGAGGCAGGATGTTGTATTCATAATAAATAGATAAATCTTTTTAAAAGGTCATACTGGTTCTCAGTAGCTCTCTAGTGCCTATGCACTGTTCCTCCTAGAGTGTTTCAAGTTCTAATTGGCACTGCAGTCATAGCGCACCTAGTCCGAGTGTAAAGACCCCCGTGTGAAGCTGTGTGCGAGACACACATGCTGAAAGTGAAGAAGTGAGAAGCAGGCAGGCTTTTGAAGTTCAGTTAGCTCTGAGTCCATCTGCGACCTTCCAAGGCCAGGGTACAGCCTTGTTGTTGTCCCATCACCCGGACCTCTCATTACTGTCCCCATCACAGGGAGAGATGTTTAAAAAGATACATTGCCCCCAAATAATAAGTATAAAGCTCAAAAGCAATAAGTTAGTGTTTTCAAACAACTTTAACTTAAGGCCTTAAATTTAAGACCGAGTACTTACACTATTCACACAGAGTAAAACTATACTTATTTTCAAATGCTCCAGATATGTCATAGTCACTCGGAATTTCCCCGGAAACTCATTTTGTTTTTGTTTTAGTCTGTGGAGATAGGCCGCAGCTGGCCTCAAACGCCATATGTAGTTAAGGATGCTATGAATTTCTAGACCCCTGTCTTCACCTCCCAAGTGCGTGGATTACAGGTTTATGCTACTGCCCCTGAGTCTGTAGTGCTCAGGATGACACGGGTTTCTGTCAGCACTCTCCCAACCGAGCTGCATCCCAGATCTTCTTGAGCAACTCTTATTGGTTCTGGGCTTTCTTTCTGCCCTTTCTTGAGTTTGCTTCCCAGTCGGTTTTTGCAGCTATTCCTTGAGATCTTCAGAGGATAGGGATGGAAAGTGCAGTGTTCCTACCGCCTGAAATAAAGAAAAAAAAAATCTTACAAAGCCATTTCTCCTTCTTTGCTAAGTGGGGAGATGGGTGGAGTGATCGGGGTGGGGCGGCTGGAGAGATACAAGGACAGGTTAAGAATATCTAAATATCACCATGCAGACTTCTGTATAATGTGCTGCTGACTTATTTCTTTGGAGTTCCATTCCACAAACCTTGGCGTTTTCATAAACTCAGCGTCTACTCCACACAAAGCCGAGAGTTTTGTTTTTTCTGCGTCTGGATGATTAAAATGGGCACGTGGAGGAAAGAGATGACTGAGGTTAGAATCTGGGTTTAAACTGGACCTCTCACTGTGAACTGTGAACAACTTCCTTGCCAACTTCTTCCTTTCCTCTCTGTCTCTGTAATCGCCTGGTACTAAAACCAGCTGCATCTACAGTGGTCATCACCCAGAGAACAACGGGACTCTGCTCCCAATATGTCATTTCTCCTTAAAGTCAGAAAGCAACAATGTTTCGGAGGAGGAAAGGAGTATTACCGGGTTCCCAAATTTCCTCCAAACCACGAAGGGAAAACACGCTTCTCCGCTTCCACTCTGAGATGAGCACTGCACCGCTGCGTGGGCCCTGATAATAAGAGCGCAAAGCGTAAATGGCTCGGGGATTATTGGCTTTCGCCCTTGGACTGAGACGTGAGATCACGATTTTCAGCCTGGGGAAGGAACCGCCTCTACCAGACTGAGGCTGCCGCTTCCCCTTCCTGCGCGGGTCCTGCATGACATCACGGTGAGCTCTTGCTGGTAGGGGGAGAGGCGACTTCTCCCGGGACCTAGCCCCAGACAGGGAAGGATAAATCAGATAAAAAAAAAAAAAGGGAGGGGTGGGGGTGGGAGTAGTAGTGTCGAGAAAGAAGAAAAAGGAAAAAAAGGGGAACCACCACACCATGTATAGCGGCTGTGTGTACAGGCAAAACGGAGCAGCCTTAAGCAACTGCACCCCCCAAATGCTTTACTGCAACACCTCCCAGCCCATCTGAAGCCCACTTTTAAGTCCAACATAAACCGACACAGAAAGCTGGGGGGACCTGGGTTGAGAGGATTACGGGTACCTTAGTCAGGCGCTCCGGGACCAGTGAGGACCAGAGCATCCGCACTGGGGTGGGGTAGGGTGGGGTGGGGTGGACCGGAGGGCCGGGCGGGGCGCAGCAGCCAGCGGTTGCCTCCCCCGTCAGGCGACAACAGTCAGAGGGGGGAGGCAGAAGCGCCTCCTCCCCGCCTGGAGCCGGGGCTGCAGCGCAGGGGGAGGAAGGCGCCTCACCTAACCCCCGATGAGGGGCGGATCATGCCATGGCAGCCCCTGCGAACGACAGCGGTGGCAGCACCCAGAGCCGGAGCAGCAGCCCCGGGAGCCGGGAGGGAGTTGGGGGTACTGCGACGGGAGCTCGCGACGACAGGGACACGGGAGTCCGGGACACCACGGCGACCGCCCCCAACCTCCCTCCGCTCGAGGACTACGAGTGCAAAATCTGCTACAACTACTTCGACGCGGACCGGCGCGCCCCCAAGCTGCTGGCATGCCTGCACACCTTCTGCCAGGAGTGCCTGAGCCAGCTGCAGCTCCGCGCCGCCGCCGCCACCTCCAGCTCGGCCCCTGAGCGCGCGCCGCGCCCGCCACCCTGGCACGGCCCGCCCGGAGCCATCGCGTGCCCGGTGTGCCGTCACCGCACGCCGCTGCCGGACAGCCGCGTGCACGGTCTGCCCAACAACACCAAGCTCGCCGAGGCCTTCCCGCTGGCTCTGCGCGCCGCGCACGATCCGCTGCCCCAGGACCGGCTCCCGCCGCTGGCCTCCCGCCGCCCCGCGCCCACCGCCGCCCCGCCGCCAGCCTCTGCCCCGCAGCCACCGCAGCCGGCGCCACCACCCGCTGAGGACACCGCCCCCGGGCCTCGCAGCCGCCCAGGTCTCCGCGCCCCGGGAGCCTATGAGAGCTGTCAGAACTGCAAGCGTGCGGCGCTCACCGCCGGCTGCGTGTGCGTGGTCTTCTCCTTCCTCTCCATGGTGGTGCTGCTGTTCACCGGCCTCATCTTCGTCAACCACTACGGCGGCGGCGGGGGTGGGGGACCCCAGAGCAGCGGTTCGTCCCCCGGCCCTGCCCCAGCCCCCGGATCGCCGTCGCCCTCGCCCGTGGGACCTATCTGTCTGTCCGTGGCTAGCATACTGGCTCTCTTCTCCGTGGTGGTCACCTGGATCATCTGCTGGCTCAAGTATCGGCCCGAGGGGGCAGCCGCTGCCTCGGCAGGGAGCGGCGGAGGTGGCTCCAGGGCGCGGGCAGCCGCGGCTCCCAGCAGCGGCAGGAGGAGCGACACGTAGAGGGGCGGCACACCCGGCTCCCGGTGCATCGCCTGCCCCTGAGAAGCCCCAGAGGACCTGGCCTTAGGCTCAGTGCCCTGGGGCTTCTGCCCCGCTTCGTCTGTGACCATGCACCACCGAGTCAATGTGGAGCCTCAGTTTCCCGCCTCTGTCTTTCTGTTCTCTACTTTCTTTACTTAGGACGAGAGAGGAAAACAAGAGACACGGATGCTGGTGTTGGGTGTCAGGGCCCTTTTACTCAGATCTCTGCTTTATGCGCCGCCTCACCCTGCTCAGAGTGTGTGGCTGTCTCTTCCCAAAGTCTGAGGCTGTGCCGAAAGCGGATTCTTGGCGGCTGGGACTTTGGCATTCATTTAGGGGTGCGACGCGCGTGCTCGCCCGCAGCAGTTGTGAATGGACTTGAATCGCCTAAAGGGAGAATGAATGAGATGATGAGATGTAAACGCAAATGATCTTCCTGCTTCTCAAAGATCCCGGGGGGTAGGGGTGGGGGTGGGGGGCAGAAACTGACGGACAGTCTGGATCGACTCGCTGAGGGATGCGCGTCTGGACGGACTTAGCCCTAGGCGGCACCCCAGCCGAGCTGGGTAGGTGCTCAGCGCGCGTGCGCGTCCCGGGCAGCCTCTGTACTCCCTCAAACTGGCACGCACTGGTGGCTGATCCGTTGCTTTCCGCCTACTGGCTGGAGCCGAGCCCAGAAGTCTCATCTTCTGGAGGCTTGCGGTTGTTTTATTCACAGTGTTACTGCCAGGAAGTCATTTTCATCTTCTGTAACCGGACTCGACTCAGGGAGCTTAAAGAGCTTGACCTCCTTTCGCTCAAAACTGACTGACTGTTGCCCCCACCTGGAAGACACTGAAAGCTATTTATGCAGAGTATAAACTATAGGCTTCCCTCTTTCCCGTGACGCAACCCTTCCATTTCACTTAAAAATAATTTATTTTTGAATATATAAATCTCAAAGTTTTGCACATTAAGATCTCTAGAAGCTCTTTTGAGCCGTGTCATTTGTCTCATAACTCTGATCCAAATACATTTCAAAACAAGCAGAAAAACCAAGGCGTGTTAGTAATTCAGTCAAGATTTTATACTGTGAAGCAACAACTTCCAACTCTATATGAAAACACAAAGAATAATGCCCAAAGATGAAACTGAAAAGTGTCTCTGCCTCTGATGATTATCAAGATAGTGTACGTTTATCATACTTTGAGTTTAGCTTTCTGCTGTCGTGGAAATCGTTGAAATGTCCACACCCAATGGGGAAAAATACATATCGACCTGATTTTGAGACTAACGGAATGATTTGTGAATGTATGCTTCACGGGGTGTAGTTACCTTTTTAAAAGAAAAACATGTATTTTGTATGGAGACAAATGTCTTATTCCATCTTTTGGAAACTGGAAAAGATAGTTTTCATGCTTTGAAAAAAAATCAGAGATGTCACGAGGGGGAGGGGTGTTGTTTTTCCTCATGTATTATGTCGTCTGCATGATGCCCTGACACCATCTTATTAAGTGAACTTGAATGAAGCATTTATATCTATCATATGAGTGAAGTAATTTATTGGCCATCCATAAGTAGCGTGGCTACAATTTAGGAACCACAATATTGGTGTGTTAGATGTCTACATTGTCTTAATAAAAATAGGACGTATTTATAGAAAATAAGCCACATTGGTTTTGGTACAATTTTATTTCATGATGGGATTGCTCTAAGCTATTTACACAGCCTTTCTTTTCCTTGGATGCACATTCCCATCCAAGTCCCAACTGCGCATTTTGGATGAGGTTGAGAGAGAAGTCACTTATACATGAGTGTAGCTGGTTAAGATGAGCATTTTGTGTATTTCTGAGCTTTGTTTTCTTTAAAGAAATTTCCATGTTTTATTTTTAATGTATAAGCTTGCATGTGTGTCTGTGTAGCATGTGTGTTCCCATTGAAGCCAGAAGAAATCTTTGGATCCTCTGGAACTGGAGTTGTGAAAAGCTGTTGGAGTCACCATGGGGATACTGGGAATCTAACCCTGGTCCTCCCATGCTCTAACCGCTAAGTATCTTTCTAAGCCCCTGTTTCCAAGCTTTAATAAGACTCCCTGAGGACAGTTGTAATATCCTGGAGAGAAGGGTTTAGTCCCTGTAGCTGTAATAACCACAGAAACTAGATGCTGATGTCATCTTGTTTCTGTGAATTGCCTCAAGTCCCAAATAAGAGTCACATTTTAGAGATGCATTGTGACTTATTTATACTCCAAACAGCTTGTGTTGCTTTTAACCTATTTATATGATTTATTCACCCTTTCCTTACTTCAGCTCAGCCATTGTGTTTGTAATCACTGTGATGAAAATGCATCCACGCATGTATGTTTGTGTATATGCGGATGTATATGTATGGCATATGCACACTAGTAACAGACCTTGGCTTTTTGGATGTGGCCATGCATACACAAACATGTGTTTGCTATTTCATTCCCTCCAACTGGCAACCTAAAGTCTGCCTATAGTTACTTGGAGACCAGCTTGCTTCTTACTTATAGTTTATTTATGCTCCACAGAAGTGAGCCAATGATGTAGAATGAATTTATACAGGAGGAATGTGTCTTCAAGTTGCCTACATCACAATGAGAGCCACATTTTGCTTCTTTCATGGATAGCACATGTAAATTTCTTGTGAAAAATGAGTTAAAATCATTGAAGATATCATTAGAAGTTCGGTACCTAGAAACATTTTTCACCTTGGCTGGCCTTGCTTTGGTTGCCAATTTCTAACTTTGTCACCAGACATGGAGTGGTGACAAAATGAGGTGATGAAAATGCGTGTCCGCTCCTCCTGCATTCAGATGTGTGAACCCTCTCCCATTTTGTAGACCTGATTTAGCCATATACCTCTTGTTATTTTTATATTTATGCATCTTTTATTCGCCTTTTCTCTACCTCCAGTGCAGAAATTATTTCTGACTACTATAACAAATTGCATCTCCACATGTGTATATGAAAACATTTATTTATTTACTTATCTATTTGGTTACGGTTTTATAAAGCATGGTTTCCCTGTAGAACAGTCTTGGCTGTCCCGGAACTTGCTTTGTGGACCGGGCTGGCCTCAAACTCCTAGAGATACAACCTCCTAAATGCTGGAATTGAAGGTGTGTGCCACCATGCCTTGCTTAGGTATGAATTAAATATGCACACTAGTAACAGAACTTAGATTCCAGATACAGAAAAGTCTGACATAACAGCATCTTAGACAAAGCAGGAGCTTGGAAAGTCATTCAAATGATGTCTGAACTGTCTATAGGGCTTCTAGGATAAGGGGAGGGACCTTCCCATCTTCCCCTGACAATTCTCATTCTCTCTTGAGCATTTTTGTTTATTTGATTTTAGAGACAGGGTTTATCTATGTAGCCTCAGATGTCCTATAACTCACTGTGTAGATTTGGTTACTCAGAAATATTCGCCTGCCTGGCTCCCTCCCTCCCTCCCTCTGTCCCTCTCCCTCCCTCTCTCCCTCCATCCCTCCTTCCCTCCCTCCCTCTCCAGTGCTGGGATTAAAGGTGTGCACCACCACCTCCTGGCTTCCCTTAGTGTTTTAGAGGAGAGTGACTCAATCCTGGATGCAGATCCATGTCAAAAATAAGAAGATCCAATAAAATTCTATCTGGTCTGCCTTGCACAGAGTTTCGTGAACTTGGAAATCTCATCACTCTTTGTGCCTGAGTTCAAGACTGCAGGTTGGTTTAAATTTCAAGCGAAAGCGTTATCCTGAAAGCAAGAGGTTGGATGCTTTCTTGGCCCCTGAATACTAGCTGATTTAGAGCAGGATCCACCTCCAGAAAACACATTCACTCCTGCAGCCAGGAGATATGTTCTGAAGATTGCTTTCTCCTTATTTGAAAGACCCGGGAAACCATTTGTCCTCTTTGGTCCTTAAGCTCTTCATCTGTAAAATGTGAAGGGCCCACATCTGACTCCAGAGGCTTGCAGGAGGATTTATACTTATAGGAGGAGGAACAGCTAAACTGCTCTAGCTTTGCTGCTTTCATTCAAGAATGTAATGTCCCTTTCACAGAGAGTTCTGTCATGTCTACTCTCTGCTCCCAGACACTGGACCACTATCTACCCCTCCTGATGTTTAAAACTGCCTACAGATGTCTTGTTTATTTGCCCTGTTAGGTGAGGGGGAGAATACCATTATTCATAACCAGAATATGAAGTCAAGGACAGAAATCTTGTTTTCTGGTCCTCCCACTAAGCTTTGATGAGTTCTCAGCACAGAGTAAGTGATGATAAATACAGTGTTAACTTGGCAGAAGGAAAACCCTGAAATAAATTGTTGGACCACTTCACTCTCTGACTCCTTCTGCCAGTCAGTAACTCCTAAGATCTGAGGGCCATAGGTGGGGGGGGGTGGGACCCATGGACTTTCTCTTCTTCATAAGGATTTTTTTAAGGGTCAAGGAGAGCACAGTTGGTACTGCAAAGAAGGCATAGATCTGATCGCCAGCATGCCTAAAACTGAGCATGGTGGTGCAAGGTGCCCTCCTGTAATGTCAGTCCCCGGGAGGTGGAGGCAGGAAGATCTGGAGTTCAAGTCATTCTCAGATCTCTGTGTAACCCGGGCTACGTGAGAAACTCTGTCTAGAAACAAAACAAATGCATAAGACATATATTTATGAAAAGCACTTTGAGTCCAGAGGGAAAATGAGACACTACAGGGGAACTCACACTGCATATTCAACAACAGAACTACGGTAAAAGATATTTGGTTTCTGTTTCTAAGCACTTCTGTGTTGTCACATTTAGGATATGTTTATGAGCATACTTGTACTGCGCTTTCTATAGCGAGTGACATCGATGAACTTGGCAGAAGGCTTCCCCACAATACCAAGAATCAGTTCTGTTACATTTCTCATTACCTGGTACTCCCTATTTTATTAACTCAAAGTATTCACTAACCTGCTAATTTTATGGATCTGATTGCTGTGATGTGACCTGATTTGGTACTCTCTCACAGAGCCTAATTCTTAATCGTTAATATCTGTTTATTGCTAATAAGCAATATTAATGTCTTTACATTTCTGCTTTCACACAAACATGATTAAATTCAGATTGCAGGCATGCATCCTTGTTGAGGATACATCTCTCTTTCTTCCTTTGAAGTCATATTTTATTGTGCATGCTAGAGTGTGGCTTAGAAAAGTCCTACTATTGGAGCAGCCACTGTCTCTTCTCTCAGATGAGTGTCAGAAGCAACTGGAGTCAACCTAAGCTTGAAGCTATGTGGATGATTCAAGTGTGCAGGAGAGATTTTATCTGTAATTCACTAGGTCTCTTGATTGTCTGCGGAAGATAAGGTTTGTAAGGATTACCCTATCACTATTCCCTTCAAACAATTTTGATTCTGAGGTTTCTCCTCTCTTAAGTAGACCCAGCATTTGCCAAAGAGAAGCAATTTTCTTTCCGTGATAAATTTGCAACCATTCCTGATCATAAGACATTTGGGGAAGTGAGTGTTTATAATCCAATCACCAAGAATATTCCTAGGAGCCTCGGAAGAATGCACACATTTCCTTTACAAAAACAGTTGTCTTTGCATGTAAAATTGGATTATCTTTGGTTTAGAAATGCCAATTTCCAGGGGGTCCAGTGTGTGTGGGAGGGGCTGGAATGAGAAGAGAAGGGATGGAAAAGTCTTCCTAACCTATATAATATTTCAAAACAAATCCCAGCATAAACATAAAAAAGTGTCTAATCTATACAGAAAAACACTTATTTCAACAGCTATTTCAGAAGCCATGGACTGTGGTCCCCTCTGTCATTGAGTAGTCTCCATCACATATAAATTAATATTTACTTTTTATTGTTTGCTTTTGTTTTTCCGAGTCAGGGTTTCTCTGTGCATGAATTAATATTCCTATTGTGTGCTCGTTGACAAAATCATTTTTCAATCTAACTTGAGGGGTCAAGAGGGTGTTGCATCTGCTCTTAGAGTTTTCAGGAAGGAATTACAATTCCCAGTGAGAATTATAAAGCTTTTGTCTCGGGGGAAAATCTGGGAGGAGCAATCTCGGCAAGGAAATGGTTTGTCTGCAAAGGCCTCTTTTTTATGAGACACACAGAGCGACTTTATTTCTCGATGGGTTCCTTCGTACAGCTCCACACAGGTCCAGAGTTACCTGGCGGGCTGGGAGAAGTATGCGGAAGCGCCCTCCTTCAGAGGCCTCTGTTGATTGGCCCGGGGCGCGCGGTGGTATTTCTAAAGGGCGCCCCAGGTGATTTTCTAAGCTGATAAAATTGGGAGCCATATATTTCACACCTTAATGAAACGCCACTGTCTCCCTAATCTGACTTTAATGAACTCGACCCTGCCACTTTTGTTTTTTGTTTTGTTTTAAATAGAAATTCCTGGAAGGAGAGGGGCAGTACTAGAATTTAGGAAGTGGTTATAGTTTCGAACTAGAGGAGGACTATTTAATAGTTGAACCCGTTCTCTCTCTCTGTCTCTGTCTCTCTCTCTGTCTCTCTCTGTCTCTGTCTGTCTCTGTCTCTGTCTCTGTCTGTCTCTGTCTCTGTCTCTCTCTCTCTCTCTCTCTTTCTCTCTCTGTGTCGGTGTGTCGATGTGTGTGTGTGTCGGTGTCCTGTGATTATTGTAACCTAGGCTCAGTGCTTCGAAAGTGAGGCTTTTCTGAGAACTTTTCTACCCATCTTGGCGTCTGTGCTCTCACACAGACCCCGAGGAATGGAGTGATACCTATAAACAAGCAAAGATTTGGGACAATTTCTGAATAATCAGCAACGACTTTTTTTTTTTTTTTTTTTTTTTTTTTTTTTGCGTAGCCGAGGCCAGCGACAGCCAGGGGCTACATCTAGCTCCTCTGGTGCTGGGGACAGGCGCGGATTTTGGCTCCAGTTTTGGTGTCAGAGCTAGCTAGCTGGGTCTTGAAATAATCACTGGGAGAGATGTTAGGCTCCTTTATCAAGTTCCTCATGCACATCAATTCCATGCCCTTGGAACCAGGTGTAAATAGATTTGCCCTGACACAGACCAGCCTTCAGTCCCCCCAAGCAAAGCAAGCCTCTGTTTGAGTTCAGTCACCTGTCATGACTCCCGGTGGGCCTATGGACTTGGAAGAGCTTGCCCTGGATCCACAGGCGTCGTCTGCCACAATTGGAAGACCTATGGGCAGCCTTTGCAATGAAGATGCAGACTGGGGTGGAGAGTGGGAGGGGGGGTGGTTGCTGCCTTAGAGTCAGCAGGGAAGAATCCAGCATCTGGGACTGGGGTCCTCTCTGTTGTCCCACCGGGCCGGCTGCCTAAGCAGAACAGAATTCCTGACCTCTAGCAATGAAGCCTGGAATTTGCAAAGTCCCAATTTTCGGCCCACGTACAGCATTTGAGATCCAGAAAGGAGAGAACCAGGACTACTCCCAGGCTCAAAGGTACAGTCCAGAAATGGGAGAAGTGAGCCATCCATCTCAATGACCTATCTCTTCTGCAAGAGATAAAAGGAGAAGGGGAGGGAGGGAGGGAGGGAGGGAGGGAGGGAGAGAGGGATGGAGGGAGAGAGGGAGGGAGAGAGAGAGAGAGAGAGAGAGAGAGAGAGAGAGAGAGAGAGAGAGAGAGAGAGAGAGAGAGAGAGACTCATGAGACTCACGTAGCCCTAGCCTAGCTGGCTTGCTTGCTTTATGCTGGTCTACAGGTCATGTCACAGCCACCACACCAGCTTTTATTCGGTGTTGAGGGTTGAACCTGGGCCTTCCTACCTGCCAAGCAACAATTAACCAATTAAGTCACACCCCCAGCCCTGTCTAAGTGTCTTATCCCCTCAGTCACCCAGATTCCTATTTAGCTAAGATTGGTTTAGTCTCTCCCTGCCTCCACGGGGTAGCTCAGGCCTTTCCACAGCTAAGCAAGAGCTCTCTCATAGCCACACCCAGACCTTCTTTGTATAAACTTGGTTTTCAGCCTCAGGTCTCTTTGGGACATTTACCATCTTCAGGGTCTGGAGAGTATTACTATTGTTATTCTTCTTATTATTATTATGAGTAGATGGAGTTTTTAACACCTCTGGGTTCCCACCAGCCACTCCCACCCACATCTCACAGAGGTACCCAGTCTCTTTCCTTGGGTTTTCCTGCTTGGTGGAGATCTAGGGTTGTGGAATCAGCCCTTGGTGAGTGCCAGCTTCAGTTTTGTGCCTGTCCCCCTGACAACTGGGGAGCACTGGACAGCTGTCAGTTCAAAGCCAGGCTGGCCTACAAGTTCACAAGGTAGAGTTGTCAGATGGGGGTGTCTATCACCTGGGAGTCAGTGGGGGATAGAGATGGAAACCTTAGGATTTGTAAATCCCTCCTTGGTCCCCCAAAGGTGTCGGGGCTTTCATGCTGGTGCCTAGAGCTGAGGTCCTCTCTGTGCCACCTTGCTGGACAGTGATGCAGAAGCAGGTGGGGTGGTGGTGGTTAGTAGGAAGGCAACAGGTGCTCAGTGCCAATGGAGACCTCAGGAAGTCCCAATGGTATCGCTTCCCAAACCCAGAGCTCTTTGCTGCAGGGAAGCCAGAAGTCTTTGTGCAAATAGTCTTGTGCCTATTATATGTCTCATTTGCCTGTTACATGTCTCGCTAGAATTCTTGGCTAAAATGGGGTCCCCAGAGAAGCAGAAACACCTGTGTAAAATAATCAAAAAGTTTGTAGTGGCTTTACACCAGGATATGTGTTTTTAAAAGTTCACCGAGGTTAAATAAATTTCTGAATTCTTTTCTATCAAGATGAGCTCGCTTCGTGCTTTCTTGAAGCATCAAAGGCAGCCTTTGGCTGAGGGTGATGTCCTATGTTTGGGATCCCAGGAGTAGAAAGACTGAGGCAAGAGGCTGTGAGTTCTAGGCCAGCTTGGGCTACCGAGTGAGTCCCTATCATCCAACAAATAAACAAACAAACAAATAAGCAAATTTGTTGAAAATTATTTACAGCCAGAACAAGACAAACAAAGAAAGTAAAATTTTTAGGTAGCTTCCTGATTTCTGCTCTTATGGATTTGATTTGGTTGAAAATTGGGGATTTCTGGCTGTCAGTGATCTGCAACTAACTGATCTGAATTCAAAATAGTACCAGAGTTTCCTAGTTGTGTGTCTTTGGGCAGGCTTATTAGTGCCTCTGAGCGCTTTACTGCTAGTGAACTGGTCCTTTTGAGCTGTAAGTGAATTGAGAGCACTGCCAGCATCAACTATACAGCCACTAAACGTATTAGTCTTACAATTAAGTAACATTGTCGGTACATATGGATTCCTCCAGTTCTGCTGAGATGGTTAATTTGTTTGCTAGAGTAGGAAAATTGGGCAGCTGGACCAGGGAACTTTAGGCTGTCTGAGCTCCGAGGCTGCCAATGCTAGGACTTTAGACATGTCCTTTGAGTCTAATAGAATAAGACAGAAGCTGAGGCAGGATGACAGAAGAATGCAGGGGATGTGGCTTATCAGATTGTGGTACTGGAAAGGGGATGGTGACATTTTCTTCTGGAGTCCCCACTCTGACACTTCCATAATGTTTGTTTTGTTACTTTGTTTATTGTGACTCTTGACTTTTGTTGTTGTTGACACAGGGTTCATGTAGCCCAGGTTAGCCTTAAGCTCAATATGAAGCCTAGGTTAACCCAGAGCTCCTGATCCTACTATGTTGGCCTCCCGAGGGCTGGAATTATAAGTATGTGCCACTAGGCTGGGGCTCTATAACTTCTCCAAGGACAGATGTTATTCTCATGTTCCTTGTATGCTATTCACATATACTCATTTTTCCTAAGAGCCTTGTATTTCATGATTTGAGATGGCAGCATCCAACCTCTATTTATCCTTTCACTGTTTTTAAACAAAGGAACTTCTCAATCTTGAGAGTGAAACAAATTGAATCACTAAGTCAATGCTAAGTAATGTGGCTGTCGTGTTTTCCTTCCAGAAGATCCTTTCACCTAAGAGTTCTGCTGTCCCCAGCTATGCATTCCTTGGGCATACAGAGTGGGAACTGAGATGGGACTCAGTTCCCATCTCCAGATAGTGGTATGCTCTTCCAATCTGAAACAATCAGTCATCCTAGCCTGCTGACTGTGATCCTTCCAGGCTCCCTCTACCCAGTTGGGAATAATCTTCTTTCCAGTATTATTATTATTATTATTTTAGCTTTGAGCTAAAAAAAAAGATCTTGTTTTGTCCTTATCAGCCTGCTCTGACATTCTGCTCCTGAGAATTAACTCCTGGGTCTGGCTCCCATTTTCTTGGGTCCCCTAATGAAACCACACAGTTTGCTCCTGCTCTTCTGACATTTGGATCAATATTCTCTAACCCTAGGAGAATCTTGTTCAGTGTTCCAGAGATGGCCCTTTCCATTACAAAGGGTGACATTCATGTGTCTATTGTGACAGGGCTGGTGGTCGCTCTGAGACTATCTCCAGCTCTGGAGATATTACAGTGATTCCCTTTCCACAGTTTTCTGTTCTTCGGTGGATACAGAGCCAAGCTACTGGGACATCTTACTGTGTCCGGTGTTGGAGACAGAGGAGAGTGGTCCTCTTGAGGCGAACTGTCACAGTACTGAGAGTTTGGAAGCCTCTTTTCCAGCTCCCAGCGTTGTCACCTCTATCTATTCCTTCTTGGCTCCAAACTCCCCAGGCTTTTAAAAGATGCTCTGATACCCAAGCCTTTCTGGTAACAACTTGCAGGGTCCTATGTGCACTGTTCTTCCTGCCACAGATCTCTCTCCTTGTGTCTTTTCTGCTTGCCTCGAAAATCCATAAGCCAGGGGTTGATGGCTGACTCCTTAGAATGGCCATCTCCTCTAATTTTCTGGAGAGAATTTTTTGCAGTTTAGTGGATGAGAGCAACAGGTTCAGGGGGATGAGGACCTGAACACTGCATTTTATTTTCTGTCAAATAAAACCTCCATTTACAGTCAGTGGTGGCCAGGATGAGAGATGAAAATATCCGAATTTTGTGACTGCCTGTGGTTGTGGAGGCGACCTGTGAACAAATTAATTTTCCAAGGAAGGGACAGCAGCCCAAGTGTCACCTGGCCAATGAAGAGGCAGGGAAAAGGAAGGGGCTCCTAGCATGATCAGATTGGGGGTGGGGTGGTTGCTGCCCCCCATTCTGCTCCAGTCTCACCCCCCTTGTTTTTCCAGTCAGTAGTTGCTCAAAGCAGGCCACAGGGTATGTTTCTCCACAAGACACAGATACCCAAGTCTGTGGGCCAGGGTGGGGCAGCTCCTTCAGCTCCTCTAAAGACAGCTAGGCTTTTCCACTTAGAGAAGTTCCAAAAGGAACATCAGGCTGAAAGAGGAATAGTGCAAGGCCTCTAAGGACAGGGATACCCGGAGGAGGACTGTGCTGCCAAAGCTCGGCTTCATATAGTGTTTATATACCTGGAGCTTCATATAGTGTTTATGTACCCGGAGGAGGACTGTGCTGCCAAAGCTCGGCTTCATATAGTGTTTATATACCTGGAGCTTCATATAGTGTTTATGTACCCGGAGGAGGACTGTGCTGCCAAAGCTCGGCTTCATATAGTGTTTATAATTGGGTTGCAAAACCAGAGCAAAGTGTCCCTCAGAGTATAGGAATAGGGGTATTCAGGTCATACATAAGTCATCCATTGGGGCCTTGGAGGTCATTATTGGGTTTGGGCCCTGAGACCCACACACACCCTTTAATTCTTACAGAAATGGGAGACTTTCAGACTCTACAGTCTAAACTCAAGGCACCGGGAGGACATGACTTGCTAGGGTGTTGTTGATGGATGAGCAAGGAGAGGGAGGACAAGAGGCCAACTCCGGGCAGGTCAGGAGGAGTGGTCATAACAACTACTCCTTGTCAGAGCATCCTTCCATAAGCACCTAGAATCTCCGCCTTCCCAAAAGCAGAGCACCATAGGGGTGAAGTACCTGAAATTATCCCCCAGCCCCCACCCCCATCCCTGCCCCACTTCCACCCAGCTTTTTCACTAGCTACCAGAAAGCTGAGATCTTTCTCTCTGCCAAGAGCTGGAGCGCCCCTGCCTCAGCACAGGCACCTGATTCAGGCACTAACTATGTCCTTAGGGGACCAGAAGGCTTGAACATCTAAAATTCTCACTACCTCACTATTTAGGGAAGATCTCATAATTGTCCTGGGGAAGTAGACTGGACGAGGCCTTTACTTCCTCTTCCTACCAAGAGGGCCGAGCGATGATCTCCCAGGATGACAGCACTGCCAGAGTTTGGGCCCTGGGAGAATCGGACTTGTATCAGGCTCTTCTCTGCACACCAGAAGTTGGAAGACAACCGGGAGTTGCAGGAGCCAAGAGAGGACACGGATGGAGGGTGTGTATGGGCCAGGACCGCTCCCGAACGCTCCTGTGCATGCAAACAAGCAATACCCAAATAAGGGATGATCTTGGGAGGAGGCTTTTCCTTTGCCGAGGCCAGGCAGCGGGAGCCAGAGGCAGGGAGGACTCGGGTTTGTAGCAAAGGCATTCGCGCTGCTGGGTCGCTGGAGCTGACCGCCGCTGCGCTGCGGGCACAACCCGGAAAGATGAAAGCAGTGGTGACATTTCTAGTCTTCCAAAAGTGCTCTGGGAAAAGATCTGGCGTGCGCGGTACTTTCGCTTTGGGCGTGATTGATGCGAGCCGCGCTCTGAGGGCTGAGTAATTAATAAAGATTACACTCGTTTTGTCGTAATGTCTCTCTTAATTAATGGAGAAGGGGGGTCGCCGAGGGTGATTTATTTGCATTGGGAATGTTCTCTAGGCAGTGCGAGCTTGAGCTCCGCTGTGGAGGAGGCCAGTAGCACTCAAGGCTAATTGGCAATAAGTGGGTGAAGGGGTTCTCGTAGGGATCCGGGTACTCCACCTTCATTTCTTCATTTCTTCGTCCCGCTGTCTAGGAAGGTCCATTTCCGGGGCTCACCTCTAAATTCCCTCCAGACCCTGTGCTCTGGATGAGCCTCTCTTTCTTCTGAAGACGTGGCCTGCCGGGGAGGGCACTCACCAGTTCCCTGTGGAGGACACTAGCCTTTTGAGCTGCCTCCGACCCCCCCCAGAGGGCACCAGCTGGATCCCTAGCCCCACACACACCCAGAATCACCCACTTCTGGCTTTTCCTAGGTCTTTGGGAAGTATTCTGGGAGCCGAGGCCGAGGTGGATGAGCGCTGGCTCCCTTTTCCTGACGTTCAGGTTTACTCGGAAACCCACCCCCTGCGCGTTAGTGTGTCTGAGTTTCTAGGTATCCGAGTGTGGTAAGTTCACCCCAGCTCCCCCCCCCCCCCCTTACAGTTCATCTCCACCAGTCCTGGAGAAAAGGGGTTCTTTAAAAATCCTCTCTTGTTCTTAGGTCGACTCCACTCCCTCTGCAGTGGAATAAGCCAGTACTTCCAACTCTGCCGAAGGTGGCGGTGACAGAGTGGCCCCTAGAAGGGCGGCAGAGCCAGGAAGCAGCTTCAAAGGTTTCGGTAACGACTCTTCGGCCTTTATTTATGTCCCTATTAATACAATATCCATCATATGCAGATATCGATCTTTATCCTTTAAACTGATACGCTGAGAATCAATTAGCCATGCAGATTACATTTCCTACGTATCCGAATGTTAATCTTTCAGACTCAGAACCGGTGATATATATTTTTGCAGCCAGATAGTATTAGATTTCGTTTGGAAAAGAAAAGAAGAAAGAAGAAAGGCTCTCTGACGCGCATTCCTCTTGGGGCTACTTGTCTTGACTCTTGGCTCTGTGATGGGAATTGGAATACCCCTCGCAAAGCTTTATCTTTTTTTTTTAATCTGTCTCAAGAAGGGACAAGTCTTCCACAGTGACTTTAGTGATTTGCCACCACGCGGACCCCGGACAGCTATCTGCAACACGACTTTGAGAGGGCCTTGTCGGCGGCGCTTGCACGGCAGTTGCACGCGCTAAATTCTGGCGTCTCTCTGGCTGCTGCTTCGTTTCATTGTCCAAGATGGTCAGTTTTCATCTGTTCAGAGTTACGCTTGGTGTGATTCTCCTGTTCCCAAGCTCAGAATTCAAGATAATTCTGCTCTCACTCTTGCCTAGAGAAAAGAAATTGTATTTTTAAAGGGGATGAGTATTTTCCTCTGGCGGGGGCGGGGGTGAGGGTGTGAAGAAAAGTTGGAGATGGAGAAACGGTTTAAAGTCTAGATAGGAACTTAACAAGTCATGTCTATCGAGTCTGCCAACGCAGGGTGATTCTGGTTTTCGCTCCTTCTTTCCTTTCTTGCACTCTTTTTTACTTCTTTCTCGGTGTCTCCCACCTCATCTCCCCCGCCCATTTCCTCTTCTATCTATCCTCTTCACTGTAAGAAAGTCTTAGGATCTTGAAGACAGCAGTCCCTCCCTGCCTAGCTAAGTTGCCTAGTCGCTGCCTTGAACGCACTCTCTGGCTGTGAATATCTTCCAGGCAGGTGCACATGGCAGCTTCCGGTTGTCCCCTACTAGCTCCGTGCCTGCAGTGCTTTGGCCAGATCGAATCCAGCTTGGAGGCTGGAAAGCCTGCCTCCTCCACCTGTTGAGATTCCTCGGCCCAGTTGACTGCAGCGTCTCCCGCCCCAGTTTTGCCTTTAATGCCCCAGGGTTGCGGGACTTGGGCACACAAGGGCTGCCTCCAGAAGTCATGATTCCCCTGTGACTAGCGGCCAGGCTCGGCGGGGACACCCTGCACTTGAACGTTGGTTTTCGACTTTTCTCCTTTCTTGTTCCTATTAGTCAGTTGACCCTCATCCTTCGGATTGAAATCATCCAACACAAAAATCTGTGGGTCGAAGGGATCGGATCCAGAGGAGCGGCGTCAGCCCACAGCCCTGACGCCAGCACCGGGATGACTCAGAAACAGGTCTGCACTCATTCCAGCCATACGCCTGTTACCTCGCCCGCCGGCCACCTCACCACTGTTTTCCTGCTCCACCACCCAGTCAGCCTCCAGAGCCTCTAGAGCAGGATTCGCAATAGTGTCCTTATGTCCATTCTCTCTGGAACCGGAATTCCTGGGAGGGTCATTCGCCTACCTTTTTATTCAAGTCAGCAGTCCTTAGAAAGTTTGTCGACCTTGCTTCTCTGACTCACTCCTCCTAACTATTCTCCCCCGGATTTAACCTCTCCGCCTGCCTCTGCACAAAGGCAGCTTGGGCTGCTCCGGGTCCCAGTCAGTCAGTCAGCCTGTGCTCTGGCTAAGGAAAGCCCTTTCTCCTTACCCTCTAACCACGACATATCAGAGCCAGACCTACATGCACAGACAGTCACGGAATTGGATCTTTTAGAGATCAAGTCCTCCTTCTCAGTTTACTCCCATCAATGTGTGCAGAGAGGATTAATTTATTATTTTTATTAGCATTATCGTTATCATTATCATTACTTTACAAGACTCCCCTGGATGTGGTAGGTCACCATCCGTGTATACATAAAGATAAATCTTGCAAATGAACTTCTGTAAGACTAGACAAATGCAGTTTCTGCCTGTTCTGCTGGTTTTCGATTTTGCTTTAAAAAATTTCTCTTCCTCTCTTTTTCTTTCCTTTTTCCTTTTGCTTTACTCTTTCTTTCCCAGAAACCATATGTTCTTTATTGCTAACCCGCTCACCAGTTCCCTAAGGCCCTCTCTGCTACAGGGGCATGACAGGGACAAACCCTGTGGCTCACCCAGACATTTCAATGCGGCGCCCAGATCTGCATCTTGCTCCTAAATCCGAGCTCACCCTTCCTGATTTTTTGATGGAGAGAAGAGCGGCGCCAAGCTTTTGACAAGTGACTGTGGAGCTGGGATGCGAAATGACCGCCGTTGATGCTGTGGTGGCGGAGCTGCTCCGCGGGTTTAACCCATACATTCACCAGTAGCTAACACTGTTGGTCAGGAAGCTCACTGCCTGGAATCTAGAGTTTTATTTTACTCCTTTTTGTAGGACTGGGGGTTCCTCGGCAATTGTCCCACTGTATCCTGCCGCCCAGTGGCGCAGTCAAGCAACCTCGGCAATCTCTACGCGTCGTGCCCCCCCCCAAACCCCTGTAGGCCCGTTCTTGTCTCAGCGACTCTCCCACCAGATCCAGCAGAAAGATCCCTGGAGGCCTTCATCACCACTTTACTCGCCTCTCTCTAAACATTCTTTTACATAGATTGTAATTCTGGGGTAAGCAAGGTTGTCTCTGGGAGGCCTGGAGAAGCTCAAGCATGGTTCCCCCAAGTAAGGAGGATGCATAAAGAAAAGTGTCCCCATGGCCCACGCCAGCAGAAGTCATTCCAGGCCTTTGGGATGGAGATCCCCAGATTCATACCCACTTGGAACTAAGAACTAAGCATGGGCTGTCAGTCTAACCTGTGTTACCTGAAACACCTCTAAAACGTGGGGGGGGGTATAGGAGTCAAGCACAAAGTCCCCACTTGTTGCAGGGGTTAAGTTATACTGTTTTTGTACTCAAGACTCGAATTTCATTTTACAAATATGTGAATGTCAGGGATAGATGCCAGAATTATTCACAGGCTTCTTGCAGTCACTTCCCTGGACACATGTGAGGTTCGCCATGTACCTGAGGAATAGTGCTGCTGGCTTCTCCCTCCTAGAGCCTCTGCTGTCACGTACTTGTCCAATTAGTGGCTGAACTGTGGACAGATTGAGCACCTGGACTGGCTAGCCCAGCGGCTCCTAGCTGGGTAGAGACTACTGATACAGGCTGTTGAGATAGGGTGGTTTCAGCTTCCAGACACATTTGAGGGAAAAGGAAGAGGGAAGCCCAAACCAAACCGTCTAAACCTCTGGGAACCACAAATTGTCAGACAGGGGGCAGTAACCTGTGTGGGCCTCTTCCAAGTCTCGTTTGCCTGCTTTGGTTTGGCAGGGTGGGTGCCACTGTCAGGAGATCCTCAGCCAACATCACTACCTTGGCCTTCACCATGGAGCTTTGGAAATGACCTAGCTGCTGTGTCTGCTCAGTGCTCTCAAGATCCCTGGGGACTTCTGGATAGAGATGGCTTGGCCTTTATTCTTTGGTGGCATGTGAACCAGAGAGTGCTGGGCAGGGAAGGAAAAGAACCCAGTCTTTGCCTCTGCCCTTGTCCCGGTGTCCTGGTCTCTCTGCCTCTGAGAATACATTTTCCTAGCAGGTGGTTAAGTGGTTTGTGAATGTACTCTTGAACTGGCACCCATGAGCTGTTCAACTGGCAATACATAGGTGGAAATGTCCCAGAGGGCTTTCTGAACCCAGGAAGGAATCTGCAGTCACCCACTACAAACGAGTCACCATTGCTGGCTCTCTAGCAAGATCAGTCCTCGGTAGAACTGGGGTCACATCGCTGAAGCCTTGAACTGAATAACAGAGGAGACTCTGTCCCAGAGGGCTCTAACCTCAAGGAGCCATCCCTTTTCACTGAGTATGCAGCCTGAATTTACCCTCTTGAAGTTCACCTTGGGTCCCTCCTCCCCCACCAATTAAAGCTGACCTTACAAAGTACCAAACCGACTCTGGCTCAGTTATGGGGAGGCAAAAAACTTGGGAAAGTCAACGTGACCTACAAAACGAGTACCCAGACTTTGAAGGATTCCTGTCCCAGAAAAGGAAGTGAGAAAGTGTTGTCCCTTGACAAACTGAATCATTTAATATAAAACTTGGTTAAGCAGGACAGGGGAAAAATAGCTTCTGGGCTTTCCACTGTGAACTCAAATGCTCCTCCCCCAAGTGTGGGTGGGTGGGGGTGGGGTGTCCAGACATTTTCTGGAGTCCCCAGAGGTCTGTCTCGCTTGCTCCCAGGGTCAAGGAAGCCTTTTGACTTCTGGGGGGAGCACAGAGCTACCCAGCTTTTCCCCCTGGGAGTGAACTCTTAAAGGGCCAGCTCATGGAACTTTGAACAGCCAGCAGCACCCGCCCCCGCCCCCCTCCTGCTGCCACCACCGCCACCAATCTTGCCTCTTGAGTTTGCCTTAATTAGGGGGGTGGGGAAGTAGGATTGGGGGCCTGAGTTCACGTCAAAATTGTCAAAGGAGATGGGGGTAGAGGGACAGAGAGAGAGAGAGAGAGGGGTGGAGGACTCAGGGGCAGGAAAAATTCAAATATCATAAAAGGAAAAGGGGGAACTTGAAGCCCAGAAGTCATTGTTTCCTTTATTTCAAAGGGAAAAAACCTGCCCGATTCTCATCCTTTTGATTGATTAAGGCCCTGAATACCTCTGGGCCCCAGACTGACAGTCCCTGAATAGACTCAAGGGAATAAAGAGCAGTGCAGAGCGCGGGGCTGGCACTCGGGGGTGTAAAGGAGGCGAGTTCGCTGGCACTTACCAAGTTATAAATAAAAGGCTATGCACAATGGTACCTTCTCTAAGGACAGACAGTCTTTACAACACTCCTGGCGTCATATCCTGCTGGGGACACTTCAGCCCCTAGCCAAGACTTTGCTCCTTTTATTTTTCCAGCAGTTTAGTCTGAATGCCATAATAAATTCCTGAGAACAAACGCTGCAGCCGGGCAAAACTTCAACATATAGATGCATGCGCATCGGGGATCGATGCGTATGTGAGATTTAGAGTCCCGGCTTCCCAGAAAGGCTTTTAAACCAAGAAAGGGAGCTGAATCCTCCTCCCTATCTTGCAACTTCTAGTGGGGGGGGGGGGGGACTAGCCACGACTGTCTATGTTGAAGGCTACCCCACCTATCCTTTAGCCCCAGACTAAGGAAAACAAAAGGATCTTCTGGGTACATCCTGGACTCTTCGCGAGAGGAGCCGCTCTGGGAGGCTCAAATAGCAAGCCCAGGCCCAGAGAAGACCAGGGAAAAGAAAGCTAAATACATCCGGGACTCCATGTGTGTTTTTATGTGTAACCCTACCCCCACCCCCCCATGTTAGTAACCCTAAAGAGAAAGCCACAGGTGAAAAGCAGAGACACACAGAGAGAATAAGAGACAGAGCAAGCCTATCAGGGAGAGACAGACAGGAATGGAAAACCAAAGAGATCAGAGGGACGCACTCATAGAGTGATAGACACAGTGAGCCCTTCTCCATCCTCAGCCGCTCTCATCCCCAGACAGCCTCTTCCAGTTTCAGCCTGTCTACCCTTCTTTCTCGGGAAAGGGACACAGAGCTGGTCCCTCTTTGGGTCGATGGAGGCCTGGGCACTGTCAGGGATGGGAAGAGAAAGTAGCCTCTGTCGCCCAATCAGCGCCTGTCTTCGCCACCCGGACGGTCTCCTCGTCGGCCAATCGCAGCTCAGGGCTTCTGACCAAGCTTTGGGTGAAAGAACTAATAAATGCTCCCTAGTCTGGATCCCAGCACTCGGTGTCACGACGGGAGGAGACTCGGGTCGTGCTCCCGCTTCGTCACCGCCCTCCCGCCCCCGAGCTTCTTGGCTCTTTGAGCACTCTTGCCAGTGGCCCCGGCTGAGGGGCCAGACTCTCACCAAACTTGTCCGCCTTGGGTTTAGAATCCTTCATTCTAGGGACTCCTCTGGAGCGGGTGAACTTAGAGCTAGCAGCCCCCCCCCCTGCGCCCCGCCTCTCTCTCCTGCCTTCTTTTTGGGGAGGAGCTCTCCGCGATCTGGAGAGTTCCCGAGGGTCACCCACCGCATTGCGCTCCCTCTTCCGTCTGGCCTTCACCTGGATATAATTTGCGAGCGAAGCTGCCCCCAGGATGACCACGCTGGCCGGCGCTGTGCCCAGGATGATGCGGCCCGGCCCGGGGCAGAATTACCCACGCAGCGGCTTCCCGCTGGAAGGTATGTTAGGGCCTCAGCCCATCCGGATCCCGGGGCCTGGGATTGGCTGCCGCACCCCATTCCAGGTCTCCAGGGCCTTGGAGTCGTGCGTTCCCCGGAGCCTCTTCCTCCGTACTTCCCATCCTAAGGAGCAATAGTCGGGAGGGGGTCTCGCGGAGGGGAGAGAAGCCCTAGTCCACTTTCAGGCTGCAAACGCAGCACCGTACTCTACACAAACCCTCGGAGCTTGCTCGGCCTGCTCCTGACGGCTCCACTTTACCCGGCTGTTTTGGAGTTGCTGCCGTGATGAAGGTGGACAAGCTTCGCAGCAGCGGAAACAAGTTCTTTCTGTCCACGCAAAGTTACTACGAAATTGTCCCGGCTGCGCCCACTTTTCAAAAACTCCAGTTAGTTCGGCAAGAATTTTCCTGCTAGGGAAAACTGAGGTGGTCCGCCCTAATTGGAAGTTTTGGTGTTGATTGATTAGGTTCCAATCAACTCAAGAGGCATCTCGAAGTTTCGAACATGTTTGGGGATGTCTTTTGGCTTGTTTGAAGGTTTGGGTAAATTTCGGGAAGGTAGAAATTACTGCAAACCCAAACTCTATCAAACAATTTGGGAAGTAAGAGCAGTCCACAGTACAATTCAGCGTGCAAGAGCGGTAATCGCGGCCGTGGTGGTCACAACCAGGCTCACCGCCAGTTTTTTATTTCCGAGGTGTAACAGGTGATACGCGCTGTCACCCGTGTCTCCTTTCCGGATCCTCCCTGATTCTTGCCTACTACACTCTAATCTGGAAACACTAAAGACTGTCAGTGTGCTCCAGCAGGATTTAGTCCCAGTCATCGCCAGACATTCTAGGCTTCCAGTCCTCCAATTTACCGCACTCACGCCCCCACCTCCCAAAAGAGAAAACTGTGTCTCTGCAGCAAGTTATCTTGCAGCAATTACTCAATTTCCAAAAAAGATTATATGCCTCTGCAGTGGGTAATCAAACAATCATAACCGTAAGGGTCCGGGACTGGGAGTCCAAAGGCTGGTAGTTAGTGTTTGACTGTCACCGGAGGGCTGGCCGGAAGGACGCAGAGTTAGGCTCTTTCGTCTCTCTGCTGCTTTCGAGTCTTCCTAAATGATTTTCGCCTGGACCCTGTCTTTGCGTTCTCTTCCCAGTGTCCACTCCCCTCGGCCAGGGCCGGGTCAACCAGCTCGGAGGTGTATTTATCAACGGCAGGCCTCTGCCCAACCACATCCGCCACAAGATCGTGGAGATGGCCCACCACGGCATTCGGCCTTGCGTCATCTCTCGCCAGCTGCGCGTGTCCCACGGTTGCGTCTCTAAGATCTTGTGCAGGTACCAAGAGACGGGCTCCATTCGTCCTGGTGCCATTGGAGGCAGCAAGCCCAAGGTGAGCCTGGGGCCTAGTTTCCTGGACTTGGGGTCAGTGGTCCAGCAGGTGGGGAGTGGGCACTGTCTAGCAGGGAGTAAGGGGCTTTCCAAGGGAGGTACTGTACCTTCATATCTAGGAAGGAGTGATGTGTGTGTGTGTGTGTGTGTGTGTGTGTGTGTGTGTGTGTGTGTAGAGCTCAGTTGTGGTTACTGGTGGTCCTTGAAATTTGGAAAACTGCTAGCATTTCTTTGGCAAAGGAAGGTAACAGTTTTTAATGCCTGGGAGCCTTGGAGCCTTCATCAAATTATTGTAATAAACGCCTAAAGCAAGCCCACCAGTTGTTGATTTTCCCGTGTCTTCCCAACCCCCACTCACTGTACCACCTTCCTAGAATGAAGCTAAAAATCCCAATTTGGTTCTCGAATAGTTTTCTCCCAGCATTGACGCCCCTCAACCACCGCTCCCGACCGGTGCAAAATGTTTTCAAGAAGTCAAAAGTCAGGGCTATTAGTTTTCTTTATAATAAGCCTCTTGACTCCATTTTTTAAGAAGCAGTTTGGTGAGTTCCTTAAATCATGTTAGTTTTCTTTAATAAGCAACAAAGTCCCGCTCCGGAGAGGGAGGAGATTATACGAGGCCTGCCTTCTCCTTGGGTTATGCAGAGAAGCCAGTATGATTTTCTAGTTGCCAGCGGGGCAAAGTCAAATGGGCACTGATGACTCCCAAACCCAGTCTCCCTCCCTCCCCATTTTCTCTCTTAACCTGAGCGAGAATCATAGGAGTGAGTGAAAGAGACATTTTTCAAGCTATCTATGTTTGTCTAATTAAAAACAACAACAATACAACCTAGATAGATGGCCTTTGAAATCTCATCCTAATACTCCCATAGCTTAGATCTGACCTCTTTGGAACTGACCTAATTTGATTTTTCTGTGGTTCTTTCAAGCATTTTCCTTTCAGTTTCGTTTTTGTGTGGATTCGGTGGGGTTTCTAGTGGACCAGAAAATACAACCTTCACCTCCAAACTTACAATTTTTTTAAAAAAATTTAATCTGGTCCCCCTTGTATCTTCAGGCAGAAAGAAGGTCTCCAGGCTGCCCAGAATGAGAAAATTTCCGGTCTACTCTTTTCTAAACTGAATTAAAGTTCTTTGGCTAAGCAGAGGGACATTCCCAGAGTATATAGGAAGGGTCATCCGACAGGCCATGAAGCAGAGGCACCGCATCTGGTTCTTAATATTGGGTACCAACGCACCACCCGCCTATTCTCTTAAAGCAGGTGACAACGCCTGACGTGGAGAAGAAAATTGAGGAATACAAAAGAGAGAACCCGGGCATGTTCAGCTGGGAAATCCGAGACAAATTACTCAAGGACGCTGTCTGTGACCGGAACACTGTGCCCTCAGGTACTGGATCCTTTAACTTTTCCCGGAGGCGCGACCGTCAGTCTCACACTCCAACGGGCCATACCAGTCATAAAAATCTCCCCAATTATCCATCGTGGCTATTGGGAGGCTGCCCTGAAATATTTACAAGCCAGACATTCTTGATGTTTTATGGAGCACTGGGTGAACTGCTGATCGCCAGGGTGGTGGCTTTCAGGGACGACCTGAGGTTTCCCACAAAGGGATTTCTACTAAGGAGGCTGGGACGGAAACGCGGGGCACAGGCCTAATAATTATTAATATTGATGTTTCCTTCTAAAGAGAAACAAATGCTTTGGTAACTTCCACTGAAGGGAGATATCCAAGCCCTACCGGTGGAGAGTTGGCTGACACAGTAAAGGGGTGAAAATTCGACCCGGACCCGATTTCCCGGGAGTTCCAGGGTCCGTCCAACATCCTGGCAGCTGGGGAGAGGTTCCGGGGAAGACAGGCTAGCGCTGGGTCTCCGCGCGGGAAGAGTTTGTTTTTAATTAAAAGGAAACTCCCTTTTTCCCTCTGTAAGAACGATATATTTCAGAGCATGGATTTGTTTACCAGACTGGAATCTGGAAAAAATAAATCGGACAGAGTGCGTTTTCTTTTGATTTTTACAATAGGGAATGATTCTGCAGTTGAAATTCAAACCCTTTCTAGCCTCAAAACAAGTTGATTTGCAGGCGACAGGCCCTCTGGAGTTCTTCTTCCCAGGACTTTGGGGCCCAGTGTCTTCGGGTTGGGAGGAGATACGGTGAAGTTTCTTAGGGTGTTCAGAGGCCAGTAGCCGAGAGGGACAGCGGTAACAAACATTTCTCGATTCTGAATTGGAGGTGCTGCGAGATTTCCAGTTTCTAGTTCCAGTTTAATGAAAGTGTGTGTGTGGGGGGGGGGTGCTTAAGAGAAGAGAGAATGCAGTAGGACCGGGATGCCACCAGGTGCGGGACTCAGCAATGAGTCCTGGCAGGGAGTGGGTTGAGAGCCTAGGCTGGGCCTTTGAGGTCTCTTTTGGGTTCATTCCTGACTCCTCTCAAAGCCCCTCAAGCAATTGTGCTCCCTTCCTCCTCTTATCTCCAGTGAGTTCCATCAGCCGAATCCTAAGGAGTAAATTTGGAAAAGGAGAAGAAGAGGAGGCGGATCTAGAGAGGAAGGAAGCAGAGGAAAGCGAGAAAAAGACTAAACACAGCATCGACGGCATCCTGAGCGAGCGAGGTAAGGGGCCCCAGTGGGCCGTGCGCTCCTACAGCGCGAACGCTGGTTCTGAGACTTGTGGGTCTGCGCAAACGCAGACCGGCCTGGCTCATCTCATAACTCAATTCCGGCCTTGGTCACAGCTACTACTCTCGGGAAGGACATTCAAGCCAAAGACCAGAGAGGTACTTGGCATTAAACAAAAATCTTCTCTATTCTAACCTTTACTTTATTTTCCTGGTGCTCAAATCTGAGACTTCACATACAATCAGCAAGTGCTGTGCCTCCGAGCCACACTCCAATAATACTAACTCTAAGGTATTGTGAGTTTTAATCTCCATCACTTCTAGTTCCTTGGAGTTAAGAAGTCTGAAATGTGTTGCAGGTGGATACTTCCTAGATGGAAGCTAAGCTCTCTGAAGGAAATTATATGGGCTGAGACTATGGAGTTTGAAGTAGCTTTCACACTCCGGGAAAAACTGTGCGTGTGGGTGAGAATTAATAAGAATATGATTCTCCTGGACAGTGGGAGCCTAATGTTGCCCTAACCTCTGCTGCCTTCTACATGTGTGTTTGCACGTGTGTGAACATAAGCTGGCTACTTTTCAGTTGTTTTCAAATGGGATGAGGTTATAACCTGTGTGTGTCTGGCAAGTAACTGACCATGCCCAAGTGTGCTATAGGGATCTGGGTCAAAGGGATCTGTGTTCTTGAGCTCCCAGTCCTGTCCCCCTCTGTCCCCCAGGGGTACAGACCACCCACTCCTTGTTGGCTATGGCCTGTCAGCACCAAAAGAAAAATCTCCCTCCAGGGGATGGAGAATTACAGGCTGTTTCCCTATTACCTGCTTGGAGTCATCTTCAACACTAAAGGTTTACAGAAAGAAAGAACCCATTTCTACCAGGGCTTTCTGAGATGAACTAGGAGAAACTTGGCTCTAGCGCACAGATTGCTGGATCTCTCTTTTTTACCTTCATTGTGCAGCCTTGGGACAACTGTACAAAAGCTGCACACTCATATTTAGAGTTGGACGGTAGCAGCCAAGTGCCCGACTTCTAATAAACGGGAACCCAGATGCTTTAGGGCTCACATATAATCAAGAAAAGGCACCTCGAATGGAAGGGGGTTGAGCAGGGAGAACGAACATACTGCTACTTCTGTGTTTACAGCAGGGGCTTCTGTGAAGTCTGTGTAAGCCTGGACAGATGCATTTGTGGTCACCTCTGTTTTTCATTCCAGCCCTAGCTGCAGTCTAAAGGTGCTATGACAAAAGAAGGCTGAGGACCCAGGCCCAATGAGCTCCTAACGCAGAGGCTAGTAGAGTCCTTCCTTATGGGACAGGCCTTGCCGGGGGCCCATGGCTTTGCTACTTGTTGCTAGACGTGGCAGCCAGGCAGAGCAGCCCGTCCCTAGCAGCAGCAACAACCAAGGCCCAGGAGACAAAACGTCTCAAATGAGCTGGTCAAACATTTGTACAACTTTTCCAGCGTTTACAAAGAAGGCCTTCTCTACACAATCTACACTTGGAGATGAACTTGGGAGACAAAGCCTGGAGAGTCCATTGAAACTCACACTTTAGCTTGGCCCAGACAAAGCTTGGGCTCGGAGCAGCTTGATGTGAACAAAGGAAGGCAGCCTTTTTATAATTCAAGGAGAAAAGAAGAGAAAACAGCCCCACAAAGGGCCCAGAATAGACATTATGGGCTTGCAATGAGGGATGAATTATTCAATGAGCCCCAGTAGCTGCTGAGCCAGGAAGTTTTATGGACTCTCCAGCGTGGAAAAAGTGGCCATTTCACCTACAAAATGTTTCTAGTCTTTTGGGTCGCCTCGCTGGGCCGGCTGCCATTCAAGGCCAATTGCTACCATTTTTAAAAATCAGAGTGTTTCCCCCAGTGGGGGCTGTGTTCTTGAAACACACACACACACACACACACACACACACACACACACACACGCCCCTCCCTCAGAGGCTGAAGTCTAATTTAATTTGGGGTTGTCAAGGAAGACTCAGCCTGGGTCCCTCCAGTGCCTCCAGCTTCCTTTCCGGATGAACCCTGGAGGGCAAGAGGGGCCCAGATAAAGGATAGGGTAAGCTGCAGTTTGAAGTCTGGAAACCTCAAATATTCCCCTCTGTTGTTTCGGCATCAAAAGTCTCTGGCGGTTCCACTTGTAAAATAGAATGGATGTTGAGAAAGGGCTTTCTGAGTCCTGGCAAAGGGGAGGGAAAAGCTGGCGGAGGAGGGACTTTTGGGTGTCCCCACCACTGCTGTGTGCTCTTGCCAGATGGGCCTGGTACCTGCTGCTGAGATTGGCTTTCCTGGACACAAATTTGGCCTGGGGTCTGCTTGGCAGACGCTTGGATGCTGGGGGAAAGGCACCCAGACAGAGGTCAGAACCTTTACCTCCCTCCCTCCCTCCCTCCCTCCCTCCCTCCCTCCCTCCCTCCCTCCCTCCCTCCCTCCCTCTCTCTCTCTCTCTCTGTCTCTCTCCCTCTTCTGTCTCTCTCCTCTCTCTCTCTGATCCCTTTTGCCTTCACCAACTTTCCTCCTCCCTTGTCCAATCCTGCTCAGCACCAGCAGCGGCTGCGTCTACCCCTGTGCTCCAAGGGAAGCCCAGGCTCTGTACACCCCAGCTGAGTCCATCCTTCCTGCTGCAGCACAGTAGTGAAAGAAGAGGGATGTGCGGTCGGGAACCTTCCACCCTGTCCTTGGCCAGCGGTGCAGACAGAGCAGGCGCAGCCGGACCAGCGGAGTCCGAGCTCAGGCACCCCAGGCTGCGGCAGCTCAATGGGCGCCTCTGTTCCTCCCCCGGCGCAGCAGAGCGGGCCCGCGGGCGCCGCCACAATAGCCGGGGCCCCCGCTGCTGCGCCCTGCGCCAAAGCGCCGCGCCGCCCCTCCCCGCGCTTCGGCCGGCCCGCAGCTTAGCTCGCCGGGCTGCAGCCGACTCAATTGCCTCCTTTATGTCCCTCTCACTTTCATCTAGACACAGCCCGCCTCCCCCTTCTTCTCCTCTTTTTTTTTTTCTTCCCTCCCTAGCCTGAGGCTCACATTAGTGAAATTTCTGCAACCTCCCCCATTTTTTTTTCTTATTTTAAAGAAAGCCCTTAACACAAAAGCGGTGACTAATCGATAGAAACTGCTCCTTCATCATCCTCTCCTCCTCCTCCTCCCCTCCTTTTCCCTCCTCCCCCTCCCCTTCCTCCTCTTCCTCTACCTCCCAACCCCCTCCCTTTCTCTCAGCAGGGTGACGCTTTTCCTGTTTGTGAGTTTTGGGCAACATTTTTGCTTTGTGCCGTAATGGAATTACCGGACAGACGGGGACTGTAGATGGACACGCGACGGCAAGACTTTCCGCTTAAATATTTAGATGTAACGTTACAATTACGGACTTGTTGCCGTGGCTTTGAAGTGGCCGTGCGGGAGCGCAAGGGGAAAGAGGCCAGATTGCCAAATTGATGTTTTGATTGGGCCTCGAGACATGCTTTCACGGGACTCTTCCCCCCCCTTTTAAAAATAAAATCTCAAATAAGTGTGGGAAGTTTGCAACAATCGCAAGGATAAAACCGAGAGATTTCTGGCACAGGACCTCTGGGAGCCTATATTCCCTTCACCTTCCCTTTTTCTTTTGTGAAAAAAATTGCTTTTTTTATTTTCAGAAATTAAGTTTTTCTTGAGCTCGTTTTGTGTGTAAGTTCACGATCTTTACAATAATTAATGACAAATGACGTCAGATTAAAAAATGAATGTCTATAAAGACCAAAGCGGGCGGTGGGGGGGGGAGGAGTAAAGTTCTTGCAATATTTCGTTTCCAGTGGATTGTTTGAAAAGCACTCTCGGATGGAGGGAGTAGTGAGGGAAAAGCAAAACCGTTTGCTTCTTCCTTGTTGGTGGGGAAGGGAACTGGTTGGTGTGGTGGTGTGGGGTCACAGGCTGAGCCTCCCCACAGATTAAAAAAAAAAACAGGAGCAAGATCACAGATTTCTGGACCCAGATCTTTTATTACTGGTCACTTCCTGACCATTCTCAAGTCCGTTTGCCAGGACAGGAGTCTGCTCTCAACGTCATATTTAGAGCTGGAGATACATTTTAAAGTTTTGAAGGCTTTACAATTCTACTCAAGGAAAGTGTCCCATTTAAAAAAAAATGTATTGGCGATGACAGGGCCACCACACCGCAGTAACATTCCCTAGCCAGAACAATGGGGAGGTAAGGGTGGGGGGTCTGTCCTTAGCCTTTCTTTTTCCTCTTTTTTACTGGGGTAACTGCTGTATACTTACTGTGTAGCTTTATTGAAAACATACAGATTTTCTAATTAATGCACGAAATCATATGTTTATTTTGGGGTTTTGATGTGATTGTTGATAGCACCGGAACAGGAGGTAGGGGCTTCCAGTGTGTAATAATTACTGAAGGGTCATTTAAGAGTCTCCAGGGCTGAGTCATAAAACTCACCTGGGCGGTGATGTGGAACCAGAAAGTGTGCCTCCGTTCAGGCAAGTGGAATATACAGAAATCAGTCAAAGGAACAGTAGCGTTGCATTTAACTAGCGGTTTCAGCATCCATGAATATTCTGAGGACAAAACAAAACACAATCATGAGATTAAACGTTCAAGTTATACAGAAATAATTGGCCAGCAGAATGAACAGCTCAGTGACGAGTTGCCTGGCCTGGGACCCGGAAAGTTTCAGTTCAGTGGGGCCCTATGACAGGTAACTTATTTATTCACCTCAGTAAATGAAGATTAAGGAACTATTAGGGACAAGAACCTACCATGTAACTCACCAGCCACTAAACAGCAATTAAGCAGTCAGCTTGGTGTCTTATCTCACTGGCTGCTCTAGGGTTGTTTTACAACCAGGAATTAAAATCTGAAAGGGGAGTTTTCTGCAGCTCTGGCCAAATATTGATTAAGGAGCTGTTTGTTGATACCATTGTCATCCATTAAAAGGCCCTCAGTGGCCACCTTCTTTTGTGAGGTCTTCTTAACCACACAGATCAAAGCGGGGATCATTTCAATTTATCTGTCTTGGAAAATCCTCCTTTTCCTCGGAAATCTCTAAGGAGGAACCGGCCAAAGTCCCCTTCAAGAATAGGAACCGAAACCAGTTCCATGTTGTCTCCTAGAGAAGGCTCATGGGGTGTTTTTTCAATTATCCTGTGGCGATTGAGATAGTGACTTTATCAAGTTGATTCTCCTTGGAGTTGGGGGGGCGATTATCTGCTATGGAAAATTTTCTATATATGAATTTGTCACTATAATTGCCTCCCAGGATGGAGTGCTATGCAGAAAAGATACCAGATTTTTTTTAAATGTAAAATTAGATGGAGAGTATATTATGCAGAAGGCGATGAGACATGGTGGCTATATCTCTCTCTGTATGGCATTTTCATAATTTTGTGTTTATTTTTAAATCCCTGTAATACAGGTGTAGATGAGATATGTGTTCATGTATGTGCACAATGTGTGTCATAGGGGTTTATTTACAAACTGGTAACTGAGAATTAAGTTGGCCCCGGGCTTTATAAAGGCATATTTATCCTGCAAACTGTACTTCTAGAGGCATCAGAGTTGGAAGTAACAGCATAGATCTTAATACATTCGCAGATGTTGACTGCTAGGAAAAATACCTGAATTCCATCATGACTTCTGTAGTTGTTGACTTTTAGATCAGCTATTAGATTTTTGTTTGTTTAAGAATTTAGTATATTTGTATTGGTTTTTCCTTCCTTTATGACAGCAAAAAAAAGTTCTTTCAAGGGCTTTTTTGGAAATATACCATCTCTGCGCTTAATTTGCAAATTCCAACCAATTACTCTGAGGTTCTCCTATTTATACCAGAGTCAGGCTTGGGATACTTCTCTGTATGTCATGTATGTGCCACTGTGTGAGGCTTTGTGCATGCCCTTGCAGTGTGCATTTCAATTCTAAATAATGGTTTTATAAGGATTTACATTTTTATTATTTACTTTTTCTTTTTAAACAAGGTGTGTCTTGACATGTGGAACTAAGTCAATGCTGGCTATATTTATCTTATAAATATTAAAAAAATTCTACATCAGAATCCCCTATGTTAACTCATTACGAATTCATCCACCTAAATTCAAATACCTAGTGGTATAACATAGCACTAATCAATCATTAGTCTGAAATAGCTTAGGCTGCAAGTTAGAGTCAGCTTGAATATGTGACAATGACTTGCCCTTCCTGGGTCAGGTACAGCATCATTCAATCCTTTGTTGCATATTTCCAATATATATACATTTTTTTATACACACACAGAGTTGAAGCGACTTTCTCCTCTTAAATGTTAGGCTGTGTGCTCAAACATTGCCAGGGAGACTGACAGTGGATCCCAGATCTTAATACCAAGGTGAGCTTGCTGATCTGAGAATGCTTACCCCTGTCTGAGGAGCTACTCTCTTACATTCTGTTTTCCCTGAAATCCTGCAGCAAAATTGGAAATGTCATAAACTTTGCTATGTGTCATATGCAGACAGAGAAAGTGAAAGGGAACTTGCTATTCTGTCTGCAGAGGAACACCAAGGTGGAAACAGTATTGTTCCATGGCCCTCCCATGTCCTACAAGGCTTCTCAATCTTCCTAATGATGTTGTGGTGACCCCCAACCATAAAATGATTTTCATTGCTAATTTATAAGTGTAATTTTTGCTGCTGTTATGAATCATAAAGTAAATATCCGATATGCGGGTATCTGATATGGGACCCCAAAGAAAAGGTTGTTCCACCCCAAAAGGGTCACACCCCACAGGCTGAGAGCTACTTACTTACTCCCTTGTGGAAGGGAGACATGAAAATCTAGCTGAAGACAATCACACAGGTTTTATGAATTCTTATCTTCAACTCCCTGCTTTCCTTTATTCCTGGTGAAAAGGAACAGATCATTTCTGCTGTGTAAATGACCACCTCTCTCCTTTTTTTAAAGGAGAAATTGTATTGCAATAAGGAGCATCTGTATAAAATTTAGATTTGATTTGATACACTTTTCTCCCAAAAGGGAAAATGTTGAGAAGGCAAATTAGTTTATATGGCAAATAGCAAAAAAGTTTACAGCATTTAGAATTCAGTAGCAGGATTTTAAGTAAAGCAAAAGAAAGGAACACATCCCCTTTGGGTCAAAGCAACTTGATCTAAGTCATCTGAATTTTTATGTCCACCGTCTACTGAAATGACAAATGGCCTTTTCTATGGAGGCTAGAATTCATGACAGGCAGAAATCAATCTACTATGTGTCTATGTCCTTAGGCCCATTCAGTAGTTTACTGGGTACACTTTCTTATGGACTTTTAGCTGTTCAGTTCTATAGGGTCTATAGCAGCATATTAACAACCATTTCTCAATTCTAGGAGTCAATTCTTCTCGTTCTCGATCCAACCCAACAGTTTCCATTCAGAAATAGCTGATTAAAATGCTTTGCAATGAGCAAGGGAGCCTCTTGGGCACTGACCAACAAGGTTGAGGGAGGGGTTACAACGGTATCTTCAGCTTGTACCATTCATAAGATCATAGTAAAAAAATTAAAAAAATATAGATTTGTGGAAATGGGACATTTAAAAAAATAAAGTCAATAAGTATGGCTCTACGGAAGAGCTGCAGCATTGAATCTGCTTGGTCTTATGCCATTGGATAGACACCACAAGTAAATTAGGGTAGACCAGCTAAGGAAAGAAAGTTAATTGCTTAACATGGAATCCATTCCATTTAGTTTTGTTTTTATAGTGAATGTTGATACAGTCACACGTTTGCATTTAAGTGGAAAGTCAACATTTTTATTTTGTGACTTTTCTATGAGTGACATAGATACATTAAAACACAGCCGTCACATGTCTCTTTTATTTCTTAGCGTAAAGTTCTAGAACAAACATGGAGTTTGTTTGTTTATTTAATTCCTCTGATGCTAGGAACTGAACCCAAGGATTGACAATGCCGGGCAAGCATTCTATTACTCAGTGCATCTCCCTCTAGTCTTGAACGTATATCCTAAAGTTTAGCCTTCAAATGTATCATTATCATTAAGAAAATTATATTCAAAGGGTGAGTGTGTTTGTCTCTCCATTTTCATAGCTGAGTCTAATTTGAACTAAAGGAAATTAATTGGTGTAATTTATTTTATTGTAAAGAAGGTGGCAGCCTGGACAGGACAGTTTCTTGGTTTGAAGGCTGTTGGAGCACTGAGTGTTTTTGTCACGGCTGATTTAGTACTTTCCTACACGTTTTTGTGCTCTAAACGATATAATGCCCAAAGTGAAAGTGACCTTACCCAGGAATCTCTGAAATGGAGACCTAGCTCTGTTCAGGTGTGACCTCCCCAACTTCATTTTTGATCCTTTTAAGATGAAGTGGGTCAGACCAGTTTCCAAGGGGGTTTGTGAGAATAAGATGAGAAGATACTTGTGTGCAAATGATATCCACTTGTAAAACACAAAGTCCTGGTGGGGTAGGGGACACAAAACTCTGAACATACTGAGAAAGTGACCAGCCTACAGACTAGCAGATGGGCTCTGCCCAAGGGCAGATAAAAAGCTTAATTCAAGGCTTAGCAGCAACAATGAAGACCAAACACAGACACACACACACACACACACACACACACACACACACACACACACACACATACACACACACACACACACACACACATACACACACACGCTCAGCCTTCACACACAGCAACACATACACACTCCACACTCTCCACTTTCCCCAGAAACTCGAGTTCACAAGAAGCTCTTTAATAGAGCAACTTCACTGATTTCATTCAAAGGTATGAAAAATGACAACATTCTAAAACTTTCACCAAATGTCAAAGGACATTTTTAAAACTCCTTTCTCCTCCCAGGCTGTCGATTTGCTCTGTTAGATGAACTTGTTGTTTGCAAACTTTTGTTTGTTTATTTTGCCCAGTCAAAGATGGGTAAACTTCTGAGTGATCCCAATGTATTTTTGCTCCTGCAACTTGCTAACTCGTTCATGTGGTCGAGTTCCCCACTATTTCTCATTATGCCCCTCTTCAGCCTGCCCATGCTTAAATGTCCTTGCAGGTCTGCACGTGGGATTGAATGCTTTCTCAGTTCCTAGTGCACGGCTCTTCTTAAGACTGGAGCTTAGATGTGTTGAGGAGACTTTCCAAAGTAGCCATCTTAAGCTGGAGGATAAATTACAACGACCTTTTAATTTGACTTCCTTCTATTCAACCCCACCCCTAAAATGGTGGCGAGGCTGTGTGTGCGTGTGTGCTTCTCCTTGTGGGTCTTGTGTTACAGGCGTGCACTCTGAGGGAAATGAAAGTAGCTTGCACATGAGGCTCCGGGGACCCAGAGCTCCTGCCCATGTCTCTGACTTGACAGTGCAGGCCCTGGCTGCATGGAAGGCTGTTTTCTTATCCCCACATGCACTGCTCTGACCTGTCTCAGAGATAGGTCAAGCTGGGGCATGGCTGGTTTATGCAGCTGTTGCGGCTTAGGCGGCACAGCAGGCAGTCTCTGCTCCTTGGCTGGCTGGGCCCCAGAAAACTGATAAAAACTTATTGGAGAGCATGCCACCTTCCTTCTGGATGTCTCCTAGCCCCTGAAGGCTTTCAGATGCGAGGGGACTTCTTGGTTCTGTGGGTCAACTCTCAGTTCCATGAACAGGTTGAGGATCACATTCTCAACAAATCAACACTTCAAATGACATAGACTCTCTGTCAGTTTTAGCTTTCTGACCACCGTATTTATTTTGGGGTTGACAAAACACTTGCTTAGTACAAAACTCAAAAGCTGTGAATGGAAGCAGGGTGACATGTTTTCTTTGTCTGTATGTCAATCAGTACCTTTTTCCCCCTGGACACAAGCATGCAATTAATCCCCTCTCCACGCACCGCTCCTATCTCTCATGTGTGCATTTGTGTACACAATGTTTTCACCTCTTGTAGACATGGCAATCGTCTGTGTCAGCTCTCCTGTACCTCATTTTATGTTTTTTCATTTTATGCTCAGCAATCACTCTTCACCAGGGATTTCTCAGCCCTGTTTGTATAGCTGGGTAGTATTCCGTTATATTGGCAGAGGGTGATTTATTTTACCTTTAAAATGTTTCCAATGTAGCGGCACCATTTGGCACAGATGTAAGTTTATTTATACAATAAGGGGATGGCGTTTGTGATTTTGAGGGCTTTGCTGGCACTTGGGTTCTGCATGGAGAGCAAATGGCGGAGGAACCGAACGGTTGAAAGGCGGGAGGGCGTTTGCTTTGTGGGGGACACTCTCCTCAGTCACAGTCTGAGTGGGAGCTTTGAAATTACTGCTAAGAGTCGTTCCACCAATAGTGACTGACTTCTAGAATCTCCAACATTCTATTGTTTCTCCAAATGGAGCCTCTCCTAACTCTAAGCCAAATTTTTCCCCCTCTACTTATTGGTTCCTTTTAAGATTACTTTTTTTGTTTAATATTTATTTAATTTCACTCCTATCTAAAACAGTATCCTGGTGTTAGGCGTTTTGCTTACTTTTATTATAGGTAGTTTATATAATTTAAAAGCAACTTATTCTAACCATTAAGCTATAAAAGAGACATTGTCTTCCAAGGACCCCAAGCTGGGCTTGAACTAGTAAGTTATAGAACATACTGTTGTATTCTGACTTTGAGGCATGTTGACTTGGGGTTTCTGTGTTTGGTAATGGCTCACTTTTAAGGAAGTATATATCCATTCCCTTCTACTGCACAAAAGACTTGTTATATTTTCCCACATACCTTACCTCTCTCAACTCATTTTGGCCCATTTCCCCTTAAATCTGATGCTTGGGAACACAGTTGCTGAGACCCGGCTTGCCTAAATTGGGAGATAGAGTCTGAACCAAGCCAGAAAGAACTGTGCTCCAACTCTCCAAGAAAGACCAGTCACCCCCAAGTCCCAGAGATGGGGAGCAATGATAGCAGTACATATTATGAAGCAAATATTTCAAGTCACCCCTACTCAGTAACAGGCCATCCTGTGGCGGGAGAAATGAAGGGATAGGGATTGACTTCCGAACATTAGAGCCTTAACTGGGGAAAGCAAAAACCGAAAAAGAAAAACAAGATTTGTCTCTTGACTCTTCTTGTTGACATCCCAAGATGCCCAGCACAGAGTCTGTCAGCACGGGCCAGGAAGGTGTGTGATCTGCAAGCTGAGTGAGAGAAACTGCTGGCTTCCCCCTTGTCTTGCCTGTGAGATCTAAAGTGGTCAGTGAGGCAATGTAAACAGGCTTGGTGTTAGGAACAGCTGCAAGAGTAGGCAAGGATCAAAAGCAGCCTTGCCCCTCTCCCCGCCCCGCCCCGCCCGTGCATAATTTGAATCGAATAGGGCCCATACAAGTGTGGCCTCTCTTTCCTACCTGCTAGAGTATCTGGTTCCCTACTTAGGAGGGAACATCTAGGGGTGGTTAATCCGGAAAGGAAGATCCTGATGTGTTTTCATGTTGCTCGGATGTTGTTCTCAGAAGAAACTTAGACCATGTATCATAAATTATTTCAAGACCACCATGTGCAGAGTGATGGAATTCTGGATATATGACACAGTCTTACAGTGCTTTTATTTGTAATAAAGAGATGACGAACAGAGTCAGTCTCTAGAGGACTAGCTTCACAGCCCTGAGTAGCTGTCTTTTGGAAGTGTTACTTTAAAAAAAAAAGATTCTAATCTTATTTTTTTGTATATGAGTGTTTTCCTTGCTGCATGTATGCCTGATGCCTACAGAGGCCAGAAAAGGGCTCCTGATGATCTGGGACTGAAGTTGAGGATGGTTGCTGGGAACAAGTTCTTAGGGTTCATCTGTCTCTATCCCTCAGTGCAGGGGCAATAGGTACACATAGCCATGTCTGACTTTTTAAAAATAGGTACCAGGGTTTCAAACTCAGGTCCTCATGCTTACAAAGCAAGGGCTCTTACTCACTAAGCCATCTCCACACCCTTATTCCCAGAACTCCTGAATCCATTTGGGAGGGGGTTCATTTCATGATTTCTAAGTAGATGAGATCTCGGTGCCTGGAAATGTCGGCTCTGTTTTGGAATGTTTAGGACCTTCTGACATCCTGTCAGACTGTTTCTAAAAGGCCTGGCAATCCATTCCGGGAAGGAGAGCAGATGAAATGGTGGGATCCTCACAATGCCTGGGGTAGACTAGTAATCTGCCAAAGCAAAACAGGACTTGGGAGCTCATCCATTGTGGATGTGTTCCAGGTGGTGGATTGCTTGGTTTTATGCAGACAGGACACAACTATGGCATGCGTCTGTGTGCAACACAGGTTTATTACAAAGTGGTAGAAAGGCAACTTCTATAGTTTCTTACTTGAAGCCAATGGCTGCTTGTGGTCACTGGTCCTGCCAAGGTCTGAATACTTGCTGAGTGTTTGTCTGGGAGAAGAGGGCAGTGAATGACTTGGGATAGAGTGTCAGGTCAGAAATCCCAAAGAACCAGACTTCAGTGTGCCTGAACTAACTAGAGGGACCCCTCAGTATTGGGAAAACTGCCCTTAGATGGCAGATATTGCTCCAGTAGGAGGTCAGGATGGCAACTCAAACTTTCACCTATTGGGAACCAGTTTTGAGGCTTTTATCAGCTTACTCAGTGAAGGCTGGCTTCTCTGTATCTTCCCCTTGCCTGTGCTGATCTGTTTTGGGCATCCTTGAAGACAAAAACCAATGGATACTTGGGATGTAGGAGGTATCATAAGTATTCAGTAGAGTAGGGGGATATAGTTCTTGCTTGCATCAGAGAAGGTTCTTATCTCTTACCCAGTGTATCTCCTATTTGCAAAGGAGATCCAGTATATACCTTGGTCAGACAGGAGAGGAATCATTTTGTTGTTACAAATAACACACAAAACTGATTTTTTCTGCATCTTTGTTGGATAACTTTCATTATTTTATTCAATTACTATACTTTTGACTTTGTTTTGTTTTCGAGACAGGGTTTCTCTGTGTAACAGTCCTGGCTGCTTAAAATTCACTCTGTAGCCCAGACTGGCCTCAAACTCACTGAGATCCTCCTGCCTCTGTATTGGTATTAAAGGTGTGTGCCACCACTGCCTGGCCCAATTACTATAATTTAATATCACCCAGTTTAATGATTTTCCCCCTGAAATGAATACTTTCTATTTTCTAAAAGTGAAAGCCCACATTAAGAACCATGAAGAAAGACAATGACTATCTTTCACACTGACATTTCTGTACAAGGAAAATCCTTTTGGAAAAACCTTAGGAAAAAGAAAACGAACTATCAGACAGTTCTTGATAGGCAGTGATGTTCCCCTAACAAGCTTAGCTTTTTCACTGGCTTCTTTGAGAATCCCCCTGCCCTCTAACCTCCCCTAAAACATTTAAAAATGCTTTCCTTCCTCCACTGGCTTGTGGGTTGACCTTGGGTAGGGGGAGTGGTCAGTTTCGGGGCTGGTCCCTTCTCCTCCCTTCTCTCTCTTCTTTGTCTCCTACCTGCCTTCTCCTGTGAAGCCCTACCTTACACACACACACTTCCACTCATCCTGCCCTTGTTCATACAGAAACTCAACAGTTTTTGTCCTTCAGGGGTGCTGTCACTTACTTTGCAAGGGATCTTGGGACTGGCCAATTTAGCATGGAAGAGAGATGGCATTGCAGGTGTCCATGGAGGCAAGCCACTCAAGGAGGCAAGGAACAGGTTTCTGATGCCCTTCCCATCAGCCCCCAGCAGATCCTGTCTTGAATAAGTGCAGATGGAATCAGTCCAGCCAGGAGAGCCCTCTTTGCTGATGGAGAGGACCAGAAGGCAGGCTGCCCCCTGGTGAAGTCAAGTTGGCCCCAGAGAATTTTCCACTCCAGGTGCTCCATCTCCCACTCCTTTCAGGGAAGGGCCTTGGTTTCAGTGTTTGGGACCCTTGGCAAATAATGAACCCATGCAGGTTCCATAGATCAGGAGTGCACTTGTAGGGCATCTTGTTTCGAAGTGGAAAACTTTTCTTATGGGGCCACAGTGATCTGAGCTCTCACACTTTCAATGGCTCCAGGACACTTGTAGAGGTCTGAGGAGATGCATCTACCCTCCTCCAGAGGACTCTAAGATGTGAGGGGTGTTCTTCTTGGGTGTACCAGTTGAGAGGGCTCATATCCTCGAGCCTCTAGAATCTAGAGTGTAGATGTTGGGTTATGCGGTGCTGGGGACTGAACCCAGAACTTCATACATACTAGGCAGGCGTTCTACCAGCCGAGCCATATCCTCGGTTCCGGAGCCCTTGAGAACCTCAGAAGCTCATCACTTAGGAGGACACAAGCCAAGAGACTCTGAATTAAACAGCTATGCTATATTTTGTCTGTTGTAAGTTTATGTACTATTAAATTTATCATAGGTTACTTTGGATCTTAGAGTTAGTACTTAGATTCTATTGGTATTATGTGAATATTGAATTCTGTTGGTGGAATTAAGACTGTAACAGCAGTCCACCTGATAGAGGGACACTTGTCAGAGTGGGTTCTTTCTATTGGTTTTTGTTGTTGTTGGTGGTGGTTTGTTTGAGACATGCTTTTATGTTAGCTTAGGTTAGCCTTAAGTTTGCTATGTAGTGGAGAATGACCGTGAGAGCCCAGTTTTCCTGCCTTGTACCTTCAGAGTGCTGGAGATTGAACCCAGGGCTTCATGCTCGCTAGGCAAGCATTCTACCAACTGAGCCACACCCTCAGCCCCCAGAGGCAGATTCTCCACAGAGCTAACGCACTTGTTGAGTTGAACCTGTGCAAGTCCCTTTGCGTCCCTGACAGGGGCCCCCAAGATGTTTAAATCTCCTTAGATTTTTAAAAATGATGCAAAAACTAGTAAGTGATGGGTCTCCTTCTCTATATGGGCCTCTTGAGTCTCAAATGCTGTATCTGCTGCCGTCTGTCTCCAGTGAGATGACAAGCATCTGGATGTGACATGGGGACATGGCCCAGTTACACAGGAGAACAGATGAATCTCAGTGTGGATGCTATGGTTTCTCCATGTTTGCTTGAGCCTTTGAGCTTCTATTAAGGCTCTTTCTGCTGTGTGCCTTGTGTTTTTACCTCAGGGGACCAAAGTGGGAGTTAGGCAACTTATCCACGTGTCTTTCCACTACATGGCATCCTTAGCAGTCACAGAGAACCCTCACAAACAAGCAAAAGAGTCTTCACTAAGTGTAGAAGAGCAGGCAAGGAGAACCCTACTTTCTCAGGGGCTTAGTTCGACTGGTTGTGAAGGTGGCCTGAAGCACTATACAGATGCTTCTAATAAGTCTCTGGAAATATTCCTGTGGCCAGTTTGCTGCTGTGACTCTCTGGCCCTTAGTCTCTTGTCCTTTGGAGCATGCAAATACAAGACAAAGTGAAAGCCAAAGTCTTCAACTCTGGCAGGCCGTGGTGGCCACCAGCAATTCTAGTAGGCCCAGGCAGCTGTTCCAGGAAACAGTGAGGCCACAAGGAGTCCCAACATTCAGGACAAGGGTGGGCAGACCATGACTTAGGCAAGTGATTGTCCTGCCTTGTTTTGTCTTTGGGGTGGGGGCAGGATGGTTTTGGGGTGGTGAGTAGGATCAGAAGCCTAGAAGGCACATCTCTGTATGCTCCTACAGGTGGTCAGACAACCATGCCCTATCCACCCAGGGATTACATGCTTTCTTGTTCTTGCTGACTTATAGAAGAGGTTGGGAAAGTATGGGCTATTCTTTAGAGAATGCACACAATTCTGTATTTATACAAAAAAGTTACTGCCTTCTGCAGAATGGTAGTAATTTCTTCCTGTTTCCAGAGAGGGACACAGATTTCTCATCATTGACCAAATCAGAATTTGAAATGGTCTTGAAAGAGAGAAAGGGAAGGAAGGAGAGAAAGAGAAAGGAGGGGGAGAGAGGGAGGGAGAAGGGAGAAAGAGAGGGAGGGGAGGAAGAGAGTGAGTTAGAGAGAGAGAGAGAGAGAGAGAGAGAGAGAGAGAGAGGAGAGAGAGAGAATATATTAGACAAAGTGCACTTCACTTATTCTGACTGACTCCACATACTATTTCAAGTGTAGGTTAAGTAAGTAACTAACTGCCTCACATCCGGCACTGAACAGTTGTTAGAAATAGAATTGGGCAAGAAATTTTTCCTTTTGTTTTTCTATTTTTTTCTTTTCTTATTTGCCTTAAGTTGACACACAAATACACATCCAAAAATTCTTTGAAAGTCTTATCTGAGTCAATGAACGTTTTCTATACAAAATAATTTGAGAAAATTTTTGTAAAGATTCAGCAAGAAATTACTTAAAATCTGAAAACTATTTTTTCTTTTCTCTTTCTGCCTTTCTTTCAAGTTGCTGTGAGCATTTTAGAAACTTGGAAAGAACGTAAGACCTTTTCCTTTTAGACTGGAAACAACACAAGGCCCAATGTCATGGTCTATCAAGAGGAGATTTTATTAAGTTTTCCCCCTCTCTACCTTTTTACTGTTTTGTTTTTATGGAAATTTATTTCAACAGTTGACATTTAACATATGGACTTTTAAGCTGTATATTTTGAAAATGGACAGAAATTTCATTCATATATTTCAATCCTTCACCGGGAAGGCTGAATGATAAAATTAACAACACACGGTGCATTTTGAAAATGTAATATTTACATGCAAAACTTCTTAATGCATCAAATATCTCTGGTTTAAATTTTGTCGTCGTAGATTTCTTTATCTTGAGCAAGTTTGTGGGAACACATGTAAGTGAATGTTGCAGTATTTACTAAAATCTTTTGAAATCGAGTCTGAATGCTATAAAATGAGACTACCAGGAGGAGAAAATATACCCCTTATACAACCAGAATAATAAGCACTACCGTTTACCATATGAAAGAGTTTATTTCTATTTTTCTTACTGATTATCCCATACTAAGATCAAATATATTGCAATTTTGAACTCTGAATTGCAAATTAAAAAAATTTTATTTGATAAGAGTGAAAGGCAGTGCTCGACCTTTAGATTAAAGAAGAAATCTGATCTTAGCCACTTCTAGTCAATGCTTGACTCTTTTTTTTTTAAAGTAACTCCATGCAAATCAAACAATCGAATGTATTGAACTCCCTTTTCTGATCTAAAAGCAAGCCTTTTCCTTACACTGATACATGGACCAGTTTCCAGCAGGTTGTTGGGAGTTGCATTTGTGCGAGTTAGGCATAAATTTGTTTAATGTAGTTTGAACAGCAAGATAATCATATGACTTTTAAAACGACGGTGTTCATACTGCTGTGCCAAGTCTGGGGTGGTGCACGGTACTAGATCTGAGTATTTCATTTCCTTGACTTATTTTTTTCCCATGTTTTCTTAGGGAAGTGCTAGTTGAGATTCGAAGAAGAGTTGTTATTCTGTCTAACTATATAAAAACATTAAAACATTTTAGGGAATGCAAAAATACATATGCTTCAAATTAAAATATTGAGACATCTTGGATATTTTAATAACATTTTCACTCTAAAGTAGCAAAAGCAGATCTTTTCTTTTTCTTGCTTTTTCTCCTTCCTTTTGACAGGAGTTGCATTCTGATCAAAGTGATCTGAACACTTGTGGGGAGCACTTTGACTGCACAATGGTGAAGCGCTCACTCACTACCTTCTTTGCTGTTAAAGGAGTTTTTTTTTCTTTATAGGGAAGTCGCACTTTTCAAGTTATTTTTGCAATCAATTTTAAATGAAAATATAAATTTTTACCCACTAAAGAAGTCAGCAAATTCTAAAGTGATGCTGTTGGATTATGTGCTCTGGTGTGTGTGTGCGAGCCTATGTGTGTATTTCATCAAGGTCATTCATATTAATTATTTGCAAAGATTTTGTTCAATAGTTCATTTTGAATATTAGAGACTCGGAGAAAACAGACCAGCATAGTAGAACCCAGGGTGGTCAACACTTCTTCTAAATGTTCTCCAGACACCAAGGGGATCTGTATATTTTGTCTCACGAGCCTTTTTGTGAAATAGATTTCTCACATCAGATTTAAAAGACCTTCTCCACAGGAACCAGCTAAATACCTGACTCTGAATTCACCAGCAGGGCAAAAAACAATTTAGACCAGCTCCAGTTAGAATGATGGGAGCTGGTTATCGAGGGAAAAGGAATCAAGCAGTTACTTGAAGTTTCATTTTTCTTTGGCTATAGTCTCAAAATGTGTTAAATTACCTGAAGAGGCTTGTAGGTTTCTCAGAGGACACCCAAACAAATCGACAAATATGGAAAGAAAAAGAAATTATCCAGAAATGCTAGAAAGGAATATTAATTTTATGAGAATGAGTTGACTTAAAAACTAGGATGGATCAGGAGCTGATTTTTGGCATTCCTTCCTCCCCCCACATTCTTTTGTTCACTTGACACCCAACTTTTCGTACACCAGCTTTGCAGGCACCTCTGCCGTGATCACCCGACAGTATGTTCAAGGAGCCTTGAAGAGTTTCTCTAACCAGCAGCCAGAGGTTTAATTACATAGTGTCCATCCTGCCTACCTTAAGCAGCTGAAGAAATAGCTGTTGGCGTCAAGGGACTTACTGATGAACTTATGTTCTCTGGTGTTAATGAGGCAAGGGGTGTTCTTGGTGGCTAAAGAGAAAGAAAAAAATAAAAGTAGAAAAAAGAAGAAACCCCTCCCCACAACACGCCAGTCATGTGGTTATTATTACTGTTAGAAATTAAAAAGAATCATAGCCTAACAGTGTATGCTGTTCGTCTCCTGTAGAGGATGCACAGGTTGAAGAAATTATTTTGTTTATTAATTCTGCTTCCATGTTCTGTCCGGCTGGCTCAAGAGAAAGGAAAGAAAGGTGTAATTTTAAGCACACCCTGATTTGTTCTTATTACATAACAAAGGTCCATTTCTTTATCATGTTATCATTCCGTTAATAAAAATTAGCTACAATAACAGCATCAACTTTAAAACCCCTCCAAGTCCAGGGGATTTTCTTTCACAATGAACATGAATACTGTTCAGAAATACAAACAGTCAGAGGATAACTTTAGGTCTGAAAGAGAAACCTGGCGAGGGTAATTGAATAAGCCTGGGTCCCCTGACCGTGTCATGGTGAGGGCAGTCAACATGTCATAATTAGGTTTATTGAGGGCCATTCCAACAATCTGCTTCTATTCTTCCTTCCTTATTGTCCACAGCTAGGCAAATAGCCAAGGGACAAAGGAATCAAGTGCTGACAAAACATGAAAGAGGAAAAAGATTTAGCTGCTTTTATCAAAGAAACTGAGAAGGACTTTGTGTAAATAAAATAAGTGGCTGGCCATCCTGCATTTAGGCAATGCCGTTTTCATTAGAATTAATTCTTGACATATTGGAATAGTTCCAAGGAAGGATTTCTACTTCTGACAAGTTTAATTTGTAAATTAAAAACAGTTGGTTAAACATGAGCCTCCATCAACAAAACTTAACCAAAGCCATACACGGTAGAGGCCTAAGCAGGTGAAAGAGAGAATGGCTTTGAAAACAGTCTTTCCCCCAAATTATGCAAATTCTTACTATTTCATAACAAATGTTGTCCATTGAAACCTACAGCAGGATACCTGCTCCTGGAGCTTTGCAGGGACTCACATTTTCTTCCCATTTAGACTGCTTTAGTTGAAGTCAGGCTTGGACAACCTCTCCGGTGCTTGGATGAGGTGGCGGGATGGTTAGAGGAGGAAGACGTACATTTTTAAAAGGAGCAGGCCAGTAGAAGCTCAGTTTGCGTACAGACTTCCGATAATTCTGTGGTTGTTTGCAATGGAAGAGGAGGGATTTTTCCAAATGTGCCTCTGAATCCTAACTGGAATGAACCCTGGGCAATCACTGTGCAGTGGTTCTTGACTAAATAGTCAACAGGTCTTAGGTCAGGGTTATCTGCTAGGACGCACGCAAGGACTGGGACCCAGGGATGTGGAGAGAGCCAAGTCCGTATTATGAGAGGTCCAGCAAGCGCCTGGACAAGGCTTGCATTGAAATCTCAGAAAGTCTTTTACTCCAGCAGAAGCTACTTGTGAAGTCCAGAATGTTTCTGCTGCATGATTATAGCTTGCAGGTTGAGCCTGGGGGAAAGAGTATATCCTGTGGAGCTTCAGAAGCACCCCTTCCAAGCTGCAAATTGGAAGCCAGCTGGAGAAGACACAGCCATCACCAAGAATGATTTGTCCTTTGGAAGAATAAAGTTTACTTGGACATCAAACGCCCCTCAGTTTTATTGATAGTTACATCAGATTTGTTACATGATTTGGGTAACTTCCCTGAGTAGGCTATTCAGATTTACAAACTGAATCCCTCTGCACTTGAAATTTAAAAAAAAATGACTCTCTCAACTCAAAGAATCAAAAATGATGTCAGATACTGGATAAGATACTTTTAGGAAGTACAGAGCCCCATGGCTGAGAATTGTAGCTCAGCTGGTTCAGACTTGCCTAACCTGTGTGCATGAGTTTGATCACCAGCATCAGATAGATACGTTTGGTGGTACATGAGTATAATTCCAGCACTTGGGAGGTAGATTCAAGATGACCAGAAGTTCAAGGTTATCCTTACTTAGATAATTAATTGTGGGCCAGCCTGGGCTACATGAGGATCTGACTCAAAAAAAAAAAAGATTGTGATGACAGCTACAATGATGATGACAAAAATGAAGAGGAAGAAGAAGAAGAAGAAGAAGAAGAAGAAGAAGAAGAAGAAGAAGAAGAAGAAGAAGAAGAAGAAGAAGAAGAAGCAGCAAGTGCCTAGACAGATGTAATTTCTAATCAACAGCAACTCAGAATCACCATTATCAATGGCCATGTCATGTACACACAACTGTAGAGTTCTGGGCAGGCACTAAATATGTGGTCCAAATACTTTTCTTGTGTCTCATTAAGTTGGATTTGCAGCACTTTTGAGTTTGTGCCACTTGTGGATTTTGGTAGAGAAACCACAGAACATCGGTCTGCCAGCATTTACTTTTGTGTTAGTGGAACTCTGATTCTACAAGCGTCTGGGATTGAGACTGGTTTCTGTGATCAGGAGAAAGTCACTGCCCCTTCTGTGCTGGGCTCCCCAAGGAGGGAGATGGCAGTGTTTGTTCCCCTACCCCCAGACTTTATTGTGATCTGTTTGTGATCACAGACATGTGAGAAACTCCGAACAAATGGACAGTTACTATTTACTTGAGATCTGCTGCTCCTTTTAGCCTTTGCTGGAACAAGATTGCTCCCTGACTGATTGCTTTACCTTCATACTTTCTCAGAGTCTAGTTTAACAAAGATTAAGTAGCTTTTCCCCTGGTTAGTTCAAAATACACTGAACTACCTCCGTATCCTGCAAGGATGACAGCTTGTAGCTGGGGCTGGCAGTACTGTTTTAAAGCAGTACCCTGGTGCATTGCTTGCATAACACTGGGGTTGCAGAAACAGTCTTTGAGAGTCTAGATTTGGGCAAAATAAGTCCTTTGCTTTGTACAGTGTTTTGATGCTTCTTGGCTCATGTCAAAAGATTGGAAGGCCCAGCAGGGCAGGAAGAAGTTTCTTGGGATAAAATTGGAAACTTATACAGATCGGCTGACTCCCTGACATTTATTTGCTGTCCTTTCTCACTCTCTTCTGGCAACTCAGAACCAGATAGACAAGTTCATGGAAAATAGAGTCACTGAGGAAGAGATGCAGAAGGGAGCTCTCTCTCTCTCTCTCTCTCTCTTCTCTCTCTCTCTCTCTCTCTCTCTCTCTCTCTCTCTCTCTCTCTCTCTCTCTCTCCCTTGTTTCTCCTCTCCTTTAGCATAACACTGGCAAGCTGGTGTACTGGAATTTAAAATTAGCAATGTACTTTTGGGGACCAATTGAAGAGTCAGAACAAGGTCTTTCTGTGTTTGTCACATGAACTCTTTTCCCAAGGCATCTAGGGAAGGGACAAAGGTCTAGGCCTTGGTCAGTCTCAGTGTTATGTCTACAAGAGGCCGACTTGGGTGTAGTTGCGACCCCAGGATGCTGGTCCAAGCTGTGGCTAAGATTGTAATTCCCCAGGACTGGATTCCTTCCTTAATCACCAATGTCTTTAGAAGGAGAATGAGGGAGGGGAAGGGTGGCTTACTATTTCACTCTGTAATCATGATGATTTGAGTTGAATTTTACCTTACATTGACCTCTGCTGCTGTGGCTTTGTACGTGCCTTGTAAAGTTGCAACTACAGTGTTACCAGGGGATCAGGATGACAGTGTCCACTATTTTTTTTTTTTTTGCCGATTTCTTGGGAAGAAATGTAAAGCATGGTCCAAGTAGACAAACAAGCAGACAGAAATAAGTTTTAGTATTTTAGGTTCAAATTAAGTTCTCTGTATAAAAGAATCAAATGTGAATAATTTAAGCACATTTGTTAGTATCTGTATCTTGCACCTTAGGATATTTGTTATAAAAATTATCTTTCCTCAGGATTTTAGGGTCACACATTTATTTTCCCCTGGTATTACTCTTGGCACAGCATTTTAGAATGACAATACTTTCAGGCCTGTTCCTTGGAATTTCAGTGTTGATACATGGGATTAAAAATGGCGGGTGGATTTGCTAATGAATTGTAGCTTTTTGTTCTTTCTTTTGAATGGGTTTGTGAGTGGGGATTGCAGTTTGGGATTTCAGCTTATTATTTATTTTGTGTTGTCTCTGTTTGTAGACTTTTTTAAAATTTGTTTACTCTTGTTTGTTTGAACTAATCACTACTTAAGGAAAAAGCCTCTCAGCCTCCCCTTCACCAAGCCTTTAGCCATGGTGACCATTCAGGCATAAAAACGCGCTTATCTGCAAGTGAATGGCAGTTCTTTGCTTCATTAAAGCCCCTTTCTCTTTTGGCACTCGCATTGTGACCCTTTGATATTAATTCAAAGGCCAATTAAAGAATGCGGCCCATCTTTGAAGTAAGGCATTCAGGGCAAGGGTAGGGACGAACCTGGGCCTCTGATGGACTGCACATTCAACAGGGCCCTTTTCAAGGCAGTTTGAAGAGAGTCAAAGAAAATGGGCAGGAGAAGGTCAAAGAGAAAAAAGGGGCTAAAGAAACAGTCTGTATTTGTTCGGAGTATTAGCCAAGCAAACTGCAAATAGCAACAAAATGAAACAGTTAATAGAGCAGCTAGACAGAGCCATGTCAATCACTTAACTTGAACAGCCTTAGGCTTACGAGGCTCCTTCCACTGCGTTACCTAATTATCTTGGGAAAGGCAGTAGCTGGAAGTAATGGTATTGTGCGTCTTTCTGCTTACTGCCCAGAAGAGGTGATAAATACCCACTACTCTATAATTATGCAACATATATACATAAAGGAGTGGGAGGGGGTGGGAGGGCACGGGGGCCGAGGAGGCATTGAAGTCCCTAGTCATAGGTCTGAGGATGGCACATTCAAATGTTAGCAGGCCGGAGGAGAGCTTAACTCATTGCATCTGGAGCTGGCTGAAATATGTACAATCCTTAGAGGCAAACACCTTCATCCATCTAGAAAAGTTTTTTTCTAAAAAGAAAATATCCATGCTCCCATCATAGAACGCACTTGGTGAATACATCCTTTCTGCCGTCAGGGCAAAGAGATGTGGAGTGAAGTTGACGATTCAGTCTGAGCATTGCGCTGCTCACTGTGTCTGGCTTTGGGGGCAGGCAGCTGGGGAGCCCTTCTGGCAAGTGAACAGGGTTGCACAGGTGATCTAGACATGGGGGTGGGGAGGAGGAGGAGGTCTGGGGCCCTGATTGAGATCTGAATGGTGAGGATGGATATTTTTGCATTCCACTTCTATTGCTCATTATGGCAAACAAAAGGACAGCACCAACCCAGCATTGCCTTGAAAGTGTGAGTCAACAAACGGAGTTTCAAAAATGATTTCCAGACTTCCCCAGGGGTGTATGGGTAAGACAGGGGCAAAAACTGGAGTGCTCTTACAAATGTCTGCAGATAAGTCGAGTGTGTTTCTGTAATTGCAAACCGCAGCGTCTTTTAAAGAGGCCCCTGCAGACTTGCTCTGATGACTATTAAGGAATTGCTGTTTGATGTCACATTTGTGCATAATGGGTTTTGTTTGGAGGGACAGTAATAGAACAGAAGGATCTGTTATGCAGCTTTTGACAGGCTGTACCAGAACATAGCTATTAATATGAACGTCCCTGTCTTTGCAAAAATGTCAGTTACCAAAGTATATGTAACCCATCCACTGTATGCAAGAGTTTGAAATGTTCTTTTTTTTTTAAACAAAATATTCCCTATTTTCAGGTCATTCAGTGTACACTGACTGTTAAATAATGAAAACTAAGTTATGCCTCAGCTGCTTGATAGGATTGGCTAGTAAATGATCCCTCCCTCACAGTTTAACATAATCAAGGAACAGGCCTAGAAGGTGTGACAGTTCACAGCCCTATAGCTGATGAACCACTCTTGCGGGACAAGGATGACAAGATAGCCTAGGTAGTTACAAATGCTGAACAAGAAGGTACAAAATAAGGGGAAATAAAACTGTAAGACATAGGATAAGGGGCTGGAGAGATGGCTCAGAGGTTAAGAGCACTGACTGCTCTTCCAGAGGTCCTGAGTTCAATTCCCAGTAACCACATGGTGGCTGACAACCATCTACAATTCAATCTGGTGTATATGTAATAAATAAATAAATCTTTAAAAAAAAGACATGGAAACCTCCTTGTTTAGAAGAATACATTTATTTATTTATTTATTTATTTATTTATTTATCGAGTCAGGGTCTCACTATGTAGCTCTGACTGTCCTGGAACTAACTCACTGTTGTAGGCCAGACTGGTCTCAAACTCACAGAGATCTACCTACCTCTGCCTACCGAGTGCTGGGACTAAAGGCATGTACTACCATGCCTGGCTTACTCTTCTTAAATAGTAACCTAGAAGCTTTTTATTTGTGTTTTAAAAGCATATAGCTCATTTTAGTCTTTCTTTAACTTTAACCATACCCCCAGCAGTGCTGGCATTAGGCTCAGGACAGTGAGCATTCCAAGCAAGCAGTCTACCACTGCGTTATATTTCCAGCCCCCATCCTGTCCTCCTGCAACCCCCCCCCCATTTTAAAGGGTGACCGACAATCACAATATCTGGTAAGGTCAGAAGTGCCCATCTCCTCAGGACACTGGAAGTGCTCATGCACCATGCATGTCACAATCCACAATGCAAGGTGTAGTTTCCCCAGAGTTCTCCTCTGCTCCTCCCCAGCCCATTGCAAACTGCCAAATCCTTTTACTGATACCTCTGTCTCATTTCCCCCACAGGAATCTACACTGTTTGTTGTAGAGAGGGGAATCTTGGAGGAGCACTTGGTTCCTTTCTATTCCCTGTTGTATTTACCCTCCTTCCCCATCTGTTGTCTGAGAGGACGAATTCTCTTTGGGAGAGACTGAGCTCAACCGGCCTTGATATTTGTTCTGTCTGGGCTTTGGGGAGTTTGGGAGACAGTGGCTACATCTGGTTCACAGAGGACACCCATGGTCACCACACCTGCAGTTTCTACCATCTACAGCTTCAGCATCTACAGCTTCAGGGTCATGTGTTTTCACAGGGTTTAAACAAGGCAAGCCAATTCTTCCTTTCTGTAAATGGTTCACTGGAAGTGCAGGAGAAAGTTGTGGAATCTGTATGCCCTTGGGGTTTTATGGTTTTAGTGGGTCTCTCATATCAGAGTGGGAGAGGGTTTTCTCTATCTCCTACCTCCTTTGGGTGTAAGTTTATTGTTAGATCTGTCTAGTGGCCCTTCTAGTGCCAAGCAACAACAGTAACAATGTAGGTTCTTGTTCACAGCCAAGGAAACAGGATAGACAGGCTGATGACCACACCCAGTGAATGTCAGAGTGAGATGGCTGGGATACAGAAGGCAGAGTTGCCTGATTATAGAATGTGCACCACTCACTGTCACATGTCACATGATATAACTGCCTGGTGGCTTTTGGGAGGACAGTTGGCAAACCATTTTGCAAGCCCCAAATGCTCACTTTTTGAACCTGGTTTATATTTTTAAATCTACATGAATTTTAGAGTTCCCCCAAATTTTACAAGCTTCCAGCCAAATAACTCTTGGATCGCTCAGGCGCTGTCCCAAGCACTTTGAGGTTGGCCCTGCCTGTCGAGTATGGTTTTCTCGAAGGCATTCATGGAGAGTTCTAGCTGGGGAGTTGAATTCTGTGTGTGTGTGAATGACTCAGATCTACCGCAGTATCTGAGAGCTATTTGAAGTTTCACTTGCTGAGCATTGCAACACTCAGTATCTTGAAAGAACAGAAAACCTGAGCGTCAGCTAGTGATGCACAGTAGTTGCTTTAAGCTAAGGAGAGACTGGACCCAGATGCTGGTGCCCACTGTGTTAATGTAGGTGTAGGATAGCCCACGAACCCACTGGAAGTTCTGAAAGCCTGCCCCATGCCAGTTGCTGGAGAGAATAAGCATGAATGAGCTTTGTTCTCTCCCAGGGCCTGTAGCCTGGAGGGAAAGGCAATCACATGAGCATCTCATGGCAGCTTCCAGGGTTCAGTACTTTCAGAGCCCAAGGCATCATGGGAGTCCTGCGCAGCCCCCCCCCCAGCACACACAAGGACAATTTAATTTCTATTTTGCAGCAACGAGGCTCGCACCCAGGAAAGTCTCAGGTTAGTGATCTACCACTGAGCAACATTCCAGCTCTCCTTCTACTCTTCTTGCTGTGGACAAGGTTTTTCTAAGTTTCCCAGGCTAGCCTTGAACTTGAGATTCTCCCATCTCAGTCTCAGGGTAGCTCAGATTACAGGTCCACACCATCAGACTTTTTTAAAAATTTATTTATTATGAATACAACACCCTGCCTCCATGTACACATCAGAAGAGGGTACTAGATCTCATTACAGATGGTTGTGAGCCACCATGTGGTTGCTGGGAATTGAACTCATGACCTCTGGAAGAGCAGTCAGTGCTCTTAACCTCTGAGCCATCTCTCCAGCCCCACACCATCAGACTTAGTTCTTTTAATTTTTAAAAATTGGGACAAGAACATCTCCTACTGTGAGGAGACTGTGAACATTTTTGGGTTGGGAGACCCTCTGGAATTTGACAATTTAGGTCCCAGCCATGATTTGTGCTGTGTTCAAGATGCTAACTTGATCTTGGGGTTCACAAACTATTATTCCTTTTTGTTAATTACTGTGTTCTCATGGCTTTAGATTGATCTTTGGAAAAGATCATAGTGAAGTTGACTTTTTGGATTATATCATATTACAGTGAAATTCACAGAGCGTTAAGTATTGGAAAGTGAACAGCAGGCTGCCAATGTAGCTCAGGTGGCAGAGGGCTTGCCTGGCGTTAATAGAGGCCTGGTTCAGTCTCTGGCACTGTATGAACTGTGCATGGGACCATATGCCTGCAATCTCACACCAAAGAGGTGGAGGCAGGAGAATTATGAGTTTGAGGTCAGCCTGGGTCACAAGACTGTGTCTCAAGGAAACAAAACAAAAGACTTCAGCAGTTTCCAGGCATTTCATATATTCCCAGTGCTGTACACCAAGAATTCTAAGTCCAAAATATTTTTGTTACTCTTAAAACAAAACCTTGTACCATTTAATCAGTTGTTTCCCAATCCCCTGTTGGTCCCAGACAAGTACCAGTTTGTGTTGTTCATAGGGACTTAACTTCCCTGATGAACTCACAGACATAGAATCAGACAGCATGCTATCCTTTGTCATCAGTGTGATATTTCAGGCATTAACTCATGTTGGGGCCTGAATCAGCCCTTCATTACTATTTATGGCTGAGTACTATTCCATCAGAGAGTATTTACAGATTCTAAATTGATCTTTTATTCATCTGCTGGTAGACATTTGAGCTGTTGCTACTTTTGGGTTACTATGAATGCTGTTGCTGTGAACATATGTATACACGTATGCTCTAAGAAATTTTAATGTATATGAATTCCAGGAGTCACTGTCACAATCAAGACAGAGAACAGTTCCATTATGTTGCACACTACTTCCAGCCTTATGCCTGAGAAATAGCTTATTTTGTTATTTCGTTCTAAGAGTATGGTATGAAGTAAGTCATAGTATATATGACTTCCCAAGACTCACTTCTGTTCCTCAGTACCACTGCCTTGAGATCTGTCCAGGTTGTTATTGTATTAACATTCCACCCTTTTGATTGTTGGCTCGAATCTGATACACTGGGGGTATGCCCCAGTCTGTCCCTTTTGTGACCAGCTGAAGAACATGTGAATTATCTCCAGTTTGGGGTCATTTTGAGTAAAGTCACTTTGCACATCTGTGTGGAGGTTCTGTGTGAGTATACATCTTAAGAGTAAAAGCCTCAAGTCCCATGTTAACTGTTAAAAACTTGTGGATGTTTTTAACTAGCTGGGACATTTGCCTTTTACCATAACACACGGGAGCCAGGAGTTCACGGTATCAGTACCAACCCCCACTCTTCTCAATAGTTTTAGCTCTGACCCATCTGAGCTGTATATGGTGGTGTGTGGTTGTGGCTGTCCTTCATGCTTCCCAGGGGGTCCCACTGCAAAGCCTCTCCTACACTGTCTTACTGTCTCCCGAGTCATCTTTGGTGAGAACCCTGCTCCATGTTTTTGCTCTTTTTGTTGTGTTTTTATTTTTATTTTGAGACACAATCTATTGGTACCCATGCTGGCATCAAACTCACTATTTGCCCAAGGCTGACCTTGAACTCATGATCCACTGGCCTCTACCTCCCAAGTTTTGGGGTTACAGTTGTACACTCTTGTGTCCAGCTCTTTTGTTCATTTAAAAACTGTCTGTATTGCTGAGTTCTGAGAATTCTTACGTTCTCACTACAAGTTCTTCCATAGATACGTGCTTTGCAAATGTTTTTCTCTTAGTTTCTATCTTGTTTTTACATCCTTTGAACAAAAAAAGAAATCAAAGACCAGCAAGATGGCTCAGTGGGCAAAGGTGATGACTGTACAAGCAGGATGACATGGATTTGGTTTTGGAAGCCCATGGGAAGGACAGAACCAACTCCACAAAGTTGTCCTCGGACCACCACACAAATTTTGTGGCATCCATCTCTCCCATATTAGGTGCATACATAATAATAATAATAATAATAATTAAAATTTAGAAAACAAATGCAATTTCATTTTGATAAAATCTAACTTGTTGACTTTTGACTTATGGACCGTGGTTTATCTAAGCATTTTTTTTTCCTAGCCCTGGCTCCGAAGGATTTTCCTGTACAACACAGATTTCAGGTCTATGAGGCACTGCAGTTGACTGCTGAATGCAGTTAGGCATTTTCATGTGTGGCTGTCTAATTGTTCCAACACTGTGTATAGAAAGTGCTTTCCTTGTCTCACGGATTCATTCTTTCACTTTGGTCCAAATCAACCAATCTTGTTTGTGTGAGTTTGCTTCTGAGCTATGTTCTGTTCCATTGGCTCACTTCTGTCTGTCTCTGGAATCATGACTCTTCTCATTTTATTCTTGTTTGAAAATGTGTGTGTGTGTGTGTGTGTGTGCATACACATTGTTCATATGTGTGAACTTCCACTACTCTTCTTTAAAATGATGTCCACATTACTACTACTACTACTACTACTACTACTACTACTACTACTACTATTATTTTTGATAGTAATGGCTTGAGACTTTCCAAGGAGGCTAGGCTGGGCAGCCATTGAGTCCCAGAGATCCTGCTGTCTCCAGCTCCCCATCACTGGGATTACAAGAAAATGCCACCACACCCAGCTTTTTTACATGAGTTCTGCCAATGGAACTAAGGCCCTCTTGTTTGCACAGCAAACATTTCCCTAACTGAGCCATCTTCCTGATCCCTGTATTCATCTTTTCAAAATTATTTTTTGGCTATTTGCTTTTCTACCTGTGTTTTAGAGTTAGTTTATGTTTACAAAAGGTCTTCTGTGCACAATCATCTTAATTAATTAATTTTATAGTGCTGGTGAGTCAAACACAGGACCTTGCAAATGCTATGCAAATGCTATGCAAATGCTTTGTTACTGATGCCCAGTCCACAGTGTACTCACTCATTTTTAATTGGTGTGTGTGTGGGGGGGGAAGGGAGTTGTGCTACACCGCATTTGTGGAGGTCAGAGTTCTCTCCTTCTACTATGTGGGGATCCAGGATCAAACTCAGGCTTGGCAGCAAGTGTCTTTACCTGCTGAACCATCTCACTGGCCCCACAGTTTGCTTCTTAAAAAGGTGTGTTATTTTGCTTTCAAAAAGTTTGGAAATCTTTGAATTAGTGTGCTGATAAAAGGAATTTATTTATATCATCTACGAAGTTAATGAAATTATTTACCAAATTGGGGGTGTCATTCTATTAGAAATATTTCCCCATGAAACTGCTCACTTTTAGTAAAATGTTTGGCTGTAAGTTCCAAAGGCGGGGCAAAGCTGTGATATCTACACCAGAGAGAAACCTCGGATTACCACGCGTGTTTAAACCCGCTTTATTCATTTGTCATGCGGTGCTCAGAGACACTCTCTGAGAACAAGGAAGGCATACACCAAATGTTTAATGTACATTCATAAAGAACAGGTCAGCTTGCTCATGGCTTTTATACCATTTATTTAATTTATCAAGTTTTAAGCACTTGGACCCTCAAAAGCATTCGCAAATGCGCCAGGTTCTAGGGTTTCAGGGCAGCGTTCAGACTCAGCATGGTAAAGCTAGCTTATTAGGAACTCACGGAGGGAACAGGAAGGTAGGGGGTTTTGGTTTCTTTCTGCTTAAGTTAAGGAAGAAACCCAGCTGCTCTTCCGCCTCTGAGGAGGACATCTAGAGAAATGGTCAGAGAGATGGTCCAGCCATCCTTTGGGTCTGTCTGGAGCATCCTGTCCAAAATACTGCGCAAGCGATGCATGCACTAGTTAAGATTCCCTTTCCCTGCCACCTCTTCCCAAATGAATTGCTAAACTTGACCGACTGTTAAAGTTTAACAAGACAAAGTCAGTGTCACAGTTAAGAAAAGAAATCTAATTTATTATCAAGAACTCAACGAGTTAGTCTCAAATTTGGCCAAGCATCCCCCTATCCCCCAGGAAACTCTAGGCCTTCGGAAGCAGAGTGTCAGTTGCAGTAGACATATCTTGGCAGACTTCTGACAACAGGCTGATTCAGGCCGGGTGGTGACTTGCTGCGATCAGTTTGGGTACTCCCTTAAAACTGTACCTTGAAATGAACATACAAGGCTAAACTTGATTTGTTATAAAAATTCTGGCCTGAAACTGCTCTGCATTAGAAAAGATGCAATGCTGAATATATGTGGCTAAAACCTAAGCCCTTATTAATTATTTATACAAAGTCTAGATGATTTTTGTGATTAAGTATTGCTTTGCTAGAAATAATTTTTTCATCCCTCAGCTGTGATCTTAGGGTGTTGAAATGACGGTGCGTGCGGATGAGAAGTGATTGTTGCCTTTCTCTTCTCTCCTCCCGTCCTTTCCCCAAGCTTCCCTCCTCCTTTATTTCATTCATGTTTTTATTTTTGAAATGGGGGTTTCTTTGTATAGCCCTAGCTGTCCTGGAACACATTCTGTAGACCAAGCTGGCCTCCAACTCAGAGATTCGCCTGCCTCTGCCTCCTGAGTGCTGCTGGGATTAAAGATATGGCCGTCACGCTCAGCTTATTTGGTTTCTTTATTGAGAACATGCAAAAAAAATTCACACTCTGCTGCAAGCCGGCGTGTTTTGTTCTCTGGAAACTTGGGGTAGTTCTTCTAGTATAGACCTGATGATGGGGTGCAAAGGGGCGCTGCTGTCCCTGAGGATGAGAGACGTTAGGAAGGGGGCTGGCAGGGACAGAGTGCAGGAGACCATCTTGCACTTCCCTCTGAGACAGAGTGACTCTTCACAAGGAAAGAGAAAGGGTAGATTTCAACCTCTGCCCTTCTCATGCTAAGGCAAAAAACTCTGGAAATTTTTAATTTTTACCCCCTCCCCGTAAGATAAAAGAAAGCAAGAAAAAAAGATAAAATTGCTGACATCTATAGACTCAGTGCTGAGTTTGAAATGTTCCAAAAGATATGACCACTTGCAATTTTTCTCCTTTCTCTATTTAACTTCTCTGTTTGGAGCAGCAGGTATAAGCATTTTATTTTGATGTTCGTAACAGCGGTTGATTGGCCTAACACTGTACTAGATCACATATTACCTGCAAAGGGCTTATTTGCTTTGCACAGACTCTTGGTTTTACCTTTTGATCTGGATACGAAACAGGCAGAAACAGTGTGATCCCTGCCGCTGATGAAACACGAGTCCAGGAGCTAGGGCTTTCCATCCCAGAATGTATCAGGAAGTGGGGAGTGGGCTTATTCAAACAATGATGCTGTGTTGGACAAGTTCATTGCTCCCAGGTACTTGTGTGCTTGCTGTGTGTGTGTGTGTGTGTGTGTGTGTGTATTTGTTTCTAACTAGTTAGAATGGGCTTCTTCTGTTACAAGAAGACATTCTTGGAAGTCAGATCTGAACTGCTGTAAATGAGGTAACATACAGAATGCATTTTGTGTGGAAAACTTAACATACGACTGATTAAAAGCCCAAGCAAGATCCACAGATCTCAATCCTCAGGAATTCTCAGTTTGAGATTTTTATAGCTATTGTTAAGTCAGGATCACACAATCAATCTCAGATGTGATTTAACTCTAGAGTGTGTGTGTGTGTGTGTGTGTGTGCGTGTGTGTGTGTGCGTGTGTGTGTGCGTGTGTGTGTGCGTGCGTGTGTGTGTGTGCGTGTGTGTGCGTGTGTGTGTGTGTGCGTGTGTGTGTATCTCAACATTACAAGAAAGGCGATATTTAAAAACAACAAAACTGAGTTTCAGATCCACAGATTTAGAAAGATGTTCTCAGTGCCCGGTAAAACTCATATTAAAGAAATTCTTCATCTGTCCCAAATATTGTCTCTCTGCAGACAATACTCAAGATTGAGGAACCAAGTCCAGAGGGTAAAGCTTGCTGGCTAGCCAAGGAAGGAGAGTAGGCATACACTGAAGCATGTCAGTTTCCTGATTCCGGGGTCAAGCTGTTCTTCAAAGGAACAAGGCTCCTTCAGAAAAAGTGCGATTATCAAACGCCCAGGTCAAAGTTTATCTCTAGGTCAATGGAAAGGAGTGTGTATGTATGGAAGGGGGTGGGGTGGGACCATTCAAGCCCTGAATATGAGCTCTGTATTGAAATAAATTTGCAGCCAAGTATTCAGGTTAGAAAAACCCAAATTCCCCTATCAGGCTTATTAAATATTATTTAATAATATTCAGATAGAAACACTACCTTATGAGGTTTGTTAAATATTATTTAATAATAAAAACAAAAATGGTCTCATGTATAATAATCTAATAAGAGGCAATAAAAATAAAATTTCACATGCATTATATAATTTAACCCTCACCACAAGGCTGAAGTAAATAGCATTTCTATTTTACAGATGAAATTATTCAGATTTGCAAGCATGACTACCCCTTCTAAGGTTGCAGTAAAAAGGGAAAAAATATACTGGTATATTGTTCTTTCCAACACGATAGTTCCCTCTTTTAAAAAAAATTCCCCCAAACCAAAAGTGAGTGGTGTGTTATGAATTAATACTAACGTGGATTTTATTTCGGCTAGAACTGTACTTGACAAGAACTGTACAGAAATCAAGTCAGGTTTAGGATGGAAGGTTTATTTCTAGAATATTCTTCATCCTTTTGGCAATCCTTTCTTTTTTCTTGGCTTTGTCCCCTCAAAACATGCTGTGAACTGCTGAGGTCTAGATTTTTTAGTCATTGTTAAGGAAGCAAAATAATAATAATAATAATAATATTTATTTATTTATTTATTTTGGTTTTTCGAGACAGGGTTTCTCTGTGGCTTTGGAGGCTGTCCTGGAACTCGCTCTATAGACCAGGCTGGCCTCGAACTCACAGAGATCCGCCTGCCTCTGCCTCCCGAGTGCTGGAATTAAAGGCGTGCGCCACCAACGCCCGGCTCTAATTATTATTATTTTAAATAATTTTTCAGTGTTTTGAGACAGGATCTCTCTGTGTAGTCCTGGCTGTCTTGGAACTCACTCTGTACTATACTAGGCTGGCTTCAGACTCAGAGAGATCCACCTGCCTCTGCCTCCTGAGTGCTGGGATTAAAGGTGTGGGCTACCATACCTGGCCAAGGAAAACAGTTATTTTAACACATTAAAATATATCAGCCATTTGTGTCCAGCTCTAAGAACTAAAAGCAAAGGACAAACAGATTACTCGGTGAGTTGCCATGGCAACTTCAATGCCAAGTTTCAAGAGTTTCTTGTGTGCCCAGAGTGAGCTGGTCACTTACAGACATTCAAGCAGAGTACAGGCAGTTTAAAAGTATCCTAAAAAGGAAGTCATACTCCACCTTACCGTGTTTTCTTACCATAAAAGAACTTGTACTATAGCATGCCTGTAGGAATAGTCCCCATTGTACCTTTTGTATTTACTCTTCCAATCTTTTTTTAGTAAACTAAATTATTTTACAACTTCAGGCTGCATTTGCATGATGCAGGACAGCCAACATTTAGAGTCATGTGGGGTGGCCATATGTGTCATTTGAGGGGTAGAAGAGATTTAGGGGATAGCCCGTGAAATTTCAAAGCAGGAAACCATTTCTTCAATGACTGCTTTTTGCCTCAAAGTCAGGTTAGTTTTTTTTAAAACAAGCTGTATGGGGAAGCAAAGCATTCGATATAGCACATTCATTTCCGTTTGAAGATTTTTTTTTCTTTTAGAAGATGGAAATTCAAAAAACATTGAGAATTTTAAAATTGATGTTAAACAGTATTTAATTTTATATTCATGAGAAAATGAGACTTTCAGGCTACCAGTAAAGAAAAGTTAATTCCTTGCAGTAGAAAAATCAAAGAGTCTCTTGGGATGAAGGACTGTGGAGGAGGTTAGGGGGTCTTTGTGCCTGAGGGATTGTCTCTGTGGGAGTGGAGAGGGAGTGGGGAGGATCAGGAAGGGCCAGGCCTTCTCAGTGTGAGCCTGGGGGTTGAAGGAAGGACGGCCTCTAGCTAGACTTTGGAGGCCGTCCTGCTCAGCATCCAGGGATGACAGAGTGGCCAGTGAGCCAGTCACAGAGCCGCGCTGAGCTGAGTAATGCATTTCTGTGAACACAGAAAGCCCTCTTAGCAAACCCTGAAACCCCTTTGGAGGATCTCATAGCCAGCCTGTGTACCTCCTTGGAATGTGACAAGGACAGGATCTGGTACAAGCCAAAGAGAACGGACCGCACCTACCAAAATTAAGTACTAAGAACTGCAGGGAAGTAATGTGCTTGGCATGCTACTGTTATTACAGTACAAGTTTCCTAACTGCATGCTGGTGCCCCCTGTAAGACAGCTTAAGCTGATGATGGCCAGACAATCAGGGACTAAAAACTCAAGCACGCTTGGTTGGCCTGTGACCTGTGACTACTAACCCGACACCTCCCAGCCCTGATGCAGAATTCGGCCCTACATACAGCTTTTTATAAAGTTTAGATAGGCCAGTGCCTCAAGAACTGCAGGAACCTACAAGTTGTACAAGAGACTGTGAGTGAGTATATGTGTGTGTATAAGATGCTCAGAGCATCATCATGGTAGATGCTAGATAAGCCCTAGCAGCAGCAGACACTCTTCTCTGTGGTCCTTGTTTAAAAACACTATTTCTAGGGGTCAGGAAGGGAGGGAGATCACTCAGTGGATGAAGGCACTTTCCTCCAGGCCCAATGACCTGAGTTCAGTCCCCACGATCCACACGGTGGAAGGTGAAAACGAACTCCCACAAGTTGCCTTCTGATCTCTACATATGTGCCACGTGTGCCAACACTTACTCCAACACAATATAAATGGCCAGTAAATGAATAGATATTACATAGAAGTAGCACATCAATAAAGCTCTCAAATTCACCCTCTAGCAGCCCCAGCGAGCCACAATGTTCTCTTGTATCATGAGTAAAAATGGTGGAGATGTCAGTTTTAGGGAAAGATCCAAGAGGAGTCAGAGTGGGAAAGTTAGATTTCCAAAGGCCTTCCTGGTCACCCAAAAGATGCTGAGTTCCAGCTGCCATGGTGATTTTATATGTCTAAAACATTGGGTGATGCTGATCGCAGGAGAAACATGTCCGAACACACGCCACAAAACCCACATAAGCATCAGGTTAGAAATGAGTGCAACAGCAAGTCCCCATGCCCTCTGAGGCAAATAACATCTACATATACAAGATGGGATCAGAAACCCAAGTACTATCTGGCTGTCTATGGAACAGGTCTGGTTAAAAATCTGAAACTCACTATTAGGGTGGAAAACTATTTGCAATTGCCATTTCCTAGAAACTGACTGCTGGAATAAAAAAAATGATATTGACCATACTATGGGCTATATTCAGCTCAGTTTTTTTTTTGTCATTGCTCTGCACAGAACTGGATATGAAATAGGAATGAAGAAAATTGGTGAACAGATGAATTTGAATTTAGAGAAAAGTTGTGCAATGGAGTCAAGGAACAGCTCAACCCTTCCTCACTCTAGTCTTTTGGAACTGAAAATGTATGCTTTACATTGTGTCTGACATATGTTTCTGTGTCCTGCTCCCTAGACTCTGGGTATAGCACGGAGAGCTTGTTTCCTTGACATTTTGGACTGTGTCTCATCTAGGTCATTCACATATGTAGAAGCTTGGTTAGCACATAGTTGCAGATGCTAAATCATACCCTAAAATGTCTATAGGGTTCGACAAGGTTAAATTACTAATGTCAACCCAGAATATATACTTGATACTTCAATTCTATAATTTACTTTATTTTACATCTGTGGTACTTGGCATTTTTCAAAGGCTATTCCTAACCCAGGAAAGCAATTTCTCACGATTACCAGTGGGTTGTTATTACTCCTCAGAGCTGGGGAATCTGGGAGCCATGTAGTTTAGGCAGCTTGCCCAGCTCACTGTCTGGGTCGAGAATAGAATCCTGGGAATAGAGTCACAGTTCCTCCTTGCTTGCGTCCTCTAACTTTTTTGTTTACTGAAGAGGTAAATTTGCTGGCCCGACAGTTGTTGTTTGGTTAGAAATGATGGAAGTACCATATGGAACACCAGGGTATAACATTAAGGAGGGAGGTGACAACTTTAGCCTGGTATTTCTGGGGGGTGTAGCTCGTGGTCTATGCAAACGCCAGTGAGTTTTTGGCCTTGAACTCCAAGATAATCCAAGGTTCAGATGCAAAGAAGCTAGCATGAAGTTGAAGAAATCACAGCACCACAGACCCCACACCACCTAGAGATGTATTGTTGAGCTGAAGGACCCCATTTTCATCCTCCTTGTGAACTGAGTGATAGTGCCAATCTCAGATATAATTCATTCTAGAATTAAGTTTGGTACTGGCTTAATTAAATTGAGTAACACCATAGAGACTTACCCCTTCATGGGAGAAAAATCCAAGCTGACTCTAGTTTCATTTATGCTAGAACACAGTGGCAGCAAGGACAGAGACTTTTTAAATCTCTATACCCACTGGAGAAAGTTTCGGGAATGTGAAGGAGGGAATGTGAGCCCATGTCTTGCCTGCTGTCAGATGATGGTAGCAGGATGGGCTTCTGCAGTGACAGGGAGTGTGAATAACTCTGGGATTCATAAATCCCTAGGAAGAGAGATTTGATATCAGTTTTTACTTCTATTATATGATAGCTGTATACCTATATGAGTCTCATTGTTTACATTTCTAAATGAGGAATGATCCTAATGTTGGTTTGAAGATTACGTGAAGGTAAGTAGTGAAGGTATATGGCATGATTCATGGAGCTTAATAAGCACTCAAAATATTGCCATCCTGTAGACTAGGCAAATGTTTTTCATCAAGGCCTATAGAGTGAATATTTTTGGGCACTCTTGTCTCTGTCCTCTTAGAACTATATAGCTGTACTGCTGTAGCACATGGTCATGAACAGGTGTGACTGTCTGTCAGTGGGTTTTAAAAAAGACACTAAGGTTTGATAGATTAGAGTTATTTTCTCTTGACAGTTTAAATATGTAAGAACCATTCTTGGGTGGGTGATATGTCATAACAAGAAGTGGTTCATGATTGTCTGACCTGTGTTATACACTTTAACTTGTTTAACTCAAAAGTACTATTTGGTTTCCTGGTAGCATATTCATGTTCCAGGTGATGGTTGTCAGTTCTGTTGGTCACCTCTGGCTTTATACTACAGCAATCTCAGAAAGCCCCTGGGAGCTCATATGGGTACCCATAGACTTCTTCCTGCCTGCCTTCTTCCTTCCTGCCATACAGTGAAAGGTTGGAATAGATGGCTGGAATGCAACATTCTCAAGGTGGCCAGGCACCTCAGGATTTCTATGGTCAATGTATTTTATTCAGATAACAAGTTAGAACTGCTAAGGTATGTGAAAATGGATTGTCTGCCAGCTTAGATGCATGGTGACACAGCTCCTGCCAATCTGTGCATTGTAGGGCCTGACATCTAATCTAAGAATAAATCCACATCTTCAGATGCAAGTCAAGGAGACCTAGAAGGTCACATTTAGTAAGTGTAACTCTAAAGTCGCCGTGTTAGAATCAGTCATCCATTTAACCAAGAGTAATGTGCTGTCTTGTAATTTTCTAATTGCCCCGTTTCCTCTTTGTTAGTTTCTAGGGTATTATGTCTGGTCTATGTCTGATGGTATTTTTTCATAATAACTTCCCAAGCTCATGTGGTGTAAATATTTCTTATGCAAGATGGTGGTGAAGGGTTGTCATTCATAGAATTTTCCACAGTGTTAGTGATCACAGTTGTTTTAGCACCCAGGGCATTGTGCAAGCATGCTGAGTACTTGTTCTATGAGTGAGGCATATCCCCAGTCTTCATTTATTTTCAAGTTTGGGGGGTTGATAGCATTTCACTTTTAGATACAAAAGAATTATATGTACTCGTTGGCATGTTGAATTTACTCTGTTATTACAAAAGTAACACAAATTCATTACAGAAAACAGCAACAGCAATAAAAAGACCAAACCAGAACTTTTCCATGGCTCATTTTAGCTATACCTCACTCTCCCTACATTCCTCCCCTCCCTCTATCTCCCCTCTTTCTCCTTTCCTTCAGAGATATTATATTACTATGTTGTCCCTGATGGCTCTGAGCCTCTGAGCTAGATAGTTATGATTATGGTTTTCCTTAGTTATGATAATAAGATAAGTTACATATAAAACTTTAGACTTACAAAGATAGGATAGATGATAAAATATTTTCTTTGAATTTTTTCCCAATGTTAATACAGTAAATATTATAAATATAATTCTTGCTTAATAAATGTTTTGTTATATACAATTTTACTATGTTAAAGTTAAAACCTTCCTTTTTATTTAGACAGAAAAGAGGAGATAGTGGGGGGATGTCCTTTTGTATGCTGTGAATGTATGTTTCTCTTATTGGTTGATGAATAAAACTGTTTTGGCTAATGGACAGGCAGGATTTAGCCAGGTGGGAAATTTTCCAGAGAGGCCCAAGGAACACTGAGAAAGTTTGCCTGGGGGAATCAGTCCCAAGGGGGTTATTCTAAGAAAGCACCATTATACCTAAGGGTTCTTTACACTATTCCCAATTCCCACACTCTTTTCTAAGGCTATATAAGGCAATGTAGCTTCCCAGATTTCAATAGTTCTATGAATTATCCATAGTTTATGTGGTTTCATTATTCATGTGCTAAGATGTAAAATTTGATTTTAGAAGAACAGCAGAAGAAACCTTTCATATGGAAGACTCTAGGACAGTTATAACCCTGACTTCTGTATCTGTCCTTTGGCGGTGGAGTTCAGGAGAGCATTTCTGCCATTCTTTTTGTTTAGGGACATTTTATACTATGTTCATGGCACAGGGACTTGATTTACTTGGGGAACTATATGATTTCACCAGAGGTGGAATTACTATGAAGAAATGTCAAGGCGGGAGAGATGGCTCAGTGGGTAAGGGCACTGGACATTTTTCAAAAGGGCCAGGGTTAGATTTCCAGTACCGACCCGGTAACTGCCATCCTGGGAAATCCAATGCCCTCTTCTGGCCCATTTGGGCACCTGTAATGTACACAGACATATAAGTAAATGCATTTAAAAAAAGGAAATGTCAGGGGTTTTCCTGGGCCAATGTTCCTTCTGGACCCATGCAAAGGCCTCTCACAATGTGCTACATTGTCATAGACCTTTGGACAGTATGCCAAAGGAATCTAGTTTTGTTTTCTTTTCATTGTTTTGCTTTTATTTAGTGACAGAGTTCTGCTAGATCATTCAGATGGTGACGCTGAGCCAGATGCCAGTTATCACCTCCTTGAAAAGGTATCCACAAATCATAAAAACTTTAGCTACCCACAAAATATGGATCCCTTTCTGATACTAGATTGGAGCTTTCTTAATCTCTTTTGAAATAGAAGAAGACATATATCTTTGTTGACAGATATGTAGTATATTAGAGGTTGAAGCAAAAACCATCCTTAAAATCCCACACTGAAGATGAGAATGAGACAAGGAACAATTTACTCCAGGGAAGAGTTGCTAGGTTGGGGGAGAAGTGCTTCAGTTGGTTTCTTCCTCTGTAAAAAGAAAGTAACAAGTCTGAGACACAGAGAGGCAAGTGTCTCAAGTAAGTTACATCTCACTCACTCCAGTGATTTAAAAAAAAAAAAAGATCTCATAGCCCAGGCTGGCCTCAAACTTGCTAGGTAGCCTAAAAAGATATTGAATCGGTTTCTGCTTCCCAAATGCTGAGATTACAGGCATTCACCACATTTAGCGCCTCGTGTTTGTATTTTCTGTCCTGTAGGAAGGTTCATGCAACTCCTCTTTAGTAGTAAATGATGTTTGTTGATTTGTTCTCCCAGTGCATACTATTATCACTAATAGCCACCTGGTTGTGGTGGTGGTGGGGACGTATCTTTTGTGAATATTAGAGTTTAGGAGGAGACACACTTACATTTCCCCCCTCAGCTAACTACTGAAACTGAGAAGAGCGTCTTGATTTATAACCTGGGCTGCCTCTAAAATGAACTGGAACCCTGGAGAGATTGGAGTAGAATGTACTTGAGTGACTTATCATCTTTTCTGATGCCACATGATGCCATCAGCCAGTCTCTCTTCCGGGAATTCACTGGCACTGTACGTCAAAACAGCCAGCGGGCTGGAGAGATGGCTCAGCGGTTAAGAGCACTGGCTGCTCTTCCAGAGGACCCAGGTTTGTTTTCCAGCTCCCACAAGCCAGCTCACAAGTGTCTGTAACTCCAGTTCCAAGGGCTCTAACACCTTCACATCAATACACATAAAATAAAAATGAAATAAATTATTTAAAAAACAACAACAGGAAACTCGGTTCTGTATAGCCATTTTTCTCAGAATGACCTCATTTGCAAAACTATTCAACTGGTAAGCAAGGAGCCAAGTTCCCTTCAAACCTGCTTTTAGGAAAGCAGTACTCTTTGCCTTCTTTTGATTGGTCTCTAAGCCTCTGAATTGCTTTGCTGGCCCCTGACTGATTGACTCTTGAAAATGAATCTAGTACCCCTGGGACACACAGCCAACCCTGTACAAATTCAAGGAAGTGGCCCATCAGAGAAATGAACCCGGTGGCATCAAGAGTTGACATGTAAGTTTTAGTCACAGTTCAATAAGGAAGGAAAGTTGGCAGACACTTGGGGAGTACTAATGTTCTTGGCAGTGCCAGGAAGGGAGACAGGGAGCATGGAAAGAGGGAAGAGGAGAGGAGGCAGGGGGGAGGGGAGGATAAGGGGTGGTCCTTAAATAGTTGGTTCAGGTAAGCTGGACCTAGACTTTCAGGGCTACATATGGCATTGTGTAAAGATAGGAAGAAAGAAACCCTGCACTAGGGAAACAGTGAAACAGATTATGAGCCACAAGATGTGATCAAGCTTTGGTCTTTGGGACAATCACGCATGAGCTTCTGGAAATGTGTTTGTTCTAGTCCGCTGATAAATTAAAACCATATCAAAGTTTTTTCTACATGTTTAATTTTGTGGTAATACAAGTACTCTATGTTTTAAAGCTTCTATGCGCATATATCGATTTTAGTCCTTATAAAATTGGTTATTAATGATTATTATTTGACCATAGATGGGACTTGAATGGAAAAAAAAAACTGGTTGATACAAAGTAATAAATGGATCCAAAATCATTTCTGGTAGAGTTTTGAGTGAAGATTGTTTTTGTAACTCTGACATCTAGCTGACTTGTGGAGACTTTGGGCAAGCCTTTTTTTTTTAAAGTACATCAAGTGTCTAATTCATTTTAAAAACCAGGATGAGAACTTCTAGCTCACAAAGCTCTATGAAGATCTAAAGGTGAGTGAAGCTTTAGATGTCAGAAACAATAGCCACATATAAAGGTTAGTTCTTAAAATGATTGAAACGCTGGTAGTTTGGGGCCCAGTGCAATGTAATGTACTTCAGTGTATTTCCTTAAGTTTTGTGGTATATGTGGGGTGGGGGTGGGGTTCTTTGGTGGGAGGAGTTAGTTACCACCGCAGATTGGAAAATAGAAGTCAATTCACCAACAGGTCTAAGAAAAACACTGATTTGACCTTGAGGCAAGCTGGAAACAGCTAGATATTAGAATCAGAAGGCCTGGGTGGGAGACTTTGCCACTGACGAGCCAGGAGAGAGGGATCTTTCCACCCACCAAAACTCCATGTTGTGGTTTTGTTTATACTTTCGGGAGAGGTCTTGACACCCCTTGAAGTGATTTTTAAAGTTCTAAGACAGGCAACTTTCAGGATAAAACAGGAGTGTCCTGAGAAAGCTGGGGAAAGCAGTTTTAAATAGTGGCTGGCCGGGGTTTTCCTCCTGCCGGTTAATTATGTTGCTAATTATCAGGGCTGTTGTCTTCCTTCACCTCAGTTGGCTGTTCCTCCCCAGTCAGTGGGCACAGGCTCACACACAGGCGCTCACACTCTTCCTGTTCTGGCTCCTTCTCTACTGAAGAAGAAAGCACCTCAAGAGCACTCCTCCCACTTAATTGCAGCCTGCTAGCAATGGGGGGTGGGGAAGGATGGCCATTATTGACAGCCACCTCTGATGACTCAGGCCTTTGGCAAATGTTCTTAAAGTTGTGGCCTGTGCCTAGGGAGGGCAGAAGGAGAGGCAAGTAAGAAGGGATTCAGTGCTCGCTTGGATGGACTCCATGCCTCATTATATAAACGTATTTATTATAGCCCTCATACGGGGATGAGGACATAGTCCACTGGTACATTGGCTGCAGCTGGAGGTGATGGGCGTATATGAAAACAGTGCCTCAGACCCCAAAACTCAGCTTAAAATTTCAATATTAACAGCCACCGGACACTTCTTTGGTTATTACTAAAATAACAAAGGCAAATTCTTTGGTTGGAAGAATTGTGTTTGTTTCATAACTTGCCCCTTAGCAAGAAAGTTTTTTAAAAAAAACTTATGTTATTAATAATATACACAAAACAGAGGAGGAGGATGAAACGTAGTAGTTTAGTCTGACCCCATGTAAAGATGGCTCTGTTATCCCTCCACCCACACATCCATCTACATAATTTAATCGTCTAGTTTAAAATCAATATTGGTTGTTTTAGATGCTGCCACTGCTGTTTCTGATTTTCAGACACTACCTGGATTGTCTTCTGTAATGCTTTTTGTTAAGAGCCCGGAAACAGGAACAGTGAAACAACATAATTGATAATTTTGCTTGAGATGCTCTTTGGTTTCTTTGTTGTTGTAGTCCTCCCTCCACTCCCCCTCCCAGGAGTTTGTCTGTGTAGCCCTGGCTGTCCTGGAACTTGCTCTGTAGTCAGGCTGGCCTCAAAATCACAGAGACGGGCCTGTCTCTGCCACCCAAGTGCTGGGATTATTTAAAGGTGTGAGACTCTTACTGGCAGTGAAGTATGATATGACTGGAAGGTGAATCATAAGACTAGAATGTAAAGGGCACCACACAACAGTGTCTTTGGATGCTGGCTTCTATCCTGATATGTCCCTGGGTGACTGTAGTCAAGTCACTAGAGGCTATTGGTGAGAGGGATGGGTAGCACCATTTTGGGACCAAGATATATCAGTCTCTCATAGAGATCCTAGTTCTTTGGAACATGCTATGCTAACCCAAAAAGTTGTTCTTAGAAAAGATGGAGGAAAAAAAGATGGCTGTGGTCAGTCTCCTGACTCCGAAACCACTTATTTATTTACTTACTTATTTATTGTTTACTAGAAAGAAAAATTTACTCTTTTTTCCCCACCTCTCTGCCCCTCTTCTACTTTCTCTCCCTATTCTCTTCTTCCCTCCCTCCCTCCCTCCCTCCTCCTCTTTTTCCCTCTCTCTCTCTCCCTCCTTCCCTCTCTCCCTTTCTTACTTCCTGCTTCTGTGTTTTGCTTTTCATTTCCTGCTGGTTCTACAAGATGTTTCCTAAAAAGGCAACAGAGATGGAAATGAACTTGCCAGTGTCACTCATAAAAATTTTGCTACTTACAGAGTCTTGACTCCACTCCACTTTCTGGAGCTGGGTACCTGACCTATTCACAGTGGCTGTGGTGGCTAGTCAGACGATCAGATAGAAATCGATCAAAACTGCTTCATTTTGCCCCTATTGCTGTTTCACTAGACATAAGATGAAAACTTGTCTCAAGCAAAACTAAAAAAAAAAAGCACACTCAAAACTAAACATAACAGCGACCTGCCCAATAACACAGCCACCACCAAAACCTAAAGCTCCTCCCTGTAAAGACCCAAACACATGCCACCATAAAAGGAATTATGCCCAGTTTGTTTTAGGCTGCTTGCTTTCTTTTTGTTGAGTTTAGGCTTCTTGTCCTGGAGTATCTGGGCACTGGGATTTACTCCTCTTCCTAGCTTCATTAATATTGAAGCCTGAAGTGCAGGTGTCTACCCCATGTCAAGTGGATTTGACAAAGCTTGGCTTCCATTTTGTATGTATGAATGAGGCGAGCTGGCTTTGGTGGCCGCACGGTTTGGTTGACGAAGGCTGGGTCTTCAGAAGGGGAAATGTCACTAGACTGAACAGTTCAAAAGAGTGCTTCATTTTGCCCCTATTGCTGTTTCCATAGACATCAGATGAAAACTTGGTCTCAAACAAGCACAGATAAGATTGTGTTTATTTCACAATCTTGGGAACCCCTCACAAGCTGTCAAAGTTCTGCTCTCATTTTTCTGTCTTGGGATCTAGGAAAGGTCTTTCTTCATGCTGTTCACCCTCCCCTGGAGGGAGTAAGGGAGGGCATCAGAAAGGGGTGAGGATGCCAAGAAGGGAGTGAGGGGACTGGCTGAGGATTCACCATGTAGGAAACTTGTCTCTGTGCATTTTTTGTTTGTGTTTTCACAAACTCTCCATCCCTGATAGCCAGCCTTTGAAACTGGTACTCTAAACTCTATCTTACTGATAAGAAAACTAGTTCAGAGAGCTAAGAAGCTACCTCCGTGTTATACCAGAGGAGGCTCAGTGGGTATTTGAACTACCCTGGCTTTGCCCTGAGTAGTTAAGGTTGCCACTACAGCATGGAGAATCCCTTATTCGGAGCCTTGACTGTTGTTTGGAGACAAAGGGAAGACAACATTTCAAGGCAGCCATTCCTACTTTGAACTGTTTACAAAGTCCTTCGCTTTACCCATTTTGTAGTCTGACTGGCTTGCCTAGTCTTCTGAAGAGCCCTTTGGTGGGCTATGACACCAGTCTGGAAACCCATATCCTTACTGGACTAGGACACTTTCCTGAGACACAGGAGGGGACCACTGCATCTCTTTACTTCCGATGGGTTATCCCTCCCTCTCTGCACCTATGGAAGTGTTTCCCTTACAGTGCAGAACCCAGGCATTATTTCGGATGATGACCTGGATGTTGTTATTAATTCCTCTGCCACAGAGGATTAAGCCAAACTTCGCTGTTTTCTCCAGGAAAAAGAAAAAGTTTCCTTTTTCATTTATGTTCGGTTATTGCATCTTGCTATTTTCAAACACGCAATAATTGACCCAGATAAGATTCAGATTTTCAAAACAAGCTTCCTGTGCCTACTGCCCTTTCTTCTTTACAGAACCCAAGAGAAAACGAAAAGCCAAGAGTCAATCTTAAAATGCCATATGGGATGTGTCAGTTACAGCAAGGGCATATTATTTTGATCTCTGTATTAAGGATCTTAGGCTCACAAAATCTAAAGCTCTGTTATTTAATAAACAGTGTATCTAAGTTTTTCAGCCTTGAGAGGACTGTTTCATCTCTGTTGCCCCAGGGCATGGCTCCGCTTTCTCTTCTCTCTACTCTTTCTTTGGCCCTGGGGAAGGATGCTAGGAAAGGTATTTCACTTTTTGAGTTTAGATTCCATAAATTATTCATAGTCACATCCCTGGTACTAAGGATATCAGCCACATCGTAAACATCCAATAAATGTTTGTTGAGTGATGTGTGATTTGGGGGTGACCCTGTTTGCTCGGCAGAAGGGGATGGCCTCGGGGCTTCTTAGGAGGCTTCTGCAGTTTTGTGAAAGCTACGTGTTACAGTTTAGTTCACTTACTTATTATCTTCTTACTTTGCACAGCTCTCTGGCGCACAAAGCTCTAGAGTAGTATTTAACTTTCTCCTTAAGTCTGTCTTTCTTCTAGTTTTCAAACATCTTGTGTCATGCTAATCCTGGCCAAGCTTACGTGTGGATCAGGCTGTGGGGTTTTGTGTGCCTTTGGGTAGTCTTGTCTTAATAAGGGCTGGCAAAAGCATTCTTTTGTTTTCTACCCCCTGAATGGGTCTCTGTGTAACTTGTTACCTAGTCTATATATGGAGCCTTTGTTTATTTGATAGCTTTAAAGCAATTTATGCACACAAACAGCAAAAGCATTTGACAGTGGAAAATAGGAACGAAGGCCCGGCTTGCTTTTGTCTTTGTCAGTTTGCCCTTGGCCTTATTGAACACACTGTGTCTTATTTAAAGTTCTGTAAACATAACTTAGGTTTAATTTTCATAGTCAAGAGTTCTTGCTTAGCAACTGTGTTTAACACAATTTACACACACACACACACACACACACACACACACACCAACCCCTGCTGAACTTACCCCTCACCTTTCCTGTTCATGTTTTCACAACTGATTTCTAGGGTTCACTACCAGGAAGGGAAAAAAAAAAGACTTTGGCCCCATTCCTTTTCTGTAGCTCCTTCCTGACTCAAATGACAAAGCCAAGCAGGCCTCACATTAGGGTATCCAAGTTTCTCACCCTCGACCTCATCTTTTCTCATCTGTATCTTGGGGATGACAAAGATAAAGGAAAGTTTGCACAGAGGATCTGGCTGTGAGCATGGCAGGCTAGGACCAGATATCGAGGAGCCAGTTTGCCCATCTTGGTGAAGAAACAGTCACAAAAAGTTTTTGAGACCCATGCTCTGCCTCTGGTTAACCACTTTACAGTGTGATCTATGGCTTTGGAGGTAAATTGTCCTACATGACAAGGAATGAACCACACTTGGACCGAAAAAAATATGGTTTCAATTCGGCCGCAGTAACAAAAACAAAAGCTAAATCCCCCTTTGAAACGGGTCCTTTGCGACATGGATTTTCTTTTCCTATGGTGGAGAAATATATATATATATATATATATATATAAAGAAAGTGCGTTTGGAAAACTCATGCATCTAGAAGTGATTGTTTTCTCCTTCTATCATCAGTGAAGTTACTGGTTATCAGTCCGAGATGAGAACATTTCTAATATCCACAGTTTTTTTTTTAAAGGTTTCAATGGATTCCAGATATGCTGCAACTGAATGGAGCGTGGCTGTGTGTTTAACATCAGGGAGTTTAGTGCTTCATTTGTGGCACCTTAGAAATTCGTATTTATCCGTGAGAGATAAAAATGCCCGCCGTTCCAATGATTTGTAGTGTGCCTCCCCCTTTCCCGAATAAATTCGGTTGAATATGTACGGGTTGTCACATTTTCGTCAGCCATAGCTGCACCAAGCTGTGCTGACAAAATGTCCCGACATAATTGTTGATCAGCATTGTCATTTTAAGCATGAAACAGTTTAGCTAATGATTTATCTCTTACAACGCAGCACTCGGGGCAGCTGTACGAGTCATCTCTTTAGCAAATCAAGTAATTTCTTTAACAAAATGTTAAGCACAGATGGGCCGTAAGCTGTCAGTTAACTATTCTCGAGCCTGCATCTGCCGGCTTTCAATGCACTGTTTTACGCATCCATCCAGTCACTTAGCTGCAGCTCAGTGAAAAGCTGAACCCACTCTGATTGGCAAATAAAATGTTCATTTGTCTCTTCTTCCTATTGTTTTGTTTTGGTAACACATGTCAGCAGCTCAATTACCCAGTTCATTAACAGCTCCCAAAGGACACGATGGCCAGCCTGTGATAAGAGGGCAATTGTGGCCCATATGGCCAATAATGGCCTCTTTCTTGGCAATTGTAAACAGAAGTCACTTGGCCCTTTGCCTTTCAGAAGTACCGTTTTCCTGTTCCCCGTCAGTGTGCAAATTACCTTTCTTAGCTAGAACAGGCTAGCTGTGCTCTGGGAGCCTGCATGCCTGGTGCTGCCCCAGCTCTCAGGTTTAATTATGACTGACTTTTAAGCTCTTGAGGGGAAAGTTCTTATCGTGGGAGACTATTCTTGGAAAGCTGTTAGCCGATTAATTGGTTAACTAATCAGTTTTCCTAATTGAATAGCAACACATTTTCTTGGAGGGATTTAGTCTCTTTTTTTTTTTTTTTCTCTTCGAAAGGCTGTAGTGGCAGTTACCATAGAGTTTTAAAAGCTGTGTGTGTGTGTGTGTGTGTGTGTGTATTTAAAGCATATAGAAGTCATTTGTGGGTGTGTGTGGAGGTAGTTCGATAATGTTGTTAAAGAAATTTACACACACACACACACACACACACACACACACACACACTCCACGTCCCTCGAGACAAAGGATCTCAGAAGTCATTGGGTTAATTTGGGTCAGTGTCAGTGTCTCCTAAACCAATAAAGAATTTTCCCTTGCTTTGAACTCTTGAAAGGAAGTACTTACACAGGTACAGGTTGACTAGTTGTCGCTCCCCTCAGCAAAATGTCACTTTAAGGGCATTTTCAATGATTAAAAATAGCTCGTAGCAGAGCCCCACAGATGCATGAACAAATTGAGGGGGACATAAACCTTTCTATCCGGCAGCGTTGTGACAGAAAGCCACTTGAGTGTCTAATGGGCAGGCGTTAACTGATGGTGGAGACTGCCACCTAGAGAAAGGTGTCTCAGGCACCTCAAATGAAAATCAGGTCAGGAAACCTTAGGATGCAGGTGTGTTTGGAGTTGAGCAGCTCAGAGCCTCTGAGGCACGTGGCCTTCCTGCTAGTCTATTTGCTAGCCCTTATCTTAAGTAAACACCCAAGGGCTCATGTTGTGCATTTGAAATCTCTCCCTGTGAGGGGAGAAGAGGCCTTCCTGGACCCATGCTCATCGAGGCATATTCATAACCAATCTGTACTTTCCTCCCAGGGCAGCGGGCACTGAGGGAGTTGTTGAGTGTCAGGGTCTATTTGTGTTATTTTGATTAGCCCCAACCTGGCAGGAGCTTATTTTCCTTCTAATGACCTCATGCTGTGAGGCGACAGCTTCGAAGGGAAGTGCTTGGGTCTGAGGGGAAGGGGAATCCAGGAACATTTCTGTATACTGAAAGACGAGGGACCAGGCAGGACCTGGGTAAGTAAGGAAATGCAGGGTCTTAATTAGATTTAAGTGTTCTTGAAAGTATCTTTCCTCGAGAAAGCCCTGCACAGCCTTGTCAGAAACAGCTCAAATCCACCCACTCCCCAAATGCAAACTTGCCAAGAATCCTTTTGTTATGGTATTTGGGATGGAAGTAATAGATGATATTAAAAACAAAACAACAACCATTAATCCCCGTATCCAAACTATCGATTGGATCATTAAATCATCTCTCTTTGTCTATCAGCTGAGAAAACTGCAGTCACTCATAAAGATGGACTGGCTGGAAAGAAGTATGGGGAGGAGTCGAGAGGTTAATGGGGAGTGAAAATAATCAAAATACATTCTATTAATGTGTAGAAATATATTTGACCTGTTATGTGTAATTAATATAAGCTAAGAGAAACTTTGGAAAATCAGTTATTTGAGTCTCAGAATAGGATAAGAATTCTCTAAAGAATGATTTTTTGCTTGGTAGCTTGTTAAATCACATACCGGTCTTAGTTCTTCTTTGGGTTTTGTGGTAAATCTTTGGTTTGCTCCTGTCAGAGGTATGCTTCTTTTATTTTCTTGACATATGTACAGTTTAAAAACAACGTCCTGGTTTACTTTGTAGCTTGTGAATTAATGTGGAAGAGATGCCTGCAGGTGCCTGCCCAAGTCTCTGAACTGGCTTGGATTAACCCCTACTGTGCATCCATTTCAAACTCCCCCTCCTCCCTCTCTAGGAAAAAAAAAAGAGAAAGAAAAACACCCAACCTCTTCTTTCTCATCCACTCCGGTTTTCTTTGTGTCTCCTGCACCCTGCCAGGCAGGTGTCAGAACCCTGAATGAGGGTAAATGCCCCGTTGATGGATTCCACAGATGGAGCGTGGAAATCGCTAGAATAGGACTCAGCCACAGGCCATTTCTTGGGATCCAACAAAAGCCTCCAAATAAGTCAACAAAAATCTCAAAGATCACAAAGGGAAAATGTCATTTGTCATTTACTCTGGGTCCGTGAGGGAGTATCAGTCTTGCTTCGTTCCTGACTTTCACCCGAGGAAACACAGGAGAGGTCATTCACGTCTCTCTCAGTGTACAGGGGCTACTGCAGATCTGAAAACCGCTTGCTGGCCCACGGAGCCGCAAAACTCAAAGCACCGGAGACTCTGCAGTCAGCCAAGGGGCTGTTAGCAAAGTTGGAGCCAGTCTGCTAAAGACTGCAGAATACACCATAGTCGCCTTCAGACACAGTGTGAAATAGTTCAGGAAGGATTCTTGTTTTTATCTTGTCCTTTATCAGTGGACTAAAAAAGGGACAAGTTTCATCCTGAAAGAAGAATGCGGGGGTCTGGTCTGGGGCCATCTTAGGGACATAAAGGATGACTAGAAAGCTGGGCCCCCAGAAATATCCCCACCTTCTCCCTTGTCTGTAAATCCCATTGTATTATATCTAGGGCAAACCTAGAGTTTAAATGGCTGTCATGTTTTGAGTCTTTAATTATTCAAATAAAAGGGCTTGCTGGGAAGAATGACAGTGTGCCAAATGCATGCCTGTGAATTACTTTGTTTCTGCATCTTTTTTTCCTGTCTCCCATCTCTGAATTATATTTGTCTGGAAACCAATAATTAGGGAATTCCACGTGACTAAATCCCTATAAAATTGAGGCAAGATTTCATGTATAATAGTGTTAACTAGGGTGAAATATTTCCCGAGGCTACTGAAGAGGTCACTAGGGGTTAAGGGACAAAGACACACTCTCTAATTCTCTAATTCCGTCTTTAATTAAACTTCATGGTTAGGCCACTGGTGGTAATACTTTCGCCTTCTCTTCCTGGTTTGATTTGTTTCTGCAGGAAGAATTTGTCTTCCTGTGGGGTGTGATGGTTGTCTCATTCTTCCATTCTTTTTTAGTAATGACACTCATTTGCCCAAGTTCAACCTTAAGAGTTCATGTGAAATCAACGGGATAACTGAAAATTCTCCTCTGAAAGCATAAAATTAGCTGGAGGTAGACAAAGACAGTGGATTTCTAAAAATGCTAAGTTGAAACAGCCAGTTGCCCAGGGAAGGTTATGCTTTCCAAAAGTCCTGGTTTTTTATTTGTTTGTTTTGCTGACTATAGCTGCCCCTATAGATTTCAAATTCTTTATTCTTTCACTTTTCTTTTGAAGGACTGTACAGCTCTTGATAGCCTTTCACCAAGTTCATAATAATAATAATAATAATGATAATAATAATAATAAACCTCCCTGAAGACTGTAATAAAGATATAAAACGAATAATCCCTTCAACTGGTTGTGGCCAGTGCTGGCTTCTAACCTGGCCCTGGAGTTAGGCCCAGGAAGGGGTTTGTGATGGCTCTTAACGGAGACTGCAAGGTTAAACTGTTTTCATCTTACATCTATTCAGTATCTTGGCAAAATGGGCTTGCTTCTTAAGAATTTTATTGTTTTTAAAAAACTAGACCTTGACCTTTGAAAGAACTCAGTAAAGTTCCACTGAATGGCATTCCACCAGGAAGATCAGTGCAGTCATACCTTTCCTGTAAACTTTGGTTTGTTTCAGGGAGTTTGAAAACCAGAGAAATGGTAACAAAAGTGGCCATTAGCTAAATGATTGACACCCGAGTTGCTATTTTGGTTCTTTTCTGCTGTGCCTCTTCAAAAGGACGTGTGTGTGTGTGTGTGTGTGTGTGTGTGTGTGTGTGTGTGTGTGTGTGTGCGCGCGCGCGTGCTTATTTGGTACACACCAACTGACAAGACACAGAGCAAAGTGTGTCTTCTAAAGTCACACAGGCCTGGGTCAAATCTTTAGCTGTGTGAACTGAGTAATCCTGGGGTCCTCAGTTTCATTTGCTGTACTCAAGGCTGAGACATCTAAGCGAACCGATGTGAAAGTCAGAGGATGGATTGGGGAGGGATATTGAAAACAGAGGGAAAAAATTCATAGATGACATCAGGGTGGGGATTAAAAAAATCTGTGAGTTGTGTTAAAGGTCAAAACCATAGCATTTTCATTTTTGACTGTGCAATGCACACTGATGTGTATTTTTTAAATGAGAGCTATTCTGAAATTTGAACACTGAAAACAATCTCTTTAATGAGTCATAGAGCAAAATTTGCATGTGAAGATATCAGTGAGATTATATAGAATCTAATTTGTAGAGCATAGGAAGGTTTTGCTGAGATGTTTACCTGTCTAGTCCCCAAGTCTCTCTCTCTCTGTATGTGTATATATATCACACATGCAGACACCCACACACACTACACACATGCACATACACAGACAAACATCACACACACAGACACACACATGGACACAGACACAGACACAGGCACACACAAATAGACACACACATACAGACACACATAGAATATTCAGGAAAACCCTATAATTTCTATAAAGCTGCATTAAAAAGGCTTGTTTTCCTTTCCATATTGCATGAAGGACACCTTATACAGTTCATTCTACTAGCTTGAGTAACACAGAATATGGTTAATACATGAGTTACAAGGAAATGGTCTCTGTGTGCTGAAAAATTGGGACTTAAAGTTGAGATTTGCTCTTGGTGAAAAATGAATGATCCAAATTCACTCAATTACTGGGAGTTAGATTCTGTACAAATATTAAGTTTCATTTCTATTGAGTGATAGAAGAAATAGTAGTGTTCCATCTTAGAAAGCTAGATTTTCCTAGCTGGTCAATTAACCTTGGATTGCTGACTACACATATTTTAAAGCCCACATCCTTCTGGGTTTACAGATGGGGAGAAGTTACAATTAACTTGTAAAATTGTGGCTTTGTATTGCTAAAAATTATCAGTTGGTTCAAATAATTTTCCAGTAGAGAAATCAGGGATTGTTTTTCTCTCAGTCTCCTGGAATGCTATCTAGAACTTTCCACCGTTTCTTAGTGTTCAGAAGCAAAAGTAGCCATTTGCTAGTTCATTAGAGAATTTTATTTGTGGTAGAAAGATTTTCCTGTTGAATTAAAAAAATTCTGAGTCTTTTATTTGCTTCCTTGAGGTGATTCCTGAACACACACACAGACACAGACACACATGCAGACCCTCACAGATACAGACACACATCTCCCAATCTTCTTTTGAAAAAAATTAATAATTATTCCCAAGACACATACAAGTATACAAATGCTTAGAAAAACTTTGAAAGTATTTTTTAAGAACTTATAGACCCACCCAAACGGGCAAACAGAGAGCAGCAGACTCTCCATCTTAGAGAAGTAGATTAGCAGAGAAATCAGTATTAGGAAAAAAAAATTGAAAATTTGTCATGCACTTTCATTATTTCAACTTGCAATTATCAAGCACCTACTGTGTGCCAAGTCCTCAGCATGAGCAAGTTAGGGAGAAGGCCTTGACTACACAGAGTTTATTTGCTGGGGATATTGATCGTTAGGTACAGCATGGTGGTCTTGACCCTCAGGATTAATTCTTGCTGTTACTTATAAATACAACCACTCTTTTTCTTCAGAAACCAGAGATGATTTTGATTAATTGACCTGACAGTGCATAGCACATCATATTTACTTGGGGGAATTTGATAACCCCAGAGAGTCCCCGAGGAAAACACGAAAATTTCCACATACCTTTTTCCTAATGGGATCATAGTAGAGTGTGATGGTGAGGGTTTAGGGTTCTCACAGGCAGAGGAAGCTTCTGGAAAGACTTTTATCTCTTGTTGACCCTTTTACCCACAGAAAGAGAAATCAGGGCAACAGAAATCTGGAATGGGAAAGGAAAATGGTCCGTGAAAATGAATTGTCTCCTTGAGGAATAGGCGATTTGTTTCTCCAGGAGTGTAGTATTTACAATTTAAACATACATATGAAAACATGATGACTGCGAATAACATGTGACAGGAAGTATTTTATATACTTGGAAATTTTGAGAGGTAAAGAGATAATATGGAGTATTTGCTAGAAGTTGTTCTTCGATTGCTATGACCTGAGATTGGGTCAGATATTCAAAGGGCTTAGTTCCAACTACTGAATCCCAAAATGCCAACCTGTGTTTCTCGGAGACCTCTGAGTGATTCTCCTGGTCCATACTCCCGAGAAACACTGTTCTAAAACTGGGTACAAATCATTGCTTTGCTGTTTGTCTCACTTTTATCAAGTAGATGTTCACATAGGTTTTTATTGGGGTAACACATGACTGTTTTATTTTTCATGTTGCTTTAAAACATTATCACAGTTAAAGGAAGTCAGTTTTTAAAGTTAATGCCTAAAATAGGATCTATCTCAAATGAAACAATCTTATATTAAATTAGGTGAGGGTAAGTTGAAAAAACATACACATGACATAACACACACTAAATGCACTGTGTATGTATGTTTTGTTTTTATGTGAAGTGCTTTTGTTTACAGGTGCATCTTCTTAGATTTTCATATTGGGTGGCTAATTTGCTGCTTCTTTATTTCAAATCTTTAGGTGTGCATCAAATATAGAATTATTAAAATAATAGAAAACTTATAACTACACCAAGGGATTTACTTCACCTCCTGGGAAGTTTATAATTTGTGCTAAAATTCTGTTGGATAGAATTAGGATTGATCATAAGAAATTAGAAGCACTGGGGACAGGCGGAGGGCTCCAAGGTCTGACAACTTGAGTTTGATCTTCAGGACCCACATGGTGGATGGAGAAAACTGACTCCCAAAAGTTGGCCTCTGACTTCCTTATGTGTGCTGTTGCTCTAACTCTCTTTTCCCCAACTCCAAATACATAAAATTATAAAAAAATAAAAAGAGGCCGGGAGTTGGTGGCGCATGCCTTTAATCCCTGCACTCGGGAGGCTGAGGCAGGTGTAACTGTGTGAGTTCTAGGCCAGCCTGGTCTACAGAGTGAGTTCCAGGACAGCCTCCAAAACAATACAGAGAAACCCTGTCTCAAAAAACCAAAATAAATGAATAAATAAAAATAAAAAGAGCTAAGATCAGTAACTTGGAATGATAGTATATACTTATAATTCCAACTGTCTGGAAGCTGAGGCAGGAATATTATGAATTGGATGCCAGCTTGGACTACACATTGCATTTGAAGCTAGCTTTGGCGGAGTAGTTGAACCCTATGTCAAAGCAACAACACTAACAAAATTAGAAGTGTAGAACACATGATATTTTCTTATTGTCTGATCCTACCAGCCTGAGTTGCAAATAAATTACTTTGATGTTTATAAAAATTATCTTCGTTGTTTGTATATATGGTTGTGTGTGCATGCATGCATCTGTGTATGTGTGTATTTGCATACTTACATGTCACGTGCGTATGTGGAGGTCAGAGGACAACTTTGTAGAATCACTTTTCTCCTTTCATGTTGACGTGGGTCTTGGAGATCAAACTCAGGCTGTCAGGCTTGTGTGGCAAGTGCCTTTAGCCACTGGACCATCTCGGCACCCCAACCTTGATGATGACATGAAGAAGCTGCAGGTTTTCCGCTGGTGTGCCCGTTGCTACAGCACATCTCAATCCCTTCTCCGAAGGCCCCCAGCTCTTTGGGGGATATTTGAATGTGCTCAGGAGCAAAGCCACTGTGTCTCAGACTCTGTCCCTTGTCCACTGTCTGGTAAGGGCAGCTCTCCTGCTCAGTGTCCTAGTCTTGCATGTCTTTGGATCACAGAAGCTTCTCTCCAGAGATTAACCGGTGCTCGGTTATGGGAATGGATAATTTGCTATGGAGGCACTAACACTTTTAGTGGATACAAGGAGAATCCTGTACTGTCTCTTTCCCCATCAACTGATGGCCTAGAAATGGCACCACTGGTGTCCCACACTTTTCAAGCCCTTCTTGTAGCTTCTTCCTTTCAGAATTCAGATCTTGCTTTTATGGGAGAAGTGGATTGTTCATTCCATTTCTGTTTCACTCTCTGGTCCCCACTTCTTTTTCTAGTCACCTGCATATTAAATTGTAAATCTTTACCCCACCCCCACTAATATAAAAAACACATAGGTTGCTTGGAAAAGAGTCACAGTAGGGTCAGCTTCAGGGTCTTTGGTCCTGTGCAGTCGTGCAGGGTCCTGAGAAGGCTCTAAGCACTGGTTAATGCTCTCCTGAAATTTGGAATAACTTTTGAACAAGGGCCTACCCTTCCCTTTTTGCCCTGGGCTCCTGAAGTCAGGCAGCTAATCCAGACTGCTACCCTGCCTCAGCAGAGACTCAGGCTTTGAAATTCTCTATAGGGTTGCTTCACCAGGCAGCGTCTCCCTTTTGGATTAATTTTTTAGATTACCATTAACAAACAGAAATTCTCTTTAAAGCGTTTCCCAGTGTCTGGCAATGAGAGTTACTGATATTTTTTATATATAGGATCATTGAAGCCTATAGTATATGGGAATCCTGCAATAGTTTGCTATTACTCATTATTTTTAGATACCAAATCAATTTTAAAGTGTTTCTAATAACAACTTTTCGAACATAAAGGCTAATAGTGTATTATTTTAAAATTAAAATTTAAAGCTAGCATACAAAATAATGGGTTTCATTATGGCATTTTTCTTTTTCTTTTTAAATATTCTTATTTTTATTTTGTGTGCATTGGTGTTTTACCTGCATGTATGTCTGTGTGAGGGTGTTAGATCTTGGAGTTACAGACAGTTGTGAGTTGCCTTGTGGATGCTGGGAATTAAACCCAGGTCCTCTGGAAGAGCAGACTGGGCTCTTAACCACTGAGCCAACTCTTCAGCTCCCATTATGGCATTTTCCAGACAAACATGTTGTTAATCTCTCATTTGTTCTCCTCCACCATTAGTAAGAATTTATCAGAAAACAAATTAAAAGCTGGATATGGTGGCACACATCTGAAATCCCAGTCCTTGGATAGAATGAGGCAAGATTTTAAGTTCAAGGCCAGCCTGGGCTACGTAGGGAGACCATGTTTCATCTATTACATAGACAGATGTTAAGCGAGGGCTGTGGAAACAGAACAAGACAAATCCTTGTTGAGCTCAGAATAACAGATACCCAGGAGGGGTTTCTGCATGGAGACAGAGTACGGGAGGGTCCTACATATCATTTAATAGACCTATAGTGTTATGTGGAGGGGCTTGGTGTCCCTGAGGTGACAGTAAGGAAAGTACTTCAGACTTGCAGTCGCTGCGGCTGAGGAGACTTGCTTTTTGATTTAATTTTACCATGTTTTGTTTCCCCTGCTGTGTTTTTAGCCTCAGCGCCTCAGTCGGACGAAGGCTCCGACATTGACTCTGAACCTGATTTACCCCTCAAGAGGAAGCAGCGCAGGAGTAGGACCACCTTCACTGCCGAGCAGCTAGAGGAACTGGAACGTGCTTTCGAGAGAACCCACTACCCAGACATTTACACCAGGGAGGAGCTGGCCCAGAGGGCGAAGCTTACAGAGGCCCGTGTGCAGGTACGGATGCCCAGATGTCAGAGACTTCCTCAGATCTAGGGGGTGACCCACCCTCCCCAACCCCCTACCGCGTGTGTGCAGGAGTCTCCTCTTGGGAAACATTTCTGTTGTTTGGTGATGGGTTCTCACTAAGTAGCCCAGGATGGTGTGGACTCTTAAACCTCCTGCCTCAGCCTCTTGAGTGCTGGGCTTATATAGAGAGATACAACACAACACACCTGAAAAGTGTTTGAGATAAAAAACAAAACAACAACAACAACAAAACACTAGCATCAGTGCTTAGAGTGAACGCATATCTGCAGGCTTCAGTTATTGCTACAAGGTTACATTTTTGGCACACAGAAGTTCATGTCATTCCTGTGCACTCATCCTTGTAGTATCCTGATTGTGTACCCAGAAACTATGTGACTGTTGAGGGTGATCCCAGATTAACAGCAAACATATTTTGAGTGGTTATTTTGCACCAGGCACTATTTTAAGTCTTGCATTTCACGTGGATTAACTCATAAATCATCGCTAAAACCATTGGTTGACATAGTTACTATCCCCAATCTATTGATAAGGAAGCAGCAATGTCAGCTAGTTAAATAATTACCTAAGCTAGCATTGCTGCCTGCTAGCACAGAAACCACCGGATCTCTCATGCTTCGTCAGTCGCCTTTCCATTAGGAAAATGTGCAGAAGTGCGTAGGGTAGTCCTTCCATTTACAGATTATACAGTTTGGAAGCAATTATATTATTTTCAGATCATTGTGATATCTGATTTTGGACATCAACTTGGCACATCTAGGAAGAGGGATATGTCCAATTGAGGAATTGCCTCTATCAGATTGGTCTATGGGTATGTCTGTGGCACATTATCTTGATTGCTAATTGTTGTAGGAATCTAGCCACTGTGGATGGTGCCATCCCTAGGCAAGTGGTCCTAGGTTGTTCAAGAAAACAGGTTGGGCATGAGCCAGAGGCATTAAGCCAGTAAGCAGTGTTCTTCCGTGGTCCCTACTTCAGCTCTTGTCTCCAAGCCCATGCCTTGGCTTCCTTGAGTGCATGATGGACTGTAAAGCATGAATGAATAAGTCTTTTCCTCCCCAAATTTTTGGTTGTGATTATCATGGCAACACAAAGAAAATTAGGACAATCATATCTAATACTCTTTCATTTTTTTACATGACTCTGTGTGTATGTGTGTGAGTGATGTGTGCTTGTGTGATGTGTCTGGGTATGTGGTGTGTTTGTGTGGTGTGCTTGTGTATGTGGTGTATATGTCGTGTGTGTGTAGTGTGTGTGGTGTATGTGTATGTGGTATGTGTGATTGTGTGGTGTGTATGTGTGGTGTGAATGCATGTGTGTTTGTGTGCTATGTGGTGTGTGTTCTGTGTGGTGTGTGTGCTGTGTGCTGTGTGTGTGTGTGTGTTCTGTGAGTGTGTGTCACATGTGGAGGTCAGAGGACAACTTGTGGGATTCAGTTTATCTTTCCTCCGTGTGGGTTCTAGGGATTGAACTCATATCAAGCTTGGTTTCAAGCACCTTTAGCCAGCTGAGTCATTTTTCAAGCCCTGAGTTATCTTTTGAACTCTTAGGTGAGCTTCTAGAAGGGGTTATTTAAGTTACTACATCTCTCTTGAGTGTTTTCATAACCGGTGGTGAACTTTCACTTCAATTTTTGGGTACATTACCAAGACTAAGGTATTTCCAGAATGCCTTGTCATCCCAGAAGTTGATTTTCTCTATCTGGAAGTGCCATGTGACACTGGCATTTCATGGTCAAAGTCAGGCTGGTACTTTGGCCATGAGCTACCCAGCTGTTGACACAACACTTTCACCTATGCACTACATTACTTGTCTATTGAAACAGCGTCTTCAGCTGCTGAGTCTAGGGAGTGGAATTGCTTTACTTAGCCTTCCATATGATCTGTCATCCCAGAACAGTCAAGGAGTAAAGAGATGGACTAGTAGTTCTCTCCAGGAACTACTAGTCCAATAGGGATAATGAAGTCACCACACAAATAATCATAACAAACAAACAAACAAGCAAACAAGGCAGATGTGTCAAGTACAGATAGAAATGCATCATGTGGGTAGAGATAAAGAAAAGATGAGATCTTGGAGAAAATAAGAAAAATACCAAATATTTATCGGTCAGAGCCAGGGAGGGGAACATATTAATCCTAGGGCACAACAAAGGGACAAAGTTTGAAGTACCTGGGCTGCATGTGAGATGACCACTCAGTTTTCCATCCAGGCATTCTGGAGAGACCAGGGACTAGTCTCTTCTGGTTGGAGCATCAACAGAGGAAGGGCAGAAGAAGGGATGGGTGCAGAGCCAGGCCTAGGGTATCCTGTGAAGGCTTAGCTGTCATGCTATCTGGCTTACATTCACAAAGAACACTGGGGTCTGTGGCAAGTAGATCATGGCGTTGGCAAGGATGGGATGATGGTGAAAGTATTCTGTGGCAGAAGGTAGGCAGCTGTCATGTAAGCCAGAGGTGGGTTGGAAGGGTGAAGGGAAGAGTCAGGGACATACCAGGCTTCTCGAGACTGATAATTTAACATTGGAAGTATTAAACTGGGGAGATTGCTCAGTGGTTAAGGCACTTGCTGAGCAAGCATGAGGTCTATAGCCAGGATCCCCAGAACTCATGTAGATGCTGTTGGGTATGGTGGCATGTCTAGAATTTCAGCCCCAGAGGGAGGAGACAGGGCATCACCACAGAAAGCTGGTTGGCACCAGACTAGTCCTATTGACCAGCTTTTCAACTGAGAGATATTACCTCAGTGAATAAAGCAGAAGAGATTGAAGACGATTCGGAACATTAGTGTTGAACTTTCACATGACTTCTCCATGTGAAACACACACACACACACACACACACTGAGACAGAGAGAGAGAGACAGAAAGAGAGACAGAGAATGGGATGGTTGAATTGCACAGGAGACAAACCATGACCGTGACCAGGATGCTTTTACTCTGTATCCTAGTGAAACGGGTTGAGGGCATCAATAGTTCTCTTATGCTGTAATACTATAACCACAGATATAACGTGCATCAAGAGTCATATCACATCTATTTTGCTTCTGTTATTGTGATTGCCCCACTTAAATGCAAGATGAGATCCAGTGATTTCCCATTTAGCTCTTGCGCTTCATGAAGAGTGAAAATCTGAAGCATGCTCATCCTTGTTGTATCTCATTCTTGCCTTTGTTAAAAACGAAGGAGGAGACAGAATAAGTTTCAAACCCACATAGCTTGTACAGTCCCCAACATTCTCATCTGGCTCAGTGAAGTCCAGAGCACAATAATAATAGCCTATTAACTTTCAGAGGACATGGGATCAAACCAATAAAGAGTGGTTTATATATTTCTATATGGTCACCTCCCCTCCAAAGCAGGGCCCTCATTAAAGTAACAGCTGTCTTAATGTGGCTTTAACCCGGTGACTCTTTACATTCCTTATGGCTTCTTTAGTTCCCTTGAGACACATCATGTCTTGCACCAGGCTATGATCTATAGCCTAACAAATTCCCTAGAACAACCAGCATATGGATCTTTTACTTAACCCAGCAGGAAAAAGAAGCAAGCAGTTAATCACTGATTAAAATGCCAGCATAAAATGCTGGAGTCCTTGGGAAGAGCTGGGAAAGCGGTAGCTAAGTCAACTCACTTTGAATGATAGCCAGAGAGTGTGAGTTACTTTAATTTGGGGGCACCTGGGAGAAACCAAACCTCAAACCCTCAAAGCCCAAACCATGTCTACATTTCGTGTTTTAGACCTTTGAGGAAAAATATTTCCAGTCTCTTCTGGATAGAGATGAAACTAAACCTACGATAACTTAGGTCTTTTCAGGGTTGCATAGAAATTCATTTGGACACTTGTGTTCCTCGCTGCCAGATCTGAGCACACAGCAAGCTAAGGTTCTCTGTTGTGCAGCAAAGGCTCTGTCTAGAAATAATGTCAGAAGAAGAGGAAGAAGGAAAGAGGAATCAGAAAAAAAGAAAAACAAAAACAAAGACAGAGTATTTGCTGCATTCTTTGGGTAGATGTTCAAAAGCAAACAATGGGAACATGAAGGTTTTATTGAGACAGAATTACTTGCAAATATTTATGGCATGCAACATGTTAGTATTTCATCTCAGAAAGAAGTAGGCGAGTTTCTTACTGTCAAGAGGAGAGAAGACATGAAGGACAGGTAACCGTGGAAACAGCATCTGACCAGGAGATAGGAGGTGTCATTTTTGGTCCCAGTTTGCCAAGAGTGTCTTGTTTGTGTATGCACGTGTGTCTGTCATCTGTCTGTCTGCTTAGACAAATTTTAGCTTTGGACAGTGTCTCAGGATTTCATATTTTCAAATATCATCTCCCCCATATCCCTGAACTGAAAGCTACCGTTCAGTGGTTATGAGCACTCGGTACCCTTGCAGGGGACCCCGATTCAGTCCTCAATATGTACATGGCAGCTCATTACCGTCTCTAACTCCAGTCTCAGGTGATTCAGGGCCGTTTTTTGACTTCTTGGACACCAGGCACACGTGCGGTGCACAGATATACAGGCAGGCAAAATATCCATGCAATACATAAAATAAAACAAAATAAGAAAAAGGAAAAAAACCCTATTAGGCAACAAGATCTTGCAGAACCTTCTGCAGTAGAAGTTTGGGATTCCTAGAAGAGCCCAAAGGAGTCTTAAAGTCACCTAACACATCTTTACAGTTTAGAAGGTAGGATAGGTATAGAAAACCCTGACTCCTGAATGTAACAAAATTATAGTCACCTGCCACTTTCGCAAGGATCTTCCTCTTGATGCGAGAAGATGCATGTGACTGGGCTTGGATGTGTCCATGGACCTGTGACACGTGTGATGACATGGCTGTCCTCCTCCTCTGCCTGCTCTCCCTCCATATGTAGGATGGGAGGGAGGCCTGGGGAGAACTGGCACTGGAAGGAGATGGGAGTGAATGAGAGGAACCAGCAGCATGTCCTGAAGTTACCTACTTGGCCTACACTCTCCTTGGCCTGGTAACAGTACACATCACAGAAGCTAGTGTTCAGTGAAGCATTTTACAATCCAGTGGAATTCTCTTTCAAATGATGGAGTATTATGCTTTCCTTCCCATTTTTCAAGTTGCATTTGAAATAACCCATCTGGAATAATGTAGGTTAGTCTGCCTTTGAGGACAAACCAAAAATGTGAACAAGTATTTTATTGATGGGTAAAATTAGGCTCACACCATGGGACAATTAGCACTAATCCATGAAACTTGGAAGCAAATTTGACCTAAGCCACCATTCAAGTCAAGCTGGCTCTCAATTATTTGAGGTGTTCTGTGGGCACTTCTCTGTTTACTCATTGGCACAAAAGGCTTTGGCTGTTGACTGCAGAGTGAAGGACACCCAAGCCAGGCTTTAATTAGGTTTTTTCACAAGAGTCCACATGAGCTTTTAATTTAATAGTATTTATTGAATGTTTAATATCTCCTAAACATCCTTTTAAGTGCTTTGTCACATGCTTGCAGTAGTTTTATGTATTTCTCATTTAGCAAATGAGAGCCAGAACTCCACAGACACTAAGCAAAGTGTTCAAGGTCAAAGCGATGGCAGGAAGGGAGCTGGGGTTTGATTTTTGACTGGTCAGCACGGTGCCTAGCTGAATAAAAAGCATTCCTGCATTTTCACTGTGGGAGTACTAACTCTCTCTACCCCAAGCCCACACTCAAGGATGAGTCTGAGCAAGTTGGTTACTTTACTCATGGAGGGAAATTTTATGAAAATTGCATTCTTATTTTGAAACCCATTATCCTTTTCATCTCATAGTTATCATGATGTTATAGGGAACTTTTTGAATGGTTTCAGTTTTACCCCAATAACTGCTGGATGCCTTAATATTATAGGAATCCACATGAAAGATCATTTTTAAACAAGTTTATTGACAGGTAAGATGAGTCAGGCTGCTATTCATCAATTGAAATAAAAGCTTTGGAGGAATATTTAATGTATTTGATATTATACAGACAATTACAGGCAATTAACTGTACATGATAGTAGACTATCAAGCAATGTATGCCTCCTGCTATCACTTGCTTAGCATGTTAGCAGTGATGGGAAAGCCAGAAGAGGTGATGTGGAGAGAATAAAATTACATTGACTTTTAGATTATAGAATTATACTTAACAGACAGTAGCTGATTTTGTAAACCTTGTTGTTTCTGCCTTATTGGCAAGGGCTTCTTGGAACAGCAAAGCTAGTTTGTTTCTGTTGCTCCGGTTACTCTTTTCAAAATATGGAGAAATATCTTCAATTTTTTTATGTGTGTGAGTATTTTGCTGTGTGAATGTCTGTGTACCACGCGAGCATCTGTGCATGAGGAGCCCAGAAAAGGGGTTTGTATTCCCTACAATTGGAATTGCAAACAGTTGTGAGCTATCACATGGGTACTGGGAATTAAACACGGGTCCTCTGCAAGAGCAGCCAGTGCTGTTAACTGCTTAGCCCCTAATAAGACAACATTTCTAATCATTGTAACAAAGTCATAAATTCTCTTGTCCTGTTGGGGATGGAACCATTCTGGGTTATGCATTCACACGATACAGTAGATTATGTGTTGATTGCCTGTTAGGAATTGATAATTCAATGCTGAGCTACAGGAGGCATCTGAGTAGAGGGATTGTTTTTCTTCTTCAGTTAAGTATAGGGTGATGACCACATTCCAGTATCCCAAAGTTGGTCAACAAAGGCATTTAAAATGAAGGTCATTTCAAGGGCAACTTTTCTTTTTCCAAGTGGAAATTGAAGACGCTTCCTGAGTTTCGAAACAGGAAGCAAAGGCTAAATCTCATTTTCAGCACAGTGTGTTTTTCCTTTAGTGATGCATCTGACTGGCATGGGTGGGTCTGGAAGCACCGAGGTTGGCATTGGCTAGATCATTAGAAACCTCTGATGAAGAGGCCAGAGACAAGCAGGTCAGTCCTCCTGGGCCTGCTTTTCTCTAGAAAGAGCTTGGATATAGGGAGCTTCAGTTTAAACGTTAGGATTATTTCTTTGGAAACTCCCAACTTCCTGTTGAAAGTTTATTTTTTTAGTAAAGGTTTGCTTCTCAACTATTTTTCTTGATTTTTTTTTATTGTAATGCTTGAATTTGAACCCGAGACATTTTACAAGCTAGGAAAATTCTTTACCGTTGAGGTATACCCCTAGTTCCTTCCTGTCAGTTGTGTTCTTTTTTAAGTTGTAGCTATAACAGGTACTATACAACAAACATAAACTTTTAAAAATAAACCTCTCATGGGTTTATGCTGTATCTCTAGTATTTACTAGTATCAGTTTGGAGAAATAAAATGAGAACAAACTTCAAATCCGTCGCCACTTAGTTTGGATTCTGTCTTTTGAGGGTAATTGTGGAAAGGGGTGAGGTTTGTTCATCAATTTGAGCAAAGATGACCTCTATGTTTCTTTTTTATTTTCTTTTTTTCCCCTAGACAGGGTTTTTCTGTGTAACAACTTTGACTGTCCTGGAACTTGCTTTGTAGACTAAACTGACCTTGAACTCACAGAGATCCACCTACCGCTGCTGGAATTAAAGGTGTGCTATCACACCTGGCTTTAGACTTCTTTACAACTTTGGTCTATGGCATTGGTAGAATGCTCTTAGACACTGTGGTATGCTGAGCTTCATGGCCATAGACGACCCTGGTCAGTCCAACCTGGCTTATTTATCCAAAGGTTATAGAAAGAAGGCAATGGGTAGAGATCTGGGCAACAGGCTTCAGCAATATGCAAGTGCAGATTTCTGAGTGCTTTATGGAGGGTGCACTGGAATTCAGGGTGGTGTCTATGTGAACGAAGTCACCTCAGGGCATCTAGGAGTTTTCTTCTTCCAGGATAGCACAGAAATCTGGAACTCTGTGGCGTGCAGTTGATTTTAAGTAAGTGATGGATCAACCTTCCTTGAACCAGAAGGGTCTTTCGAACTTGTCTCTTTATCATGTAAAGTCTGATTACAGTGGGTGGTAGGGTAAGTACTTGCAGGCATGAATTCTCACCCCTAGGCTTTTCCACTAATACAGAGGATGCCAAGCTCTGCCTTGCTTTTCTTCCCATTTCACCAGTGGCAATGTATTAAATGAAGTGAATCACTAACTCAATTACTTATCAATATGGGAAGATACTGGATTATCTTATTTTCCCCTTGGAAACATAAGGAATATTAAAAGGTAATATTTGGGGCTGGTGAGACGGCTCAGTGGGTAAAGGTGCTTGTCACCAAGCATGATGACTGAGGATGTGGGTTCACGCTCTGGAACGCATAGAGTGGAGGGCATGGACTCTTGCAGGTTATGGCCAAAGTATGTTCTAGGCAAGGACTTTTCCAGCTGAATTCTCTTTTCTTAGTCAGGCTGGTCACATCTTTATATTCACTACTGTGACCTCTATCAGGAGAGATACTCCTTATGACAATTACATCAAACTTTTTTCTTTTTTTTTTAATTTTTACATCCAACTTTTAAAATGAGCAGAAACTTTGTCCTCACTCTAAAGTTTTTCTGATACCTTAGCTTCCTAAAACAGAGCTTCTGTGTCCTATGAGCAATTCTTCTGGGCTCTGTGAAGGAGACTGCCTGAATGCCACACTCCCATTGCATCCCCTCCACCCCTTTGACTGCAAATGCTATGTGTTCCTCTGTGTTAGGTTTCAGGGAACTTTCTATAAAAATGATGAAGTTTTTGGTTGGTAGGAATCTTCTCTTGTGGTGTGGTAAATACTATGTGTGCACCCTGGAAAATTTACTCCAAGTTTTACATTTTGGTTATGCAGATTTAAATCATAGTTGGGCACGATCTTGAAGCATAATAAAAACCTGTATAACACCATTCAACACGGCAGACATTCAGTTAGATTTCTGGTTGGTAGCCTTTTCTGTTCTCCATTGACACACACGAGGAGCAGGGCTTTGAATTACTGAAAGATAGATTAATCTCCAACAGATTTTTCTGAACATAGTTGATTAGTATAATGTTCAGCACAGAGCATACCAGTACAGAATATATTGCAAAATGCTTTCCTTTTTTCTTTGAAGCTCTTCATCAGCAGCTATTGTAATTGAGATGAGTGTGATGTCTCATACTTTGAAAAATATGGTAAAATGGCTCTACTTGTATGAATTTGTGTTCAATGTGACTATCTAGAACAGTGGTTCTCAATGTGTGGGTTGTGACCTCTATGGGGGGGGGTCAAATGACCTTTTCATAAAGTTTGCCTAAGATCACCAGAAAGCACAGATATTTACACTATGATTCACAACAGTAGCAAAATTACAGTTATGAAGTAACAGCGAAAATAATTTTATGGTTGGGGGTCACCACAACATAACGAACTGTTGTATTAAAGTGTCCCAGCATTAGGAAGGATGAGAACTACTGCTCTAGGACCTATACTTACACTGATTATAGATATACAGAAATAGACTGATATGAATATAAAGCCTAAGGCTTGGTGTATATAATTGGCAAGGTCAAATTTAGGACATGAGCCATATTTGTGTATGTGGGGGTGTTCAAACGCCTCATGGACTTCCTGGAAGGCTATGATATGAGTGTGCAATGGCATTGGTGGCAGTAGTAAGGAATGCTTACTGTCCTGAGCCCTGCTTAGCAGTCTCAGCCCAGGGCCATTATCAGCTTTACTGATGCAAGTCCGCATAGGGTCCCTGCAGCCCCCTTCTTGACCCCTGACATTTAACTCTTCTTTCACCCCAACATATTACAGAAGACAGAGGGCTCTTGGTTGTATTTGCCCTGTCAGTAAGGGGCCTTTAATCTGTTTTAGCATGAAAAATTCATTAAGAATGTACTATTATTTCATCAGTGAAATCCTCAAATTTTAAATTAAATCCATAGGTCTGGTTTAGCAACCGCCGTGCAAGATGGAGGAAGCAAGCTGGGGCCAATCAACTGATGGCTTTCAACCATCTCATTCCGGGGGGATTCCCTCCCACCGCCATGCCGACCCTGCCAACATACCAGCTGTCGGAGACCTCTTACCAGCCCACGTCTATTCCACAAGGTATCTAGGAAGGAAAACAGGGTGATAAAGGTGTAACTCCCAATCGCTTCCCGTGGGCTGATTCACACAGTTAATTCTGCCTGAGATGCTGACATTGATGCTGTTGGTGTGCCAACCATGTGACATCAGTTCTCCCTGGACATATCTACCATGCCTCAGAAGTAGTATGTGCTATATTTGAATTTCTTTAGATAAAATGTGCTGTGATGAAACACTATTTCAGTGTTTAAAAAAACAAAAGAAACATGGGATCCCCCCACTCGCCTTTTGTTAAAACCTGAGCACTATATTTATATTCCTGGTTGCACTCAACTGAAGTTCAAGGGTCATAACTAGTTGCAATAGTAATTCAGGGCACGCAAGCTTTGGTAAAGTCATAATGTGTTAGGGCAAGAGGGAAATGGGATAATGTTAAATTGTAAGACTATTTCAGGGTTGTTCAAGACAGTGTTTTCAACATTCTAAACTCTGATGTTCTATTCATGCATTAATGCTTTAAGAGTATATTTGATGAGAAATTTGGTACCTGTAGTGATAATATTGTGTTCACTACGCAACTTGGCTTGTTAGTATTGCTAGTGTAGTATCTCTGTGTGTGACCTGGGAGTTTATGACAAGATAGATAGATATAACTTATTGGTTGGGTGGTTTTACAACTGAATAGTAAGAAATGCACTTGGAGTTCTCATAGTATCTGACCAAATGGGTAACTACTATTGGGAACTTTTGTATTGAACTTGCTCTGTTGGCCTATCAGAGAGCATCATGGTCTAACAGAAAGCATCATCGTTGGTCCTCTTCTTTGTTTCAGCTGTGTCAGATCCCAGCAGCACTGTTCATAGACCTCAACCGCTTCCTCCGAGCACGGTACACCAAAGCAGTATTCCTTCGAACCCAGACAGCAGTTCTGCCTACTGCCTCCCTAGCACCAGGCATGGATTTTCAAGCTATACAGACAGCTTTGTGCCTCCGTCGGGGCCCTCCAACCCCATGAACCCCGCCATTGGCAATGGCCTTTCACCTCAGGTCAGTCCTGTGTTTCTAGATAGATGATTTGCCGTTACCAGAACCAAATAGCCAATTCCCCGAGGCAGTGGTGTAATGAATTGCCAAATGTAAACCATAATGTATTCTTTATACAAGCCACATGATTTCAGTTTTCGGGTTTCCTTTCTTTCTTCCCTTTCTACTGGAGGCTTCAAAAGTTATAGCTTAGACTTAAAATTCAAGTGACTTCTAATGCAATCATGGAGACTCTGTGTTTATACTTAGCTGTCAAGGCGTTTGTCATATGTCTTCCTTGTCCTTAGCTCTGAGTTTTGGTTGAAAGCCTTCAGACTTGCCAGGGTTTCTTTTCTTTTGGCTTTTGTTTGTTTGTTTCAAATGGTGTTTGGTCAGCTGACAGAATTTTGAGGAAAAAAAATCCTCATCAGAAAACACCAATGCTCTGGCATAACAATTGGAGCGGAAGCAGCAATTTTTGTGTAGAGAGAGAGAAAGGGAAGTGAAGAAGGGGAGGGGGAAAAGGGAAGGAGGGAAGTGGGTAAGTAGAAAAGGGAGGAGGAGAGGAAGGGAGAAAAGGAGGGAGGGGGGAGGGAGGGAGGGAGAGAGGGAGGGAGGGAGGGAGGGAGAGAGAGAGAGAGAGAGAGAGAGAGAGAGAGAGAGAGAGAGAGAGAGAGAGAGAGAGAGAGAGAGAGAGAGAGAGAGAGAGAGAGAGAGACCCAGCTGAAGACTGCAGAACCTGGAATGAATGAGTTATAAGAACACAAATTAGGAGAATTGCTAGTCTTTGGGACTATATAAATATTTGGACGTTGTAATTGTTTTTCTAATTTGCATTGGACTATGAGTTTTTCTTGGGGGATTGCATTAATAAATTGCCCTGATAATTGCATGTCAGAAGGATGGTTAAATTTCCTACATGTGGCATCTGTCTGAACTTGACATTATTAGCAGTTGTTTAAATACAGATAGCTTGATTTTATTAGAGAGAGAGAGCAGTTGGCCCAGGTGGCAAGGAGAGCCACCCACTAAATTTGGAGAAATGTCACAAAGGGATTGCAATCTATAATTGCAATCGAGGATCTCTTTGGGGCCGAGAGTGAGAATTTTAACAGCTTTATCTTTTCTCTACCTCTTTTCTCCTCTTGCTGGCTAGAAAAACAGAGAGAAGCTCAGAATGACACAGATGAAAAGTGAAAAGACAATTATACTCAATTACACACTAATCACGGGCTATCACCGCTGCCTAAGCACTGAGAGAGGATTCTAATAGGCAGAAAATGAGATTTTAATGGCACAAAGGGTGGCCAAAATAACGACTCATATATCTTTGCCTTCCCCGGCTTCTTCAACTGGTGGTGTGCATCTTCGGAGTGGAGCTCTTGGGCTCTGTGTAATGGTGATAACTCTGAGCAGCTGAGGAGTTCAAAGCCACAGGAGTTGAAAAGACTGGATGGCAAAGGCAATGAAATAAACATTTCCGCCTCCAGGCAAAAGTTCATAAATCCTTTTTTGTAACAGTAAATGTAATTAAGTTTTATAGATTCCTATAGCACATCCTGGGCTTAAAAAAATGTAAGAGGTGGCTTTAAGCCTCAGCAGGAAAATAACAACATGAAAACAATGGAAGCCTTCCTATAGGACTCCTTTGATTTCCAAGTCCTGGCATTTGGGGATGCGATTTTACATGACAATGACAGGCTTCCACTAAAAGAGCCAGCTTTGTAGCACTCATTTATAACCCTCATTCCCTGGGTAGAAACTTCTTCCAGAGTTTAGAAGCAGCATGGAAAGGTTCAGCAAGTTTTAACATCAGCCAGTCACTAAGGGGCCAGAAAACAGCTTTTTAGTTTCTACTCATCTACTTTATTTTCTGTGCTCTGGTGTTTTGCCTGCATGTACGTCTGTGTGAGGGTGTCAGAGTCCCTCCATAGGCGTTACAGGCAGGTGTGAGCTGTCATGTGTGTGCTGGGAACTGAACCCAGGTCATCTGGAAGAACAGCCAGTGCTCTTAACCACTGAACCACCCCACTGAGAACAACTTTTTATGGATGAATTTCTTGGAAAGTTTCCACGGGAGTAACGTGTGACCCGAACTGCTTCTGTGAGCGGCAGGATTCCATCAGAAGGTCTAAGAACCTTATTTTCTTGAGTCGTATTGAAAATAGCACAAACTCGAATTCTGTATTTGAAATGGTTAGTTTTTTGCACACAGTGGTCTGGGAATAATGTTATAGCAGTATTACTTAAGATGATGTGTCAGAAGTTGATCTTCCAGCCACCAAAGCCCATCTTCAAGACAACTGTCAGTTCTCAACTGTCAGTGACTTCAGAGTTGGTGCCAGGATGGGGTCCTTTCATATCTAGCGATGGAAAAATCTCGTAGGCAACTTCCCCTTGTGTTTCTTTATTTCATCTTACATACTATTTCAGTTTCGTTCTTAACCTTTGTGAATAGTATATTTTGTGTTTCGACTGTAGACCAGTAGAGTTCCATCCTGTTTTAGTTCTTACTGCCTTCCCAAAGAGCCAGAAAAGAGAGAATAGTGTCCCTCATGAGACAGGGAGTGAGTGGATCTGCATCATCCAAACACATTTATAAAATAAGGAGGAGAAAATGGAGACTAGAACTCAGATTCCTACACCCCTTTGGACTAATTGCATCTCAACAATGCCTCTGTTGAGGTAAAAGATGCCTACAGTGGTTTTGGTTGTTTGGCTTTATTAGAAACCAGTATAAAGAAAGTTATGACAAACCCAATTCTAACAACTTGGTTCAGCTGAACCTGAAGTGAAAATAAAAAGACAGCTATGACTGTAGCTTCTGCTTTGCAGAGACCACATTATTGATGTACTGATCGGATCATTTGATTCTAAAAACAGAATTGGGTGATTGTCACTTTTCTTATTTGCCTGTCTCTTTCCTACTCCTTCCAACTCTGTTTTGTCACCTGTTGAGCAGGCAATCCAGGGCAGGACCCATCGTTTGGAACCCACCATTAGTGTAAGGGAGTTGGAATTAGAACCCGGGATTCCTGGCGATTGGGTTAGGATCTAGTCTATTACTGAGTAGAAAGGAAGAACACTTTGAAACAAAGCAGAGACAGGATTAGTCACATTTGGAAATATTAATAGAGACTGGTTTCCTAAGCTTTTTATTTTATTTTTTCAGTCCTGGGGATTGAATTTAGGTTTTGGTTTTAGATTTATTCATCTTATTTCATGTGCATGAGTGTTTTCCCTGCATAGATGTATACGCACCACTGTATTCCTCGTATTTGCAGAGGTCTGAAGAGGGTGTTGGAACTGGAGTAACAGACATTGGTGTGTCACCATGTGGGTGCTGAAATCTGAACCCAGGTCCTCTGCAAGAGCAGTCAGAGCTCGCAACTTCTGAGTCTTCTCTCCAGTTCCTGAATTTATGCTTTAAGTTAGGTTAATTTACAATTTTTTATAAGCCTGACTGATTTTCATTCATCTTTTAATTTCTACCAGTAATAAAAACATTCCACGTTGACTGTATAGTTTTTTTAGGACAACCACTCATGATTTTTTGGTACATTGACTTTGAGTTCTTTTTGCATCTGAAGGCCTTTCTAAAAATTGAGATAGATGGTAGTATATAGATTTTCCATCTGATGGAATGTCCTTTTGAATTATTGTGGCCAATTCATTGCAGCTTTCTTCGGTAGAATCTATTTGGCATATTTCAAATATTTGTGTGTTTTATTTGACATTTTCTTCAGTATCACCGATGTTGGCCCATTGTACTATTCAAACTGGTAGGGAGTAACAGAATGTATGAGAAACAATGTACAATGGGGTTTTCTAGTATTTTGTTTGTTTTTTGTTTCATTGCTTTTTTTTTCTCTCTTGATATAAGGTTTCACTCTATACCAGGTGGGCCTGGGACTTGTAGCAATCTTTCTACCTTAGTCTTTTATTACTGGAAATGCAGGTATGAGCCACTATGATTGGTTTATTTCTAGTTTTTTGATAAGGAATTGATAGACACATCATTCGCCAAATGATACCCACCCTTTTTATTCTTCTTTGAACACGAGTCACACATTTTTGTTACTAGTCTCTGCCACTGTCCTTGACCTGCTTGTTTTGGGAGCCTAGTCAAATGGTTTCACAAATGGAGGGCTGGCCTCTCATTTGCTAGCAAAGGCTGGATCTGTCAGGACACTTGAGGCAAGATTCTCAGAGATGGACAGGGGCAGGGCAGGTTAAAACCTCAATATTTCCTGCCTTTTGCATAGCTGTCTGACATATTTAACCTTTCCAGGAGATGGGGATCAGAATGAGGCTCCAGTATGCCTTGAGAAGACCACCCAACTCACCCTAGTAAGAACTTTCCCTGGCAGCAGCATCCTTCTTTTGAAGGGCTATATATATTCTCTTGCTGCAAGAACAATACAGAATTCATACAGAGAGAGACACTAGTTTCAGTATGTTACACACATGTGGTCAAAACAGAGGACACTGACTTGGAAGTTGGATTGCAAGGAAATATTACTATACACTCAAGACACGAGGCTTATTAACGTGTGGCCCATGTTCTTTTAATTAGCTTTCCTTTGCATGAAATACTACCCTGAACGCTTCCCCACCCCCAAAACACACATAGCCAACACCCCCAACATGGGCAATTAGATTAACAAACTTGCATAATTTCATGCTCCACCTCCACCTATTCCTATAAACTTTGCAGTATTTGTCGGCAGCTTCCAACAAGCTCTTGAGTGAAATGCTCTATCACTAGGTTACAGGGGGTCTGGGGAGATTCTCTGTGGCTCTGTCATCTATGAAAATGGGCCAACTTGGCAGCATTTAGGGCTCATCAGCAATTGCAAATGATTCTTCAAATGTTTTGGGTTTGGTAAAACCTAAAACACATTCTTGCCAAGCACTTTTTCTCCTTAATTTTTCAAACTGTGTATTTCAGGGAACATTTGATCCATATGGTTTTGATTCATTTACTCTTATATCATTGAGGGGTTTTCCCCCTTTGGAGCCATTTGATATGGAAGAAGCTTTCCTAAGCTCAGTTTAAAGCCCCTTCCTCCTGAAAAGGAGGAAGTCCTGTTTGCAACTTCAGAGGCCATAAATTCTGAGACCCACTCAATCCAGAAACACTCAAAACTACATTTGGTATAAATCTGGTCATTTATGAGCACATTTTATGTTAGGAGCAGACAGGCAGGGCTTCATTCTCGCTTATGAGTGAAACCAATGACAAAATAAGAAAATAGGCTTAAATTAGCAAAAATAAAAAATAAAAGAAGAAGGTTTTGTTTTAGAGAACATTTAACTGTTACTAACAAATTCTGAGGTCAAAGTTACACACAGAGGCTGCCTTTCAAATTTTGTCCGGGTCTTGGGTAAGATGTAATCAAATAACCAGTACACCTGTCCTGTTTTACTGCTAATCTACCAAGGGAAAAATTCTCATAAAGAATTGTCCACCAGCTTGAAAATGCTCGAATGTCCTTTTGGCACTCAGCACCTCCGGAAGAAAGGGTTGGTCTGTGGATCTCATCAGATCTGTTGATCATCCATCTCGGTCTGGTTGGACTGTCACACATTTGCAGTGTTAAGATCCCAGGCCTGAAACATAACCAGAAAGAGTGACTGGATCTCCACACTAATGTGGTGGCGATTGACGGTGTAAGATGCCAGAATCGACTTCTGTTCTCATTCACACTTCACAAAAGGAAGACTTTTCCTCAAATACCCATCCAGTTGCTTTTAAAGAAGAATATTAAAATTGAGATTATTAGTGTGTAATGTATGTAAATTGCATATTTGGTGTCAGCTATGCTTATTAGGCAGTTTCTCCATTTCATGCATATGTGGATTTGACTATCATGGTCCCATTTCAAATTAGATTTCAATCACTCAGTACAGTTTCTTTTGACAAACATTTGTTAATGCTGAAGCTTATTAAGGTGAAGCAGCTAAGGGTTAATATGTATACCTTAAAGTCAAGACTGCTTTTGATTTTGCTTGTGTTTTTCTTTTGACCACAGAGTTAATTATGATCTCACATTCTTTAGCTGCAAGGCAGGATGGTGGTGGTGGCTTGTTCTTAAGATATAAGGACTTATTATATGGATAGTCTACGGCCATTAAGATAAACTATTAAAAATAGTTACAATGGGTGCTTCTCTATGGAAGTTTTTGTGCTCCCCCCCGATTTTTTTCTGGACATTTTTGGTACACATTCGGAAGCTATATGAGGCTATTATTATTGATAAACCATTTATTTTGTGCATTTGACACACAGCTTGCTGATCCAGTGCTGTACTCCCAGCTTACCTTTTATTGCTTCCAAGAAGCAGACAGACAGGTGGTCTGCCACACTAACCCAGTTCCCTAAGGAGCAACTTCCTTCCTTCACACTCTCCAGAAACTCATCCGTGGAAGAAAGAGGGGTGATTTTGATTAAAGAGATTTGTTGGGTGTCAAACAAAGCTGGGATGGAGACATGTTCCGTATGAAAGTGGCTGTCTTGCCAAAGCCCCACATCTTTCTGGTTCTTCTCTAAAGCAGCCCATGAGCTCATTCCCAGGGCTTGAGAAGCACCATATGTTTACGAAGACTCAAGGCTGTTTATGATCATAAACGAGCCTGTTTCAGCTACATCAGAAGAGCTCTGGGTCATTTGTGTATTTCCAGCAGGCCGTATTCTGCTGGGGGCTGAGGGGCATCCTCTCCATAGTGAATGTATTGCTGTGAATGTCTTTGTTGAATCCATATAGGCTACCACTGACTGGTGCCTTGAACATTGCTCTACAGGCTGAGGTCCCTACCCTTAAAAACTTGAGGAGCACCCTGGCTTATGTTGACTCTAGTTGAGGCCTCTGGACTTATGTAGATTAGGACAGTTGTGAGAATAACAACGAGTTGGCCCAAATCTCCTTTTCATAGATGGAGATGACATGGCAGCCAACGACAGTATCCTGAACCAATGATCCCCAAGAGAGCCATAGGCAAGCCTTTTCTGCTGAATTCATTTTTGTGTCTGCCGAGCTGATTTCGATAGCAATTCTGTCAGCTCTGTCCTTCTGTACATTAGACAAATTAGACAATGGCCTGTGGTCTTTTAGGCTCATTTGAATTCCTCTAGCCACTGAAGAGGAAAAGAAAAATTGAGTGTGATTGCTTAGTTTATAGCTAAACTACGAGAATAAAAAGTTTGTCTTTGTAGTCAGCAGCATACAGACGAGCCATGCTTAGTTCTCGCAGAAGGCCTATGGTCTGAATCAACCCTTTATATGCGGTTGGAATGCGATGTAAAGCTTTTAATTTATTACTGCATTTGCAAGATGGCAATATCTAGAGAAATCTGAATACTTGCATATTTATTCAATTATGGGCTGAATGTATGCTCTGTGTTGCAAACACAGAAGACCTGATTCAGTCATTAGTTGTGTACTGTTTTTTGTTTTTGTTTTTTTTTTCTCTTTCCCCTAAAGAATCTGTCTGGGTTTCATCAGAGGTGTATATTTTTCAGTGTAGAGTACAATATTTAAAAATTGCTGTTGGCATTCAGCTTGAGGCTGGTAAACTAGAATTTCTGAAACTGGTGATTACAATGTCGCAGTGACCAAGGGAAGGGTAGCAAGCTGGGAGAACTTTTACTGATGGAAAATGTATCTCTCTCTCTCTCTCTCTCTCTCTCTCTCTCTCTCTCTCTCTCTCTCTCTCTCTCTCTCTCTCTCTCTCTCGGTACTGTGTGGTCCTTCAATACATGTAGAGAATGTGCAGTGCCTGGATCAGGGTAATTTGTTTTCTGACACTTCAACATACAATTTCTTTGGACCTGGAACATCCAGCTTTGAAATATTCAGCTAATTGTTGACAACTGTAATTGTCCTACTGTGCTCTAGGACATTCTGTTACTTTTTATACCAAATTGGACCTGTGGACTCATAACCCATCTTCTCTGCTCCCCTGTGTCCCCCTATTCTTTCTCCCATACCTTTCTGGAAATGCTATTCTGTTCTTTTTCCCTTTTAGATGAACTTTTGAGCTTCCACATGAAGTTGAGAATGTGGGGAGTTGGGCTTCTTCCACTTAACATAGGAGACTGTGCATCTGGGAGATGGGCAGACGGCTCAGTTGGTCAAGGGCCTGCTGTACAAGCGTGTGGACCTGCCTTAAGAGCTAGGCACACAGCATGTGCCTGTAGTTCCAGTGCTGGGGAAGTGAAGACTAAAGGACCCCTGGGGCTTGTGGCCATGCAGACAGTCTAGTTGAATCTGTGAGCTTCAGGTCCCATGAGTGATTATGTCTCAATAATAAGGTGGAGAGGGACTGAGGAAGACACTCAACAGCAACCTCTGGTCTCTACATGTGTGAGAACACACTTGCATCCACATACCATGTGCATTCATGTGTGCATTCACATACAGTGTGCTTTGTGGGATCACAAGTTAGTATTTCTAGACTGAAGGGATTTTTTTTTGTTATGAGACACTGTGTAGCCAATCCTTAGTGCTGAACTAACAGTGGTGTCTTTTAAAGAAATGATGGTTCTTTTTTTTCCTTTCTCACAAAATACTCATGTGTCATCGAAACAGCTTGTACTTACAAAGTTCTAGTTCATCTATTATAATCTGTTCTGAGATTCATACATGGCCCCAGTGGAGCTGGTCTCCTGCCTGTGCCTCTGTGGACCAACCCCTCCTCAGGTCAACTCTTCTCTGATTCTCAAGCAGGATTTCTTATTTTAGCCTCTGTGAATGCCACAGGACTACATTTATAAGTTGTTGGATAGCAAACTGTCAACGTTTAAAGGAACATTTCCTAGGAAGGGATGAGTGATTGATGACACAGGTGGAGACCAAACTCATGGTCCATTTATCTTTAAACGGTTCACTTTTGCACAGGTGAATAAGTGTTTTTAGTTAATGTCAGACGTGCCATCTACCTCCCCACGTTCACAGTCCTCTATGTAAGAACTTGGGGGTGGGTAGGAAGATGACTACTTTTAAAGAAAAGGCTAAAAACTGCTTTCTAACATTTAGTTAGGGCATATAAAGAGACAAAGGGAAGAAAGAGGTCCTTGCTAGTCAATTGACTGCGGCTTGGATTCGGATCTAGACAGAATCCAAGATTGAAACCACTAGATTGCAAAGCTAGTCTATCTTGTCTGAGCTCTGGAAGGAGGGAAAATTTTAGGGAGAAGGGATTGCACCATATCCCACTTCCTTACTTGGAGAAGCTGAACTTGAGCTCATTGCAAGGAGGCAGTGTGGGTTTCTAGTTTATTGGAATCTATTTGTGAGTCTCAGACGGAGCTATGTAGACAGTTAGGGTTGGGTGAAGTGAAGTTTGCAAAGATGCTTATCAGGGTGGATCTTCTCTACAGTTCCTTAAATGCAGGTTTAGCTTACAGGAAATTAGAGAGAAATTCCAAAATAGCATCTCATTAACGCACAGAAGGATGCCTGAACATAGAGATTTTCTTTTCTATAGTTAGAATCCTGAGTCCCAAAGGGTCAATTAGCATTTAGCAAACATATCCTGAAGCAGTCACAGGCCAAAGCTGATGTATGTTTGATTTTCCACAGTCATGTTTGCAGACAGGTTGCTGAAGTGGTCATGGGGTTGAGTGCACACTCTTTAGAGGCTACTGTGATTGTGAGAAAGTTCCTGAAATGAGAAGTGTTAACAGCAGGTAATGCCATTCCTTGTGGAAAGAGTTCGGGACTCTGCGTTAAGTGATGAATGAGGGTGTCTGACCCACATCTGTTTTGCATTAGAATGGAACATTGCCCTGACATCCTCAGGAACATTTGTCAAGATTCCCTGGACAGAGCTTCTGTAAATTACATGGTGCGAATGTGTCAGGGTCAGATAAGAGGATATCATTAACTTCCCAAGTTTACTTAGGGCTCTGTCAGCCCACCGTAATATGCTACGGGCCAACAAATTTTCCTTGAGCTATTTTGTTATATTTTTCATTCATAGAAGGAAAAAATGTGTGCCTTTCCCCCCAATATTGAAGTGTTCCTTTCTTATAAATCATATTAATTATAGACATGGTCCCAAAGCATATTAAATGCAGGCATGCGTAAATGAATTAAAACATATGAGAATATTATGTCCAGGGTGGGTCTGACATGGTCCAGTATCTGTTGTGTTTAGCAAGCACACTTTTTCATCTAGGTAGACTGATTCTTCTTAGTGGAATGTATCTACTTATTGATGATTGGTAAACATGGCATGACAGTTCATCATTGTTTAGAAGGAAACTAGATACACACATATGCACACGTGTGTGTATGTACCTCTTGCACATTCTTTCTAGGCTATTTGCCTTTATAGTTTATTCATTAGTCCTTAAAGGAATTTGCATGGCTGAGAATGTAGCTCAGTGGCTGAGTGCTTGCCTAGCAAATCTGAGGCAGTTGGTTCAATCCCTAACCCAAGGCTTGATCCCAAGCCCTTCAAAGTCAAAACAACAACAACAGAACCAACAATAATAACAACCATAAAAACAATAAATAGTGCATGGCTGTCAACTTAATAACCTAGCTCTACTGAGAAAACAGGTACTGGAAATAACTCGGAAACTGGATGTGATTTCCGTGTTCAGTCTTGGGAGAGAAGTTAGAGTTTAGTGGGGACAGTTCTTATTGTGCACTTTGCAAATAACACTCGGAAGTCTGTGCAGCATGGAGCCACATGTGTCTGGCACTCCTTTTCCTTTTCACCCAGCATTAAACATCAATACTTGTAACACGTGAGTTAAAATTTAAGAAATAGGACCCCGGTAGCTAGGCAGCTTGCATGCTTCTCTCTCTGGTTATTTAAAAGTCCCTCTAGCCCTTTGCCTAACTCTCATGATGGGTGAGAAGGTCACCACACAGACCTCAAGAGAAACTCCTGCCTGTAGGCAACTTCCCTCTTTCTTACAGCTTTCAAACAGACAGGACCCCAAATCTAATTATTTAGATGCTAATCAGTTGCAGGATAATTCCTAAGGCATTGGAATCGGAAGATGTTTTCAGAGAAGTGTGCATCATTGAAAATTGAGGTTTTTCAACCTCAAAGGTATACTTGTTAAGATTTAACCATTAATGGACTCCAGGGATACCTGTGTTGGCAAAAGGCATTCAATAGACATTTGATTTTTTTTTGTTTGACTTTGGAAATAAATCACAACTAAAAATTGTATGGTCAGTAGGCTTTGGTGGGTAGGGTAGAAGGATTAACAAACTCGACAGCTGAACAACCCTGTGTATCATATACAACTAATTTTCCCGAAGTTTTTTTTAAAATTAACTAAATGTGTGGTGTTAAGTGCTAAATCTGAAGAACATCTGATTACTTGAGAACAAGAAGGAGAATGAAGACAGGAACATGGATTCCTCCTAAGGCGAAAAGAAGCGCCTAAGCATACCCTCTAATTTGCTTAGTCATTTTGATTTCTGATAAGCTCCGAGCAAAGCCATAATGTTTGTGCCAAGGCAAATATTTTCCAGACACATCGTTTTCAATGTAAATCTTAATTTGGCCCATAGTTGCTTTTTTTGTCTTTTATATTTAATCTTACAATAGGGAAATTAATTCAAGAGAAATGCGGCATGAATCAGTCGTAAAGAGTTGGTCTTTCCTGAGCCGTGTAATCTTCCAATCAAGATGTAAACAACCTATTCAGAAGCCCGAAACTTGAGAAGGAGCTGGAAGAGATCTTCAGAAAGTGTCTCTAATAAAGCGGGCGACTGCGAGAGTGGGCTGAGGAAGTGTGAGCGCCGAACTGCAAGCTTTCGCATTTGTTTTTAAAGGTCACCTGTAACACTGGCTGCAGGCAGAGCCCAGGCAGCCCTGCAGGGGCCGTTCCCAAATGTGCTCAGCACAGTATTTTGTTCAGATACCTTGATTAAGCGCTTTCTGTAGCTGTGCCTGTGGGATGGCTCAGAGTAAAGGTGTTTGCCACCAAGGCTCGTGACTTGAATTCGATCCCCAGGATGGACATGTGGGAAGGAGTTAGAACTGACTTCAGTTTGTCATCTGAACTTCATTGTCATGCTATGGCACATTCCCATCACCCCACGCCATACATGTGCACGTTCCTGCATGTACATGTGCACACACACACATAGATGTATTTGTATATATAGACTCCAGAACAGTCAGAGACCTTCATCTTTTCCCAACAGGACAGAACTTTTATTTAGGGAAATCCCTCTTCCTCCTTGTCAATGTCCTTCGCTTACCTGTCATTTCCTAAAAATGTGGTCAGCATCTGGGAGGCAGAATGGAGTAGCTTTGAAATTGTTTTCTTTGAAATTTATTTTTGAAAACAAAGCAAATGTGCTCCCCACATACCCATTTTTTAAAAAGCCAGCCTTGTAGTAGGCATAGACTATTAATGGTAAAAGGGAGGAGTACAGGGATTTTATTTTAGGCTTTGAACAATTCATTGCTGCAGGAAAGCAATGGGAGAAAGGCTGCTGATGTTCTTGGAGAGAGACTAGACTGTGTGGCGTTCCATGACTGTTGGGGGAGGGCTAAGAAGCCTATTTACTGACTTCTTGTGCATAAAGAGATGTTTCCATAGTTTCCTTTGAGCTGCATGAAGCATAAAATAGCTTTTAAAGAGACATACTTAAAAGTGTAACAGGACCCTTCCTCAGAGATTTGAGGTTTTTGAATTATGTCAAGGGAAAGTAATGCCGTTTCTATTGATATGCTCACCTCCCCCACAGATTTCTCTTTTAGCTTTTAAATGACAGGTTATTAAGACGGTGTGTTTGCATTCTTTAAAATATGAATTACTGAGACAGCCGGGCAGTGGTGGCACATGCCTTTAATCCTAGCACCTGGGAAGTAGAGGCAGGCAGATCATTGTGAGTTCAAGGTCAGCCTGGTCTACAGAGCAAGACCAGGACAGCCAAGGCTACACAAAGAAATTGTCTTGGTTGGAAAAACCAACACACCATCTTGTTGAGGCAGAACTAAGGCACCTTTTCAACCCCCACACCCCTGTGTCTAGACTGAGCAAGATATCTCTCCATAGAGAATGGGCTTCACTAAGTCAGTTTGTGCATTAGTGTTAGACCTTGAACCCACTGCCAGTGGCCTCATATGTTGTCCCAGTCACACCATTGTCACCTATATTAAGGCAGTGTAGCTCGGCCATGTGCAGGTTCCCTGTTTGTCAGATGTGAGTCAGTGATCTCTCACTAGCTCAGGTCAGCTGATTCTGTGGGTTTCCCCATCATGATCTTGACTCCTTTGTTCATATTAACCCTCCTCCCTCACTTTGATTGTACTCCGGGAGCTTGGCCCATTGGTTAGTTGTGGATTTCTGCATCTGCTTCCATCTGTTTCTGGAAGAGGGTTTCTAACAGTGGACTTCCTATGGGAGGCCTTACCCTCTCTGAGGAGCAGATGGGAGGTGTGGGGGTGGGAGTGGGGAGAGTGGGAGGGCACGAGGGAGGGAACTGGGATTGGAATGTATAAAAACAAAAACTTCTTAAAAAAAAAAAGGAAAAACCAACCAACCAACACACACACACACACACACACACACACACACACACTCGTGCGCGAATTGAGACAAATAACATTATAATTTATTAGTCTTTCTTCCTCTTTCCCCCTCTCTCTCTCCTCCCCCTCCTCTTGGTTTTCCTTCTTTTTGAGAACAGGTTCTTTAGGTAGTTTAGACTATTGTAATCTTGCAGTCTTCCTGCCTTCTGAGAGCTGAGATTGCAGTCTTCCTGCCTTCTGAGAGCTGAGATTTTAGGCCTATGTTACCACTCTCTGCTTTCCAGTCCTTAAGATATGAGGGTCACAGTGAAAATAAACATTTGTGTCATAATTCCACTCTATTGGGCTACATCAGGAAATGAAAGGGACTGGGGAAATTGGTTTCAAGTTTTTTTTCTTTCTTCCTTAACACCAGTCACAGGGCTGTGGGCTAAAGACTTTCCTAAGGGAGAAGCTGTTAATTTAGTCTTCGTGCGTTCGTTTAAGACAAGATCTCACTAGGTAGTGTTGGCTGTCCTGAAACACCCTATGTAGACCAGGCTGTTTTTGAACTCATAGAGATCTACTTGCCTCTTACTCCAGAGTATTGGGACTACAGGGGTGTGCTTCTCCACTCTGCAAAAACTTAGACTCTTAAAGGTCACCTATGCATTGTCTGGAATACAGCTCTATTTTCTCTATCTTCCAGTAGCTATCTCTCAAATTCTTAGAGTGAAATTTTGTTCTAATTTTTTTTCTAACACAAATGCTGCAAAAGGTTGCAGCATGAGTAGGATCATAAGCTGAATTTTTGGCTAATTATTGTTTCTCATTGTTTAAGACCAGATACACTTTTAATCCCAGCATATGGAAGACAGAGGCAGCTGGAGAGTTCAAGACCAACCTGGTCTACATCGTGAGCTCCAGGACAACTAGGCTATATGGAGAGATCCTGTCTCAAACAAACATACAAACAAACAGAAAAAGAAAAAAAGTCTCCCATTTTGTTTCCTTCCCCTTGGAAAAAAATTATTAGTTTCCTTCAAAGTTATGCAACAAGAAAGTTTATTACAGAAGTATATTTGTATAGTTCATGGAAACCCCACACTCCTCAGCTTTTGTATTGTGACTGTACCTAAATATCCCATATCTCCCTTCAAGTCACATATGGTGAACTGAATATTAAGAAAATATCTTCACGAAGCATACTATTCATTTAAAATTTAATTCCTTTTTACTCGATAACACTGGGTATTTTCTTTTCAGGAGTGATAGAGTCAAAATTGTCTTTCCCATGTGCTTATTTAACTTACCAGAGCTTATATACAGCACATAAACGCCCCTCCCCCATCCTTTCCCTTGTCACTACTCTTTCCTTAAGAAAAATCACATCTTCCCCTTGTTTGTTTGTCCTGTCTGCTCTTTTCCTCAGGCCAGCTCACGTACTTCTTGAGTTGAAGGCAGTGTACTCCTTGTTTCACATATTCTAGGCTGGCCTCAAAGTCGCTGTGTGGCAGAGACTGGCCTTAAACTCCCGATTCTTCTGCCTCCGCCTCCCAAGTGCCGGGATTACAGGCATGAGTCCACTACCTACACCCAGCTGAAGATTATATTTTAAAGACTTTAAAAATAGACACTCCTAATCTGGACTGAAATAAAGTATTTTGTAAATTAGTGAATCAACAAAAGTTGATAAACTTTCCAAGTACTCACTGTGAAATTGTCTATACAAGCTCAAAAAGGATGGAGGGAGGAGGGGGAGAGGAAGAAGAAGAGGAGAGGAGAGGAGGAAGATGAAGAAGAGGAGGATCCATAGAGGTAGTAAGCATCCAGGAGAAAACTTAAATACATTCCTAGTTACATTCAAAAAATTCAAGTGAAATGAACTCAACAGTGTTGGACAGGATCCCACTGGTGGCTGTGCCCTAGTGACTGTTTTCCTGAAGCTGCTGGCCTACTGATTTTTACTTCATGTTGTCAAGGTCACTTGCTTGCAATCCCTAATAAAGCTATTTTTGGCTACTTATGATTAAATTTTTGATTAGACTTTTTCTTTTTGCATATCTTGCCATATAGCTCCAACAAATTTTGATCCCTGGGATGGCTTTCAAAATTTGGACTTCCTGTGTTACTTTGCCTGCCTTCTAGTATGAGTTCCTATTAGTAGTTGAAAGGCAGGGATGGTATCTTGTGACCCACTGAAAGTGGATCCGTCTAAAATGTTATTAAGATCTTGTTTACTTCTAAGGTTATGCAAACTTGCCCCAAAGGAAGCTATGGGATCTTGTCCTCCAGTCTGAGTAAGAAAGCTTTACGGGGGTGCCTGACTAGCTTCCAACACCACTGTGATAGAGCCCTTAGATCCAGGAGTCCGTTGCCGGAATTGCCTGTCTGTAAATGTAACTTTGTGCTTAGCACAGAGGAACTGTGGTCTGGGTTTATTTCTGCAGGACCTTATGCAGTTGTGGGCTGCCTCACTTAAATACTTTTTTTTAGTAGGACTGATTTTCTTTGGGGAGGTGTTCTTCTGCAATTACTTTTTTGGGAAAAGTCACTTTCTCTCCTGTGGACATTTTCTAGTTTTGAATTATTTATCAACTGACATTCCATGAAGAAAGGCTTGGGAGGACCAGCGCATATGAGTTTGGGAGAAGCTTCGTGGGTCTGACCTGAGGGCTTTTGCTCTGTGGTTACTATTTGTTATAGTGTCTTCTTCTCTGGGGTCATTTACAACCCTAAAAACACCCCCTCTCCCCGTGTATCCTTTTCAACAATTCTTACATGTAAAATGTGAGTCTGAGAAGGAAGAAATGGGTAGATAATAGAAGCAAGCCCTTGTAGGATCGTTTGATCTGCTTTGACTTTTTGAGACAAGGTCACGAGTTATAGCACAGGTCAGCCTCCAGCTCAAGGCAACTCTTTTGCCTTAGCTGCTGAGTGCTTGCATTGTAGACCTTGGCCACCATGTCTGCCTGCTTGAAGAATCTTTGGCTTCCAAGCAGTGTGAGGGTGGGAAGGTGTGTCACAAATCAAAGAGGAAAAGTGAGATTGTGTGGTGAGCATAATGAAGGAAGCATAAGGGAACCCTGGAGAGGGGGAATGATCTCTAGGTGATGATTGATGGACCAAAGAGAAGCTATTCTGAGAGGGAAATGTTGAAAAATCACATGGACATTTCAGGGTACATGCCCAAAAACTTGACAGATTCATTACTTTTTTTGTTTTTTACAGAGGTCAATCTCAAGGATTTCTCTCTGTCAGGCAAGCACTTTACCACAGAGTTACATCTCCAGTCCCATCTTTTAATTTACACATACACACATATAGATGCATACACCTATACACATTATAAATATGCACACATATACACATGAACACATGCAATATATACACACACACATATACATACATATACACACATGAACACGTACATAAAAGTATACAATTGTGCACACATGTATACATATACATAGACACATGTACACACATATACATATATACATGTACAGGTACACGTATGTGCATACACATACACTCACATATGTACAAGTGACTTTTTAATTGCTTGCCTGGGATTGTAACTGTGTGGTAGAATGCTTGCTTAGCATGTATAAGTCCCTGAGTCCAATCTCCAGAAACACATGCGCACATATGTACACATGCAAGCGCATGTACACACACACACACATACACACACACACACACAATCACTTGGGTGTCCAGATGTACTATATTAGGAGTTTTTCTGTGTAGACTGATATAATGTCTCCCTCTCTGTGTCACTTCTTTACTTTTCTTTGAAATTCCAGTCTGATGTTATCACAGCGGACATGGTGTAATATCTCCTTTTCTGTCTTCCTCCTCTCCTTCTTCCTTTTCCTTCTCCCTCCCCTTCCTTTTTCTGAAACTACAGTCAGATGTTATCTTTGAGGTGAGGTCATGTGGCTGCCACTTTGAATAGAGGTCAAAGTGCTCAGAACACTCCTCAGCGGATCTGTAAAGACATAAAAGTTGCCCTTTCAAGACCTTTCGATGGTTCTGGGCTGCCATCTGTTTCTGCCCACACTTTAACTTCTTCCAATCTGCCTGTTATTGCAGGTAATGGGACTTCTGACCAACCACGGTGGGGTACCGCACCAGCCTCAGACCGACTATGCTCTCTCCCCTCTCACTGGGGGCCTGGAACCCACGACCACGGTGTCAGCCAGCTGCAGTCAGAGACTGGAACATATGAAGAATGTGGACAGCCTGCCCACATCTCAGCCCTATTGTCCCCCCACCTATAGCACCACAGGCTACAGTATGGACCCTGTCACAGGCTACCAGTATGGGCAGTATGGACAAAGTAAGCCTTGGACGTTCTAGGGGGTAGTTCCTCCTGGAAGGGAGAGAGATCACTCTTGTCTTCGGAAGGGGACTGAAGGCATGAGTAAGCCTTTCATCCCAGCATCAGATTTGTGGCAAAGCCAGCTGACTGCTACAGCTCAGGCTCCCTTGTGTAATTATTTTCTTAACTGATGTCAATAACATCTTGCAGTTATTAATTGCTGGGACGTAAAGCCGGATTGTCAGTAGGTAAAACACAGAGGTTGGCCAAAATGAAATAACCTCTGGCATTAGAAACACATGTTCTTAATGAGGTCAGCGCCAGGATCGTATGGGGATAAGCCCGGGACACAGAGTTGTGTCAAACTTGTCTCAGGAATAAAAATATTAGTCTCGATCCTTTGATACCGTGGTATTAAATATGACATTGTCAGCCTGTAGCTGATCTTGCCCCTAACTGTGAATTGTCCCAGCATGACCTAAAAAGCTGCGTGTGTTTCCTTACAGGTGCCTTTCATTATCTCAAGCCAGATATTGCGTAAGTGAACTGTCCACTTGGAGCTAAACTGGCCCTGTTTCCGGCCTCCACAGACTAGACATGAAGAATCTTCTCAGAAACAAAACAAAACAAAACAAAACAAAAAAACAAACAAAAATAAATAAATAAAATAAAAAATCAGCCTTTGGGGGAGGTGGAGACAAAAGAAAACAATGGATTTTCTTTCTCCAGTAGTTGGTTTCAGATTCTTTGAACTAATTGGACAAAGGCAGTGGAGATGAGGAAGACCCACAGCTATAAAACGTACCATTTTAAGGCAGTGATGTAACCTGGCTACATATCAAAATGTCCCCAACTCTTTGTTATTGATCAAGAAGCTAAAACATTGCATTTGTGTGTGTGTGTGTGAGAGAGAGAGAGTGTGTGGTGTGTGCACATGAGAGAGAGACAGAGAGAGATGTCCCCATATATCACAACTGAATTCTTGAAATTGAACAGGTTTGATGTCCAAGGCTGCCCAAGTTTATCACATTCACACTGCTTTCGTAATGAATTGGGAATGGAGGAATCCTTGACTTTGACACACTGGAACCTGATATGAAAATCAACACCACCATTTCATAGGAAGCCAGACTAGATGTGAAGGATCTCCCCAATAAATTATTACCATACCCTCGTTTGTAACTTAGTTGTCAATCAATGTCCCAGATATGCCTTGTAAAAGGATGTGGGATGAGGAGGAAAATCGTGTTTTCTGCTGTGGGGATGGATGGATGGTGTTTCCTTCCCAAGACACATTCATTTGGAAGCCAGTCTGGGTGGGGGGAAGGGCATGATGGAGAAGAAGTGTCATCGCCTATCACCTCTCTGCTTCTCAGCGTGCAATACTGTGTACCTCACCGATGCTTTGGCCATGGCCAAGGTGATAGTAATGAAATAAGAACTATATTTTTGCAGGCGTTTTTATTTTTGCAGCCTGTAACTCATCATGGTAGAATGCAGTGATTACTTGTTCATTGCCAAATCACCAGTGCCCTGACCTGCTTGCTCCTTTTGCTCAGAGACCACGCCCAAGATTTATGCTTTCTACAGTGATGCCGTTTACATTCGCCTCTTTTCTACGAAAGGCAGGGCGAGAACAGAAATGTCCACGTGGCTCTCTTGTACTTTTAAATTATACAATGATACCTAATATTAAAGGATGATAGGGAACAGAGGTTTACATACATTTACGGGGTGACAGTTAGGATGTCAATAAATCTGTATTTTGAAATGTTAAGAGGAAAAAGGTGGGAGGTGCTGTTATTTATTTCTTTCTGTTCCTGGAACCATGAATGAGATAGGCACAAATACATTCCCTTTAGACTTAAGAACAATGAGGTAGTTCATTAGTGGGACTAGACATAGACCTGAGCTATTTTATATGTTGGGCGAGGGTGATGGAACAGGAGACATAGTATCTTTGTGTTGCAGCCCCAGCCAACAATGATGTGTTGTAAAAATGTCTTTCATGTAAAAAGTGCAGTAAATATTTACTATTTATAATGAATAAACAGTTAATGAAAATGTGTCCCCAATTTTTTTGAAACTGGTGACTGTAGAACAAATCAGAAAGATGCCCAAGGGGAACACCTCCTGCTGGTCCCTTGTTAACAGGACTGTGACACAGACAAAAAAGTTATATATAGACACAAGATGCCGTTGTAAACAAAAGACTTTTAGCAGCTCCTTTTATCCTTGGAAGAAATTGGCACTGCTCGTTTCTTTTATTGTTTTCCTTTCTGTCTCCTTCCATGGTATTTCCCACTTCTCCTCCCTTCCTCCCTCCTTCCCACATTTATGCCATGAGAGTCTAGATATGTCAGCCATAACTAGACATTGCTATTGTGACAGCACAAAGTGATGAGGCAGAGGGGTGAATGTGTTGTTTCAATACATCCTGACAATTATTATTATGAGGGAGTTAATCACAACATCCATGGAAGCTCTTATATTGAATTATTCCTCCCAATGTCTCATGTAATGCCATTTCACATGTGCAACAGCCATATATGGCCAGAAATTGCTGGATTGGGTAACATTGCTGTAGAACATTCTGCAAATTTCCTGCAGAGAGAGTTCTGTCGGTCAGCTGACCTAAAGCAAGTAGGATTTCAAGCATCCCAAAGATTTGATATACAGTGGGTAAAAATTTCCAAATTAAAAAAAATCCCTATTCTCTTTTTAGCTTCCACTTGTCCTTTTGATACACCGTGTTGTTCTTTTTTTCCTGACAGTTATCTTTTCAAAAAATAATGAAGTCGTAGGGAAGGATGATAATTGTCACTGAATGCTTAACTTTGATCAGTTCTCACAGAAATTCTGTGAGGTAGACGCCATTAGCCCTACTTACAGATGAGTGGATTCATGCCCAGAGTTGTTAAATAGTTGGGCCACACCACATGTAAGACCAGCAGACACAGAGCTCAGTGACTACCAAACATTGTGGTGAAAGCTCTATAATTTTACTTCGCCAAATGCAGCCTCAAATGCCCATTTCATTATGTCAACCTATTCTTGTGCCAAACCCAAGTTGAAAACAGGCATCAAAAAAAGTAATTCATTCTCAATGCACAAAAAAACGTGCTGCCAGGACTCGGATTTCACAACAGAAGCTGCCCTTCCCGGAGCCCTTTGCTTTCTGCCTCTCAACCTTAGGACCTGCCTTGTGGGGTCTGGCTGTCTTTCTGATATCTTTCTTTATGCCCTTCTCTTATTTCTGGATGTCTCCGAAGCTATTGCTCTGCTGGCGGCTCTCATGTTCAAAGTTGCTATAGATCTTTCTTCCCCTCATTTTTATTTTCATCTACTCAATCTCCCGGAAAATGAACACCTGACTTCTCCCCTGGGCTGGAGTCTCTACTCTTATCTTCTGGGACCAGAGACAGAGAGGACTCTGAACCCTTGACATTTAACCAAGCTTGACCCTGCTTATCTGTGACATTCCCTCTTGATCATGATATCATTCACATGCATTTGAAGGCTAAGAATGAAAACTACAAATCAGAATTAAAGATTGTGAAATTGTAGTCATCCTGTGATCATCCATAAGCAGCTTCACTAGTAATAGGCATCATATTTCACAAATATATTCTTCTTCTAATTAATTCAATTTGGAGGTACACACACACACACAGACACATTGAAGCACAATCGAAAGGAATGCTTATTTATACTGGCATACAGAAGCAAGGTAATGGACAAGGCCACTGGTTCATGGTTGTGAGTTTATAAGTGGAGGAGAGGATGGGTGAATGAGTGATCTGTGTGGACCAGGCATGGAAGAATCTGTTCTCACATTGCATCACTTAGAGTCAAAATTAGTTCATAGAACCAGAAACAGGGTTTCTATAGAAGGAAACTGACTCTGGGGATAAAGAATTGGGCCTCAGTTATTCCAAGTGAATGTTTTTTTGGTGTGCAACCACTCATGATTAAACAGAGCTAACGTTACACAAGAAACAGCACTAGTGCCAGGAGGCAGGACTTTTGATAGACTCTGGCTGTGGACAAGCATTGATGTCCGTGAAGGTTAGCACTGGATGAGAAGTGTGAGGGAGATGGGAGAGATAGGGTTTGCCTGGTGCTTCTCACTGAACAGTGGGGATCTAAACCACACTTACCTTTTCCATGAGCACTCTCAGTATTGCTGAACACTGCATCTCAGGAGCTCAGCACCAAGTCTCACCCATAATAGTCACCCAAACCCACTTGCTGAATAAATAAGTGAAGAATGAAGAGTGACTCTCCTGTTCTTTTCTACTTGATCTTCAGCCAAGGGGAAATTTGGCTCATGCAGGATCAACAGCTCAAGGATGGATTGGTACAAAGATCAAGGGAAGAAGTGGGAGACAGGGCACTAATGAGTCAGTAGATGCTCTGTTATAGCATTTCTGATGGACATTGAGGGTACTAGGAGGAAATTTGTTGGCTTTACCACCGAGAAGCTTAGAATTTAAGTGGAAAAATTCAATTGGCTCAGTTGGTTTATTGTTTAGACAAGTGGTTCTATTCGGACTGAGTGGTATAGTAATCTGTGGAATTGAAAGAAACACACACACACACACACACGCGTGGAAGGAGAGAGAGACACACACACACACACAGAGACAGAGAGAGAGACACACACAGAGAGAGACACACACAGAGAGCTACCCATAGGTTCATCTTTGACTACAGTGAAGCCTTGAAGCCTCACCCACATCTGACCAGGTACATTTACCCTGGCACACCTGATATGGTAAAGTCACTTTGGAATATGAAGACACATGAATCTTACCTTCTTCATTTCTCCTCTTAAGTCAGAAAGCATGATCTGGAGATTCAAATGGTCAGGATGGTGCCTGAGATGTGTGGTAGAGTTAGATGGCCGAGGGAGCCAATCTTTCACACCACAGCCTTTTCAGCAAGAAGCTTACAAAGCTTATTCCTTAGATACGAGTCCTGCTTGGCTTCTTTTCCATGAGGTGTAGGGGTATCTGGTTCACGAGATTCTTGTGACTCCATGGTATTCTGGAGAGCTCTGAGTACACAATTGTTGTGTTAACCTGGCTCCCCAACCCCATGTAGCCCATGGCTCATACAATGCCTGAGCCTCCCGAAGGATCCTGCCCATGCTGGGTCATTTTACTAGTTGAGTGCTATGGGAGACAGACAGTGGCTTCTATTTCCCAATTATTGATCAATATGCTGTGTATTTACTGAGCTCCTAATCAATGCTGGGAGGTGGGGCTTCAATACAAAAAAGACAGTTCCTGCTGTCAGAAGATTCCAGGGTAGAATGAGCCAGGTCATTAAGAGGGACTCACATGGAAGGGGAAATAGTTAAGATCTCCTGGGTAAACTTGGAGGAGAGAATAGAAGAAAGGGGATGGGGGATGGGGACATGAGGGACTGAGAAGACCAAGTTGAGGGAGGGATGGAGGGGGAGAGCAATGAAAGAGATATCTTGATAGAGGAAGCCATTATGGGGTTAGGAAGAAATCTGGTGCTAGAGAAATTCCCAGGAATCCACAAGGATGACTCCAGTTAAGACTCCTAGCAATAGTGGAGAGGGTACCTGAAGGGGCCTTCCCCTTTAATCAGATTAGTGACGACCCTAATCGTCATCACAGAACCTACATCCAGTAACTGATGGAAGCAGATTCAGTGACCCACAGCCAAGCACTGGGCTGAGCTCTTGGAGCCTGGTTGAAGAGAGGGAGGAGGAATCATATGAACAAGGGTGGGGAGGTCAAGATCATAATGAGGAAACCACAGAGACAGTTGACCTGAGCTAATGGGCGCTCATGGATTATGGACTGATAGTTGGGGAACCTGCATGGAACCAAACTAGGCCCTCTGAATGTGGGTGATAGCTATGTGGTGTGATCTGTTAGTGGGGGGCCTGGCAGTCGGACCAGGACCTATCTCGGGTATATTAACTGGCTTTTTGGAGCCCATCCCTACGGTGGGATACCTTGCTCAGCCTTGATGGAGGGTCCTGCCTCAATGTGGTATGCCAGACTTTGTTGACTCCCCAAAGAAGGAAGACCTTACCTCCTCTGAAGAGTGGACAGGGGTGGGAAGGGGGAAAGTGGGGGGGGACAGGAGAAGGGGAGGGAAGGGAAACTGGAGTTAGTATGTAAAATGAAAAAAATTATAAAAAAGTAAGCCAGATTAGTCAAAGTAATTGGGACACAAAGTAATACATGAGCAATAGCTTATATGGGGAACCAAGGGGAAACTAAAACTCCACCAGACACTGGAATGCTTTTCAGAGAAACTGTTCTTGAGGCTGGATCTCTAAGAGTAAATCAGAAAGGACTTGGGCAGGTGCAGTGACAAAGGACAGGATCTGTTTTTACATCCAGCCAGCTTCTGCATCTCCAGACAAAGAAAACCAGGGAAATCAGACAGGGGCTGAGCCTTCCATACTCGCTAGGAAGGGGAGTCTATAGCCAGAGTGCTGTGAAAATCCATAGTGGCTCAGACTCTTAGGATCTCAGATAAGGTAAGGTGGGGTGCCTCTTTCCTAATGAATCTACTTTGATCCAAAGGGCAGACAGTGATACAGGAGGAAGGAACATATATGTGTGTGCTATCATTATCGCCATCCTAAGATGAGATGTAACACTGACTCATCATGGACCAGCTGCACTTTCATTGATGAGGAACTCTGCTGGAGCTTTCCAAGCTGCACCCTGTCACCCCTGGCATTTGCTTGCAACAATGCAATGTCCTTCCTCACCTCTTGCTCCAGGTTGATCAACATAAGCCATCCTTACCAATTATCTAGTTGTGGAGACTTGCCTGTCAGCCTTTATACTCAATACTCAATCTTGCCGAGTTAAGATAAAGTTTTCTTTCTTTCTTTCTTTCTTTCTTTCTTTCTTTCTTTCTTTCTTTCTTTCTTTCTTTCTTTCTTTCTTTCTTTCTTTCTTTCCTTCCTTCCTTCCTTCTCTCCTTCCTTCCTTTATCTTTATTTTTTTTGAAGTACAACTTTACATTTTCTTTTGGAACAAACTGTACCTGTCTTCACTGCTCATGCATGCTAGCAGTCTCTAGCTTGTATAATAGGAAAGGAAACTCAAGGGCATATAGTTGTATATAGATATGACAAGAAGCAGTTTTGGATATTGAAAGCTTTCTTTTTTTCCTTAGGTGTTTTATATTTCAGATTATATTAACTTGGAAGATGTCAATCCCATGTGTATGGGCTTGAAAGCATAGACTTCCATGGAAGAGTAGATATCTGCTCATGGGGGTCAATCCATTTTTAGAAACACAGGTTCAAGTTGAGAGTCCCTGAAGAAGCAGTTGATCCTGGGAACTATTAGTCAGGGTTCCATTTAAAAAAAATACAGATTCTGGCAAAAAAAAAAAAACCACCACACACTAAAACAAAACAAACTTGAATTGAGCATCTCAATATATAGGTTATTCACAAATGTGGAGGGTACAGGGGAACCACAAAAGGTTGTATAGCAACCTGGTCACAATAGGAGAGTGACTGTCCCTAGGGAGGGTGAGCAAGGGAGGGAGGGATGCAGAGACGGGTGGATGGATGGAGAGTCGTCCCTAAAGGAGGAATGCAGACATCTCAAGGAGGCCTCAAGAAGAGGGATTCAGGGGCTGAAGAGAGGGCTCAGCAGTTGAGAGCACTGGCTACTCTTCTAGAGGTTCTGGGTTCAGTTTCCAGCACCCATAACCGTCAACAACTATAGACTCATGGGATCTGATGCCCTCTTCTGGTGTGCAGAACTACATGCAGACAAAACATCCATATACATAAATACTTCTAAAAAAAAACTGTTCACAACATTAAAAAGAAGAAGAGGAGGAGGAAGAGGATGGGGAAGGATGTAGGGGAAAGAAATTCCCACCCAAAGTTTCCTGCCCTCTTTTGCTAGGGTCTTTATTGGTGGGGTCTGATCAGAAGTAGAAGGCATCGGAATCAAACATTTTATCCCACATCAGTATCCCACATGGAGAGCAGGAAAGGATAGGGAAGGGGTCTGGTCTCAGGGTTGAAGTCTTCTGTTTTGCAATCTGAATGTGTTTGCTCCTCTTTCTCCTAATCCTTTCATATTCAATTTTATTATGGAATTGTCAAGTTGCCGGACTTATTTCTTCAATGGGATAAAATTGTTGCCGTTTATGTTTGGCTATTGTGCAGCCCATGTGTAATTCTTTAAAACTTATTATTTATTTGTTCTTTTGATTAGCATATGAAATATTCAGGTTTAGGTTTCATTATGGGATTTTCAAACACTGCTTTTAGATGGTCCTCCTCCCCACTTCTCCCATCCCCTTGCCTCCCATACCCTCCAACTATGTAGCCTCTGTTCCATTTTCATGTTCATATTACATGTTTTCTATTACCCTCCACTGCTTATGGTCCCATTTCTATTTCCATGACCCATAGAACCACAATCACACCCACAAACATATATAAACATTAAAAGGCAGGATATGCCTATGACAGAGAGCCCCAGACATGGCACAGTATACCTTCAGTATAGTAGATGTGTTTGTTTTCAGTTGCAATCCATCTAAACACGAAGTTCTGTACTCTGTGCTTTAGTTATTAAGGCTTTCTGATACTGTGATATAAATGGTATCTTAACATATAAATGGTATCTTGACAAAAGCACAAAAGGCATTTATTTAGGACTTGGTTAATTCACTACATCTGTTTTAGGTTCTGGATGTTGGAGAGAGAGAGAAAAAATTACATCATGTATCATAGTTCCTATATTCAAACAGCTCTGATCTATGGACGGATTTATAATATAATTTGTAAGACCACTTGATGAAAGCTAAATTTTAGTTTACTTTTGTACTAACAACGAAGAAAGGACTCATTAGAAAATTAACAGTGAAACATTATATAGAAAATACTGAGCCTGTTTAACAAAATCAGGTTTGCAAAAATCACAAAAACAGTCACTAATAAATGAAGTTACATAATAATTGTAATTATTTCAGACGAGTCTGTATCTGTCTATAAGGGCATTCAGACATTTCTATTTACCAATACAACCCTCATTGGTAGCTTAAATTACTTTATATTTGATAACAATAAGGCTTTTTTCTTTATAAAAGCTCCATAAATTTGATTTTATTTCAATAATAAGAAAGCAACGACCACAATCTGTCATTGCAGCTTAGGTGTAGAATCCAGCATAAGAAAGAATGAAGTAGGGAATGCCTGATACATGTGCAAGGCAACCTGACCTACTAGAAAGTTCCAATCCAGTCAGTTCTACACAGTGGGACCCTGTCTCAGAAACGCCAGGACTAAAACTAAAAAACAAACAAACAAACAAAAAACCACAAAAAGCTTCCAAAGATGATAGTCTTATTTTGAAGAAAGCTTAACAAATGTTATTCTACTTGTGTTAGGGACACTGAAAGGTTTTTTTTTCATTCTTTAGCAAAATATACTCATGAGCTTTTAGAAGTGTGTGTGTGTGCATGTTGTGGATGTGCATGCATGTGTACCTGCACATGTGTGCAGAATCTAGAGATTAATGTTTTCTTCAGTAACTCTCCACTTTAGAGATATGGTCTCTCTTTATAGTCATGGTCTCTCACTGAATCTGGAGTTCACGGCTTGGCTAGACTGGTTGGCCAGGGATCTACTTGTGTCTGTCACTCCAGTGCTAGGATTACAGACATGCACTACCTCACTTAGCTTTTTAGTGGGTTCTGGGAAGTTGAACTTGGCCCTTGCACAGTGAGTATTTTACCTACTGATTCATCTTCCCAACTCACACTTCAAATGTTTTGCTTTTTATGAAAAAAATGTAGAAAGAAGCAAAATTGCTACTTATGACTGTTCTTACATCACAGTATCATTTCTTTATGTGCCCACTATAATTTTTAATAGTTTTGGTTACTTTCATTATTTAGTATAAATTAATAGGCTTCTATGTGTCCTGTTTCTTCCATTTGCTCAAAACTGTGGTCTTCTCACAAAGTCCAAAACAGGAAACAGTAATTTCTTAAACACCAAACCTAGCATGTGCACAAGAGTGCACACACACACACACACACACACACACACACACACACCCTGCCACACGTGTATAAATGAGTATTTTGTTTAAGCTCCCATTTCAAACATTTCTTTCTTTCTTTCTTTGCCTTTATTCTCACATTGAATGCTAGAAATGGTATCCTGTGGTTTAGCACAATGATTCCACAGGTATTTTCATATTGGTGGACTCTTTAGAAAACCAGGTTTCAGTTAGACTGTATCTCTAGTCAGCTCTAACTTTTATTGTTTATTGTTGCCAGAACTTTCCTTGCTTATTATGTTCATAAAAGAAACTGGCTTTCTGAGTTTCATGAGGCATTGTGTACCATTACTTACTGTTTTAAGAGGACAACTTACTGTTGGTTTTTAGGATAGTTTCAGCTAGCTGGGATTGCTCAGTCTGAACATTACCCATAGCCCCACTTTAACTGTAGAAGAGGGAATGGGGAAGCGGGTAGGGATGGAGGTAAGCCATGATGATGGTAGAAAGGGATGTCCAAATTGCACTGAAATCACTGACAAATTGGCATCAGTTGTCCATTTGACACAGTGGTGGGGATGCTGTGATGGAGATATTTGCAGATGTCAACATTTACCCCTTATACCAAGGGATTCCTCAGCACTGTCTACTGTGTTACAGGTTCACACACCAGTTCAACATCTATAATTAGGAATGACATCTTCTTGGAGTTTCAATATCATTTGATTTCTAATTAAATGTGAACCCTAAGAGTCCATGACGTAGTTAGTGGTTCAGGGATGATCCTTTCCTTTCAGTGAGTGAATGACAGAATAATGAACATACATGTAAGTTAATATTTAAACGCCACCTCGACAGTTCCTGAGTCTGAACTAGAGACCGTGATCCAAAAATGTATGGAAACATGTTGGATGGTGATAGGTGAGATGCCACAAGCTTCTTATGCTGAGAGTACTGCACCAGGTGGTTATTCCATTGTAAATGTGAAGGCTTTGCCACCGAAGCATTCTAAGGAGGTAGCAGATTCAGGATTAGGAAATGACTCCGATCTTGTGCTTCAGCTGTAAAATGCTTCTGATGAGCTCATGTGTTTGACTCCTCGGTCCCCAGCTGATGGATCTGTTTTGGGGGATTGTGGAGCCTTCAGGAAGTGTATCTCACTGGAGGAAGGAGAGAAGACCCATGGATTACAACCCAGTCCCTCTACTTCTTATTCTGTGGAGATAGAGTTGAACCCAGATCCTCTGGAAGAAGAGCCAGAGTTCTTAACCACTGAGCAATCTCTGCAACTCCCATAATAACAATATAATGCACTTCTATAAATAATAATTCCTTCATGCTGCTGAAGGAGCTGTATATATGATTTCCATACCTTCACAGCAACTCAGACATGTAGCAATACTGAAACATCCTAGAGGACTCCTAAAGCCACACGACAAGCTTTGATGGTTCAGAAGATGGAATCTCACAAGCTCCCACTGTCTTAAAGACATATCTTCCTAGCTCCTGTGTTTTTCACCTTCCCTATTCTTTCATACATTATAGCTAAAAAAAAATAACAAACAGAATGAAAGTTAGAGCAGTGAGTGAGATTGGTGTTCCCTGGTCTACAGGACATAGGTGCCTTTAATGGGGAATTGAAGTCACTATGGAGAGTGCAGTCAGTGGGTTTAACTGAAGTCAGAATGAAGTCAGTCAGAGAGTCAAGGCAGGAAATGATTGGAGCAGTTTAAAGGAAGACAAAGAGGGCTCAGACAAGTACCACAGGGCAAGAAAAAGGACTTGTGAGATACTTGGAAGTAAGCTGATGGGCATCAGTGTTGATGGACTGGCTGTGCAGAGCGAGGGCAAAGAGAAACACAGAGTAGTTTTCAGGGTTCTCACTTGGGCGGTGGACTTGGTGGAGAATTTCCTAATCACGTTATACAAAATAGATGAGAAAGTAGATAGAGTGAGGGCATTGTTCTCTTTGTGGCATTATGTAGAGATTTTGAAGCAACTTGGGGATTCCCCAGGGAAGTGGTATAATAATAGTGATGAGATAAACATAGCTGAGTGTTTATCTCATATCTAATGAGAGATATCTAATGCTTGGCCTAAGAGATCTGGTTGTCAGTCAGAAGACTGGAGAAACAAAGCAGGTATTTACAGACTCTTGGAACATGGCAGAGACTTTATCCATATTCTAAGGGAGAAGGGGATGGTTTGATGCACAGATGATGGCTGTGGCATGAACTGTGTCATTCAAAAAGGCATGAACAAATTCTATTTCCTGATATTTGCAACTGTGACCCTGCCGTGGAAAGAATCTTTATAAATGTCACTAAGATGTTTTGGCAGCAGTCTTGGTTTCTGGCTTCTGAAGCTAGAGTGGATAAAGACAGCTACAAACGAATAAGGGATGAGCCTGTGGCTAGCATTGCTGAATGATGGAAGAAATAGAGTACAAAGAGAGAAAAATGGGATCTGCTTGATGGATCAAGGAAGATTTACAAGGAAGGAGAAGAAAGGAGCCTAGGAAACAGATTTCCCAGGAAGAGGGCATAGCATACTTGGTGGCTGGATTTGAGATGCAGTTTTGCTTGTTTGAGATACTGAACTTAGGACCTTGTTTCTGGTCTGTTTGAAATTGGCCAAGCTGTGTTATGCTAGGTTTCCCTGGAGGCCACAGTCTGGAGCTTGATTTTATGTGAGATGGGAAATTGATGGCTTCCAAGTAGAAGAGAGGCATCTGTCTTCCATCCTTCATAGATGATAGCACTAGGGGGATTGGAAATACCAGGCAGTTGGCTCTAGGAGACTTGACCTGCATGTGTTGGCTCTAGAATCAGTCAGACATGGGTTTGTTCTCTGGTTTATCTGTTGTTAATTGACATATTCTGCTAGCCAGTAACTTCTCTGAGCTGCCACTTTTCAAATCAAGTAGAAACTGAGAGAGTAATCTCATCTTCTAGGATGATAAAATTAATTGGGATAATTTGAAGTGTTTCAAAAGAGTTTTAGAACATTTAGTGAGACTCTCAAAAGAAGTTGATTTTTCTTTCCTTATTCATTGTTTATTCATCTCAATCATAGTTTCTCCTCCCTCTTCTCCTTCTATTCCCTCCACCCACCCCCTCTCTGTCCTTCCCTCTCAATCCATTCCTCCTCTGTTTCTGTTCAGAACGAGGGTAAGCCTCCCATGGGTGTCAACCAAGCAGATACCATGCTCCTTAATGAGGAATAGTATGAAGCATCGAGGCCAATATTCTGGTGACAACAAGAGAAAACAAGATTTCTTGACATTCACTCATAAATGGCAAACTTACTTTTTCATAATAATGAAATATTAAAATTGGAAAACATACAAATCTAGAAATATGAAACAAATTCTTAAGAAAGAGCTATGACCCATACAGAACTGCTGAAATTCTGTTTTTTTTTCCCCTTCGTTACACGTGGGATAGGGTTGTCTGACTTTACCTACTTGTTAGGATGCTAAAAGGAAACAAAGCCCTGTTTGTGGGATGTTTTAAAACAGGAACTAAATACTGGTATCCTCCTTCGGAATGGCTAGCCATTCAAATTCTCAAACCTGTTACTATATTAGGGAAGGGGAACAAAGTCACATTTATCAGTAGAAGTTACACATCTTAAGAAATGCTGCCTTAAGCTGGGTGGTGGTGGCATATACCTTTAGTCCCAGCACTTGGGAGACAGATGTAGGTGGGTCTCTGTGAGTTCGAGGCCAACCTGGTCTACAGAGCTGCACAGAGAACCCCTGTCTCAGAAAAAGGAAAAGAAAAGAAAAAGAAAAAGAAACCCTTCCTTAGAATGAAATACTCTCTGTGCTAAATCATCACTTGTGGAGAGTGTGGACTAAGGCAATCTATTAACGTCGGGCTCTGTCATTATCCATTTGAATAGGTACTGGCTTCTTCTTGTGTAAGTAGTTCAGAGTGGGTTTCTGAAGATGTTCAGGCATGGAAGGAGTTGGCATAGCATCGTGTAAAGCTACAGAGTCCAAATGACTGATATCATCCCACAGGAAATCAACATCTGGACATCTGTGTTCCAGTCTTTGGAAATGCATTATCCAGTTTCTCAGTCTGTGTCACGAATAGGAAAGACGTTCAGAGAAGACACATCCCACTTGACCTTTGCTGAATGTTTTAATAAAGTTAGCTTCATACAGAGCTATGAACCAGCAACTGCTGATAAAACAGGCTTGGGGCTTGTCTCTTTCAGATCCTCTGTCCTTTGCAAGGGCTTCACAGACTTATTAACTCTTTCATGTTCTCATAATTGGTGGCATTAGGCCCTGGGGCCATATTGGCAGCTCGGGAATTGGGATCTGTTACAATGAAGATCCTAAATTTCCTAGGTTTCCATCCCCTTTCAGCGCGCGTCTTGATATCTTTGTCTGTATAATTAGGCAAATGTGTTTTCAATTGCTTTTATGTGTGCACACATTTCACCCCTTTTACTGTTATCTTGATGGATGTTTTATGGGATAACTTTTCAATTGGGGGGCCTCCTCTACTTACAGAGGTGCCAACTTTTGCTTCTGCATCCACTTAGGCCTCTATCGTTTCCATCTGCAGGTGTAACTGAATATGACCCTCCGCTTTCGGGAGGAAGCCTGGGCCTCCTGGGTTTTCTGAGAACTTTATTATCCTACCCTTTCACCCACGGTTACTTATTCTTTCGTGGTGTTATTCTGATTTAAAATGAAATATAGATCTATTTGCAACAATTTGGAGACTACAGGAACGTTTCAAGAAACTTCTTTGTGGTTTTAGAGCCAGTAGGAGAGCCGCCATCATCTGCTGCAGTGACTTCTTCCCAGAGGCCTCTCTGGCCCTCCAGGCCCATCATGCATCTGGCTCTTCCCAGCCATATCATGACACTCGGATTGTGTGGGAGTGCTGCATCCTTACTTGTTATAATCTTACTAATTTATTGGCTTATGGGAGAGTAAGATCTCATCTGACACGTTTTTAAAAAGTATTTATTTTTAATGTGTGCATGTATATGTATATGAGTGTGTCTGAATGTCTATGTACTTAATGTGCACCACATGCTTTCAAGAGCCCGCAGAGGTCAGAAGAGAGCATCAGATCACCTAAAACTGGAGTTACAGGAGGTTGTAAGTTGCCTTGTGGATTGGGACATGAACCTGGATCTTCTACAAGAACAGTAAGTGCTCTTAGCCATGGAGACATTCTCTCCAGCTCCTTGTCTATCATATTTAATAGTACTTCCTCTGTATTTATAATGGCAGAGGACATATTAGGTGCTCGGTCACTACTTGCTTAATGAATAAATACGTTTATCATTTTAAAGCACATTAAACGTTTGGAAATGTGGAAAAATTTTAATATAATTTGTGTTGTATTTCTCTTTATTGCCAGAATTGTTCTGTGTTTCATCAGCTAAGATGTCTGGAAAATCCTATCAGAGTAAGCAAGCCAGCATCATAGTGGTGCTAGACATAGTGGTGCTGTCTCTACATGTGTGGTGCTTTTAGGACAACTATGCTCATCAGAGTAACTCAGTACTCTGGCTAGGGAAGCTTTATGCTAACATCTGTATTTCAGTGTGACTGGCGTAGGAGGAGGGAATGTAGTAAGTTGGGTAGAGTTTTTAAAACTTCAGTCCAGACATGCTTAGGAGCACATCTGCTTGCCTTTTATAGACCAAAGCAAATCCCACAAGCTAAAAGGGGGAAATGCACCCCCAGCTCACAGCAGGGAGAATCGGGATTTGCATGAACGGTAGCTCCCATGACTACCACACAGCTTAAGAGCACATTAGGGAAATGATGAAAATTAATTTTATTTTATAGTGTTGATCTGTTTTATCTGTCTACAAGGATCCCTATACCAGGCTCTGCTCAACATGGTCTCTTCATATGCAAACAGATGTGGCATGTGTGTTAGCTATACCTGTATGTACTCCCTTCCCCTTTTTTGCTACTCAGAATACTAAGTAAATGCTAGTCTTTCTGGTTTTCCTGTTGGGTTGTTTTATTTCTGCATAGTACATGTGGGAGAACTTTCTGTATTATATCTGTAGTTTTTCCATGTTAGTGTTTATCTATAAAATGTACTATAATTCACATGGCCATTTCCTTTCTGAGAGAGAAGCAGGGTGCTGGCGATCTCTTCCTTTGATGAACAAGGCAGACAGCTTCTTAGATGAAGCTGTTGTGATATAATGTAACGAGAACTAGCTTGGCTTCAGAAAGATTTCCTTGGTAATCCAAAATCCCACTGATTAGCTGAACAAGCAACTCATGAAACCTCATGAGCCTTGGTTTTTCTCAGTGATAAAATGGTGCTATTGGCTCATCCTTCCTAGGGCTGTCAGGAGAACTGAATGACAATACTTTTCTTACAATCTAATGGCTGGTTGATAAATTTGCTATGTGGATGTTTGGAGGGATTGAATTTGAATATAGGGCTTGTAACATGAAAATTGTTATGATAGGAAACAGTAGTGACAAGTACTCAAGTGTTTGGAGACAGAGTTTCTTTCATGTCTTCCTGTATTTTCAACCTTTAAAATATCTATTTATTTATTTATTTTTAGTTTCTTAGATTTTCAAGACAAGGGGTTCTTAGTAGCTATCGAGCCAGTCCTGGTACTTGCTCTGTAGACAAGGCTGGCCTAGAACTCATGGACATCTACCTGCCTCTGCCTCCCGAGTGCTGGGATTAAAGGGGTGCCCCACCACCACCCTACCTAGTTTTTAGTTTTAATGACATATATTTGTGTGTGGGCATGCACACATGAGTGCAGTGTGCTCAGAGTTCAAAGGGGACATCGGATCCCCTGGAGGTGGAATTGCAGGCGGCTGAGGCTGCCTGATGTGGATGCTGAGAAAAGAGCCCAGGTCCCTCTGCAAGAGTGTGTGCCCTTGACCACTGAGAAAAAAGCCCAGGTCCCTCTGCAAGAGTGTGTGCCCTGGACCACTAGCCGTCTCCCCAGCGTCTTCATTCCGTCTTCTGTTTTCACTTCACCTGAATTTTAAAGAAGAAAATTGTGCTTTATTAATTTCATGATCTTAGCTTAAAAGCACAAAATAATTCTATCATGAGGGACCTTGGGTACACACACACACACACACACACACACACACACACACACACACAATGGAAAAAGTGGTGTAAAATCTCTGAGCCTAGCATTCGCTTATGACTTAAGGTTTAACACGATCATTTCCACTTCCTAATCCGTAACTGAAAATTATCCACTGGAAAGTCAAATGGGAAGCAGATAAGCAAGTATCCAGTATTCGTTGCCAATACTTGTATTCATCATGCTTTTGCTGTTATTTGCATATACATTATGGTAACCATATGGCTTTAGGTTTTTATTTCTGTAGATTTTGCTAACTGTATGGATCTATCCTAGTCTATATTTTCATCCTATTCTGTTCCATTCCACTAACTTTTCATTAAAAGAAATCTGGTCATGATGCTTGTATTAATTTTATGACCTATTAAATGGGCCAAGATACATGGTTTGAAAAATATTGTCTTAAAATTTTTCTTCTTGTTTTGACCATGAAGATCATGGCATTGATCACATTTGCACATCTACCAGAATGACACACTTTGCTTTTGTTTATACCTCATTGGCCAGAGCAAGCTGCATAGTCACCGTGACGCAGCCCTAGACTGCAGGATCCAATAAAGTGTTTTAAGATTACTGTACCTCCCTCAGAAGTCTTTTTCCTGTCTTTGTGACAAATTGTTTCTAAGTGGGTTAGTCCCCATCAGAGCAAATGCTACCCTCACTTGTTTAGTTGAGCAGGTCCTGACTCTTTTGTCTCATTTCCATGCGACACATTAGCATTATGTTCTACTGACTTTGCGTTAAAATGTGCACCTTGAGGCTAATCACCTCTAATCACTTCTGCTGTTGATACTCCATTCTAGCCAGAACCCTGTCTTTCTTAGAGTTCCCTTTAGTGCTTCCTGAAAGGGATCGGCTCCCACTCTTGCCCCTGCCGGCCTCCACCTAGTCTGTTTCCCCGCACAGCAGCCAGAGTGATCCTTTCAAATATAGGTTACATCTTGCAAGTCATGGCCTTAGTTGATTTGTATGACTTTCTCTTCCAGACTGTGGTTTGAGATCTGTGTGTGTATGTTGAGCGGTGGATGAGTGCATGCACACCTAGGGACATGCCAGTCTGTGACTCACCAGGAGTTTTCTTAGTCTAGGTTGCAGTATCTGCAAATGCCCTTTGATCTCATCAGCGCCCCCTCCCCCCAGCTTCTCGGTCTTTTGTTCTAATCTCTCTGGATTCTTCACCGTTTCTTAATACTCTAAGCACTTCCAATTACCTTTGTATACTTTCTTCTATGTTATGGTGAATTGAATCTAGGGCCTCACACACGGTAGGTGTGTGCTCTATCTCTGAGCTGTCTTCCCAGTCCTGCAATGTCTACTCTTTTTTCATGTTTGTCCTCCCTAAAACATTTATTCCCAGTTACTCTGCAACCTTCTTTTCCCAATTGGCAGGAAAGCCTTCCCTCACTCCATCCTTTTTGTCATCTTCAGTGATCCTGTGGGCTGGTTCAAATTATTAAATTCTAGAACAAAGGATTCTTAAAAATATGTATGGGAAAAGTATATACATTGTATCCTTTTGACTCTTTATTATACACAGAATATTGATTCTATCCGATTGTCACCAAACCCAAAAGAGGCATTAAGAAAAAAAAGATGTGAGTCTGCACATTTCTGTCTAGTTCCCCCAAGTTGAGGGTATCCGTTCTTTCACTTATGTACATGTAAGCATACCCAACATGTCATTCTTTAGTATTTTATTCACTAACACATTGCATACATCTTGATACACCATATTGCAAAGATTGGCAGGTAATTTCCTCTTGCACTGTTTCTGCTTAGATATGAACAGATTGGCATCAATTCTTTGTCCTTGCATGTTGCTGTCGACATTTCTATGGGACAGGTTCCCCTGGAAGTAGAACTCCCATGGAAAGAAACTTTATTTTCATTGGATGTGCCTAACTAAGCTGCCTTCCATCTCTCTTCAACATTTGGCCACTGACCGCCTCCCCCAGCTATTCCATGGAGGGCATACAAGATGGACACTGCGGGAGGTAAAGTAACTGTTTATAGAGGCACTTGCAGAAGCAGACAGCCTGTGCCTTTTGACCACTGACAAAGGGGAGCAATTAATACAAAATTCATGTGCTTTCTCTGGATGGTACTCTATTTTCTTTTCAGAGAAATCTGAATAAAAATACAAACACCCGTGAGTCAGTATGAAGTTTTGCCTCTTTAATAGCTGAAGGAGCAAATGAGGTGCTGTTCAATGTGTTTTAAAGTTCTATGAGATGGAATGGTGGTTCCATATAGCCCTGTAAGCTCAGCAGAGGTCATGGTAAGTGTCTCTTGGAGCATCCAAATGGTAGAGTCACATGGGTATTTTTAAAAAATAACCCTAGAAGACGTATAGCGCAGTATCTGGACTTTCATTGAACTTCTTTTAGCTTCCATGCAGTGCAGTAGTTTCTAATCCTCTCTTATTATGACTTCTCTTCCACGAGTTGTTATTTTACTGCCTTTTCTTTTTAGTGCCTCTAAGTTATGTGATTTTTTTAATTGTTTTTTTCAAGCAGCAAATACTTGGTCATCAAAAAGATCAACTGCTAAAAAGGTAGCAAAAATTTCACTTTCAAATGGACTGGAGAAAAAAAAATAGAACAAAGTCAGACTCTAATGAAAATATGTGAATGAGGAGAAAAAAAACCCATAAAGAAAAAAAAAAAAAACAGAAGAATAGGGGCCCTCCCTTAGTAGTGTGGCATTTGGCTAGCATGTCTGCAGCTCTGGATTATAGCTCCAGCACCCCCAGACCTCCATACTCACAATTTTTAAAAAGAGTAGAGAAAGAAAAAGAAGCTGTTAATTCACCATGAATGACCTAAACAACACATACAACACTGAACAGAGGCTATCTTCCACTCGAAGATGTGCCGCATTAACTTTACCATGTTGGTTAATAAATATAAGCCACACCACTTTGTGTATCTTGAAGAGCATTTCAGTTTAATGCTTCACATCAAAAGGGTATAGTAAGAAAAGCCTGAAGCCACCATTAAATGGCTAAGGCTCGGCTATCTGGTTTTATCTTATCAGAGATCTAACCTCACAACCCAGGGCACTGATCACATGAATCCAAGAAGAGGGGGGTGGATTTCAGGAGTTCATTATTCCTCACTATAGTCTCTTAGACTGTTTGTGTTTTGTTTTTCCCTCCATGAACAAACGAATAACTGGGTTCTAGAAGACCGAGGGGGTGCTGCACACAACACGGGACTCCCAGTAACTATTGTTTCTATCTGATTTTGCTCAAATTCATCAGGGAAAATTAACCTTGGCAGCTTATTCAGTGACTAAATCTTGATATTTTTCTGGCTTAATTCATAACATAACTGTAAGCTATTGCCCTGTGTTTATATTTCCCATCCATTTCTCACATTTCCAAAGCATGCCGATATGTGATCCGGGCAGTTTAGCTACCATAATTGGCATTTTTCTTGGGCCGAAAGGAAACAAACTCCTCATCCACCATACTTTTTTAATTTCTGAAAAACAACAAGTAACATGGTTAATCCCCCTTTTTGATCTTTTTTCCTTTTGAATTTTCCTTATATTCGTTCCCTCTTTTAATCTTTTACTCTCTTTTTAATCTTACCATTCTGCCCCACCCCATTTATTTGACTTCTCATTATGTATTGCTTTAAAAGAATTGGTCCAGTCTATGGAAGTTGGTCTTTAGAGTCTGTTCAAAGACCCATTATCCACATTTAGAAGCCTTGCTATTTCTTTAAAGAATTTCATTGTGGCATTTGCAAACTGCTTTTCACAGTATTAATAGAATGTAAATCTTGTTGACAAAATATGTGATTAAATTGTGTCTTGCAATAAGAAGTTTTAGAAAAGAATTTTCATTTTCTGCATACACGAGTAAGATGGGTTATCTTAAACTGTAAAATTCACAACGAATTTAATCATTCACATTATTTTTCATTCAGAAGTGTCTATATATGCATTTTTCTTTAAGTGTTGTTGCCAGACTTTGTGATGGTGAGGGTGGGGGCAGTTCAGCCTAGCTTCAGATGCCAGTATTTTTTAAGAGTTGATCTTCGCATCCTTCTCATATGATTTTGAGATTTGCATCATGGATTGTTCGTGTAATTTGGTAGACTTTCAGCTCTCGTAGCTAAAGGTTTGAGAAAAGTGAAAAAAATCGGAGAAATTGCACATGAAAACATGTATTCAGGCTTCTCCCATAACTTGAAAGTCTTCTTTACAGTGAATTGCCCATTTCCTTTATAAGGCACATTTCAAAACATATCCTACAATATTCAGCTGCTGGTCTAATATTACGCTTTTCTCTTTCATCTTTCTTTTTACTACAAATCCTTAATGACAAATGCAGGCGGGTCAATGATACTGGTTTACCTTGCTCTAGCATGTGAATTAGTCATCAGACAATCAGTTCAAGGGTCAGGCTTAGAGAAACAGTACCAAGTGAGCGACACGCGGGTCGCAGAAGTGTGCCCCACTTCAAAGGGGACATGCTTGGCTACGAGGACCAGGGTCACAGGCAGGAGCAGCTGGGATTGTCGTTGGCTCAAAAATGGAGGGTGTGTGTGCTTTGAGTGTGTTTGTCATTGTGGTAAGGTTTCACTACTGAGTAAAACAACAATTAACTTAGGAATGGCTTTGCTGGTAAAAGACAATAACAGATTAGGATCTATGGGAGATCAGGCATCTAATAGCAAGTGAGGGGGCATGATTTAGGATGAACTATCCCCAACCCCCAAACCAAAACCAAACTGAATCAACCAAACAAGCAAAACAAAAATCCCAAAAGTAAAAACCAAAAAATAAGAGAAAGGGAACAAACACCAAACCCTGACATTCTTCCAGATGGTCAACTTGCGCAGGACAGTGGGGGATTTTAGCATTCGAACAACCAATAACAGGCTCGCCTTTCCTTTCTTTGTGAGTAAAACTGGACTATGGGCTTGCCTGCTCAGGAACGGAAATGCAAATAGGAAATTTTGAGTCCATTTTGAAGATTTTAGAACATGATTTTTGTACTTTCTATTTTTCCAAGGGGGTCGGGGGAATTTGAGATTCGAGTTTTCTTTGAAAATTATCTACATGTAAGACCAATTGGTCATTTTAAACTTTACCACTTTTCTGGTGAGACATTTGGAGTCAGTCTGCGTGTTACTCTGTTACTAAAATATGTTTCAAGTAAGGTCGTAAAGAGCACTCAAATGTGTTTTTGGTCTGCAGGGTATTTTAGTTTCAGTTTGAAAACTGAAACTTTGTCTTAGGGTTCTTAGGATGTGAGAACATACCCTTCTCCCAGTCAACTAAGTAGGAGTCAGGGAGTGAGAAGAAAAGTCCCACAGGGAAAGACGCTCAGATGAAGTCACTCTTGCTCTTGAGGGAAGCTATACCATGGATAAGAAAATCAAACCAGGGAATCTTTCAGTACTTCTACTGGAAAGAAAATGGGAAAGACAAGTAAAAAATGCAGCAGAAGAGAGAAAACCCCAAATCCAAACCATATGATGATGTCTATTTCTTGGTTTGCTTTGTCATGTTGCTTTACTCTTCCCGGCACCAAGTGTCTTGTCGGGTTATGGTTGCTCCGAGAAAGCCATTTCAAAGAAAACTATTTTTTAAACTGAGAGTTTAATAAGAATAAGCACTGAGACAAGAATGTGACCCGTTCATGACAGAGAACTATTGCTTTGAGGAGGGAAGGGTTCTTTGAACTCCAAAACAAATATGCGGGTGCTAATGTGGGTGCTAAGTATGCATTGAAGTCCCTTGCCTATGTTAGAGGGATGTGAACACCTTACTTAACTAAGTCCAGCCTGATAAGGCAAAATTATTGTCTAAATGCAGGTGATATCTGAAGTCAAAGAAACAAAGATCAACTTTAAAAAGCCAAACAAAACCAGACTTGACTTACTTGTGCTGGCCCTTTAGCAGCGGCCTGACCTGTGTGGTTTCCCCCTTGATTTTGTAAGTTGGAAAAGACTGAATTGGAGCTAACTTACCACTAATTTATCATGGGGCACTAGTGATATTTCTTTTGGATTATGATCTTTTAAATTACAGGCAGGAAAAGAGGGAAAAACAACTTAAGCCAGGAGTGTGAATCGTTCGAAAGAATTTGTCACTTCTGATATTATCTGGCCTCAAAGACCATGGATCTCTTTTTGCTTTCATTGGGAATTAACTCAGAGTCTGTGCAGAGCAGCAAGTCATGTTTTAACCTTCCTGTGAGCGAATACTACAGAATATGGAAATGTATCAATTCCCTCCTTGTCCCTCTCCTCCCCCCAATTGAATTCATATGCAATGGGAAAATTATTAGCTCAACATCTGCAGAACATAATTACAGTGCTGTGTTCTAGCCTTTCATGGGAAGCAGGGAGTTGAAGGCTGTTGAAGGCTGACATTTTTCCTTTCCGTGATTTGGAACTATTCATGAATCTTCTAACACGAGAACTGCCCTGATTTTCATTGGTTGTCATTTAATGATACAAGTTATTCTTATGAATATACAAAAGTATATTTTCAATATAAATTAAGCCAATGCAAAGGCAAGGCACATTTAATATGTATTTATTCGCAATGTCTTTGATTTTTTTTTGGTTTAATTATTTCAGTGGAGCAAATGTTTATGTCCCTTCAAAATAAATGTTGAAGTCCTGAGGAAACAGTATTAGAATGTGGGGAAGTGTTTTGGCCAAAAGGACAGGCCATCATGGTAGGTAGGACTAATAACCTTACTAAAGAGATACCAGAGAGGAGCCCATCCCCCCTTACAGAGAGGACATGTGTATCAACCCAGGGTGGGGCTTTACCAGAGATGCTGTCTGTTGGTGTTCTCATCCTGGACTTCATATCCTTCAGGACATCAAGAAGCATTCTTGCTATTTAAAGCCAGTCAGCTAATTGCATTTCGGTTATAATATCCCAAATGTACAAAGACAATGACTTCTTTGAGACTGGCAACCAATCAAAAGATCCACTGTGGTTGTTTCCAACATAACTTGTTTGTGTGTCAGTTTTGAAGAAGTTGTGAGAATCACACTTGATCTGAACAAACCTTACATTTTAGACATTTATAAATATAGAGGACTCCCCTTCCTGTTGGTGAAGCTATCCCTAGCTTTCTTATTGTTTGGGTCCAGTTTTGCCACAGCTGGACTATATATATATATATATATATATATATATATATATATATATATATACACATATATATATATCACACACATACATATATACACAAGTAACATATATAAATACATATTTGTGTATACACACTCACAAACATAAATATGTATATATATATACAAATATACACAAGCCACCTATATACACACATATATGTGTATGCACACATATAATGTTTGTTAGTTATTTACTATGAGTCAGATACTCTCCTGGGATCCAGAGAGACAGAGATGTGTGAAATAGACAGTATTATCCTTGTGAAGTCTGCATTCTAAGGCAGGAGACAGAAAAGACATGGCTGCCATGTTGAGTTACAAAGATGAAAAGAAAATTACAAGCCAAGAGTAGGCTGGCAGGGTTTTTGTAAAGGAGTAGTTAGACCTAGTGCACCTGCAAAGGGGAGATATGATCTGCTAGAATAGAAAGGATTTGTATAGATATATGATGATCTGGGGAAGAAGATGCTAGACAAACGGACCAGAAGCCATGGAAAAGTGAAGAACAGAATAAATATAAGTAGAGGATAAGGGGAGAGACAATAATAGATAGGGAGTTTGGAAAAATCCAGATCACACAAGGTTTTTTGGGACAATCAGAACATTGGATTGTATTCAAGCATTAAAGGAAGGTGCTGGAGCATTCTGAATTTTGGAAGGCAGCTGTGCTCACCTGCGTACCACCAACAAAGCATCCTTTTGGTTTTTGTTTCTAAGAGCTTGTTCTGGTCATTGTGGGGAAATGTACTAGTGACTGAGAGAGACTGCGACTTCCCAGCTTTGGCCCAGGAAGACGTTTTTCAGACAGCTCTGCTCAGTCAGTCATCTGGATCAGTTCTGCCCACAGCCCCAAATTCAGCTTAGTTAATTTTAGTGTGAGCTGGAGAACTGTACAGTCGTCCACATTAATGACAAGTCTTATTTTAGTGCACAAATGATTACTTATTCCTTTAAAGCAATACACTATAGTGAGTTAGATTTTCAGTGCATCTTAGATACTCGTGTTTCAGATGTGGAGAATTCATCTGGAGAAGGGGGAGGCAAACGAGATAAGCTCTGACGGATGAATAGCCGAAAACCAACTTATGAGGGGTTCCTAACAAATGCATCCATTTATTGTTACAGAAAAAGATGCTACAAACTTCAGTTGGCCCTGTTATTTTTATTAGCACAGGTAAAATCCCTATGGAAAATAATAGAAAATGCTGTTTGCAAAACCTTCTTGCACTGTTTTATCATAAGGATTCTAGGACAGCTCTTCTGGAGGATGCAGAAGATTTAGAATTAGAATATCATAAATATTCATTTGCTTTTTCCCACATTACCCACACAAAGGTCTCATAAGAACAGCACTAATGAAGCGTTTGCCAATTCTAATTACTGAAAAGTTATTTTTATGTTTTAGAATATTCTGGTTTTAGTCTCCCACATTTTCACTGTGAGAACACAGACACTTGCGTGGCCATCTTTCTCTCATTGGATTTGGTCTTATTAGCCTGTGTCCTGTAAATTGTAGCACCCCCAGGCCCCAGGCTGAGGTTTCTAGCAGATTCTCCAGGAGGAGCTCATGGGGTTTATCTTCCCTCAGTTGTTGGTAACAGTGTTTCTGTTCTCCTTATACTTGAAACCTAGGCTTGCAGGATGTAGATACTTAGCCCATACTCTTTCCTCTTTGGGGACATTAAATATGTCAGTCTGTTTTCTTGTCCCAAAAAATGTCTCTGCTGAAAACTCTGAAGATAATCTAATTTCCTCTCTCTTAAAAGTCGCATGCCTTGTGGCTCACACACCACTCAGGAGTCTTTTCCTTTAAGCACTAGACATTTTACTAGGATGGACATGGAGTGGTTGCTCTTGCTTTAATAGTCTCATGTTCCTGGGGGCTCTTACAGCTACTCTATAGCAGGAAAGTTTGCAGAATTATAAAGTATTCATTCCATCCCCCTATTTCAGTTTTCTTCTCTAGGGCTTTTTTGTTTGTTTCTTTAAAAACTTTTAAAGCTTTCATTTCATTTTCCTGATTCACATAAAAAACTTTTCCCTTCTACTTCTCTTAAAGGGTTTTTGTTGTATTACTGAGTCTTGTGTTCATCTAGTTTAGTTGCCGTTTCTAAAATGATTCTTTTAATAAAAGATTTATTTATTATATACACAGTGTTCTGCCTGTTTGCAGGCCAGAAGAGGACACCAGATCTCATTATAGATGGTTGTGAGTCACCATGTGGTTTTGGGAATTGAACTGAGGACTTTAAGAAGAGCAGCCAGTGCTCATAACCTCTGAGCCCTCTCCAGCCCTCTGAAATGATTCTTTACCATTACTTTTCTCTTGAATTCTGTTGCATTTCTTCTGAGACTCCACAATGCTGAGCTTTCGTGTTGAAAGGTTTTTTCTTTCTTTCTGTGTTTTGATCTGCAGGCACGGCAGCCTTGTTTCTTCTTTTCTCTTGTTACAGTTTTATATGGGGCCTTACCTTTGTGATATTTCATTATTCATTTTTGAGTGAATTTCACTTTCCTGAAATCTTACGAGATACCAGTTCAAAGGGCACACCAGCATCCAAAACTCCCTTCCCTTTAGTTTTCTGCAAATCGAAAACAGGGGAGCTTCTTTTTCCATATTTTCTGGAATTTTCTTTCCCACCCCACTTTTATCTGAAGCATCTCTTTTCCTCATCTCTCCTGTCCCTATTTTGTCCAGTCTTAGCTGGCTTCCTAGCATGTTGCTCTTTGACATGGACTCAGTCCTCAATGGTGACTTGGTGGCCTTGTTTTGCAGGTGTTCAGGGGATACCTTAGGACCAAGCTCTTACAGCTGTTTGGACATCAAACTTGTTGTACTGACAGCTGGAGTATATATGACCCTATCCAGCTATTGATTTTAAGGTTCCTTTTAAAAATTACACCTAATTAACCAGCTAATTGTGTGTGTGTGTGTGTGTGTGTGTGTGTGTGTGTTCTGTGGTATAGGTAAAATCAGAGGGCCACTTGTAGGGGTCAGTTCTTGCTTTCCATCATTGCACTTAAGTTGCTAGACACCTTTTTTGGCTGAGCCATCTTACTGGCCCTGGGCTGTTGATTTTGCACAGGGAGTGTTTTCCTCTGCTTGGGCTTTTCATTTTGGGTTTGGTAGATGCTCTCTTGCTTCCCTTGCTTTCATTCATGCAGGAATCAAGAAGACGCAGGGGTAGGGCACGGTGGTCATTTGGGCCCATTTGTTTATATTTTGGGGGTTTATAAGACTAAAAGTTTACTTTTATTTTTAGAAATTGAGACACAATTTATGTAACATGAAGTTAAAAATTTAAAGTGTCTAATTCAGGTCACTTAGTGTGTTTATGGTGCCACGGCTGCTGCTTCTATCTGATTCTGAGGTATTTCATCAATCAGAAAGTAAACTCTGTAACTCTTCAACAGCCTTTTTCTGTTCCCCCTTGACTTCTGCCTCTGGCCACTACTGATTTATCTTTTCTATCTGTGGATTTACCCATTTTGGTCATTTCATATAAATGGACTTATGCATATGTAACCTTATGTGCCTGATTTCTTTCTCTTAATATTCCCAAAGTTCTTCCAATCTATAGCACCTCTTTATTCTTTTTATGCCCAGAGTAATACTCCATTTTTGGTGTATATACCATAGTTTGTGTATGTATGTATTGTTCAATGGGCTTTGGCTCTTGCTTTCTAGTCACTATCTTTGTTTGTGTTTAGGGATTTAGGGAGAGCCTAAGCTTGCTGCCAACACTTTAGCGATCTTCTGATGTCAGTCTAAGCACTTTTTACTTGAGACTTCAAAAAACTAGGGGGAAGGAAGAGAACTAGATGGTATATAGAAGGAAAGGCCCCTCCCCCCACTTTCTTTGGAGGTTCTGGTGTGGCCTCCTTTGGTCTCATTGCAAAACTTTTCCTTGAATCCCTGTAAGGTTTCTATCACTACCCACCCTTTTTCCATTCGCTTCAGCCAGTTGCGGAAAGTTCCAGTGCTCCAGAACCCAGCTACTGTGACACCACCCTTTTCTTCTGTTTGATGCTCAGGTTTCCTCTACGTTCTGCCGTAGTCCAATCTCCCTGTGGGAACAGCAGCAGAGGTACGTTTGCAGTGATTATGTGCTCGTCATATCGGCCGTGCTCTTGAGCAAGCTCTCAGCATAGCAATGATGTGACACAGGAGCCTCTCTGTCCCTCTTGCTGTGTCCCCTTGACTGATGCCTGGCTTTGACGGGCTGCCTTCACACCAAGCCCGGATAGGTATACTTGTGTATTGGGGTTTTCCTGGAGTTTTGTTTTGAAACAGAGCTCCACACTGTATTTCCAGCTTTCCTAGAAATGACTGTGTATCCCAGGCTAGTCTTGAAAATCATGACAATCCTCCTCCTGCCTTGGCCTTCTGAGTGCTGGGATTACAAGACAGGCATTCTAGTGTGAGGGATGAACTGAAGGGTTGTTCTGCAAGGGAATGAGATGGCAAACAAAAGCCAGGTGGGAGGCGTTTGGGCTCTAGTCCCACACAGAACCCTCCTGTGTGAATGCTATGAGTTGGCTTACTATAATACCCTCCAGTGTCAATGCTATGAGTTGGCTTACTATAAGGCGCTGATAACTAGACATTTTGGGTGCAGTGTCTCTCCACTGACTAAACATAAATTTCAAGGCTTCGAGCCTTAGTCTGCTAGTACAAAAGGAGGCGCCAGCTAGACATGGCACCCATTGTACCTATGGCATGTCCAACCTGGGTTTGCATGCCAAGTATTTCCATGTCTTATGAATATGTAAATTTTAGATGTTCTTGTCCTATACATATAACACCAATTGATTCACTGTATAAACCACACACACAGAAGCATGTACACCTGTATATGTGCATACCTGCAATCTGTGTTGAGCACGTGTTTGTGTTTCCAGAAAAGCATGCCCATTTATGAGTAGTCCCTTTACTATCACACTTTGGTCCATTTTACAAGGTAAGAAGAGGGGTAGGTAGCAGTTCATTCAGTTGGGGCAGGGGTGAGGCAGAGTTTGACCACTGGGAATAGTGTCTATGATTCTTCTAGAAAGATGTCCCTAGGATACTTGTTTGTCTATAGCTAGAGATGGGATAAGGGAGTTGTGTTCTTTCCCAAAAATGGTGGATGGGTGTAGGGAGTGTGTTGGTTGGTTTTTGTCAAATTGCGACAAACCTGAACATACTTGGGAAGAGAGAATCTCAACTGAGGAATTGCCTACATCAGATTGGCCTGAAGAGATGCAGATGGGATATAGACATCCTAATTCCCTCAAATTACTTACCACTTACATGCAGTAACTGTTTGCCCATGAATTGCTATGTATGGAATCTGATGTCAACTTTCTAAATGAATGAAAAAAACAAGACAGGGAGGAGCAGGAGAGAAGGAGGAGGGGGAGGAGGAAGGAAGAGGAAGATGTCAACGGCATAGTTTCTTCCTTTCATTTCCTACTTTGAAAGGACTGTCACAACCTCTTTGTTTCCTTCCCCAGCTTGGGCCCTGCAGGCAGACAGTGGAGGGTAATTTTAGAAGAGAAGGCCAAGACCCAGGGGGTCACAACCTACAGCTTCTATAAGTGAAGAGCTTCTATTTTGAGAGGGCATGTTTGCTATGTTCCCTAGTTATCTGTGGATCTGACTGTGCGTGGTGCCATCACTGGCATCTTCCACATGGTCCTACTGGGTGTCTTGGGATAACTTGCCAGTCTCTTTCTGCATTTCTGTCTTCCTTGTCCTCTGTCAATCCAGGATATTTGGTTTACAGATATGCTTTTTCATTGGAGTCTGTTGACAGTGACTTTGGCTTTGTGTTGTTTTATTTCCATTCAGCACCAATCCTGATTTTTTTTCAGTTCTGGAAGGGACCTGTTTGAACCAGAAAGCTCTTGGTGGGAGGCGCCGTCTGTGTAATTCTTCCCCCTTCCTACTTCTTGGGTCCAAGTTTTAAGTGTGAGCAGGCAGGAGTCATCCTCCATAATAGGAAACCAGCTCACACTTTCTTTAATTGACTCTTGAGGTCTGAATCTAGCTGAAATTAAAAACTGTCATCATTTAGGAAATACTAATGGTCAAAAATGTTTTAATTCAGCATGAAACTGAGATAGAATGTGTACTTTCATGGGCTCTTGGGAAAAGGTGCTTTTTTTTTTTTTAAACAAATAAATAAGAAAGAGGCCTCCCTCAGAGCCCTCACAGTGGCTCCTAGGAATCGACTTCAACCATGTGATGTGAGATAACTTTTCAAAGAATAGGTCCATTTAGGCAACGAGAGGATCCTCTTTCCCACAGCCAGAAAGACTGCATAGACCTTCTGATCACATGCCTTTGTAAACACATTTCACGGCTAAGTGTGTGTGTGTGTGTGGGGGCAGGGTGGTGTGGGCAGGATCTGAGTGGATACAGTTTTTCTTAGCTGAAAGCTGCCAAGACGTCGAACTTATTTCTGACCATGGTTTGAGAACTGTCCTAGGGTACCTTCTCTCTTCTCTGAAGAGCAAAATGGCAACTCTGGTTGGTCGTCACTTTACACGATGAGCTGCCCAAATTGAAAATCACAAGACAGCTACTCTGAGACAGACAGTGCTCTGTGGAGGGCTGGAGTGAAGTCTAGGTTTCTCAGGCTGTGGGGCAGAACTGGTAGATCCTTCCTCACATAAGAGAAGTAATTGTGTTCAGCGTAAGGCAGGTCTGCTGAGGAGAATGGGATTTCTTTGGGTGTTGGATAAGGTTTCACTCAATTGGGATTCAAAGTCAGCGTCCCTGCTCATCAAATCAATTGTCAGTGTTCATCTGTAAAAGCCATTCTTAGTTTACAAAAGCAGGCAGCAGGCTGGACCTGACTTGCAAGCCATATGCTATCCTGGGTAGTATGAATTTATTTCTGCTGCCTGAGAAGATGCAGCAAAAGATGGGAGTGTCTGTGTTCAAAATGTCTATGCATAAAATCAAAGTTTCCTTCCACCAATCATGGAGTCTGGCCTTCTCTTCTGCAGTAGGCGCATCGATCCGACTGCTCCTTTCTCAGAGGCATCGGCCTTGGGTTGGACATACTAAGGCATACCTGTCTCCGTAGTCACATAGCAACCGCTTACCAGGTGCTGCAATGCCGTGCAGAGGAAGGTCCTCATCTGACATGGACTTACCTTGAGCGAACAGTTAATCTTCACTGAACCAGAGCATCACACATTCAACAAGGCCCTTTGCACTAACCATCACACATCTTTCCCCAAAAGAAGTCCCGGCCTATTTCTTTTTAAAATTTTTCTTAATATTTGGGCAATTTTGCATATATGCTATACATACTAACCAGTCTCACCTCCTGCATGTGTATCACACGTGTTTCCCCTCCCCAGAAATCCCTCTCATATGATGCCTATTTCTTTAAAAATTGTTATTTTAAATATTGTGTAGGTAGAGGCCAGAAGAAGATGTCAGATCCCCTGGAGCTGTGGTTCTCAACCTTCCTAATGATGCAACCCTTAAATACAATTCCCTATGTTGTGGTGATCTCCAACCACATAATTATTTTCGCTGCTGCTTCATAACTGTATTTTTCCTGTTGTTATGAATTGTAATGTAAATATCTGATATGTATGATATCTGACATTCAACACCTGTGAAAGGGTTGTTTGACACCCTCCCCCAAAGAGGCCACAACCAATAGGTTGAGAACCACTGTCCTGGAGTTAGTTATAGGTGACTATGAGTCACCTGGCATGGGTTTTGGGAACTGAACTCAGGTCCTTTGCAAGAACAGTACAGGCTCTTAACCACTGAGTCACCTCTCGAGCCTACACGACTTATTTCTACCCTCATTTTACAAATAGGAGATGAGAACTAGAATAATGGGTAATGAATGTTGGACCCTTATTACAAGTCTCATTCTAGGCACTTCTCATGAGCTGCTTTATCCAGCCACGTCCAACTGTATTTGGTACTATTGTTTTCATTTTATAGGTGTGAAATGTGAACAAAAGATACAGGAGCTGCTAGGGTTTCATAGTAGGTACAAAACTGAGCTGGGTGGGATTCAGTTCAGGGAGCTGACACCATCGATATTACGCTTTTGTTAATCTTAGAAAATTACATGCCCAAGAACACACAGAGTGTAAATGCTCAAACCTGGCTTCCAGCTTCACGAGTCTGACTCTGCACCTTTTTACTCCTGTCTATACTCTTGGTCCTCCAGTCTTGTTGTTTGTCTGGGCTCATCTGTCATCAACAGATGAGTTGGATACAAGGCAAAGGAAGATGCTGTGAGACTGGCTTGCCAGATGAACTTGGAGGAGGTGATGGAGCCCCTTTTGTAGAGGGAGATTACACTGAAGGTATGCGCTTTCATGGAAAGATGCCTCAGCTCTAGGATTGGCTAACCCCCTTTCCTGGTTCACTCTGGGCAAACAACCTCTCTAATAATCAATTCCATCCTATGTAGACTGGACCAAGCAACATTTCTCTTAAAAAAGACTTAGTGAGAAAGTACTTGAAAGTTCTTATCTCCCCTGGTCCTTAGGTCTCTGGGTCTCTTTGACTGTTTAATCACATACTAATTTAGAGATCTGTGTTCATCTTTTCTGTCTTCCCTACAAGGCTGACTGGAGAGCTCTGGTCTTTGCTTTCTGTAATAGGCCCTCCAAATAGGGTTACTGGGTGATTTTATCTAGCAACGTCCTAAGACCTGTGGGAAAAATTTGAAATTTGGCGATACAAATGATGGAAATGCCCCCCCCTTTACTTTTGATTTGGTTCACACGTTTCCAGCCTGCAGAATAAAATCTACTGCCTTTGAATTCCTCTGCTATTGCCCAATGTATTGGGAGAACAGTTTTCTTTGAGCTGTGTGCTGCTGTGGTAAAACTGCAGATATGATTCCAGCATCGCTGGTGCAGCCTGGCTGATTAAAGGAAAATGCCATAGTGAATTGAAAGATATTTTAACCACTATATCTAATTACAAAGAAGAACATGTTACTTACCCAAATCTGAATGTGTTCTATAGTAAAAAAAAAAAACAAGGGCAATTAACAATCAAACAAGCAACTGCTTCCCTGACAGGCAGATGACACAACCCAGGAGTTGGAAAATGCAAAGAGCTCTCTCGTGATGAGGAAAGCTGAGAGGGTCCTTCCAGCTGTAAGGTAAGAGCCAGGGGGCTGATGACTTGTGGTTAAAAGGGTAGGGTGGCATTCAGGAAGCCAAGGAATCTCTGTGCTTGCATTTGTGTGGATGAAGCAATGTCCTGTCTATCTTTAAAATGGCTAAAACAAGTATTTATGAACTCTCAGATACTTGACTTAGAAGATATCTTTCCCTGCTGTGTAATTTACTCAGAAGTAGGTTAGCTGTTGTTTTGTGAAATGCATACCTAAGGAAGTACATTTCTTTGCTGTATTATCTTATATTTAAAATTTCACAGTCTTGTCCCTGGGCTATCCCACAGGGACTCGTGTGGCTCAAAAAGTTAATATCCATAAAATACCATAAACTCTAGGGATAAAATGTCCCAGAGATGTTATATACATTTTCTAATACACACAGTGCTTTCCTGGAATAGATACTAAGAAATGTTCTCTGTCTCCAAACCATGCACTGCCATGTTCTCCAGGAATGATGCTTCTAAGTGCTAGAAGGGGGAATGAACTCATCAGTTCCCTAGGGAAAGCATCCTTGCTATACTGTAGTCTCTGGAGATAGGGCGTGTGCACAATGACCTTGACACTGGCATGGTTTTCTTGACTTGAGAGCCCAGTTTGTTAAGCATGACATGTAGACAAAATGCCTGAAGAAGTGCTTAAGATGTAAAATCCTGGGCCACATCACAGATATTCTGAATCGGCAGTTCTGAGGTGAAATTCTAGAATTTCCATCTGCAATCAAGCACCGCAATGGCCCAGGTGCTGGCTTCTCACACACTGCATTTCAAGACACACTTATCTGGAGTATTAGCTGCTTTCTTCCCTCACTTTACCTGAGAACCCCATTACTAAATGCTCACATTTCCCAATACTTGCTTGTATATACATATATTTACAAATGGTATAGCTGATCCAGTGTCTCCTATGCACACACTTTCTACATTGTACAACATACAAAAGAATGGAAATGATGCACATTAGAATGTTCTCAAGAAGAAGCAAGTAGTACTTTATGATCTTGGAAGGTCGGAGCTGGGATGCAACATCATGGGAGAATTTGAGATCCTGGTTTAACCACAGAACAAACAAACAAAAAGATTTAAATGCTATTTGTGGATTATTGTAACTTCTTTGTTCTCATCGATGTAGCAATGCAGTTCATTCTTACTCTTTACTGTGAGTTGTATTTGCATAGAGCAATGGGAACACACACCTTCCATATTTTAAGCAGTCATTTGAAAGTCTATCTCCAAGTTCAGTTTACTTGGTAGCCGCAATAATTCATTTCGTAGCTGAAAGTAATACTTTCCAAAGAGTCATCAATTCGAGTGAAAAAGAAAAAAAAACTATACCCACAGTGGTGCTTTCTGCACTCTGAGACTCCTCTAGAAATCCACCCGTCAGTCATGCAACATTTTAACTGGAATTTGCCTGGACAGTCTTTGTGTTCTCTGATGTCATTTAGCTTTCTTTTCAGAACAATCAGGCCAGGGGTTTGGGATGTAGCTAAGTGATCCCCATCATAGCATGGACTGGGCATGGTGATGTGTATCTGTCAACTGCATCTGGGGAAAGGAGCAGGGGACATCAGAAGTTTATGGTCATCCTTAGCTACTTACCTAGTTGGAGGTCAGCCTGGATTACGTGAAATCCCGTCTTAAAATAGCATCAACAAAAATCCTGTCTCAAAAACAGCATTAGATTATAAAACTTTTAGCACCCGACTTAAAATACTACCATCTGGATGGTTTCAAGAGACTAGAAAGTTCTTTCCCAGATTCAGTTGCCTGGAACTGAAGTTTTATAGTGATGTATAGTTTTCCTTTCTTCCAGTCACACATCAGGGGAAGCATTTCTGAACTTTTGTTTTCAAATATGTGAAATTTAAAGCTTGAGTTAATTTCTGAGATCAATCCCCTATTTAAATTGCTGATAAATTATAACCATTCTTTGAAAGAATTAGATGAAATTTGAATGTGCATATAGGAAGAGAAATATAGACACCAGGCGGGTATCATAGACCCAAGAGCTAATCACCATTGAAACAGAGGTGAGGGGAAAGTTGGGAACACTGCTGTTGGTATAAAATATAAATATGTAATTTTTTAAGCCTGGAGAATTTAAAAATCATTTAATTAAAATGTGTCTAAGGAAGTTCTTCAGTACCTAAACACTTTATTGCTATTGCAACCTTAAGACAAAATTTGATGAGCCTTCTTATAATAAAAGTGTTATCTTTAATAATCTCTTTTTAGTTTCTGGGATTGTAATGTAATTACATCATTACACTCTTCCGTTTCCCCCCTCCAAATCCTCTTAGATGCCCCTCCGTCTCCTTTGAATGTATGATCAGTACACATGATACTTGTATGTATGTTTCTGGGGCTGGCCTTTTGGTATTGGATAACCAACTGGTGTGCTGTGCTGGGGAGACGACTTCTTCCACTCAGCATTCCTTAGTTTGCCTGTAGCTCTTTGTGTAGAGCTGAGACCTCATAGGCTTTCCACCTCCAGCCCACGTTAGCTCGTGTATAGGTGTTTTCCTTGTTCTAGTCATGCTTTAAAGAAAGTGTTTTGGCCATTTAATTTTTATTTCTTTTGTACGTGTTATCTTTTGGAAAGGTTATCTCCTTGGATAGTGATCCGAGAAACATTGTGTATTCCTGGCTTTCAGTTCCTTGTTGCAATAGCCAATAGCTCTGGTATGAGTTTCAAGTACAATGATATCTCTGTAATCTTAGCCTACAATTGTTTGTGCCAGCAAAAGATTCTGTTTTGCATGTGTATCTTTCACTATTGCACAAGAGACCTCCAACGTGGCTTCAGAACCTTTTCCATTAAGTCCAGAGGAATCTTGGCGAGCCCTGAATGCTAGACAGAAGTGTTCAAAAAGTGCTGAAGAAAAAAAATTCAGCTTGGATTTTGTGTTCTTAAGGAACAGGATTCAAATGTCATGCTAATCATGATGATTGAACTCTGTCATTAGACAATATTTGAGATTTTAGACAGTATCCTAGCACATGCCACTTACATTGGCGAGGTCACTCGGGGTATAGATAAAGACAAATAGTTTGATGAGTTTTAATAATGATTAATTTGTTTGGTTATCCCTTTGGCTGATTACATGTTCTTTGTGTTTACTGATAAGATACTGAAGAGCGTGTGCTGGGGACAGGAAAAAACTCTGTCCTGTCACTTGTGTTATCTTCAAGGCATACTTTCTCTGTCATACGCTGCTCAGTTCATGTGTCCCCTTTGTTACATGGCTCAGTTAAGACCAGATGATTTACTATCTTTAACTGCTTAGTCTGGACCATGTAAACTGCCAGATTTCCCAAGATGCTGCCTGTAAATGAAGGTAGTAAGAAAGGGCAGGGGCTATTGCCAAGCCGGAGTGCCAGGAGGCTTCTGCTGCCTACTCGGATACTACAGGGTACTGAGTCACATTTACCATGGCACACAGGCTGAGACCTCTAGACATCAACTCATATATTAGTAAAGCACAATTTATCTCTTCTAATAGTTCAAAACAGAATGCCCAAATATGTCTTGCTCTACCCCAGTAATCACTTTGAGTGTCTCCTAAGAGGCTTCCCAACATTCTAGAAATGGTAGTGTAGAAGATGAGTAGGCGCAGATCTCACAGTGTCCGGACAGATGATGCAAGGTGCTCAGTTATGACCTGTGGAGGCTAACCTGGGCCTGGGATGCTATCCTGAGACACATCAGACGACACTTGTAAAATCTTCATGTGTACGCCCATGCTTGCCTTGGTCCACCCAAGCACACACATTCTCCCCATTTTAATCATGACTTAGGGGAATTAATTTACATGACTAGTGAGTCCCACACATGCAAGGCCACCTATTATATCCATGGCTGTGAGATACAGCTTCAAGGGTTCACAGTAGGTGTTGGTGAAATATTTGTGGGATGAATGCAAGAAAGAGCAATCAAGACAGTTTGTGGATTGGTCGATGACTGGCGAGTCATTCTTTTTTCTACTGCAGTATTTCTTACCTGGGCATTCATTTGACTATGCTGTATTGCAGGTGCATTTGTAAACTATTGAATCAAATGGCAGCGAGAGGGCATATACTCTGATCATAGAGGCCCCTTTTGAGTGCTTCCACACTAGAAGGGCTGCTAAGTACTCTGTAGGTGTTTAATTTACACAACCCCACAAAGGAGATCCCACACGCTACATTTTACAACAAAAAGAAGCCTAGAAAATTGAATAGCTTGCTGGTACTGATACTGGTCTGTGTCCTAGAACTGAAGTGTTTAAAACTGACTTTAAAATGATGTGAATTGAAACTACTTGGGGGGAATAAAATATCAAGAGGTTTCTCTTGCTTTGCAAATCTACATTTGCCAACAGCGTATGTCTTCTTAGGTCCATTGTTCTAAAATTCTTTTCCAGCCTCAGGCTATGTTGCCTGTGGGCTGCCTTCTGTAGCTACCCAGAGAGAATGAGGTCTGATATCTTTTAGCTTGAATTTTTCTATGTGTGTGAAATCAAACAATTTGTTTCTTTCTTAGGGAACATTTCAAAGTTATATTTGGGTTTGTAGGCAGCACCTTCTGTTTAAAAAACAAAAGTTCACCCTTTATTTAATGTGTTAATCAAGCAGTGGCTCCATTAGCCCTAAAGAAGCAATCTCGAAGCTGTGTGAAGGCTTGTGGGAGAACATGAAGTTATATTTTACTAGAGATTTCTATCTCAAAACGTGTGTATTAGAGATCCCAAATCTGCCTAAAGATAGTTTTAGTTTAGAGCATGAACCTTTACTCATGAGATCATTTTGTGTTTGGTATGCTATAAGAATTTCATGGAGGAAAAATGCCATTTTCTGCTTCTGAAGTCCTGCATTATACAATTTTTTTCTCAATATAAGCACCCTAGTTCATTTTTGCAGGGTGGAGGTGGGGGAATGTCTTAGGTGTTTTACCCTTCACCTCCTCAAAATGGGAAATCATCTGTGAGCTTTAAGAGTGTCGCTGTGGAAATTACTCATCGTCAGAGAATTTCATGCTAATAACCACAGTCACATTCCAGGTCAATTAAGTGTGCTCGGATTGCTGCAGCCCGCTCACTCTGTACCTTCCATTAGCCCATTAGCACTATGTGTCATTAGCATATTACATGTTACAGTCTCCTTAATCCAGTGTGAGGAGCCCCTCCATCCAGTTCCCAGCAATTGTAGAAGGAACACTAAACCATAAAGGCAACCCCATAATCAAAATCTCCCTAGTAGGCTCCGTAGCTTTCAAAGTTGGAAATTTACTTAGCTTTTTTGCATGCTTGTCTTTGAAAACATGAAGGAGACACCAGACTGTAATCATCAGGGTGTTCTGGATACAGGAGCCATCTGGCTTGCCCCAGTATTCATATTGGGCTTGTAAAAATACCTGTGATTAAAATACTTGTAAGTCTTTTTGAAGAAATAATGTTGTCTAACGATATAGTAGGAGACGTTAAGTGCGATAAACACCGAGTCTCATAGAGCGAGTGTATCAAGAATAGATTTTCTGTGAAATGAATTTACGTGGGGGTCAAACCGTTCACAGATTTTAAAGAAAGCAAGTACTTGTTTGAAACAGTACGGCCCCTCTGTTGAGATTCATGTGACTGCTTACACACAAACCAAAGGCACAACTATGAGTTTGGGTGGGGAAATCTCCATTTCTTTTTTCTTTCACTGGTCTTTAAAAATCATGTTTTTCTAGTGGCCAAAAGGACAAGTCAGAAATAGTTAAATTCTGGCTTGGAAGCTTGTGGGAATTAATGATCTGTAGACCAAATTTTTATCCTAAAATGTCATGCTTGGTCCCCAACTTCTTATGGGACTGCTCTTCAGGGCAAGTTCTTGTTTTTCTTTCTTCAGTGTGTACATGTGTCCTGAGGCTGTTTGTAATGGGAGAATTTCATAAAATTCATAAATTTAAAACACCACACACATCCAAAATTCTTCCTGAATGTGTCATTTTCAAGTTATTTTTCATCAAATCACATAAAATAAAGCAGCACTGTGGTCATGCCATTTTAATATTATCCCTTATATTTAATTTTATTGGTCTTTCCTCATATACCAGGTACCATCATGAATAGAGCAAATTGCGTTGACTGCCTGGGCTTAAATGGATAACTTCTATCTTTTGATGTTATTTCTTTGAAATAAAATGTACCTCACATTTAATTTGGGAGTAAACAAACATAACATAAAGAAATAATGCAAACTTCAATGCCCTGGGGGGTGTGGTTTACATGTGTGCCTTAAAAGGTGTTTATATACAAGAGGAATTAACTTGTTTTGTGTATAAAAGAGCTATAGTTCTTCAAAGAGCAGGCATCTGATCCTAGAACTAAGTTCACTGAGATTAAATTGTGCTCTGGGAGTTGAAGATAAAAGAGAAAGAAAAAGATTAGGCCTTTTCTTTTTCTTTTCTTTCTTTCTTTTTTTTTTTTTGGTTTTACGAGACAGGGTTTCTCTGTATTGTTTTGGAGGCTGTCGGTCCAGCCTGGCCTCGAACTCACATAGGCCTTTTCTTATGGCAGGAAGAAACTCATTTCCAGGGGAGGGATTCCTGAAACACAGAAAATATGTTCCAGACCCTAACTAGACAAGATAAATTCATGCATCATATCTGGGTTCTGGAGCTCTAGTGGGCAACAGATAACTGCTTTTCTTTCATTAATAAAGTGCCCAAAAGATGTTCCAGAGGCAAGTCCTCTTTTAAAAGCTCTGTTCTGTTTAACACCACTGATCACTTCACTTCTTTTGCAAGTGTCCTCAGACCCTGGAAATCCAAAACAAAAATGAAGGACAAATCAGGAGGTGTATAAATACTAGCATGTATCTGCCAAGCAGAAGTAAATGAATGTTTTCTGAAATCCAGGCAGAAGGTAAAGATACTAAGCTAGGGAGTCTCAGACTTGTCCCTATTATAGAGCTTTGGGAATCTAAATGGGTTCCTTGGCAGTGTTGTTACTGTTTCTACAGATACAAAGTGAGCAAATAAGATTCTTATAAAAACAACTATAATGAAATACAATAGTGATTAAGACATGTTTAAAAATTTTCCCATTCACTGTTTCTTTAAAAGCCCAAGAAAAAGAACCATTGTTTTCAAAGACTCAGGCTTATTAAAGAGTATCCAATATCCCCAGAGATTTTACTGGTAAATAACTCCATTTGAATTATTTTCTGTCTAGTTTTTGTGCGCATGGGTTTGATCAAGTAAGTTGTTGTTAAGTCTTCAAGGAAAATGGTATCTATTACATATTTATTTTTATATAGAGAGACTGCTTGGCAAAGTGGTTGCACAGAACAAACTAGGAATTTTCAGACTGAAAAAAAACAAAAAAAAAAATGAAAACAACTCCCCCAAAGACAAGGTATAAAATACTAATTTCCATGTTGAATCGTTTGGAAGTCTCTGCCCAGAGAAGTTGAAAGCTAGCTAGGGTTTGAGCTTCCCCATCCATCCCTTCTCTCTTCTGAGAGATGAAGAAGTAAGAGGGACAGATTATGATAGGTTGGGCACAGAAAGTTGTTCCATAGAAAACCTGTGAACTCAGGGGCTGAGAGAGATGGCTTAGAGGTTAAGAGCACAGGCTGTTCTTCCAGAGGTCTTGAGTTCAGTTCTTAGCTACCACGTGGTGATTCACAACCATCTGTAATAACCCACTTCTGTTATGCAATCACAGATGCAGGCATTTAACAAATAAATAAATCCTAAACAAACAAACAAACAAACAAAACCACCTATGAACTGTATGAAACCTTAACATCATTGATTAAGAATGGGTTGTTTTGCCACGCTACTCACTAGATTATTACCACATCTTCACAACTCAGACATCTTGTATTTCCTTTAAAGCCTCCATGACAAAGGACCGACCATTCCCCATGTTTTTCTGTAATTATTTTGTTGCTGTAGAGCCTTTCCACAGAGTAAGAAAGATTAGCCCTCCCTTAGATTTGAGGAAATCTAGATGTTGGAATGGGCTGCTGAGTACCAGAGAGCTAGCATTTTGTCCAGAAGGGCTATGTCTGAAAACTGGAAGAAAAGAAAAAGCCATTGATTCCCCAATAGCCACAGCTAAACTGGTGGCAAGAAAATGATGTTTAAGATCCCATGAGGTTGAGTCATTGCCTTGGGGAAAAAGTCTCCAAAGGAGTTTATCTCGTGACATGCCTGGGCTCTGGAGTCAGACACTGTGGGGTTGAAGCCTCTTTCTAGAATTTCTAACACCATAAACTTGCAAAAGCAACTGAATTTTTCAAGTGTTAAGTACTTTTCTAAAAAAAAAATGGCAGCAATATTGACTGGTAGATGTTCCAATGAAAATTTTATTTGATAATTTGAGAAATAACCAGTTTGGTACTAAATATAAATAGCTTCATATATGGTCACAGAAAATCAGGTAAAAATAGGCAATAGGGGTATTGCTGTCCCACATAATAAGAGGTTTGAGGATAGCGAGAATTTTAGGATTCAGCCATAAAAGATTGAGAGGTAAGGAATAACTTAGATGTTGGTCATAGGGTTTATCTCTGTCACTAGAAGTCCAGCTTTATTCTTTTCTGTATTTCTGCACAGACTTCCTCATCTTGTTTATTAATTCTTGTGTTTTAAAAGTATCTGAGCTGTTTCAAACCTCATATCCTCATATAGCCTCACAGGAAGCTCCTCTTATATTTCATTGATCATATGTCCAATTTATAGGCTGAATTCACTGGAAATAGGAGGGGGTTAATATGATTGGCTTAAATAAGCTTAACTCTTGGGCTAGAAAGAGTCACCCACCAATTCTTTTCAGGAGATTGCTAAGAATGAACAAAATTTGGGTTCCTTTTTTTTCTTTTAGCAAGAGGAGATTAGGAATAATGTATGCTTGGAAATGACTGACAGTACTTGCCATAGTATCTTCCCATCTATTTTAAAATATAGGTCTTTGATTCAATAGGTGGAGTATGATTGCCTTGGTTGGATTTCTATTGCTGTGAAGAGACACCATGACATGGTAATTCTTAGAAAGGAAAACATTTAATTGAGATGGCAGTTTACAGTTTCAGAGGTTTATTCTATTATCATCATGGTGGAGAACACGGTTGCATGCAGGCAGAGACACAGACAGGCATGATGCTGGACAAGGGGCTGCTGCTACATGTTGGCCTGAAGGCAACAAGAAGTGGTCTGTCACATGGAGCAAGCGAGGCTAGAGCAGGAGATGTCAAAGTGACATCTTTTCCAACAAGGCCACACCTATTTCAACAAAGCCACACCTACTAATAGTGCCACTCCTTTTGGGAATATGGGAGCCAATTGCATTCAAACTACCATAATGATTCTATTAATTCATTATTGTGCTTGATTTTCGGCAAGTCATTTTCCTCTTGATAACCAGTTTTTACATCTACAAAATAAAGATAAAATTTTGGTCTATTTCTAGATTAATAAGATAATGTAAATGAAAACTGTTTATCAATTTTTATTTACACTTGTACACAGATATGATATATTGAGGGGAGTCCTTATGTAGAACATAGTCTATCAACTTTTACATTTCAAAGTTGACAACTTAACCAGACCTTGCAGTTTCTCATATGACTTTCCAGAGCTCAGAATTCTAGATTACTGTGAAGGGGAACAAATCTTCCATAGAGGTCACAGTATGATATAACTCTAAATTTCTAGTTAGTGTAACAGAAACATTTCTTAATTGATGACTGTGGTGGTTGGAATGAGAATGTCCCTCATAGGGATGATCAATATTGACTTAGAAATGATACATATTGTGGAGTTGAGAAATAAGAACATTAAATTTATCATCATTGCCTTTCATATTGTCAAGAATCTTGGAGAAAGAAGGTGATAATGCTAAGTAAAAATATAAAATAATACAAAGATCATCTAAAACATCTAGAGGTGAAAACCACAGTTTCTGAGATGAAAAATATCCTAGATTAGACTAACACAATAGAAATTGCAGAGAAAGAGAATAATGAGTAGAAATAAATAGTAATGGAAATTGTTGGAAATGACAAGAAAAATGACAGAGACAAGACAAGAATGTCAGCAGGCTGTGGGACAAACATACATGTGATAGTGAATATGAGAAAATATTTAGGGTTCGGGAGGCAAGAAAAGATATGTCTGCTAAATAGTTACTGTTAGCTTCCTGAAAGTCAGAAAAAAATATAAATTCATACATGGGAACAAAGCAACAAAGTCCCAGTGGAAGAAACATGAAAGGGACCAGCAAAATGGCTCAGGAGGTGAGGGTGCTTGCTGCTAAGTCTGAAAACCTGAGTTCTATCCCTGGGGTCCCTTTAATGGAAGGAGAGAACTGACTCTTACAAGAAAGTTGTCCTCTGACTTCTACATGTGTGCTGTGGAAAGATCCAACTGTCATACACTCCCAAAACAAAAATGTAAAAAAAAAAAAAAAAAGGAAAAACCCATCTAATAGCATCCTAACAATTCTTTAAAACTAATGCAAAGCTGGCCTACTTCCTCCCCACCCCCTCTTCCTTCCTCTGTCACACACACATACAGATGCAGGCAGGCATGAGAGAGACATATAAACTCACATATGTTGACTTAAGTGAGGTTCTTTCTATCTCCAGTATTTGGTTTGATTAAAACCAAGCATTCACTTTGTGTAACTACAGAAGGACAAGTTTTAGTTTAGAAGTTGATTCATCTGATCTGCTAATAGCATATTCTCTTAACCAGAGAGCTTAGACAGGAGAGGAACAGCTGTTTTCACGTTCTTGCCTGGGAACCAGGCCCCCAGCGACGGTTTCACATGCACACACAACGCCTTTAAGCTGCCCGTGATTATCTACAGCAAGGAGGATGCTGTGACAGCTGGTGTCTCCTTGATTAGACATTCTATGAAAATTCTGAGTGGTAAGAAGTCGAGTGTTTAGGGTGATCAGCCTCTCTCATGGAAAAGATAGTCCTTCCTCGGGTCAGCCTTCCATTTCAGAGTAGAACAGACGTTTTCCGTTGCTGATGAATTGGAACAGCACTGTAGAACTTTGGAGTGACCCTTGGAGACCCACACAACATCTTTATAATAAAAACAAGCAAACAGTCAAAGCCCCAAGCTACACTAAGTTTAATTCTGTCCTGATTGGGTCAGTTTTTAATTCATAGAATGCAGTCAGAAACTTCTACACATTTGGTTTTGTGAAGTTCTAGTTTTACCCAATCAACCAATTATCCCTTTCCAGGGTCACAGTACAGTTTCATGCCAAATGTTCTTGCTAGGATCAATAATTCCATGTTAAGAGTTTGTCTGAAACTCAATACCTCCTCTTAGGTGCCTTTTACTTTTATTATTGCTATTATTACCTTTTTATTATATTGAGATAGGGTGTCAAGTATCTCAGGCTAACCTCAAACTTGTTATGTATCTGGGGATGATTTCTGCTCTGCCTCTGACTCCTGAGTGCTGGCATTGCAGGGATGTACCACTACACCTAGTAGATGCAGTGCTGGGAATTGAACTCAGAGTTCTGAATATTATAGGTATCTACACCCTAGGTTCTAAGTGTTCGTGTGTGTATGTGTGTGTGTGTGTGTGTGTGTGTGTGTGCCCCGCGTGCATGTGTGTGTTATTGTATGCTCCCATGTTGATACATGTGTACATGTGTGTAAAGGCCAGAGGTTGAGGTCAGATGACATCAACCTTTCTCACACACTTTCCATCTGATAATTTGAGATGGCCTCAGGTTACCAGTCCAGTTAGGCTTGTTGGCTGGTAAGTCCCACAGATTCTCCTTGTCTTCACTTTCTGGTACTGGGATCACAGATGTTGTGTGTGCCACCATATCTAACCTTTTATGTTAGTGCTAGGGACCCAAGCCCGGATTCCTGTGCTTCCATGTCAAGCAAGCACGTTACTGACTGGGACATCTCCCCAGCCTTTTGTGTACTTTTTGAAATCTCCAATCTTTATTCTTTTATATTTGCCCATTATCTGTCCCTCTCTTCCCCTCATCCCTACCCTTTTTGCAGTATCTATTTTCATAAAGTCCAAATAACAACATAAACTGTTGCTCAGTTCACTTGCTTTATAATTCCCCCCAGGGCTGTGTATCCACTGAGTAGATGGATCTACATCTTTTCAGACAAGAACACTGCAGCACAGACATCCATGGCTAATTGTATACAAGTCAAGATAAACTGAGCTCAGATACTTGCTGCAACCAGAGCTGCACATTCTCTCACTTGCAATCCATAATTGCATGAACATGTCTATACCCATCTCATCCAGTTAAATGAAAATGTTGTCATACCAGAAATGTTAATCCTAAATTGCTTTCTATACTTTTTGGTTCTTTCTAGAACTTAAAAAACAAACAATAATATACAATCATTGAAGCATGTTTAAATCTATTCTATTTTTGAAAGTTCAGAAATTTCTGCCTGCATTTATATGGTGGAAGACAAGTTAGGGGAATGAGCTCTTAAGTGAAGTTGAAGGTGGCATTAAAAAAATTTCAGGGATGGGGCCACTGTAGGCTGTTTATAAGCAATCTCAGAGTCTGGACTGTCACCTTTGGCCATATAGGTGTTCAGGGGCTGCCTCTTCACCCGAGGCTGGTGGCACCAGTGACCTGGACTGACAAACTCAACTAGCACCCAGGCCCATAGCCCGCCCTTGGGTTGGCCCACCCATCTACCCCATCTAGGATGGGCTGGAGCTTGTAAAGGTGCTCCTGTGGGACAGTAGCCGAAGGAGCCCCATGACTCTTGCATGGGTGGGCTGGCCAAGGGATATCCCAGCAGAGTTCCAGTGATAATGGTGTATCAGAAACCACAGGCCTGGAAACAGACTAATGACTCATTGCAATAGACATCTGCTACTAAAGTGGATTGGACAAAAGGGTACACTGTGTGACACTGCTTCTGGTGCCCGCAGGACAAATGAAAAGGTCTGGAGAGGTGGGAAAGAAGGGGAAGAGGGTTTAAAAATATTTTTGTTTTGTTTTTGTTTGCTTTCTTGCTTTGTTTTGATTTTATTTTTCTTTGGGGGGCACTGCAGGGGTGAGGGGAGGATATGTGGGACTGTGAGGTAAGCAGAATTAGGGTGCATGACATGAAATTCCACTAGAATCAATAAAAATTATGTTTTCAAAAATGAAAGAAAGAAAGGAAGGAAGGAAGGAAGGAAGCAATTTTCTCTAATTAGATTATGTTTCGATTCAGGGTAATTCGATCTGATTTCTTTGACTCATTTGCATATACCTGACCTACCTAAGTGGATGGGAACTCCTTAACAACACTGGTAGTGCTGCAACTCCTTTTTCCTGCTTTGTGTGGGCTGTAGCCTTTCTCTGCTTTCTGCTTACATGATCATGACTACTTAGCATGGTTTTTGTTTTTGTTTTTAATTTAAGTTAAAAAAGAATAAATGATCTAGGGCAGGATGGGTCAGTTGGTAAAGGCTCTTGCCACTAAGCCTAACAACCTGAGTTCAATTCCCAGAACCCACATAGTGGAGGCGTGTAAGTAGACTCCCATAAGTTGTCATTTGAACTCCACACAAGCTCTACAGCACACACACACACACACACACACACACACACACACACCCCACACACACACACACCACAAACACACCCACCTACCACACACACATACTCATCATACCACATACACAGCACACACACACACCACACATACATACACACACACACCACACACATCCATCACACCCACCTACTACACACATACACATCATACCACATATGCACCACACACACTCATACCATACACAACACACACACACACCACAGACACACACCACACATAGACACCCATCACACATACACACCACACACGCATGCACTCACACTCACACTCACACTCACACACACACACCGGGGCCTGGACAGAGAGAGGGACTCAGAGAGGCACAGAGACACAGAGACAGAGACAGATTATAAATAACAAAGGATAAATACAATATTTATTCTCAACCAGGAGAAACTAGCCTTTCCTGACTGGGCTCCACAGAGCCTGCTGCCGGTGTTTAGGTGCCATGGCATGCATGTGGAGATCAATAACAGCCTTCATATCAATCTCCACTTCACCTACTTCTGTGTTTGTGATGGGATCTCTTGTCATTTGACACTGTGTGCAGAAGACTATTCCATGAGCTTCTGGGGCTTCTCTTGTCTCTGTCTCCTCTTCTTACTACAGGAACACTGAGATTACATATGTAACTTGGCATTAATTGCATATATGTATATGTGCAATTAACGCCAAGTTACATAACATGAATAAATAAATGACCCAGAGACGAATACTGGGGTTCAAGATGAAGATCAGGGAAGCAAAGCAGCCAGCCACCAGCTCTCACCTCTAACTTAGGCTGAAAGGGCCGATACACACACGAGTGTCAAACTGCTGCCTCTCCTTAGTGTGGCTGGAGAACAAATGTCTCATACTGAAATCTGTTCCTGTCTTAAATACCTCTCATGAGATTAATGGTGTGAGCTTTATTACTCTTTTAGACAGATTCACTGTTGTGTAAGCCTGGGTGGCCTTGAATTTACAGAGATCCATCTGCCTTTGTCTCCTGAGTCCTGGATTAAAGGTGTGTGCCACCACTGCCTAACCTCTACAGCTCGTGGCTGACTTTGCTTTCTGAATCCTCAGGCAAGCTTTATTAAATCATAAATAAAATATTACTACAAAGTTATGTACTTATATAAATATCTATGTGATGTTTGTTTCTGCCTGTGTAAGACAGTTGTAAGTTTATTTAGCTTTTGTATCATGTTCCTGGATTAAAAACAAAAAATGAAATTCTTTACTCATCTATCTGGTCTTTGCCTTCCCTATCTGTTCAGTCAATTCTTTGACAGGAGAAGGTTATCCAAGTCTGTCATATTAAAGCAGAATAATACAAAATACCTGTAAATGAATGAGCCATTCTCATATATCCATCTCAGCTGTGTAGAAGTATTCTAGGAAATAGTTAATATGGAACATATCAAACACAAATATGTAAACCAAATAGTTTGCATTATACAAGCTTGCTGACTCAACCCTCACTCATATACAATCTATCTACTCTTCCATTCAAGCACTGAAAAGCATCTTTTGACTATGCTTGGCACATGGTCAAGTCAAGTCGGTTTTCTGGCATATTGTACTGAGGAGTACTGTTTGTGCACTGGTCCTCTTTCATAGTCTCCATGTTCTTCAGTTGTTTCACTGGTACAAAGAAAAATTATCCTGACTTCACAAGATAATAATTGGTTACCTAGTATTCTCAAGGCTTCACATTGTCACCAGTAATTAATTATGACCATTAAGACCTCTGGCTTTATCAAAGAACAATTTTAGGAAACCACATTTTTTCCCTCCTTCAGATAATGTATAATATACCCTGTAATGATTCTCCCAAAATACTCAATCTAGATTGGATTGGTATCCATTCGCAGCATCCTAGGCCTTCTATGGAGCATGGTTGATAACTCTTCTACCTTTCCTACTGCTACCCTAAACCAGCTCTCTCAACTTTCCTGATTTTGAGATCTACCATTCATTCAGTTACCTGAAGCAAAACCTCAAAGTCCTGTTTATAGTTTCTTCCCTACTGCTTCTGACCCAGTCAATCAGGGCTGCACATAACCATTCCCTTCCATATTTGTCCCCTTCTAAGATCATCTCCTTAGTTCAATCTTCCATCCAAGAATCTGCTTGTATTTATTCCGGAGACTTTTGTGGATGCATGGTGTGTGATGTGCAGCACAATATTGCCATTGAATATTTTGTTATCAATTTGGGGACAAAATTTGACACCATTTTTATTCTCAAGGAATTCAGAGATCAAATCGACACGGACATCCAATGTATAAAGAGCTACTGGTAGAATTTAATGGGAGACGGGCAGGACTATCCCACTGCTCAGAGTGCTGCAGAAATTTGAACTGGTTTCCCCCACTTCACCAAGTTTCCACAGCTCTTACATAATTAAATGCAAGCTCCTCACCCAGCCATTCAAATGCTTTTACAATATGGAATCAATCTAACTTTCCATGTTAATCTACCACTTTTCCTGGAAACATGGAGCCTGTGCTCCAGCCAAATTTTTCCTCTGAGATCCCTGAAATTGCCTTCAAGTATTCTGTTCTCTAATCTCAAGCAGATCTCCCTTCTCTTTGCCTCTTGTCAAAAGGCTGTGCATATGTCCATGCCTACTTGGAAAGCTCCCTCTGTCTTCCCGCCCACCTGATGGGACCTCTGCTCTCAGTGCGCAGAGCATACTTTCTGTGATTTCTCATGTCAGTGTCACCCCCAGTGTTGCAGCTGGCTACATTTGGGGTTGTAGATATGTGACATATAGAATGGATTACTCATCTTAGTTGACTAGGTGCTAAAACGTATGTAAGTGAAATTACTGTGAGAAGCATATAACCAGAAACCATAGCAGATTGAGGATGCTAAGCCTAATGTTGCCACTAGTTTGTAGTCCCTGCCTCCAAAATGATTTTATAGTCTTGCCAACAAAATGGGAATATTAATTCCTTCTTATATATTCCTATACATTTCTGATTATAATTTCCCAGAAATATTAGAGACATATTTATCTTAGAGGACATACCAAAGGCAAATATGGATTTAAGAATTTTTCAAAAGAAGTATGGTTGACGGTTCTGCCCATGAAATTAAGATGGATATCTGTGGGATGTAAATATATTTACTAGTTTTAAAAATCTAAGTCTATGATTCAAATCCTTGGATATCTGTGGCCCTGCTATGGAACTTACATGATTTTAAGAAATGAATTTTAATTTAAAGGACATCAGTCACTAGCTCTGGATTTCTGCTAATCTGTAGCATCACACTCTCAAATTCCAGGTTATGTCTTATTTCACTGACACAGTGTTTATATGCTGTATCTTTGAGTGATATCCCTTTCAACTGGAAAGGTTTCCTCATCAAAACCTCATTGTTCTTCTAATGTGTGTCAAACATCAGTGTTGTAAACAGGCTTCACAGGCTTCTAGCCTGTTAGAGTTTGTCTGCTTTCAGCTTGTTTTTTGCTTTCAAAAATGTTTCTCTAAAACCTCCAGGAAGTCTCTCCTTTCATGTCACCTAGCCAATGATTTCTTAACCGTAGTTAAGAAGAAAGCACCATCAGGGGAATGCAGAGGCAAGAGGTATTTAAAGAGTAACTGCTGTGGTGCAGGTACCATGCTAGAGAGCTTGCATACCTAATCCCACACAATCTTCCCAGCCAGCCCACCAAAGGGTGTTACCATCCTCACTTTATACTGGAGGCTCAGAGGATTAAGCTACTCTCCCAAGGACTGCCTTGATTCCAATCTTGGTTTTATCCTTTGATGGTTCCAAAGTCTGGATTCTTATTTTCTATGGTTCAAGGCCACCTAGATTTTAATTGAAGAGATAGTTCTTGAACTCTGAAGGTTGTAACAACAGGATTTTCTATTTTTATGTCCTCCCTGAGATCCTAGAGGCTCAATGAGTTAATACGACTTGGATAAAAATACACACAGTAAAGTGGCTTTCTTATAAAATGTGCTTCAGTTATGTTAGGATTTCTTCCAACAATGTTTTTTTTCCCCTTGGTAAATTCTTATATGCTAAATTTTATATATGATTATTCTTGGTAGCATCAGTCAAAACAGCATGATTTTCTATAGTCAGGTTGCATCTAGTCTATTGATTTGCATTTAGTTGGTTGATTCATGACTAAATTTTTCTATAAGGAGTTATCTTATTCACTATAAGGGGAACGTTCACGCTTTCATAGACTGCAATTATTTGTCCAAAAATACTGCAAGTAATGTACTCAATTCTCTTTGGCCTTTTGTTATGCAAAGAACAAAACACTTAAGAAGAAAAATTAACTCAGGAACCATCTTACAGACCTCCTTTTATTTTTAGCAAAGTGTCTCCCAACAATGGTATGATTTGCTTTGTAGGATATTTAGCGAGGTCTTTAATATCTATCCATGAAATGCCAGTAGCATGCTCCCTCCATCTGGTGACAAAAATGTCTCTAAACATTGCCAGGTCTTGTACAGACATGAGTAACCAAGAAAGGAAAGAACCAACCTTCTAACACCACAACGAGTCCCAGACCTACTTTGTGAGGCACACCTTAAAGAAAGCTAGTGCTTAAGGATGAGGCTCATTTGACTACATTTTCAGCATGAAATATGATTAAAAGCCACTTTTCCTTAAACTTTATGTGATACAAACTAGACTGCAAATTAGGCACATTTTTGTCCACCTTAAGCACTGATGTCTGAATAGCCTAGGCCTGGAATAAGAAAAGAGACTGCTGAGTATTGTCCTGTCACCCCACCCCACCCCAAATTAAGTATTTTAATTGTATTAGAGAGAGCTGAGAATGTAATTACTCTTGGTAGCATTAGTCAAGACAACTGTGATGTTTCTTTAGTCAATTTGCATCGTCTTGACTTAATTTGACTTAAAACAGTTCATTATCCCTACCTCCTTTTTCCATTTGAAGCCATTCTTTTTTCTCTTGACATGAAAATGGACTTTAGTAAACCAAGAGGTTAATTACTGCTCCCTCCACCTCCCCCAAACCACCCACCCACCCTGCCTAAATGTAGATGTGGAAACAACTAGGTCCCTGAATTTTCACTAAGCTGTCAGGGGAATCTGATTTTCCATCATAACTTGGGCAGACCCTTTGTTTTCTGCTGAGGTCTGCTCTTTGAGTGTGTAAGATGGATAATGAATGTGGTTCGAGGGCATTAATCTCATTTTTCATGGTAGTTGTTCTCAGTGTTTACATGTTCTGATAATAGGACTGCCCCAACAATTAGGGGATTATTCAGTTTTACTGTTTTCTCTATTCTTCAAGCCTTCAGCAAACTTTAAATACTAGAAACACGTTTTTGGGTAGTGTTTTTGCCTTTGGGCAGGACTATCTTATTTAGTCATTATAAGTCCCATGGGATAGATATTTTGATTCTCACAGCTAAGATAAAAATAAAAAGAGACTCAGCAAGTTGCAATGTCATGGCCAAGAAGATAGCGTTTGTGCCCGTGTCCCTTTTAAATGAGCGTTAGTTGGCTATAGTGTGTCAGAAAAAGTCTAGATCAAAGCTTCCCAATAGGAATAGAATGTCAACTATACAGGTAGTTCTAATTTTTAGTAGCCTTCTTGAAAACATAAGGAGAGGCAGCTAAAATTAATTTAAATAGTATTTCACTTAGCCTGACATAAGAGAGTGCTACTTCCACAAAAGTCAATATGGGAATTATTAATGAGTTCTCATGCATTCTTTTTCAGTTTCAAAAAATTATGATGCATTGGAAAGACTACGGTACATCCTGGTGAGAGCAACCACTCCTAAGAGCTCCATGTAGCTGTGTTGCATGCACAACTTTGGGTACCACTTCTCTAGCCATCAGAGATGTAGAAGTGTCAAACAAAACAAAACAAACAAAACAATCTCTGTGTTGACATCAAGTGTAAGAACTGCAACCATTTGGAGGCTGTGTAAGTAAGTGCAACCAGTCACTTGGAGGTTGTGTAATTAAGCTTGTGTTTTCTAACTGAACATTGTGTTCTCCTGGTTTCCTCAAGCCCCTTGGTGTGCTGTAGGGTGAGTCTTGGCAAAGATGGGGAAGAAGGTTTGCTTTGTGTTGTCCTTGTTTGTCTCTTCTCTCCTTTCTCAATCTATCTTCTCACATCTCCATGTCCCTTATGTGATGGGGCTTTCCTCTCAACCGAACATCCACCTAGTGGTATAGAGTCATACTTGCCTAGCTTAGATGAAAATAGTACAAACGCACACACATGCTGCTGCCATTCTGAAGATACCTGGGGTAAAGACTTAGACTGAGTGTGAGATGGAGTTAGAAGAGGCTCTGCAATGCCCCCTTCTTCTCTGAGTGCACCACTGGGCCTCATTTTGAACTCTGAACAAGCTGCCCTGAACTCCTCCAGAAACTATATCTTTCCAAGGCAAGATGGAGACTCATCCTTTAGGGGGAGACTGTCATTGTCAAGTAGAGGTACTCAGGGTCATGATATGTCAGGATAATGAAGTTCTCTTTCATGGTTTGGGCTGGGCTATGGTAGAGTGGGGAGCTGAACAGTGAGCAAGGTGACCTGTCTCCAGAGGATGGAGCCGCTCCTGGGTATGTGCTTCATTTGGTAGGAATGGCATACATGTTCAGTTCCTCATGGAGTAGGTTTCATAGCAATATCCTTTCCAGACACAACTGCTTGTAAGTCTCAAGAAGGCTCCAGGGTCCAGGAGTCCCACATGCCCTCCATGATGGTCATTCTACCTTGCTACCAGCTAGCAGTATTTTAAGTGTTGCAGAAAAGAGTTGCTGCATGATGAAGATTCCTGGCAACGAGAAACAGAGCTCATCACTGGCAGGTAAAGGGAAGGGGAAGACATGTGTATGTCCATGCCTAGTTCAACACGCAGTTACTTTTGTTTTTTATTCCATATTGAGTCCATGTCTCGAGAAGTTTGCCAATCAACTCCTTACATTTACTAAGACATAAAAAACAAACTTCAAAGTAATGAGTGACCATAATCCAAATTCTATAGCCCTACTATAGAAGGACATAAAGCGAAAAACTACAGTAACTGTCCTTGACTTCTCTTTCCTGTTAGCTGCTGCTAGCTGCACAGGAAATTTTCTGTTTTTTTCTATTAATTCTTTAGAAGCTAAATGGAGAAAATGCATAGCTCTGTTCATCCCCCCACACCCTCCTCTCCACACCTGCTTAAACTACATGAGACTGTTCGGCACATAGGATCTATATCATACATGTTATTCTGCCTGCTGCTTACTTTACTCTGCATTTTAAATGCATCTATCCTGTCCTTTATTATAGTTGTGTAGTATGATTTTATATGACTGTACTTAATCACTCCTCCCAGATGAGCACCCAGCTTCTGTGTCCTTCTTTTTATACCAGATTAGCAATGCTGGGATAAATGCAAATGTCTGGGAACTTAAACTTTATGAAATAAAGTCAACCTTATGGCTTCCAAAACACACTTATTAAATAATGACACATGAGACTCCCAATTAGACTTTTGATTATAGTGAGATCATGATTAATACTGTACTGAACTGAGTGTGGCCCAAAGCTTAGGAGTGACTATTAAATTACTGTTTTTATCTTACCTGGGGGCCACAGTTGATGTGTGAGGGTCTTTGATGTTGAGAACATTCTCCAGGCCCCACACCACCAAACGCATCAGTGTCTTTGAGAGCATGAAAAATACTACCCCATCTCTATCCAGATATAGATTAGTTAAAACAAAATTTTTCTTTGATTTGCACAATTTTAAGCAATAAGCATAAGCAATGTGACTGAGTCTTTAAGTAGACTTATTTAGCTTGTATGAATGACTTGATCACTTTGATGAACTAAGTTATATATTTTTGTACTTTGAAGATATTGAATATAAGGATTTAACTGCATATACCAAAAGTATTACTGACTTTAGTATTTAAAAAAGTGCTTTTTGTTTGTTTGAGTTCTGAGGATTGCACATGGTAGGCAAGTTCTCTACTCTAATTTCTTTGTAAAATTACTTGTTTTCCTTCTTAGGTTAGATTCTGACTCCCACAGTGCTGCACCTTGGAAATACAGAAGACAGAAGTCTCAGTGGGTCATTTTTCTAGTTGCTTTCAAGGTATAATTAAGTACTGCCTAAGAGAACCATTCTAGTGCAAAATGTGTTGTCCAGGATTCTGTTCAGACGCTGTCGGGCTGTTTCAAGGAGACTTCAAATGGTCCTAGAGTGAGCCATCTTATGAACCTTCACTCTGACATTCGGTTGGCTGTTTTTGAAGTGGTCCCATGAGTGAGTCATCTTACCGACCTTCACTTTTCCATTTGGCTTGACTGCACATCAGATGTTGTTGGAACCAGAACCAGTGGGTCACTCTTCTTTCCAGGGTAGACTCCATCTTAGAAATCTCCACAATTACAATTTTAAACTGAAGCCAGAAAATATATTTTTGAAACTAATCACAGTCAGCAGAGCACCTGTCATCCAACTGTGCACCATGTACATATAGTTTCAAGAAACATTGACCATCAAGTACTTAAATGTTTAGGGATTTGGGCAACACCCAATGCAGAACAGATGAATTTCATGGTTTCTTTATGCATTTGCACAAATTAAAATACAAGTCTTCACTTAGTTCATTTGAACCCCTTTCTTCAATTAGCTCTGTATGCAGAGAAGGCCAGACAGCAATTTCAGAGAGCAATCCAGATTCTTCTGCATGTTGTTACCTCTGTGTGTGAACGCCACTGTGACAGGGCAAATGCCAGGATTAAAAGTTGATTGTGCTCTAGCAATTCTCCTTATAACAGGTTTTGTAAACACCAATCTGCAAAATCACAAAAACTCTTTTTAGACAGTAATTTTCATTTCAGATACAGGAACAGTAGGTTTAAGCTTCTCAAAGGTAGCTCTTACATCCAAATAATGGGTGTGTGTGAGTGTGTGTGAGTGTGTGAGTGTGTGTGAGTGTGTGTGTGTGAGTGTGTGTGTGAGTGTGTGTGTGAGTGTGTGTGAGTGTGTGTGTGAGTGTGTGTGTGAGTGTGTGTGTGTGAGTGTGTGTGTGAGTGTGTGTGTGAGTGTGTGTTTTGTGTGTGTGAGTGTGTGTGTGAGTGTGTGTGAGTGTGTGTGTGTGAGTGTGTGTGAGTGTGTGTGTGAGTGAGTGTGTGTGAGTGTGTGAGTGTGTGTGAGTGTGTGTGAGTGTGTGTGAGTGTGAGTGTGAGTGTGTGTGTGTGTGAGTGTGTGTGAGTGTGAGTGTGTGTGAGTGTGTGTGAGTGTGTGTGTGAGTGTGTGTGAGTGTGAGTGTGTGTGTGAGTGTGTGAGTGAGTGTGTGTGTGTGTGTGTGAGTGTGTGTGTGAGTGTGAGTGTGTGTGTGTTTATGGAGCTAGAGGTTGATTGACCTTGTTGTCTTCCTTGATTCTTCTCTATCTTACTTTTTGAGACAGGATCTCTCATTGAACCTGGAATCTGCTTACTTAGTTAGTCTGGCTAGCCAGCAAAACCCAGAGACTCTCCTACATCTGCCTTTCGAGTCCTAGGATCACTGGTGCTCTCCAGTGTGCCTGGCTTTTTATGTAGGTCCCAGGGATCCAAACTCCAGTTCTCATGCTTATATGGCATCTGAGCTATCTTCCCAGCCCCTAGCTTATCATATTTTTAAAAATTCCAATTACGATATTTTAATTTCATAGTTTGAACAGCCTTTTAAAGAAGCTACTGGTTTCACAGTAAAACTTCTGCGATCTGCAAGAGATCAGTGAAGTAAATTAGGTTTGGGAGACTGAATGGGTGACAACTTAAATAACAGTAAAACTCAGGTCTTCTAACCCTAGATGAATATTCTTCTTTCCTTCCTAATAACATTTAAGAGCTTGAGATGTTTGTTTGTTGGAGATTTTGGGGGGGGGGAAGTATAAGCTACATTGTAGTACAAACAATAAAGGACCCAGAGACTGATTCTAGGGTTCAAGCTTCAAGCAAAGCCACCAAGCCTCTACCAAGCTGGAATGGCAATCCTGTCTCCTGGAATCCTCAGAGGCAAAAGGCTCTCAGTACTTGTCTTCTCCTGCCTTTTATTCCTTTCTCTGCCCAGGAATATCCTCCTGTCTCCTCCTCCCTAGTGCTGGGATTAAAGGTGTGTGATTCCAGGTGCCGAGATCACCTTTGTGTGAGCTGTTTATTTTAGATCTGGATCAATTTTGTGTTGTCACTGTGGCCTTGAATTACGTTTATCTCTTAATCCTGAGTCCTGGGATTAAAGGTATGTGCCATCACCGCCTAGCTTCCATAGCTCACTTGTATGGCTGCTTTGCTGTTTTGATCTCCAGAGCTTTAATGAATGGTAAACAATATATCACCACATTACATTTTCCCTTCCCTCACTTTGTCTGTATAATCGCCTCTTTTGTTTAGGTATCTATTCAAATATTCCTTAGAGACACAATTACTGCGATAGCAAGATGATACAAAGGTAAAGCACTTGTCTCCAAGCCTGCGGACCTCCATCTAATCCCTGGGATCCACATGAGGGAAGGCGAGAACTGACTCCTGGGAGTTGTCCACTGACCTCTGTACACACACCACTGTGGCACTGGCCCACCCACGCATACATACACACAACAGATGAATAAACGTACATAACACTGTAATTGGCTAAGGAAACTAAATTTTCATTTATTTGAAAAGGATTAATCGGACAGGTAGTGCCTGTACATGAGGCAGCCAACAGCCAAGTGAAAGCAAATCATTCTGTTGCTTTTAGGCAATCCCAATTCCATTGAAAACCTGCTGTAGTTAACCGAAAGGTTTTCAATGGACTCTTAAAACCAGCTGTCTGGTCATTTTGATACCAGTGGGGTAGAAGTTAGAAACTGATAGACTAGTTGCGAAGCGAGTCAGTCATTCACTCATTCGTGAGTCGGCTAGCCCAGTACGCTTCATCCTTGACAGGTGGGAAGAATGAGGGAATCTGTTTCAGCAAGTAGGTGATACCCTGCATCCAGGTACTGCAGACTGGTGGGAGAGTGAATGATGCCACAAGTGAGAAGAAATAATAACAAAGGCTCTGAAGGAAACCGCCGGCAGGCCAACATTCCACTTGGGCAGTGGGGTGAGGCAGACTTTCAGCTGTGACCTGACAGATGAGCAACTCTGAGGCAGAGGAGACAGCCTCATGAGCAAAGGCAGCAGGAGCAAAGATTGCTCGCCTGGGCACTGAGGGGCATCGTGTGGTGGAACCCACGGGGAGTGGGAGGTGCAGCCGCAGATGGGAAGGTGAGCATGTGTCCTGGGTGTGCTGGCAGTGTCCGCAGCCGTGAGACTCCTCCAAGCTTGCATCAAGCCTCTCACTAGGGGAAGAGAGACCGAAGAAGATGCAGAGATCTGACTTGGGTCACTGTTGGTTCTTTGTCTTTCCCCTTTCACAGCACGACTTATCTCTTGCCTTGACTTAGTCCGGGGCTGACGTTATACCTTTACCTTGCTTCTTCCTGTGTGTTACCTGTTTCTGGAGTCAGTGTGACAACCTGTAGTGATAAAGGATGTATAACAGGTCTGAAGCTCTGGATCCTAATATGTTATTCAGCTTGGAGAGGGCGTGGGCATTTGCAGAGATTTGGGGATCAGTGGTGGAAATGGGATAGAACATTCAGCAGAAAGAACATTAAGGCATTATGTGTATCTTGTATCTTTTCTGCCCCCTCTCCTTCTCTTGTTTTCCCCCTCCCTGTTTCCCCCTCTTGCTTCTCTCTCTGTCCCTCTCTTTCATTTTTTTAGGAAAAGGAATCAATCACACAAACAAGACCAGAAACTGCAAAGGTTCAGCTAAGTAATGGCCCAACCAGAACTCATGTTGTCTTCATGCAAATGCAAAACAAAATGTTGCTAGCACTCTGTAGTCTGCCCCTTCCTTATGTAATCTCCTCTGTGCCTGCTAGAGATGACCATGATCCTATTATGATATCCAGTTATGGGATTATTCTGCCCATGTACCAACTATAGCATGCATTTACCCCTTTTGCTTTGCAGTTTTTAACAACTTATTGCCCTTTACCAAGATTTAGAAATTAATAATTTTTGTCTCTGGTTGGAGAGATGTCTCAGCAGTTAAGAGCACTGACTACCCTTTCAGAGGACCTGGGTTCAATTCCCAGCACCAATATGGCAGCTTATGACTATATGTATCTCCAGTTCCAGAGGATCTGGCACCTTACACAGACATACGTGTAAGGCAAAACACCACATAAAAACAGATGAATTAAAAAGTCTCACTTGTTTTATTATTTATGTGCTCTTGCCATATATAGTTTATGAATAATTTGAAACAAAGTTATAGACATCATAGCCTTTTTCACAAATACTTTAGTGTGTATTTTCAAAGAATAGAGATGTTCTCATATAACCACAGGGCAGCTACCAATTTCTTAAAATTACATAGATTCAATATAATCTATGGTTAGAATCCATCTTGTAATTTGACTTAACCATCCCTTACCACATAAGAGATCTTTTCCTGTAAAGGGTCCTCTGAATATTGGACCCCATTTAGGGTCAGCTGAAGTATTCTGTTATCTTTTCTTTTTAGCTTCCCTTTATCTGAAAAGTTTCCTCATCCTTTTTGCCTTTAAAACAATCACATTATTGATTGTTATAGTAAACATTCCCTCTTCTTTTTAAATGGACTATAACTCAGTTTGTCATTCATATTGTTTGTTTCGTAACTGTTAAATCGCCTTTGAGTGGCGTGTGTAATATTTTATCTTCAGGGATAGCTGTGGCTAACCATGGCACTTGGTTGTTCTCTGGCACACACGGAGAGATTAAGTCAGCTATTTTGAGATTGGGTTGAAGAACACCTATTGGTAGATCTAAAATATGTCTCAGATATACCTATTGAAACCCACCTGATGTCAGAATGAGAAGAGATACAAGGTCTTTGAGACATTGCAGACTCGAGCCCACAAAATGATAGTAAATACAGTCCTAAGGCTTCAGTGTTAAATATCTGTTCTGAAAAGAAAGAAAACTCCAGTGCCTGAAACCATTGAACTATCATGGGGGCATTAGGATGTACAGTTAAATTGAAAAATGACTAGTGGCGCATAAACCTCAGAGACTCCAATAGTTGGGATGCTTACGTGAGACTTTTAAAAATACTTTTAATCAAATGGACTCAAATCCTTTTGGTTAAGGCTTTTTTCTCAATTACTGGTTCCTTTTCTATGCAAACCAACGAAATTCCTGTTATTGACTTGGCTCCCATCAGGATAGGCTTTCTCCTGTCTGAGAGTGATCGTCTTTGTTGATACTTCGCTTTGAAGTCTGTACAGGGTTGCACTACATGACCAGTTTTACGATAATAACCCCACATTTGAGCCAAAAGAATTCCAAGAACTAAGTTTGTTCCAGGAAGTGGTTTTAACCTCCATTCTTCCCTGTTCAAATTCTGTATTAATCTGTAACTCACTACTTTGAAAAGATAGAGGTGTGTGTATTTCATATGTATTTCCCACTTGTCTGTAAACCTAGCCTTCCCTCCTAATTCAGTTCCATTGATGCAGGTGGTGGTATTGTAGACACATTTCTCTCTTTCTGGACTTGGTATGTCTCATCAAAGAACTAATCGCTAACCACTGGAAGCAGAGGTTGGCACTACACTAAGTAAATCTTTCTAACAAAAGTGACAGCTATAGCATTTTAATGACACATGAAAAATATTCTGGTTCAATGATAAGCTAGAATTTCAAGCACCTTTAGAAATTGTAAGTTGCTGGAAAGAGATGATACATACCAATTTGGAACAATAATTTTTGCGTAAAGAGCATGATGTTAAGATAGCAGATAGGTAGCAAAAGGATTTCCATGTTCAGATGACCGAGGCAGGGAACAATGGGATGTAGGCTCCAAACAATGCAGCTATACAAACGTGTTAGTAGTGAGCAGGGTGCAATAAAGAGGAAGTATAAAATTCATGAGCATGAAAGCACTAAGGAATCCAAGACACCATAATTAAAGCTCAAAGAACCGCAGTCCTTCTGAAAGAGAATATAGGACTTAGCACAGATACTCTGTGGGGAACACCAGAGAATGCACTGAGCTATTCAAGGAACAGAGAAGGGAACCCAAACACCGGAGCGATTGCCTTGTTTTCTGCTTCAAAATGCTGGTGGTGGGGGGGCGCTGAAGAGGACTGTGTGGAGGAGAGATGAGCATACGGAGTCTCCTGGAGCCCGTGTTAAAGAATAGACAGAAACAACCCAAAGCGGTAATTTGTAATCATGCCTGTGGCAACAGTCATAACAGAATTTTTAATCCAGAATGAGAAAGGAGTTGAAAACCAAACCCAGAAGGGCAAGCTTAAGAAAATGAAAGCCCACAGCCCCAGAGAAGCTAGGTAACAAGGAGGACCCTAAGAGGGAAATATGGGTTGTCCTAGGAAGGGGAAATAGATGAGATCTCCTGGGTAAACTAGGGTAGGGGGTAGAGAGGAGGGGATGGGGATGGGGACATGAAGGAACAGGGTGGTGGAGTTGGGGAAGGGATGGAGAGGGAGCCATTATGGGGATAGGGAGAAACCTGGTGCTAGGAAAAAAGCCAGTAATTCACAAGAATGATTCCAAGAAATAGTGGAGAGGGTACTTGAGCTGGCCTTCTCCTGTAACAAGGTTGGTGGCTGCCCTAATTGTCATCATAGAACCTTCATTTAGCAACCAATGGAAGCGCAGTCAAGCACTGGGCCAAGCTCTATGAGTCCAGTCAAAGACAGGGAGGAGGGATTATATGCAGGTGGGAGGGTGGGGGTGGGTTAGGGTGGGTGAGGGGTGAGTGTATCAAGATCATGACAGGGTAAACCCACAGAGGCAGCTGATCCAAGCTCATGGGAGCTCATAGACTTTGGACTGACAGCTGGGGAGACTGCATAGGACCAAATTAGGCCCTCTGCATATGGGTGACAGTTGTGTGACTTGGTCTGTTTGTAAGGCCCCTGGCAGTGGGACAAGGATCTGTCTCTGGTGCATGAGCTGGCTTTTTGGAGCCCATTCCCTATGGTGGGATGCCTTGCTCAACCTTGATGTTGGGTGACTTGGTCTTGCCTCAACTTGATATGCAAGGTTTTGTTACTCCCCATGGGAGGCCTTATTCTTTCTGTTGAATAGATAGGGGGTGGGGTAGGAATGGGGAGGTGGAGGGAGGGACAAGGGGAGGGAGAGGGAACTGTGTTTGGAATGTAAAATGAGTAAAAAATTTTAAAATAAAAAAAAATGAAAGCCTCACTTTGCCGAATGGAAAGTCAGTTGAACTCTTTAAAGAAGCAAGTAGACAAACATGTAAAAATTAACTTCATTAAAGAAAAAAAAAACTAGCATGCTAGATTTTGGTTAGATGCATTATTCAAGTTCATCAGGCCATGAAGAGGAGTATTTGGCAAAAAGTTCAGGAAAATTACTTGGGATTCAGAAAACAAATATTTTGGGTATAAAAGGAGACCCAAGCACAGAGGCAGCTCTGAGAAAGTCATTTGAAAGGAGTGATGATGGAACACTTTTGACCTGGCATTGAAAATATAAGGGAGGTTCTTGAGAACGTAGATATAAAGAGGGAGACACATGTGCAGGATGTCAGAATGCCCCCCCCCAGTTCTTCCTCCCGCCTTGTCTTCTTCTGTCTCTTTTTTCTTCTTTCATCAGGGCCTAGCTTCAAACTTTCTATGTAGCCAATGATGATTTTAAACTTCGGAGCTTCCTGTTTCCATCTCGACTGCTGGGATTACATATACCATTGTGCCCAGTCTGTGTGGTACTGGAAATAATAATCAAGGTTTCGTGCATTCTAGGAGAAAGTTCTATCAAATGATGCACATTCCAAGCCTCCATTTTCTCCTTACAATGTCCAGGGAGCAGGCACTGTTTCCACCTCTGTTTAGATGCTCTTTGTCTGCCACTGCCTCTGATGCTGACTTTCACGGGAACAGCCAATTGTCACAGAAAGAAGCGGGAGAGCAGATAAGAGAGGCTGCTTGGGTAGAAAGGGATCTTACCCTGTAGGAGGGATGGAAGTCTTTGCATGCACACATAAGCATTAGGGCAGTAGTTCTCATCCTCCTAATGCTGGGACCCTGTAATATATTCCTCATGTTGTAGTGATCCCTAACCATATTTTTTTTGTTGATACTTCATAACTGCAATTTTGCTACTGTTATGAATTGTAATGTAAACATTTTGGGAGATAGAGATTTGCTAAAGGGGTTGACACCCACAGGTTGATAACCACCACCCTAGGGGACCCTTGAGTGGTAAGCACACAGGTTGTTCTGTTGTGATATTTTGATTGTATTTGGACAATAAAGCTTGTTTTGCATCAGACCATAGAGGTTTTGGAGGACTGAAGAAGTGGCAAGGGGCTTAGGGAAGATCTTGGCCCTTTTGGATGGAGGAATGGAAGAGGTAGGAGGTCATTGGTGGCTTCTCTGGTCATTCAGGTTCTCACCCCAATATCTGACTCCTTATTTTTAATTGATAAAGAATAATTAGATAAGTGCTTCATTGTTCAGGGTAAGAAATGCAATACCTATTATCTGCCCGGAAGGCTGAAGCAGAAGCGCTTCCTAGCCTGGGGATCTTTGCGTTTGTGTGACTAGAGACTTTTCCAACACTGGATCCTCCCTGAGACCATTGTCATACGCTTGTTTTTCTCAGTCAATTTAGAGAACTTATCTTTATGGACTTTACAAAGAGTTTTGACATAGTCAGGTCTGATCTGTATTTAGCTTACTTTGTTCCCTAAGGAGATTTATGTATCTTTGTTGTGCATGCAAGATTGAGTTAATTATCACCAGAATAGTTTTCACCAACTTGTGTCTTGCTTAAATATGTGCAAAATGGAACTAAGGGTCAGAATCCAACACAACTCAGTTGCTGGTATTGAGCCAAACTGCCTGCTTTCCTCCCTCATCTTGATTTTCTGCAGCCTGTTAATGCCACAGAGACCCCCTCCGCAATCCTACCATTTACAAAAGATGACAAAAGAGATCGGAAATGGGAGTGGTTGGTGGAAGATTTTAAAACTGGAAAATACCTATCAGCTAGTCTTACCTTTTCAAGATTCCAGTGGCCATTTCTGGGGGCATCCCTTCCTGTGGATAACTTAATTTTGGGGAGAAATCTGTTTTTCTTTCTGTAAAGTTAAAGAAAGACAGATGTCCTAAGTTTGGTTGTTAGTCTCTTTTTCTGGAAACTTGGGTTCTGATGAGAAGACCAGGGAAACTTAGTAGCGCTGTCACATCAATGAAACTTTGTACCGAGCACACATTCAGATTTCCTTGTTTTTTGCTCATTGCTAAATTCAATTTTTAGGTTCCTTTTTTTGCATTTGATGACTATTATTTCCTTTTTAGATAATATCTTTTTATTCTTTGATAATGTCGTAAATGTATCATCTCCTCCAATCCTTTTTAATTTAATATGTTTAATTTTTTTGGATGAAGATATTACACCATTTTGCTTCTCTTCCCCAAATCTTCTTATATAACACTGTTCTCCCTCTAATTCATAGCCTTTATTTCTTTAGTAATTACACACACACACACACACACACACACACACACACACACACAGTCCTAAATATGTAAGGAGTTTACATGGCTCACCATACTATTAAGAAAGAAGAAAACGGTGATATAGTGAGTACTGTATACTGTGTACATAGGAAAGGATTATCTGATGGAAAACCCTTTTGCTGATGGGTTACCTCAGCCAAAGAATTATTCTCTCTCTCTCTCCCCATATATATATATATACATATATGTGTGTGTGTGTGTGTGTGTGTATGTGTTGTGTGTAGAAAGTAGTAGCCATGGTTTTGCTAGACAGAAGGCATTTCTTTCATCTAGTAGACTGTGGAAAGTTCCATGTGACGTGTTCAAAGGAGATAGGAGAATAATAGAGAAGATGGTGGATTTCCTAAAGAAGGGAGCTTATATCTTGGTTTAACACAGTGTATTGAAACATTAGCAACACCTTTGCTAGAGTTTCACAGAATCTTAGGTCACAACACCAAGTGATTTACTTAGGCTATGCCAGAATATATCATTATGGGTAAACACGGACCAGAGAGATGGATGTAGCACAGGATGTCCAACCTTTTGACTTTGTGGGATTGTCATCTGCAGATTTGTTAGGCCTCATTCATAGCTATTCCGGGACTCAAGTAATGTACCATCTGCATGTTTGACATGCCTGATGGAGTCTCCACTCTCTCACAGGGCATGGACAGGTGTAATAAATCTTACATGAACTGATGCTTAGTGTCTATTTCACAATGCTGCATCTCCACATAAAAGCCAATAGCCTAGAAAAGTGACACAACAGACTTAGTTCTTTGGATGTTTGATACAGCATCTGATGGCAGCTCCTGCTGAGGAGGTATGGCGAGCTCTTCTCTTGTAGAGAATGAAGGATGGAGACAAAGTTGGCTGTGGCAACTGTACCTGAGTGCAAAACCAAAGTCGCTGTCAGTAGGAAACTGTTCTCTCATGAAGGCATGGCAGAAGTTCTCATGTTTTTCTGTCAGGCAAATAGAGTGTGTGGCAAAGTAGCAGCAGGACACAATTCTCGCCCTTCAGATACAAGCAATCATCCAGATCTCTACTGTACAAGAACAATGCACCACAACTTTCCAACCTCATCACAACTGGCTATCAGAGACGGGGGATGGGGGGTAATTAATGAGCAGACAGTACCCGAAGAGTTAAAAACTTAGAAATCTAACAGCATTCTCCAACAGAAAGTCAGGAAGCCACATGTCTTCTTCCCCGTTTAGGAGAACTGACCGACCTTCTAGTCTTGCCTAAGAATCTACAGGTTTTCGTGATGTGGGATGATGACTTCTGGGTAAATGCTTCAGTCACACTAAGATACAGATAAGGATGCTTCTTAGAACTGGAGCAACACTGTGCAGACTGTAGTCATTTTTTTTTAATTTTAATTTTTATTCTTACATCCTGACCACAGTTTCCCCCACCTTCACTCTTCCCACTTCCCCCATTCCTAGATCTACTCCTCTTCTGTTTCCTTATTAAAAAAAAAAGGCAAGCCTCCCAGGGTAGCAATCGAACACGGTATAGTGAATTGAAGGACTTTTGCTTGCACCTGGGACCCCTTCCTACTGGGTCACCACGTAATTATGTTTATTAGTATCATATGCTACCTCAAGTCCGAAAACAAGTTCTTTCCCCAAGTGATCATTTTTTAATTTAGTATTAGGACATGCTGTGCCAGAGATCACCACAGTGATTTTCCATCTTGGGTATTCTTTGGGCTTCACTCTACACTACGATGGGTGCTGTTCCAAGTGGTCATGCTCCCAGCGGGGTGGGTAGAGGGCTGTTTGAGGTGGGTCACAAGACCAGTGCTGTCACAAGACTCTGGGCAGCTTGTTAGCCCCTTATATCAACGAGGATATGGCAAGAAGGCACTGCTGGAAGCGATTCACTTTTGACATTGAAACTTCCAACACTCAGTAATATATGTTTTTTATTTGTATACCACTTAGTTTATAGAAATTTGTTACAGCAGCCTCCGCAGACCAAGAAAGTGATCTATTTATCTATCTATCTGTCTGTCTGTCTGTCTGTCTGTCTGTCTGTCTATCTATCTATCTATCTATCTATCTATCATCTACCCATCTATCTACTAGCTCTTAGCTCTTTCTCTGTGTATGTGTAAACATGAGGATGTTATCTATACAAATCAATTAAGGTGGATAGGATTACTTGGCACTGTCTTGTTTGCAGGTTGTGGAGTGTCACACAGCACTGGGAAGCAGCTGATACAGCTACCCCACGCCCGTGTGTGAGTATGTGTGCTCCAAGTGAAAACAGAAAATCTCACACCGTGTTGCTGTGTGCTTCCAAAGGCTAAAAGAAAAGAGGAAACAAAGTGTGTGTGAAGACACGAAACACCTGGTACTCTTGTATTCTGGGACTGAGAGTATAAATTTGAATAATCGCCTTATGAAACTCCAGAATATATTCAAGCTGGTTACATTCCTCCTCTGTTCTGCTTTCTAGCTATAAACCCACAGCAGTCTATATGTAAGTTTCTTAAAAGACACATACCAAAATTTTCATAGTAGAAAGCTGGAATACAGAAAAAAATGCCATTAAGTAGAGTGAATAAATTCATATGATGAAACAGCCTATAGCAGTGAGAATTAACTACAAGCATATGAAATGACATGGATGATTCTCACGATGGTGAAGAAAAGAAGCCAACGTTTAGTGAGCACAGAGGGTACATGGCTTTGTGTCTAAGTTCATAAGCAGGTGAAATAATTGATGGGGTGAGAGAAACTGGGGTAGAAGCTTCCTTGGGGATGGCATGTATGTACTGAATAGGGGTCTGAGGGAACTCCTGGATTGGTTGATATTCTGATTCTTACTGATTTCTGGCTACATAAAGGCATCCACTTTGGGAAAATTCATTGTCTTGTATGAAAGATAGGTTCACTTTTCTGTATGAACCTTTCATTACTTACTAACAAATAAATACTAGTACCTCTGAAATTAGGTCAAGGAGGCAATAGACATGCTTTCAGAAAATGATATTCAGACATGTATATGTGACAAAAATCTTTGTTACAGACAATGCTTTAAAGTTTTCTTTTAATTAAGACTTTAAACAAAAAGACTTTAACTAAAAGGGATTTTAGATTTATAGCAAAAGTAAGGACAGGGACCGACTTCTCATATCCTTCTACATATGCAACCTCTATAATCAGCAGCCCCCACTAGAGTGCCACATAAGTTACTCAGATGCATTGCTGTCACTCAAAGGCCATAGTTTACTTCAAGGCACCCTTAGAGTAAATTGTGTGGGTTTATGTAGCTATGTAATGACACCTATCTTTTATGATATTACCACAAGACAGAATTTATTTGTGCCTAAAATTTCCCTATAGTCTGCCTATTTATTTCTTTTTTTTCTTCATCCCAGACACTTGGAATTGCTTGATCTTTTAAGCACATTCATAGTTTTGCTTTTTCCCAGGATAGTTATAGCAATTGAAGCTTTATCAGATAGGATCTTTTCACTAAGTACATTGCATTAATATTTTCTCTTTCCATATCTTCATATATCATTTCTTTTAGTGTTGAGTAATACTATAGACATATTCTATATCATCAATTCACCTATTAAAGGCCTTCTTGGTTTTGTAAAAAGATTTTATTATTATTATTACTATTATTATTTGTATGTATGTGTGTCTGTATGAGTGCCTATATGTGCATGTATGCACCATGTGTTTGCCTGGTGCCCTCGGAGGTCAGAAGTGGGTGTCAGAGGTTCAGAGTATAGACTGTTCTTGCAGAGGACCAGAGTTTGGTTCCCAGAACTGAGGTCAGATAGCTCACAACAACTACCTATTATTCCAGCTCCGGGGGATCCGACAACATCTTCTGGCCTCTGTGAACACTTCACTCACTTGTATATACTCATTATAGAAAAACACACACCTGACTTACACACACACACACACACACACAAACACACACACTTAACTGTGAAATAAATCTTTGAAACAAATGATCTTATTGGTAAACAGAGTTTGATAGCATCTATGTCAACCCTCACGAAGCTGGTGAACTGGTAAAACTCTCCAGTTTCATCAAGCTTCTTTCTTTTACTGTCCATGGGAGCTTGGGATGCTCAATTGGGTCACTCTTGGCTTGAAAGGGCTCTGGACAAAGCTGAGACTAGACTCTGGAATTCTAGACTCCTGAAGTCACATGTTCGCCCTACCACATTGCATCTGTTTTCTAACTTGAGTTCTTAGGTTCCTGGATACCAAGTCTTGAGACTGTGAACTTCATTATGGCTTCTCTTGGCATCAATTCCTAGTATGTGAAGTATGCAAACTGTGCATTCGAAATAAACTAGCTGCTAAGATCTGTTGACAATGTGCACCCAAAATAGCCTTGTGCAATAGAATTAATGCTGTGTAAAATTTTCTGTCCTTTAAGGAATGCTTCCTTGCAAACTCTGGAAAACAGTCTTCTTTAAAAAAAATTCCAACTCAGTCATCAGCATTCCAGCTTGGAGAATTCTTTATCTGTTGGCATTTTCATAGGGCATGAATTAAGATGTATGTAACAACTGTTATTTTCCCACACCATTGAGTGGGAACTTAACAAAGGTGGCCTGAGAATAATGATAGAATGTAATCTAAGCATAGTTTTTTCTATGAAAATGTCTAGCAACTGTTTAAGGATCTACATATATAAATTAATTAGATTTGTCCACTTGACAGGGAGTCTTCACCCACACCTATAGACAAAAGATAAAGAAACCACTATTTTCAAAATAAAACTTAGGATGAGATGACATGGTGAGGGAAATGAGAGGAGCTAGAAATCCAGAAACTGAAGAGTCGGGAGCACAATGAGTAAGCAATAAAGGAGTAAGCAACAAAGGCAAAGAAAACAGCCCAAGTTCCTTGTTCGTGGGCTGAAGTTTCTCTGGCCTGTCTTTAGTTCCTACCTACAGAGCCTAGAGTCTCTAAAGGACTCACATGGGCACATCTAGTGTGCATGCTCTGTGTCTCTGCATTGGACAGACAAGACCATGTCTGTGATGGAAAAAGATAGACAGCCTCTCTTCTCCTGTGTTGTCTCTCTCCAGATCCTTGGGGGAGGGCATGCCCCTCCTACCTATCTACAACAGTAGTTGCTGGGCATTCTGAGGTTTCGTGGGTGACACGGGTTACAGGGGTGACTTCATAGCTTATTTCTGTTGTCATCTAGAATTGGTGGCAGTAGAAAGGATCCTCAGAAAGAGATCATCACAAAGACAACTGGTACAAACTGCTGTTGTTTCTTTCTTGATAAAGGTGACTGTTTTAGACTACCTTCTCTTATCCCTGGGCTTGACTAGAAAAGGCAGGGAAACCCCTCTCCTCCTCAAATGTTGCCCAACACTGGAGGGAAAGGCAGTGGCTTGTCTGGGAAGAGATCTGTAACACTCTTAACTACTTCTTTCCTCTCCTTCTAGAAAGATCTTGTGAAAATGCAAGTGAGTGCATAAATTCATAAACATAACTATATCTGTGTACTGACATATTCATCTCCCTATCCCTCTACTTGTTTTTTTCTTGTTTATGTAAATAGGATCAAAGTGTCCTTCCCTTCTCTTCGCCTTTCCTTTTTCCTTCCTTCTCTCTCTCTCTCTTCCTTCCTTCTTTTTTCTTCCATCCTTCCTTTCTTCATCCCTTTCTTCCTCCCTTCCTTCTTTCTTTCCCCCACCCCATCTGTTTTTTTATGGTTCCGGGAATCAAACCTAAGGTTTTATATATATATATATATATATATATATATATATATATATATATATATACACACATATATATATTACATACATATATATTATGCATGTATACACACATGCACATGCACACACACATATATATACATATATATATATATACATACATGCATACATACATATATATGATTCCTGGCACTCTGCTGTACAGAAGCATAATAATTCTTTTGTGTAAATATTTATGTTTCCAATTTGTGGTTCTGTATACATCTGTTTAGAAGACCATACTTGTATTTGGTGGGCTAAATAAAAAATGCACATTCATACAACAAGGATATCTGTTCAACTATGTTCATAGCAGCATTATTTGTAATAGCCAGAACCTGGAAGCAACCTAGATGCCCCTCAATTAAAGAATGGATACAGAAAATGTGGTACATTTACATAATGGAGTACTACTCAGTGGAAAAAAAACAATGGAATCTTGGAATTGGCAGGCAAATGGATGGGACTAGAAGAAACCATCATAAGTGAGGTAACCCAGTCACAGAAAGACAAACATAGTATGTACTCACTCATGCATGAGGTTATTAGACATAGAGAAAAGGATTACCAACCTACAATCCACACCTCCAGATAAGCTAAGAAACAAGGAGGACCATAACAGAGACATACATGGTCCCCCAATGAAGCAGAAAGGGACAAGAGCCCCTGAACAAATGGGGATGGGGGAGGGAGATAGGAGAAAGAGGAGAGGAGAAGAGGAGGGGGTAGGAGAATTTGAGGGATTAGGAAGATTGAGTGGGGGAGAGGAATACAGGAGAGCAAGAAAAGAGACATATCAATGGAGGGAGCCACTATAGGTTTAAAGAGAAATGTGGCACCTTAAATGTCAGTCTCTTATAATGAAAATGATGACTACCTTAAATGCTATCCTAGATCCTTCATCCAGTAGCTGATGGAAGTAGAAGCAGAGATTCACAACTAAGCACTGAGCCAAATTCCAGGAATTCAGTTTCAGAGAGGGAGGAATGACCAACAAAGGGGTCAAGACCACACTGGGAAACCCACAGAAACAGTTGACCTGAGCAAATGGGAACTCATGGACTCCAGTCTGACAGCGGTGGAACAACATAGGGCCAAACCAGGTCTCCTGAAACGTGGGTGTTAGCTAGGAGCAATGGGAAATCTATGGGGCCTCTGGCAGTGGAACCAGGATGTGTCCCTAGTGCACAAACGGACTTCGGGAGTCCATTTCCAATGGAGGGATACTCTCTTAGCCTAGATACACAGGGGAGGATCTAGGTCTGGCCCCAAATGACCTGACAGATTTTGATGATCCCTCATGGAAGGCCTCATCCTCCCTGGGGAGCCTATGGGGGATGGAATGTGGGGACATAGGAGGATGGGAGGGAGAGGGAACTGGAATTGATATGTAAAATAAGATTGTTTCTAATTTAAATAAAACTTATAAAAAAGAAATGGAAAAATTAGATGTCAAAAATTTTGATTGCCACAACTGAATTGCTGTCCAGAAATATTGTACCATTTGACATATTTGTGAATAACCTGTAAGAGTGACATCATCAGATACATTACATTTTAATCAAACCTCTAAACATTATAATGCTTCTTCTGCAACTGAAATGAACCTAATCACTATGATTTGCATGTGTTAACCACGGATAGAGTAAAACTCCTTTCCTATACTTATCAGCTACTTTTATTTCACTGGTAGTGCTTGATCATTTTCCTATTGAGCTGGTCACTTTTTTTCTGACTGATATGCTAAAGTCTTCTTTGTATGATGGCAAGCCCTGTCTGTTTCTGCTTATCATTTGTCTTTGGTGTTCTTTACCTAGATATCTGTATCTATATATGCATGTGCATTTGCTTTTCTTATTGGTGTTTTGCTCTTTTGCTTATGTCTTCTGGATTTTCTGGAAGCTTTCTAGGATGAGAAAAAAAGTTAAATTGGATTTAAGTGTAATTCAATTGTATGTTGTTTCTCTAATTAATGCCAATATTATTTCCTTATGATAAATTTCCAGAGGTAGCCCACCATGGAGATGCTGAATGCTTTCTGGGGATTTTGTTGTTAGAACCAACTAAGGCAAGACTACACTCTGCCCTCTCCCAGAGCTGTCTTCTCTGTATTGGTGAGGACACACTTGGGTTAGAAGTCAAACACATTCTGTCCTTGCTAAGGAGGGAACAGAGAAGATGCCATCTATATTAGAATAAAGTTTTATGTTGTTCTTTCAAAGGAGGATGGTTTGCTTATGGTTGAGAAGCAAAAGGAAACAATGTCTTTACTCAAGGTGACAGCAGCCTTTGTCATACTTGGTTTATATTATAGGAAAGTGTACTGTACAGGGACTAGATTATGCAGTTGGATTCATTTCTGTAAGTTGAGCATGAAGCTCAAAGAATATCCTGATTAGCACTTACAAAGCCCTGAGTAAGCTTCCCATCACAGAATTACCTGGTGTTGAGATGTAGAGGCAGAACAAGCAGAAGTTCATGGCCATCCTTATCTACATAGAAAGTTTAATGCTAGCTTGAACTGCATGAGACACTGTACCGAATAGAAAGACATTAATATAAAATTTTTAATGTGTCTGATTACCCATAGGCAATGCACAGAAATTCATTACATAAATTAAGATCTATTAGTAAACACATGGACCTTTTTCATCTTTTTGGTTGTGAGCCTAGCCTTTAACGGCTGAGCCATCTCTCTAGCCCGGATCTTTTTCATCTTAAAAGCTCAATGTAATCGATTCTGCCTCCATTATAACTGACCTCCTGTCCGTTTCACATCAGTGTTGGGATCATGAGTGTTGAGAAAAAATCATGTGTGGTTGAGACCTAAGAGATTTTGCTTTGCCCTCTCTTTGCATTTCTTTATAGACTTACGAAGACCTTCCTAAATAAATCTTCCACTTGAAACCTTAAGCTTTTGGCTGCACAAGATGGTACACGTTGTAGTGTCAATAGTGGGAAAAGGGACAAGGCAAGGGGATTATGCATTTGAGGCCAACCTTGGCTACATAGCAAGAACAGGGATAGAGAATGGGAGGAGGAAGAACAGGGGGAAATGGGTAGGTAGAGGAAAATAGAAAAAAAAAAGACAAGCAAAAGGCAGAATTGCTATCCTTACCAAAGCAAATAAAAGTCAGAAACAGAAACAATTGGAGTGGTTGTTCAAAAATGGTATGTCAGAACAAATGTCTTTCTTATTTCCAGTTTGATTTGTACACATTTTTACATGTTTTAAAAGATTAATTGCTTACAACAGAAACATCTTCCTAGGTGGCTGTAACGCAGTGGTGACTTCTTGATGAATTTAGCCATGCTAGGTGAAGCCATGGAGACACATGAGGTGCTATATGGAGGGAGGGAAGGGAGAAGAAGACATTTTCCAGAGGGTATATACCGGTTTTAGAGGCATTTGCGGGAATTATTGATGTAGCTTGTGGTGAGATAGGCTATGTGGGGAGAAGTTCTAACAGACCTATCCTCTCTTGTGGTGAGATAGGCTATGTGGGGAGAAGTTCTAACAGACCTACCCTCTGTTGTGGTGAGATAGGCTATGTGGGGAGAAGTTCTAACAGACCTACCCTCTCTTGTGGTGAGATAGGCTATGTGGGGAGAAGTTCTAACAGACCTACCCTCTCTTGTGGTGAGATAGGCTATGTGGGGAGAAGTTCTAACAGACCTACCCTCTCTTGTGGTGAGATAGGCTATGTGGGGAGAAGTTCTAACAGACCTACCCTCTCTGTCTTAGTTAGGGTTTCTGTTGCTGTGATGGGACATGACCATGGCAACTCTAATAAAGGAAAACATTTAATTGGGGATAGCTTATAGTTCTGAGGTTTAGTTCCTTATTGTCACCGAAGGAATTACGGGGCATGCAAGTAGACATGGTGTTGAAGAGGTAGCTGAGAGTTCTGCATCTGAATTGGCAGGCAGCAAGAAGAGACAGAGAGCTACTGGGCCTGACTTGAGCTTCAGAAATCTCAAAGTCCATCCCTAGTGACACACTTCCTCCAAAAAAGCTATACATACTCAAACAAGGCTGCACCTCCCAATAGTGCCTGAAACTATAAGCCTATAGGACACGTTTCATTCAAACCGTCACACCCTCAAAGTCTTCTTTTGCTTCTTCAGTGAGAAAGGCAAGGAGCAAAGTGTGAAAACATGGCCTGGCTAGATGGCATTGTGGGTAAGGGCACTTGCTCCCAAACCTGATTATCTGAGTTTGATCCTAGGACTTGTGTGGTAGAAGGAAAGTTCCTACTCTCACAAGTTATCCTCTGACCTCCACATGGCATGTACACACACACACACACACACACACACACACACACACACACACACAATTTAAAAACTAAAGAAAAAAGCTAAAGGGACAGATTGTGAAGGGGAGATTGCCGTGTTCCAGGGGTTCCGAGTTGCTTGGGTGGTGCATGTTGGCCCCTCTCTTTTGCTTTCTCTCCATCTTTTCAGTCTTATCTCTGGTCCTCGGTTTTACAAATCACCCATTAGTTCTAATCCTTTGGCTTGCGTATCTTCTTTATCTCACCTTCTTCCATGTCTATCAGTTAACAGTCTTATATAATTCTTTCTTTAGCTATATATTGTTTCAACTTTATTTGTCTTGTCTTCAGCCTCCTCAAATAAGGAAACATAAATAAAGCTAATTCTAAATTGGCTATTCTTCTACTGACCTATTTGCATGGTAGAGATTGGTTTTGTCCTGGAGATGGAGTCTTATTAGGCAGTCTCTACTGACCTAAAGCTCACAATCTTCTTGCCTCTGCATCCTGAGTACCAGGACTGTAGTCATCTATCACCATATCCAGCTAGACAGACCTCTTAATGAAAGCTTCCAGCTTGGTCAGAGGCTCCAGTACTCATCTTAGTCAGAGGACAGCTTAGTGGTTCCAAATCTATACCTAGTTGAATTAGCAGCTTGTCATTTTTTCTTCTGGCCCCATTCTAGCTGGGCTCATGGTTGTATCCCCCTTTGACTTATTCCTGAGCCCTATTAGGTATGTTGGTGGCAATATATCCAAGTTCTTTTCATATTCTCTTATTCCTAAGTCTGAACTGGGACACTGAACCTAGCTCCCCAGGTCTCATAGGACAAGAGGCTGCTTCCTCCCAGCAGAGTGGGTGGAAGGGATGATTACTCCTGATCCCAACAGGGATCGGTAGCAGGATGCTATCTATTATCATTCTCTGGAGCTTGTCAGTCCAGTGGCAGGCCTTCTCCCTCATCCATTGTCCAGTTCTAGTTCTCAGGGCATTTATTGAGCTTTCTCAACCCCCTGCTGCTAATCCATTTGTTCCAGGTCACATCACAAGGCACCACAATGTTGATTTGTATGTGCTCTTGAGGTCATGTTTTTTCCTTTGAATTAGTAACCTGAGCGGGTGAGAGGTACACACACACACACACACACACACACACACACACACACACACACACAGAGAGAGAGAGACAGAGAGACAGAGAGAGAGAGAATGAATGAATGAAAGAAGCAAAGAAAGAAAACTTTCTCCTATTTCATCTAAAGTCTGAGTAAAATAAGCAACTCAAAGTATTTTCCCTTTTATCCAATGAAACTGGCCATCCACCCCCCCCAGAATACTTTTACCTATGTGCTATTAAGTTCCAAACAGGGTTCATGTGGGCAAACTGGCCATCTTCATGGAGGCTGAGAAGCTAGGGAATAGAGAAGGTGATTTGATGAGTGTCGAACTGAAAATCCTTAGCATTTCTTCCAGGTGTTAACTGAGACAGTAGGTACTTGAGAAACAAATTACTTTGGTAAGAGTCACCCTCTACCAATGACATTTGAAAATGTATTTATTTGCCAGAGGACATGTATTTCCAATAAGGCCAGTTGGCCACCTTAATTCTTAGTGGATTGTTGCTCTGGTTTACTGTGATGAAAACATCAGATTTTCTGTTACAGTAACAGTGATTTAAAATAAGTGTTCAGAATTAGCCATATGCTACATTCTTTCATAAGGTCAGCTGAGTACAAGTTAGCCATAAGATGTGCATAATCTAGTGTTATATTGAAAATGCTGCTGTATAACAAGATGCCTACAAGTAGACCACAGAAGAATTGTTTCCATCTTTCTATACCTAACTAATAGATCTTGAGACAAAGATCAGATGTTTTTATTTGTTTAGGGCAGTGCTGCTTTGTTTTGTTCTATTATTTATTATTTTTTAAAAGAACTTCGATTCCAAAGAATTAAATGTATTGTTTAAGTTTCTCAGCTTTCAGCAATTGTGGGTCTAGGACCCAGTTCTCCTGCTCTCCTGCTTTGGGCCCCAGAGATCTGCTTTTGTCTGTGTGTTCTCTGATTTCATCTTAGGAGAACAAAGGCAGCCTTCCTGAGGATGAGAGTCATTATAGACTCTGGCTACACATCAGAACTACCAAGACATCTTGAGAAAAAATTATATTTGAGCCCTACACTTATTGATTATTATTTCAAACTCTCCCAGGTAAACTACGTACAAGGCTAGTATTGCTTTATTTCCTTTTGGGTATAAAAATTTATTGTACCTAAAAGAATGTTACCGCTAATGTATGCAGACTACTCAGGACACAGTGGAGTTGGTTGGAACATGGCTAACTCTTTGAAAAGTGAAAAGGTTTAAATGGCTGGGAGACTTATGCCACAACAGAAAGACTTGTGCCAAACACTACAGAGCATTGGGGCATCAAGAAACTGCCCTTTAAGCCCACATGCTTCATCTATTGAATCTAGGGCTTCAAAGATGGCACACACAGAAACAAGCAAAGGGGCTTCTCAAAGTAGCCCAGGTTGGTCTGGAGTCATGGCAACACCACTGTTAGCAAGACATTTAATCGGAGGATTTCCAGAAACTGTACATGACCTCTGAGCCACCACAATTCAGTGAAATATAAAATATTAAGTTACATGCCACAGGAAGAGAAAATGGCACAAGTCGGTGTCACCTTCCGATCCTGGTGGTTCCGTGGGTAAGGATGGGGGAAGGTTAGACCAAGTCCCTCCTCTCAGTGTACAAAAAATTACTTTGATTGATATTTAATTGCATTGAAAACAAAAGAGACTAAAAAGCAAACACTACTCTACGTTGGGTGGAGGTGAAGAAAGAATGAGTCCTTGAAGCCGGAAGTAGGAAGCCCGGGAAGGTGATCCTGTTGGTCATGCGCATGGTTACATCTTTAGTTTCCGCGGCCCCAGGAAGGTCCGATTCTTCTTATTCCACTTTGTATTTGCCTGGAAATTTAGCCAACTGTTCACTCAGTCATCCTGACTTTCCTGCGAGTTTTTCTGCCATTTACTTTCCCACTTGCCTTTTTCTTGTGCTTCGAACCCTCTCCTCCTTGTCATTTTCCTTTCATGCATTTCTTTGGCTTCTGTCTGTTTCCTTTTAATTTCTAGCAGTAAACAGTTTCGCCGTCTGCAGGCCGTCTGTTGGAACAGTGCGGCATCATCTTCCTCTATATTTGTAGGCTTTCCTTCCTTCTTTAGTTGTTTTTCCTGCTCTTTAACAGTGTGTTCCACGTATTCTGTTCCTGCCTCAATCATGTTCAGGGTCCTCCTCTTTTCTGTCTGATCCAGTAGCAATTTATAAGCTTTGTCCACAGCCTCAAAAGGCTTCCGAGCTCTCTCAGCATCGTCTCCACTTTAGTCCGGATGCAGCAGTGTTGTCAGGATGCAGTTGCTGAAACCTCTCTTTTATTTCTTCATCTGTCACTTCAGGAGCTGTCTGAACACCCTCAAACAGCTTCAGATTAAAGCAAGAATAATCAGGACGAGTCAATCGTTCAACCTCATTTTTGGAGGTGAGCAGTGAGACCCTCAAATGGCTTCCTATTAAAGCAAGAGGAATCAGTATGAGTCAATCGTTCAACCTCATTTTTGGAGGTGAGCAGTGAACCTCTCTTCTCTGCTTGTTTCACCTCCCTGTGTTCAGAAGGTCATAAATCCCTCCTCATTGCTGCCTCAGCCACTGCCCAAAGGCCTACTCTTCCCCGAAGCCACCATTTCCCTGGCCAGCCACCACATGACCTCAAGGCTATTATTCTTAAAAATTGCTTCTTACATGGTGGCAATTTGTGGCTGGAGTTAAAAAGCCTCTGCTATTATTGGTAATTCTGATATTTTAAACATCTCTTTTTTTTCAGTTCTTCAATCTTGCTGGTAGAGACCACAGTCATTTCTTGTCAACTTAGCACCCCTACACTCCCCAATTAATGTTTAAAAATAAATTATTTCTTTAAAATTTTTATGGGGGACAGGATATTTCCTTGTAGACTGACTGTTCTGGAGCTATCTATGTTGACCAGCCTGGCCTCAGACTCTCAGAGATTCACCTGCTTCTGACTCCTGAGTTTTGGGATTAAATGCATACACCACTATGCACAATCTCTCTTTAAATTTAAAATATTGACTACTTCAAAAACTTCACTTCAAAGTGAATGAAAGTTTACAAAATCATCTGTGGGTGCTGGTGACACCTCAGTAAAGTACTTTCCTAACAAGCAAGAAAACTATTGGAGTTCAACGCCTCAGTTCAGTGCCACATTAAAAAAAGTCAATTATGAACATGTGCTTGTCACGGAAACCCTGGGAGGTGGAGAGGGGTGAGTCTCTAGGGCTGACTGACATACCTAGCCTACTTGACAAACTTAGGCCAGTAGGAGACACTGTCCCAAAAAAACAAGGTGGGTGGTACCTAGACAATGAGTGTGGGGGGTTGACTTCTGGTCTCCACATGCACTGAAACACACATGCATGCATATGCGCATGCACACGCGCGTGCACGCGCACACACACACTAAATCTATGACTCTACCATTCAGCATTAAAGAACACTTCTGAGTCCTTCTTTAGTATTTCCAACTGAAATGAAACTCCAGATGAAGACTAAATATGTCTTTATGGGCTCCTGTTTGGTTTCAGGGTTTTGTCTGTTCAGATGAAAGTACACGGAGAGTCATTTCCCTGCCTTCCATGCAACTTTCTTAAGAGCCCAGAGACCAGACTTATTTGTGGCGATGAGAATGGCTCTGAGCTCCAAGGGCCTGTAGATCCTGGCAGTGAAGGATGCTGCTGCTGTGAGACAGTACACCATCTGGCTTTGCAGTGTAGACATACGCACTTCAGTAGAAGAAAAGTGGCTTAGTGAGAAGTTGGAGGAGGTCAGTTTTCACGCTCACAAAATGACTTGGGAATCACAGACCACAGACATGCCTGTAGGAATGCAAAAATCCAAGGGCTGAAGCTATGTGGAACTGTTATTTTTCTTGGCTAAGACGGACCATTTTCTTCTTTCTCCCCTAAATTGGGGTTTTAAAATGTTGTTGCTACCACTTATTTCTCTTGGCATGTCCAATGACTGAGTTTCTTTGTTCCCACTGCCTTTTCCGTGGACCCTCTTCAGCTCCTTCTCTTGAGTAAATAATCTAGCTTTTCTGTGGCTTGTGGGGCAGCTTAGCACTCCCTCCTCGGATAATTTTCCCCTTAGGCTCTGGGGTTCTGCCGGCCATGCTCTTAGCGCACGTGTGTTCCTGCTTTCTTTCGTCTCTGCAATGAAGAGTGTTTGGTTTTATTGCCGTGCAGTGGACAACTGTCTTTTCCCTGCCTGCTCCTTCCTAAGCAGCTCAAGCTGGGCTCCTGTTCTGATTTCACACTCTGTCCTTTTGCAGACAGCGCAGGGCCCAGCCAAATGTGCCAATTCCCTCCGCTACCCCTGGTGTGGGTCATGTCTCTGGTGAAGTATTAAGTCCTATGCTTTTGTTTTTGACATTAAGAACAAACAAATAAATACACCATGGAAAATGACAACAGTTAAAAATCTCCTCCATTTTCATTCTACTTTAATTTTTTTTATCATTGTGGTCAGTACCACTCCAAATCGATGTGGCTATAAGTAACTTCTTTCATCTAAGATTCTCTGTTCGTTGCATGCTGCATACTCCACAGTTGTCAAATCAATTATTTTTTGAGGTGGGAAGGAAGAACAGGTCTGGAGAGATTCATCGTTCTACCAAGACGCATGTCTTCTTTATCGGTTAGGGCCAAACACAATGAAACACATGAAGAAGAGGAAGGGGACCACAGGTGTCACCACTACCCACTTGAGAAACTGTGACATGGAAAACACAGGATGGCCCAACTATTCGGAGGAGTTGTCTGCTTTCTTTCCAGAGCCTTTTGAGTTTTAACCTCAGAGCTTCTCTCTGTGTTCTGTAGTCTGGATATCATAGCTGTGTATTGAACGTGGGGGAGCAAACCTGCTTTGTAGGAGAAGTGAAATCTCTTCCTAATGGCTAAGAAGAGCTCACTACCTAGGAGGTGAAGGGAGAGCAGAGCTCCGCCCACCCAGGCAGCTTCTCCCCATCTGCAATGACAAGATAGCTTTTAGCTAATGGGATAAGACTATGAATGGAGTCCCCTGATCTTCCCATGTGTGTCTGCTTCACTACCAGCCCTGCAACATAACCCAGGATGCTAAATTGACTTTATGCTTAATGAGCCTGGTTGCATCATGTGCTCCAGAAGAGGGACATGGTGGTTGGGATCAGGGATCACGGCCATATTGCTTTATGCTCTTCAATCTTACTTTAAATTCCAACTTTTGAAATAGCTAACAAATGCTGCACAGTCATTAATGTTGTTTTCCTTTTAAAAAGTTCCATTGCATACTAATGAGCAGCTTAATGCTAACAGAAGCTGTGTCTCCACACGAGCTAAAGTTTGCCATATGCAGAACTCCTGTTTCACACAAGCTCTAAGTCTGCAGAATGCAAAGTTGCCACAAATATCCAAGTGCAGAATTGGGTCCCATATACAAGTATGTGAGTAAAGAATTTGGCTCATGCATATACTCTTGGAAAAAAATTTTCCCATAGTTTTCTTCTCTCTAAGGTATTGAATGGGCCAATACGTGTCCTCATGTTTCAAACATTTCAGCCCCCTTGAAACATTTTGATTGCCTCTTGCACTGACTGGAATTGCACAATGCTGTGTTCCAAATGCTATCTTTTTCACTGGCTTCATACAATTCCAGGATAAATTCTCTGCTTCATACACCATACCCTTATGTATACAGCTTCTATTTTTACTCTGCCTCATCTTTTGTTTTCCTTCTACCATTTCACCCAACATGTTTTGAATTTGCGTAGTTGTTTATATTTGAGACAATCATACTTGAAACCAACAATACTTATTTTATTTAAAAAATATTTGTCTTGATGCAATTCCCAAGTTTGGGACCTGGCACATCAAACTCAATAGAAAGAACACAAGCCTTGGGAAGAGGCAAGAAACCCCTGACGCAATCCGCAGAGGCAATGTGTTGTTTTCATCCCATGGAATCAGTATTTCTATTTTATTATCTTCTGCACTTGACAGGAACAGAAATATAAGTGTAGTGTTTCAGCAGTAAAAGCTAAACACTTATGTAAATGAGGATATTGGGAAAAGGATGTGGGTGTTATTGGCCTTTCATGATCCCATTTCATCTCATTTAACACAGTCATCAGATAAGATGCCCAGACTTCTAAGATGACAGATGTGTGTGAGTGTTCTAAAGTACAATACCAGGTATTTACTGGGAAATTTACAGAATGCCTTACTGAGAAAGTCGGAAGATCTAAACTCTAGGTCTACCCTGTACGCGTCAAAGGAACCGCATTTAACTGTTGAATTGAGATGTTCGGAAAGCTTGGCTTCATCTTGCTGACAAAGTAAAATCAGACACTAAGCTTCTCTGGTGCAACTTGGCTTTCTGGGGGAAATCCAGTTTCTTGATTTTGCTTTTAGCTGAGATTCCCTGGAAGTGTCATTAATTTATGACATGAAGACAGAAGGCCTATTAATTCATCGACTTCAATTAGCTTCTGCCTCTTGCTTATTCCTGCTTGTCCCAGCTGCTTAAGACTGGGTTTCTCAACTTTGGAGCATCAGTCTTCTCTTGGCAGTTCTAATCTCTCAGTCCTGTGTCTGTGGCAATTTACTGCCAATAAGCAAGTTTTCTCTGTCCTGACTCAGCACTTAGGTCCCCGGAACTGATCAATCCTCTGTTCTCTACTTCATTCTGATAGGTTCATAATTAGAGTTTTACTCTGCCTCTTTGCTTATTGTAAGTTACCATGTAGCAGATCTGAAACAAAGATGTGGGGATATGAGTTAATTAGGGAGATGATCTCAGGAAGATGGGAAGGAACATGCAAAGGGAGACAGGGAAAGAAGGATGTTAGTGATGGAAGTTACCTCTATGGGAAATGGATTCAACGTCTGCAGGACCCTCTGAGACACTGTGGAGAAAACTCTTAGGAGGAGTAAAGGCAGATATATTTCTTTACCTACTAACTATGTCTTATGCTTTGAGATTTGCCCCCAACTGGAAATAACTCTAGATTTTAATATTTTTACATTTCTTCATCTCTCTGTGTGTGTGTATATGTGTGTGTGTGTGTGTGTCTATACATGTCACACACATGTGTGGCCATCAGAGAACAATTTTTAGAAGTTGGTCTTTTTCTACCATGTGGGTTCTCTGGATCCAACCCAGGTTTCCAGGTTTAAGTAGCAGGTATCCACCTAGTGAGCCATCTCACTAGTTCTAGGTGCTAACTCTAAACTATTCAACCTCTCTTTTACACTTGCCTGTGGTTAGATTGAAACTCCAAGACAGCCTGGGTGGTGGTGCTGCAAGCCTTTAATCTCAGCACTTGGAGGCAGAGGCAGGCAGATCTCTGTGAGATCGAAGCCAGCTTGGTCTACAGAGCAAGTTCTAGAACAGACAGGTCTACATAGAGAAACCTCGTCTTGAAAAACTAAAACTAAAATAACATCCAAAATAAAAAACCAACCCCCCCAAAAACCCAAAAAAAACAAACAAAAATGGAACCAACCAAACAACAAACAAGATAAACAAAAAAACCAAAACAAAAAACCCTCTAAGACAAACAAACAAAACAAATCAAAAAAACAAAAAACCCAAGTGCTGAAGGTAAGAAACTCCAAGCAAGTTCAGGAAGTACATACATGTCATGGGGTGAGCCATGTCTGGTTCAACATGTCTGTTGGTTTCATTGTACCACTTTTAAATAAAATTTATTATTTTATTAAAAAATTATGTGTCTGTAGGCATACACACATGCATGCAGGTACTCACGGAGGCCAGAAGAGGCTGTTGAATCTCCTGAAGTTGGAGAAGCAGGTGGCATGAGCTTCCGAACATGAGAGTTGAGAAACTAGCCCAGACTCTCTGCAAGAGCGGCACATGCTCTTAGCCCCTGAGCCATCTTTCCTGCCCTCGTTACATTAATGTTTGAACAATCAGATTTAAAAGACTCGATTAGAAGCGCCTGTTGCCTGGGGCTAGAAAATACTCCTGATGGAGAATTTATTTCCAGGAGGTTCTATCTTTCCAGATTTCACTTGTCCATCAGAGGCTGCATCTGGGCTTCCTTTGAGGGTATTAAGTAGCCACTGAGGACTGAGAACTAAGTAGTGAAGGAAGCACTGAAAAGAAAACCAGAGCTTGGGGCGGTGATCATGAGATGTGTGGCTTAGTCACCCATTGAAGTTCAGACTTTAGAAATAGTCTTGTAATTTGTGTCTGTGAATAACTTACATTTTCCAAGAATGTATTCTGCATGTCTTGAATGACCTCACTACGGATGACAGGACAAAGCTATTATATTGTGATCTGTACCCCTTGTTAGTGACATGTTTGCTGACCAGCTGGAAGGTGATGCTTTTGCATGTGTCTTAAGCACAAAGAGTTCACCAACTAGACTTGATGTTCAACCAATCTAGACTCCTGCAAGTGGAGCAGCGCCAAACAAAGCTTATCGACTGTTTCTAATTCCGAGTTGGGGGGAAGTATGGGTAATCTAAATGAAACTCACATATGCATCGTTTATTTGTAGATATGGTTGTGTAGGAGATTTGTAATGAGTTGTATATGCTTAATTTGAATGCTTGGTAAATTTTGGTTATACGCTTATGCATATGGTATGTGCATTAAACCATTCTCAGAGTTGCCTTTGGTTTTAAAGTCTCAGTGCAAGATCCTGCTACACATCTGGCTGTTCTTTGTTCCCAGGCAGAGACTAATTCTGATCAGATCTCCTTACACCTCCAACCTTGCAAGGAGAGAGAAGACAGATTCCAGAACAAAGGTCCCAACATTGATGTTTCAACGTAGTAAGTAAAACTTACTATGTCACAGAATCTTAGTATTCTATGCTGGAAATGAACTTTTAAAAAAGCTAAATGAACTTTTAAAGAAATCAGGAAATAGCAGTTTACTGAAAGCCACAGGTATAATGACTTATTTTTAACTGGGAGAGGATCTTGGTGATAACACTTGCATTGCTGATAACAAACTGTCGTAATTTTGATTTATGTGAGTGTCTGGCATCATGTAACATTAAGACCCTTTTATGGATTCTTTTCAACACAGTAGAAGCTACTGCGGCTATAAATTTCTTCAGTTGCAGCAGCTGCTGCGCAAGATAGTAGTAAAAAATTCTAGTATTATCCTCTCCTTTTTCTCTGAAGATTTTAGTACATTAAGAACTTTCCAACTACTCTTTGTAAATTGAAGTGGGGGTGGATGGTAGCATCTTTCTCCAGAAATCAGCCAAGAGAATAGGCTTAGCTGATGCTGGATGAATGCAAAGAGTCAGGCTGCCAGCTTAGGAAAAAGGTACTTATATGAAGTTTTCTGTCCTCATCCGACGAAATGGTGGAAGAAAGATTGGGTTGGCAGTTGGCAAAAGGAAATGCGAGGCTAAAAGTCATGGTAAACACTCTTCCTTTGTTTTCCCCCCAAAGAGTGCCAACACATTTTTAATTCTCAACAGACACATTATACCTAGAGCTAAACAAGGTACAGATTTATCTCTCTGGGAGTAAGAATGCATCAACTCTGCTACAGTCCAGAAAGGGATTGAATCATTTATCCCATGGTCAGTAATAAACAGAAACACACAAAGAGGAAATTGTTCCTTTCATATACTATAGATCTCTCACTGTCTGCTTTTGCTTAATAACTATCAAAGTTTATAACTATCAGTGTTTTCTGACTTCTTGTAAAAAAAAAAAAGAAGCCCCAACCCCACTTCACTGTACTTAGAAATTATCCAAACAAAGGCAGTGCACGTCTTTGATGCAATGGTGGTGTTCTTTAGAAATGGATTCTTTGAGGGTTTAGAACCATTGTGTTTTCCTTTGTCACATTCTAAAGGCTGAATGAAGTATTTAAAATACAACACTCTAATAACAAACGCCACATTCTCTAAAGTAAGCAGGGGAAACAGAGGCCCTCCCATGAAGGCACACATGCTGATGACCATGTTTCAAGAAAGAGGCATGAGATAAATGTAGATCTATGGATGATTTAATCTAATGCATCATTAAGACCCTTGGAATAGTCAGGAGTTAAAGGCACCTGCTACCAGGAAACTGAAGTCTGAGAAAATGTCATTTGCTCTTGGTTGCAATTGGAGATAGTTGGGTTGCAATTACTGAATAAAAATTGTTGAGTGACAGTCCAATAAAGCTGCTGGATGAACATCATATTATTACAAGTGTAATTTCTGATTTTCCTGCATGAAACAGACTGATGACAAAAAATTAAGTGGCTAGCAAAATGGCTTAGCAGGTAAAGTCAATTGCTGTCAATCCTGATACCTGAGTTCAATCCCTGGGTTTCTCTCCTTCTTATAAGGAAAAGGGAAAGAACTAACTTTTGGCAAGTTTACTGCCCAGAAACTGATAAATGCATAAAGAACGGTTGAAAAAATAACAAAAATGTTCTATTGTATTCCATTAGGGTAACTACAGACAATGAAGTGTGGTCGACACTTCCAAAAGATAGAAGAAGGATGTTTGAATGCTTTCACCATATAGCAGTTCCTCGTGTTGTGGTGACTTCTACCATAAATTATTTACATTTATAATTCACAACTGTACTTTTGCTACCGTTATGAATTGTAAATGTCTGATATGCAGGATATCTGATACATGACCCTAAGGGGTCACGACCCACATGTTGAGAACCACTGCTATAAAGAGCTATACAGTTTTGAGACAACAGGTACTTTTAGCCTGCCTTAGCAATAACACTGTATATACATGGGCTGAAATACCATATATTGCCCCATAAGCGTATGCCAATTTCTGTTTTTATGTATCAGTTAAAAATTGAATTTATGTTTTAAAAGGATCCTTAATGGTCTCCATTCCTGGGCCAGGGACTTCTGATCTGAGCATTTTATGAAGCAATGCTTCCTGATACTTCTTTTAGCATTTATGGTAAGAGTGACTTTTAGGTATGTGAACCTAAGTAATATTTACATTAAGTACTTCTCCCTTTGATGAAGGTTAGTCATGGGATATGTTAAGGTCATCTAATGTAAATATGTTTGACTTTCCTTGTGTAACTTGAACTTGAATAAGTGTTTCCAGTGTCAAAGCCTGGTGAAGAATTTTGTTATTGCTTGTTTTGGGACACTTAGCATTCATGGGGTGGGACGAAGGATTTCATGGACAAATGCATTTTTTTCCTCCCATAAGTTAAGAGATTTGTCCAAAGTAATATATTTGCTGATAGAAGTTCAAGTTTACCATTCTATTTCCTCTTTCATGCAGAGAACGAAGCCTTTCCCTCCCACCAACTTACTGTGTAAAAGAAGCATTTTTCTTTTCTTTTTTTCTTTTTTGGCTAATCACGGTAATTAACACAGCATGTTTAAAAAGACTGACTTAACTGTGTTTTCCAGAATACAGGGGAAGTGATCAGTGTAAGACTTCTATTTTCATTTGTAAACTTTCAAAACCATTCCCTTGCTTGTTTCTCAGGACACCTGTATGAGAATGACATGGCGAGACATGGAAAGCCTAAACAGATTAAAACTCTTCCTTTCCTCTCCTTTGGACACGTTTGTTTCCACAGTTGATATGATTGAGAGTAATCATGCACAAAAGGGGAAAACATGACTAGTTTTTTGGAAGCCTTAAAAAGCCCCTGGAGAAAAAAAGAAAAAAAAGGAGGGTGGAAAAGATTACTCCATGGGAAATAATTACTCCTCAAAAGCCATAGGATGTTCAAAAAATTGTCAAAATTTAGCTTTCAAATGATATTGTAGAAGTAATTTCCACGTTTGAATCCTTTTACTTCACAATTTTTGAGGGGATTCTTCCCTCTCCTTTTGGTGCATTTTCCTCAGAAGCATCCTTAGATTAGTGTGGTTAGTCACTCCATAGCATCCCTGGGGCACAGGATATCCACATGATAGGACTTATTCTTAGGAAATGGATCTGGGTAGAAGGAGGACAGAGAGAGAGAGAGAGAGAGAGACAGAGACAGAGACAGAGACAGAGAGACAGAGAGACAGAGAGACAGAGAGACAGAGACAGAGAGAGACAGAGAGAGAGAAAGACAGAGAGAGAGAGAGTCATCGGTTATGGGCATGCTCTAATGACCCAACAACCTATGTATCCGAGTACCAACCATTACTTCTTAAAATTTCTCAGTAGGGACAAGCTGGATTCCAAGGCTTTAAAATGTGGGCCTGTGGGTCTCTGTAAGACAATCCAAATTCCTTCTGTAGCATCATCATGAACTGTACATGGTGTTCATGGTTCTCTGTGAATCAGGAAGGCACAAAGATAGCATTGTTTTAAATGTCTGACACTTCATCTGAAAAGACTTGCAATGTGGCATGTCCTTCTGTGTGTTGCGAGTATGTGTTGCTTTTATTGGTTGATAAATAAAGCTGTTTTGGCCAATGGACAGGCAAAATATAGGCAGGCAGGAATTCCAAACAGTGATACAGAGAAAAGGAAGGCAGAGTCAGAGAGATGCCATGTAGCCGTCAGGGAGGCAACATACCAGGGCATTAGCAGTGAACCACAGCCATGTGGTGATACACAGAGTAGTAGTAATGGGTTAATTTATAAGAGAGAGCAAGCTAGACAATAAAACGCTTAAGCCATTGGCCAAAGAATTATAAATATATATTAAGTCTCTGAGCAGTTATCTTACAAGTGACTGTGGGGACCCAGTGAGTGGAGAGAAACTGGTTAAGAGGGACTGGACAGGCTACATAGAAAAATCTCTTTTACAGACTTGAAATTTAGTAATGACTGAAGCCTGGGAAAACCTGAAGGTTCATTTACTTATGTAAATGACAATCCATGCTAATGAGTTACTGGAAAGACTACTTACCTGTATCAGTTCCATGGAGTTGCATGGGCTTCCTTGCAGTGTGGCTGGGTGGTTCCCATGAGAAGGAATCTTGAAACAGTCAGGTAAAGCCTGAACTGCCTTTTATAACCTGGTATAAGACATGACACAATGCCACTTTTCCACTTTACAAATTCAAGGAGAGGGAATGGAGACCAACTTTACAGGAGGCATATCAAGGAATAATATGTGACTGAGAGACATTCTTGTGGTCATCCTTGCCAAATATCATCCGACGTGGTTTCCCTCTCAACCTGGCTCTGTACACATGGCAGAAAGGATGGTTGGAAGAAGCTCCAAGAAGTCCTGGTACTTATTTCTTGGCTTCTCAGAAAGGGAAATGTGCCCACTTCCCCCACTGAATTGTCAATCACAAAGAAAGAACTGCGGTTGGTCAGCCTGGGTCATATGTTTACGAACTGCAGATGCTGGTAAAGCTATGTGAGGTCAGGGATAGTTCCAGAATGGAAATCTATCTCTTTGATACCAAAAGAATAAAGGGATCCTAGCAGAGAGAAACAACCCATGTTCTCTCCAGGTGGCTTCTTTGATCACTAAATACTATACAGTCTCTCCCTTTTTATGTAAACTGATCCATGGACCACCAGGATGCCTATATTTTCTCTGTGACAAAAATTATGTGACCACAAATGTTTTCTTCACTGTCTTATCTGCCCCGTTAACATTTATGTTTTGTACATTCAAGTCCATATCTTATTTGACACTATCATTCTAGGTGATTGTTCCTCATATGTGATCTCCGGACCAGTGGCATTAGCATTTCACATGGACTTGTTAGATTTGGGACTTCTTAGACTTCCTTTCCAGCCCTCCCGTATCAGAAATTGTAGGTGTGGGACCTAGTGCTCAGTCTTCGAACAAACCTGCTGATGGTCATGAAGCAAGCAAAAAACTGAGTAATGCTGTTTAGATGATCCCAGGTGTTGGTGGGCTATTGAATGAGTATCTACCATTGTAGTAGTTCATTTTCTTGTTGTTCCCAAATACCTGACAAGAAGCAGCTTACAGGAAAAGGATTTGTTTTGGGTTCATGATTTGAGGGTACAATCCATTATGGCAGGGAAGGTACAGCGACAAGAGCATGAGACTGCTTGCTCACAACTCTGGAGGATGCTCTAGAGGGTGAAAGAGATGAGTCTTGATGCTTGACGGACTTTCATATTTTCCCTATTTAATTCAGTCTCTTTCCTGCCCTTAGCCCACGGAATGGTTGGTGCTACCCCAGTTTAGGGTGGGTCTTATCTCTTAGGGTAAGCTTCCTTGGAAATGCCTTCAAAGACACACTCAGAAACCCGTCTCCTAAATCCAGTCACATTGACAATGGAAATTAACATTCACCCCCCCCCCAACGATGTTCAATGAACGGTTTGGACTGCATGTGCGTCAATCATTTGTTTCACTGAATGTGAGCACTTGCCAGGAAGGAGAGCTCGTCCACCCAGCTGGAGAAGAAGCAGGGTCTCTTGGGAGAGGGTGCTAAGGAAGGTACACGGGGAACCTGTTTAAGGTTACCATTTGAGCAGTGACTGTACGGTCAGAGCTCCCAGGAACCACCAGGATGCTGAAAATTATGGAAAGAATTGCTGCTTCTCCTTGAATTTGCATTTTCTTTTCATCATGTTGACATGAATGCAATATGACAAAAGGACAACTTAGTCCAAATTGCCCAAGATGGTTCCCCCGTGCAGCCCAGCCTCTGCGCCTGCACCATGTAGAGACACATGGGTACAAAAACCCATATGGCCACATTATCTCCTCAGTTACACATGTACAAGTCCTAATGACTTCAATGGGAGTTGCCCATAATAACCAAGGATAGGGATTTGCCCCATGCAATTTGAATTGAACTGAAGCCCAATTTGTAATACTTTAGTTGAAAACCAGCAGTGATTATAAGACTAGGGTGTGATTAAAGCTTCACCTTCGAAGTCTGCTGCCCAGAAACAAAAACGTTTCAAAAATCATTATGTATTTTTTCAAGTTAGAGTAAAGAATGAATTGTTAAAACTTCCAGCCTAAGAAAGGAATTAAAGTATTGGGGGAAATTGGATATTCAGGGTGGCTGTTTTTCATTACTCTGGAGCTAATGAAAAAAGTGAGACTTCAAATAGCATTCTGCTTTTATTGTTTCTGTTGCTCTAAAAGGATCTTCATCACATTTTCTGAGATCATATCTAACAACCTACTCCTGAAGTCAAACTAATCTTAGGAAATAACATTTCATGAATTTTCAATTTTTTGATTTTCTAGTATTATTTTAAATTTTCCTGTACCATTTTCAATTATATAATGAGCAACATCAACACCGAGGCCCCTAAAAAAGCCATTTGTTTTTTCCACGGCCTTGAAGGGGTTTTGGGACACATGGGGGGCTCATGGGACAGTCTGTCACTGCTAGATAGATTTAGTTGGAGCATCAGGGCCTCTTCCCTTACTCTGAACTATTTTTTCTCTACAAGGTTTCTGTGTGCTTAAAGCTTCACACTGCATGGAAGTCTCAGGACAGTCACCCTCTTTCCCACTTGTCTTCTGATAGGCAGAAAGCGGACACTACCAGGCTAGTTAATTCTTCACCTATAATGGGGACCAGGTCACTCCTGTTACATCTGCCAGGTAAGTCGTTACAGAGCCTGCACAGATTCCAGGGAGGGAGCAAGATTCTATTGAGGATGGTAGTTGGGAAGGTGCTGCATAAGGATGTGTGGGAGATGAGAGGCATTGATGTAACCGTCATTAGAGAGCACCATTTGTTATGTCTGAACATGCCCGACATGTCCTTGTTTCAAAGCCCTCACAAACTTGAGTTAGACCTGTGTGATATATGGACCAAATAAGGAGGATTTATAATCATGGGAGTTGCCTCCCCAATTACCCCATGTTCAGCTAAGGGAGTCTGCTGAGGTTACCCAAGAACACACAGCTAATTTGCCTCCTTTGGGATTGCTCTAAAATAGATGGATACAAAAATATGGATCAGGTCCTAGTGACTCCTCACAGAAAACAAATGGAGGAAGTGGTCAAGGGCAATAGCTGTGATCCCAGGAAACAGATATGAAGAAAGGCATGGGAGACAGGAAAGGGGCAGTCAGGGTTGGATGTCTCTGTGATGTCCCTTTGGGCCACTGAGGCTCAGTCACATTGGAGACTGGTCTGCTTACAGCATGCCTCAGAAATGTGCTGCCCAATGGAAGCGTGCCTAGTAGGATCACCCATAACCAGCATCCCCTCTTGATTAATGTCTATCTCTGGCTACACAATCAGCTGATGATTTACTTGGGCATATTCATATGATGCCAGAGAAATCATCAAAAACGACCTGGCATCACTTTGTCCAACTGGAAATTACCCATCATACCTATTGGTGCACTCAAATGGTTTATGGTGTGGTTGGCAGGCATCTTCCAATACCAACTACCTGGTTGATGGCACAATGGATAGATGGAGTTTTGGAGTATCATCCTTACTAGCACTTATAGAACACCATCTATATCTGCCTATTTCTGATGCTATTATCACTGCACTTTGCCATTCGACTTTTCTAAGTACATCTGTGCTCCAGTTATGCGTTTTCACCTGGTCTTCTGTAGTATTCCCTCAGATCTTCTCCTTTGCGTCATGCTTGCCTTCCTCAGAGCATTCAAAGTGGGTTTGTAAAACCCAACCCCAGTCACAACTCTCCATTCCCTTAGTTGGTTGTTGTTACTTTTGGAATAAAGTCCCTAAGCTATAACAATGTCTGCAAAGCCCAGCTTGGTAGACTTCCCCTCAGCATTCAGGTCGAGTCTGTCGAGTCTTAGTTACAATGGCATGGTCTTCTGTTTCTCTAGTTCCTGAGCTTCACTGAGCTGCAAGGCGTTTGTTTGCACTAGCTCTTCATTCCTTGCCTTCCTTCTTGATCTTGGTATCTCTGGCTCTTTCTTACCATCACCATCTCAGCAGATGTGTTAGCTCCTTAGAGGGAGACTCCATGTCCAAATCAGAAACACAATGACTTCTGAGATCGAGCACTCTGAGTTTTCAGTGACCATCCCACCCCTCCCCCTTTTTTATAACTTTTTTCCCATTTTTTTATTTTATTTAAATTAGAAACAAGCTTACTTGACATGTCAGTCCCAACTCTGTCACCCTCCCCTTCTCTCCCCCCCCCCCCGTCCCCTACAACCCCCCCACCTCCACTCCATTTCTCCTCTGCTCCTCAGGGAGGGTGAGGCCCTCCATGAGGAATCTTCAAAGTCTGTCATATTATCCCTGGCAGGGCCTAGGCCCTCCCCCATGTGTCCAGGCTGAGACAGCATTCCATTTGTACGCCAGGGCTAAATACTGGTCTAGTATCCAAGGCCCCATAGATTGCCTAGGCCTCCTCACTGACACTCACATTCAAGGGGTCTGGGTCAGTCCCATGCTGGCCTCCCAGTCACAAGGGGTCTGGGGTCCAAGGGTTCCCCCTTTTTCAGGTCAGCTGCCTCTGTGAGCTTCACCAGCCAGGTCTTGACTCTGTTGCTCACCACTCCTCCCTCTCTGTAACTGGTTTCCAGGAATTCAGTTCAGTGTTTAGCTGTGGATGTCTGCTTCTGCTTCCATCAGCCACTGGATGAAGGTTCTAGGATGCTTTAACAGCAACAACAGTGAGTTCAGATGCTTGTTTACATGCTGTTCACTGTGTATCTCTATATAGAGACATTTAGACACACACACTCTCACCCAGACACATGCATGTACCCTGCACATGTATATAAAGTTTTAGAGATGTGCTTTTGTTTTTCATATTTGCCTTTGAACCCCAAGTCTGTTCCCATGCTAGCCACCTATGCAATGCTTTTAAGTGGGTCAGCCCCACGAGAGTGTGTGTTCATGTGTGGAAGGGATGACCCAGTTCTCAAGGGCAATGCATAAACCCTTCATGGGCATGATGGATCCTAGTTCTGATCCCACATTCACCCACAAGCATCTCTGAAATTTTCTCCTAAACATCTCTGAATCCTTTTCTCTTTTATGGCTGAATAATTCAATACGGTTCACATGTCATAAGTAAATTTGCTGCTCATGCGTTGTGAATGGACAGTTCAACAAACTTTGGTAACTACTCAGTGTGTGTCATCCCATTAGTCAAGGCTATTTCCTTGATTCGCCCCATCCAGTGTTCCCACTCTTGCTTATGTTGGGTTCCACTTGTGCCTCCATCCCAGATGACCATGGATCTGCTTCCTGTCTCTTTAATTCTGCCTTTCCTAGACATCTCGTAGACACTTACCTTTGATTAGTTTAGTGTCTGGTTTCTTTCGCTTAGCAAAATGTTTGCAGTCTCACCCATGCTGTTGTATGGATCTGCCATTTGTTACTTTTTATTGCATTTATTTTTACCTATACCTCCTTTTTTCCCCATTCACCAATTGATGGACATTTGTATTCTCCAAGGTGTTAGCATCATTAGATAACGCTGTTATGAAAATCTATGTATAAGTTTTTCTGTTTCCTGTAAGTAGATACCTGGTAGTGAAGGTGCTTGTTCATACAGCCACCCTGTTTAACTTTGTAAAGATTTCTCTTGTTTCCTTTTTTCATCAACAATGTGTAAGTGTTCCTGGTTCCCCCAGCTTCACTTACACTCGGCTGTTGTAAGTCCTTTTGATCATGACTGACTCTGGGTTTTCGCTGGGGTCTAAGTTTGCATTTCATATGATCTGTATCTTTTCACATGCTTGTTGATCATTTGCGTATCTGTTTATGACAAAATGTTTATGAAAATCCACCTTTCACTGGTTTCTTCCCACACTATTTTTTACATTTATTTTATTCTTTTGGCTTACTTGAGACAGGGTTTCTCTAACTAGTCCTGGAACTCGCTCTGTATACCAGGCTGGCTTCAAACTCACAGAGATTTGCCTGCCTCTACCTCCAAAGTGCTAGGATTCAAGGTGTGCATCACCACTGCCCAGCTTGACTGTGGTATTTTCAAAAACATTTATTCATTTCTTTATTTACTTATGCACGGATGGGGGTCAGAGGACAATTTTCAGAAATCTGATCTCTTCTTCTGTATGGAATCTGGGGATTCAACTCAGGTCTGTAGGCTCAGCTGCATGTATCTTTGCACTTTTCACCAATTTGCCTGTCATATTGTTCTTAAATCTCTTTTCTTGTGCCTTCCTTTTTACAGCCTCAGGATTGTCCTTTGTACAATGATGCCATGGTCAGACAACACCAACAGGTTAATTGGTCTCAGAGATCATTTGTAGTTTTTTTTAAACTATTCTTCCATGGAGGAATGTTTTAGGAAATGTGAAAAATATTTTTTTCTGTTAAAGAAATTTGGGGAATCACTCGCTAGAACCTTCATGGCACAGAGTCGTAATTCATGATCATATACTAAAGGTTCTGAGAAGTTCTGTAGTTACAACCGGTTAGCCTCTTTCCCCAAATCTATTACATACCTCTTAATATATCATGTCGGCATTTAGCTCACACTAGTGACATCAATGTATTTATAAGGCAAATGTTTTCCGTGGATCTACTTAACAGGTCAACCATGGGTAAGCAGTCCCAGGAAGGCCAATGCTTTTCTTATGATGCTGAGTAGAGAACACAGTTTTCTCCCATTTGATCTTCACTAGTCTATGCTCCAGCATACTGCCTATAGCTTCGGTCTAAACACAAAAGAAAGCAGGGAAGGTTTGGGTAGCCATGACCTATTCCAGCCACTTGACTTCTATCCAAATACCTCCTTTCTTTCAGATCCAGCTGGTGGCATGCCCATTTATTCTACCAACGTGCTTCTTTGCCATTACCACTTTGCTTGCATAACTCAATTCAAAAAATTAGGTATTCATATTGTTTACCTTTCTTGCTGCTCTTTCCACCCAACACGATACAACTTAAGGAAGGGAAGATTTCCCTGGACTGTGGTTTGAGGGGGTGGCGCATGGAAGCAGGAGTGTGAGGCTGTTGGCCACACTACACCCACAGTTAGGAAGCAGAGAGGCATGGATGCCGGCACTCAGCTTGCTTCCTCTGTTCTTCCTTCTGAACACAAGGAAGGCGAGGATGGAGGCGGCCAACAAAGCATAGATAGGGGATGAAATGCCAGGCTGACTTAAAATGCTGTGGAGAAAAATAGGGAGAGGTAAGGGGAAAATAAGATGAGAACAAATGGTTTTATCAGAACTTTGGATGTGAAGAGTCAGGTAGTTGAGAGGAAGGCTTAAAGTATGTGATGGAGAAATGCAAAAGGCTGGGGTCAAATGGTGTCATTTGCCCAGGTGGGGCTGACTAGAGGGAGCACCTGAGCCAGAGCAGGTGCCTGAAGCTAAAGCAAAGTGTGTGTTAGTTTCCTCATTGATGTGACCAGTACTTAAGGGAAGATGGATTTATTTTGGCTCGCAGTTTAAGGGGACCAAGTCCATCATGGAGGGGAAGGCACGGCAACTGGAATGTGATGTGGTTGTTCCATCGCATCTGCAGTCAAGAAACAGCACATGGACCCAGAACTCAAGGGTTGCCTCCAGTAACCCACTTCCTACCACAAACCTCCACCCCGTGAATGTTCTATAACCTTCCCAAACAGGTGGGGACCAAGCGTACAAACACACGACTCTGAACAGTGGTGGGGAAGTTCACATGGACATAACAACAGAAGGTAAAGGGCACAATGCAGCTAGGAAGCATTGTTTGAAAAGATAAAAACATTAGGGCTAGAGAGACAGCACAGCAGGTAAGAGTACTTACAATTCTTGCAGAAGACTGAAGTTTGTTTGGTTAAAGGACCCACATCAAGTGACTCACAACATGCTGTAGCTTCAACTCCAGAGAATCATGGACCCTCACTTTCTACTGACCTTCACAGGTACCTGTACACACACACACACACACACACACACACACGTGCGCGCGTGCATGCACACACGTATACACACAGATTAAAAATAAAATAAACTTTTAGAAATAATGAAAACAAAAATCTACAATTAAGCTTAAAATGCCATTTTTATACATGCATTTTCATGGAAATAACTGACAATGGCTCTCCCAAAAAAGGGGGGCCAGGAAGGGAATTTTTAGATTATGTTGGAAGTTGTTATGACAAAGCACATGGTAAACCGTGGTGGATTCCATGGCAGGCGAGGGTGACTGAGGTGGAGGGACAAACATGCCAGGCAGACAGAGCTCAGTGAGAAGTTTTATTAGAAAGGGAAAAGGGGAGAGGGGAGAAAAGAGGTAAACAGACACAGAGACAGAGAGAGGACAGAAGAGAAGAGGGAGACAGGAAAAGTCCTGTCTGCCCCAGGGGAACAGCAGGAAAGAGAGAGAACTGGGCAAGGGTCTTTTTTTTTTTTTTTTTTACGAGACAGGGTTTCTCTGTATTGTTTTGGAGGCTGTCGGTCCAGCCTGGCCTCGAACTGACAGAGATCGGGCCACCTCTGCCTCCCGCGTGCTGGGATTAAAGGCATGCGCCACCACCGCCTGGCGGGTCTTTCTTTTAAAGCAGTCCTCTGCACCTGTGTGCAGACTAGTAGTCATGGAGCCCTGGGCTGACCAGGGTACTGCCTGAGTGCATTCTGCCGGGTGACAGGGGCAGGCCAGCACAACGCCTGAATCCTTACAGGAATCATCTACACAGTAAGAAACTCAGTGATGAAGCAACGCTTTAGCTCTCTAGCTTTCTTTCGCATGGTGTTTTCTGAAATATTTTGCTATGAAGGTCCTTTGTTTCTTAAAGAATGTTAAACAGCATAGCAAGGGATCGCAGCATGGGGCATTGATCACCTCTTCAGATTTGCTCAGTGTCTACTTTCCTAGTCAGAATCTTGTCTCATTCACAGAAAATGTTCAAGACTGTGCAGTTGATATGCACTAAGTACACGAAACTAAGGAGCTATATTATTAACTGGAAATTTTATGTATTTTATTTTTACATGAGCCAATCAACACCTTTTCACTTTGAAGTTCTTCCCAAAGTTTTAACATGCCAACTTTAGGGACCAAAATGAATAAGAACTAGAGAAGTGGACGGTGATCTTGGATCCCAACTCCAATGTTTGTACAGAGCCTCCAAGATTCATTCTGATTTATGACCCACCTGAAATATGATAGTTTTTACTAACAAGTCAATCATCATGATATTGTTAAATGCTAAATAAATTCTACTGTGGGTTTCACATAAGAAATGTACTGTCAGTGAGCAGTATATTTCATGTCACACAAAAATGGAATTCACATGAAATTTTATGTGCTTCAGAATAGAATAATCCCTGATTCATGCAGGGAGATCTTAAACGCTAATGTATGCATATTTATGGAATGCAGAACTGAGACTTGGCATGCTGCCTCCCCAGTACTGCTTCTGTAAACCTCAACAAGACCCACCTGTTGCAGCTTCCACAAGCCCTCTGCAAACTCAAGGCATGCAAAGTCCCAGGCCCGCCTTTCCAATGTGATTTGCAGAAACTGGTCCTATTACCTTGGACACACACCAGAGAAAACAAAATAGGCTCAAAGCCATGTGAGAGAAAGAAGAGAAACGAGTAGTGGGCTCTAAGTCAATACGCTGCTTCCCTTCACAGCTATTTTTCCACAGGGAGAGTGGCCGCCATCACTGTGTGGTCCTTGACTTAGAGATTGTGGACAATTTTCTAACCACACTGGTAAATACCATGTTCCCACAAGCCTCTAGCAGAGGCTGCTTCCTCTCTGAGTCCATGTGGGGCTCTTTCTTGCAGTTGCCCTGCAGACCTTAAGAGTCTGAGGCACAACCAGGAGGCTAGAGGTCGCATCTTATCCAATACTTCAGTTGCCTTTTCTGTAACTTTTAAGCCCTGAGAGCTCTGTGAGCTTTCATTTTAATGCCTGAATTATTTTAAAGCAATTGTCAGCTTAAAGGTCAAATTAAAAAAAGAATTAAGAGCTTAGTTTTGGCAAACACCCCATATCTCTATAATTCAATATTGTATCTTTTTGAGTCATAGCCCCAAAGCTCCAAATCATTATTTCACTATTTTATTCTTTTTAAGCCTTATTAAAGTTTAGGAGCATAGTACATGCTGGTCTCCCTCTGTTCTTGGACAGCCTGTTCCTGGGGCTCTCAGTGGACATGGACTGGTTTCATTTTCCCATTTCTTTCAAATTGGGGCCACATGGTCTTCTGACTGGGCGGCACCCCATAGAGGAAAATGGGATTTTAATGCCCGAGAGTATATTGTTAAGACTGATTTGTTCTAAGGAAACTGGAATCTATATCTCTTGGTGCCCCTTCTTCCACAAGGCTGTGTTCTTCTAATTAGTTACCAGAGGGAAGACCCTCTGTCTGGCATGCCAGCCTCCTGCCCCTAATCGCGTTACTCTACAACATGCTCACTGTACATTTATGTGTGTGTGTGTGTGTGTGTGTGTGTGTGTGTGTGTGTATGTGTGTGTATGAGAGAAAGGGAGGAAGAGAGGAAGAGAGGAGAGAGAGTAAACTGCATAAACATCTCTGCCCTCCATCATCCTCCTGTCTGAGACATTAAGCCCTTAAAGTATCCAAGTGGGGGATCTGGGCACAGGTTATGCCATCTTATAAGGACTGTCAAGGAATTCTGTGACTTCTTTGGTGGTTTTATTTTTTCCCTTTTGGCGATTTTGTGTTACTGTCTCGAGTTCTTTTTCTGTTTCATAATTTGGTTTTATTAAACAGCTCTTAAAGTTAGCATGTGAAATCTCTTGAGATAATTTAGAGTTTGTTTGTAGGGGATGAGATGGAGGCCTGTTTTTCTGTTGCTTCTTGATTCTATGCCATAGGAGGTTATGGAGTCAGGGAAGCCTCCCATCAATGTCTCCTTCAGTCAACTCCTGGGAATGGGGAGGGAAGAATGGGCTCTGTGAAGGGTGTGTATGAAAGAAAGGATATAGTGCCTACCACCCTACACACATACATATTTACTTTCTCGCAGAGGCCAGAGACAACACTTTCTGGTTATGGCTAGTCAGTGTGTTCTCATTGGCCTATCTATGATGACCAGGCAAATGCAGGTGCCTTGTAAAGGTGAAAGGTGACACATTCAGTCATAATTCTAAAGCAACAAACTTCCATGTCTTAGCCATTCTCTCCTGTTGCCCCCTCCTCCTTTTTGAGCAGCTAATCTGTTATCCTGACTTCCTAGTGTCTGAGTCCCAACCCTCCATTGTTGTTCATTCTATTAAAGACACATCAATCAGCTCTCACTCCTTGATGCTGTCTCTAAGTCTAAAGACCTTTAGAGCTTTCTGCTCCTAATTTTCCACTTTTTGGATTGTTTTGTGAGATTGAAAGAAACTTCAAGAAACTCTTTGCAAATAGAAACTAGATCTGCCTTTCACAACCAATTTAGGCAAATACCAAGGACACTTGGGAAGTTTCCTTAGCTACACAACAATCATCAGGGTGGAATGATTTAATCATCTCTCCCGAAATGGAAATTCGAATAATGACACAATCTCCACACTCAGAAATCTTGAATTGCTTAAACACACATCCTCTTGGGGTGCCGTTTTCCATCGTTTTACCCACCTGTGCACTGGAAGGATTAACTGAAAAGCTTCAAATTGCACACCACACCGCACGCATGCCATGTGGGAGACAGAGCATACAGAAAACAACATCTCTAGCTTTCAAAACAAACATGGAAAGATATTATGCAGGATTGTTCTGGGAAATGAGAGAACATGATGGATGCTGTTGGGGGGGGGATCATGTTGGGCAGGCAGTGGAGACAGCCTTGCAGGGTATCTCTGAGCATCAGCAGGTTGGGTGGGGCATTTTGTCACTCTTCCATAATAACTTACCAGTATGGATATGTTTCTGAATGTTTCTATTTGTCTTTCAGTGGTGAAAACTGCCACAAAGTATTTTATTTTAGTAGTAGTGTAATTGTTTTTCTTGAACCCCACGAGAAACACCCAGTTGTTTTCTGGGAGAGACCTTTCCAGTGAAGTCTTGAGGGCTCTGAGAAAGTCCAACCCCTGGGCCCACTTGGGAAATAGGAACGTAAGAGCACTAGGAATTTTACTGGTTTCCCAAGCGGTTTGATATTTTGTATAATTAGGAAGATCTGGGAGACTAGAAAGGGTTTCCAAAACCTTTGCATTTTCTCGAAAATATTTTACATAACTGTCGAGGGAATATGTATTTTCTTCCCTCAGCACTCCTGGTATCCTTTAAGAGACACCAGTGACCCTGGGGTGTGGGTAGGGGTGACTTAACTGGTTGTGTTGGTGCTGAGGGCTTTATCTGGGCCTTTTCTGATGACAATTTTCTCACATAAATATCGATTATGTTGAAGACTGAGATTTTGTTCCTTTCTTTGGCACCTCCCTGCCTGCTGGCCAGGACTCTTTCCTGTGCACCTGTGGGATTGCTCAAGGAAGCAATTCACAGTTGTTCTTGGAGAATTAACAACAGCCTGATTCTAAAACATGGCTGCTGGAGTGTTGCCTGATTGGGAATATTTTGGAGGTGGTGTGATATACTTACCAGGGACCACATTTTAGTGCATAAATAAATAAAATATTCAAAATTGAGCTGGGCATAGGTAGAAATGAAATATTTGAAAAGCATTGCTAAAGGGCCTATTCAAGGCAATAGGACATGTGTGGAACTGTGTCTTAGACTGTCTTAGGCTGTGCTTTGGAGATAAAAAGGCAATGAATTGACCTGACATTTCCCTCAGAGTCAACTCAAAGTCATATAAGTTTGATAGATCAACCATCTTTTATACTTAGAAAGGCTGAATTCTTCAAGGAAGGTTCATACGTCTGGGAGATCTATAGTTGCCAAGAAGCAAAGAATAGCAAGAAAACAGTATCACTTTGTATGTAGTGGGGTTTGGTCAATTAAATGAGTAATGGAGCGAATTACAGATTTGGACTGTTGAATATCCACTCTGTATCTGTGACAGTGAGATTGATGTCTGGCAATCACTTTATACATGGGACATGGAAGGTTGGACCTCAGAGGAACTCTTTCCTACTAGCTGTGATGATGAGGGGGCATGAGTGGCTGCAAGGAAAACACAGGAGACCACTCTCTTCTAAATGGTGTGCTATATGGATGTGGAGTCTGACATTGCTGTCGCCATTTTGCTACCATGAGAGAGAAAGTCATAATGAAGTCAGACAAACATTATTTTTCTGGCTGCTGGGATGAGTTCAGATTAGAGTAAGTGGTCACATGATTAGAGTTGCTCCCTCTCCCCACCAAGGAGAAGCAATTAATTTTTCTTCAGTACTTTTGTGGCCGTACATTCTGTCGCCTTTGGGCAATAGGATGTAAGAACTGAGGATATACCGGGTGTGGTGATACATGCTCATAATCCTACCATGATGGAGACTGCAAAAGGAGGATTTAAAGCTAGCCTGAGCTACATACTGAGACTCAATATCGAAAATTGATACAGCCACAGGACCAAGGCTGGATAAACACTGGTCATTTTGCTCCAATGGAAGAAAGTGACTAGGAGACAAAGACAGAATTTGGACAACTGTAGAAAACCAGGGCTGAGGTCTTGATCAAACCTGTCCTGAAGTTTTTTATTCTTTCTTTCCTCAACTTTGAGTTTGTGAGTCAGTATTTTCTTTGTATAGACAAATGCATTTGTCGAGTTGGAAACACGAGTTGATTAAAATGAGCTTGAGTCAACAGGACTCCTTAGAGAAGAGCCAATGTGTTGCTCTGTTGGATGCCATCATAATTTTTAAGTGTCCAGAGAGGAACACGGATGTGTAAAGGACAGAGAACAATAAAACATGCAAATTTAAATCTACACCTTCACTAAGTAGGTCAAATGCCATAGTCACTTAGTTTCAACTGATTTACTGGAGAAAACACAAAAGCTTGTAATAAGAATCAGATGTACTACAAGTTGCATACGACTAATTGGATTCAACAAAATCTTGGAGATGTTTCTGCTTGCCCCCCCCCCTTTGGAGCAGTCCAACAATTTAGTCAAAATAGAAACTGCCTTCTTTCAATTCTCAGCAACAAATGAAAAATATACAGCGCAACATAAGAAAACAATGTGATCTCGTTCCATTGAAACACACACACACATACCAAGAAAACTACAAACATACATACACAAACACAGAAGAAATTATACAATGACACACACACACAAATAATTTACCCAAACACAAAACTAAACCGTCACACATGCTGAAATCCATGGGTACTGATACACAAAAGCAGGGGCTCTGCTCTGTCTCAACACTTAGAGCGTGCCCTAAAGTGACAACCCCCAAAATTGAAGTATGCATTGGTTGTTACGTTTACAATAAATAATTTAATATTTGCATGCTTTTCCTCCTTTAGAAAACAATCAAAGGACAAAGACAGCTCATAAAACTGTCCTAGAACCAAAGCAAACCCTCATATAAAGCCAGTGAACGTGTGGGGAGAATCATTTATTTTCCCTTTGTTTTAATTTAAGACTACAAAGCAGTCGGGGGTGGGCAGGAAGAGAGGAGAGAGAGAGAGAGGATCCAGTGAGATGCCATGCAGATGATACAAGAGAAAAAGAGTAACTAGATTTGCATTAATTGGCAAATACTGCATGCATGAAAGAAAAAGAAAGAAACGTGCAGCCTATATTTCTAGAATCTTCATACCCTACCACTGTTAGCGGTGTCATCGAATCCACTGGTATTTATCTCAAAAAACAACTGAGTTGATAAAACATGTTATAATAAAAATGAATTCTTCTTTCTTATTCTGTGCTATAAGAATAAAAAACCTATTATGATGATAATTATTAAGGCAGATATGTGAATTTGATTTCAGATCAGCAAAGGCATAGGCTGTCCAATGAATTTGAGCATGGCCTGGTTCTAGGAGACAAACTAAACCAATCAGATTATCTATCTCTGCATGTGAAATTAAGAAAGACAAAAGAGTCTACCAGTTGGCAATCAAGCAGAAACTGCAAAGTTGCCTTGGGGTGAATTTGAGGCAGCAGTGAGCCAAAGTCATTGGCATGGAGGAGTCTAGAGAAGCAGCTATTAGGAGGAGGGTCAGAGAGAAGCTCACCAGGAATGCAGAAAGTCCTGTAGTCATCGTCAGTTGCATCATCAGGCACAGTGATGGCACAACAAAGAGTCATAGGCTCTTTTTTCTGATATCTTGCACGAACTGACCGCAGCATCTTAGCTCAAGCTTCTGCCATCGTCTCCTTTAGTGTTTGACTTAACCTGTACCTCCATTCCTGCAATCCCAAGGAGGCAACTGTAACGCCTGTTTGGGGTGTTTTTAATTTTTTTAATTTAAATTAGAAACAAGCTTGCTTCACATGTCAAACCCAGCTCTCTCTCCCTCCCCTTCTCCCCCGCCCCTCACCAGGCCCCTCAGCCCTCCCAGCCCAGTCCCCACTCCATTCTCCAGGGAGGGTGAGGTCCTCCATGGGGGATCTCCAGATTTTGTCATTTCTTTCAGGGCAGGGCCTAGGCCTTCCCCCAAGAGTCCAGACTGAGAGAACATCCCTTATTGTGGGATGGGCATCCAATGTCCATTTGTATGCCAGGGATAAATACTGATCTACTACCCAAGGCCCCATAGATTGTCTAGGCCTCCTCACTGCCACCCTCATTCAGGGGGTCTGGATCAATCCCATGCTGGCCTCCCAGCCTTCAATCTGGGGTCCAAGATCTCTCCCTTGTTTAGGTCAGCTGTTTCTATGGGTTTCACTAGCCTAGTCTTAACCCCTTTGCTCATGACTCCTCCCTCTATGTCACTGGGTTCCAGGAGTTCAGTTCAGTGTTTAGCTGTGGGTGTTTGCCTCTGCTTCCATCAGTGACTAGATGAAGGTTCTAGGATGTCATATAAGGTAATTGTCAAACTCATTATCAGGGAGGGGCATTTAAGGTAGTCTCTCCACCATTGCTTAGTTTGCCAGTTGGTGTCATCCTTGTAGATCTCTGGAAATCTCACTAGTGCCAGAACTCTCCTCAAACCTATAATGACTCCATCTATTATGGTATCTCTCATCCTGCTCTCTTCTATTCTTCCCCGACTCAACCTTCTGCTCCCTCACATCCTTCTCTCTTCCACCCCCATGCTGCCAGTTTGCTCAGGAGATCTTGCTTCATTCTGTTTGAGGTATTTTTTTATTTCCAGTCCTTATTTAATAGAAGGACTAGTCAGTAAAGTTTGTAAAAAATGTAATTGCCTAGGACAGAATTCGGGGGACTCCAAGTAGACCAGTATGCAAGTAACTTGATGCTTGATGCTAGAGACTGTCCTTGGTGTCTACTGGCTTGGTGTATGTTGACCGCATAGGAAGCAGTCCACTAATCCTGTCTTCCTCAAAGTTTTAGTCTCAGATCTCTTTCTAGTCTTAGATTTCATTAAAATCCCAAAGAGGTTTTCTTTAACATAATTTTTACTTTCTTCATATAAAATTTAAGTAAAAATTATGTTAAAGAAAACCTCTTTGGGATTTTAATGATTCATTAAAGACAGTAAAGCAATTGAATGTTTTATTAGGGTCAGTTAAAAATGATCACAAACTGGTATGGCAAGGTGGTCCAGTGGTTTAAAAAAGTCTTTGGGACCCGGATGGTGGATGGAGAGGACTGCCACCAGCAGCTTGTCCTCTTACTCCATATATTCAGTGGTTTAAAAAAAGTGTTGACCTGAATTTGGTCTTTGGGACCCGGATGGTGGATGGAGAGGACTGACACCAGCAGGTTGTCCTCTTACCTCCATATACTCTCCACGGTGCACACACATGCCTGCCCCCCACCATGTGCTCGCTCACATGCCTGAACACACAATAAAATTTAATAAAGGACAAACTGAGTGGTGTAAGCAGCACACATTTAGTGACTTACAGTTTTGGAAGTTTCATATTAAAAACTGGAGGTGCTGATAGGGGGCTTTGCTGAAGTATCTATAGAAAATGTAGTCTTCTTAACTGCTGGATCCTAGCAACCATGTCAGCTGATGGCAGAACATTGTGTTTGACCCCTACTCCACAGTGTGGTAAGTTGTAGTTTCTTTCTTTTTTTAAAAACTGTATTACTTATGCTTGTGGGTGCATGAGTACATGGTATTTGTGTCCCTTCACCCCTTCACCTCCTTCCCACTTCCTGTGTCCCCACACCTTGGATTTGGTAACTTCTTAAAAGTTATCATTATGTGGGCTTTGATTCTTTTTGTCGTTGTTTTGGTTTTTTGAGGCGTGGTTTCACTGTGCATTTCTGGCTAGCTTGAACTTACTATCTAGAATAGGCTAGCCTTAAACTCACAGAGTTCTATCTTCCTTTCCCCTTCAAATACAGGGATTAAATGTGTGCTCTGGCATGTCAATAGATTTCTCCTTTATTGCATCAAACTCCATTGGTATCTCTTGTAACTTGAAAGATTCTTTTACCAATGGGTAATTTTGTAACATTATGCAATGGTCAGTTAAAATGCTGACCCCTTGAGTTACATAGGTTTTTCAAATCAGTATAGGAAGCCCCATGGCATCCTTACAAAAGGAGAAGGAAAAAAAACACAACTTAGTACTTACATGAAAAGTCTCCTTACCTTACACATGATTCCCTTGAAAGGATCTCAGGGACACCTTTGGGTTCCTAGATCACATTTGTCCATGTTTGTGTGTATATCCCTACAGAGGTACACGAGAATGCACACATGTGGAAGACAGATGTCAACTTTGGGTATCTTCCACTAGCATGCTCCACCTTGTATTTTGAGACAGGGTCTCTCACTATACCTGCACCTCACTGGTTACATACAGCAGGATCTACCTTACCTGCCCCTCCAGCACTGGGTAATAGGCATGTACTGTGATGACTGACTTTTTACATAGATTCTGGGAATCCAGGATTTGTGTCCTAATCCATTTTTGCTTGGGGAAATTCTACAAACATGAATTTCATGTTCTACTTTAAGACCTGTCTTCTCCATGTAACTGATGTTGCAAGTAGGTGCCTTTTATCAGTACTCACATTGTTTTGCTATTTTATCTTTAACTTGTTTTTGCAGTTCTGAATTTTGAATGGAAGTCTTGTACATGCTAGGCAAGTGCTCTACCAATGAGGTGTATATACAGTTCTGTGTACTCCCCTTATAATACTGTCTCCTTGGAATCTCCTGGGACTGGATCTCAGTCACATTTTTACCTCTCAGCTAAAGAAGACAGTGCCTTGGCACAAATTCTTTCCTATGTGAGCAGAATCAAATTGGTTATTGGCTGTTTCCATATAGAATGGCTTGTAAACATCAAGAGGTCCAGCTTTTACTTGTTGCTACTTCTGATGTCTATCATAATATAAACATTCATATCTGTTTAAAGCAACATTCTGCCTTCTTTACCCTACAAAAAAGTAGTTTATAAAAATAATAAGGCTCATAGACTTTCTTGCAATTTCATAACCATGCCTATAATCAGTGTGTGTGTGTGTGTGTGTGTGTGTGTGTGTGTGAGAGAGAGAGAGAGAGAGAGAGAGAGAGAGAGAGAGAGAGAGAGAGAGAGAGAGAAGTTCATATTCTGTGTCTTCCTCAATTTCTTTCAACCTTACTTCTGAGACAAAATCTTTCACTGAAGCTGGAGCCCATTGATTTGGCTTGACAGGCTGACCAGGCAGCCCCAGGCATCACAGCTCCAGCTCTGGGATTTCAGACACGTGGCCCTATGCCCAGTTATTTATTTATTTTAACAAGGGTACTAGAGAGCCAAACACAGGTCTTCTTGCTTGCATAGACAGCTCTTTATTGGGTGAGCCATCTTTCGAATCCATACCTCTATGTTTTATGAGCACTTTCTTCTTTACCTAGAATGCTGGCGAAGTTCTACTCCTCTTTGGCGATGTAGGACAAGTGACACCATTCTTGACCTTGTGAGACTCCTTCTGTCTCCTAAAACAGTTGCCCTCACTTTTCATTATGCTCTGAAGTGCTGTTGTTTTTCCCTTAAAGAGCCCTCTTAGAATGTTTCCAGTGATTTAGAAAGGGAGATGAGTCTCTCCCTTCCGTGTCGTGGCTGGTAAGGGCTGGAGCTATGTGCTTTGTAGTTCACTGCTTCGTGAGTAGAAAAGAGAACAACATAGTGAATGAGCTTATCACAGAACATGGTGGTTTGTGCTTCTCATCAGACTCCATGGGTTTCTAGGGATAGAGTTCATTTGCAATTTGTATACAGTGGAAGAATTTATAAATGGTGTTGATTGGTGGATGAATGCCTGACCTTTAAACTACTCCATCCATGAGCTATAGACATAGAGCAACCAGGGCTACTCCAGAGAACCACAGACTTTAACTCTCTCTCTAGATCAGCATTCTCCATGAAGGGGGAATTGTACCTCCCACTAGTGGCTCTTGGGACTCTCCCCTACCCACATTGCCCTTCACAAGGAAGGGCGTCTGCTTCCAGCAATGGGTGCACCATCAGAACCCGATCAGATTGCTTTATTTTGATAACTTGCTCAATTCCTAGAGAGGCACTGGGAGTAAGGACAGTGAAGAACTGGAACCGACACCACTTAGCCCATAGGCTCGTCTAAGAGACAGTTACTGTGGCCAGGGAAGGGATTGCAGAAGGATGGCCGACAATCCTTCAGTTCTAATGAACACAGTAGGAAAAGCAGTGGGCAGACAGAGATACTCCCAAGCATGGCAGGTGATGTTTGCAGCAGAGAGATGAGGGAGGTTCATCCCAGACTAATCACCAAATGTCCCCTCCGATAACTGTCTGGTGTGTCTTTACAAAATTCTGTGAGGACATTTGAAAATACCATGTTATCCAGCCATGGCCAATTTAATCATGTTGTATGCTTTGGAGTAGTGACATCAATTAATGTCTGTGGCTGAATGAAGTTTGTTATTTAATAATTGCATTTTAATATTTCAGGTTACATGCTCTCCTAGTATTGCAAATCAGGACTTTATAAGGAGCTGTTTTGTTATTACTTTCCTACGGTGAGTGATGAGATGAAATTACACGCTACTGCTGGATTTTACATGGACTCAGCATCCTTGTTTATTTCTGCCCGTTTCCCTGTTTAATGCAGTCTTCTGAGAGTAGCTATTGATTTGAAAAGGATTGATGAAGCTAGAGAGGTGACCCAGTGCCACTGTGCTACTCTGGAGACTCCCCACTTTTAATCTTACCTTTGAACGCCCAGCCCAGGGCTTGGCATGTGGGTGACAGGTGAGTGGTAGCTGCAGAGATTTGAATGTCAAATGTCATCCCATAAGTTCATGTGTTTGAATACCTGTTCCACGGCTGGTAGTGTCATTTGGAAAGGTGGTGAAATCTTCAAGATGTGATGTCTTATGGAGGGAGTGGGTCACTGGGGGCTTCCCTTTGGTCTCTATAGCCTGACCCTACTTCCTGTACATTGTCTGCTTCCTTCCTGCTGATGCAGAGTAACCATCTGGCTTCCTGTTCCTACCTCTATGCCTTTGCATGCTTACTGCCGTGTCTACCCCACCTTGATCTAATGATCCTTTCACACTCTAAGCCAGAGTTGACCCTTCCTTCCTTAACACACTTTGGTCAGGTATTCCATCATAACAATGAAAAGGTAACCAATGACTAACTGCTTCCCGTAATATAATCCAATTGGATGCAAGCCCTGTGGCACTTGTCCCTCATTTATTACTAATTATCTCGTAATTTTTGCTATTTCTTACCATTTGTTGGCAACAAAGTTTAATGTTTCTCACACAGAATTTTCTTAAATATTTCCTTCACTAATCGCTTTGTCTTAGATCACTAGTTTTGGTCTGGTGGTAAATTTCAAACTGACCTCTTCTTAAACCTTGATGCACATAAGATTTCTATTGTGCATCTATTAAGCTATTTCATTCCATTTCTTTGTTTCTTTCATAGAACTTAATACAGTTTATACTTTAGTCCTTTCTTCTTTATTTCAGTCTTATCTTTTCTCCCTTCACAGAGACAAGTGACACCTTTTTTTTTGGTCATTATTAGGATGTCCTTCACCCAACTTAGGGGCTCATCACATGTTTAGTGCATAGAGAACATGTGTCCAGTGACTGCAGGAACAAAGCAGACAGTATATATTTTATGTGTGTTCTGCCAGGAAATAAAATCTGCCTTGTGTGCAACAGGTAGTCCTAAGTAGCAAAGGAGGAGGGGGAACAGAGAAGAAACTGGCAGGCAGCCAGAATGCAAAGGCAACTGAGGTCTTTAGATTTTAAATAGTCTCCAAAAATGGCCTCTGCCTGTGACGCTCTTGAACACAGCCTGGGAATGTGAAGTACACGTGTTTTCCATTTGCGTACACAGAGAAGGGGCATCTGGCTCTCACTGTGAATGCTCTTTCTCATGGGTGGGTCATGGTGACTAATGGCTGCTCCTTGAGCATTTGTTCATTCCTCCTCCTTCAGACGAGCAAGTCAGGTCCACCAAACCCAAGGAAGTGACCTCTGTAAGGTCTGTGGCTGGGGACCTCTTGCTTTCACACACTGACCACCTTCAGGGGAGGGCTAGCGTCAACAAGACAAGAGATGCTTGCAGTGCAGGCATCTTCCTTTCTCTGAAGTTCAGATGTGCTTTGCAGTTAAATTGGAATAATTTATTTTCGAAGGAAACAGAAAAACCATATTTGTTTTCCAACACTTCATCATCGGCATCAAAGGTCTGTCCCAGGTTCTCAAGTGCATTTTGCTACTTACATCCTCCCCTCCCCCACTGACTTGAAGTAACTAATTAACCGTGTAATTTGGGCATGTCACTTTGATTCATGTCATTTTTGACTTGAACTTCCTTATTTGTGAAAAAATTTTAACATGTCATTTGGATAGGTTATGGTCATTCTAGGTCTAACCATTAGGAAGAGAAGCTGCTATCATATCTCTTGCTTTGACTATCAAATCTCTTAAATGCAGCAGTCATTGTCCAAGAAAAGGATGTAATACAATTCATGCAGGCATTGTGATGCTTAATACTGATCACCAACTTGACAGTGTCTAGAATAATCTTCTTAGAACACCTGTGAGGAATTATCAAGGTTGGATTAACCTCTGGGCATGCCTGTGAGGAATTATTTATATTGTACTGATTGGGATGATCTGAACTATGGGCAGTACCCCAGGACTACCTGATCAGAGGTGTCCCCAGCCACAATGGATTGGGTTCTTCTGTATCAATCAATCAATCAATCAATCAATCAATCAATCAATCAAGAAAATGTACCACAGGCTTGCCCATAGGCCATTTTCTCAATTCTGGTTCCCACTTCCAAATGACTCTAGCTTGAGTTGACATAAATTTAGCCAGCACAACTTGTTAGCATTCACTGATCTAGTTACAAATCTAAAACTTGCTGCTCAGTTGAATCACCATCTTCTAAGTCTCCCTTTTCCTGTCACCTTCTAGCAATTGTGATCAAAGGTACGGCACAGGCTGTGAGTAACAGCTCTCTTCCATCAGGGACGCCAGGATCTTGTGTCTGCTTCCAGCATTCACAAATCCTAGGCAGACTGACCTTGAGCTTTTGTAGAATGAGTTCTCTCATCATTTCTACCTCCTTTATGTCAATTCTGACAGATGAACCCAGGCCCTTATGCATGTTAAAACACTACTCTGGAGCCATACTCCAACACTGTTTTTCTTAAGATGTCTATTTTGACATCTTATTCAATAACTGCCCACGCAGGCCTTGAACTTGTGGTTCTCTTGTCTCAGTTTCTCCAGTAGCTGGGATCACAACCCTAAGATTCCATGCCCAGTCTTTATTCTTAACAAAATCTAGAAAGAACCACATGTTTGTAGGAAATTCAAGAGTAAGAGGACAGGTTAGACACAGAATGTCAAGAATTGTATAAAATAAAGAAATGCAGTTTCTTTAACACATTTGCAACATGGAGAAAGACAGGGAGCTGTTTTAACTACTGGTTATAAACAGCATCAGATCTCCCATCGGAAGCCTCACTGTCCATGGGGAGTGGATAGAGGGTGGGATGGGGGATTGGTGGGGAGAATGAGAGGACAGGAGGGAGAGGGAACTGGGTTTGGTATGTAAAATAAGAATGGTTTTTATTTAAATAAAATTAATCAATAAAATAAAAAGATAGAAAAAAGAAACATCATCAGAATACTGACATAAAATATGTGAAACTTGATTTGGCCATTACTCAAAGAAGCAATATAAAGAAACCTTATTTCTTGGATAAAAAGGGATAAGGTGAACCTATCGGATATTAAATGGTGTTTGGAAACATTTTATTTTGGAGGTATTACTGTGCCTGTGTGCTTATATTTAAAATCATCCATGGACTGGGAAATGGCAGTTGTTAGAGCACCTGCTGCACATCATAAGGGTCAGAGTTCAGACCTACGCAATGCCAGGCCTGGTGCTACACATCTGCAACGCCAGCAATCCTAACAGTAAGATGAGAGCAGAGACAGAACTCCCACAAATGGCTGGGCCTGGCTAGCCTGATCTATGCAGCAGAGAACAAGGGAGCCTGTCTTAAACAGGGTGGAAGGTGAGAACAACACTAGAGGCTGTTTTCTGACCCCACAAACATGTTGTGTCATGTGCACGGCTCAGTTACACACACACACACACACACACACACACACACACACACACACACACACACGCACACGCACACGCACAGGCACAGGCACAGGCACACATACATCACGCACATACATCCACACAAATAAGAGATAGAAAAAACTATCTCGAGGTTATAGGATACAAAGCTTCTGAGATGCAGTGTGCAAATGCATAGAATTTTCTAAGAAGTGAAAATATTATAAAGAAAAGTAAAATGGTGCTCTTCATCAAAAGAACAAAGCCAACAAAAATAGAGGTGATGCTTTATGTTAAATGAATTTAAAATAAAAGGCACAAAGAAGACCCACTTATGGATTTTACAAGATGTTGGGGACATAGAAACATAAAAATACCCACAATGTTTTGGAATTCCTAAATACAATTTTAAAAAGTTTTTAAAAGACTATGTGCACCAGAGGGCTTCATAAGAGGAACTGTGCTTGATTTTCCCCCTAGTGTTTCTCTGTGTAGCCCTGCTGTCCTGGAACTCACTCTGTAGTCCAGCCTGTCCTTGAAGTCACAGAGATTCACCTGCCTCTGCCTCCCAAGTGCTGGGATTAAAGGTGTGTACCACCATGCCAGGCTTCTGTGTTGGGATTCTAGTCAGCATCAGGATCTGGTATACAGTTTGATTGGCTGGTTAAATGTTTCACAGTCAGTAATATTATAGACCCCTCCCTAGTAATTTGTCTCTAGGTAGAAGAGTTCATAGTTAGTCAATCAATTGATCAATCAATCAATCAATCAATCAATCATTCTGTCCTTTCCTCCCTCTCTTTTTTCTTTCTTCCTTTCTATGCAGGTGAAGTTATCCATTTTGTGTGCCCATAAACACTAGGAAAAGATATTGGGTGTCTTCCTGTTATTTCTTTCTTCCTTATTCCCTTGAGACAAGCTCTCTCATCTGAAGCTTGCTGTCTGGGTAAAATCCACTGATATAGTCCAGTGAGCTCCCCGGATCATCTCTCTCCATTCCCCAATCCAATTTTGGCCACAAGTTTACAGGCATGCTTGTTCATTCCTGGCTTTTTAAATGTTAATATTGGGTATAGGCATGACTCTGGTCTTTATGCTTGCTCGGTAAGCATTCTTATGCACTAAGCCCTCTCCTCAGTCTTTTACATATTTCTTTCCACAGAGATTTGCATTCACCCACTCACTCACTTGGTGAATTGGGCTAGGAGCAGAAGATCAAGCTATCTCACACAAAGTCCCGACCTTTGAAAAAGTTGTATATGAAGAAAGGAGACAACCAATAGCACAAGAATTGGAACAGATGGAGGTATGATAGGTAAAATAAAGGCACAAGTGGATAATTACACTAATTAATTCATTTTGAAATTTAAAAATATAATTTATTTGAGGCATGTTTTATGATAACATAACTTTTCTATTTCAAATTTACTAAGTAGTGCAACTCTCAAAAATTTAGGAACATTCCCCTGGAGTTGATCTTTGAAAGATGAGAAGGTCTGCTAGAGAGGCAAGGGAGGAGAAGGCCCCTCCAGGGGAGACTGAAGGATGGACAGGGAACCACTGTTCGCTAATGAGAGCAACAATGGAATTTGCACTGTGTAGTCAGGCTGGAGTTTGCCTCAGGGGAATGTGGCCGAGAGAAACACAGGACACCCAACGTCCTTCCCTAGTGTTCATGGGCACACAAAATGGATATGTGTACCCACATAGGAAGGAAGAAAGAAAAAAGAATCACGCAATTCTTGTGATTTGTTGTCCTAATGCTACTACATGTGGGAGGCTGATCACAATGAATATATTGCCTTAGGTCATATCATTAAGAAGCGATAGGGGAACTGGGTAGTGGTGGTGATGAATGGCATTAATCCTACCACTCAGGAGGCAGAGGCAGGCAGATGTCTGATTTTAAAGCCAGGCTGGTCTACAGAGTAAGTTCCAGGACATCCAGGGCTATAAAGAGAAACCCTGTCATGAAAAAAAAAATGACAGAAAGCATTCCCCAGGGGGCTGGAGAGATGGCTCAGAGGTTAAGAGTACTGACTGTTCTTCTAGAGGTCCTGAGTTCAATTCCCAGCAACCACATGGTGGCTCACAACCATCTGTAATGAGATCTGGCACCCTCTTCTGGTATTGCAGACATGCATGGAGGCAAGATGTTGTATTCATAATAAATAAATCTTTTAAAAAATATTAAAAAAAAGAAGTCATTCCCCAGATTGGGTTGTCCTTTGACCGCCACAGGGGTACCATAGCACATACACATCCCCAAATAAATGTACATTTAAAGAAAAAGCAACAGAATAAAACTGGAATTCAAGTTCAGAGTCCAAACCCTTAACCTTCTTGCTTTTCTGGTAGGATGCCCCAAGGTCTAAAATCAATGGTCTGAGGCAGCATGGAGAAGGTTGCAAATGGCAGTAGGAAGTTATTTCTAGGATGGAGAAGTGGTGGTGATAGATGGTCCAGATCTAGTGAACTGAAGGAAACATGAATTGAAGAAGATTGTGTAGAGACGCTCCCTGTTGCATTCACAAGGCAGCTTGTTAGAAGTTGTCTCCACTCTTGAGCCAGGGATGTAACTCCATTGACAGAGTGCTTTCCTAGCCTGGTGAAGTTCTGGCTTTGATCACCAAAACTCCACTAAACTGAGTGCGAAGGTGTAATGCACTCAGGAGGTAGAGTCAAGAGGAGCACAAGTTCAAGGTTATCCTAAGCTACACACAGATTTTGAAGCCAGGCTGGGAAGCATGAGGCAATGTCTTAAGTAAGTTAACAAGCAAGTAAACAAAAATACAGACAAAAGTTCTCTTAGTCTCTTACTGAGTTATAATCACATTTGAACAAGAACCTCAGATTCATGCACAAATTAAAGTTTGAAATAAATCTTAGGTCATTCTTTGTGAGAAACTGCTTGGACCGAGAATGAAAGAGGGCTGAGATTGATTAACAAGAAGCAGAAGTGAACATGTTCTTAAAGATGAAGTTCTCTGTCCTACTGACAGTCTGTAAGAAAGGAGCTGTATGGTAGGGAAAGACTGGGAATAAGGAGCCATAAATAAATAAGCAATGTAGCAAGAACATCAGGGTTGGGTGATATCAAGAAGCCAGGTCAAGAAATTAGCCCGATGGGGAAATAGGGGTGTTTCCCTATTGGTCAATGGGGGTTTATGAACACATAGACTTTTAGATAGAGATTAGAAGCTTAGGGATTGTGTGTTCAAAAGTCTCATCTCATTTTCTCTATGAAGTTGGATACCAACTAACGATAAAGTGGTTGAGATGAAGATTGATGGGGTATCAGCTACATAAGAAAGTAAGACACCATGTGAACATGAAGCGAATGGAAAAGGCTGGGAAACTGGACAGCTCAAGGATGTTTGGGCATGCTGATGATTGTCACACACAGTCAGAGATGCAAAGAGATTGAGAGGGTGTTCTGGACAATGTCAATGTCTCAATGATACTGGAGCGGGAAGGTGAGTGAGAAGAGGTTGTTGGAATCACAGAGATAGACTGTCAGCCTAGATTCTGAGGTCATCCTTCATGGACCAGGAGGGAGATTGTTGGAATGGCAGAGATTATCCCAGATAGACTGTCAGCCTAGATTCTGAGGTCATCCTTCATGAGACCAGGAGGGAGACAAAGGACTGGGAAGTAGATCTGGGTTCGAAAGTCCTCCCAAAGAGACTTGTTGGGACTTCCAGAAAGATAAGTAGAGGCTAGGGTAGGGAGTCTCATGGGAGTGTAAATTGCCACTGTGTAAAGAGCGTAAAACAAAAGGCTTCAAAGCAGCCTTAGGGATTGCGGTGATTTGAATGTCCTATTTCGGAATCTTGAGGAAAGGACTCTCTCAGTAATGGAGCCCCGCAGACATGTGTTAGCCATTGTGCCAGTGAATTTATGTGGGCTCTCGCCCCTCTTACCCTCTGTTCTCTACTTGCTCCCTCGTTCGTCTGTCACACGGTAGCACACAGTGGAGACCATCATCAAATGCCCACACATTGCTCATGAACTTCCCAGCCTCCAGGAGCACGAGCCAAGTGACTGTCTGTTGTTTATCTTTACCAGGTCTGTGGTATCCTATTTTAACAGCAGAAAACACATTTAGACAGCAAGCAAGCAGAATGAGGCAATGGCTTGGCCGTGAGCAGGATCAGAGATGCCAGGACAGCGTCAGCACAGTGTGTTCCTCCTGCTGATCTCAGGAGGCCACTGCACGCTGCAAGCCCTGCGGCCTCCACATCATGATGCTGCCCCTTCCTCCCACCTTGTCTGACTGTCAGGCCTTCTGATACTAATGTCTGCAGCTGCTCCTCACTTGCTCTGATGAGTCTACTTCTGCCATCCTGCCTCCCGCCTCTCAACCCTCATCAGAGAAGCTTCTTCCTACAGTCAATGGCAGTTAAGACAGAGACTCACGGTTGGTCAGTATGCAGAGAATACGAGGTTTCAGAGCTCTGAATTGAATGTCTACACCATCCCCTCAAAGTTCAGATCCAATCACAATAGAGTGGGTGGAAGGGCTCTTAAGACACGGAGGGAGGTAGCAGATGTCTAGAATGACACATGAGACAGCACCATGGCGTGACATGGCACCATATATAGACTCACACACACACACACACACACACACACACACACACACACAGATGGTGATGTTCATATGTTCATAATGGATGACATTTAGATCAGATAACTAGGTGAAAGGTTGTTGCAAGCCACTCGGGCACCTGGGCTAAGAACCTAGAGTGACCCAGCTGTCAGAAGGAAAAGTCAAGCAGAAGGCAGGGTTATCTCTCCTTGTAAAGATGAAATTCAATCTATTTTTGTGTTACAATTAACTTCTGGCCTCACTTGTTTCTTTCTTTGCTTCAATCATTCTGGCTGATTTTCTTTATATGGTCTTGTTTCGCTGGTATAGGAACTCAACCAAACTTTTATACAGTTTGTTACATCAGGGATCAGGAATTAAGGAGTTTTGGCTTGTAAAGCAAGCAAGACTAATAAGAATATGCTTTTATTGTAGAATAAGGCTCATCGCCTTCTAATCCTTAGCTGTCCATATGCAGAGATGCTCCAACGAATCCACTACTCATGGTTGACTTCTGAACTGGTTTAAAACAATTTGTGAGACTGTGTATCTATCAGTAAGCTGTCTATATCTCCAACTCTATCCACTTACTTCTTATATCTATCAACTATTTGTCTGTCTGTCCATCTGTCTGTCTATTCATATCTATCTATCTATCATCTACATAATAGTATACATGAGACCAGATTGAATCTAAGAGTCAGGATATGAGTTTTCCTAAGTTCCCTTGCAGTTTTGTAACAAAGTACTACAAACAATGGTTTTAAGTGACAGAAACTTAGTTCTTGCAGCTCTGAGGACTGGAATGGCAAGGTCTAGGTGCTGGCAGATTTGCATTCTGCTGAGCGTCCACTTCCTGGTTCATAGATGATGTCTTTTTGCTGTGTCCTCACTCGGCGACAGGAATGAGCTCTGGCCCCAACTGACCCCTTTTGAAGGGCACTGATCCAACTCCTAAGTGCTTCACTTTCATGACCCAGTAACTCCAAAAGGTTCCACCTACTATTAACACCGCATCAGGGATTTGGTTGTAACACAGGAATTGTGTGTGTATGTGTGTGTGTGTGTGTGTGTGTGTGTGTGTGTGTGTGTGTGTACACAGACATTCAGTGCGTAGTAATTACTGCAGCCACTTGATTCTAAGCGTAGGGTTGCTTTAGTTTCTTTTGGAAATGGGGTTGAAGATCTTGCTTTTACTTCTTACTCGAGGCTAAGGAAAGCACACTCATCAGAAGACACCTCAGGAGTGAGACACGATGAAGTACAGCAGTGCCGCTGATGGCTAGGGTCATCGTGGCCTTCCTAGGATGCCCAACTTCCTAATTCTTTGGCAACTTCCTTGTTCTTTTACCTTTCACCACTGTAGTTTGTAAAACTACAAGTAAAGTTAAGGCCCTTCTACATCCCAACATGGGCAGAGGAAATGCAGAGGAAGCCCCATCACTTCCTGAGGAGTTCCTGACTCCTAATGGCTATGAGAGGAGGAGGCGCCATCTTCTTTACTGGTGCAGCCACTGGGAGAGTCCATTGGAAGAGAGAGTTAGAAGGCACAGAAAGGGGACAAGTGAGGGTAATGGGCGTGAATATGAGGTTATTACATTGTACATATGTACAAAACTGCCCAAAACTAAAAGGGGGGAGAGTAAAATAACGGACCTTACCTATCAGAGTTGTTGGGAGAATGGATGGATCCTATGGGTAAAGCCCAGAGAAGTGGTTTGATGTTAGTTTCTTCCACATTCATTTTCCGTGGACACCTGAAGCATTCTCAGTAAGGAAAATGATCTTTCAGTTTAGCATTATAAATACAAAATGATGGAAAACTCAGATACAAGAGCCAGACAGTATCACAGTACAATTGTCACTAACCATGAAGCGTGGGAACAAGACAGGTAGCTGTGCATCTGTGCCACCAGACACAGTTGGGAGAATGACTTGTTCCTGTGCTCTCAAGGGGTCCTAACAAGTTGCTGGCTTTCCCTAGGCCTGAGCTTGGTAGTGAGTCCAGGAAGGACAGTATTTCCAGCCTGACTCTTCTCAGATAAATGTGAGAGTCAGAGGAGAAATAAGGAGTGCTTTCTTTATACATGGAAAGGGCAAGGCTTGGTGCGTGAATGCAAGTGTTCAGGAAAGGGCAATGATGCCATCATTTTATAGATTCCCCACGTCTACTTGCTCTTATTCAAGGGCTCCTTTCCCCCAATCTTCTCTATCTGGATCATCAATGTGGAATACAATACAGTCATCCAGAAGTTCAATGTTTGATGTTGTTCACCGAGGTCAAGACATGTAACATAGTTGAAAAAAAACCCCAAATATTTTAAGTTTGCTATCATTTGTGGCTCCTAAATTTTATATAATCATATACAATGATGCATGTACATATTAAGCGAAAGTAGAAGGGAATGGGAGGACAAAGAGGGAGCTCAGGTTATGAGGAGAATATGTTCAGCGTATGATCTATACTAGTATGAAAATAGATAAATAAGAGAGAGATGTTCCATGGGAAAGACTGAGGCAGGTTGCTACCTTAGGTTGGGATTCTGTTTTTTCATCTTGTGTATGCCTGAACCTAGGCCAGCACAATTTCATCCTTCTCTGTCTCTCCCTCATCTGCAGCACCAGTAAGATGATCTGCTCTCTCCACCTCATTATGTTCAAGACCAAGAAAGCAGCAAGAGATTCAAAGTAAACGTCTGCTAAGTAATACATTGGCAAATGTATTCATCTCAGGTGCAAACAGAACTAACGGGAGTTGAGGTAAAGTGTAAAGTGACCCCTCCAGAGGACAGAGCATCCAGCCACTCTATTCAGTTGCATTTGTGCAGAAAGGTTAAAAAAATCTACCAAAAGATTTATGAAATAACATTGAGTGGGCAGATGCTCTAAAGCTATGCACACACAACAAAAGATATAAATCCTGAAAGAGAGTAAAGTCAGTCACCAATCACAGGGATTGTTTAAAATACTGAGCTTTGTAAATATATGTGTTTTTTACCAAATTAAAAAAAACACAAAACTTTCTTGCATCTTCCAAGTTAATAAAAACAAACAAACAAACAACACGGGGGCCAGTGAGATGGCTTAATAGGTAAAGGACCTGCTGCCAAGCCCTATAGCTTGAGTTCCTTTAACCCAGACCCATATGGTGGAGGTGGAGAGCCAATTCCTACTAGTTTTCCTCTGACCTCTATGAATGTACCATAGCACGGGCATACCCTCACACCTAAACACACACTCGCAGCCAAAATAAAATATTAAAAAAATAAGTATATGACATTGCCTAGAACGACCCTTTACCAAGTACCCACAGAATAGGTACCTCGTAAATCACAAGGACAGGAGGAGAATGAGTGCCTAAGACCCGGACATCCGAGGATGTTCCAGAGCGATGGAAAAACAAGAGCCATCAAACATGCCGCGGCTGTGAGGTCAACCCCTTGAAGTCGACTTTAGGAAAAGCCTTGATCTCTGAGTGCTGGGCAGATGCTGTGACTACTTCCACCTTCAGGACAAACAATTAACATCTCCTGTTCTGCATCCAATCAGTACCACCTGAAGGATTTCAAATATCACGGAGCTGCAAGTCACTGAGCAGCTGGCTAGCTGGAAGGATCTCATAAATGTCACCGGGAGGACTCCTAGCAATCGGAAAGACAAGAGACAAAAACAATAACAGTAATTCTTTGCCCTCACGTAGCATCTTTCATCTGAAGAGCTCAAAGGTGCAACGTATTTTACAGATGTTGTAGCCATTAAGATGTATATGGCAGACATTATTCTCCCTGGATTACAGATGGGAAGGAGACCGTAATCCTGTCACTCAGACTAAAACTGGAATAAACATCTAATCGTCCCTGAGAGGAACTCTTTCTAAAGTAGCCCCTCTTTTTGCAGTCTCCTATCCTTTCTGAGTGGACAGGACAGGTCACCTCGTCGGACCTGCTGTATCTGCTGCCAGTCTCCAAACACTGAAATGAGATCAGATTGGAATCTTTGTCCCAGACGAAACATATTTAGCTTTTCAAATCTTTCTTCAAAAGCCCAAGCTCCCCCTTTCTCATTTTCCTACAACCTGGAGGTGGTTTGTGACTGCAGTAACCGAAACCAGGGCAGAACGCTGTAACCCAGATCAATCAGAGACTTCACCTGAGTCCAGCCCGTGGTCTCCAGGTTAGATGCTGTTTTTACAGCTGGTCCTCCCAGGTAGGGCAGTCGTTTTAGGTTTTGCTGCTTTTAGGACAGGGCAATGATTTCTAGTTCCTATGTTCAAAATACTCATTGTTTTTTGTTTGGTTTCTGTCTGGTTTTGTTTGTAGTGCCGGGGATTAAATCCAAAGCCATCCATGCCAGGTAATCACCCTGCCACTGAGCTATAGCCGTAGCCCTTAAATTTCCTTTAAAAAGTGGAAAAATGCAAAATAAATGGATACGTGATCCGAGAGAGAAAGCTCTTCATCTCTTCTTAGCAGGGTAAGGGTTATTTTTGCGTTGACTGGTTTTCTTGGCCCACATTGATCTCTTAGCATCCGTGGAGTGATACTGTGAACATCATTTTCTAGTGTCTAAATAGCATTCTGCTTTCAAGGTAACATTACACTACAGATATTTTTCTCCACTAATTTTTGGGAGAGAAGCACAATACTTTGCAGCATGTAATAAAGAGTGAATTTGTAACATAATTTGCCAAGCTGTTAGGGGGTAATAGACTATCACACACACACACTCACGCTATAAAATGTTTTATTAAACATCTTTCATTTGAAGCATTTTTATACTGCTAGTAATTTTGTTAGGATTCCTAACATCTATTTTTAAACAGCTTCTATGATGGTAAAGGCTAGTTAAAAAGTCTCAATGTCAACATCAGCTGTGCTGAACTCTGCTTAGGACCAAATGTTCCCATTGTTTGATTAGTAAAATGTTTGTCTTGTTTTAGAAATGAATTCAAATGTCTTTCCTACCTCCTACCCCCTTTTTTCCTCCCAAGCAGACTAAATGCATTTTTTTGGTGGAATTACACTTAAATAAAGGATGGCATACAATCTAAAGTAGGTTAATGAAATCTTGATATGAAAATAGCCACTATTACAAAATCTTGTACTTTCTAAACTTCTCTTGCCTATGGGTTCAGACCACTGCTTTATGCTTTAAAATGTCCTTGTAAGGTAAATAAGAAATGCTATTACTATGCTGTAAGGAAATCATAGCACTTGGTGTCTTGGCTGAGTGCTGCTGAGGTGAAGGGCTTTGCTCCATTTTCTAGGGCTTCTCCCTTTAGTCTCAAAGCAACAGGGTTGTAGGCTTTGGCTCAACCTAATTCACATTCTCCAGGCATTACTCCCTTTCTTTTGCGTTCTTAACATATGTATGATTATCTATCCTATTCTCGGAGAGTGGTGGAGAAATCATCTAAGCCCGCTGTTTGGCAATATGTAGGGGAGGAAAAAACACTTGTGAATTTAATCTGCCCTTAGAACTAAAGTGATTTCCATACATGTCAAAGAGGCAAACTAGTCTGTGCACGCACTCCCCACCTAAGACAGACCGGTTGTTGAGGCCGATATATTTCAGCTAGCTCTGATTTCTTTGGAACCTTATTCATGATAAATCTCGGGACAGGTGGGGGGATCCTGGCCAGGGACTAGAATGCCTCCCTCTGCCCTGCCGATGCGCTTTTCTTCTTTCCCACTCATTGTAAGACTTCTGTGCATCTCAGCCCGTCAACTCAGACATCCCCCTCTCATGCAAACACGGGAATTTAAAAACCAGTACCTTCATAAGCTGATCTTCTTCCAGGGACCCTGGAACCAGGATGTCCTTTAAACTTAAGTTCTGCAATTCTCTTTCTTTGGCCCTTAATAGTCCTTGGTCCCTTTTTAGAATAGGGATTCAATTTAGAACCATAGCTGGGAAGAGAGTGGTTTTTAAATAAAATGTCTCTTTGAAAATTTGGGATTTGATTACAGTTTTTTGGAACGTAACTAAACGGCTCACCAGAGGTAGGCTGCACATTCTCTCTCCCAGGGCCCCCTACTCGCTCGCTCGTGTTTATTTAGAGAAAAACGAAGGAGAAAGTAGTCACAAGGCAGACTTAGCTTGCAAGCTCAACAGAAATTCATTAGTAGGGGTGCTGGCGATTTATTAAGCAATGAAAATGTTTCAAGTGAGAGATAAAGTAATAGAAGGAGGCAGGAATGCAGAGAGAAAACATCAGGGACAGACCCTGATAAGATCTTCAGGAACCTGAGACAGTCGGGGAATGGGCTTGCTCTGCCCTCCACCTAGTGCTTTTCCTTCTTTGCTCTTGACTTAGTTCTGGAACTTTCCAGTATCTTCTGGTGTGAAGCAGACCCCTCCCAGTTCCTCTCCTCCCTTCCTTGTCTTACCCTTCAAAAGGGGCTTCCTATTCCAGGCACCTTTGGTTGCTGGGAAGCTAAGGCCGTGTTCTTGTCGGGCCTAATTTGACCACCTGAGAGTAATTAAGCACTCTCCCCTCGACTGGCTCCAAAATTCTGTTTTCCTGGAACATCTTGTTGAACTGGAATGCCTAGGCAGTTGAGAAACCGCTACTCACACCTGAACAAATCAGTCTGTTTTTTCTGAAATGGAGTACATGCTCTCCTCCTGGCACTCACTCAGGTAAATGGCAGATCCAATTGTCTGGCTAAAGCAGACCACGGTGAGGTCATTAACACCATCCTGGAGCATTCTGTTAGGGATCTCGGTGAGCCAGACTCTGTATGGGTTGAGCAGAAGTCTAATTATGCCATCGACTTGCATGAAAAAGTCCAGAGGAAGAAAAGATTTTAGGGAAATATCCAAAAAAGTGTTTAGAAAAAGCCAGACTAACTCCAGCCAAGGGGGTCTCCCAAAGAAAGAGGAGTCCTGGTATGTAAAACCTTTTTATGGGGATGTGTGTGTATGTGGGGGGGGGTGATGGGAGTAGAAGAGGAGGAGAGAGGGACATTTCTGTTGGGAAATAAACCCTCTGGATTTTCAGTCTGCCTAGATATTTATTACCTTTGTTACTGTTTATCATGTCCTTTTGGCAAAAGTCAGCAAGTCTGTGGTTTGTAGGCAATTTGAGCAACAGAGTGGCAGATGTAGTTGAAAACAAAAGTCTTCAGAAGTGCTTACCCAGGTGAACTTCTGAAAATATCTCACCTATATCCAGACCCAAAGCTAATAATTTTGGGGAAAATGTACAAACAAGCAATTAGGAAGATACTGCATTACAAATAGAAGGCATTCTTCCCTAACACCCTGCCTGGTAAACTGAGCCGGCCCCTCTCTCTGGTCTCCCTGTATAGAAGTGGCTCTCAAAAAAGACTTCAAATAATTGCTGTAACCAAAGCATCAGTTGCATCCTGGGATCGGTCACCCCATCCCCTGGGCAGGAAATAGAGAATCTGCTCATTGACATGAAGTGGTGCCAGCAGTGATAATGTGTGAAGTGTTGCTCTGGGCCTTGGCACTCTGGCTGGAGCATTGTGGGAATATCCTGTCCTTCATCAGGAAGCAGATGCCCATGGCAGTGAGACGAGCTTTGGTCTGGCCTAATTTCATTCATTCAACACTTTAAGATTTAAGCCAGACACGATGGTTGGTGAGAAGGCTGAGGCAGGAGGATGAAGCCTACCAAGCCATCCTGGACTACAGGGTGAGTTCAGAGGCCCAGCAGCCTGGCTGGTTTACTGAATGAAAAAGAGGCTTGAGGGTGTAGCTCAGCAGTAAAGAGTTCCTCTAGCAAGTGCAAGGCTCAGGGTTCAATACCAGGTACTGGTGCCCCTACTTTTCTTTTTTTAAAAAAGGTTATCTAGTGCCAGTTCATTCTGTGTCCCTGTCTGCCCTTCTCCACACAGGACCCCGTGTCCCTGCCCTGGAGCAGAAGAGTGGTGGCTCGCACCAACCAAGCCCTGAGAAGGTCTCCCATTTTCCATTGTCAGAAAGGAAAATTCATGTCATTAGAAGCGTGTGCTTTTGCCATCCTTAACTTTAGGAAGATGTGATTAAACATTGCGAAGGTTAGTATACTCTGGGATAACAGTTTTCATTAAAGTAAGCCACACAAGCTTGGCTTTGGACAGAAACAGAGGCGTAAATATTTAGAGTGACTGCTAATTCCAATGATCATCTCACTGCTCTATTCCTCCTCCCCTTCCTCGTCCCTTCCTTTCCCTCCTCACCCCACCTTAACGCCCTCAGGACTTGAACTTGGGAACCTCATCAGGCTCTGAATGCTTCGGTTACAGATATGCATCACTGTTCTGGGCCCTGAAGGTGATTCCTAAAAAGACCCAGAGTGAGGACACTGGTTCCTCAATGCCAACCATCGACAGTCGTTATCTATTTATTTATTTATTTGAATGCTAGACACAGTAGCTTAGATTCACAGGTTTGTTTTTCTGGCATTTTAAAATGAAAGTATTTTTATTTTATATATATAAACATATGTCTCCGTGTGGGTACATGGACGACATGCAGACTTTGCCTGTAGAGGCCAGGAGAGGGTGTCGGATCCCCTGGAACTGGAGTTACAGGCTGTTGTGAGCTGCCTTGTGGGAGCTGAAAAACAAACCCGGGTCCTCTGCAGGAGCTGCCAGTGCTCTTAACCGCTGAGCACCTCTCCGGCTCCCATCCTTGTATGTCATAGTACACGCAATGTGCAAAGCTCGAGGAACAATAAGTATGAAGGATGCTCACCAGCAGGCCTTCTGCTCCTCTAGGAATGTGTCTGTAACATGCTTCTTTGCTCCTATGTTACTTCAGCTGGCAGAGCAATGAACACGTCTATTTCAGGAGACAGTTTTAAAACACAGTTTCGTTTTATTATGCCTTTTAAAATACACCCACAAAGCCCACATCACCACAGGGTGTGTTTAATTTGATCTTTTACTGAGTGTAGCCCTTGTCCTATTTATGACCCAGCACTGATGCCTCAGCCCGTAAATGTGGTTTCTCTGAAGCCTTGCTGAACACGCATGCAGCATCTCCGACAGGACGGCATTTAACACAACCATTTTTTACTAACCTAAAATTGCTCCTCTCACTAAGTGCCCAGAGTGGCAAGGAAGCTCCCATGGCCCATACTTTTACGGGGAAAGCACAGGATGTTTGAAAGAGGGTGGTTCTGACGGCTGCCGTGAAACATCTTGAATTGCTGAAGTTCTAATAGACTTGAGAAAGCCCCAGAGAATCAACGTCAGAACAACACGATGTAATGGACTTTAAAAGATAGAAACCGGAATGAAAAAAGCTTTAATTCATTTCAGAAAGAGATGTCAACCCAGTGTTTGTGGATAAAGTTGCCAGATAATCTTTCTCAATTCCAAATTCTGTTTTTTAGGATGGGAAGCTATAGCGGCAGGCACCAAGAAAAATCTCAAACTGTCAGCGCCATCTAGTGGTTGTGTAGGACAAAGCCTGGAACAGAGTGGAAACCAAGACTTTTGAGAACTTAGTGTACATGTAAGACAAGCTATACTTTTCTTTTCAGAGAAAGCTAGCTTGAATTTAAAGCTCTATTCATTCATTGAGTAATAAACTTTGGGTTCACAACAGCAATCCAAAATAGTTTTGATAATGTACCCCAAGTCACAACCAGAAAGCAAACTCTTTTTGCTGGAACGTGGTGGTGCACACCTTTAATCCCAGCACTCGGGAGGCAGAAGCAGGCGGATCTCTGAGTTCGAGACCAGCCTGATCTACAAGAGCTAGTTCCAGGACAGCCTCCAAAGCCACAGAGAAACCCTGCCTCGAAAAACGAAACCAAACCAAACCAAAAAACTTTGGTGTGCTCTCCAACAGCTAAATTAAACCACCAAGCAATGTTTTAGGAGACAAAGAGTCATCTCTTTCAGGATAGCATGTCCATGAGTGCTTTCTGCTATCTGGAAATAATAATGCAACTTAAAGCTGGGTGACTGAGCTGAGCCTGCCTGAGAGTCCTGTGGTAGACAGAATTCAGTGGTCCCATGTCTGTTGGATGGGAATCAGCTACACCTTCATTTTTATGACCCTAAGTCTCAAAGCAGGCATTTCCAGTCAGAAGCTACAAAAGCACAGCCATTTAGTAATTTGAGACTTAGATACCAAAAGAGAGAGGGTGTTTTTATATCATTGTGTGGGCGCTTCATTAGCACCAAATGATAGAAGTTACTAGACAGTCACACGAGATCTTGATATTTAGTGGGTTAATATGCTATCTATCTATCTGCTATACAACTGGTTTTTTTAAAGAAACATTTGAACAGTGTGGTTAAAACATTTAAATGCCTGCAATCCCAGCACTTAGGAGGCAGAGGTTGAACCTTTACATGTAGCAAATGAAGAAAACATTGATGTCATCAGAATTATTTCCAACGAAACACCCTCCATGAACAAAGGGAGCACACATCTATGATGTCTTACAGGATAGTTGTGAAGTTCAAATGAGTTGATGCTTGTAAAGTGTTGAAATGAGTACTTAGCCCTTGGAAGCCCAGAATTAGTTCTTGTCTGTACTGCACTATGCAGTTGAGAAAAACAGTACAAGACAAGACAAGACCAACAAATATCCGGTCAGATAAGATAAGCAACTGAATTTATGATATAAGCAGCTGGAGGTTTTGACAAATAATGAGCCTTGATAAGTAATTTTGCTTCAGAAAACAAGACTACCTTTTTCACATAATTTAGCAATTTTTAAAAATTAAAAGTACTTTATTATTATTGCATTATGTGTGCATGCGTGCGTGTGAGCAAGTGTGCTTGAGCCATCAGACCTGTATTTAAGTCAGAGGACAAACTTTTGGGAACCAGCGTCTTCTCTTACCTTGATTTAGAGGCAGAGTCTCTCTTTTATCTCTGCTGTGCTGTGGATTCCAGGCTAGTTAGCCTGTGTGCTCTGGGAAATACTCTTGTAGCATTTGTGCATGGGATTCAGGGATCAAATTTAGGCCTCCAAAGTTTACATGGTAAGCACCTTTAATCACAGAGCCATCCTACTGGTCCTCTTGTGCTTTCCTAATAAAACACTTATTATAATTCTAAATAGTGACATATGAAGCCCTTTCCAGGACCTCAGAGAAGTGTCCGACTCAAGCTCATATAGATGAATTGAGTAGAAGACAGATGGACTTGTTCTGGTCCATTCATGGTCATTCCATAATTCAAAAGTACTCAGCTCCATGTTCTCAAAGAACATGTAAACAAGAACGTGGACTTTTGGTGAGATGGTCCTTGCCGAGAGAGGTTCATGTTTCAGTTCCCAGAGCCCACATCAGGAGGCTCGCAATGGCTATATCTCCAGTTCCAGAGGATCCAACACACCCTTCCTGCTTCCTCGGGCACCTGCACATATATGGGCCACACATGTAAAAATTTAAAAAGGCAAACCTTTTCAAAAACTGAAGAATCTGTGGCCAGATCCAGAATTAGTTTATAGTAGGCAGAACTAGTTTGTAATCCTAACTCACCTAATTTGAGGCTTAAAACCACACTGAAATGAGAGGAAGAAGCAACCGATATGAAGTCATTTGATCTTTATATAGCATTTATACAGTTTTTTACAGAACTATTTTACATTTATTTTATATGTAAATGTGAGTCATGAACAAGGTACGTAGATCCCATTCTTTCATGAAGTGTAAGCTCCAAATGTAGTGCTGTGGAGACAGGTTAGAATGAGCTTATTGAAAAACAAAAACAAAAATAGAAGCAAGCAAACAAACAAAAACAAGCCACGTCCAGGCCCTTTCCCCCACTACATTGCAATTGTGTAAGAAAAAGAAAGAGTGAGCATACTGCTAATAGAAGAACCAAAGTTAAGAGATAATAAATAACAATTTATTGTGCCACAGCAGAGGTCATGACAAGAAGATTTTCTGGTTTCTCTTTCGGAGACTGATTCTCACTGTGTAGCCCAGACCCAGTACTTGGTGTCAAACTCACAGGAAACCTCATGACTCAGTTTCCCAAGGGCTGGGATTTACAGGCATGCATGACTGCCCCAAACACGTAGAGTTCTTGCTGATGGTTGACCTGATGTAATTCTATTGTATTCTCAGCTATCTTCTGGGAAGCCAAGGTATATTTTACTTATTTTGACATTTTATTTTGTATTGTGTATATATAGAAATGTCTCTGTGTGGGTAAGCACATGCAAATGTATATGGGTGTGTCTGTGTTCATATGCAGACCTGAGTATATAAGGGTATGTCCTTGTGTGGGTGTGCATACATGAGTGTATATGGGTGTGTCTGTGTTAGTACATAGACCTGAGTGTTTATGGAAATGTCTGTGTGTGGGTATGCACACGTGAGTGTGTATGGAAATGTCTGTGTGTGGGTATGCACACGTGAGTGTGTATGGAAATGTCTGTGTGTGGGTGTGCACACGTGAGTGTGTATGGAAATGTCTGTGTGTGGGTGTGCACACGTGAGTGTGTATGGAAATGTCTGTGTGTGGGTGTGCACATGTGAGTGTGTATGGAAATGTCTGTGTGTGGGTGTGCACATGTGAGTGTGTATGGAAATGTCTGTGTGTGGGTATGCACACGTGAGTGTAGGTGCCTGTGGATGCAGAGGTGTCAGACCCTCTGTAACTGAAGGTACAGGTGACTGTGAGCTACACAGTGTGGGTGCTGGGAACCAAACTTGGGTCCTCCTCAGGAGCAACAAGTGCTTTTGACTGTTGAGCCATTTCTCCAGCTCCAAGACAGGGTTTGTAGAGTAGAGACATGGCAATAAGAAGAGTGTGCCCGCTTTGTTGTAGAAGCAAGAAAGGCCTTCCATGATTTGCTTGTCTGGGGTGTAACTACATTTTAGGGAAGCACACTGTAATCTGCATGGGAAGATCTGCTATTTGTGAGAAGTGTCGCTGCGGCCAGCTTTCTCACCCACACCATGGTAAAATGTGTCTCAGGAGTGTTAGTGACAATTGCATAAGTTCATGTTTAGGAACATCTGCCATAGAGGGCAGTCCTCAATGGGCACATGGTGAGTCTGTAGTGGATCTGAGGCTGAGTTTCTCCCTTATTTGCCTATGGAACTGACCAAAGGGGCAGTAGATTCCATGAAGGACACAGCTGTAATTTTTCTTCATCTGCAATATGGGATATTCTGTCAAGGAGGCCGGTGGGAGGATTAACAGGAGGGCATTTAATACAATGCATATGTACAGTTTTGTATGTAACATGAGTTATGAAGTGGTGTCTAATGTGATTTCATGTTGTTGAGAAGTCTACATGGAACTGGACTACTTAAAAGAGTTGCGAATTTGAGTTGTAGGATTGCTATATTATTTTGCATGTGTGTATATGTGATGGTATATGTGTGTGCCTGTTGATGTGTATGTGGAAGCCATGAGAGTCGTTCCTTTTGGCTTTTGAGACCACGTCTTTCACTGAGACCTGGGGCTTGCTGCGTAGGCTAGGTTGGCTAGCTGGTGAGCTCCAGGGATCTTCCAGTCTCTCACAGCCAGGTATTTGTGTGGGTTTTGGTTATTCACCACAGACCACCATGCCTGTGTGGAAACTACTTTACCAACTGGCACATTGCCTAAGTCCTGAAATACTATTAATATTTTTATTGCCCAAACCATAGAATGCCTTGATGAAATCATTACAAAACAACAGAAATGTTCAACCTCAAAGGAAGATGTAGCAATTACACTAAGGGTAGTTTTTCCTTAATCAGGAGCTTGTAGGTCTTTATAAGGGCATCTCCAAGTGCATATGTACACATTTCATCATTTTCCTGGTTTCAGTAGGACCAAGAAGTCATGTGTACACTGGTTATGAAGTAGCTTCTAGAGAAGAAAGCATCTCCAGGGACTAGATTCTCCCTCGAACTTGGCAGTTATTGGGTAAGTATGACCCGTGGGGTTGGGCACTTGAGACAGAAGGAGAACGTGGTACTGAAGGCACAGCCAGATGCTGTTAAAGCCTGGGAGTTTATTTCCCAGAATCCCTCGGGAACGTAGGATTCAAATGTAAATACATGGCCTCATATCATCTTTACTACAGTCCCTATGCACAGAGTAGGACAGACACTCCTCCCAAGCTTACAACACATTGCCTTGCCTCGTGACGGAGTTTATGATGAGGTACCAAGTATAGATACTGTGCTTCCAAGGTATTCTCTTTCTCTAAACATGCATTCTCTCTCTCTCTCTCTCTCTCTCTCTCTCTCTCTCTCTCTCTCTCTCTCTCTCCACCCCCCCTTTCTGAAGTTCCATTAACTTTTCTTATTTGCTCAGCCTTCTTTGCATCCCTCAGAGAGAAATGGGGACTTCCCCTGCCCAAGCAATGGGGTGTTAGTGGCTTCTTGCTGAGCATTCTATCTATGGCTATGAGGTGGGAGCCTGCAAACCAAGCTGTGGCCATCACCAGAATCTCTCACCCTTCTGGATGAATGCAACCAGAGCACCTAGCCCCTTTCTTAACTGCATCTAGGTACACCTTCTTCTAGGACCATCCCCTTCTTTTGAGCTGCCCTGGGCTTAATTAGAGCAGGCTCACCATCTCTCTCCCAGATTCAACAGCTGATCTCCTGGTCTCTAATTATGATGCTCTGAGTTAAATCCACCCAGCAGGAAGTGAAGTGGGCTTCCAGCAGAGCCCCTATTGCCCTTCACTGCTACCCATGGGCCAAAGACACAGTTGGCTCCTGGGGTTTAGACTCCACCCCAGAGGAACCATGTAATTAAAGCTCTCAGAATCTTATGATAGACCTGCAAGCAGAGGAGTCCAAAAGAGAGAGGTGTGTCAGGATAGGCTCAAAGCTCGCTTTTGTTTAAACCTAAAGGATTTCAAGGACACACTACTTAGGAAATTGAGGTTAATTTTAACAGAGTCAAGGAGCTTGTGTCGGTTCTCAAAGAAGCAGCATTTCCCCATCTCCGTTCTCTGGCTAATTCATAGTCTGGTTTATGTGTGGATTTCCAGGCCAAAGAAAGCTTTTGCCACACACTCCCAGCACATAAAGACCAGGCCATTCCCGTACCTAGATGCACGTTGGCCATGGTTTGGGTGATTTGGAGAGGGAGCGATTCTACCTTCTTGCCCGATACCACAGACGATTGCAGTTGAGGGGACTGAGTTTCATGACTTCCTACACACATATTATATGAATGGTCCATATTTTCACACAGTCATATGTAGTCCATAGGTTCCAGCAGGGGTGGAAGCAGGGGTTTGTAGGCTGTTAGATCCTTAGGAAACACTCTGAGAAGACAACATTGTTTTTGGTACCTTTCTCATCCTCTGAAGAGTCCATTACTACATCTTCTCTGATTGTCTCTAGGAATGGAAATTATCTTTGGCACATGCCAGCCAATTTCCCTGCTTCTTCATCCTCCTCTTCATCCTCCTCTTTCTCCTTCTCCTCTTCCTCCTTCTTTAAAATAATCAATTTATTTTTATTGATTTACATGATTTTTTCAGTGTCATATCATCATCTTTTTAAAATTTTTTTAGATGTGTTTTTTTTTATTTTCCAGTTTAAATTTAGATAAGAAACGAGGTTGCTTCACAAGTCAGTTCCAGGTCCCTCTCCCATTCCCTCCCCTCCTCCCGTGCCCTCCCCCCAACCCTCCCCCTCTCCCCCCCCGTTATCCCTTCATTCCCCCAGGCATCTTAGTAAATCTTTTTTTGCGTGGTGCATCCATTTTTACTGCAGTATACAATAAAATGTTTGAATTCAATAGTAAACAAGCATCAATTATTTGGGGTATTATATGTAAAATAAGATTTTCAACACTGAAAGCGAGGAAACCTGATTTAAATATAACAGGAAATGAAGTTATTTTAGATATTAAGTAACTGACATAATGCATAATTATCAGTTCTGTACCTGCACACTGAAATGCATAGGAACTACTTTACAAAGGCTGGAAGTTGAGAAATAGAAACCTTTTACATTTCTTCCTTTAATGGCGCTGGGGATTGAACTTAGGGCTCTGCACGTGCTAGGCAAGGGCTACTTACTGACTAATTACACGCGTGCTTCTTTATACCCGTAGAGGACAGTGTCTCTCTACCCTGACTGTGCATGGGAGTCACTCCGATCTCTATAAACTGCGGATTATGCATCCTTAGGGTAAAGTGAACCTGAGCGACTGCCTTTCTTATAAACCTCCAGGTGGCGCTGTTGCAGTTGGCGCTGCTCCAAGGACCACACTTAGAGTAGCCAGGCAATCAGACCTTCTGATTAAAGGGATTCCCTTTAATTAAAGTGTGAATGAGTGTTAGGCTCAACACAGCTGGTGTTTGCACACCAATAGAGCTGTGTTCTTTCCAGGAATGGTTATTACAGGAAGACTGGCGGAGAAACTGCTCGTTCCAGAACCTTTTTTTCAGATGTGGTACGTGTACATGGGAGGGAAGGCACAGAGATAATTTCAGAAAACCCTGGAAGGGTGATCCCGTAGCTTCTCATCTCCTCACCGAGGCCCTTCCTGTCTCCTCCCGTTCATCCTTTCCTACATTTTCCCATCTTCCTTTCCTCCTTGTGGGTCAAGGACATGAAAGAGCAACAGCTTCTGTAATATTTGAAAAATGGTTCTTTCGCATGGTAAAGGTGTTTATAAATTCTTGGTAAGCAGATGGGCTATCCTAATTTTGTCAAAAAATCGGGTGAAATTATTTTTCTATTTATTTACTTTAAGGCATAGTAAGAAAATAAAATATAAGATAAAATAAAACCGACACATCAGAATTGGACTACAAGAATTAGAGACCCATTCATTCTCACACACAGGAATCTCACAAAAGCACTAAGCTGGAAGCCATAATACAAACATGTGGGACCTGGTGCCGACCAGTGCAGCATGCGACTTCAGTCTCTGTGAGTTCATGGGACTTGCTCATGTCGACTTAGAAGCCCTGTGTGTGTGTGTGTGTGTGTGTGTGTGTGTGTGTGTGTGTGTGTGTGTGTGTCCCCTCAATCCCTCAACTCTTAAACGCTTTCTGCCGTCTCTTTAGGCAGAGTTTGCTGCCCCGAAGGGAGGGATTTCACGGAAACATCTCATTTAGGCCTCAGTGTTTCAAGTCCTCTCATTTGTGTATACTGTCAGGCTGTGGTCTCTGTATTTGTTCCCATCTGCTGCAGGAGGAAACTTCTCTGATGATGGTAGCAGAATGTTGTTAGGAGTCATGTTGTTGTTACTTTGGTGCCTGGGTTACCTAGTTTCAGTTCCTTGGTCACCTGAACAGCATCAAATATGGGTTCTATCTAACGGAATGGGCCGTAAGTCACATCAGACATTGTTTGGTCACTCACACAAGCTTTGTGCCACTATTGGACCAGCATATTCTACAGTCAGGACACCTTTATATATTGAAGATTTTGTGGCTGGGTTAATGTTGACGTTTTTCTTTTGCTAATGTGCAGAGTACCTTCATGTGCCAAAGATGCTGGATTTAAGGGTGAAGGCTCTGTGTAGGTACCAGCTCGGCCTCTCTATGGTCAACAATTTGTGTAGGTGTTGTCTTCAGCAACTGGACCTTGTGGAAAGCAACCTATAGTTTTGGAAACAGCTTGGATTGTCTGGGGATTCCCATTGGATCCTTTTGACTAATAGCTCAATTAGATGTAACCCAATCTTGGTGCTGGAACCTTCATTTGGTGACAAGAGATGACCCTGTCACCCCCATTATTTGGTGATTTCATTTAGTTTACTGTCATATATGTATATATTTTAGGAAGCTTCTACATATATTGTCATAACTTTAGATCTATCTTAGACCTGCATACCTTGTATCATTATATTGTCATATCTCAGGTTTTGGCACCATTTTGTAGGGAGCCAGAGGGACAGAGGACAGGGAAGAGACACAGACAGGAGACAGAGGGATGAGGGAGAAGGGGTTCTCTCCCCCTTTCCCTGGTGTTCTCCCCCTTTCCCCTGGTCTTGGGTCTTCTCTTCCCAATTCTCAGGACCATGAATCTAACAGTTTCAAATGTACATCCAAGATATTTTTTTCCAATTCCATGCCTTACTTGATTCCCTAGTCTATCTGTTACAACTCATTTCAAATCAACTACAGACTGCTCCAGAATCAGCCTGAGCTGTTTCTTCAAAGTGTACATCTTGGTCCAGCCTTACAGAGTACACTTCCCTAGGCTTAGATGGGACTGTAGAACCTGGACATTGGCTGACACAGCCTGCTCTTCCTGGCCTTAAACCACAACCTAGCTCCCTTGGGTCCCTTAACAACGATGACCCCATTGTCAGCAAGAAACAGCCAGAGAGAATGATGCCCATTTACCCAACTCCCAGCAACCCAATAATAAAACAAAAGGTGGGAGTGAAGGGACTCTGCCACCAAGTGTGGCAGGTACGACTCAGGTAGGCTTTCCCCTTCTCCCTGTTCCCCTTGCCTTGCTACAAAACCCTTAGATTACATTCCTATAGCTAGTCACCAAGGTCTACTCCCTTATTTAGTCAATCCCTCCTTCTGAGGCTGACTACCAGGGTCCAGCCAAAAAGTATTGAAATTCAGCAATCAAAACCCCCTTTGACTGCCCTAATTAACATGCCCAGTTAAAATTAAACACCTCATTCTAACATGGGGTTTCCCCTTGTACTTTTATAAACTGTCATTTTCTTATCTGCCATATCTGTTTCCTCTCTATCCAAAGACAGTCCTTTTTCCTTGGGACAAATACCCCTGACCCTCTCTCTTCTTCCCTTCCCCTTCTCCCTCATCATCTATCACCTTCAGTTGTCTTATTGATTTAGCTAAGACTTAAAGTGCTATATAGAATATTTATGGAGTGAGGGGGCAATCTTGTCTTGTTCCTGATTTTAGTAGAATTCCTTTTAATTTCTCTTCATTTAAGTTGATGTTGGCCATGGGTTTATTGTAAACTATGTTTATTAAGTTGAAGTATATTTTTTTCTATCCCTAATTTCTCCTGGACTTTGATCATGAAGGGGATGTTGGATTTTGCCAAAGGCTGTTACTGCATATAATGAAACAAGCAAGTGGTTTTTGTCTCTCAGTTTGCTTATGGTTGATTATGTTTATTGATTTACGTATATTGAACTATCCCTGCATCTCTGGGATGAAGCTTGATCATGGTGGATCTCTTTTATATGTTTTGAATTTTTTTTATCATTTTTTATTTTAATTTTAAATAGCTTGTTTTTTTATTTTAATTTTAAATAGCTTGTTTTACATGTCAATCCCAGTTCCCTCTCCCTCCCCTCCTCCCGCACTCCCCTTCCACCCTCCCTCCCACCCTATTGCCAAATCCTTCCACATAGGGGATGTCTAGAGTCTATCATTTTACTCTTGGTAGGGTCAAGGCACTCCCCTAAGAGTCCAGGCTGAGAGAGCATCTCTCTTTGTGCTATAGGCACATGAAGACAGATTGTATACCAGGGATAGACACTGATCCACAGCTCAGAGCCCCATAGGTTGTCCAGGCCTTCTCACTGACACTCACATTTGGGGGGTCCAGATCAGTCCCATTCTGGCCTCCCCACTGTCGGTCTGGGGTCCAAGAGCACTCCCCTGTTCAGATCAGCTGTCTCTGCTGGTTTTGCCAGCCCATTCTTTGCCAATTTGCTCATCATTCCTCTCTCTCTGTCACTGGGTTCCTTGGGTTCAGTTCAGTGCTTAGTTGTGTGTTTGCCTCTGCTTCCATCAGTCCCAGGATGAAGGCTCCCGGATAGTTATAGACATCAAGTTCATTATCAGGAATGGGCATTCGAGGTGGTCCTTCCACTATTGCTTAGCTTGCCAATTGATGTTATACCTTTAGATCACTCGAGGTCACTCTGGTGCCTGATCTGTCTTCGATCCTATGATTCCCTCTTCCCCCTATTCTACCCCCACCCCCTCAACTTCCTGTTCCCCCATGACCAACTCCCTTCCTCTTTACCCCCTCTATTCTTCCCAGGTCCCACTACCCCCCCCCTCGCCCTGTTCCCCATCCATTCAGAGGATCTTGTCTCCATCCTTTTCTCTTGGGTACTATGCATATATGCATATCTTTTAGGTTCTTTCCTGTTTCCCAGACTCTCTATCTGTGGAAGTGCAGACTGGCACTATCCTGATCCATATCTAAAATCCATATATGAGTGAGTACATACCATGTTTGTCTTTTTGCGACTGGGTTACCTCACTCAGGATGGTTTCTTCCAGTGCTATCCATTTCCCTGCGAATTTCAAGATTCCATTGTTTTTTTCTGCTGAGTAATACTCCATTGTGTAAATGTACCACATTTTCTCTATCCACTCTTCAGTTGAGGGGCATCTAGGTTGCTTCCAGGTTCTGGCTATTACAAACAATGCTGCTATGAACATAGTGGAGCAGATGCCCTTGTTGTATGAACCTGCCTCATTTGGATAAATGCCTAAGAGTGGAATTGCTGGGTCTAGTGGTAGATTAATTCCCATTTTCCTGAGGAATCTCCATACTGATTTCCAAAGAGGCTGTATGAGTTGGCATTCCCACCAGCAGTGGAGGAGTGTTGCTCTCTCTCCACATCCCCTCCAGCATAAATTGTCTTCGGTGTTTTTGATTCTAGCCATTCTGACAGGAGTAAGATGGTATCTCAGAGTTGTTTTGATTTGCATTTCCCTGATGGCTAAGGATGTTGAGCACTTTCTTAAGTGTCTCTTGGCCATTTTAGCCTCCTCTACTGAGAATTCTCTATTTAGCTCTGTACCCCACCTTTCAAGTGGATCCTTTGGTGTTTTGGAGACTTGTTTCTTGAGTTCTTTGTAAATTTTGGAGATTAGCCCTCTGTCAGATGTAGGGTTAGTGAATATCTTTTCCCATTCTGTGGCCTGCCTTTTTGTCTTTTTGATTGTGTCCTTTGCCTTACAGAAGCTTTTTAGTTTCAGAAGGTCCCATTTGTTAATTGTTGATCTCAGTGCCTGTGCCACTGGTGTTATGTTTAGGAAGTGGTCTCCTGTACCAACTCGTTGAAGAGTATCTCCCACTTTCTCTTCTAAAAGTTTCAGTGTGGCTGGATGTATGTTGAGATCTTTGATCCATTTGGACTTAAGCTTTGTACAAGGTGATAAACATGGATCTATCTGCAGTCTTCTGCATACCACTACCCAGTTATGCCAGCACCATTTGTTGAAGATGCTTTCTTTTTTCCACTGTACAGTTTTAGCTTCTTTGTCAAAAATCAGGTGTTCATAGGTGTGTGGGTTAAAATTAGGGCTTTCGATTCGGTTCCATTGGTCTACCTGCCTATTTTTGTGCCAATACCAAGCTGTTTTCAGGACTATAGCTCTATAATAGAGCTTGAAGTCAGGTATGGTGATGCCTCCTGAAGTTCCTTTATTGTATAGGGATGTTTTGGCTATCCTGGGCCTTTTGTTTTTTCATATAAAGTTGATTAATGTTCTTTCCAGGTCCTTGAAGAATTGTGATGGAATTTTGATAGGGATTGCATTGAATCTATAGACTGCTTTTGGCAAGATTGCCATTTTTATTATGTTGATCCTACCAATCCAAGAGCATGGGAGATCTTTCCATTTTCTGGTATCTTCTTTGATTTCTTTCTTCAAAGACACAAAGTTCTTGATATACAGGTCTTTCACTTCCTTGGTTAGCATTATCCCCAGATATTTGATGCTGTTTTTGGCTATTGTAAAAGGTGATGTTTCTCTGATTTCTTTCTCAGTCACTTCATCATCTGTATATAATAGGGCCACTGATTTTTTTGAGTTTACCTTGTATCCTGCCACATTGCTGAAGGTGTTTATCAGCTCTAGGAGTAACCTTGCGGAGTTTTTTGGGTCACTTATGTAAACTATCATATCATCTGCAAATAATGAAAGTTTGACTTCTTCTTTTCCTATTTGTATCCCCTTTATCTCCTTTTGTTGTCTTATTGCTGTAGCTAGAACTTCAAGTACAATATTGAAGAGATATGGAGAGAGTGGACAGCCTTGTCTTGTTCCTGATTTTAGAGGAATTGCTTTGAGTTTCTCTCCATTTAGTTTGATGTTAGCTGTTGGTTTACTGTATATTGCTTTTATTATATTCAGGTACGTTCCTGTTATCCCTGATCTCTCTAGGACCTTTATCATGAAGGGGTGCTGGATTTTGTCAAAGGCTTTTTCAGCATCTAGTGAGATGATCATGTGGTTTTTCTTTCGCAGATTGTTAATATGGTGGATTACATTGATAGATTTTCTAATGTTGAACCATCCCTGCATTCCTGGAATGAAGCCTACTTGATCATGGTGGATGATTTTTCTGATGTGTTCTTGAATCCGGTTTGCAAGTATTTTATTGAGTATTTTTGCATCAATGTTCATGAGGGAAATTGGTCTATAGTTCTCTTTCTTAGTTGTGTCTTTGTGTGGCTTGGGTATCAAGGTAATTGTAGCCTCGTAGAAAGAGTTTGGCAGTGAGCCTCCTGCTTCTATAGTGTGGAATACTTTGACGAGTATTGGAATGAGCTCTTCTTTGAATTTCTGGTAGAATTCTGCACTGAAGCCATCTGGGCCTGGGCTTTTTTTGTTTGGGAGACTTTTGATGACTGCTTCTATTTCATTAGGGGTTATAGGTCTGTTTAGATTATTTATCTGTTCTTGATTTAGTTTTGGCAAGTGATATCTATCCAGGAAATTGTCCATTTCCTTTAAATTTTCAAATTTTGTGGAGTACAGATTTTCAAAGTATGCCCTGATGATTCTCTTGATTTCCTCAGAGTCCGTTGTTATGTCACCTTTCTCATCCCTGATTTTGTTAATTAGCATGTTCTCTCTCTGTCTTTTGGTTAGTTTGGACAGAGGTTTGTCTATTTTGTTGATTTTCTCAAAGAACCAACTCTTTGTTTCATTGATTCTTCTCAATGTTTTCCTGGTTTCTACTTGATTGATTTCAGCCCTCAATTTGATTATTTCCTGGCGTCTGCTCCTCCTGGGGAGTTTGCTTCTTTTTGTTCTAGAACATTCAGCTGTGCTATTAATTCTCTAGTATGACTGTTCTCCAGTTTTTTCATGTGGGCACTTAGTGCTATAAACTTTCCTCTCAGCACTGCTTTCAAAGTGTCCCATAAGTTTGTGTATGTTGTGTCTTCATTCTCATTGAAATCGAGGAAGTCTTTAATTTCTCTTTTTATTTGTTCCTTTACCCAGGGATGGTGCAATTGTGCATTGTTCAATCTCCATGAGTTTGTAGGGTTTCTGCGATTTGTGTTATTGTTGAATTCTAATGTTAATGCATGGTGGTCTGATAAGATGCAGGGGGTTATTCCAATTTTTTTGTATCTGTGGAGATTTGCTATGTTTCCTATTATGTGGTCAATTTTAGAGAAGGTTCCATGTGGTGCCGAGAAGAAGGTATATCCCTTTGTATTTGGGTGGAATGTTCTATAGATGTCTGTTAAACCCAGTTGGGTCATAACTTCTATTAATTCTTTTGTTTCTTTGTTAAGTTTCTGTCTGGAGGTCCTATCTAGCGGTGAGAGCGGAGTGTTGAAGTCTCCTACTATTAGTGTGTGAGATTTTATGTGCATTTTGAGCTTTAGTAATGTTTCTTTCACGAATGTAGGTGCCTTTGTATTTGGGGCGTAGATATTTAAAATCGAGACTTCGTCTTGATGTATTTTTCCTTTGATGAATATGAAGTGCCCTTCTTCATCTCTTTTGATTGATTTTAATTTGAAGCCTAATTTGTTAGATATTAGGATTGCTACGCCCGCTTGTTTCTTGGGGCCGTTTGATTGGAAGATCTTTTCCCAGCCCTTTACTCTGAGATAACGTCTGTCTTTGGTGTTGAGATGTGTTTCTTGTATGCAGCAGAAGGAAGGGTTCTGTCTTCGTATCCATTCTGCTAGTCTGTGTCTTTTTATAGGTAAGTTGAGGCCATTGACATTGAGGGATATTAATGACCATTGATTGGTGATCCTTGTTTGCGCTTGATTTATTGTTAGTGAAGTTATTTTGTGTAGTTTCTCCTCCCTTTTTCTTTTAGTGTTTTGTAAAGTATGATTCTATATTGCCTGTGTCTTTGTGAATGTAGTTATCTTCCTTGGCTCTAGGTTTTCCTTCTAGCATTTTCTGTAGAGCTGGATTCATGGATACGTATTGTTTAAATCTGGCTTTGTCATGGAATATTTTGTTTTCTCCATCTATGGTAATTGAGAGCTTTGCTGGATATAGTAGTCTGGGCTGGCATCCTTGTTCCCTTAGCGTTTGTAGGACATCTGACCAGGATCTTCTAGCTTTCATCGTTTCCATTGAGAAGTCAGGTGTAATTCGGATAGGTCTGCCTTTATATGTTACTTGGCCTTTTTCTTTAGCTGCTCTTAATATTTTCTCTTTACTCTGTAGGTTTGATGTTTTGATTATTATATGGCGAGGTGACTTCTTTTTCTGGTCAAGCCTATTTGGTGTTCTGTAAGATTCTTGTACTTTTATAGGCATATCTTTCTTTAGGTTAGGGAAGTTTTCTTCTATGATTTTGTTGAATATGTTTTCTGTACCTTTAAGTTGAAGTTCTTCACCTTCTTCTATACCTATTATTCTCAGGTTTGGCTTCTTCACGGTGTCCCATATTTCCTGAATATTTTGTGTTAAGGATTTGTTGGTTTTGAGATTTTCTTTGGTTGACGATGCTATGTCCTCTAATGAGTCTTCAACACCTGAGATTCTCTCTTCTATCTCTTGTATTCTATTGGTGATGCTTGCATCTGTAATTCCAGACCGTTTACCGAGCTTTTCTATTTCCAGCATCCCTTCATTCTGTGTTTTCTTTATCGTTTCTATTTCAGCTTTCAATCCTTCAACTGTTTGAGCTGTTTCCTTAGTTTTCTTGGTTGTTTTTTCTTGGTGCTCTTTAGATTTTTTGAGAGATTTGTTTATTTCTTGAATTTTTCCCCCATTTCATGGATTTTTTTGTTTGTTTTTTCTTCTATTTCTTTAAGGGATTTCCTCGTTTCTTCTTTGAGGCTCTCCATCATCTTCATGAAATAATTTTTAAGGTCTGTCTCCTCTTCTTCATCTATGTAGTGCTTTTCAGGTCTTGCTGGTGTTGGATCCCTGGATTCTGGTGGGGTCGTGTTGGTGTTTCTATTGCTGAGTGATCTCTTATTCTGTCTTCTTCCCATCTCTTCTTCCAGTGGGTGCTGGTGGGGGCTTTCTGTTTCCACTGGTCTCCTTCCTTACTGCAGCTGAAGCTGAAGCTGGCCTCGCTGGGGTTGGGGTCTTGGAGGGGCTGATCTCTTTCCTGAAGCTGGGCTCGCTGGGTTGGGGTCTTGGAGGGGCTGATCTCTTTCCTGTGTGGGCGGCTCTTCTGAAGCTGGGCTCGCTGGGTTGGAGTCTTGGAGGGGCTGATCTCTTTCCTGTGTGGGCGGCTCTTCTGGAAGCCGGGAGCGGCCCCAAAGATGGAGGGGGATGGGTGATGGGCGGGTGGTCCCAGCCGGGGACCCAATCTCACCTGAAGCTGGGCTCGCTGGGTTGGGGTCTTGGAGGGGCCTGTGTGGGCGGTTCTTCTGGAAGCCGGGAGCTTCTATGTGTGATTTAAGTTGTAGTGGTGTTTCTTTTACAAACTTGGGTGCCCTTTTGTTTGGTGCATAGTTGTAAAGAATTGCAATATCCTTGTGGTGACTTTTTCCTTTGATGAGTTCATAGTGTCCTTCCTTCTCTGTTCTGACTAAATTTGGTTTGAAGGTTATTTTGTCAGATGTTAAAATGGATACCTCAGCTTGCTTCTTAGATCTATTTGCTTGGAATATCTTTTTGGATTCTTTCACACTGAGGTGATGTCTATCCATGATATTAAAGTGTGTTTCTCAGATGCAACAGAAGGATGGATCCTATTTTCACATCCTTTCTGCTAGTCGCTGTCTTTTTTTATTGGGGGAATTGAGACCATTTATGTTGATAGATACCAGTGAGCAGTGTTGGTTGATTCCTGTTATTTTTGTTGTTGTTGTTGTTGTGGTGGTGATGGTGGTGTGTTTTCCTCTTCTGGTTTGCTGTTTTAGGTTTTTTTTTATTCTGTGTATTTTCTTGGGTGTAGTTTACTTCATTAGGATGGGATTTTCCTTCAAGCACTTTCTGTAGGTCTGTATTTATAGATATATAATTCTTAAATTTGGTTTTTAATCACGGAATGTCTTATTTTTTCTATCTATTGTGGCTGAAAGTTTTGATGGGTTTCAGTCTGGCCTGATACCTGTGGTCTCTTCAAGTCTATCGATCATCTGTCCAGGCCCTTGTGGCTTTTAAAGTCTCCATTGAGAAGTCAGGTGTTATTCTAATGGGTCTACCTTTATATGGTACTTGATCTTTTCCCCTTTCAGCTTTTAAAATTCTTTCTTTTTCCTTACATTTAGTGTTTTGATTACTATCTGCTAAAGGGACTTTCTGGTCCAGTGTATTTGGTATTCTGTATTCTTCTTGTACCTTGATAGACATCTTCTTTAGGGATTTTATTCTATGATTTTGTTGAAAATATTTTCTGTGCCTCAGATTTGATATTATTCTCCATACTTTATTCCAATTACTTTTAGATTTGATCATTCACAATGTCTCATCTATCCTGTGTGCTTGTACCAGGAATTTTTTAGATATAACATTTTCTTTGACTGAGGTATCTGTTTCTTCTATCATGTCTTCAATGCCTGAGGTTATCTCTTCCGTCTCTTGTATTCTGTTGGTGAGGCTTGTCTCTTAGGATCCTGTTTAAGTTCTGAATTTTTCACTTCCATATTTCTCTCAGTTTGGGTTTTCCTTATTGATTCTATTTCCATGTTCAGGTCTTCAGCTCTTTTATTCATTTCTTTTAAGTGTTTGTGTTTTCATGGATTTCTCTAAGTGATTTACTTATTTCCTCCTTAAGGTCCTCTATCATATTCATAGAGGGTATTTTAAGTTTTTTTTTTAATCTGGTGTTTCAGCTATGTTGGAATATTCAGGGCCTTCTGTGGTAGGGTTGATGAGCTCTAGTGGAGACACATTGTCTTGGATGTCATTGATTGTGTTTTCACACGGGTGTCTAGGCATCTGGGAATGTGAAGATTGTCACTCTAGGTGCTGATATCTGGTCTTGTCTTTGTTGGGTGAGTGTTTTGTTCCCAAGAGTATGGTGACTGTGTGTTCCCTGGTGGGAATTCTTTTGGAGTCCTGATAGGTGTGGTCCCTGATGGTTCCAGGTAAAATGTATTTCTAGGTGTTGGGAGGTGACACTTAGGAGTGAGAATGGGCGGGGAGAGTGAGGGAGTATACATGAGGAAGGAATGCGGGGTGCTCCATCAGGACCTGCTTAGTCCTCTGGGAATGGGGGCAGAGGGTAAGGAGAGGCCACAACAGAAGGTCTGCTACAGGGGATGGGACTGGAGACTGGATTTGGTGGAGAAGAGGGAGAGATGAGGGTCTGCAGTTGGCCTAGCTGCTTCCCTATCTGGAGAGGTCTGTAGGTTCCCAGGGAGTGCCTGCTGGAGTTGGGGCTGGGATAAAGCTATGAGTTCAGGGAGAGGAGGGGAGGATCGTGTGATCCACTGGAGATGGAGTGAGTGGGAAGGAGACTGCAGCAGAAATTCTGCTGCCAAGCTGGGGATGCGACTGCAGGATCAGATTTGGAGCAGAGGGAGAGGTGAAGATCTCTGGTTGGCCTACATACTTCCCGGACCAGAACGATTGCCTATTTATTAATGATGAAATGAAGTGGCTAGGACTAGCTTCTAAAACCTGGTAGATCTTTATTAATTTTGAATATTATGAAGTCCAGTAAAATGCTGGTTTTGGATCCTGTAGCTCAGCAATGGAGCATGGGCTTAGCATTCACAAGGCCATGGATTCCAACCTCAGCACTTAAAAACCGTCAATTTCGAAGTTGGTGCTATTATGAATTAACCAGTATCTACTCAACACATACTTTGATTTTGTAGGAAATAAACTAGATTTGAATAAGAAAGTTCATTTGGTTCCAACTCTCTTGAGATGAGTGGTTTAAGCAGTAATGATAGAAATTATAATTTATTCTCCCACTCGTTGGGCGTATTCACCATTTACACAATATTGATCAAATGCTTATGAAGAGATAATAAGATAATTAGAACCCAGTTCATAAACATTAAGTCCTTATGCGTTTTTAACCACAGGGTTTCTGTGATTGTGCTGATCTGCTCCCAGGAAGTGATTCATGAGCAGGAAGGGATAGTCCTTGTTCTCTCCATGTGACTGTGCAGAGTGTGGATATGGTGGAAGGAAATCAATCCTCTCTCATTTCTGGTTGCTTTCCTATATGGGAGGATTATGTCACAGAGCCCCGAAGACTCAGCAGCCTCATTTTTGTAGCAACTTCTCTGTTGGGCAATGGCCAAGGAAGGTGTCTAGTTGCACAGGAATCAATGATGACTGGTGAACTGGGGCTGTTGGGACGTGGGTGGGATCAACCTTCAGGAATGCTGGCACAGCCAAGAGAAGATGTTGAAGAAACCTAGGATCAGATGGGAACAGGCCAAAGAACTTTCTCAGCTGAAGGGTTCATTCCAGAGCCAAACTGCTGCCCTGAAAAGGCCAGCCACGTCATGGTTCTGAAGAATTAGTACATTTGGAACACTACCCCTGCCAGCAATTGGGAATATAGTGAACAGGCTATGACTTCCAGAGGAGGGACAGGGGCAAGACCACAACAAGGTGTTGGATGCCTGCCAGACACACTCTGATGGTTCTAGGCAGAGCTCCAGTCCAGGCAGTAGGCTTGGGATTCTGAGCAGAAAATTGAGGCTGAAGTCTGGTTAGAGCAGAGGGTGGCAGCAGTCATCAGACACCAGGCCTGTAATGGGAAGATGATTTCCAGACTTTTCACACTGCTGTTAATCCCTGCCCTGGTTGGGCCTGAATGACAGAAAGGGGAGCAGGGTGGTGTTCATAATTGGACAGGGAAAGCAGGGATTGTGAAAGAGGACTCAGCTGAGAGGACTCTAGACATTGAATTCCTTGGATTTATTGGCTAGTGTGTTAAGAGGTGCACCTCCATTCGGCTTATCTTCATCCTTTTCTCTTCTATATTATACGATACTTAAAGGTAAGGATAGGTATACTCCTGGTGTTTTTTGAGTGGAATGCTGCATGAATGGCTACAGAATGAAATTAATAAATAGATATTATAAGTGAAGTAGATTATTGAAGTTCTAAAAAGGCATGGCAAATTCAAAGTCTTATTAGTACTAACCAAGATTGCAATTCCCTGATTTTTTTGCTTTTAAACAAAATGCCCCTATTGAGTGATGGAAAATACCTGCCAAGGACTTAGACATATTGACAGCAGTGGACCTACAGTAAACAATAAAATCTCAGGTTGAAGAAGAAGTCAGATGCTCTTTAACAGGAGAATAAATCAACAACACCACAGCTGGGTATAGCTTAGTAGTAGCTATATTACATATACATATACGGCATATTACAAACTGTGGGTTCCAATCCCAGCACTGAAGAAACAAGCAAGCAAGGAAACAAACCAAGAAACAAAGCTCACCCTGGTATATCTCTACATTGGAGTGATTACACAGCGATGTGAGGGCAAGAGGAACGACTCTTCTGTCAGGAGAAAATTGATTGAAGTAAGCAAGTCACAAAAGTTTGTGTACTGCATCATTTAATCTAAAACCGTGCAGTTATTCTCTGGTGACAGAAAGTAGATCAAGAGTTGCCCAGGTCTGTGAGTGAGGGCTGTTTGGAAGAGACACAGGAGAAGATCTTGAGATGACCACAGTGTCCTTTATCTTGGTTTGGTGGTGCTTAGATGGTATACATTTGTGAGAAGGCAATGAAATACATGGCTAAAATTAGTGAATTTTATTAAGCCGAGCCTAAGTGCCAATATAATTGTAGCAAGGGACATGGTTCAGTTGATAAAGAGCATGTCATTCCATCATGAGGAACTGTGTCCATGTCTCCAGCCCCCACACAAATAGCTTGGGCAAAATGTCACAGTGCTAGGGTTGGGGCAGAGACAGGAAGATTCCCCAGGACTTGCTGATCCTCCAGTTGACATGAATTGGTGAGTGCCAACTTCATTGAGAAACACTGGCACAACATAAAGGCAGAAAGTGACAGAGAAATGTCTGATGGGTGATTTCTGGCATTGATGCGCATGCACGCGCACGTGTACACACACACACACATACACACGCATGCATGCACACACACATGCATGCACGCACACGCACACACAGAGACACACACAGACACTCCCTCTTGATTCCACATCCTTCTTCATTGCCCCCTTCCCTCCCTCCATTCCTCCCTCCCTTCCCTCCCTTCCTTCCTTTCTTCTTAATAGATTGAAATTTACCTAAGACATTACATACATGTCCAACTTAGTTTCTACCTCTCTCCACAGTGGAATCAAAGTTGTTTCACTAGCATAGAATTTGTCTTTATTTTTGGAGATCTTCTCCACAGTGTTGGATAGGGAGGCCTCTTCCTCCTCATGGATACACTTGTATTTATTTCAACAATGCCCTCATTTTCTGGTGACTCTGCTTCCTCATCACTGTTTATGCCACTGGACTTTGAAGGTCCACCCCTTGATAGTCTCATCCAATTCCATCATTTATAAAACTGGTGATTCCTAGAACTCTGGTTCTGTACAGGATCTACCAACGTTCATTCTGGATTTACAACCAACTACTAGGTCTGATGTCTGAGACACAGTCAATACATTCCAACTTGGCCCCCAGGGTCTCCTCTAGTTGCCTAGTTTCTTCCACAACTGGTCTCTATCAGAGATGGACATCTTAACACTGTTGCTAGTTAAGTCAAAACATTGGAAATGTCTTTGATTTATTTCACAAGCCATTATCCATTTCAGTGAAATTCTGTTAACCCTATATCAAAACATATCTAGAAGCCAATCATACCCACAAGTTTCTGTTATAATCCAAACTGTGATTGTTGTATACCCAGATTCTTGCTTCCCCTTGATGTCTTTTTGATGAGTAAAAAGTTAGGTTGGTGCTCTTCTATAGTATAATTTCAACATGAAAGCTAGCATAAATCTTACAAAATGCAGATCAGGCCATGTCACACTGTAGGAAACAAGTGTTGGGAGTCCAATGCTATAAGTCAATATCCCTACAATAAAGTAATATGCATGACTAGCCTCTTACTTTTCCTTTCGTGCCCCCTGTTTAACTACACCGGCTAGCTTGCTATTCCTGAGATTCACCAGGAACCCCCTACCTCAGGGTCTTTTCATTACCTTTCCTCTCTGCTTGGACAGCTCTCTCTCTCTCTCTCTCTCTCTCTCTCTCTCTCTCTCTCTCTCTCTCTCTCTCTCTCTCTCTCTCTCTCTCTCTTTCCCTCCCTCCCTCCCTGCCTCCCTCCCTCCCTCCCTCCCTCCCTTCCTCCCTCCCCCTCTCTCTGTCTGTCTCTTGTCTACACTCTCCTTCCTGTTCTTCCAGGACCTCCCCAAGAGCCATTATCTTAGCAAATCTCTCTCACAGACTCTACCCAAGACTCAGCTCCTTTGACACCTGAGGCTCTTTATTTTCTCTCTTGTTTTGTTTTACCATTTTATTGCTCTTCCCTTCTTTGTGTGTGTGTGTGAGTGTGTGTGCTTGTGTGTGTGCACGCATGTGCATGCACTAGTATGTACCTGTGTGTGTTTCTACATGTATGTGTTTGTACACGGGTGGGTATGAGCATGCATGCCTGTGGAGGTCAGAGTATGGCCTGAAGTGCCGTTCTCTGGGCACCTTCCACCTTTTATTTGAGACAGGGTCTCTCATTGGTCTGGAGCTTCATGAAGGAGACTAGGTTAGCTGGCTTCCACAGATCTGTTTCCGCTTCCCATCTCTCCAGCTAAGGGGTTATAAACATGGACCACCACTCTTAGCTCTTTGTATGGCCTCTGGTGACTTGAAAACTGGCCTTCACACTTTTGAGGTCAGCATAGCCATCCCCCTCACTCATATTTTATTATCTGCCCTAGACTCTATACACTATTCTGTGTATTCCACTGTGCGTTTTTGTGAACTTTCCTCCATGTGAACACAAACTCTTTGAGTCTTTGTCCATTTCTTGTTGTTTTATATGGCATCTATACCACAGTATTTAGCACATGGATCATTAACTAGTGAATGAGAGAAGTGAAGCTTGAAGAGGCTAAATGAATTAAAAAGTATCATTTGAAAGGGAATTATTTTTAAAGAGAGATCAATGTTCTGGATTTTGATGCAGTTCTTATACAATAGCATCATCCCAAAACTCATTCCAGAGACACTAATGTGCGTTTATAGTAGCAATGTCCCACAATGGTGAGATGGTTCTCCACACCAGTTACTGCTTTTAAGATGATTGACTTTAACACAGTATTCTTGAACATTTTTCCACATATGATCACAAAGTAGTTGAGAGATCTCCTGGCATTGGCAGGGCAGTTCTACACACAAGTGCCTTGTGATGAAATAAAAGCTGGAAATGGACACTAGAGGTGTAGGGCAATGGTAGAGTGCTTGCCTGACCTGTCCAGGGTCTATGCCCTTGCCTAACACTGGAAAACAGAAAAATATAGCAGATTGTATTCCCGCATCATACACTTGTGTGGGTGTGTTACTTGAGCTTAACATTTGCAGTGCTGTAAAAAACATGAAAGAACAAATACTACATGGATTTGGAGCAGGTGACTTAAGCCGACATACAAATAAAACAATAATTTTGCCATAGTCTTGTGATCAAAGGTAATAGTTTTCTAGTTATGATAAGCTTACTCAGGTGCGCTGTTTGTTCAGTGTGTCGTAACACACACCGCTTAGGTCTCCAGACCATGCAGGCCTATTTGGTAATTACCTTACTGAAAGCTAGATTGGTTATTGTTTGGATGTCAGCTCCCTGAGAATTTGCCAAGCAATCCTCAGACAACTGGGAATTACCAGCAATACTTGTCCGATGAAGGCCCCTGCATTTTTCATGTCACACGTGAAGCTGAGGTGGGCAAACTGGTTCAGGAAAAGGAACTTCATGCCATGCTACAACAAGCCTCTGAGGAACCACCCCCTGCCTGGTTGGGGGACTATTAAGGACAGCATTTTGTCTCCTGGGCTGGCTCTCAGAGTCTTCAGCCCAGAGAAACAATCTGACATTTGTCCTCTCCCAGTCTGCTTTGCTTGGTGGTGCTAGCATGCGGACATCACAACGTTCCATATTCGAGGCATCACTTGTGTGGGACTGGAGAGACGACTCAGTGACTAAAGCGTTTGCCGCGCAAGTGTGAGGAATTGATTCCAAATCTCCCAAACCATTTAAAGTTGGATGCAGTAACGGATACGTGAAATCCTAGCTCTCCCACTCACAGGCAATCTACTCTTCCTGTGTTGTGGAGAACGCCGGGAAAACTGTATCTCAAACAAGGTTGAGTGATGGCCTCTACCCGTGTTTGATATCAAGAGTGCGTTCCCATTTCTACATATAAATGTGTGTGCAAGTTTGGCCAACACAAACTGGTCTTCATGGGTTTTTTGTGACTTTTTTTTTTGCTTTTGCTTTTTTCTTAAGAGATGGAAAGAGCGTGATGTTGGATAGGTAGAGAAGGGGGAGGATCTGGGAGGAGTTGGGGGAGGGAAATATGATAAAATTATATGGTATGAAATTTTTAATAAACATTTTTAAAAAGGAAATTACACATATCTAAAAAACTTGAGTATACACAGGATATCTATGAATTTATATGTTTATTATTACATATCTATCATGAGTTTTGTAGGTTTTGTGACTATATTTCCCTCCTCTCCTCCACTTCTTGTACTTTGATACCATGGATAATTGACTCTAGGAAATTATAGAGATACAAAGATCTGAAGATGATCAATCCTCTATAGAAAATAGTGTTTTTCTTATATGTAACCCATAAGAAGCTGTCAGACACACCCATCATTTTGACATTGCAACACCATTGGCATTGTCATCTATGAGTTGGTGCTTGTGAACTGCATAGCCTCGTTACAAAAAGAGATTTTTAAAAATCTCATAATATGTTAAATACATTTATGATTTTGTGTTGGAGCTATCATATTCATAGCTATCCTTTGCCACATGTCCTCTGCAGGCAACAACTGACATGTCTACTTAAATGATCCCTAGGTTTATTTCTAATACCTAATAGGTTGTGAATCAGTGTAAACAGTAGTTATATTGCTCAGGGAGTAATGATGAGAAATAGTTCACACATATTCATTATAACCATATTTAAGTATTTTTGATCTGGGGTCATTTGCATTTGAAGATGTAGAATCCATAGATGCTAATTACAAAGTGTATTTTTTATTGCCTGCAAACTAATCTTGGGGATGTTTCTTAACTTTCTGTGGAGACAGTTGGAATCCACTTCAATTCTGCATATTACTTAGCTAATTTTTTTACAACAAGAGGAAAAAGTGATTTCTTACACTGTAGGCTTTATTTTCAGAACTAAAGGAAAATGCATATGTAAGTACCTGGCATGGGATTACTCATTAGATGTGGCCACTAGCAATAATTATTGAAGTTTATTGTCAACTCAGTTCAAGCAGCAATCCGATTAGAAAGACTGGCATTTCAGCTGACAGGGAAACTTTTCTAATCCCCTGATCCCTCTGATGCTTAGCGTCTTCATTTATAAGCCTCAGGTAGTGCTGAGAACACAGCAGCATTATACCCAGAGAGCAGCAAAGATTAGTTATTGTCCATAATGTTCTGGGTTGTGAAGTTTAGGAGGCCAGGACCATCCAATGGATGATCAATCATTCTAATTAATTATTCTAAGCACAAGGGTATGAGTAAGGCTAGTGGAAGAATTTACAACGTATGTACAGTTTAGTTGATGAAGTACACGACTTCATGTCTGGGGCACAAAGCCTGAGCTTTTTCCAGAGAGAATGAGGTTTTGAGTTAGAAGACTTAAGGACTTAATACTACGTCTATACCTGTGGTTTATCAGGTGAATTCTTGAGCAATTAAGTTAAGTCAATGCTTAGGTTCCTTATCTATGAAATAGTTGTGAAAAAGAAAAGAAAAAGAAGGTGTGTGAAGGGCAGCAATATATGTAACTCTTTGTACTGGGATTTGGATGAATGTTAGTCATTATTTTAGTTATTATTATCAGGAGCTATAAATTGATATCTTACATACAAGGTGAATAATTAGGTACATAGCTTATAAGGAATTGAGTGCGGTTACAATAATCTTAAGAGACTTCTCAGAGGAAGTGAACCAAGATATAAGCATCAAAGAAAGGATGTAGCTTAGAGAAAGGGAAAGAGGAACAGATTTTCCCACTGTGACCAATAGCAAAGACACAGACCTAGAAATGAGAGGTGCATCCGTGAGGAACCCAGATCCCTGGATGCTGGGCTAGTAGGAGAAAGGTGGCAGCCAACATAGTAGGGGATGCCTAGGGATGTGGTGGCTTCATGTCACTTGGTGTGAAGTCAGATGCCTCATGGTTTCATTCTAGAGTCTCTACTTACAAATAATCTCACTGTAATATTAAGCAAATCAAATTTTCTCTAGGGAATGTGGCCTCTCTGTCACGAGTACTCTAAGATATAAATGGGTCAGTATACAGAAAACACAGAGCCATGTGAGTCCTATCTAGTAATTAATCTTTGGAAAAATGCCAGATATTATCCAATGTATTTAATTAATTGGTCTTTTAAATTCATATTTGTCCTTATTACCATACAACTAAAATGATCATTCATCTCATAAATAAGAATAATGGAAAGTACTCAGAATTCTATAAGCCAAATAAATCAACTACTTCATTTTTCCAGATCCCCTCTGACAACATACCTATAAATTTGTTTTTTCATAGTTTTAGGCATGATGCATATAAAGTTTTAATAGAAGGTGCTATGCATATTTCTTTGCTAGTTTTGATAAATATAAGTACTTGAATATATACCTTAAGTTTTGTGATAATCACATAATTTTCAAGGGAGGCTTCATAAAATGTTTAGTTTTTGTATGAAATATTGAAGAATGGGCATGAATATAGAACACTGCACCTCAATCAGGATGGCTTCAGCCTTAGGGATTTTGGCACTGTGTGGAGACACTTTTGGTGATAAAACTGTTGGCATTCAGGGTAGAAGCCAGGGATGCTGCCAAATACACTAAATACACAGAAAATTATCAACCTCCCACAAATGATGAGTCCAGAAAGTCAGTAGCTTCAGGGTTGAAAGCATCTGACTTAGAAACTCTCGCTTTTTCTCACTTGAATTGCATTAACGGGATGTTGCCAAAGGTACTCTAAATATGTAGCGAGGTGTTAGGTGATACGACCTGGCAATTCTCCATCTTTATTTTTTGTGCCTGTGTCAAGAAACGATATACCCATTTTTACCACCAAAAGTAAAACAGAAGGTTCTGGAAAATCTCCTTCAGTCAGCAGGAAGTTGCTGTGCATGTTTAAGTTGGTGCAGTTGGATGGCTCATCACCCTTTAGTGGTAACTGCAGAATTAACAATAACTTGAATATTTTAACTAGAAATTCTTCATTCAACAGCTCACGGACATAATCTACTGGGTATCATATTTTCCTAGGTGTTGTTTGATGAACTCAGTGCTGCGTGCCCACTGAGAGAAAGTCCTGCTAATTTTCATAATACATCAATTTTTTGTAAGAGACAGATAGCCATTTCAGATAGGTTAAACTGTGTGAAAGTATATCCTGAACTTTATGAAGTATGATTAATATTGTCCATGATATTGAATCATAGTAAATGAATTTTCCTTATAAAATAATGTATTATTTGATTGTAGATATTACTTTGGAATAACTTCAGGATTGAACAGTTATAGGACTCTGAAGTTTGACCATTCTAAGTATGAATAGAAACTTTGCTTTGTAATATGGATTAAGCAAAATAAAAATGCAAAAATATGATTTCCCTACTGCTACAAAATCTAAATATTTTGAGTGCCACCACAATGCCAATAGTGGAAAATCCTATATTTGATCCTGTGTGAAGGGCTACAATCAAAGCAAAGTTATACTAAGATATGGTATAATTTATGGGTAGGCTGTGTATACATGAAATATAAAAGAATCTAGTGTTTAGGCTTGAATCCTATCCCCTAGATATCTCATTACGTATATCTCATTATTTGATGATGTATAAATCATATCCCTAAATCTGAAAAATGTCCCAAACATTTATGCTCCCCAACATTTTGAATAAGGTATATAATCAGTCTATTGTGGGTTTTCTTGAACAAAGGACATATACTTTGCAACTCTTGAATATGATAAAATTAAAGAAAGATAATGTTTTGAATGCCTTGGATACACTACATAATACTGGATTTTATGTACACATTTACGTAAATATAAATTTAGAATTATATATATATATATGTGTTTGTGATGTTCTTTTGCATCCTTTACATTATGGTTTTTTTTTCATGCGACTCTAGAGCTAGGTCTTTTCTCTCATTAAATATTTTTTGTTAGTCGAGAATGACTGTATTCACCACTCTCCCAACTCATCCAGATCCATCCAATTCCATACTCCCCTAATTTTGTGGTGTCTTTTGTTTTTTTACCTACCCTGTTGATGCCTATATATACTTGGATGTATGGCCATCTACTGGAGCATGGTTGAATTATCAAGGTGGCACTTGTATTGAAAATTGACTCTCCTTCTACTAGTAGCCTTCACTTGCCAATGACTCTTCAAGTAAGGATGGGAATTCATGTCTACCTCTCTTTTCCAGGCTGAGAATTTGTCTGGCTTGAGCTTGCACAAAGCTTGTGCCCACTGTCACATTGTATGTGCAGCTCCCCTGTTATATATGAAAACCACTATTTGCTCATAGTAATTCACCACCTCTGACTCTTACAGTCATTTTACACTCTCTTCTGCAGTGGTCTCCAAACCTTAGGAGGAGGAGATGTGATATAGATATTTTGTGTAGGGCTGCTCTTTCCACAGTCTCTCATTCTCTTCTTGGCCAGTTGTGGGTCTCTGTGTTAAACAACATCTATTGCAAACAGAAACTTCTTTGATGAAGCTTGAAAGATGAATTATTCTATGAAAGTAGAGAGAAGTCATTAGAAGTTGGTTTAATACTGTGACCACTTAGGACAATAGTAATAGTAGATTCTCCCCTCTGGCCTGTGGCATGTCTGGTGACAAGTCTGTGGCCTGACAATGGTGGTAGGTGTGGGTTTCATCTTGTGGAGTGTTGTTTGAGTCCAATTAGGAAGGGGTTGTTTACTCCCATGACATTTATGCCACTATTGCACCGTGGGCATGTCTTGCCAGGCCAGACTGTAGATTGCAGAATTCATAGCTGAGTAAAACTGATGATTGCTTCTGTCCTTCAGTAGCATGCATATCTCTTTCCAGCATTATAAAAGATAGCCAATAGGGTCAGTACTACCTTGACATCTCTATGCTATGTGACTCAAGTATGTGGTGTCTTCAGTAATAGAGTATTACTATTATATTCTGGAGGAACACCAATAGAATTGGCAATGACTTATAATGCTTGGGGGCTCTGTGAGACCTTACTGGCCAATGACCTTCAAACAGACAACCCATTCCTAGTACTGGGCTTTTTAGTTGTTGGTCTCTGATGTCTTGGAGTGGCATTGCCATCTTGCTATAGGGTAACTCCATTTTAACTCTTTTTATATGCACGCATATGTATATATGAAACCTCCTATAATAGTAGGTAGGTTTCCATATGATGTTTTTGAAAGTCATTCACTTTTTAAAAAAGATCAAGGCTTAGGTTCATGTACAAAGTAATGGTCTTCATTACAGTATTTTCATACATACGTGTTTATTATACACTTAATCATTCCCCTCCTCCATGCCCCTTCTTCCCTCTAGTTGACTCTCCTTTTTTCCCATTAGTATCCATTTGTGTCTTTTCTTTTCCCTGTATTCACTATCTTATCTATTTACCACTCCTCTTAATGTCTCTCCCTCCCTCTTATGATCTACTTTCTAGTTTTATGACCTAGCGACACTCATGTAAAAACATACACACATAGATATGCATATATTATATAATTGTACATATAATTTTAAATTTAGGTTTTCCATATGAAAGAAAACATGTGTTACTTGCCTTTCAGGCTCTGGCTTATTTCACTTAGGATAATGATTTCCATTTGCATCTATTTTCCTGCAAATAGCATGATTTCTATTTCCTTTGTAGCTAAACAGAATTCCATTGCATCAAGGTACCACATTTGTTTAATCCACTCATCTGCTGAGGGACATCTAGGGTAATTCCACTTCCTAGTCATTGTGACTTTTGCAGAAATAAACACAGATGCCTTGCTCACTTTGACTTTCTGAATTCTAGTCAGTTCTTTGGCTACAATTCCCTAATCTTCCACAATCATTTGATATAATTCAAAGAGTTTCTTAACCTCTGTACAGTAGCCCTGAATTAGAGACATGTGTAAATTTTAGCTACAGTAAGACGTGAGGGCTGAATTCTTTTGGTCCCCTGTAATTTACTTTTTATTGGTAGACATCAGAAAACTCACAAAGGAGAGCCCAAGATGCCAAGGTATAAGACAGGTAGTGGTAAAAAAACACAAGGTCATGGTCTAGTGGTGGGCAGCCCTTGGCAGCTACTGAAAGAGAGGTTTGTGCTGATGGTGACTTAGCCTCTTGTGACACCTGTAACCCAAAAGAATGTTCATTGTGAACATTATAGCACCGTTCATTCACAAGGCACTTATGGAACCTACCATAACCTAGATGTGGTAAAAATGCACACACACACACACACACACACACACACACACACACACACACACACACACACATTTGGTTTGGATGTTATACTTTCAAATACCCAGAGCAATAGTTTTTAAAAGTTACTATTTGATTGAAAGCACGAAAATCTTACTCCTGTGTAATAATTTGCTATGTTTAAAATTGCTTTCTTGTCGAGTTTTCATTGACATGAGCAGAACTTTTTTCTTAATTATAAATTATGTGACAGAATCACTAGTAAAAGCATCCCGCCCCCTCCTCTTAGCTCTGTAGTCTTTGCCTGAGAAACCAATGTGGTTTCTCTGTTCAAAGAACTACAAATAACCAGAAAATGATGCTTTTCACTTATTTGCATCTAAATAAAGAAAAATTGTACCTTTAAATGTACAGATACACATTTGTAGCTGCTAAGTTTGAAATATGGGAACAGCTGATCAAAAGAACCCTTATGAAAGAGAGCCAAGTCAGGGTGGTTTGGCGGCATTACTGAAATAAGCTCATGCAGATTAATTACTGACTTAGGGATATACAACATCAAGACGTCTTCTGGCCCGAAGTGAGCCCTTTAATCCTTACTTTAAGCTGTAAAAATGACTTCTTTTTGACTAGGACAAAATTAAGCATCGAAGACTACAGTCAGCCCTCTTGTGGCAGGTACAGATAGTGATAAAAATGATCTAAAAAGAACAGGGGTTGTTCTTCAAGAGTCAGAATTAGGTTTCTCTTTCCCTATATTTATTAATGCAAATTAAAAAATAACTGCAGGTATTTGAGATGTAAAACGTATTATGAGCACCTGGACTTCACAGGAAGAAGACATCGTTCTGCTAATGTCCTCTTTGCCTTTTGATGGTTGCTGCTGGACCTTTTGGCCTCTTAGCCTGCAGAAGTTTATGGCACAGAATTATTATACAAGGAGCAAAAAAGTGACTTTATAAATACACTGAAGGAATGCTTCCCTGCCTCTGTTCTGACTTAAAAACCTTTCCATTAAAAAAAAATCTGTATTTTGAGTGAACAGGTTTTTTCTTCCTCTTTTGCTTCATTGTGTAAATTCTAAGTATTGCTTCTGCTTTCTCGTTACCACCCGTAGTAATAGTTACCTCTCACATTTTGTAACAGCTTCACAGTTCCTCTTGGTGATCCTGTTTCTGGAATTCTAGTATGATCTTCTTTCAGTCATTCATAGATTTAGAATTGAGTGCCTGCATATGGCAATAGCTATTTTATGTGCTAGCGACAGGAGGGTAAAATGACAGCTCAACTTCCATGGATCTCACAACATCGATAGAGACCTAGGTAAACAAATTTATATTATGTGTACATGTGTGTGCATCTCTGTGTAATTATGTTAAATGCAGAAGAAAGGGCAGGCAAATGGTTTAAAAGTAGTGGATGGTGTACAGAAAAAGATCACTTGAAAAGATGAGCAAATGCCAATGTCCTGAGACAGAGCTGACTGAGAGTTACATCATTGTAGGAGATGTTGATAGGGACAAGCCACAGAGTAGGCTGACCATGAAAAGCAGTGTGACCGAAGCCCCAGGGAAGCAGGGCATTCTTAGTCTGATTCTGCTCAGTAGGGGAGTCACAGCTGGGGACAGCATGGCTTTGCTGTGTTGGGATAGGGACTGTGATTGCTGGGACTGGAGTGATGGCAGTGGTGACACACAGAGACAGTTTTAGAAAGATACGGGGAGTGCGTGAATGAAAGCGCATACTTGTGTGCACGTGTGTGGGGAAGCAATCTGGAGGTTTTGACCTGTGGAATGTCTTGAACTGTCATGGAATTAACAGCTGGAGAGAGCCTGGGAAAGAAGTGGATTCTTTGGGTAGTGGTGGTGGGTCCCCCGGTAGCTTCGTTATGAACTCACTGGGTTTGAAGTGTTGTGTTGACTGATACTGGAGTCTGAAGTGGGGACTCTGCAGTTTACAGCTTATGTTTAATCCTATGATCCTAGAGGCGAGGCTCCATCTGAATAAGAACAAACTGTCCAGTCGTAGAGTCTCAGAGCACTAGAACACAGAGATGTTGGGAAGATATGGAATCAGTGATGGGAACAGTCGGAAACATAGAAGGGCCATCAGAAGAGGGAATAATGACCAAGGGAGGAAGAAGTCAAGACTGAGTGGGTGTTTCATTGTGACAAGATGAAGGGTGCAAAACGGGACGAGTGCAGCACTGGATGGAGAAAGAAAAGGTCATTATGGGGCTGGAGAAATGACCCAGTGGCTAAGAGCATTTTCTGTTCTTTCAGAGGACCTGTCTTTGGTCCCCAGTATCCATATGGATTGACCCTTTGACTAGCTCTGAGATGCATCCAACCAGTTTACCTAAACAAGAGAACACAGATTTTAGCTCTGTCCTTCCTGTTAGCTTCTAGGTAGGTCATCGTAACACAAAACCACCATAGTATAGGCTGCTTTCGATGCTCACAAGTATGTATACCAGCTGAACTCTCTCAAAGTACTCCACAGACATCCTCTATCTGCCTGTAAAGGCAGAACTGTGCTTGTATAAATCCTCTTGTCTGGAAGGGGTGACAGCTCAGCTTGGTAGAATGTATCCTGCCTGAGAATGTCTGCCTGCCTCACAGGGAGAGGAGACACAGACCTGGCAAGAATAAAAACCTCATCCTGTGCCAGGTCCTGGACATGGAGCTATTGAAAATACACCCTTGCACGGTTACTCTTTCTGTTACATGAACAAATGAACTGCTTAGCTCCAACCTAAACTGTGGTTAAACATTTGAGTTGTTGTCTCCCTGGGGTTTCACTGAGAACTTTACGACATGCAAATTATAGCTTTTAGGCACTTCCCACTATTCCCCAGATAAAAGCCATGGAGCCAAAAGCATTGCATTTTAGCCTCATGAGAAAATGAATTATATGATTTTTATCCTCTCTCCCCTTTCCCACTCAGCTGTGAGGCTGACAGCTCATTTTAGAGACTCCAGGATCCCCTGAGTCTGGGATGGAGCCCTGCAGCCTATCTTGTTTCTCTCCCGCCATCTTACTTTGGCCAAACCCCACTGACATGCATTTTCTCTTTGATAGTGGTTATACTCCCAGGCTCTAAGCACTCCCTGATTTTTGCAGAGAATTCCCCTCCTTCCCTATAATGTAGCATCTTCCTGTCAGTGCCAAGAGCTGGGTCTGTCTTTCTTCTCCCTGGGAGAAATTTGTTGATGTCTTTCATTGGAAGAACTTCATCACTGCCACCTGCTGCCTCCTTCCGGTGCTGGATGAAAAACGTTAACAAGGAGGCAGGCTCACAAGGACGGAAAGTGTCTCTTTCCTGTATTCTCACGCATTTTCTTACTTCCAGGCCTAGTTCAGCTCACTGAGACAAAGGTCTTTGTTTGGGTTTTGGTTAAGTTGTTTTAGCAAACTGTGTAAGGTGTGTGTGTGTATGTGTGTGTGTGTGTGTGTGTATGTGTGTGTGTGTGTATGTGTGTGTGTGTGTGTGTGTGTGTGCAGCAGAGGGTGATGGAAGGCATAACCATAGACAGACTAGAGAAGAAACAATGAAAAAGAGAGCAGAGACATGAAGACTTCCCAACTCCCAAGTGAAAGCATACTACACATGTTATTTTTCCTTTATTTGCCCAGCAGGGCACGCCCGTCTTACCTCCACCTCCTGCTCATCCTCCAGTGAACTGCAGTAGGGAGCTGCCCTTTGCCTCTTTCTCCTTCTCTGCCTCCCTCCTTTATTTCTTTATACTAAACACAGTCTGTTCACCCTGGCCCAGGCTGCTCACTCTGATTCTTTGTCACTTACATCTTCACATCTTCGGGTCATCCCTGCAGCCTCCAGTCCTCTAGTCTAACATAATCCAAGCGGGCTGCTCAAGAGCTGTTTTTGTTTGTTTGTTTTTTTAGAAAGTTCTATCCTGGGGTCTATCATAGGTTGATGTCTTCATGGCTATCAACTGGGATTTTTTCACCTTCCTAAGTATGTCTGGTTTGCTTTGTCCCAAACTCCTGGCCGTAGATTGTTTTGCGATTGCTCAGTAACGAGACTGCTCCATGGTTCAGTAGAAGTGTTGGATTGCCAAGCAACAAATGTAAAAGCAACACCACCAACAAAAATGGGGCAGCAGCAGTGAAAAAGCTTCTGCCAGGGTTTCTGTGTGAGAGATGTGCTTTTCCTTCCATAGCTCTGCAGAGGAGAGGAAGTTGTCCTTTTCAAGCTTTGCCCCCATCTCTAATTTCCAGAGCATCTGGAGACTCAGAAATGTCTCTTTTCTGGCCAGAGAGCAGTCAGAGCAATGGCCCAGGAGTGACTTTAGATACCAGTGTTACCCAATGGGGCTTTATTTTGAACTGAAATATACAAAGACAGTAACAGTTGGAGGAACTTGTGCCAGGCACCAGTGTTTTGAAAGATGAGCAGAGAAGTGTCAGCAGCATTTGAATCTGGCAGGCTAGAGCTAGGGTGGGGCGGAGTGTGACTGCCAGGTATCTAGCTTGGGTATTTAAGGGGAAGGTGAGGACAGGAGTGAACAAAAGAAGGGGCAGGGTGGAGCAGGGCAGGGTGGGGAGGGTGGAGGATGGTTTGGTTCCATCCTCCTGGGAGGTGTTGAGTGGCATGCCACCGAGGCATCCAAGTGGAGATTCCAGAAAGGGTGGACAGATAGTTCAAGGGTTGCTAGACATTTCAGAACCAGAAACCTGGATCTGGGAGTCACTGGTACACGTGGAGGTGTTGCTGACTTGCCTCTGACCTCGGATTGCCTAATCTGGATAAGGAGGATAGAACAGTCTCTTTGCCAAACTCTTGGGATGGTGACAATTTTCAAGCATGATGACTTACAAGGGAGGCTTTCGCCATGCAGTAGGATGCAATGGCCAGTTCTTAGTGTTACTGAGTAACCGTAGTACGTACATGATCCCTTAGAAGTAGGGGGTGGACAATGCACTTTACCCCCTCTCAGCGAGCTTGTCGCTAATAACTGGAGACCCGGGAAGAACGTTTGTTTCCCTCAAAACAATGAATCGGGTGAACCAAGGGAATTTAGCAGACCAAAGGGGTCCAGCCTGGGGTAAAGTTCCTGGTGGAGAAACTGTGGCATACTCAGTTCTGCTTTTTGTTGGAAGACTTTGTGGTCTCACTGTGCATGAGGCTTGGTGCAAATGAAAACCATGAGCTTCTTGTTGCAAACATTATGGGCCTGTGGCAGTTCCAGTGGAACATCAACTTCCAAGCTGGGGACCAGTACTAATCCATTTCTGGTCCATGATCAGGATAGCACCTGGGTCTCCACTTGAAAAATGAAAGAAATCTTCATACAGCCAGTCACAGCTACTAAGTCTCATATGGTATCTGCACCTGCTCTGTGTTGAGCCAGTCCAGAGGATGGGTACTGAGACTGGATATCCAGAAATCCCTACTTCCTGAGGACACATTTGATTGCTTAATCAAATATAACACCATTTCTTTAAGGTCAGTGTGTGTGTGTGTGTGTGTGTGTGTGTGTGTGTGTGTGTGTGTGTGTGTGTGTGTGTGTGTTATTCTTACATTTATTTAGTTTTCGAGGCAGGCTCTCACTATGTAGCTTAGGATGATCTTGGACTTGAGATCCTCCTACCTCAGCCGCCTGAGCTCTGGAATTATTCACAGATGCCACCATGCCTGGCAAGATTATTTTTAAATGATGCCGCTGAAATGGCTAACTTCCTCCTGCTGGCCTGCAATATTTGATTTCACTCTTTCTTTGGGGACATGAGCAGAGTTTCATGGCTGACCACATGTGAGCTGGAATCAGAACTTCCTGCCCGGGAAGGGATTATTTTTTCCAGCATCAGCACTTTCCGCAGGACCACATGATGATGGGGTCACAGGAGTAGGAAGTAAGTAACAGGTACACAGGACATACCCAGGTAGAGCCTGCAACATGCCCACTCCATGCCTGGTTTTCTCACGATTTCCAGATTCATTGCCTTTCATGGAGTCAGCAGCAAGGCCATGACACAAAAGTGTTAGCAGGAGCCCGAGGAAGTGGCTGTGTCAAAACTACACATTCCCTTTCAGTGTCTTCCTTCCCGCTTAGCATCTGGAAGACGGAATTCTGTCTCTATTGCCCTCCCCAGTGTCGCCCTCTGTCTCCCTTTACCCCTGGCCTCTTTTCGCCCTGAACATCATTGTCTAATGTCTCCAGTCTTCCCCCCTCCCAGTGGGATTTGCCACCTAACTGGAGAGAATGTGTAAGCCACCCAAGCATGGAAAACTGAGGCAGCCACACCTGTAAGGGTTTGGCATCCCAAACATCTGAGCCCTCCGTGGAGCTATTCTCTTCTTGATGTTCATTGTGCAACCGACCTTGGAATGGATTATTAAGAACTAAACTCGTGATAGACTTAAAAACCTGCCTGGATTGTTGCAGAAACACCACAGTGTGTGCTTAGTCTCATGTTACACGTTGGTGCTCACATTTCCCTCCCTGCTTCCTCTCAACATCCTTGTTTTATATGGTGATGTTTGTCACTGACCTTTAAATCTCTCTCTGTCTCTGTCTCTGTCTCTCTGTCTCTCTGTCTCTCTCTCTCTTGTGCATGTGTGTGTGCATGAGTGTGTGTATGTTATTGGCTCTTTAAACCTCTGTGTGTGTGTGTGTGTGTGTGCGCGCGCGCACGCATGCATACATGCGTGTGTGCAGGTGGAGGCCAGAATATAATCTTGATCATAGTTCTTCCTCGGGCAGTGTCCACTTTGTTTCCTAAGATAAGCTCTCCCACAGGTGAGGTGTAGCTGGCTGGTCAGGGATCCCCAGGCAGATGTTTGTCTCTGCCTCCTGGGGTAACTCCTAGAAAAGTTAATGTTTTATGTGTCCTGAGAATCAAACTTGGGCACTAGTACTTGAGGGGCAAACATGTTAAGGTTTGAGCTATCTCCCCAGTCCTAGGAATGGTGCAGCACACAATACACATGTATAATCAGACAGAAGCATAAATACATAAACCAAAAAGAAATGCACAGATAAGTGGAAAGTAAAAGATAAACTCTACTGCCTTCTGAATCCCTCTGTCATGTCTTTGAATTTCCCTCCCATCACACCTGTTCCGCATATCTTCCAGAAGGGGAGGGGATACACCAGGGACCAAATATACTGCCTAATACGAACGTGGGCCTTTGCCAAAGATTAACCACATCCTCACACCTGCTATTGCTCAGCCGGTGTGTGTGACATGCTTGTGTTTTGCTTGAGAAGGGTCACTTGTACATGGGGAACTTAAACTTTGGAAAGGGAGAGAGTGTGGCTTTAATCAACTCCAGACAGCTTACTGTGCTTGCCCCCCCCCGCCCCCTGGGTACGAGGATGGGGACCGTCACCCTTAGAACAGATAACATGCACTTTAAGATAATGTAATCTCAGGTCTGCAACTGGGAGTAAGGGGAGGTGCCAGATGCATCTTTAGACTCACTTCTGGCAGAAAGATTGGCAGGCTAAGGGGTGGGGCTGATTCTGGCTGTAGCCTGGCTGCTCTTGTGTGTGGTATTTTCCATAAACTTTCTTGCCAATGCAAAGTACAGTGCAGATGCAGTTCCCTCTGTGGAGCAGCTCTGTTTCTGGGCATTTCCATGTAAATTGAGCCTCCCACAGTAAGTGGGATCATTTAACATACAGCTGGGCAGCTCCCGGTTCAAAGGAACCCTGGAGGGAAGGCTTTGAAAGCAAGCGCTCCTCAGTGACTCCAATAATCACATTCTAATTTATATTTTCTCTTAATTTAGATTGTAACTTGAAGAGCTTCCTTCTCAATCTTTTTCTTAATAAGAGTAAATAAATTAGTGCATATCCTATAATATTTTCCTAAGGGCATAATATTCATAGATGTGTCATACTTGTAATTATATTTTAAGTCAATGATTTAATCTTAGCTGTAGGAGAGAAACGGATGTCATGGAAGGGTTCTGCTCATTAGCTTGTGTAACACGGGGACAGCCAGTCAGAGTTTGTTCATTTAAGAATGTCTAGCCAGACTTTTGCCCTGGGATGTCTCAAGTTCTTTGATGAAAAGCCACAGAGCGCTGTAGGGTGTCCAATGAGCTGAAATTGGAAGAAAGAAATTGGTTTAAGTCATGCCTCGATTCGGTCTCTTGACTTAAACCTATTTGACTTGGAGATGGTTCCCGACAACTTAAATAGTGAACTTCAACTTCCTCCTTTAACATATGGACTGAGATGTAACCGAGTCGCCTCGTGCATGGAGGGACAATTTCCATAGAGCAAAACACATCATCCTAGATGGACAGGCCTGCCGTAGCTTGCTTGTTGGTTTGAAATTGACCTGTGCTTTGTAACACAGCTCGCTTCCGGAAAACTCTGACCCTTTTAATTGAGTCTAGTTGCAGGTTTCTTGGAAATCAGCCTTTACAAAGCAAAGAAAAACAAAACAAAACAAAGTAATAAAAGCCCCCTCTCACCCTTTGAAAGGGTGTGTGACAGAATTTCTAGAGAAGGGAAAGTGTGCCCTCTAGTGGCCCAGAAGAAAATGGTGCATGAAATCTAAATGTAGATGCTGTGGCCCTTTGTAAAGAAACTTGCCTCTAAGTTATGACTTTATTCTACCCTTTGTATCAATGTTTCCTCTCTGAAATAATTGGTCTTGGCTACTAGATATGCATTTTCTTGGCATAAAGATGAATTATTTTTGTTTTATAATAATTCACATTTCTCTAACTTTTGGAAGCATTGAAGACAAAAAAAAAAAGTCAGGTCAGAGCAATTTTATTCTCACCAGGTGTCTTTCTAAAGTCCCAGTTGTCACATGAGTGCTAGATAGAAACTTGCCTTGATCTGTTTTGCTTTGATTTTATTTGAAATTAAATAACCTCAATCAGGATTATAAACTGCAGGGTGGGGGGGTACTTCTGGCAGATTTGAAGGACTTTGACACGGGGGAGCCCAGAGCAAGCCCAGAGATGACTGTGCTCTGAGAAATTCAGAATAGCAACAGGAATTTAATCTCACAATGCACTATGCCTGGGCTTTCCCTGGCCTTGGAATCACTGATGGCTGTGTTGCTTGAATGATGGTAAATACAACTCTGCAGTGCTCTGAGCGTACGCCACTGCTTTTAGGACTCATCCATAAAAACCAAGCATGCGTGGGTTGCAGAAGCCCTACCCTCTGCAGTCAGCATGAAACTGATTCGCCATCTTCGTTTCCTATTTCAGGACCTTCTTTTATTTTTTATTGTTAGCAAACAGACAAAAGAATAGCTTAAGTCAACTCCAGCTCTCAAGTGTATTTTAGGTAGAATAACTAGCACACTAGAACCAAATGCTAAATTTTCAGGGACTTACGAAGCTGTTTTCAAAATTAAAGGTATATTATTAAAGCTCACATTTAACAGATCAGAAAGTTGAGGCCCAAAGAAACTACCTGGCTCACCCCATATCTCATAGCCTGTAGGTAGTTAAATTAGATTCTAAGGTAGGCTGTCCAGTTAATCTTTGCATTGACCATTGCACTGTTGGGTCTTTTCACTCTCCAACACTCACAACTGCTGTGACTATTTACTGTATGGATACTTGTGAAGTAATTGGAGCCGTGATGAACCTATTGAAACAGTTAAAAATTGCCTATGCTTCTGGATAGTGTGTTATGACTATAAAAAGGAAACACAACTTAAATTGTGCAAACCCAAGCTACATTATATAAAAAATAGACTATAGATATGCCAAGTTATCCCTCCCTAATCAGTTTAGTGGGTATAATGATGTAGTAGAAAGGACTTTGCTGTGTGCTTGTTTTCACTCCTAGGCCACAATTGTCCTTTTATGGGGTCTACCCAGATAGATGGGTCACCTACTACTCCATGAGTACGGCCTCTGCTTTTCCCCATACTGAAGGTGTGCTGGTGTCATACGGAAGGAACTCATTGCCTGTGAGAATCCGTTTGCTTTATCTTTAAAAGCTACACTTGAGTGAGGTGACACCGCCACCTATTTTGAATTGATACCCACTCCCACTAGCTGAGACCAACCTTTGAATACCGCTTCCCCCTGCTGGCCATGGAAGACTCTCCTGTTGAGATGTGGGCTGGGTAGAGAATTTGTTGGCAAGGGTTGAGAGGTCTGGGCTATGGCATCACAGACAGACATGCCTGTCTTGCTGGCTCTGCTAAGTTCAACTCTTGATGCACCATTTCCACCATTTGATGGAGTGCTACTGGTCTCTCTTCTGTCATGGCAGGTCTGAGGGACTCAGCTCATGATAACTGATCCTAGCCATGGCAGTGAGGAGGGAGTGGTCATTGGTATTTTCATTGCTACTGGAGTCAAGCGATATGATAGGAATTATTTTCAAAGGTGTAATTCCCCCACTACAGGAGACATGGTTGTGGTCTTGCTCTACTGCAGATCCTGGGCTATGAGTCTCCATCTAGAGTAGTCTACAGATTCCACACGGAGTCTTTACTCTCCTCTGGAGTTCCCCATGATTACACATTGGCTGGAGTGTTGCTGCCTGATGGTAGGTTTAGACTTTAGACCTGCTCTGAGCCCTTTCCTGTTTCAGGTTGCACACAGTGCTCATAGCTCTTTACATCACCTAGCTAATTGGCTGGAGCAGTAACCCTTGGTGTGGAATATAGCACCTCCTCTTTCTGCTTCTATGTTACAGGTGTCCACGTACATCAAAGTGCCCTTTACTTTGGCATGGATGCCATGGCATGCTCCTGATCTGTGAATTATTAACCATTGTGCACATGTGGCAGATATAAATCAGTGCAAGAACAATTTCTCACCTCCTATAAGAGTCACATATATGACCTGCAGCATGAAAGCTACCTGTTGCTCATACAGCCTGGTCAACAGAGTGAAGCCGGTGTAATGCACTCAATGCACTGTTCTAATCTCTCTGCATTATGCCAAAAGATAGATGGTCAGTGTAGCTCAGGGGCCGACCTCTCTGCATGCGTGTCTTCATTCTGCTATTGTTTTATGTAACTGTAAACTGCTTCTTACCCCCCTTTCTAACAGTGGTAGAAATGAACACTTTCACCAAAGCCAAGGTGACACTCCATGTCCCAAAGCCACCCTAGCCAGCAATCAAGGCTGAGATTACAGTAGTCTGTAGTCTGTGGTTTCCTCTGGATTGACTGTCATGTAGCCAGGTATGATGGGGTCTCTGATCTTACATTCTCTCACCCATTAAGCAGGTCATACACATATGCTGCCAATAGGGATGCAGGTTTTTTCTTATTTAATTTGTTATCCTGGCCAAATGGTATCTGTTTAAGAGACTCTATTTACTGTCTTCCTTGTGATAGCTCTCACTCATCAGAACAACCTTTCAGTCTCCCAGTATGCTGGTCTAGACAATACCTTTGGGCCAAGACAAATGTACCAAGTGGATCTATGAATTCAGTGTGACTCTGTAAATGTCAGTCACACTGAGAGTCCACGTTTGACATGGCTTCCATGTGTTCTCACTCTAACAGGAGATGAGGCCTGATGATGCTTTGGGTTTTGGGGATCGATGCTAGCTTTGGCACGGTATGAAGTCATCGTTGATGTGTGGGAGTAGTGTATGTCCTCCACTGTCCAGTTACTCATGTAAGCCACTTTTGGTTCCTTTGTAATGGTGCTGGAGACGTCTACATTGTCTGGTTAGAAGGATGATGGAATGTTAAGCTTGCCTCATTAACCGGTGATTCTCATGTCTAAAATGTGGCTTAAATTTGGAATCTGTGAAAGGGACTGCTGCCTTTTGTTAGGATAACTGTCCCTGGTTGCCTGGCCACTTTTGGCTTCTTTTGCTGCTATAAACTAAATGACATCCTTGTCAACTGTCCAACTCTTCAGCCACCAGAGTTACTGCAGCCTCTCAGCCAGCTCTGTAATGTATAGAGTGGTCCCTTGGCTGTCACTCAAACCCTGACAGTCCCTCTGAGATGCCTAGGCTGTGGCACTTGAGCCTCTTGCTTTTGTTTCCTGTCATTTGATTTCTATTGATGAATGAAGTTTTGCGACAGTCTTTAGTACTGTCAGCCTGCAAAGGGCCTCCTTAGTGATACAGTGGCAACCTTGCTGCATACTTGTTATGTCTCTGGACCCTCCAAGGAATCATAACCACAGTCCAGGTCTTCTGCTCTGCACAGCAAATCCCTGCCACCATGCCCACTTTTCTGAGATGTTCAATCCCTACCTCCAGTATCTGCCAGCATTAGTCTTTGACATAACCATGCAAGTCATGAATTAGCTCTCAGGCATCACTGCCAGGATGCTAAATCCCATCTCTTGGGATTTCAGTTGAAGCAACAGATTCATCTCTCTCAAGTTTTATATTCTGTTTCCCCTAATCAAGCATGCCAACTCCCTTGGACCATGGTTCTTTTCTTCCTTATCATGCCAGCACACTTCTAACTGACTTCTGCCAAGACTTAATCCCCTCTATAAATCCGGAATGATCATGATGGGGCGCCTGTTGCTTCTCTTTCTAACACAGTATCTGCAGGCTTGTCCTGAATTCCTAGATTTGGTAGGGGCCTGGCTCTGAGTTCTCACAGCCATATTCCTGGCATACTTTGTTACTTTTTACAATCTTCTGTGACAGGCTAGAGTTATGGTGTGACGGGCAGGGATATGCTCAGTTGTATCCACTGATGTGTTCTATGTGGATAGTGGGATGTCAGACTTGGACATTACTAATAGGTGGCTTCGTGTAATGAAGGTTGACATGCACCGAGTGTTCACCCCAGTTTCTGTCCTGCTTAAATCCTCCCATATGCACCTGCTTGTTTAAACATCACCTCAATCACTGGAGACAGTTTTGCAGATTAGGTAGCTCGCCTTTCTCCACATTTCCTCAGCATCCCATACACTTCATACAGGGATTGCATCATGCCCTTTGAATTCTTTTGCACTTAGGTTGGATATCCACATGTGTAGGCAACCACCCGAATCCAGTGTTTGTTTTGTGTGGATATTCATGACTGAACGATGTTATAAAATAAACTCTAGGAAATTAACGAGAGAGGCTTAGAGCACTTTGCAATTTTTTATAACACACATATTCCATTAGATATTTGTTTTTCAATTCATGTATTCTCTTCCAGAAAGGTCAGCTCTTTTCATCTGGCATTCACGAGCTATTACTGTACTCACCTCGCTAATCACCTCTGACTGGTAAACAAGTAATATATTTTATGGGCTGCAGTTGCACAGCTCTGTATCACACAGGGAACATGGTCCTTTATGCGTGCCATTCCCTCTTGCAAATGTAAATCAATTTTTATGTCTGTCAAACAGCAGTGCATTCCAGTGATTAACAGCCCAGTGTTAATGTGATAAAGGAAATTAATTTTAGATGTGTTTGGAGTTTCGAAGTAATCTGTGTAAAAATAAGGTTTTGCTGTGAGTCAACTATTTCCTGCCCATCTGAAACATGCTAGCCTGGGAAGTATGTTATTGGCACATCTATTATAGATCACAGCTCATTATTTCAAGGGCTGAATAGTGTCTCCTTGCACATTTATTCGGGAACTGAGCCTTAATCATATCTGTGGTTTTAAGAGATCCTGTCCTATTAGATTTGTGACTTTTCTTAAACAGAAGAATTTAAAAAGGGATAAATGTTCTGGACCCAGGACTGAAAAGAATGATAATTTTATGGAGTATTTAAAAAGAGTTATTAGGACTTACTTTCATAAAAAGATGGCTCCTATTTTATTTTTATGTCCTGATGAGCAAATTCATTTTTTTATTCCATTCAGTAGTTCATAGTATACCTGTAGTCTGAGCTTGTAAAACTTTCTTCGTCCTAGAAATTTCATAACCTTTTGCTTTGCTTTCTTTTTTATTTTTGTAAGGATAAATCAATAAAATAAACATCTAATAATAATGGTTATTTAGAAATGCAAAATCAAGAATAAATCTACATTACCAAGGAAATTACCAAAAACAAGCTCCATTAGACCTGGCCAAAATGTTGCATTTCTTAAAGCATTTTTTATTAACAATTATTTATTTTTACTTACTTTAAAAATTCTTTAAAAATGTTTATTTATTGTAATAAATATATGAGTCACTGAATGTTACTAGTGAGTTTCCTAAGTATCTTGGATATATCAGATAAGAAAACAGCTACACTTAAATACCTAGGGGCATCCTACACTCTATTAAATGGTCTACAGAGTGAGTGCCAGGATAGGCTCCAAAGCTATACAGAGAAATCCTATCTCAAAACCCCAAAAAACAAACAAACAAAAGAAGAAGAAGAAGAAGAAGAAGAAGAAGAAGAAGAAGAAGAAGAAGAAGAAGAAGAAGAATGAAGGAATCTGCAACTTTTGGTGTAAGCTAGTAGCAGGTCGAGTTACCATTAACTGAGGTAGGCGGGATTCTGCATACAGCAGACTGGCAATGACAAGGTTCAGCTGCTCCAATCTGAACACATAGAACGGTGACATCTATTAGACATTTGGGGGGAAATGTCAAGGAAAGATGCAGATAGGGATTTATCTTTAGAAATGCTAAGTACATAAATAGTAACTACAGCCAGGAGTCTCCTTGAGAAGGGTTGAAGGCAGGCTTAGGAACAGAGGGAAGTGTGTTTGTGTGTGGGGTTCCATTTACATTTATTACTTATAGTTGACCTAATAAATAACTTCCTAGTATGCAACATGAACAAGTACAACTGGCTTAAGCAGACTTCAAAAATACAGCAGTTCTCAGGATGTCAACTGCTTGATTTGCAAAGGCAGAGTTGATGGGTCTGCTAGAGAGAGGCCACTTGGTACCAGCCAGCATTGTGTAGAGGGAGTGAGGAGTCCATTGATCTGGAGGGTTGGGAAAGGGGCCGATTGTTTTCTCATGATGATGTAGAGTAAAGGCTACTCACACGCTGTTGGTGGTAGGCAAATAAGTACAGTCTTTATGGAGGTTCCTCAAAAAGCTGACAGTGTTTCTTCCCTATGATGCAGTTGCAGCACTTCCAAATGAAAGGGAATGGACAAGCCTAAGACACATCTTCATGTCTGTGTTGTTCTAACCTTTGCATAACTAAAATATAGAATCAACCTAGGGACTATTGAGATGAATGGGAAAAAGAAATGTGCTTAAGCATGTGTACATATGTGCTTATGTTGTGCATATTTACAAAGACACAAACGGAGGGTTGTTCAGCCATGGAAAATACTGGAGGGAGTGGTTAGTGAAATAAGATACAGAGAGATGTGCACCACATGTTCTCTCTAATATATGGAAGCTTATTTTTAAGGTCAGAGTTGACCATGGTGGCACGTACTTCCCAGCACTCACAAAGGAAAAACAGATAGATCTTTCTGACTTCCAGGCCAGCCTGGCCTATGTAGTGGGTTCCATGACAGTGCTACATAGTGAGATTCTGTCTCAAAAAAAGATACCAGAAAATAAATAATCGTTAATAGAAAGTAAATCAACATTACTAGAGATTAGATTGCAGAGAGTAGGAAAAAAGATGTTGGATTTCACCAGTGTATGCTGTATGAATGGGTATAAATATTACAGCAAACTGCACTGATATACACAATTAGTGCATCTTAATAAGATTTTTCAAATTTTTAGAAAAATGTTATATCTATGGGTGTTTTGCTTGCCTGCGAGTCTACACCAAATATATGCAGTTCCCACAAGTCCAGAAGAGGGCATTGGATCCCTTGGAACTAGAGTTAGAGACAGGGTTCTGGGAATCAAATCTGTGTCCCATGGCAGAGCAGTCTCTTAACTCCTGAGCTATCATTCAAATTCCTGTTAATAAAAATCATGAAAATTCAATATGCAGGATAGTTTCTGCTTCATTCATGGAGATAAAAACAAGGAGCAATGGTCAATCCCTTCATTAGAAACTTGTAGTGTCTTTCTAAAACAAACCCAAGAATGGGCAAGGAGAAGGCTAGTTGCAAGCCACTTAATCCTCCATGTCTTTTTTCTGTGCCAGATCTGTTCTGGGTTCAAGATTTCATCTTCAGAGCCCATGGTCTGCATTTCCTTCCTCTCTGGCTTCCGATGGCTTTTGCTAAGAGAAGGCACCCATGGGAGAAGGGAGAGATTCAGGAAGTTGGAGAATTCATCCTCTTTCCTTGCCACAGTTCAGATGGTGCCTGTATCTTTCCAGGAACTCCTGCTCAGCAGTGGCTTCCACAGTCACCAGTGCTCCTGTTACCTGTTGCCCATTTCCCATCTTCATCTTTCAGTCCTCTGGGTGTGACTTCCTACTGTGACAGTCCTTGGGGGAAGCCGCTCCACATTCCTGTCTACATCCTGCACTTTTTGATATATATATATATATATATATATATATATATATATATCACAAGAAGATAATACATACAACCTCCACTGACACTATTTTTCCCCTTTCTAGAATTTCCCTACAGTATCTCTTCACAGGAGGTCTAGAAGAGATGCCTGGGTAATCACATGCCACCGTAAGAATGCAAGAGTCGACAAAACAAGATTCTTACACAGAAAGACATAAAAACTGTATATAGATAGTATTTATTATTTGAGTTGAGCAGTAAATGTCAACAAGCTGTATGTCATCTCAGGAACAGATATGTGCTGAAAAACGAGGCTCCGAAAGAAATGCCCTCTCAGCTTACAAATTTATGAGGAAGAAATTCTAGAATGTTGTTCTGCTGCATTACCCAACAAAACAGTCCAGGATACAAGGAGTCTGCAATAATCAAGAGCTACCTTGCTTTTATTCATCTGGTAAACCTTTATTGACTGCCTTTTATGTGACAGTCACAAAGATAAATACAACATAATTGCTGCCTGGAGGATCCTGCTGTCTTCAGAGAGAGTTCTGAAGGCTGGTAGTTCCTCTGCAGTGTGATGGCTGCTTTGATGGAGGTGACTACATCTCAGAGAGACACCAAACAGGAGAAGCAAGGAGGGGGATGTTCTTAGAAGGGCTGATGCCCGTGTTGATTCCTGGAGAATGTGTGGGAGTTGGTTGAATATTAGGTTTCAAGTGTGTGTGTGTGGATGGAAGGCAGGAGCCTAGGAGAGACACCTGGGAGTCTGGGTGTATAGGTTTTGCAATGACAGTGTATAGATAGTGCTGAGTAAAACCAGAGATCTCCTACAGATGGAGGATTAAAGAGAAACTGGAGAAGATACTGACATTTGAAGACTGGGAATACAAAGAGAAATTAACAAAGTCAAAGGATTAGAAAACATTCAGAGTGAACAGTGACACAACCAGAGTATAACAGTATCACGGAACCAGAAGGACTGAAAGGATAAACAATAGGATGGGCTTCGTTATGGCATCTTCACAAATGCACCTCATGGACTTTGCTCACTACCTTTGCTCATTACCTTCTCTTGCCCCCTTCCCCCACTTTGCTCTCCCTGTTTGTCCCTTCCTCCCACCTAATAGTCTCCCATCTATTTTCATGCCTTATGAAGGCGAGTTGAATGGGGTGAAGTTGGAAAGAGGGATATGTGGGATTTATTTTGGTCCTGGGTGTGCATGGGGAGGGTGGTGTTAGATGGAAAGAAGTAGCCTAGTAAAGACAGTCACTCCTATGTGGACTCTTCACTTAAATTAGGCTGCATACCAAATGCTGATATTATTCCTATAAAGTATATCTTTAAAGTTAATATCGAATTCTTCAAACAAGAGATTCGTGGCCTTAAATTTTAGCATAGAGGAAGAAACAAAAGACCCCTTTCCCCTACCCTTGAATGTAAGATGCCCGGAGTCAACTTAGTTACACGTTAAAATTTCCCTGCATTGGAGACAAGGGTGTCAGACCTCTGGGTCGTTTGAAGAATATCTCTGCAGAGGCACTGTTTCTCTTTAGACAGTAATTTTGCTAAGTACCCAAGTGCTCATGACTCTGCAGCGGGGGTGGGGGGGTGGGGGGAGGAGTTGTATTGATTGAGAATATTAAGCATGCAAAAAACCTTAAACATGTGAAGTTGAAGTGGTTTAAACCGAGTCTGAAGTTTCATGTACGAAGAGTGCAGATGGAGAGCTGTTGCACAAGAATTGTCTTTGTGTACTCCTTCTGGACAGGAGTCTGCTCAGAGGGTAGGTGTTGTGAGCTTGCTGCAGGTTGCCTTTCAATCTGTCTGGATCATGTATTTATGTTTCAGTCATCACTCTCACCTCATCATCCTTGGGATCCTTCCGGAAATTGGATCTTCCTGAGGCAGGATGTAATGAGTGTCCCCACTAAAAGAAAGGCAGTAGAATTTTTGCTGAGTGATAAATTTTTTCTCTCCCCATTTATGTTTCCTTATGATGGCAGTGAAAACCTTGAAATATTAACTCAATTACATATTTTATAGTGAGGAGAACTGCCGTTTTATAGAAGCTGAGTTTCCCCCCGACATGAGTTTTACTAGGTTGGCAAAAGCAAGTGTGGGGGGGTACAGGAATCGATGGATGAGACACAAATCTCCACGTGTGGGCTCTGGAGAGATTTTTTAACAGTCATATTTTGTTCTGATTAGCTCTCCTTTTCCCAGAAGCAAAGAGGATGTCCTCTGCTGAAGCAGAGCATTGAGGACAATCTGTCATCTATAATAGGACCACTAATAATAAGAAATCCATTTTCAGGCCCTTCCATTTTAATTAGATGCTGAGTAACTATCATCATAGCTCATCCCATTCTCTCTCCACGAGCTTTTGTATGATAGCTTTGTGTGAAAGCCTTATTACTGACGACTGCTTAAAGCCATTTTGGCTAACACAGGTAGCTTATATGTATTGTTCACCAGAGGAAAGTTTAACCATTTCTCTCTCTCTCTCTCTCTCTCTCTCTCTCTCTCTCTCTCTCTCTCTCTCTCTCTCTCTCTCTCTCTCTCTCTCTCTCTCAGTGTATTAATCACCCAACAAGAGTAATCTACTGGGGTTGGGGAAACATGGCTCAGGGATAAAGTGCTTGCCAAGCAAGCATTGGGATCTGTGGTCTAATCCTGAAGCACCTGTGCAAAAAGCCATCCACAGTAGTGCATACCTGTGTTCCCTGCACGAGGGGAGTGGAGACAGGCACATCCTAGAAACTTACTGGCCACCCAGTCTATCCACATTGATAGGTTGTAGGTTCGGCTGGAGAGCCTGTCTTGGAAAATAAGGTAGAGAGTGAGTGAAGACACTTGGCATAAGCCTGCCGTCTGGACATGCATTTGCACACACATGTGCATATATGAACATCCACATATATGCTCACACACAAAGAAAAGCAAAGAGTTAGACTGAATGGGAACAGAGCTGTAAGAATGTGTTCTGTAACAAGCTGAAAGTTCACTGTGGCACATATGATAAGCCTTCAATAGTGTGAGGCAGATGGAGGTTATAGGATTCTCATAGTAGAGCCTTGCTTTATTATATGGCAATGCACAAACACATCTCACATTTGGGCTCCCACTCATCCAAGTGTTACATGGTTTGTTCATTGCATGGACTTTTACATAGTGCTGTTCATTTGTTGCCATGATCCTCTGCTTTCCGTTCACCTTCATGCTTGTGCCTTTCCCTTCTACTCTACATGTTGCTAGAGATGTTCATTAGCTCTCAGTTTTGGATTTAAAGAGAATACATTGATGCTGTAAGAACTTTGCAAGGCCTAGGTCATGTATGCCTAGGTCTGTGTTGGATAGCCTACTTCTTGGTGGGCCAGCAGGGGCTTGCTGATAGAGGTCCTCTGTTAAGGATCAGAGCCAGTTGTTTTTAGATGTAAATATTAATACACACACACACACACACACAAGTGAGCGCATGTATGAATGTGCACATCAGACAGACAGACACACACACACAGAAAGAGAAAGAGACAGAGAGGGATAGAGAGACAGAGACAGGGTGGGGGAGGGAAAAGGAGAGGAAGAAATGAGGCTGGGGAGGAGACAGAGACATGGGGGAGGACACAAAATTATTCACTGGCTTGGAACTCACTATGCAGACCAGGCTGTTCTTGAACTCACTGAGATCTTCTTGAGTCTACCTCTTGAGTGCTGGGGTATATAAAGCATGAACTACCACACCTGGTCACAATCAATATATATTTTAGGTGGTGACTTGCTTCTCCTATTCTGCATTTGAAAGAACGAGGTAAGAGGAGGCTTGGGAACTCCAGCTGATATGCAGGGCAGTAAAGTAAGTGATTTGGGGGTTGTTATTGGAGTCCTGGATGAAAGCAACGTCTTTTGACCTCTAAGATTTTACAGGTCAAGTTTCTACTTTCGAAGTCTCATGAATAATGGAAATACACAGATACTGCTGTTGATTTATTCTGCTTCTGCTTGTCTCTATTCTGGGTTATTCATTCAGAACCACTTCTAGGTATACCTGACAGCTTCAATTACCTAGACCCCAGATCTGTGTACTCATGCCTATAACTTTGAGTAATTTAAGATCAAACTATATTGTGAACATTTAAGAATTTCAAATGCTTTTATATCCCACTTCAAACTCTCTTTGCACAATGCCTGAGTTTCCCCTAGACAGTTCCAGAATGCCCGCTGTCCAGGGTCCAAATGCTGGTGAATAAATGAGCACTGTCAACAGTAGGCCTGCCCTGGAAATACATGTAAACATGGGTAGATATGACCTCTAAGGACAGCAGACATATCAATGAGAAAAAATAAACTTATGACAACACAGGAAAGGAAATCTACATAGCGCCCCCAAATGAAAATTTTTCTCTATTTTTAAAAATTTACAAAGATATAACTGACTTAATTTCCTTCTGAAATTAGTTTTATGAATAGGATTAGACAGGATCACCCATGGATTCACATTTCTTTCAGTTCTTAATGCAGATAAAATACTTTGGATTCATGAAAACAGTCATTAAATATTAAACCTAATTCAACCACCAGGATGTTTTCCTCTGCTGGGTTGAAAATCAACCTGACAATTCATGCATGCCTAAAGTCAGAATTTATGACATCCCAGATAAATATGGAAGCACAGAGGTATCCGTGAAGTGCTTTCTTATGCTTCTATACAATAATAACAGATTTAGTTGTTTAGTTACATATGTATGTATTTAGATAGATAGATATAACTAAATTGCATATATACACACAAATATGAAGAATGGGGAAATGCTTTTCACTTATAGAAATGCACCTATATGCACATAAAAACATTTGCTCTTCTAATGAAGTGTACTTGCAAGTGTATTACAGTTCTAATGCACATTTCTTTTATTGAAAACGCATTTTGTTGGTCCTTTCTCCTGATGGTAAATAATTTGTATGCAATGAGATTTACTCAACTATGGACAGCTAAAGTTCTAAAAATAAAGTAGCTTGGAATTTAGAACAAATGTATTTTCTAAGGGCATCTTTCACTTCTAAAAGGTCCATGGCTTTATCAAAGACTCTAGAGCCACTTACAATAAGAATACAATACTAGAGATTAATTTACCTGACAACTTAATGCAAAAACCAGAGAAAGCTTTCTTTTCCCATTAGGAAGATGTAGAACTCAATATATTTTGCAATTCTAAAATCTATTAACCACTAAGCAGATGAGCAAAAGAGGCCAAGACTGGAGAAAGGATTATCAAAAACCTTATTTAATGAAATACTGCAATAGATAACAAAGAACACTCAAAATTAGATCAAAACCCCCAACAGTGTGGGTAAAGAACTGAGCAGGAACCTTACCAAAGAGGACAGGCAGATGGCAAGTGTGCTCTTGAGAAAAATGGATTACTTACTTTTCTGGAGAGCAGAATAAAATGCCTGACAGAATCCACTTAAAGGGGGTAGGGTTGATTGTTCAGTTTCAGAGAGTTCAGTCCACCGTGATGAGGAGTCATGGCGGGACAAAGCAGTTGGTGTCATGGTGGCCCAAGAAGTGGAGAAATATGCAATGTTAATTCTCATCTTGCTTTCTCATTTCTCCCTTTATTCCATGAGATAGTGGTACCCACATGCAGCCTCCTATGCAACTTTCAGTCCAGGGAATGTGACAATGAGGACTAACCATCACCTATGTCTTGGAAGTATTTCAAACTAAAATAACAAATTTATTAGCAAACTTAAATCCCAATCACTGTCAATATCTGTGCCGTAAAAGACACAGAACAATAGAAACTCCCATCCAGTCCCACATCACTTTGTTGAAGAGCTTGGCAGTCCCTTCCAAACTAAACATACTATTTACATATAATCCAAAAATCACACTCATTAATTACCCAAATAATCGAGAGCTTAAATTTTCAGAAAAACATGGATCAGGCATTTATAGTAGCTTTATTCATAAGCACTCAAATCCTGGAAACAATGACTTCAATAGGTGGTATTTCCAGTCAATTGCATGTGATCCATGTTAAACAGAAAGGAATTCATAGAAAACCATGGGGAGACACAAAGGAAACATAAATGCATATTAATGAATAAATGCAGATGTTCTGCAAAGATTATGCACTGTATAGTTGTAGCTATATGAAATTTTGAGGAAGGCAAATTGTGGTGGTCATATAAGGATCACTGGCTGCCAGACAAGAGAAGAAATAGCAGGCAGAGAATAGGAGAAATTCAAGGCAATGAAGCAGATCTGCATGGTGCTACTGTGGTGGGTACTTATCATTTGCATTCTTCTCTGCTTGCTTTACCCTCAAACCTTCTGGTTTTAAGGGGAAAAGTATTTGGAAAACAAAGTATGCTGTGTAAACATGCTATGAATTCTGTTTTTAAGTTGAAAGCTGCATTATTAGGTTCTGCTATAACTGGTATTATACTAAGTTAGAAAATTTAATTAATATTAATTACTGTAATATGCATACAAATTTATAAGCAGCTAGTTATATTTTCTATCTCTTCCATGCACACATACGTGTGTGTATGTGCGGGTGCACGTGCATGTGAAGGTCAGAGGTCTAACTTGGGTGTCATTCCTTAGCTCTTTATTTTGTTTTTAGAGATAGGGTCTCTCATTGGGAACTAAGGGGCTCACTAGTTAGACTAAGTGATCCTAGGGATCCACCTGTCTCTGTCTCCCAAGTAGAGGTTATAAGCATGGGCCATCATCCTGGGCATTTTCACAGTTGCTAGTGACTGAGTCCATGAGCTCATGCTTACTAGATAAGCATGTTACTAACAGTTATTTTCCCAGCCCCAACAATAAACTTTTTTTAAAACTCTGGATAATTTTTCCCACCCTTTGTCTCCTCCTCTTCCCTTCTTCCTTCCCTTGCTCTTCTCCTCCTCTACCATCACCACCGTGAAACATGGCTTTACTGCCTTAAATATGAGAACATTTGCATCTTCTATGAAGAAATGAGCCCATTCGAAGTGTAGAGAGAAAATTCTGCTTGTTCGACTTTTCTTAACCAGAAGTCCATGGAAGTATGCATATTGCCAAGAAGCCTCACGAGTTGTGCATTTTGCAGTCTTAAAATAAAAATGACACACTGGGAATGGGTGCAAATGCATCATTTAATAAGCAGCACTTTCTTGTTTGCTTTGTGGGAATAGTCAGAGAAGTGATGTAGTCTTGGCATAGCAATCCTTACTCTGAGGAGAATGGACAGTTTGAGAATATATGCTCATCTCTTTATTAAAGAAAATATATATGACTGCAACCTAACTTGTTTGATATCAGAGGACATAAATATATGCAGCAGGCTATTTTGGACTGCTATCCCCCAAATCACAATACAGAAACTTATTGTCAATTATGAAGACTTGGCATTGAGCTTAGGCTTGTTCTCAACTTGTCCTTACAACTTAAATTAAGCCACATATTTTAGTCTAGTTTCTTTCACATGGCTCAGCTACCTTTACTCTGTACTGCCCATCCAGCTTGCTCTCCATCTGACTGGCGACTCCTCCTTTCTTCTTCCCAGAGCTCTCTCTGTCCAGAGGTCCTGCATGTACCTCCTGCTTAGTTACTGGCAGTTTAGTTTGTTTTTAATTAAACTATTCACAGTGACACATTTTCACACAGTGTAAAGGAATATTCTACAATATATGTTCCTCAATACTTACCAGTGTCTTACAAAGGGCAGGTTATAAGTCATTAGTCATAAAGTCAACCAATTCATACTTAAAAAAGGATGACTGAGAACAAAACACTTAGAGTATAAAGTACTTAGGAAGGGTAAATTCTATGTTGGGAACAACTATTTAATTGAGTTGTTAGATTAAGTTACACATATAAAAAGTTTTTATTAAAAAAAGTTTTTATTATAGGTTGTAAACAAAAACCATTTCATGAGCCCACCTCTCTGTCCCCTTTGTTATTAAGATCATAAAGAAGAAGCACCTTGAACTTACAGTGAGCTTCCTTTCCTAAAGCACTCTGGGTATTTCACTAGTGAATGCCAGGATCTCATATAGGATGACAATAGACAGTGCACTATGTTGAACACAGCTGCACCTTGTAGGAAATGGGGGCCCAGAAGTAAGACAAGGAGTAATGTGCCTGAGCTGGAGACAGACCTTCAGTGGGTGCACAAGAGCTGTATGGTACAGTATGGAGCTGGTCCCCCACTTCCTCCTGCATTTACACTAAGTGTTCTTTGCCTTGTGTCAAATACGATCTCAGTCTGGTTGGCCCATTGAAATCTTTGGGTGCTAGCTCACACCTGTATTCCCAGAACTCAGGAAGCAGAGGCGTATTGGCTCATGTTTAGGCTGAGTTCTTGGGCAGCCTGGGTTACAGAGGAAGAGACTGCTTCAAAGCAAAAAAAGCAGAAAGTTTTAAAGTTGTGTTCAATGTCTTAAAGTGAATTCAAAATCTGGATTCCATAGAAACAGTCCCAGAGCCACAGAGCAGCCTGGGAGTCAGGTTGACATAAATACAGAGCAGATTGGGATCCTCCATTAGTAGGTCTGAGATGGGCTTTCTCTGTAATTTTTGTGCAGCCACTAATGTTCAAAGTGGGTGATCCACCCAGAAGGCTAATTTAGCAAGTGAGAAGAAAGGCAACTGTGTATACTGAGGTATTCTACTGGGGTTCAAGCCTCTCAGCAAAACTGTGTTTCAGAGAAGGCTCATCCACCCACAAGATGATCATTTCTAAATCCCCTGTAACTCACAACCTTACACTTGCTTTGCATACATTAGTGTTGACTCCCAAATGGAGAGTTCGTGGCTCATAATTTATTTGTAGCACTATGTGGCAACTTTACTACAAGATGTTTCAAGATCTGTGGTCAGTGACCTATGTTCAATGAACATATAGGACGGGAATGCTGGGTGTAGTGTGGTTGGTTGTGAACCTAGCTGCTGTGGAAACTGAGGCAGGAAGAGGGCAGCATAGATGATTTAGCAAGACTCTGTTCTGTCTCAGCAAACACATCATAGATAGATAGACAGACAGACAGACAGACAGATAGATAGATAGATAGATAGATAAGTATCTCAGTTGTAGAGTACCTGTCTAGTACGTGCAAGGCTCTTGGTTCAGTGCCTAGAATTATAAAAATAAAGCAAAGAAACAACAGCAAAACAAAACCAGAAAACACCCCAAAACAAAGAGCACCTGGGGTGGCTTAATAACTAGGGTTCCACAGTACGCATTGAACAAAGATGAAAACAATATAGTCAGGTAATAGTTGAACTTTAACCCGGTTCTATGTAGACATATCACATGTGCTATGTTTCAACAATTTTTAAAAATGATTACTACAATCACTTCTATTTTTCAGAGAAGAAAACTGAGCCTCAGAGAAATAAATTCATTTTCCCAAGTCCACACAATAATATGGTGGCCAAGCAGAGAGTTTATGTATATTTTCCTTTAGAGGTAAAGTCTTAATCTTTTGAGTAAAATTTAAGCCAATGCTGTGTTCTGATGGCAGAAGAAAGCAACACCAGATCATGCAGAGAGATCTATAACTTCTTAATATGTTCCTTGAGAGAGAGTTACTTCTGTTAAAACCCTGATTTCTGCTTTTAAGTGCTTCGTATCATTGTGCTGTGAGAATTCGCTACAGGGAAGCATCTACTCTGGAGGGACACTCTATTGAGCCACAGGCTAACAAGATAGTGTGAACAGGCAGAGTGACAATCACAGGTTCAGACTAGGAGAGCTTTTGTTTGTTTCCTCAGGAATTTGGGACTTAGCAGTGGCACACATGGATATTCATCCCATTGCGAGATCTACCTGACAGCCAACCCCATGTGTGGACCAATGGCTTCTGTTACTGTTATGAATTTATCCCTTTGAATTTCTATCCTCAATTTACTTGTGTTATATACCTCAAAACCAGGGATCCATGTCTGTTTGATCAGCAGTCTCAAATGAGTGCAACCATGATTGTCCACTGGTATCTGTTGAGTGAATGAATAGACTCAAATATTCAAATACTTAACCATCACTTAATTACCTTTCCCACTGTAATAAAAGTTCCCTGGGAGCACAATGCTGCCATCCCAGTTTGCTGCTGTTTCCTAAGGCTGAAGACAACATGAAGCTCAAAGTGCAGATATAATAAATACTTTAAATGAATCAAATAAACGTGGACTCCAAAATCTAGTTCACACTATTAGGGTCCAGGGCAGAAGAATGTGTGTTACCCACACATTCAAATATTCATGGATCATGATGACACATTAAATGTAGTATGTTCTACTTTCCTACTTTGACAGACATTCTTGTAATAATCAAGAAAAAATGGATCCTAGGACTCCATACAGTTCTAAGTTACATGCCAGAATGTGATGGTGGGGACAAAGCTGGCCCTTGTCATCCACCCATGTTGCAGCCCACATCTTTCTCCTCCTATCTTCTGCTCCATCTTGCAATATGGAGGACCCTAAATGAACATATACTTACACATCTTCTCCTATATGTTTGGTATCTGTCTGTATATTTGTGTTTAAAACCAATTGCCTTATAAATATTCTCAAACTTAGAAGCTGTGTATAGACCCAGGAAATAATCCCTGTGCAGGTCTCAGAAGCGGATTTGAGGCTAGGTTTCTGAAACAAATTCAGGCTGTCTGGAGTATGTTCTGCTCTGGTGGTTCCAAGCTCTGGGCAGATACATCCCTTTACTTCCTGTGCTTCTTTAACTGAGTGGAGGACCACAGAGGAAAGCAGGCTGAGTGAGGCTGCTTAGAATCAGAGGCCTTGGTCATTGGACAGGAATTATTTAAGGATAGGGGATTCCATTGTATGAACTTGGTTAAGTATGGAGAATGGAAGGAGGGAGAAGGAAGAGGAGAAGTTACCAGAGATGGATGTGTGGTTAATTAACCTGACTCTTCATGTGCTAACAGTTGGAGATAAACGGTGAAGAGAGCATCATTTGATAATAGACAGAAGCAAAATGGTGGTGGTGGTGGTGGGTGTAGTGGTGTGTGTGTGTGGGGGGGCGGGAAATCAGGGGTCACCATCTGGTGTCTTCCTCAATTGCTCTTCTCCTTATTTTTTGAGACAGAGTCTCTCATGGAACTTGAAGCTGGCCAACTAGGCTAGATTCATTGCCAAGCAAGCCCCAGGGATCCCGTCTCCATCCTCCCAGCACTGGGATTATAGGAGCATGCCACCCCAATCTGTGGCTTTTTACAGAAGTGTTAGGAATCTGCACTCAGTTCCTCATGTTTGCAAAGCACCACGTGACTAACAGGAGCCATTTCCTCAGCCTGAATATGGCAGAGCCTAGGAGGCTAAGTAAAGACTGACTGTGAGTTCTGCTGGAGTCATGTCTGTATCCCTGCTTATTTAATTATGTGTATGTAGGAGGTAGTAACTGTATGTGAGTACAAGGGCCCACAAAGGGCATTGGGTCTCCTGGAGCTGAAGTTAACTGCCCAATGTTGGTCTGGGGAACCAAAATCAGATATTCTAGAACAGTACCTACTCTTAACCACTGAACTGTCCCTCAAGCTCATTAATAAAGTCTTGAAAATACTTTACTTTGTCTCTGCCCCCGCACGCACGCGCACGTATGTTTGTGTGTGTGTGTGTGTGTGTGTGTGCATGCACATGTGCAGTTTGCTGGGGACTGATCCCGAGGTCTCATGTATGCTAAGCAAGCACTTTACTACCAAGCTATGTCCCTAATCTCAACTTTACTTCGTAAGCACCTACATATGTAAAAGAATAGCTAGGGGCATTTGTTAAAAAGAAATAAATTAAAGTTGAAAACCAAAATTCTACCCGTGCTAACACTGTCTCTTTCCTTTTAATTAATGCGACTTAAAGGGTCTTAAAAAATGCATTAAGACTGCAGCCTCCCCTAATTGTAATTTATGCATCTTGGACTTTAACCTCCATCTTTCAGGCTTACTTTTCACCCTTTATTTTCATTTTACCTCACAGCAGTGTTACAAGTCATCACCTTTCTCCGTAACAGGGCTGTGATAGTCAATAATTATGTGATTTTTAAAAATGATAAGTTCTTCTAATTGCCTACGCTAATAAAATGACATAGAACTGATAAGTCTGAATAATGTTCCTTAATTGCTTTTGCTAAAGATAGAGTGGCTGACAGTAGTTACAGTCTTTTAACTTGGAGGAAGGAACACAAATGTTAAAGAAAATGACTACAAATTCCTAAAGAGAAATGCTACTTGAGTCTTCCTCTTGCTTGGAGGGAGAAAATACAAAAGAATTTGACATTCTATTCATTTGTATGATCCTGTAGTTTCATTAAAGTTATTTTTTAAATAAAAGACAATGAAGGAGAAAAGAAACAAAATAGTTAAATTAACTAGGATGGGACTTTTGAAATCTCTTTTGCTCATTAAGGTCCCTCATCAAGAAAGTGAAATGACAACTCATGGAATGAGAGAAAGCTGGTTACAGCATGCATCTGGTATCTAAAATATACAAACAGCAGAACTCCAACAACAAAGGACAGATATGAATAATGCACAGCAGATCTGAATTGATATTTTTCTTCAGAATGAGCATAAATGATTTGTTAGTATGTGAAAGCCAACACCAGGAGCCATCAGAGAAATGCAAACCAAGCAGAGATGAGATCTCCAGTAGGCCCACTGGGATGACCAAAATAAAAAGGAAGAGAGCAACAGATGTTGACTGAGTTTTGCAGAGATTGGAATACCTGTGTGTCATTAATAAAAGTGAGAAAGGAGTGGCTGTTCCAGGAAACAGGCTGGCATCTCTTCAGAAGATTGCCAAGTTCCCCATGACCCAGCAATCCCACTCCTCCTAGAAACCAAGAGAATGAGCACACAATGCACATTATTGTTCCTGGCTTCATTCATAATACCGAGAAGCAGAAACCCAAATGTCCATCAGCTGGTGAATGAATAAATACAAGCATCATTACCATTCAATGAGATATTTGATAATAAAAGGGGTTAAGTCCTGGTGCATATTCTACCACGAATGAACCTTGAAAATATGATAATGAATGAAAGAAATCAGTAAAAAATGGGGTCAAATATTGTCTAAATCTAGTTTATATTCCCCAAATCACTAGACTCATTGCTTATAAATTAGATTGAAGGTCACCTAGGACAGGAGTAGCAGGAAATAAATAAGCAGTGAGTACTAATAACTATAGAATTTCTCTAAGTAGATGGTGGTAATGATGACATAATTATGAGCAGCTAAAATGATCAACCTGTGAACTTAGGTCACTAAGCTGACACTTCATGTCCTTACAGTTATGTCTACCACTGGACCACTGGAGACAAGTTGTGAAGGAACATAATTTGAGAGTAGACAGAAGCAAGGTGGCATTCGTGTGTGTGTGTGTGTGTGTGTGTGTGTGTGTGTGCGTCTGTGTGTGTGTAAATCAGGAGGTAGGGTGGCTTGAGTGTTCAGTGCAATGCATATGGAAAAGGTCACTATAAAAGACAACAGCAGTCTGATTTTAAAACTGTGATTTTTATTTTTGTGTTTAAGAACTTTACTGAAAGCCCTGCATGCATGTATTTCAGCCCTTTGCATTCTCTTGCATAATAAAATGCAATGGGTCTCATCTGAACTACTTAAGTTTATAACAAATTCCATAGAGTAATCACAATTTTGCGATGACACTATTTTTTTTTTATTCATCCGAGTATGGGAGTGCCTGGTCTGTTTCGGTCTTAGAAGTCCTGGAAACCATTTCAGTGTGAGCCTGTTCCTGTTCCCCTATCTGCTACTTCTCCCTGGCTCAGCTCCTCTCACATGTAATCACCTCCTAGGAGCCCCCGTATCCCCTCTGGCCTTGTTCTAATTTAGTTTCTACACAGAAGCTCACATTTTTATAAAATGCAAATGGAGCCTTCTTGCTCCCCAGTGATGAAACTCTTCATTGCCTCTGGATTGCTCATGAGAAAGAGATGGGAGTGTCTTGGACCCATCAGACTTCGTGGGTTTGCGTCTTCATGCTGCTCTCTCCTCCTGGCTCATCCCCTTCAGGCATATGGGGCTCTTTCTAATTTCTGGAAGCTCATGCTTCTGCCCTGGAGCTACTGTGCACACTGCTTCCCACTGCTGCAGGGCTCTCGTCCCCACCTCCATCTCCCTCCCACTTCCCCCCGCCCCCCCCCGTCCTGCACACAGCTCTCTTAACCTTGATCTCAGCACCAGTGACACTGTGTGCCTTTTAACCCTACTCCTTTCCTTGGTTGTAGTTACATATACATTACTGAATGGTAGCAGACCAGAGATGATCCTCCATCCCCCCACCATGCTATACCACCTCCCTGACATATTCCTGCAGCTGTGTACAGTCTGGTGACACTGTGACACAACTCGGTCAACTGCGATATTCACCCCTGAGAAGCACACAATAAGTGATGAAAAATCTGACAGTTTCATGGAAGTTTAGGATGTTGTGTTGAGCTGCATCCCTAGCTAGCCGTGGCTACCAGTTGGGCAGGTCTGCTAGGAAGTGCACCCAACCCAAGGAAAGACCACAGAGAAGGCTTAGATAATGCCTTTATAGAATTTAAAATACATCGGCACAGAACGTAGTGCATTTAGGCAAAAGTAAGAGTTCCGTGCGAGACATATCCAGACACTGGAACAAATGGCTGGCGTGTGCTGAGTGATGAGAGACACACAGTGGAGATAAGCTGAGAGGCTGGGTGGGTTTGATGCTAAGAGCATCATTGTACAGAATGCCTGAAATAGCTCCTTGTGTTGGGAGAAAGATCTTAAGAAAAAGGTAGAGGGCAAAACAAGGAAATGGCTCCCATAGCAGGATGACTATTTCTGACAGAGGCTCATGCCAGGACCGTGAGACTACCGTGAGTAGTGACAGAAAATAAGAGCAACCAGGCCCCAATGTACAAGAACACTTCGCTCCATTTTGGCCAAGTCTAGAAGTCAAATACGTGATAAACTAGGAACTAGCACACTATTCTGCAACAAGCTTACTAAAATCACACCTCATGCCTGTGTTTTTGCTTCACTTCTGTAGAAAGAGTAGAGACGTAAAGCCTAGTGTCTGAAAAATGTTCACCTGATCCACAAAGTGCATTTACAAGTAGCTACTGTTGATGACTGAGATTTCCTTCCCCAGCACTGGGGAACGGGTTCCCTTTGTCTTCAATGAAAAAAAGGAAGCCTCACTTTCTGAGCCAACTTATTTTGTTCGGGCTGCCAACCGATCGTTGTCTTTTACTCCAGGGCACCACTAACACAAGCATTCCACCTGCCGTTGCCCCCACCCCAAGGAAAGAAAGAATAGAAAAGCATCGCACACTCACGTGACTTGGCAGTCTCACAAGCAGAAAGACATGAGATTTTGTGTAAGGAAAAAAAAAAGACGTGGAATAAGCCTCATTACTTCTGATTCCATTTATAATTAGATCAAATTCAGGTCCTCATACTTATATGCCAAGAATTTTACTGTGAACTCTCTCCAGGTAAACTGGTCTTTGTCGAAGTGGTACCTAAAGACTTCCTCAGATACTCCCCAGGTCTCAGTGCTTGTGTTCAATTGGAGGCATGCTGTAGTAGAACCCCCAGGTCATGCCAGAGAAGATGTGTTTCCCAGCACCATGCCAGTGGTTTGAAGTATCCTAGCATTGAGAATAACTAGAGAACATGCCAGAGCTGTCAAAGGAGGTAGGCGGTGCTGCAGTCCTGGGGCTTTGTTTTGGATCAGACATCCTATGAACCCAGATTAGAACGGATAGATCCCCAGAGCTTTTTTGCCTTGCCAGCGGCTTTTATTCTCGCCTTGCAAAAGGCCTGCAAAATATTCTGCACCTGAAGATATAGTTCCATTTTCAATAAAGGCAGCCGCTGTTGAGCCCTTGGTAAAACCGTCAGAATGGAACAGCTGTGGACAAAGGCAAGCTGAGTCTATATTTAGAATGTTGTGTGGGGCCGAGTCTATGACAAATCCATTCTTACTCCTCTTAGAAATGCCTGGGTTTCTAAAGCAGAGAACCATCTACAGTATTCTAGCCCTTCAAGCTGGGCAGAATTTAGGGTTGTTTATGAATCCCTTAGGAAGGCTAATATATCGCAGAGCATATTTCTCTTCCTTCACACATCTTTTTCTAAGTTGAAATAACATCACAACTTCAGTTCTTATTTTATGAGTTGGTACACCTTTCTAAGTACCAGCATAAAGTCTATGGAAGCTAATTGCCAATAGAAATTACATGTTTTCAGAAAAGAATGGGAGGAGAACAGCAAATTAATTCAAACCTAATTTGCATTCCTTTGCCAAGTTTGAATTGGGACCAATTTGCAAATGGAATTATCTCCCTAGCCTTGATGGAGTTTATAATAATGCTGGAAGTTTCTTAACTCATGGCAGTGTCTTTTTAATAAAGATACATTCACAGCTGTAGACTCAGTGCCTTGTAATGTATTGCTAATAATTTGTCTAATAAGATTTTAAAGTTAATTAAAAGGAAAGGAAACCCCATAAAGGCTGGTGCAGTGCTTACTGGTGAGTATTTTAAAAGGCTGACCAAGCAAAACTTCTAAGAGGCGAGAAAGCAAAAACTTGTTCATTAGTGATTTATTAATGATATTTTTGGTAAAAATTATTTCTTTGCATTCCTTTTAAAGCAAGTGATAAACACTTAATGAGAACAATCCCAGGCTTTCCATCATGTATCTTCTCACAACATTCTCCAAAACAGTCAAGAAGCTGGCATCTAAGTAACTCAATGTATTATTTATTTATTTTGTATTCATTTATTATGTGTTTATTATAATTTTTTCATTTTTGAGGTTGTAAGATAACCACATCATTTTCTCCTTTCAATTTCCACTCTCCAATCCATCTTAGGCACTTTCTCTCTCTCTCTCTCTCTCTCTCTCTCTCTCTCTCTCTCTCTCTCTCTCTCAAATTCTTCTTTAATTGTTACATATGTATGTATATGCATACATATATATTCATTTCTAAATATATAAATTTATATATAAATATAAAAATAAAATCTTTGTTTTCAAGGCTGATCACTTGGTATTGGAGAAGCAACTGGTGTGTTCTTCCCTGGAACGACTTTTCCTCTCAGCGTTTTTTAGATGCCTGTACTTCTTGGTCTAGATCAAGGCTGGTAAGTGTTCTCCCTTCTACTTCAGCATGCTTATTGATATCATCCTTGTTGAGAGCTTGTTTAGACAGCCAGATTGGTTATATTTCATGAGTGTTAGCTTCTCTGTCATTTCTAGGAAGCACATTCTCACAGAAACCTTGGTCTTTTCACCCCCTGTTCTGAAGTGGTCACTGAGCCTTAGGTTCTGGAGTTGAGTAGATGTATCGGTTGGGACTATTCTCCACAATTTTGTCAATGTTTTTATCTAAGTTTTTATCCAGTTTGTGGTTTTCTGTAATGTTCTCCATTTGTTGTAAAGAGAATTTTCCTTGATGAGAGTGAGAATTACACTTACCTGTGGATATAAAGATTGTGCTAATTTAGTAAAATAACTTTTTGTATTGGCCAGAGTAAATGTTTACTCTGCTTTTGTGGTCCAGTTATTTGTTAAAGGAATTCTTTTTTTTTAATTAAAAATTTTGCAATGCAATAAAACTGATCATGTTTTTTCCCATCTACCAACTCCTCCCAGATCCTCCCCACCCTACTTAATGTGATTTCTCTATTTTCTTTAAAACAAACAAACAATAAATACGCAAACCCCCTCACAATAAACCAAAAAAGAAAAAAAGAAAAATAAGCAAAAGAACAATAGGGGGAAATGCCCAAAACCAGATGAGGCAAAAGTCTATAAAAATGCCATTGAGCTTGTTTTGTGTTGGCTATCTACTCCTGGACATTGGCTCTGCCCTGAAGTATGGTTAATGTACCCAATGAGATTCTACTGGACAAGGCTGATTTTTCCTTTGAGCATATCGATTGCGGACAGCTCCTTGCTTAGATGTGGGAGCCATGTGCACTTCCCCTTCTCAGCACTGGGAACTGTTCTGGCTCGAACCTCTACATGCTGCCACAGCCTCTGTGAGTTCCTATGTGCATCAGTCCTGTTGTGTCTGGAAGCCACAGTTTCCTTGGAGTCATCCATCACTTCTGGCCCTTATGGTCTTTCTGCCTCCTCATCTTCATTGACCTTGAGGGAGCCTTGATGGAAGGCTTTGATGAAGACATCACTTTAGGTCTGAGTGCTCCAAAGTCTTTCACTTTCCACACATGACACTGAAACTAACAAGTGTGCAGAACCATTATTCCTTTTTTTGAAACATTTTAAGGAAAATTATTTATTAAAAGTTTAACAAACTAAAATAGACAATTAATCCAAAAGGGTAAATGGGATAGCAAAACATGAATGGGGGAACCTGCTGGAGGGGGCTGCGGCAGTCTGGCGCGGGAGCGGGCGCGGCATCAAGTGCAGCTCAGACTCACGGACCTGGCCCATTTACATTTCACTCTTTCTTCCACCATCAGCATCCAATTGTCCTCAGCATGGGCGAACAGAACAACTCTTCTGGGAAGGAGCTTCAACACAGGACACGAGCAGAAGTTCCAGGAAAGAAAAGCTGGCACTCACAGGCCTACACCCTTGGGGCCATTTCCAACTTTGTGTCTACTTTTCTGACCTTTCCTGTCTATAAGGTTGTGTTCCGGCAGCAGATCCATGCTATGGCAGTGTCAGAGGCTGTGCGACAGCTTTGGCATGAACGCCCTCAGTACTTTTACCGGGGCATCTACCCCCCTCTTCTTTCCAAGACCCTGCAAGGGACTCTGTTATTTGGCACTTATGATAGTCTGCTGGGCTTTCTCTCCCCGGTTGGGCCACACTCCCTTGGACAGCGCTGGACTGCAGGGCTCATGTCTGGTGTGGTAGAAGCTGTGGCACTCCGTCCCTTTGAAAGAGTACAAAACGTGTTGCAGGATGCTCGCAAGCAAGCTTGATTCCCTAGCACCTTCAGCATTCTCAAGGAATTCAATTCTTATGGGCTTTGGGGGCGGCTGTCCCTAGGCTATTATCATGGTTTCTGGCCAGTCCTTGTCAGAAACAGCCTGGGAAGTGCTCTCTATTTCTCCTTCAAGGACCCAATCCAGGATAGCGGGACAAGGCAAGGCCTGCCCCACTGGGTTCCTGCTTTGGTGTCTGGTAGTGTCAATGGAACAATCACCTGCCTGGTCCTGTATCCTCTGATTGTGCTGGTTGCCAATATGCAGTCTCATATTGGATGGCAGAGAATGCCAAGCCTATGGCCTCTGCACAAGATGTGTGGGACTCTCGAGGTCGAAAAATACTCCTGATTTATAGGGGAGGATCTCTGATCGTTCTCAGGTCCAGTGCATGGGGCCTCACTACTGCTATCCATGACTTCTTGCAGAGAAAGGCTCACAGCAAGAAAGAGATGAAAGACTGACTAAGGAAGTGTGACCATGGCATCTTTGTTGTTAGTCTTTACTTGTTGGTTGTGTATAGTGTATTTCTTTGGCTTGGTTACCTAATACAACCATTTAGTACCTGTAATTTGTCACTGCATGGGAGAAGCTCCTAACTTTCCACCTGTTAGTCATAGACAAAGCCTATTGGGACTCCTTAGTCAAAGAAACAATGTCTCCCTGGTTTATACACAGCTTCAGCAGCCTCAGAACCTGGAGCCTTTAGCAAGCTGTAGCCCATATTAAAAGTAATTCTTTTAAGGAACTGTTTTAGTAAGAGGAAACTTTAAAAGAAGACCCTACTTGGATACTGTGAGTCTGGGATCCTTCTACCTGGCCTCCTGACCAAACTGAGTGGAACTCCAGTTTCAACGAACTGTACTAGACTTCGAGGAAAACTTCCGAGATGCCTATATTTGCCTGACATTGCTCACTGCCTCTACCACAGCCACTCTCACTTCAAGCTATGGGTCCCACTTTCCGGGTACCTGCTCTGATGACAAATCCTCGATTAGGCCCACTTCAGCCCATCAGGTGCCCCAAGAACTGATGATGATGATGGAAATGGGAATGAGAAGAGATTTCCTGCCTGGATAGAAAGAATAACGACTTTGAAGCAAGAGATTTAATTAATTTAACTTCATGGCAAATAGAGAAAAATATTATGGTTTGTATTATCTGTTAGGAAGATATATATGTAAAATTATTACATTGCCTACAAACCATTTAAGTTTCCATGAGAAACCTGGACCAACATGACCATATCTCTTCACAATTAATTGCTACTTTTGTTGATGTGGACAACTATATAGTAACTACAACATAGTGATCTCAGCCTATCATTCAAAGCCATTGCCAATATGGACCCCATATAATTTTCTGCATATTATTACACCATATGCATGGACTGCATAGGTCAGCCAAATGCAGTGTTTTTCTCTCCCCAAACATCCCATGATCTTACCCAAGGCCATACTCGGCCCCACACTGTCTCTCCACTTGCACTGCCCCCTACACACTAAAAGGCCTCCAATTTCCAAAAGTCAAGCTCCAATGCTACTGTCTATATGGAGTTCCTTCTCTATATTCCTCCGCCTGAATGTGACATTAGTTTTGTGAACACCCCGTTCCAGCAGTTCATCGACGTGCACTGATTCCACTATGTCACTGATCCCATGTGGCCCTATGTTCTTGCTGTTCTTCAGTACCTCCTACTAGACTGTAAACTTCTTGAAAGCAGGGATTCTTGTATGCATTTTTTAAAATTCTCCATTGTGCCTAGGTGCTCAAGAAAGTTGGTGAATTATTGAATTATCAAACTGTGATATGGTCTATATCCTCAGGGTGCTATCCCTATTACATGAAGATAATGTTACTGACTCATTGTCAATAAGACACATGCCTTTGGGATGTGTTTGTTTTCTTTTAATAGTGGATTTAGTTTTGTGCTAATGATGCCAATGATAACAATGACAACAATAATAAAATTACCTTCAACCAGAAAAAAACATGAATGATATTATAAGAAGCTGCACATATTATTTACAAATAACATTCAAAATACAAATAGTTTCAAAATATCAAGTATCAGTGTAAATGTTCAAGATGAGACAAATACTTCTAGAATTTATTTATGATAGTTTCCTAGTGCTTAATAAAAGAAGCAGTAAATAGAAAGTCTTATTCTATCAGGACTTAAAAGTTTTTGCAGGAGCTTTTCCATAGATATTTTCATCTCTGAGTGTCTCAAAGTATATATTAAAGGATTCAACATGGGAGTAATGATGGTATAAAATATGGTACTAGATTTATCAACAGGAAAACTAGAAACTGGTCTACCATACATGAAAATACAGGGAACAAAAAAGAGGAAAACCACAGTGATATGGGAGCTACAGGTAAACAGAGCTTTGCATCTCCCTTCCTGACTATGATTCTTGAGAGATCTTAAGATGGTTGTATAAGAGAATAGGAGGAGGATGAAGATAACTATACACATGGCCCCATTATTGACATTGGTAGAGAGGCCAATAGAGTAGGTTTCAGTGCATGTAAGTAGCAATAGAGGATACGTGTCACAGCAAAAGTGGTCAATGATATTGGGACCACAGAAAGGAAGTTTACACACAACAAGAACTTGAAACAAAGCATGTGCAAAACCTCCTGCCCAGACCATCACTAAGAAAAGTATACATACACGTCGATTCATGATAATCACATAATGCAGGGTTTACAGATGGCCACATACCGATCATAGGCCATTGCCACCAGAATGACAATATCAACACCACCAAATAAATGCTCTATAAAGAGCTGGCTGAGGCAAGTTGTGAAGGAGATGGTCTTCTTGTCATGGAGCAAGTCTACAATCAATCTTGGTGAGATGGTACAGAACCATTATTCTTGAGTTAGTTTCCAAATCTCCACTACCAGCCTGCCCCCATTCACTCCTTGGAACCTTTTGCAAAAAGCAATTGTCCTTTGTGCTTAGTGTGCTTAGTGGTGACATGCTGCTATGTGAAGAGGCTGGCATTCCACAGCATGAGGAGGGTGAAAGACTTCTAATATACATGCTGATTTCAATATGGCATCAGGAAACAGGATAACAGAAAAGATCAATCCCAATTGCCATGCTGTTTATTTGTAAATGGCAAAATTTCAATGTCTCTGCCAGGCTATGTATGTATGTATGTATGTATGTATGGGCATATACATGTATTATTTGCATATGTGTATAAGTTGTACATACAATTTGTTCTTTGAGAATTTCATGCATACATGCATACAATATATTTTGGTCATATTTACTCACATCTTCCTTTTCCAGTACCTTCTGGGTGAACCCATCCTCAATGATATGTCTTCCTCTAAATTTCATATCTCTTTTAATGGCTATTGAGTCTAATTAGTGCTGCCACCATACACGGAAGTGCAGAGCTCTCCACATTATCAACCAACCAGAAAACATACTCTTAAAGAAAAAAGTGTCTCTGTTCCCTAGCAGCCACCAATGTCAACAACTCTTCAGCTAGGGTCTTCCAGGCTTTCTGACTTAGTTGAGTGGCCCTAGATCTCCAAGTTCTCCAACTTTTCCTAACCCAGGTTACTATTGGAAATGCTGAAATTCTTTTCATTTTGGAATGTTCTATACAATTCTTCTGAGCATTCCATCCTAACAGCCCCCATATAGGCCACATCAGATTCACTCCTGGTAATTTCTAATTTCAGTATGATTCTTTGGTGACTGACATCAAAAGACACAGTGCATACATGACTCAAGGGAAAGAGCTTGAATTTGAGTTTGATAATCCACCTTTTAAAATTCTATCTTCAGTCATTGCTCTTTCTTTCTAATTTGGTGACCATGAAGTGGTCAGTGGAAAAATAAAGGACTTTGCATGAGGACCTGTGTCTACTTCTCACTTGTGGGCATGCATGCTGTTTCCCAGAATCAGATTCTGGTGTGGGCAGATACCATGGCCATTCTGGAGACACAATTGTTGTGACAGGGGCAGCTAGCTGTCTTACAGTGAACCTTCTTCTCTTTTGTAGATGTTGGAGTGTGTGAACTTTGGAGACACATTTATCCTGTAAATTCTGCAGAAGAAGGGAAGAGAGTAGCCAAATACACCATTGCTGTGTGTAGCTAGGGTTGACCGATGGCAAGAATCTTCGGGGGGGGCACAGGTCGTGTGGAATATATATTGGTACCTTTCCACTAAGAAGAGATTGAGATGAGGTATGGTCTACTAAATCTCAGCCATCTTTTGATTAAGGTTGATCTTAAGAGGCTTAGCTTGTTGACAGTTCTGGTCGATCTGGTTCACAGGTTAAGAATATTCCCTGGGCAGGCTGAGGTGCAGATGTCTAAGAGCAGGAAGTGCTAGGATTTATGAGCTGTCTCATCAAGTTGAAAGTGACCTTTGGGGTCAGCCAAAAAGATGTATAAAAGGTTCTAACAACATTTATATTGGTCCACCTTTTGTACTTTTCAGAAATGTTAAGACTCCACATTTAGTCTATGATGTCTACTACACGAGACAGATGCCCATATAAGACCACCCACCAAGCACTTGTAAGCATAATTCCAGAACATCTACAGATCACTGTGGGCCATAGTGGTGGAGGAAGGTTTGCATTTGAAATGAAAATGAAGTTTTCACCTCCAAAGCTGATCAGAGTTTAAATTAGAGGTGAAGAAAGGGGCAGTGGATTCTGAGAGCAAGACAGATTGTGGGCAAAGGCTTGGCTATAGAAATAAGAAAGATATAACCTGTGAGCTGCTAGAGGAAATCAGAAGCCTAGGACAGGAGATGAAGCTGGAAAAGTATTAGGGGATGTTTTTCCAGCGACCTTACAGTTGAGACTGAGTGTTCTGACTTGACTTCAAGCCAAAGCATTTCTTTCTATTTAATGGGTCTAAATTTATATATAATTAAAATTGCTAGTCCCAGTTTAATGGAAAACATTACACGCTCTTACAGGGATAATTTTAAACCAACTGCTCTCAGCCTTTTTATATTCTGCCATGGTAGACATAAGAAGTGATGTTAGCAGGCAGCACATATTTTATAGGTAGGATATTTCTAATCTGCTATATGTTATCCCCATCCCTTTCCCCTCTAGTTCAAGGGTGTCTGTCAAAATGCAAGCTGGATAAAATAATGACATTGTTACTGTCAGAAGCAACAGAATGAGTTAACAAGAAAGCAATTTATGAACATTGGACTTCAGTTCTTAAGGAGCAACAACCTATTTGTAATAAACCTCAAAACCAGTTGTGAATAACAGTGCCTATAACATAGCACTGCATAACCACTGCTTTAGAGCCAAGAATGCAAATGGGTGTTTACCTTAAAGGGTGGGAATAGAGGGGGGCTCCCATTGACACTAAGGTGAAGGCAGCGAGGCTTTCTGTTGAAATGGAAGCCAGAACCTTGGGAGATGAGTCAAGTTTTTGTCCACGTTCTTCCACCTTTACCTATGAGCAAGATGGAGCTGAAAGCTGCTGGCTCCTGGAGTGGACCTGTCTCAGTTATTCTTTCAGATCCCTTCTTTCTCTTTTTTCATCTTTTGTTTTTATTTTTTAATTATTTTTTATTTAAATTAAAAACAATCTTATTTTACATACCAATCCCAGTTCCCTCTCCCTTCCTTCCCATTCCTCCCACCATTTTCCCATCCACTCCTCAGAGAAGGTGAGGCCTTCCATGGGGGATCACCAAAGTCTGTCACATCATTTGGGGCAGGACCTAGGCCCTCCCTTGTGTATCTAGGCTGAGGGAGTATCCCTCCACAGTGACTGGGCTCCCAAAGTCCATTTGTGCACTAGGGATAAATACTGGTTCCACTGCCAGAGGCCCCATAGTCTGCCTAGGCCTTTCAAATGACACCCACATTCAGGGGATCTGGTTCCCCAGATGTCATTCTGGAGTCTGTGAGCTCCCACTTTCTCAAGTCAGCTGTTTCTTTGGGTTTCCCCATCATGATCCTGACCCCTTTGCTCATTACTTCCCTATCTCTAGAACTGGATTCCAGAAGTTCGGTTCAGTGCTTAGCTGTGAATCTCTGATTCTGCTTCCATCAGCTACTGGATGAAAGCTCTATGGTGGCATTTAATTTAGTAATTTATCTCATTATAAGAGAAGGGCATTTAAGGTAGCCTCTCCATTATTGCTTGTAGATCTCTGGACATTTCCCTAGTGCCAGATTTCTTGTTAAGCCTACAATGTCTCTCTCTATTAAGGTATCTCTTTCTTTGCTGCCTTTCTCTGTTCTTCCCCCAACTCAACTTCCTGGTCCTTCATGTTTTTCTCCTCCCTCCCCTTCTCTCCTCCTCTTTCTCTTACCTCCCACCCCCTCCACTGTGATCCCAATTTATTTTAATGATCTGTAGGCATCTGAGCACAAAATGTCATCTCTGAATCATAAAAGGTACACATCATCCTGGTTGCTGTTGCTTTATGTTTTGTTTATGACAGGGTTTTGTTACACAGTTTTGCTGTTTGGACTGGAATGGAACTCACTATGTAGCCCAGACTATCCTTGAACTCAAGATTCTCCTGCCTCAGCCTCCCATGTGCCAGAATTACAGATGAATACCGCCACTCCATGCTTCACTGCTACCTGGTTCTGATTTGGGGCCCTCGGAATCAAAGTGGACCACTAAGTCTATTTTGTAGTTAGAGAAATAGGGCAACAATTAGATGTTTAATGCATCCAATGGTGAAATTGTTAGGAAGAAGACAAAGAAGGGAGGAGAGCCAGGAGGCAAGGTCTTTCCAGAGGATGGGAGAAGGCCTTTCTGAAGGGATCATTACTGGAGTCCTGCAGGACCAAGTGTATGTAGAGGAAATCCAGAGGAGAGTATATTAAGCCAAAAGTAATGGGATTTGACTAATTAGAAACTTTTTAGATAATTCAGAGTGTCACAAGAAAAATAGGAATACATGTACATAATGCAAATGTAAGCCAGCTCACATAACTTGCTTGTTTTGGTAATCTTCCCCTAGCATAAAGTGTGGGAGTGGTGCTACTGATCACTGAGATGTCTAGTCTTTTCTCACCTCCTTCTCTATGGAGCATTTCCACAAGCCCCAGGAGATGTTCCCAGTCTAAAGCAGAGAGCAGACCCTCCTCATTCATCAGGGAAGTGATTTACTGTTGCAGGTAGACGGGGCTGCAAATGTAGGTCAAGTGGGGGCTTTCATGAAGTTAATTACTTAGACTTTCTTAGCGTAAACTCTTCAAAGTGTTTCTCGCCCTACTCACTGAGCAAGATTTGGGTTTGCAGGTGGGGGCAGCTATGTACATCAGTTCCCCTTTTACTGTGAGTTATAATTGGTACCTAAGATCTTGCAGTTCGGAAGTTCTGTTTTGATCCTTGATCATTTGTCATACTGACACTCAGTTCAATAGGAGTTCTCTGAGGAGTTAAGGGCTGTGCACCAGATGGACTCGTGAGATGGTTCAGTGGGGAAAAACAAAATCACTTGCTGAGAAAGCCTAACAACCAGAGTTTGATTCCCAGTAGACAGGGTGGAAGGAGAGAACTGAATTCTGACCTCCCACACATGCTACCGCATGCTTGTACAGACACACACAAACACACAGACACAGACACACACACACACACACTCAGAATTCTGTATGTTATGGTCAACGTGAAATTACTATGATAACTGTTAAACAGGTTCATTTTGATTACATCTTTTAGAAAAACAATAAAAATGGAACCAGATTGTCCAGGTTCTTCAAGGCTTATAGTTTGCATTTCAAACTCAGCTATTCTTTGAAAGTTTTATTAGTCTATTGCTATGATAAACATGTCCAGAAAGCAACATGGAGGCTTTTCTCTTTTTACAGTCTACTGTCCATCACAAAGGGAAGAAGTCAAGGCAGAATCAAAGCAGAGGTTATGGAGGAGCACTGCTTACTGGCTTGCTACCCATGCTGTACTCATTTTACAGTCTTATGTCACCCAGGACCACCTACTTGCCTATGGATGGCATTACTCAGATTGTCCTGGGCCCTCTTGTATCAATAATTAATCAAGAAAATGCCCCACAGTCCAGGCCACAAAACAATCTGAGTCATTGTTCTAAATAATGCTAGATTGTGTCAAGTTGACAAAACAAGCTAGCCAACATATAGATCCTTTAGGGCCCACTACCTACTAGGGTAGTAGAATGAGAGAGAGAGAGAGAGAGAGAGAGAGAGAGAGAGAGAGAGAGAGAGAGAGAGAGAGAGAGAGAGAGAGAGAGAGAGAGAGAGAGAGAAGGAGACACAGACACAGATAGAGACAGAGACACAGAGAGGGAGAGTGCACCCATGTTTCAGAGGCAAATAAAAAAACAGTCCCTGTCCTTTAGAAACACAAATCCCATTTTTCTTTTCCTGTTTTTGAACTGCTTTCCCATCTATTATTGCGGTGGATCATTATGCAATAATCATCTTTCTCACATTACTGGAAATCTACATGAAATGTTTAGATAGATGGTTAATGCTTTTATCTCTAGCTTCCTTTCTCCAGATTAGTTTAAATTTAAAAGTGGTATTGCCAAGAGAAAAATGTACATCAAGTATATACAATAGTACAAGTGAGCTGAGCTAGGTTAGATCACAATAGGTCTCCACAGAGAGTTCAAGAAAGGATTTGAGTATCTTGAATGAATGGATGGATCATGAGAAAGCCAGTCTTGACAAGGCAGTAAGTGAGGGTCACTTGACCACTTATAGCAAGGTGGCCATGGCTTTGTGGAGTCATCTTACAACCCCTTTGGAAGTCATAGAGACTATGGCCCTTGTATAATGTATAAAGTACTCATTTTATATTGCTCAGAAAAAGTGTTAACCTCTTTCTGAGATTTTAAAAAGAAATTCAGTTAACAAATGGATGATAATGAAATAGAGAAGCACCCATAGTCAACCCAGACTACAAGCAACTTAAACCAGCATTCTCATTTTATAAATATAGTACATGCTGTAATTAGATGCATGATTGGCCAGAATTTTACAAAATCCAGTTTCAATCTGAATACCAGAAAGGACGGTTAAGTCTTTGGGTTGTTGACTCAATTTTCCTTGATGAGTTTCATTTAAGGTTAAAGTCCAGTTGAAAGAGTCCACTGTTTGTCATTCTGTCATTCTTCCCTTTGCAGGGTTGTACCTAGTTAGGTGTGGACTGTTCTCACCCGTGCTATAAATCAAACCTGTTAGAAACAGGGATCATATGGCTGTGCTGGTTTCCACAATATTTTCTTTGTTTTGTGTCTCTGTCACCTGTTACCTGTGAGTGGTTGAGGTTTCCAGCCCACCTTGTACCTCAGTTTTAGGAAAATTTTACTGAATATTCATGACAACTCTTTCTTCCAGTTTATAAATGCAAAAGTTGTTTCTATTTGGTCCCATCTAGGTGTTTGGATATTTCATTCTGAATGTCACCCTGACGATAGGAAAGGAGATGGGAATCCATAATAGAGTTGAGTAATTGGCACAAGGGGGTACTTAATCTAAGGACTGGAAGGTTTCTAGGCTGGCTCTGTATCTGTGCCTATTACTTTGTGTAATTCTTCTGGGTGTTTCCAGGCATTTTATCAAGATGGATGGACTGACTAAGCAGTCCTCTTGGTTTGTGTGCAGAAACAGTGAATGTGAGCATGGTGAGAGATGGAGAAATTCATGCCTGGGATTTCCAGTCCTAACTGACACCATGAAAAACATCAGTGTTCCTTAAAATAGGGATGTCTTATCAACCATTGTTAAAACCAGTTCTACGCTAATTTAAAATTAGGAAAATCATCTTCACAAACCAAAGTGGAAGCTGGAACCTCATTCTTGGTTTGTTTCTAATGGAACCTTTTTGTTGGCATGTAACATGCATTATTATAAGAATATTATATGGAATCACCAAACATCATATGAGATGCAAATTTCATTTAGTGATAAGAGATTATTTCAAAGTAATCTTGGTGAGACCATAAAATAACATTAGAATAGTGAATGCAACTTGAAAATCATGTGAGTAACTTGTAAAGATTGAATATAGGGGCCTGGAGAGATGGCTCAGTGGTTAAGAGCACTTGCTGCTCTTGTAGAGGATCTGGATTTGGTTTCCAGCACTCATATCCAGTTACTCCTATAACTGTAGCTCCATGGGCATTGTCATACTCATGTGTATACAAGCACACACACACACAAATAGATATACACTTATTCAGTTACGACATGAAAGTAAATGCTGGCTTACTATGAGACCCATTGAACCTATTCATTTGAAAGGAATCTTATAAATGTTTTTGCCAAAAAACTACTTACTAGAACTTCAAATTTCTACTCTTTTTCTCTCATTTTTTGGAATCAGGTTGTTTCTAAGGTGAGTGTTGTAATTTAAGAAAAGCAATGTGTAGAAAGATGCCATGAGACAGGGTTTAAGCTGAGGTTTTTTTTTAATTAGGGAAAGGGATCATAAAAAGGGGAAAGGAGAAGGGGAGACTGGCCTCTGGGGATTGGAGCAGCAGGAGAAAGGAAAGGAGAGGGGAAGACACAGACAGAGAGAGAGGAGAGAGAGAGAGAGACAGAGACAGACACAGACACAGAGAGAGGGAGAGAGAGAGAGACAGAGAGAGACACACAGACACAGAGAGAGGGAGAGAGAGAGAGAGAGAGAGGAGAATGGGAAGTGGGTAGGGTCCTTTTAAAGGGAACATAGTGAATATGCACAAGTGGTGATCTTAGTGGCTGCAGTTGAGGGTATTCTGTCAGAGCCCCAAGGACATGCCAGCACAGATGCCTAAATACTAACAGCAAGGCATATCCATTGCATCCTGGGCATGCTGACTTCTGTGGTATTTCTAATTTCATAATTTGTGGTAGTGGGAGACTGCATCATGCTCTTCCCTGATGGGAGGAATCCCTGAGGTGACACTGTAATTAGGTGTCAGGGTGGATACTATAGGTTCTAGGAGGGTAGAGATGCAGCATGACTGAAATATTGAGGAAAGGTTATTGTTTTAAAACGTTGTGATTTGATGGAATAAAATCTGAAAAGGAGAGAAGACAGGATGGTTTGGGGGCTATGGTGCACCTAACCATGAGCAAGAGGAAATGAATTCAGAGCTTATTTCAGTAAGCAACAGCTGAGTGATTGGGTGCCTACTAAGTCACATGGCACTGTTTGCCCAGATCCTGGCTCAATATCCAATGTGATGAGGAAACAAAACAAAACAACCGAGACCAATTTAGATAGTGAATTACATTTAAGGGAATGGATACATACAATGGTAGAGAAAGGCAGGGAATGTGGGACAGATATGTGTTCATTATTTCCCAACTTTAATACACATGTGAATTTCCTAGGATCCTATTAAGACTTAGATTTTGATTTAATATATGAGATGAGCCTTAAAGTTTGCATTAAGAATGAAACAAAAACCTCAGATGGCACGAGTACACCCACCCCAGCAGGAGTGACAAGGCTTTCTAAAACATGGTCTGAGGATCCAGGGATAAAATGATGGTCAGAGCACAGATGTCCTGGGAGAGCAGGGTAGGAAGGAAGCTTGAAAGAGAAGGCAAAGAGGAAGATCTGAATCATACCGAGAGGTCTAGAACATCCGAATAGGAGTCAGGACTTCACCAGTGAGGCTCATGCTCAAGATGCCCAATTTGTGAGTCACATACAGATGAAGCTGCATATAGCTTACTAACCGGTAGTTCGGTCAGGGCATATGTCTAAAATGATGCTGGTACTTTGTAGTGGGGGAGAGCTAGACTCAGAGAATAAAGAACCAAATTTTAAGTATAAGGATATGTTACTTGGGAAAGGAGATTTTGCTTATGTTTCCACAGAAAATGAAAAGCTGAGGATTCCTTCCAGACTTCTGTGGTTTGACGAACCAAGACCCCCAGAAGCAGTGGACCAGGTGTTGCAACTATTGAGACAGCTAAGATGATGCAGCTTTACAGACCCCAAAAATACGGACTTATAAAGGTTTCTGAGTTTTGTCATGATCCCCATGGTGTGAACAGCGCCCCCTTCCAGCACGAAGCAGTTTGGAATGAGCGACGTCCTAATTCCCATCTTGTTTATAAATCTTTGTTTTCATTTAAATGGGATTGTTTATAATTGGCTAATGATCACAGCCAATCTTTTTTAATGGTAAAAAAGGGAATTATGGTATGGGTATTGTTTTTCATTTATTGATACAAATTCAAGGTCAATTTTGTGATGTGTATATTTCTCCTCTTGATTAAGTATTGTGCTTATACTGATCTTTTAAAATGTAATGCATAATTGAATACAGACTATAGATTGTTACTTATAATAGAATGTATAGTTAGGTAAGTTAGGTTTTCTAGATATATAGAGATGTATTTGAGACAGATAGTCTTCAAACCTTTCAAAGAACTTCAGAAAATGGCATTTAACATGGTTTAGGGTTTTTCTTGACAATGAGAAATGTCTGCTCCGGGCAGCACCAATTATGTCTGAGAGGAAGATGGGCATCGAAGAAACTTGTTATGGAGTTTGCTTTCAACATGGCAAGATTAGCCATTTGGGCAAGAAACTGCTCTTGCCTGTACTGCTTGACTGTTGTTGTATAATCTGGACATGCAGGACCCACAGAAAAGTGACTGCTGAACTCAGTCTTATAGGGTTCCTGCTTCATGGAAGAGTCTACGAGACTTTCTGCAGGACACAGAAAAATGACTGGCAGACTGCCAATGCAGATGGACAGTTTGAAATTTCCTGCTTTGCTGAGAAGTGTTCCAGACACATTGTGGCCTATGGGCTGAAGATGGATGCCCCAACGTTACAGAGGAACTTCGGGTGACTGTCCAGGTAGTAAGATACCTCTGTCAATCCTAGTGTTTATATATTATCCTTCTGTGGTCTTTGATGGAGTTGAAGACAGATAGTTATAATTATAGTTTTCCTTAGTTATGATAAAAGATAAGCTACATATAGAACTTTGGACTCACAAGGATGGAATGGATGATATTTTCTTTAAATCTTGCTAAAATATTGTAACTATGTTCTTACTTGATAACTGTTCTGTTATATATAATTTGACGGTGTTAAAGTTAAGACCTTTCTTTTTGTTTAAACAGAAAAGAGGAGATGTTGGGGGAAGTCCTGTGCATTTGTCAATAAAGTACTGTTGAGCCTATAGGGAACCAAGATAGGAGGGACTAGGAGTCCAGGAGAACTCTGGGAAGGAGAAACACAGTGAGTCGAGATGTAACGCCATTGGGGTAGGAAGCCTGGAAACCTCTCCGGTAAGAGACATACTTAGATTAACAATTATGGGGTAATTACTTAAGTCAGAGCTAGCCAGTAAGAAACAAGCAAGGCCAACAGCTTCATAATTAATATAGCCTCCTATGTGTTTATTTGGGACTGATGCGGATCTGGAACCAGGTGGGCGGGAAGGCTCCTCTCAAGGAAAGCTTTTCTTAACAAACATCTAAACAGAAAGTGCGGGAATTTTGTATGTTTGTATGTATATCATGTAGGATTGTGTTAGAGAAGGGAAACTGTCAAAAACTCCAATAGGAGTGAGCACATGTATTAGGGATTCAAGCCCAAGTTATCCCTTTGAGTTAAAGATTTTAAATCAACCCTTAAGAGTTTTGAATGTGGGCATATGTAATTCTATTTAGGGTAACATGTGGGGAGAGATGAGCAATGACAGGCTGAACTTTGGGTAATATTTATGTCCCAAGGAAGGATGAAGAGGCATAGGTAAGAGCAGGAAAGCTCTGGGAGACACTGAAAAGATGAGGAGTCATTGGAAATAGTCCCTGTCCTTATGGGCACCTGATGCTGTGTGATGATGGGACTTTGGTTAATTCCCACCACTCTTCAACCTGTCTTCCACCAAAGTTCTCTACTGGACCACAGTTTTGAGGGTTGGTATCCAAGCCACCTAAGAAAGGATTATCATTTCCATGTGTGGGTGATCAAGAAGAGACCGGAAGACACAGTGCTAGGAGGGAAAAGCACTGGACTGACAAAACTGGTGGTTCCAGGAAGAAACACAGTGCATCATTTCCATGCATCGTTGGGGGGTATAAGCAACAGGGCAGTGCCCCTTTGTGACTCATTAGAGTACAGAAACTGAGTCCTGGGCACATGATGGTCAGTACATTTGTTACAGTAAGTTCAGAAGGATGTTGCTTTTCTTGGTGTTCAGAGTAGCATTCTTTGTATTCAGTCAAGGTGAACAAGTGTTAACCGTGGAGGATATGTGCAACATACCTTGCCGTGAGTAGGTGGGAACCCTGGTTCTTGCATTCAGTGACATTAGCCTTGAGCTTATGTCAATACTTTGGTACCTAAGATGACATTCTTATGTTTACAGAATTCCATACATCATAAATATGAGAAAGCTTTCAATGCATAGTACGGGCAGTTCCACACATAAATACTAGATGGCAGCCCAGCACTGCCTTTGGGTCCTGAGGAGTCTTGCCTGATTCCCTACCCAGCACCAATGGAAATTTTAGATGTTTTAAGAAGGGCTTCAGTGGGAAAATTTACAGGAATAAGTAAATGATGCTGACGACACATTTGTTAACTGCCTTTCCCCAAACTACTTTTTAAATTACAAATAAGACATGCAATAGGCAGAGGATGTAAATAGCTATTTTATAGGAGTAATGCATAAGGCAATAGCAATATTCAGTGTTTAACTTCTTGGGAAAAGAGAAATTAAAATTATCTAAGTATGATTTTATTACCTCTTAATCTGAAGAAAAATTTCCACGTGTTCTAACCTAGAGAAAAATTATAGTTGCGGTTAAAGATCTATGCACAAGTATCCTTCTCGATGCAATCCTTATGATAATCTAAAGACATTAATACTTAGGAGATGCTATTCCCTACAGTAGGATAATATACATTCTTAATTGATTCGACTTTATGTTTTAGTCAGCTGCTAGCACAGTTATATGCATTAGAGTCAGTTAATGTAAAAATGCAGACATATGATTCATAAAAACACACAGACTCATAAAAAACACAGAGGGGTAGGCAGCCTCTTTGGGGAGGGAGAGGGATGGGATTTGTGTGGATTTTAGTCATCAGGAGAAATGATGGAATGCAAGTTTCTACTATCAGGCTATCTCTTGGTTGTGATAAAGCAGAATCATGACCAAATGGATCACTATTATGGTCACCTAGGAATCTGCAGGAGCATCACAGGGTGGGAAACCTAGGTCCTTTCCTTAAGACATTTTCCTGGAGTCCCATGAGTGTGAGGGGGCCTCAGTGTGATACCCAAGGATGCTGTCAGTACACAGGTTTCTGTGACAACTGAGAGGAAAGTAATTCAGTAAAACAGGAAGAATCTTCCCTCTTGTGAGTGATACAGAAATATCTCTACCCATTTTGCTCTCTTGACAAATACATTAATCTGCTTTAAATTTCTTTGTTAGAAATTCTTATGCAACATATACTATCTTTTAGGAAAACAAGGAAATTGTAGATGCCTGAGCTTTTCACTTCAAGTAAAGACATGAATGAATGAGACTAAGGAAAAACTGATAGCATTGTTTGAAGCATTCACTTACAAAGTTATGAACCAAATACTTTATTTATTTACTGACCTGATTAAGCCAGTTTCACAATGCTCTCTAGCAGATAAAATAAAGTAAGTCTTTTCAACATGGCTTGGCACTTCAGTAACTGTAATGAATAAGGTTATATAGAAGCCAATCTTGTAATTCAGTGCCAAATAAAAAGTTTAACAGTCTTTAATACAAGTGAGCATATTTTTAAATAATGCTTAGTGGAGTTCCTTATTAACAACATTGCAATCTGGATACGACCAGAGTCCTGGTAGTTTGGTTTTACCTATCAGTCAAAGAGCTTGAACACTGATGGAGGAGTAATTTCTGCAGTGGCTCTGTGATTTTAGTATTTTTAAATTCTTAAAATATTTTACTCTTTCAAGTTAAAATTTTCTTATAGATATATATGTCAAGCATATTCCTTCACCCCTTTGTCTTCCCTGTTAGCAATTTGCATTTTATTTTTAACATGAACAATAAAAAGTTACATCAAAGTACTAGCTAATAGCATTTTTTTCCTAGATCCTGAACTTTGACAATCAGAGTTCTTAAGCTCTTTCTTAAAATTTTATCTTGACTAGGAAAACATGTTTTTCTGTGTTCTCTGAGATATTTAGGCATATACAATTTCCAGGCTCTCTCAGATGTGAGGTTAGAAACACAGGAGACAAGGTCCTGCTGTTGTGTGAAATGATAGTGCTGTTGACCTATTAGAATAATTTCCATGGAGAGTCATATATGTGATGGGTTAGAAACAGTGGCAACTGTCCCCCTGAGTGCTCTTAATTCATATAAGTGTTGGAATGTTTGAGTGGGCTTTCCAGGACAGGATAGAACCTTCTCAAATGAGACTGATGAAACAGTAGATTTTAATTATAATGGAACACAAAAGAAGCACTTAATATCATCTATTAATTTAAAAATGTGTATACTTGACCCAAATGTTTAATCTGCCTTTTATCTGTACAGACAATATCATGAGAATAAGAAGGAAGAATATGAATTTTAGCAACCACAATCTTGGGATTCTCTGGAACACTGAGAAAGGTATTTTGTTTTGGGGTAAATTTGAAAGCATTGTAATAAACATCTGCATGTTTGGCAGACGGTCATGGAATGTCTTTTATTTGAGTTTCCTTGCACATGGCATCTATGTGTGCAGGAATTTTTCAGTGTGAATGTTCTGGATCATTTTCATTTAGGTCAAAACATAGATAATAACTTGCGTTTGGCTTCCTGATGTCTCAGTAACTTCAGAGTCGGAAAACCCACAGGGAACTCCTGCTCTGGCTTTTATTATAAAGTTAAGAAGACCAACTACTCCTAAAGTTAGGAATGGCTCAAGGTCTATGGTAGAGTTGCAGCAGAGACTCGAGTGTCTTACTTGACTGATGTGCAATTTTTCTACTACATCACTCTTTGCAGGTGTAGCCTCTTTTTAGCAATGTGCTGGGGGCTTGCCTTTGGGTATTGGCTCACTGTTGACACCTATGATACCTTTCCAGAGCCCAGGAAAGTACCCCCAGCCCTTTCTCTTGCATATCTGCTTCCAATGGGTGATGGTGGAGTTGTCTTACCCTCCTCTAATGAGTAACTCCACTAGTTACTCATTAAAAACAAATAAACTCATTCCAGATTTTAGAGGTTTTTTTCCTGATGTTTTTCAGATTTTTTTGCTTTAAATCATCATTTATGATAATGCTGGCTTTATATTTGTCATACCTGTATTCCTAGTTACTTCAGAGATTTTTATCGTGTAGTCTAGGCTGGCCTCAAACTCATCAAATAGCTGAGAATGAATTTAAATTTATGATTCTCTTGCCTCCATCTTTCAACAGCTGGAATTAAAGACATGAGCTGTAACATCAGATTTATGCAGCACAGGGGATCAAACCCAGGGATTTTCACATGCTGGGCGAACATTCTACCCACTGAGCTACATCTCCAGGCCTGGTATTCACTCTTCTTTACAGCTTTAGTGCAATTTAGCGAAACATTCCATTCTTTGATTTTCTTGAAAGATATTTCTTTCTTGCAAGACTACTTAAGTCTGGCTGATTGTTATAATTTCTTTATATTGTCTATATCTTCTTGATTTAATATCAGCAGGTCATTTTTGTCTCTAGGAATTTATTAATTTCTTCCATATTTTTCAGCAATTTGGAATGTAAATATCCAAGGTATTCCTTAACGATCATTTGGAGTTCATTGAAATCTACAGTAGCTTCCCTCTTTCATCTCTAATTTGTTAATTTGGATCCTGTCTTCTGATTAATTTGACTAGGAAGTTGTAAATATTGTTTTATTATTTTTTTAAAGAACAATTTGTTTGCTTCTGAGAATTGTTCTGTAGCCTTTATTTCATTCATTTTTTTCCCTATCATTATTATTCTTGTTCCATACAGTTTTGTGGTTTGGGTTGGTCTTCTTTTTCCATGAGCTTGAAGTATGTCATTAGATTATTCATTCAAGATCTTTCTGGTGTTTTAAGTGTAAGCACTCATAACTATTAATCTTCCTTTTAGAACCACCCAAGTTGTATCTCAAAAGGATTGGTAAGTTATGCTTTCATTTCCACTTGTGTCTAAGAGCCTTTTAATTTCCTCCTTAATTTCTTCAATGACTGAATGGCCATTCTAAAGTATACTGTTCAATTATCATGCATTTGTATAGTCTGTACTATATCTATCTATCTATCTATCTATCTATTTATCTATCTTTGCTGCCAGCTTCTAGAGAACTATGACAGTATGATCTGATAAGATAGAAGAAGCTATTTTTAAGTTTGGCATTTAGTAATTCTTGATTTCTGGCCTAGAACACAGTCTGTTTTAGAGTAGGTTCCATGAAAGGCTAAGAAAAATGTGCCTTTTACTTCTTTCAGATGGAATCTCCTATTGGTGTATTTTAAGTCCATTTGTTCTGTACTGTAGTTTAACTCTGTTTCCTTTTTTTAAGTTTTAGTTTGGATGACTTGTGTAGAAATGGGTGTGAGGTATTAAAATAATCTATTATTATTGTTTTGAAACTTATCTGTTCTTTGGTGTTCACTAGTGGTTTTCTTTATGAAATTTGGATCTCTATTGTTTTCTGTATGTATATTTAAACTTGTTATATATTCTTGATATATCATCATCCACTTATTAATCTCTTCTAATTTGAATTCAAAGTCTACTTTATCATAGAGCAAAAAGCAATGCCTGCTTTTATTTATTTTATTTTTTTGCCTTCCCTTTAATTGACAGATTGCATTTCATCCCTTGGTTCTCAATCTGTGAATGTCATTACTAGTGAAGTTTGTTTCTTGGAGACAGGAGATGGTTGGATCTAGTTTTTAATTCAGTCAGCAAGTCTGTGAGGCTTTATTAGTGTGTTGGTGACATTTGCAGCTGAACTTCCTATTGAGATGTTTTATATTCCTGTAGTCTTGTTGTTCACTGTTTTCTGATTGGTTGGATTATCACCTGCTCATCACTTTCTCCCCTATTATTTTAAGGAGTCTGCTGCTTAACCCTGCTAAGAGTAACAGATTCCTTCTTAGAGTTCCTTTGATTATTTCTGTTATGATCTTTATTCTTTCTTATGCTCTCATGATTAAGACTTTCTACCTCTTCTGTGTAAAATAGTCCTTAAATTCCACAGTACTAGCTTGAGGAGTCATGTATTGTCTTAATTTGTGCTTGTCTTGAAATGTCCTAATTTCTCCATCAGTTCAAAAATATAGCCTTCCTGGATAGACAAACTTATCTTGATTGGCAATTATTTACTTTAGAGTTTGAAATATTTCACAGTTTCTTGGTTTTGAGGGTTGGTGAGAGATCTTTTGTTTCTGCATTTATAGGTGGGTTTGTATTTTTCCTTATAGATTTTAGTATTGTTTCTTTCTTTTGTATATTTTGACTTCTTGATTATAATATATCACAGAGAAGTTCTTTTCTGTTCCTGTGTATTTGGGCTTCTAAATTCCTTTGGTATTTGGATGTTTGTTTCTCTGGATCTGGAGGAATATCATTCTTTAATTCTTTCATGTTTATCTTAGTGTTTTATACCCTGTGAATCCTTAGGACTGGTTTTTCATCCTGGAGTGTTTTGACATTGTGGTCATGCTTGTTTATTTTTATTTTATTTATTGATGTTTGGGTGCAGTATTTCATTAACCCTGCCTTCTATTCTTTCTTCTACTTGTTTGAGTCTGTTGGTGATACTTTCCATTGTATTTTTATTTAATTCACTGGTATTTTTTAAACATTTATTTATTTTGGGGACACACACACGTGGTGAAAAACATGTGGAGGTCAGAGGACAGCATATGAGTGTTTTTTTTCCTTCTTCCACATTGGAATCAGTTCTTTCCTTTTTCCATGTGGGTACTGAGGATTGAACTCAGGTTGTCAGGCTTGGTGGCAAGCCCCTTTATCATCTGGACCACCCCATCAGCCCAACTCATTGTGTCTTTAATATTTAATTTTTAATTCTCAAAAATTTCGATTTCCTTGTTGAATTTTCTTCAATGTTGCTGGCTTATCTATCCACACTGCTGATTTCCTCATCCAATGTGTTACTTTTCCCTCTGGGTTGCTGATTGTATCCTTTTTTCTATTGCTGTGGTAAATGCCCTGTAAAAGGAAACTTAAGGAAAAGGATCTTTTCTTGAGATAGGGTTTCTCTTTAGCTATGGAGCCTGTCCTGAAATTTTCTCTGTAGACCAGGCTGGCTATGAACTCACAGAGATCTGCTTGTCTCTGCCTCCCATGTGCTGGGATTCAAGGCTTGTACTGTTGCTTCTGGTTCAAAGGTACAGTCCCCGATTTGGAGAGTGGGGCAGGAGCAGGAATTTGACAAAGTTGGTGGAACTGTACTCAGTCACAGAGTGTGATGGATATACTGCTGTTTGCTTTTTCCTTTTTATTCCATTTATAACTCCACCCATAGATTGGTGCCACCCATAGTTCAGGTGTGTCTCTTACATCATCTAATCTAGATAATCCCTCACAGACTCCTGGAGTCTTTTCTTTTAGGGGACTCTAAGTCTCATTAAATTGGCAATCCATATTAGCTATTATGTTGACTTTCCTCTCCAGATCCCAGGTTGAATTGATCTTCTTGCTTGTATCTTCTCTCAGGTCACTGGTCATTTTTGCTTGCAATCTTTTGAATCATCATCTAGAATCTTACTATTTCACTGTCTTTGGACTTGGTGGTTGAGGAGTTGTGATCTTTGAGAGCAGTCCTGCTGCCTTGCTTTTTCAAATTTCTTGTATTTCCTTGTTGCAATTTGTGCCCCTGTTGATTTGGATCTCTGTTCTGGTTACCTTTTCTAGAATTGAAACGCTTCTTCTTGGAGTCTCAACCTCCAGTTCTACTCATATAGGAAACAATCTGCCTTTGGAAGCAGCATCTGTTTTCTCTTTTTCCCAGGAGGGAGTTTCCCAGAAAAATCTGTATTCAACTCACTTCTGTGTCTGCCTGGCCCATCTTTGTCTCTGTCTTGCCAGGTGTCCTTTCTTAGTCTGTGTGTGTTTCCAAAGCTCTTCCTCATTTTCTCTCTTTGGAGTATATTGTGTCTGTTCTGAGCTAGCTCCCACAGAGACAGCTTTGAATCCACATTGTTACCCAGAAGTCTCTCTTATTATATTGAAATTAATGTCATTGATATGTGCAATCAAGCAGCAAGAGGGATCAGAGGCAGCTGGCAAATGTTCCTTGATGTTTTTGTACTGTTTTGTGCACTGGATTTGAACTTTTTAGAATATTGCTTTTGTTGGGTGGTAGCAGGCAGATCTCTATGAGTTCAAGGCAAGGTTAGTCTACAGAGAGAGTTCCAGAACAGCCAGGACTACACACAGAGAAACCCCATCTCAAGAAAGGAAGGAAGGAAGGAAAGAAGGAAGGAAGAAAGAAAGAACACTACTTTTTCCACAAGATACCCACTTTTGTTAATGGAACATCTCTAGAGGCATCTCTGAAGAAGGCCATTAAGTAGGGCTTCCCAGTCTTCATTTGCAAACCACTCTTCCTGGTCATGAGAGGGAATGTAGGAGGGGGAACTGCAGGGGGGAATGTGCAGTGGGGGATGTGTATGAGGGGGAATGTTCAGGAGGGGGAATGTATTCTTGTAAGTCGAGAGGTTGAGCTGTTTAGTGACTAGCCTAGAGTCCCGCCCTGACCTAGCATGCCTAGGTTTTCTTTTTACTTTTTGGTGTTTTGAGACAGGGTTTCTCTGTATTGCTTTGGAGCCTGTTCTGGAACTTGCTCTGTAGGTCAGGCTGGCCTCGAATTCACAGAGATCTGCCTGCCTCTGCCTCCCGAGTGCTGGAATTGAAGGTATGCAACACCAACGCCAGGCAACATGCCTGGATTTTCTATACTATCAATATTTTCCCTCTCAAACAATTTCTGAGCATATTATATTCCACTCCACACCAAGTCTGGATTTGTCTTAAAGTATTGCTTTTCCATCTCAAATACTAAAATAAACAGATATCCCATACTTCCTTCTAGGGCTCTTTATGCTCCTAGTGGTGATGATATTCATGGAGACACCATAGCATATTCACAGGACAGAAACAGAGCAGATATCCTTATCCTTGAGGTTTGGGATATCCTTATGTAGCTATAAGGATGACTGCTGACACAGGGAGATAAGTACAAAGGTAGGAGGTGAGGAGGGAAATGGTTCTTGTAACCAGTGCAGAAGTAAAGAGACAGCAAAACCCATCAGTAAAAACACAGAAGCCAGCTCAAGATCTGTGCTTATCGCCAAGACAGACAGAAACATTAGTGCCATCTTTTCCAATTGTTGCATTCTTTCTAGCTTCAGGAAGCCTCATGAGGTCCCTGGGCATGTGAAGAGGAGTGTGTTTGCTTGTGCATGTGCCTTTAAAAGCAGATTTAGAAATCCATTTGCCTATCCAAGACTTAAGAAGTGGAGAAGGAAGGACTGTGTCATTTTTAAAGACCATTCTTTCCATAGTAAGGGGCCTTGGCTTCCCAGATCTGCTTAGAGAAAGCTCAATTCATCCTCCTTGATTTGGCAACTGGTGATTTATATACATGTCTGCATGATTCATTTGCCACAGCAACCCTACCAGGTCAAAATTGACTCTTAACATTTGCTAGGTGATCAAACAAAATTTGCCCCTAGTCCACCAGTGTCAGAAATCAGAGCTACTGGGTACTCCCATCATGCCTTGTTACTTCTCCAGCAAGTTTAGAGGGCATTTCAACTAGACTCCACACTTTCTGTTTAGGCCTCCTAGCTCCTAGAGACCACAACAGATTTAACGAGAGTATATGAAGATGGATATGATATGTTTCCTGCTTGCTCCCAGGCCAGAATCCTTCCCCTTGCATGACACTCACAGCAGCATGCAAGATTAGTAAGTATTCAGTTAAATTCTTGGGGCAATTCCTTGTGGATAGCCCAGAGTTAAACATTTCTTATTTAATGTTGGTGGATGAGAACGAGGCAACGATGTCTGCACTAGAAACACAACAGAAGTAATAAAAAGAATTGGCACCTGAACAGAAAAGATGAACTGGAGTTCCTGCAGGTCTTTTGTCTCAGTCATTTGATAGAAAGAAAGAAATCACTCGATAAATCAGTCCAAGTTGGTCTTATTCTGCCATTCACATAACATGGAATTACTTGCTTAGACTGATAAATGGATGTCTTTGCTGGAGTCCTGTCACTAGGTCTTACATAACTTACAGTGCAATTATTACTCATGTCCTAGGAAGGACTTATTTATTTTAGCTTCTATCATCTTTCCAGTCCTGAAACATGTCTTTTATGCAGTTGCTTCTGAAACCTGGCTAGAACAGAGGGTTTTTTTCATGACTTTAACTAGAATATAATTTGGAAGGTGAGTGATATGAGGAAACACACTGAGTTTTTACTCATTTTATTGCCAGAGCTAAAAGAAAATAGCAACTGCATGTTATAAAATTAAGGCTAAACTGAAGATATAGTTGAAACTCCAGAAGTGCCAAGGCCAATAGATATAAAAATACAAGTTTTAGACATGTTAGTACACAATAGGTTTACTAGATTTGTTTTAGTAGTTAAAATTCAAAGAGAACAGGTACAAAAGTGTCAATGTCCAGACATATGTGTGTATGGATAAAATACATATATGCATACACAGACATATATACAAGCTTATGTTTAAAAGTCAGATTCTATTTTTCTGAACTTCTTGTTTTTGAGATAGGATCTTATGTAGCCCAAAATGACCTCCTAACCTCCCCATAGTTGAGGCTGGCCTTCAACTCTTGATCATCCTGCCCTCCCCACTGAAGCCCTGGGATTATAGGCATGTGCCACCATGCCCAGTTCAAATTCTATTTTTAAAAACCTTTTGAAAGGGTAAAACATGGCATATTCAGTTTTACTCTGTATAGCCTGTAATCTAAATTAATGTCCCTGGGGAAAAGATCTGAATTTTGGCAGTTGTATATAACAAGGTAATTGGGCATAACTCCAAGTCAATTTTAGGATCTTCAAAGGTTTTGGTGAAAGTTGAAAATTAGTATATGTTAATTGTTTTATATTCTAATATGTTAATTATAGATATGTTGCTTTACTTCTTCTTAGCTTATGCATATCTTTATATTTTAGGTTAGCAGAAACTTCTTATTGAGTAATCACTGCATTTTTGAAAAATATTTGGCCTGGAATTTTCCAAGATTTAATTCTCAGAGTGAAAATTAGATTCTTCAAATGAATAGTGAACTATCAATACCCATTTATCTTGCAACTCTTAACAGACAAATTCATATCAGATTGATGCTAGAAGGAGTTTTGATGCCTTCACATATAAAATGTGTTTTATATCTTAGCTAAATAACAAAACAACATATTTTTAGAAGAATCTAGATTTCCTTTCATCGTCTCCTGCTTAGAATTGTATTAAAGTTCAGAAAGTCTTACTAATGGTATTTCCCCCATATTTGCAACAAGAGAGAGGAAAACTTCTTGGTTTACAATAAAAATAGAGGATCATCTCCCACCCTTTGCCCCAGCTCTGTGCCCCACCTACAGATCACAACTGTTCCTCTCATCTGTTTTCTCATCTTTCCTTTTAAAACTTACTTTATTAAAAAGTTTTTTTTAATTTGACAAGCTTGTTGGGTTTATAATAACATAAACAGCAGAGTGGAAACTGATGCTGTTTCTCTCCATAACCCATGCTGATTCACACCACAAACCACATTCTGCAAATTCCTACAAGGAAACATTCTTGTGACTTCTGTTACTCTTTATTTTCTTTCTGTCTTATTTCTGTGAAATGGACTACGACAGAAACAATAGTTGAAAAAGACAACTGGACACAAACCAAGATGCATATGTTGACTTTGTTTTGTCCATTGTATTAATTAATTTTCTGGTTGTTGCAACAAAATACTATGAAAAGCAACTTAAGGGAGCACAAATTTATGTTGACTTGTAGTTCAAGGGTACAGTCTGCCATGGCGGGGAAGGCTTGATGGCAGGGGCTTGAGGTGGCTCATCACATTGAATCTACAGTCATGGACCATGAACATGCAGGGGGAAGGAGCATGGCTCAGGTATGGCAGCATCAATATGTAAATTATTATCCTCATTCCATCTAAGCTGAGATTTAATTTTCATTAAATGTGGATGTTTTAGTTACATTTTCAAATTTTCCTTGTTTTTCTATTTTGGAGTGGAAAACTATGACCTTAAGGCTCCTGAAAGGGCTGTGCCTACGTCTCTGGGGTTGAAAATTTAATAGTGATGCATTGTATCACATATGTTTATGTCAGCTATTTGCATAATTCTGAGTTATTTGATGAAGAAAGCATACAGCTGGAAGAGGCCATAGCTATCTGTAGACATGACCTTGGGAGGTCAGGGAAGCTTTTCAGAAAAGAAGCACCTTCTTCCTGTTTATTTGAAGAAAGGTCTTGCTGTGTAGCCAAGTTGACCTTACAGTCATCACAGAATCCATATAGACTGACTTGGAGCTGACTGTCCTCCTACCTTCGTCACCAAACACTGGGATCACAGGCAAGTGTTTATGAAATGTTGCGAAGTTATTTTATCCGCTCTCTATACATCTTTAGTATATAATAGCTCTGGGATGCACAGTACACAAGCAAGTGCTTTAACGAAGTCACATTTGTTATTAACACTACTCAGGCTTGAATAAAAACATTTTTCTAAACAGTGAAAAGTCTCCTGAGAGAGAGGCTAATTTTATCATTTAGGAAAAATATTTCTGAAACTATGTTTGATGGAAATCCAGCCACACACAAAGAAACAAAACTAAGATTTAAATATATTTCTTGCAAATATACAGAAAGTTTTTAAATTTTATAAAATCCGGAGACACATTCAATTAAAACACCTGCAGCTACCTTACATGACACACACATCTGCACATGATACTTACCATTATGTCCTTATTTTATATACTTGAAAGCTTTTCATGGGTGTGGATCATAAGCATACTTTATATAAATCATTCTTTAGCACACACCAGAAACACAACACCACACACACACACACACACACACACACACACACACACACACACAAATGAAAAAAATAATTCTTTAGTATTGCCTCTAGGACCACTTTTGAATTAGCCTATTTTTTGCTAGCATGTTTAAAATATTTTGACATATAATAATTGTACATTAGTTGGAGTCCACACATGTAATGTGTAATGATAATTAATACACATATGCAATGTGTAATGATCAAGGTAATTAGCGTTTACATGTCCTTGAACTCAACACATTTTGACCCACTCTGTTTCTGACCTGGGCCAGTTCCTTCCTCCTTAGCCAACCCAGGAAGTCATCTGCTTCCGGGAGGTCAGCATATTGATGCTGAACGTAGTGTGTATACATGATTGACATAGTTCATTATTGCCCAAAACTCCTGGACTCAAGTGATCCTGCTGTCTCAGCTTTCCGAGTAGCTGGGACTTTAGATGCCACCATGCCCAGCACACAACACATTTTTAAAAAAAATACTGGTAGCTTTTGAGCTCTTCTAGTTTTTTGTAAAGTGAATTGCTATTAACTATAATCACACTGTTATGCAGTAGGACATTTAGTTATTCCTTCTATCTGACTGTTTTTGTTACCTGTTAGCCAACTTAAAAAACATTTCTCTGTTAGCTATTAAAGGAACCAGGAATACCTTTAGGGGCAAACTCTTATGTAAATCACATTCAAAATATCCTTCCCTTTTACTTAATCTAAAACTTCAAATAGAATAAAACTGGACATGCCCAGAAGTGTTCCTTTCTACCTTCCCACCTGCCATATTCAGGACACAAACTGTACATTCCCAGAAGCATTTTTGCCTATCAGTTTAGCCTCTGAATGTTCTGTGACCTTGAGCTAACCCCCAGTACCTTTCCTTCTTAAATGTGACATTATATTGAGCATTTTGGGGATGTATATCTTATGCTGGGCCTATTAGGAGCATGCTTCTGCCAACAGCACTTTTTTTTTTTAAACTGCAACCTTCAGTTTATGTATTTTCTACATTTCCTTTGTTCATTCACTCTCTATAGTCAGCTTTGCTGTTCCACTCCTTAGCTCTTAATGACAATACTACAATGAACACGGGAATATGAGCAACTCTGTCATTTCACTGGTAGGGCTTACGATGAATCCATTTTTAGTTTTTAAGGCTCTGCTCCACTGTTTTACGAATGACCATGTGAGTTTACATTCCTACCAGCAGTACCTAAGAATCCCCCTGTCTCAGTTGTGTTTGCTTTTTTGTGGTTGTAGCCATTCTGCCTGAAGTGTCATGGTCCTTACTGTACTTTTGCTTTCCATCTCCTTTATGACAGGGTGTCATTAAACACAGTGTTGCTCTGAAGATCACTGACCATATTTGCTTTCATTCAGCTTCTTTCGATGGTCCTAGGACTTAGGAAATGATGTTCTAAAATAGTCTGTGGTAAGGTTTTTAGGCATGCTCCTTAGGTAGGACTTCGCATAAACATAGATAATAAGTAATGCTGAGGTAATTCCCTGGGTGTTCATCCTTAACTTTCAGCAAGACAAGAATATGGACTTTGAAGACCATCAGTTCTGGGTCCCAGTCTTGACTTTAAATATTAAACAGAGGGCCCTGAAAAGTATCTTGATCTTACTGAAGCTTAGCCTACTTTCCTACATGAGGAAGGGAATTAATATCTATTTTCCGTATTGTTTAAAAAACTAGAACTGCTGCAACCCAGTGCACATTCAGTCTAGGGTTAGCTGTTACTGTTTGTGGTGTATTCCTGCCTGGGCAACAGAATGATAACTTATTCACATTTTACCAAGTTTAATTCAGTAGCATATTACTTCCAGTAATCTTCAACTTGTGACTTCATAAAGACTAAAATCTAACAGATTAGCATAAACCATGCAGTTTTGAAAACTGACTTATACATCTCTCTTGATGCATATAGAAACATACACAAACTTTGAAGGGTGTTAGGGGTCACTGATGGGTAGTTTCAGCATGTTGACTCTGAGTTCCTTCACGTTGACCTGGATGGGTTGAGCAGTGAGACAACAATCATAATGGCTGGATGTCCCATCTGATTCTGCTTCAAGTGTCCCTTTATACTGATGCCTGTGGCTCAGTAGCATTTTCTTCCCCCACTGTAGTGACTCTACATGAAGCTCTGACAATCTTTAATGCATAGGCCATTTTCTTTGATGGTTGTCCTGTACTTAAGCAGAGAATTTTCTGTCTGTGTTGACCAAATAAAAGGTCTTGGACTCATTAAACACATTAGCTTTTATCAATGCAAGTGCTCCTACCCTTACCCAGTAGTGTACATATTCTTCTGACTCTTACAAGGTCCTCCATCAGCTTCATAAACCAAATACAGTTACTTTCTGTTACCTGTTACTACAGGAGTTTGGGTGCTTATATTTTCTTTCTATTAGGTTTCTCATTCCCAATCTTAGATGTTCTAATTGACAGATAGGTCCATACCCAGCTTGCCTGTTTAGTCACTTGGTTGGGGATAAAGGCTGGGAAGGTAGTTTGACTGTTAAGAACACTAGTGTCTCTTGGTCAGACTTCAGGATTGGTTTCCAACACTCAGATGGTGGCTCACAACCATCTGTAACTCCAGTTCCAGGGAACTCCATGCCCTATTCTGATCTCTATTGGCACCAGGCACACACACGGTGGACATACATACATGTAAGCCAAACATTCAACATATAAAGAAATAAACCTGAAAAGTTTTTGTAAGATCAGTTGGGTCATCCTTCTCTAGCGGTTCTCTTTGATTGGTATCATATTCTTTTTTTTCCCAGCTTGCAATTTTCTTTTTTTAGTGTATATATATATTTTTTAATTTAAATTTAAATTAGAAACAAGGTTGCTTCACATGTAAATCCCAGATCCCTCTCCTTTTCTCTCCCCTCCTCCCACACCCTCCCACCAGACCTCCTCAATACACCCTCCTTTCCCCAGGGAGGGTGAGGCCCTCCATGGGGGTGTCCATAGTCTGTCATTTCATCCAGGGCAGGGCCTAGGCCCTCCCCCAAGAGTCCAGGGTAAGAATGCATCTCTCATTGTGGGATGGGCACCCAAAGTCCATTTGCATGCCAGGGATAAATACTGATCTACTACCCAAGGCCCCATAGATTACCTAGGCCTCCTCACTGACACGCACATTCAGGGGGTCTTGATCAGTCCCATGCTGGATTCCCAGCTATCAGTCTGGGACTCAACAGCTACCCCTTGTCAGGTCAGCTGTTTCTGAGGGTTAAACCAGCCCAGTCTTAACCCTTTGCTCATCAGTCCTCCCTCTCTGTCACTGGGTTCCTTGAGTTCAGTTCAGTGTTTAGCTGTGGGAGTCTGTCTCTGCTTCCATCAGTCATTGATTGAAGGTTCTGTTTCCCAGACTCTGGCTGTGGGATTGTAGGCTGGCACTCCCCTGATCTATGTCTAAAATCCATATATGAGAGAGTGCATACCATGTTTGTCTTTTTGTGACTGGGTTACCTCACTCAGGATGGTTTCTTCTAGTGCTATGCATTTGCCTGCAAATTTCAGTATTCCATTGTTTTTTCTGCTGAATAGTACTCCATTGTGTAAATTTACCATATTTTCTCTATCAACTCTATAGTTGAGGAACATCTAGGTTGCTTCCAGGTTCTGGCTATTATAAATAATGCTGCTATGAACATAGTGGAACAGATGTACTTGTATGAATGTGCATCTTTTGGATATATGCCTAAGAGTGGAATTGCTGGGTCTTGTGGTAGATTGATTCCCATTTTTTCTGAGGAATCGCCATACTGATTTCCAAAGTGGCTGGAAGAGTTTGCACTACCAGCATGGAGGAATGTTCCTCTTTCTCCACATCCTCTCCAGCATAAACTGGTGTTGGTGTTTTTGATTTTAACCATTCTGAAAGGAGTGAGATGGTATCTCAGAGTTGTTTTGATTTGCATTTCCCTAATGGCTAGGGATGTTGAGCACTTTCTCAAGTGTCTCTCAGCCATTTTAGACTCCTCTATTGAGAATTCTCTGTTTAGTTCTGTAGTCCACTTTTTAATTGGATCTTTTGGTGTTTAGGAGACTGCTTCTTGAGTTCTTTGTAAATTTTGGAGATCAGCCCTCTGTCAGATGTAGAGTTAGTGAATATCTTTTCCCATTCTGTGGACTGCCTTTTTGTCTTGTTGACTGTGTCCTTTGTCTTACAGAAGCTTCTCAGTTTCAGGAGGTCCCATTTATTAATTGTTGACCTCACTGTCTGTGCTACTGGTGTTATGTTCAGGAAGCTGTCTCCTGTACCAATTCGTTCAAGGGTACCACCCACTTTCTCTTCTAAGAGGTTCAGTGTGGCTGGATTTATGTTGAGGCCTTTGATCCATTTGGACTTAAGTTTTGTGCATGGAAATAGACATGGATCTATCCTCATTCTTCTACATGCCAGAATCCAGTTATACCAGCACCATTTGTTGAAGATGCTTTCTTTTTTCCATTGTATATTTTTAGCTTCTTTGTCGAAGATCAAATGTTCATACATGTATGTGGTACCATATTCTTTAAGTCAATGAATCCATAAGTATCACGGGTCTGAACATTATCCATTTACTACGATCTCAATCACTTCCAATAATGAAGGAGTATTGAATAATGACAGTATTAAATAAGTGGTGCTTAGGTAGCCTAGGGTCACATTTTTATTTTAACTTCTTGGCCCGCTTCATATATTGTCTATGAACCTCAGTCTTCTCATTTATAAAATGGAGATAGTTTTCCATTGCTGATTCTATGTGACCATTAAGTAGAAGGACAATTGTGAAGTCCTTGGCATCCTCAATAAGTGACCACAGTAATAAGTGTGTCATTGTCTTGCATTCATTGCACAAGTTTGGCATTGAGACCTCATCTCTGAAAGTAATTTTCTACCTTTAGACTGTTGAACTTTCTGGAGTCTCCTTGAGGACATCTTGTGGCTAGTATGTAGAAAGAATTACCTCTGGTAGAATGGCTTTGGAGAAGCCACAGTACATGTATTATTGAAACAGTAAAATACTACTAAATCTTAATGATTCACTTCATTCTACTGCTTGAAATTAATATTAGCTTGTAGTGAAGCAGATCCTTAATTAATATTAGCTTGTAGTGAAGCAGACCCTTATAAAATACTGGTTTGAATCTCTTATCTAGGTCCTTGGAATACTGGTATTTGCCGGTTGAATTACATACATGGTCTTCAGATTCCCTGACTGTGTTAACTGCTCTGATTTAATGGAGCCTTCATCTCCACCACAGCTCACTGCCAATATGCGTGTCTCCCTCAAAAATCCATTGGTACTGGAGTTCCCCGTGATGGTGAAGGTATTCACTCATGGAATCTTTAAAAGTTAACAGGCATAGGTGTACATTTATGTATTTTTAGAATTTCTCCTTATAAATATGAAAGAACCATATTGGTGACTGGGGGAACGTCCATTGGATAAAACAGCTTCTTGTAAGAATAAGCATTACATTATAATTCCTGCTAGGTATTATTCAAAGAATTGTTTATTCTATCAAGTATTTATAGCATACACCTTTCACCATCTCAAAGCAGCAAGACCTTAGCAATAATGTAGAGTTTATAGTACCAGGAGCTTCATTTTTTTAGAAATAATTTTTCTGATATATAATTGCTGGTATAAATGTTGGCACTTCCTTAACTGAAGTTGTGATAACGAGCGTTGCCATAATGAAAACAAATGAGATTAATGGTCTTTTCCAGGTTTTTATCTGGCAGTGGCTGCAAGATTGAAATTCCTTTTGCTATGCCTCAGACAGGGTTATATTTTCCTCCCAGTCTAAAGGAGTCTTGCAGAATGTATCTGTTTGGCCTTTTCAAGAACACACAAATGTCTCAGGAATGCTAACAGAAAGTACTTACAAATTTAATGAACAAAAAGGCACAGTGTTGTATAATACAAATAATACACGAGAGAAAAATAACTCCTCCTTTAGGTATCATATACCTCATGCCCATGATAATTCTGAGTTTTACCATCAAAGCATAAAGTTATTTCAGATAAATTTCTCTCTAGATTTCTTTTTGTACATTTCAGATGATGCTGTTTGAAGATGCCATCATGTAAGGCATTTACACTTTGTGTATTAGACTGTCTCTTATTTGTAGTGCTGTTGTGTGTAATTCATGTGCTAAATATTAACCTTTAACTATGTAGTACAAATTTCTTCCTGAGACATTTGGTTACCCACAACTTTAATCAAACAATGGAGAGATCCTGGTGAATGACATGGTCTCCCATGCAGTGGGATGATCCAGCCACTGGATTTCTTGCAAGGGCACATCGAGAGTTTCCTCATGTTTTCATTATTATATTCAGGGACAATGTTGCCGAGTAAATATTTGTACTAATATGTTGCTATTTTAGGATTTCCTGGGGTGTACACAGTCTCATAAGGTAAATAATTAAAGGATCTGCTTTGCCTGGGAGCACAAAGCAGTGCTTGATATAGGTCTGATGATTTCACTCGTCCCTTTGATAATCCATAACTGTCTACTGTAATTATTTCCATCATCCAGCCAGGCAAAGATAAAAGATGGAACACGTTTCTTGTGCCTCCTCCTAGGGAAACTCCATTATCCTTGAAAGGCCGTGTGACTGGATAAAATTCAATCTGTGTGGACAGAGACAGTCCTCAAGGACAAGCTGAGTGTGAGCTGAAAATGAAGTTGTTACCAGAGAGCAAACTGCAGTCCTTGCTTCTTATTAATATTTGAATGAGGAACTAAAAGCAACTGTGTGAACTCTAAGCACCTATGACAGTTGAAGCTGGCTGAAAATTAGGAGTCTGGGATGAATGGGATGAAACCACCCCAGTTACCTTCTGCCTCCTGCAATGGTGGGTCTGCAGTGGGGGCAGGGTCAGCTAGCTCTCTGCTACTCAGGTAGAAGCTTTAGAAAACCTTCAGAAGACATGCAGCACCCCATCCCCAAAATCTTCTGTGTTCTCTTGAATTCATTAAAATGCAACAGTTTCTAACAAGTCTTGCAAGGCTAGAGAATAACCATGCTTTTTCCCACTATGCAATATTGATATTACTGCTCTCTGTATGTATAGAAACTTGGTCCCAGTCAATCATTCATGAATATCTTTTTGCTTACTCTATAGGGAAAGAAAGACAATGATAAACACAGTCTCTGATATTATAGTTCTTTGAATAATTCTTTCAAAATTCTAATGGAAGAGTTATCAGCTACTGGATTGACTTACCTAAACCCACACTGGCCCTTTGTTCTTTGTAGAGACGCTGATAGGTGGTTTTGTTGAGTAGAAAATTCAGAACTGGTTCTGTAACCTAGAAGACTTGTAGAGAACATGTGTAGAAGATAATTTCCAAAGACAACTAAAATGTACACACTTTTCCCAGCCTTCTTGAATTTAATTCACTATTTTAGTTAGCATTGACAACTTATTGGGAAGTAAAGCTGAACATGCTAAGCTGTTGTTGCCTTTAGCTGGAGGGATGAGGGCAAGCATTGAGTTCCTATATGTGTGTATAGCAAATTCTATTTAAACTCAGTTTTGTACATCATGACTATCAGTTAAAATAAAATGGAAGCCTTCTGATAGTCCATAAATTTCGGTTAATGAGAGAAACTGTACAGGACATCTAATAAAGAAATTGCTGAGTCAAATATAGCAAGAAACTGAAGATAAACATCAAACAAGGAAATATTAGCTGTGGTTACTTTTATTTAGTGGTTATTTGTAAAAGAATTCTCAGGAGACATAAGATTTCAGTTAGAAGCCCCATTCAGAAAGTTCTAGAAGGCAGTGCTAGATCCTTTATTAATGAAGAGTTGGCTGTCCAAGAGGATTGATCCTGTAGGACTTCTATCCTCCTAACTGAAATTAAGTGTATGTTTCTACATACTCTGTGAAATCTCTATGCCAAGTCCTGCACTGTTAGGACAATGCCAACTAGAATGCAGTTTGATTACTTCTTTCTCTAGTTGTGTGTGCCAGTTAAGATTGATGATAGACATTCTGCTGTAAGAATGGGATTGAGGTTGCAAAGTACAATTCTGATTTGAGCTCATAGAAAGGAAGGTTTTGAGAAGAAGGGAGCTAGACTGAACAGATATTATATAGATCTAAAATGGTTAGTTTTAGATGTCCAGTCACTGGAAGAGGAGAGGTCAGCTTTCTCTAAAAGTGTAGCCCCTGAGAGGTAGACCACACTGTAATGGAAGGACACACATTGAAGAATATTAAGGCAGCACAAATGGCCTTGATGGAGTCAGGTAAGATCACAGAATTGGGTGAGAAAGGAAAGGGGCTTGGGTTAGAGAAGAGTTAGTGAGGGAGGGTAAATATAATCAAAACAGGCCATGTGAAATTCCCGAAGAACTAATAAGAACAAAATAAAAAAATCCTCGCAATGGAAACAATAAGAAGCATATCTATGCAAACAGCTATAGGGGCATATGTATATATATATATATATATGCATATATATATGGTGAAATATGAAAAGCAAATGATGGAGCAGTATTTGACCAATACATGTCCATTTTGAAACAAAAATATATTTATGTCCATAAGGGAATCATATAAATCTGTTTGTATTAGGCTAATGAGGAAATATTTGAAATAACACATGGGCAGCTGTTTAGAAGAACAAATGGGCCAATTAAAAATGTTAAGTCTATGGTTGTTCAGGTTACTGAAGTGTAATACATTTGCAATAAAAAAGTAAAATTTAGCTCTTGAAATGACTCTGAAAATCAACTGCTCTCATCCCACTGCCTCCCCCGTCACTTCAAACCACACTGCTTCACACAGAAGGAAGGGCTGTGAAATAAATTCATTCTTGGTATTGGCTCTTATTTACTGTGCTGAATCTAGTCCTGACTCTTTAACTATCTGGATCTGTATTTCCAGAAAGTCATTTTGTCCTCCACCTTCCTCATCTGTAATCCAAAGGGGTTTAGAATAACTGCTACAGACACTCCAAACTGCTGTGTGTGCTGCTGCTGCTGAAGCAAACTGGTGTCATGGTCGTACAGGATGATGCTTTTCCCCACAAAATGCATCTTTTATGGCCACAGCCCTACCAGTTTGTTGCAACGGTTACTGCCAATGCTGTGATGCACTCTAGTCCTGATTGCTTAGTTTTGAGAATCTTTAGTGTGAATCTGTGGACTGATGACCTCCTCAGGCTTTCACAACTCCCCAAGGAGTACTCATAGACCCCAAACCTTCTGTGTGTGTAACGATGGCCAAGTGTGTCTGTCCCAGCTGACGGGTGCTGGAAGCACACCTGTCCTCCATTTACACCACTGGCCTGCTTGCATTTGGAGCTGGCTGTCCTTGTCCTACCTCACGGAGTCTCGGAGATGTGGTGAGTAAACTCCGTGGGACATTATGCTGTGAACTCCAATTCATTTTATTGTTTTGCAGGTCCCTGGCATATATTTGCAGCAAGCTGGCATTTCAAGCCAATGCATTATGAATAAAGGCCAGCACAATTGGTTTGACACCACTAAACTTATCTTGCTTTCTTGGACCAGAGTGAGGTGGTGAATTATTAGCCTCTGAAGAATTGGGTAAACATGACTCTAAGGATCACTCACAGTATGGAGAGGAATGAGAGGCATAGGAGATCCTGCCTGCCCTTGGAAGTTTAAATCTGTTACAGGAGAGAGTAGGAAAAATTTAAGCCACAGGCATAGAATATAATGTGCTATTTAAAAAAATCTAAAATCATTGTACTGGATGGAGAGGTATAAAGCTATGCTCCAAGAAAATGCTACAGTGGTTTCCTTAGGGCTTTAAAAAACCTCTTTCCTCAGAAACACAAGGGAGAAGAGTCAGAGGGGTTTCTGATGTCCCCATTACAGAGAAATTTCTCGGTATCTTTTTGTGTTGATAGGTTCAGCCTCATTGGACGGATTTGTATTTAACAAACTGAAGTGAAGTTAATTGATTTTGTATTTCCAGCAGATTAATATTAGTCAGCTAGACCGCCAGGAACTGAAGAGTTCTTTCTAATGCATTGCCCTCAAGTGGGACCCATGTGGGACCACCTATTAGAATAAAGACAGAAACTGTTAGGCCTTCTAAAGTTTTTACGTTAGACTTTACTCTCCCATGCTCACTCATCCCCACACGCTACTCAACCACTTCCCCGCTGACTATTGTGTCTTTTCTGCATGCAGGTATGCACATTGTATGCCTATAGCTGTTTCACAGCGCACCATGGTCATAACAACTGTGTCACATCCAAAAGATAGCTCACAACACTCCCTCTCCCTCTATGGCTCTTACAGTCTTTCTACTTCCTCTCTGATGGTGTTCCCTGGACCTTGGGTCAGGGTATAATAGAAGCCCAGTGCAGGGCTGAGGACTCAAGGTGGCCTCTTCTCAGAGGTTTGACTAACTGTGAGTCTAAATCAACTGTCACTCACTTTGAAAATGAGCTCCTCTGTGCAAAGCTGAGAGCAGCACTAGCCTACAGGTCTTAACATAAATTCTTAGAAGGTTATTTGACTACACATTCCTTCATGTAGCAAAAAAACACCAGTACTCAACACCCCTCCCCACACATAGGCCAGGTAAGGGTTAGGGGAATGGTAAGCATGAACACTGGGTACATGAAAAAGAACATATAGAAACATACTACTTTATAAGCTGAATGAAGATTGTAATGATTTTACACAAAGCAGCTTTAATGGAGGTTTCTGCTGCTCCTAGAAGCTATAAAATTTTAAATGAAAATCCCACAGCAGATTAAGGATATGGCCCTATGAATTGCTGGCTTGGAGGCTTCTGGAAGGTTGCAGAACATTAGAGACTCTTTGTTGTCCTCTAGAGCTGGATAACAAGACCCCATTGCTGCTGATGACACATGCTTTTTATCCTTTCCTACTATTATATTTGTTTTACTTGTGACATATCAATAAATGTAAAGATATAACTTATGAATAGTCAAGGTTGGGCTATGTACTTATTTGCTGGTTTTGTGTTGGTTTTATTGTTGGAGAATTCCATACATATATATAATGTGTTATGATGAAATTTCACCACCTTTTCCTACACCCCCATCTCTTCCACTTTCTTGCTCACCACTATTCCCTCCCAACCTTATGCGTTCTTTTTAAACCACCAGATCCATTTAGTGCTGCAAGTACGTACATGAGGGTAAGGATACCCAATGAAGCATGGGGACTTCCTAGGGGTGGCATTCTTGAAGAAAATTGCTCTCTATCTCCCAGCAGCCATCGCCACCAGTTGCCTTTAATATATATGTATATATAAAATTTTTCATTATATATTCATTTAATTTCATATGAAATTAAACCCAAATCCATGCACACGCTAAGCAAGTGCTCTATATGAAAGTTATGTCTGTAGCCTGGACATGTTAATTCTTGAAAGATATATTTGTTAAATTCCATTTTACCTCAGTTATTTTGTGCATTGTGATGCATTATTTAAATGACAATTATAGGGAGGCATTTATCAAAAGATGTAGAGATTATTGCTTTGGGAAAATATGTGACAAATTATAATCTTTTCATAAGAAATCTTATGAAAAGCACATTATAATTTCATATGAATCACTAAAACCCTTCAGTCTGACCAAGTCAGTAGACAGATCAGGGATCAGTAGGTGGATAGCTCTTCTTCATGCGTCTGGCCTTTAAGGTGAGCCAGGGGGGTCCTCATGTGGGGAAAGGGTGGGAAGGGATGAGGACTCTCTTTTACTCTTAGGGATGCTGTGGTGTTTCTGTGATTTATGTGCAGTAAAGTGACTTTGATGAGATGAGCAGCTCACAACATTTCTTGCTATTGTGCTGTATGAATGCTGCGGGGCCTGCTGTGCCTCCAGGGCCAAGCCCTGCACTGGGTACACTCTGTCATTGTGTGTCACCAGCTTTGTCTTCTCATTCATTCTCTCTCACATCCCCTCCCTCATGCTGTGGCAGGTGGATGACTCTTATTCAGCCCCCATCTAATTATGTGACATATCTGGAGCAGCAATATGACATTTGGTTTTGATCAGGGAAATCTCTATGAGGGTATGAGTCATGGGTAGCATGGAGATTTCTCTTATTCCAAGAGTATTCTTTGAAGCAGGCATTTTGGAAAATCACAGCAGTTATACACTGGTATGTTCTTCTGATTTGTAAAGTGTATAGAATTGCTTCAGTAGAATAATCATAATACAGATATAAATATCTTTTTAAAATTTTATTTTTATTATTTAAAATTGTATGAATGTGTGCATGTGGGCTTGTCAATAATGATTGCAGGTACTACAATGTGCAGAAGTGTTGGATCTCCTGGACCTGGAGTTGAGGAAGTTGTGAGCTGCCTAATGTGGGTTCTGGGAACTGAAGTTGGGTCCTCTCTAAGAGTAGTAAGTAGTCATAACTGTTAAACCATCTCTCCAGCCCCATTCTTAACACCTTATTAGTATTATCCAGCACTATCTGAAAAAACAGAACCAAGAAAGACATTATTTCTCTCTGTCTCTGTCTCTCTGTCTCTGTCTGTGTGTGTCTCTCTCTCTCTGCCTCTCTCTCTCTCTCTCTCTCTGTGGTGGATCAAGGGAGAAAAGGAACAAAGAGGAAGAGGGAGAGAGGGGATGGGAAGAGAGGCAAGGAGAGGAGAGACTTAAGTGGTTGCAAAATGCAGATGATGCCCTGGCATCGGTCTCGTCTAAGGGCTGCAGGTAAGGCACACCAGCAGGCTGCATCCCCAAAGAGGCAGTGTTACAGCTAGAGCTGTCTTTCTCAACCTGTGGGTCACGACCCCTTTGTGGGAGTATTAAACAGTCCTTTCACAGGGTTCACCTAAGACCATTGCAAAACACATATATTTATATCACAATTCATAACAGTAGCAAAAATATGGATATGAAGTAACAACAAAAATAATGTCATGGCTGGATGGTCACCGCAACATGAGGAACCGTGTTAAAGGGTGCAGCAGTAGCTGAGAACCACTGGACTGGAGTGTGACTTCAGTCTGCTGACAAACTCCTTTTCCTCCAGAGAAGCTAGTGCTTTTTCTATTAAGGGATTCAGCTTATTGTAAGAGATGAACTCTGTCAGGAGGGTTGACCATCTTCACTCAGACTGAAATGTTAACCTTATCTAAACAATACCTCCTTAGAGACATCTAGAACAATGTTGCGTCAAATATCTGGGTATCATGGCCTTGACACAAAAAGTTAACCATCTCAGTGGAGCCCTGGACACCTCTTGCTCTTGGTCTGTTTAATGAATGCTACTGTACCATGGACATTTTCTCAGGTGCTTCCTGGGCATCTGTGCATACTACAGTAGAGAAGTCACTTCCTGTAAGGATTTATGTTTTTTTTTCTTTCCAGAGAGTTCTAAAAATAGGTTCTTATTACTGAAGGCATAAATTCACAATCGAGAGCCAATTTGTCAGCTATACGATGTCTAACAAGGCCCAAAAGAGTGTTGGAGTGGATTATATTCTGGATGTCCACTATTGTCCACTTTCACACCAAGAAAAGAGCAGCAGATGACACAGGGTAGAGGTACTTCCTCAAGTACGTACCCAGTCTGGAAATCTATCATTGTTCCTCTCACTAGAGTCATATCTTTCTAAGACAATGCCACTTGTAAATGTTAGTCTTTTTAGTCAGAAATCACTTGACTACTGTAAGAAATTTGTATTATTAAAAGTTATAGCCAGCATGGACTCTCAAGATGTCCTTAAGAATTCAACTCCTAGATTGCAGCTCCTGAAGTACTCTCATTTCCACTCCATGATTTGGATGAGCCTATAGCACATTAAAGAATGAAGTCTTGGGGTTGGAGAGGTGGCTAAGCAGTTCAGAGCACTGGCTTCTCTTTTAGAGAACCCGTGTTTAATTCTCAGTGCCCACATGGTAGTTCACAACTGTTTATAACTTCAGTCCCCGGAGACTTTCTAGCTTCCTCGATCACTGCCACACATCGGATGAACAGACACCTGCATACATAAAGTAAGCTTTTTCTTTCTTTAATGCCACTTAACACTGCAATGTCCTTTAGCACACATTGTTATTGCTGAGGAATATGATGTGCTAAACGACATTGGAATCTTCCACCAAAATAAGCTGACTCTCAGCAGTCTGTTCTCATCAGTGCTCATGTTCTGTGCTACATTGGAAGACAGAATTATTGGGTTACTGTGTCTTCAAAGTCACCTTCTAGAAGTGGTGACCTTCACATTTCATGTTCTAGCTCATGCTGTGTCACACTACTTCTGGCTCTACAGGAACCACTGCTTAAACCCATTGCCTTACATAGCCTGGATCTCCCAGTAGAGTCTATTAATAGTAGACTCAAACTTTTATAAATCCAGAAGAACAAGATTAAAGGCTAGAATCCACTTTTTTTTGTAAATCTGTCCTTTGGTCCCCATTCTATGCTCTGCAGAAAAGGCACTATGGCTCTCTCGAATGGTGTTTACAGTGATGAAGTAAACTGAGCCCCTCTAAGGCCAAAGTTTGCTGTGGGTCCATCACAGTTTCTGCCTGCTCTTTCTCCTCCTCTACTCAGATTTATTATATATATATAATAGTACCCTTCAACTTCATACATCTTTTGATTTTGCCTCTTACTAACTTCCTCATCAACTCCTTCCTCATCATCAGACATCCTCAGGTTAGGTATGCTAAGTCCAACATGGTGTCTTGGAAACAGGATTGATGATCTTTGATGCTCTAGGCTTTTCTCCACAGTCCAGGTAGAGTGAGCATTTAAATTTAGTCCATTCAAGAGTTTTCTAGCAGGATGAGTTGCAGACAGCTCTAATTCTTCTCGAGTCTATGTGGGTAACCATTGGCGCATGCATATAAACACACAAGCACATACTTGTGCACATGTCAGGGATGAGCTTAATTCTCAGAGACAGTGAAATCTAAATCCATATGGAAATGCCATTTTCCTAGCTGGTTCCATACCACAGCTCTGCCCACTAATGATGCCAAGTGTTTACATACAAGACAGAACAGTTGCAGATACTTTATTTTCAATTTCACACTGCCACTGCACTTCCTGAGAGTGGAGACTAGCTGTGATTGTGGTTATCCTTGACTACTTTCCCACAGAAGGAGCCTCTTAACACACAGACCTAACTTTGAATTTGCCCTTGTTTTAAGCTAGGCCAAATACAATTTAAAGAAATGCATTTCCATTCCATTTTCTAGTTAGCCAAGGGAACATGATATGTGAATAGTTGGCTGTCTGTTATTAAAACACTACCATGTTGGTAGTGGTGATGGGGATGGGAGACCCACAATGCTTTTCCACTTGAGCAGGAAAATGAGAGGTTTATATTGAGATGGTCTCAAAACTTCATTCAAAACAGCTTAGATTTTTTCCAGAATTTCTTTATGTTGGGAAATAGAAAGTAAAATTTACTGTTAATTTTTTTCTACCAAGGGAAGAAATTGTATTGTCTTGGAGGAAAACAGCTTGATAGAGTGTTTTGAAGTAAAGATAGGATATTTGAGACAATTTCAGGAGGCAGAAAAAAGTGAAATAGGTGGATGTTTCCTCAATGAAGTGAACAAAATTAATGGAGAGAGCAAACAATGGAGACCAAAAGAAGATTAATGGTGTAGGAAGGCAAAGTAGGGGGTATATGGTCAATTTACAAAAATTTGACTTCTAACTTGACAATAGTCCTTAGAGAACTAACTCAAAGGTAGAGAATGGTAATTCCTAATTTTAGACTATCTGCTAAAAATTTCTGTAGCTACATGTCAGCTTTGTTAGTAAATGTTTATCTAAAAGATGTTTTATATGAGTGGGATGAAGTGTGTGTTTGTAGTGAGAGGTTGGGAATGTGGTAACGATGAAGCACCAGTAAAAGAATGAAGGCACAGTCCAAAGACACAAAATGCTAGAGGAAAAAATTTAGCTGGAAATTGGAGCCAGAGGTAACTAGAGTCATAGAAACCTCAAGAGTCTAAATATTCCCAGGGAAAACTGTGCATTTCCCACAAGATATAAGATGGTAGTTGAAAATTCATACAAATTTTAAGGGGCAGGGTAGAGACAAAATAAGGCAGTGATTACATTTTTTTGTATGTTTAGAGGAACAATTTAGGAAGACCAAGTCAAACAAAAAGCCAAAGTTTCAATAGCAACACAGGACAAAACAGATGGGTTGCAGGTAGTAAAGTGGGTGCTCACTTTGTTTTATGTGCCTCTGACTGAACAGATCAAAGATAGTCTTACTCATTTTTTCTCAAAAATTCCAACCAAATTACTGTTAATTATAGAGGAGAATAAATGTGTTTCCTTAGAGATTCAGAAATCATTGTTTTGGAGAGTTGTAGACTTCCCTTACCCTCCTCAAGTCTTTGAAGGTACGTTAAAAATGCTCTAAACAGCGATTATCATTATTAATATAACCTTTAGTTTTCACATTAAAATTCTCACACAGTATTTTCAGCTAAAATCTCCACTCTAAGAAAATATTCCATTCCTTGTTCTTATGCATATTTCATATCTCCCTCCTCAGCTCTAACAGGACACATTTTTATATAGTTATTTATTGAACATCTCCTCAGGTTGTATATAAAATCCAGGAGCACAGGAAATCTTTATTTGTTGCTAGAACTTCAGCAGGGGTTTAATGCACTTTTATTGACCACATGAATAATCTCTGCCTTTGTTTTATATCCCTAGAGGTATAAGTAACCATCTTAGAGAAGTCTTAGGTAATGGGAATTGTTGAAAAAAGAAACAAAAAAGATAATGATTCCATCCTAGAGGTTAGCTATCGTTGTGCATAGTGGCAAAGGGGCTACTAAGTAGTGTGGCTCAGACTCCTTTTGTCTTTGTCGGTGCAACTCACACTCCAGAGCTCATTGCTTGGGACTGGACCAAGGATGGACCCTGAGTCTAGAGTAGTGCAGTAGAGAGGTGACTCAATGTGCTGTTCCAACTCTGTCTTGCCTGAGGCCACAAGAGGAATACCAGGATCATCAAACATACCTTAAGAAGTAGAGAACAATCAGATCCCCCAAAAGTTCCTACACCTATTTCCTATTGAGTTTTGCCTACACTTTCCTCTAGCGGATTCAGTGCTTAAAGTTCCACACTGAGGTCTTTTGTCCATTTGGAGTTGACTTTTGCACAGGGTGATAGATCTAATTCCATTCTTTTACATGTAGGCATCCCATTTCCCTCGCACCATTTGTTGAAGATAATGTTTTATCTCCTATTTGTATTTTGGGTATCTTTGTCAGATATCAAAAGACTATATTTACATATTTGGGCCTTCTCTTTTGTTCTATTGATATACATGTGCATTTTTGTTCCAGGGTCATGCTGTTTTTAATCACTAGAGTTCCATAATATATCTAGAAATTGATCTGAGATTTGCTCTTGTTGTCTGGGTTTTTTTGTGTGATTTCATTTGACTTTTAGGATTTCTTTTCTTTTTCTGTGAAGGATGTTCTGGGGATTTTGGTTGGTATTACATTGAAAAATAAAGCATTATAAACTATTTTGAGAAAATGATCATTTTCACAGTATTAATTCTATCAATCTATGAGCACAGGAGGCCTTCTCTACTTTATTCAGAGATTTAAAGTTTCACTGGAGAGACCTTTTGTCTCCGTGGTTAGGTTAATTTCCACATAATTAATTAATGAGGTGATTGTGAGCAGGAATGGTTCCATGATCTCTTTCTCAGTATTGGTACATACAAATGAAACTGAATTTTGTAGGTTGGTTTTTGTTTTTTGACACTTTGCTGAAAGTGTTGCTAAATTCTAGAAGTTCCCTGTAGAATTTTTGGGATTGATTTTGTATAACATCATGTCATCTACAAGTAGGGTATGATGGTTTGAAAGAAAATGACCCAAAGGGAGTGGCAGTTAGGAGGTGTGGTCTTGTTGTAGAAGGCCTTGCTGTGAAGGTGGACTTTGGGGTCTCATATATGCTCAAGATATGTTTCAGTGTCTTAGATCACTTCCTGATGCTGGCACAAGATGTAGAACTCTCAGCTACCTCTCCAGCACCATGTTTGCCTGCACACCACCACATCCCACCTTGATAATAATGAACTAAGCCTCTGAAATTAAATATTTCCTTTATAAGAGTTGTTGTGGTCATGGTGTCTCTTCATAGCAATAGAAGAGACTCCAACTAAGACATAGGGATAATTTGACTTCTTTTCCTTTTGTATCTCTTATTGTTTTAGTGAGTACCTAAAGCACTATATTGAAAAGAAGTGTATATAGTGGACTGCACTATCTAATTTTAATAGGAATGCTTGAAGTTGTTCACCATTTTAGATGATGTTACTTGTGAGTTTGTCATATGCATACTTTATTAAGTGGTGGTATCTCCTCTTCAAGTCTGCTCTCTCCAGGATTTTTATCATGAAGGCATGCATTTTGGATTTTGCCAAAGGCTATTTCTGCATAATAAGATGATTATGTTATTTCTATTTTTAGTCAACTATGATTTGTTATATTTATTAACTTATGTTGAACCCTTCCTGTGTCTCTGGGATAAAGCCAACTTTATCATGGTGGATGATCTTTTTTTTTGATATATGTCTATATTCAGTTTGTGTGTACTTTATTGAGACTTTTTTGCCTTTTGCTTGCCTTTTTGTTTTGTGTTTTTTGAGACAGGGTTTCTCTATGTAGCCCTGGCTGTGCTGAACTGGCTCTGGAGACTAGACTGACCTCAGACTCACAGAGAGCCACCTACCTTTGCCTCCCAAGTGTTGGAATTAAAGGCATACACCATCACCACCCACAGTGAGAATTTTTAAATCTATGTTCATTAGGGGTAAAATTTATTTATTAAAACTGTAATAATATTGAATGTGTGAAATAACTATTTTCAGACAGGCTAATTAGCCCCACATTCCATGTGCTTTATTGTTCCTGGTCACACTTCCATTCTACTGGATGCAGTTAGCATTGTTATGGCTTGGATACAAAGTGACCCCCAAAAACTCATGTATTGAAGTCTTGGTCACAAGAGGTTAATCACTGAGAGGTGATTGAATCCATTGATGAGGTTATAATTTAATAATGTTATTGCATTGTGGTGGACATTAGAAGGAGATCCTGGTTGGAGCAAGCGGGTCACTGTGGCATGGCTTGAAGGATATATCTTGTTCCTGACTCCTTCCTCTTGCTCTCTCTGCTCCCTGCCTTCAGGGGTGGGAAGAGGTGAGTAGCTTTCCCTACCAGATGTTTCTTGCCATGGATATTCTCCTTAATCCTAGTCTAGAAACAACAAAGCCAAGTGACCATAAATGAAACTGGAGCCCAAACAAATATTTTCCCCTTTAAGTTGTTATGTTAAAGTGTTGAAAAACTAACACAAATACCCAAGAAAAGGGTGTGATGATCAGAAGAGCTATGAGTCAGCAGCAAGGAAGAGAAAATGAGAATTACAGATGGAAAGCTGCCGTGGTTTTATTCTTGGATTTTTTTTTTCTGAGTGACTAATTCACTCTTGATGCTGTTCAGATCAGTTTCACAATCAGCAAAGCTGAGAACAGGCTTTGGTTTTTACTTAACAAGAGTGAGCCTGCCTTCCACTCAGCTTTAATCATGTTCAAACCATGTCCCTAGCTAAAGAGCAAGCTCTTTAGACCCAGATCTGTGATTCAGTTTGAACTTCCCCAGGAATGTTCTCAGCTGGCACCAAGGTTGGCTAAATAGTAAATGCTCAATAGATTTTAGTTAAATTCTCTTTTTTTAAACTTTTTTAAATTAAAATTAAAATTAGAAACAAGGTTGCTTCACATGTCAATTCCAGGTCCCTCTCTGTTTTCCTCCCCTCCTCCCATGCCCTCCCACCAACCTACCCCCAATATCCCCTCATTTCCCCAGGGAGAGTGAGGCCCTCCATGGGGTGTCCATAGTCTGTCATTTCATCCAGGGCAGGACCTAGACCCTCCCCCAAATGTTCAGGGTGAGAGTTAAATTCTCTTAATTTAACAGTTTATATTAGGTCAGCTGTAAAGGATTTGGGATTGGCTAGTTATGCATTATTTTGATGCCACCACTCATCAGTCTCTAGTGATGCACAATAATGTCACAACTGACAACTCCATGCTGAATAGTGGCCATAGACAAACTTTAAACCAGAAGTTAGCAACTCAAACCCAAAGTGCCCAATTTATTTATTAGGGTCTTCTATTACCACGTAGCATCAAAATATCATAAACCTTCAAGACATTAATAAGTAAATCTCATGTTTAAAAGTATACTTATCTCAAAATAACCTATAACACTTTACTCCTTTCCTTATCATTCCATGTCTCCTAACTGGATCCTCCATCCTTCACTGCCATTCACAACCCAGAGTCCCACAGGCACCACCTTCGGCAGGCTCTCCACATTCCCAGGTTAAGAGCATCCATTTCTTTTGTTCACTTGGCTTTTAAGTAAATCACGACACAATTCTGATAGGTAAAGAGTGCCCTTGAAAGATGTGTCAGAAATGCACAAAGTGATATAAAAAGTGGGGAGGTTTACTACATCAAGAAGGTTCCGTAATGCTACATCCTCATCTTCATGAAAGTTTGAAATTGTGGGCAGAAAGGAAAAAATGTTCCTGCACATAGATTGAAAACTAGAATATGAATATGCCAATGCTTATTTGTATTGGCCTAAAGATTTGGGGTTTGTGAAGCAAATATTTGGATAAACAATCTCTACCTGGGTCACTTTGTATCCAAGCTATACCAATGTTAACTGCTGTCATTTTATGCTATCATTGTGTTGTTTATGTGGTAGTTCCTGGCACAAATAGGGTTGTTCTGTGGGATCAAGCCATGGGTGGGAGAGACAACAGACTGGGTTCTGTTGGGTATTTTCTGTAACAGTCATTACTAATGTCCTTATCATATTATTTTATCCCATTGCTAGGTTTGTTTGAAGCCTGGAGGATGGTTCCTAAGGATACTGCCAAATTCCTGCTTCCATTGTATATGCTCTCCCTTCCTAACCGAGATGCCTTCAGTGTAACAGGGGCTTCCCTGATAGTGAGTAAATGACTCTGGTGAGAGTGATAGGCAGTGTGTCACTGAGGGCTCACCCTACTCCATGGACGGGGTACAATATGTAGTACCATGGTGGGTCATATTGAGTGTCACTTTCCTGCAGGTATGTTACACTCTCACTGCAGCTCTGGTTAAGTGTTCTTTGTCTCTTAAAGATTCTGCAAAACAGCAGCTATTGCACGAGCACACAAGAAGATCCTTGGTGTGTTTCTAAAGGAAGCCTTGGTAATTGTCTCTAAACTTGGGAGACCACTTTGCTCTTTGTTTCAATTACTCTTTGCAGTCTCTGTTTTGGTAGGGAAAAACATACCTTCCTAGGACCATTTGCTTCACAGGAGCAGGGGCCACAGCTGTTTTGCATGTGTCTGTTCTTAGGTTGCTTGTTGGTAGTACTTGGTAGGTTCTTAATACTGCAATTCCATCCATCTATCTATCTATCTATCCATCCATCTATCTATCTATCTATCTTTGATCTATCATCTATCATCATATATATGATATATATCATCTATCTATCCATCTATTCTTTTCTCAACATTCGTCAATCAGCTTGTATTTAACCAGTTACCTGACACACGGTGGAAATATTTTTAATATATTTATAAAAAGATGGAACCATTGCCATTATTTAACTCTGTTTGAGAAGTGTTATGAAGCAGTGTCTTCTGGATATGCCATGACCATTGCAATCATGAGCACATATAAGCTGTTAATACTTCTCCACGAGACCTGCACAAGTTCGGTCATGTCAGCATTCTGTCACGGATAGGGGAGGTACTTATGAGGCCTTACCCCTTGTTAGGAGCTATTGGCAGATAATAGTTACCAGGGAAGGAGCTGTCATTTTCTTTAGCAGTGTAGCCACAGATAAGTCCCCAAGTTGCCAACATTCCTTCCTGTAATAACATGTCATACTTGCTCACACAAGTAACCCTAATTAGACCCAGTGGTGTAATACAAATAAAAGACAAAAAGTAGAGGAGGGGCTGATCATGAAGCATAGGGTTTACAGGAATAGGAAGGGGATAAAGAAGGGTGGTGGGTGGTGGATATATTCACAATACATTGAAAATATGAATGAGATTGTAAACAAAAAACATACTTTTTCTGTTGTTTTCCCCTCATGCTCTGGAAATCACCAATTTACTTTTTGGCTACTCCAGATATAAACAAATTATATATTTATGTAGATTATATAAAAATCATATAATACCTGCCCTCTTATGTCTGACTTCTTTCACTTAGCATAATGTTTTCAAGGTGTGTCCATGCTGTAGCATGTATTAACACATTACAGTCACTTTAGCTGGATAGTATTCTTTTATATGGATATACCATATTTTGTTTGTTCAATCCTCAGTTGGGTTGCTACAGTCTTTGACTATTTGAATTATACTCCCGTAGCCATTCATATGTAAACAGAATATACCATTTCATATTTCCATCAGTAAAGTCTGAACATTTCGGTTTTCCCATTTTCTTACCACTTGTTATCATCTTTCTTTTTATTATAGCCATCTTAGTGTCAGACTCAATTTGTTTTGAAGGGAATGGTCTTTGAAGAACATGTTAGCTTTCCTTTTTATCTAGCAATTTGCTTCCTCTTGAGACTGTCCACCTTTTGCAACAATGTATAGAAACTAAATTCCATGAAGCAGGTGAGAGTGTTGACTTATATAAAGGCTATGTGCATCTTCGTTTTCTCTGGCAATCACAGTATCAAATCCAATAAAATCAGAGGTACTTCAGCATAATGTAGTGTGTATCTCTGATCCTATCAAGTTGTGTGGCCATGGGGAAGTCACTTTCTCTCTGGAACTCAAGTAAGCTGTCTGCATATACGACAAGCCAGATTTGATGACTTGTTATAATAAACTCTTACTAAGAATGAAAAGGACACCTATAAATATAAACAACAACAAAATAGATTAATTAAGAGTTATTATTTATGAAGGCATGGGTCTTCTGATTATGAATTTAACTATATAAAAATCTCTATGGTCAATGTTGGTATCATAGCCAGTAAATCTATTTGTTGTTGTCAGAGGACCGGCTGTCACATGGACATAAAATTAAACCAGTAGGGTAAATCACAAACATCCTCTTGAGTCACTACCAGGTTGTCATTATTGTTTAATGGATGCAAATGCTAAATTAATATCACAGCGATCGTTAGTCATTTTGTCTTCTATTGTCCTGGGACCTGAAGAGTATTCCTTTGGTTGTAGGTTGCATGTCTGCTCATTCCAAAGCTTAGTTACTCTTAGTTGTCCTTATTCTTATGGGCCTAACACATGCTGCCAAGTGACCTAATGCTGATGAAATGGCTAAAAGAGCAAATGTAAATAGTTATTTCCTGAAAATAATTGTTTATCAGTGTCCATGTGTAAACTAAACCCCTGAAATGGGATTTGGATTGCTATTTCAGTCTAAAACAATGGCAGGTTTGTCAAGGGAGCAATCCTCTTATGAATCAATTATTTTTCTGATTAGATTACACTCATAAAGAAATGAATACAGTGCCCTTTAGAAATGCAATATACTTATGAACAAAAAATCCACCTTCCTCCTATACATTTAAAGACTGGCAAAGCTATTTCATGATTTGGATAGGGGCCCAGTAAATGATCCAAATGGGCCATTATTTTCTTAATCCATTAGGATAATATACAATTTGTTTCCCTACTCTACCAGAACCCATCTAACATGGCAGGTATTATTAGGAGACACTGAGATGGTGGTATTCCAGAGACAGACTCACATACAGTTTATCGTCTCTGGGCACAGTGTCTGGCATAGCCTGAGACCTTTATAAGAAACAATGACTGGCCTCAAGACAATGCATGTGTTTTACAATTTGAATGGTTATGGGTATCCAATTAGTTAATAGTCAGGGTGATTAACATTAAGCAATAAATAAATGTTAGTGGATGGGATTAATATTCTTCCCTTCTACCCTCTGCCTCTACCCCACATTTTAAAAGAACAAGGAGTACTGAATTTCAAACTCACAATAAAAGTTTGTGGTGATATATTATGTATGTTTTATTAATGCTTGCCTGCGGATTCAGAAAGCAAAGTCAGATAAGCCTTAGAAGCCAGGCACACACCTTTAATCCCAGTAGACAGAAGCTAGGAGGTGGTGGTACACACCTTTAATCTTAGGACTCAGAATTAAGAGGTAGATGGATCTCTCTGAGTTCAAAGCCACCCAGGGATACACGAGATTGCATCAGTCTAAAAGAGTGAGGGATATAAAACATAGACGCAGAGTCTTCAGTGTTCAGTAGATGGAGTCATTCTTCATCCATGCTGAGGAGAGGCAGCAGGATCGGCCCATTCAGCCTAAGGTAGTGGTATGATCGAGCAAGTGAGTGAGCGACCTGCTGCTTTGCTTTTCCAAACTTCAGGCAAGCTTTAATAAATTATAAATAACATATCACCACAAAATGTAGATAAAGCAAGGGAGATCTGAAGGAGCCATTGCTATTTAGCATCTACTCTTTAAAGATTTAGCCAATTTTATTGTATGTATATGATCGTTTTTGCCTGCATGTGTGCATGAGCGTGACATATGTGCCCAGAGACCAGAGAAGGCTGTATCTTAGGCCACCGCCATCAGAACCAGAGAAGAAAAAGACACTACTGTTAATAAAGATTGAGATGCCCTTTACGGCAAACAATCTCAGCCACTTTCAGGATTAAAGAACTAAAAATGAAAAACTGGCTCCTCCTCAGAGAAAACATCTAATCTCTGACGTGACCATGGAGAAACCCAAGGGTAAGAGCCAGCATTGCAAATTACAAAGACAGTAAAGATTGACACTGCTTCTCCATCTCCTTGGGGATACTCATTGTAACCAAGGGTATCACAAGGCCTTGTGTTTGGGGAGAGGGTGTCAAAAGCTGTCAAGCACTCTTCTTGCTGCCTCCATTGGAGATGGCTACTGAGAAGCCCACACTGGCTGAGACAGTGTCCCTCTCCAGTAGAACTCAATTAGCCAGTCAATTAGTCAGTGTAGCTGGCGACAGTTTAGAAATTGTTGGAGGGATACATCCTTCAACAGCATTTGTGCTGTTTCAGACCCTTGTCAGTTCTCCAAAACTGTCGTCCTTTTGGGAAGGCATGGATACCAGGAGGTTGTTGGATGCTTTAGCTTAATTTAAAACTCTTGTAAAGCCCTTCTACCAAAGAATAGACAGATGGAATATTGTGTCTGCATGACACATTTAGTATCTGTTGTCTAAGCAGAACATTTTTGCTTTTGTTTTGTTTTGAGACAGCATCTCCTGCAACCCAAGCTAACCCAAAATTCACTACATAATGAATTCACTACATAATGAAGCTGGCCTTGAATCTCTGATCCTCCTGCTTCCATCTCCCAAGTGCTGAGATTATAGGCATCACCACTTTTGTATTGACTGGAATTTTAAATGAATGAGAACCTTGTACCCTACTCCTTCCCCCAAGCTCCCCAACAAATGATAGGCAAGTTGGCACTAAATTATTCCCTAATAGGATTTTATTTTGTCTACTCACTTTATGAATATAAAGATGGTACCAAAACAAGGTAGGATATATGGAGGAAGAGAGAACATTACTTTTTATGCTAAGTGCCTCTGTTTTCATTTATAAATATGGAATGGATAAATGGAAGGTGGCTTGGGGTAACATGCTCTCTCCTTGATTTATTCACTTAGCAATTATTTATCGGGCAACTACAGTGTGCCTAGCTCTGTGTTGGTAATTGTTTTCCACAGAGGTCAATGCACAGTCATCATCCTCCTGAGGTGGATGATGAATAGTTCAACCAAAGGGTACTGACCATATTTCATGACAATGAGAAGCCCTGGTGTGGTGTATGAGTGAATAGGGAGCCCTCTGTCTTCACTGAGTTCACAGCTGAGTGATTAGAGTGGGCTCTGAACAGTAAATGTCCCCCACATTGTGTGTGAGTGAGGCTGCGGCAGAGATGGAGATCAAGAAAATAAATATTTCAAGTTCTTTTGAACCATGCTTTGTGTTACTGGTCTGCTTTTGTGGCGTTTTCCTTCAGGAGATATGGCTCTTATGAGCATGGAGCTTTCAGAAAGTGGCTGTGGACGAAACAGAAAGAACGCTGCCCTTAAATTTTGTCTTTCTTGTTTGTGGCATGGCTACTTTGCATTCTTGGAGTACTTTCTGAACAGGATTCCCCAAGTCTCCTCTTGTCTATGAGCACCAAGGCTGAGAGGCTTTGCTTACTTGAGATGCTGCCTTTGATGGGGAAGTGACACCAAACTGTGGAGATGGAGTGACTGCTGAGAAGACTAGGAAATACAACAGCCCATGGAGGCTTGAGGCTTCATCTGGTCCTCATGGTCCAGAGTCCACCATTATGACTACCTTCTATCCTGTGTGCCACTCTGTGGTTTCAATTTGAAATGTCCCCACAGATTGAGCTTTTTAATGTTTGGTGTTTGGTTGGTGATACTGTTTTGGATGTTCTGCAAATTTAGGAGTGGGACAGAGCTGGAGAAAGTAAGTCACTAGGAATAGATTCCTAGGGAGTAAACAATACCTGTCTGCTTGTCTCCTTGTCTGATTCCTATATACCACAATGCAAACCAATAAATTCATCCCAGGAATCTGGGGTCAAGCACCTGCGGATAGAACCCTCTGAAACTGATCTGAAATACATATTCTCCCACCCCTAAAGCTGTTTACATCAGATATATTTTATTCATGGTGATGCAGCAGTAACTAATACAGCTAACTATGTGGCTATAACTAATATATCTATAAATTTCTAGAATGGTGCTGGAATGATATTTCTAGAGTCAACATCCATTTTGATTAGATTTTACTGGTGCAAAGAAAAACACAGACTTAATGGCTAGTCATGAGGCACCATCAAAATAAAAAAAACTCCAATAGAGCTTTGAGCTCCCAGAATTTTTCCCTACATTTTTCAGTCATTGCTTTAGTCAACGTTGTAGTATTTTTGAAAATGTAGGTAGCTCTCTGAATCAGCTGTTCAACACTCCAGAGGTAGAGATGTTGAAATTGTTATCTTAGGAGGGGTGATTTGTGCTTCCAAATATGTGTTTGTCCTTTAGATCCCTAACCTTTAGCCAATGCTATGTTAGTTATGATTTATTTCCTATATATGTTTTTGACCTTCTCTTGGCAGATGGATTCAACATTATCTTCATTGAGAATGATTCTGACACTGCCTACAGAGATAGAATTGTATTCTATTTATGTAATACAAAAAGCCAGAAGACTTCTTTAGAGCTGTTGTCATATATCACTGTCAGTATTCTGAACCACCAAATTGTTATTAAAAATTCAGAGACAATAATCCATTTTGAGAATACGACCAGAGGAGCAAATGCTATAATGACTGACTGACATTTCAGGAATAATGTCATTGAAGACATGCTAATTTCCTTGCAGCCCATCTCTTTGGGTGACTGTCTATTGTATGAATATATTTGGTTTCCAGACTCTTCCCAGCATTTGCCTCTGATGAGGGAGGCTTGGTTTTACAGGAGATGAAATGAGATTTGTTCATAATGTTCATAATGTCTGACTTTTGCCAAAACTAAAAAAGAAATAGCAATAACCCATTTGTAGATACAATAATCTTTATCAGCAGAGGCTTTCTGATGCCTTTTAAGAAATAAACTGCCATCAGAACCATCTAAACTGCAATGTACAGTGGCTCAAGGATAGCCTGATATAATGAGTACTATACTGAACAGCACATCTATCACACATCTACCAGGGTGACCTTGAAGACAGAGTGTAGCTCCTTGTAGCTGAACTTGGCTTTAAAGTATTGTTTCTTTGTTGTTGTTCTTCTTCTATCTTTTTTTAAAATCAAGCATATTTGGTTATTCCATGACTCTAGCAGGCTATATGATGTCCAGGTTGAATATACCTGGTTTAGTTTGGTTGGTGTTTGATCCTGTCTCATGTATCCCAAGGCATCTTTTAATATACAATGTAATGATAACAAACTTGAACTTCTGATCCTGCCACTTCGGTATCCCCAGCACTGGCATTGCAGGTGTGTGCTACCATGCCTGGTTTATGAGGAGCTGGAGAGCTAGCACAGAGCTTTGTGAACTCTACCAACTGACCCCCATCCTTGACCACTGTCTATATTCTTTATGAAAGGACAGCTTTTTAAATCCACTCTTCTGCTAAGAGTTGACAGTTGACCTTCTGATCATGTGGTTTTCAAATACCTTCACCCTATGAACCAGTTTGGCAGGACACAATGTTCTCAGAACATCTGTCCAGTGCTCACTTTTTATAACAGAGAAGGAAAAAAATAAATGGGTTTGCTAATTGAAAATGCTGCTTCTCTCAATCAGGTATTAAGAAGTATGATCGTAAATGCATAGTTACTGTGTTTTATATAGAAAGTATGAATTATAATATCATAAAAGGATTGATAGCAATAATTTGCATTTAGGTAGCATATCAAATTTTAAAACACTGGTATCTTAGTTTTCAGGAAGATTTTATTGTATTTATTTGGTGTGTGTGTGTGTACATGTGTAGGTCAGAGGGAAATTTTTATGAGTTGCTTCTCTTCTTCAATCATGTTGGTTCTGGGGATCCAGTTCAGGTGATCAGGGTTAGCATCAAGAACTTTTACCCACTGAGCCATCTTATTAGCTATACTTATTTGACAAGAAAACAGGGTATTAGGTTTTATTAGATAAGAAATGTGATGCTGAGTTAGAAAGGCAGAGTTATACCAAGATGCCTACCTTAAGAGGATAATGAGTTCAAGGCTAGCCTGGTATACACAGTGAGTTCCAGTCTAGCCTGGACAGTGCAGCAAAACCCCATCAAACAAAAGAAAAGCAAAACAAAACAAGATTCCCATCCCTTTGTTTCTTAAAATATTTTTTTGGATATTAAGTCTTATCATATTAGTTCTTAGTACCAAGGTAGTATTTGTCGTCAGGCCACTTATATTAAACCTTAAGGTTTTGGCAATGTAGCCACTTATGGATTAGAGCTATGGATTCTTCTGTCAACACATCCCAGTTGCAAGCATACACCTGGAGTCGCAAGTATACACCACCATGGCTAGTTTTCTCCAGGGCTAAGGACTCAGATCCAGAGCATCAATTACAATATGCAAGCACTCTACCAATGGAGCACCCCCCGAGCCTCAGGGATGATAGTCCAACATTATTTGATCTCAACTCTCTTCAGCTGGTGGCCACTGTGGGTGTCAGTGCAGAATCTGACTGTTGGAGTGCAGCTGAGGGGGGGGGTCAGACGTAGACTGCTATGGGCTAAACACCCTGCATGGATCTGAATGACTCTTACCACTTTCGATGTGTGCGGTATGTTTTGGATGTTATGTTTGTATAATTAAAAGGCTCTCGTTTAGAATGAAATGTGAATTAGTCCTAGCTCAGTCAAGAATGGCACTTCTCTTGCTATTTTGTGTGCCTCAGACAAAGTCTGGATTTGGCTGTTTCCTTCCCACCATGGCAGTGTATGCTAAGAAAGAAGTTAGGATGTATCCACAGAGTGGGTTGGGAGACCAATGCCAGAGCCTCTTGTTTGCCACTATCTAAGGTATGCCTCATAGCTTTTGGTGGCCAAAAGCCAAAAGCATTTACTTGTCCTAACGATCAGTTCACCAGAGTGAAGGATAGGAAGTTAACGATGACCCCATCGCAGCTTTTGTGTGGATGGATGGAGGCTTGTATTACATTTGAAATGCATTAGCGGACGGCTGCACACATCCACATGTTCACAGGGTGAGTGAAAATTAAACAAGACATCAGCTCTCAAGCATTCAATACAGCATAGCACCAGGGGCTTCTTGTATTTTAACAATATCCATTAAACAGACATAATAGTAGCAGCTATTATTTAGAAATTGGAACCTCTAGGGCAGAGGTAGGAAAAGGCAATTCTTGAGAGTGGGATAAAGAAAATGGTGTTGGGGTGGTGTGGAGAAGAGGCCTTGCTGTCTGCTTTGAATTCTAGCTCCAATTCTGTCTGAGGTCTGGATTCTCTCGTTCTCTGCCACTGTTAGGCATTGTGATTTAATGCTTGTGTGGTTTCATGGCCTCCTCTGAATACCAGAATAATACCTCCTCCCACTGAATGCCAGGAGGATCTGTTAAATAAGAGTGCCATGGGGCCAGATCCAGAGCCCAGGAATATGAACTGTGGTTGCTGGCATTACGAAGACTGAAAAGGCAGAACTTGAAGTCAGATGGGTTCTTGGGCCTGGAATCAACAATATTAGCCTCGCTGTTGACTGCTCTAACCTCTTCAGCCGAAGCCTCAGGGCTTAATACCAGTGACCTGAAGACAAATATCTTGGTACTAGAAACCAATGGTCCTTCCCTAATGGGCCATTAATACAAAGAAATGTTTGCCATTTGGGGTCTGCAGTAAAGGTTCACTGGGAAATGCTTGTTAAGCATTCTGTAAAGAGAGATATGGAAATGGAAACTATGTAAGAAAATGTCCCCCTCTCCCAAATAATGGTCTCCATCTCCCACCAATTTGTCTTATGTATAATAATTCAGGAGCTTCCTAGCTGATTATGTGAGAATAGGGTCACTTTTTCCTTCCTTCCTTCCTTCCTTCCTTCCTTTCTTCCTTCCTTCCTTCCTCCTTCCTTTCCTTCCTTCCTTCCTTCTTTCTTTCTTTCCTACCTTCCTTCCTTTATTTTTTTGTATACTCCCTCTAAGGAAAAAACCCCTGTTTTTCAAACCACCATCTGATTGTGTTCCTTTCTGTGTGTGCTGCTATTTGATGGGCTGTGAGGCAGCTCCAACAGGAGGCCAGGGGCTCAGAGGCAGGTGGGTGCGTTTGGCAGCCATCACAGGCCTAGGACAAATGAAGGTGTTTCCTGAGGCCTAGCACCAACCTGTTTCCAGTGTTCCTATGTGGGCTACTCACAAAGACATTGTGAGTTTCTTTCTACCCACAGCATCCAAGAGTGTATCTTGGAAAGGTTATTTTTCTTGCCCCACCCCAATCAAAGCTAGTTCAAGATGAAAACTCATTCTATTCTCCTTTTCTTTTCTTCCAAATACAACTTCATGAATGGAGTGATTCTAGAATGACTGAGGAAAACAAATCAATTCTGTTTGGATTTTAGGAGCTAACAAGAAATGCTGAGTGAGTAAAAGGCATTTGCTAAATGCACCAGCACCAGGAGGGAGGTCAATTTAAAATTGTGTCTGACTGTTGGAGTTTACTAAAAAAATTTAAGTACCATTACCGGAGACAAAATATTGCACATGTGCATTAGCTCTTGGCTAGACAGCCGGGACTCATGCACAGTCTAATTTTTATATATAAATGGATGCGCTACAAATCAAAGCTCTCTGATCTCAACTGCGGCCCCAGTTCTGCTCAGAAACTGCTATTATTCTGACCCCTCACCGCCCCCCCCCCGCCACGCCTCTGGCTAGTGTGGACCTGGGCCACTTTGAGGCTTTCTCTTGCTGCTGGCTTCCTCCCCAGAGAGGCCTTTCTTCCAAGCAAGACCTTCCGTGATTGCCTTTACATCTTCGTAGGGTCCCAAGACCCAAAGTCAGTTTGTTTGGCTCTCCAGCTGCACCGTGTTTGGGTCTTTGCCAGGTGCCTGCTTTCTTCTTCTGTGTGGCTTGACCTGATTTCTAGGATCCATGAACCTTGTGGTGAGACAGGCACTTCATGCAAGTGAGACCACAGAGTATGCCAAAACCTGTGCTGGGACCCGACTCTGTGTCTGTGCAGGCCCTTCGCAGTGTGGAGCTGAGATGCTGACGGGTCTTCCCTCTGACATCTCTCCTCTGGCTTCATCTTTATGGAATTCTCTTCCAACTGCGTACTTTAAACACCGTGCCTGCCTTTCACATCCAACTGACCACCTCATTCATCTTTCACAGCTACATTTCTGAACCCTGAGTTTTCAGCTGGACTCCTCCGCCTTGTACACCCTCAATCCCACTACAAAGCCTAACACAGTGACAGAAGGATGTTCCCGTTAGCTTATGAGGCAATGGAGTTTTTTCCTCCTCCACCCAAAGGAATCTTCTCAAGCTTTTGATATCCTTCTCCCCTTCTTCAAGGGCAGACATTCCATATGATTAACCAGTAGGATATCTTGAGGATTTATTTCACTCCTGTATTTAATACCCACATGCTAGTGGACTTCCAAGCCTACATTTGCATGGGCTGCTTTTCTCATTGCCACAACAGATGCCAACAGATTCACCTAAGGATGGATGTGTGCATTGTGGCTCAGTGTTCTACTATATGGCCCATCTTGGTGGGGAAGGCATGATGGTGGGAGCATGAGGTTGCTAGTCACATTGCATCTGCAGCCAGAGAGCAAACTGATGAATGCTGGTGCTCAACTCACTTTCTTGTTTTAGTTGGCAGAGATATCAACTGCCCATATTCAGAATGGGTCTCACTTCCATGGTTAAACCTTTTTAGCAACACCACTGTAGACACAAGACAGCCATGGCTACACAGAGAAGCTCTGCCACAAATAACAACAGAAAAAAGACTGTCCATCACTCCTATCCTCTCTCCAAGGCTCCGAGTACCTGTTCATAATTCTCTTGGTACCTTCTACTTGCATGGCAGGTGATACTCCAGCTCAGTTTTGAACTATCACCTTTGCAAAGTCCCTTCCTCATTTTTCCACCTTGATTTAGTTGAAGCATCATATCAACTCATCATAAAAACTTAGTATTGCCTTATTTTTCTTCCTATCTCTTGTATTGTCATTGATCACTGTGCTCCAAAGACCCCAGATTCTTCCTGCCCTCTGTTTATTCCTGCCTCTGCTTGCGCATCCCTGATGCCTTATCTCCAGCCTAAGCGTCCCATTGCTATGCCATCCTAGTCCTCCTCACTGGAGTCTGACTGTATCTCACCTCACAATTTGTCTTCCATATGGTTATGAAATTGTCTTTGCTAAGCTCAGTTGTCATGCTATCTTGTCTCTATGCTTAAGGATACTTGTACTCTTCTATCTGAAAAGTCTACTCAAACATATTTTATACCTTTGTGTGTGGGGGGGTGTGGGTGCATATTCTTGTGGATGGCCATGTGTGTGTGAGTGTGCCCTACTGATCACACCCATATTCCTGTTTTGTGTGTGTGCACTCATGTGCATACACACACACACACACACACACACACACACACACACACACACACACACACGGAGGCCAGAGGTTAACCTTTTGTGTTGTTCCTGAAAACCAGTTCACATTATTTTCTTGGAGTTTCTCATTGGTTCAGAGCTCAGAGAGTAGCCTTGACTGGCTGGTCAGTGAGCATTAGAGATCTGCCTGTCTCCACATCCTAGTACTGGGATTTTAAGTGCATACCACCGATCCTGGCTTCTACACAGAGATTCTGGGCATCAGACTTGGCTCCTTGGATTCCATGAGACAAGCATTTTGAACCATATTCCCAGCGACACTTTAAGCCTTATAAGTCTTCTGCAATATATCCAGAGACTGTCTTTTGATTTTTCTCTCCCTTTTCTCCCCTTTACTCGCCCTATCATTAGCCTTGCCTTTCTTTCCCTACCATGCTAGAATATTGACATCAGACTCCTAATTCAAAGAGCAGTTGAAAATGCTTAGATTTTCTTTGTGCAAAGCCATCTCTGGACATCCTGTTAATGGTAGCTTCTCTTTCTCCTTCTTCTTTCTTTGGCTCCTGCTTTCTCTCTCTGCTTCACATCCCTGTCTGCTCAGCATCTTCAGAAGCCTCATTCAGCTTGTTCTTTGGGAATCACTCAAGACTTCATGATAAAACCGACACTGGGTCTGAAAATGATGGTGGCGGGAACCTGATATCTATTATCTTAAATGCTTTCGAAACACTGGTGTTTTCTGAGACATTGTTGAGCACAATCCAAACAAAGGAACTGATGATGTTTCATGGTTTCTAATTTATTTCACCAGACAGGTGTAAAATGGCTGCAGAAAGGCAGAGATGCAAATTAATTATCCATTTAACCTCTGACAAAAGAAGATAATCTGACACCCTTTCAAGATTCTTCCTTTTCTGCCCTTGATCGGGGTAATAATGTAACATTTCACTCATACCTTCCAAAGAAAAGCGCCACATTCATGGCTCTTTGTCACTCAGCCTCATGCCTCAGCAGCTGAGCTGGCTGCTGGTAGGTGATAAGGGCAGGGTACACAGAGCTCAGAGGAAGGCAGCTTGTCTGTGGCACACCATAAAGAAGGGGAAAGCTGGGTTGTGCCCAGTGGGACTCATGTGTACATTAACAAGGGAAGAGTGGGGTTAATGATTCCCTATGAGAAGAATGAGGAAACACAGATTAGGAATGTGTTCCTGGACCTGACCATGACAAATTATCCAAAGCAGACATATGCTGTCTGCTCTCAACTCCAAAGATTTTTCTTGCTGACTTGTGGAAGAGCAAGAGGAAAAATTTTCCTGGGTTTCCACCTTCCTTGCTAAGGATGGCATTCAGCGTGAGCCACTCATTTGAAGATTGCTTCAACACTATTTAGCATCAAGTATCATTTTCTTTCTACATGTGATGTCTCTCGGGGCATTTTAAAAAAGAAATGACAGAAAAAGGAAAAGCATGATTGTCTCCTAAATGGGTTTTTTGAAACGTTATAAAAACATAGGCTATTCTGATGTATGTATAAATCTTCAAGCCCCTTTAAAAGCTGAGAGTAGTGGATTTGAAACTCTTGATAATAATTCCTTGATCGAGAAGCTTTGAGCTGAAATTGGCTTTTGAGCAATCATTTATTCAGCATCTGAAGCTTTTCTTTAAAAACTATTTATAAATCATATATTTTAAGTTATTAAATCCACTTAAAATGGAACTTCTACATTATTTTTCTTATTGGGTGTACCTCGTCATCCAGGGCATCTGGGAGCTGTCAACCACACCCAGATATAATGAAGAGTGGGAGGCAGGAAGCAAAGGTGGGCCTAGAAGGTGGTGTGTATCACACGCTCACACCAGGCATGGGTCTTTCTAAATAACTGCCATTACTAAAAGACCTCGTAAAAAAGAAGACAAATAAAACCCACATTATCATGAATCACTGTTGGTCCAATCCCCAGGCCCACTCCAGAAAGGATTCTGGCCCAGAATTAGTTGCCAAGCATAAAGCCACACCCCTCTTCTGGTGGTGGCCACAATAGCAGTCCATGGCTTCCTTTGCTTTTTTTCTTTTCTGAAAGGAGTTATTTTTCATTTTTTACTTATGTTTCCTCATCTAAACTTAGAAACAAGTTTCAGACTTCATTCATTTACTGACACTCTATTTCACAGCATCCTCAAAGGCCACCCAGGCACCCAATCAGAGGTCTGCTTCCTTAATTCTTACCCTATGCTTTCTCCCCACCACTTGACAAGATTGAATTGACAAGAGTGGATGTTCAAACATTCCCCAATGATCAAAAATGATAAGCTGTGGCTACTGGTTCTATAAGCAAGCCTTCATTTTCAGATGAAAGTTTAAAAAGCTGTTCCTCTCCCTGTGTACATTTTAGCAATAAATGAGGCAGAGACTTGTCCATTCCATACTTACGCACCATCATCACCAGGGTCAGCTCTACTGAGTTGCCTAGGTGTGGTGCAGGGCCTGCTTTCCCCAGTGCTGCGGCTAGTGAGATGATGAGTCAGCTCACCACTTCTGACCTCAGGGCCAGCTCTCCCACCAGCCACAGGTGGTGAGGGAAGGGAAGGGTATCCCCCCCCCCCTTGTTCACACCACCATATAGCAGATGAAAGCCACTACTTCTCATCTGTCAGGTAGCATGGACAAGGTTGAGATGGCCCCCTTTGTCCCTCACCCCTCACTGCCTACAGCACCCAGGAGAGCAGGTCCTGCACCTCCACATGGTCAAGACACTAGTGCTATCCCTGCTGGTGAGGGTACAGGTGAGCCTGCTCTGAGGTTGTGAGAGTGAGAGAGCTGACCCTGCACCCCTTGTCTGTCAGAGAGTGAAGGAGAGGGAAAGATGTCCTCCCACATCTCTTCTTGCCAGCCGTGGCAAATGAGAGAGCTGATCCTGCCCCTCACCAGATACAGAACTAGGGACAGTGGCTCTGAACCTGGTCTAGGCAATGCAGTAGAGTTGACCCTGTTAATGGAGGCATTGGGGTCTGGCTCCAAGAACATGAGTGAGATACTGAGCCCTGCCCCTCACCTTCCATATGGTGGTGTGGGCAAGACAGAGAAGCTGCCCCCCCCATGCCCCTTGAGGCCTGTGGTATGTGGAAGAGCCATCCCTGAGGTCACTAAAGCAAGAGATATGGACCTGCTCTCACCAGCTGCAGCACTAGGCAGAATGGTCCCTAAATGTCAAGTAGGCAACACAGTAGAGCTGGCTCTGGTGGTGTAGGTATGTGTGAGTCGACCCCGAGGATATGAGAGAAGAATCGACCCTGTCCATTGCTGCTACATAGGGTGAGCTAGTTGGTGTAGTGCTGGAGAGCTCACCCTGGCAATGAGCATGAAGGAGGACTGGCAGGATGACTGAGCCAGCAACCACCCAGACCCAGAACCAGAGTGATGAGTTGGCCCTATCCCATAATCCACATGAAGGGGCTGGTCCAGCAGACACAAGTTACAGGATTTCCATGACACAGGACAACAAGAAGATATCCAAGAGGAGCCCCACTGAAGGTCTAGTATTGACGATGTAGCAATAATGGGAGATCTCAAACCAGACCAACGACTCAATGCAATGAACACTTGCAAGTAATGATATATGGACTAAAGGACTGTGACTCACTGTGTTACACTACAGCTTCCCTCCAAATATTTTTCTTTTCTTTTTGTTTGAATTTTATCTTTTTTATCCTCGGGGGGGGGTTGGGTTGCAAGGGTAAAGGGCAGATGGGAAGGGACTGGAAGATGAGTGGGATTGAGATGCATGAGGTGAAATCCACAAAGAATCATTAAAAAGTTAAATTTGAAACAAGAAAGACCTGCTTATTCAAAGGTTTTAAATCAAAGTATTAACTAGTAAGTATGTTTTCAATTTTTCACCGAGTCAGCAGTGAAAAGTTTTGTGTGCCTGTCTTGGTGTCTAAACATAGGTCTAGAAAATGAAATTGTTAAGTCAAAGAATATATGCATTTTGTATTTAGTGTATGTTGTCATTTCATTTGACAGTGGGTATACAATGTTAGCATATTCATGTATAAAATATTTAATAATAATGTTTTGCCTTCAGGGTGACTGACAATCCTTATTCCTACTTCACCAAATTACTATTATTTTTTTGTAATTCTTTGAAAATTGTCTCCAGACCAAGTTTCAAAGGACTTACAAGTTCACACTGTTAGACTCAATTTGTTTCTTATTTATTTAGTTTTAGCTTATCGAGACAGGGTTTCTCTGTGTAGCCCTGGCTGTCCTGGAATTCACTCTGTAGGCCAGGCTGGCTTTGAACTCACAGAGATCGGCCTGCCTCTGCCTCCTGAGTGCTGGGATGAAGGGTGTGTGCACCACCACTCAGTCTACAACTTAAAAACTGGCATTATTCAGTTTAATCCACTAGTTCAGTCTCTAGTGTTGCTTTTAACAAACTTTTAGTTTTCAAAAACAAAAGTCTATTTGCATATGTCAAAGCATTTGTATCCTTAAGGATATTCAAAACAGTAGACTCCCATCCCTAGGGGCTGAACAAAAAGAACAGAAACTCTTCCTATGAGAGAATTGAGACAAACTTGTTTAAGCTTAGAGTTTCCCAAAATGATTCCTTTGTGGGAGGCCACACACCTTGAGATCAGCATACTTGTTTACAAGTTTGGAGATGGTATGTCAACACTATACCTCTCCTTCATTAGCATCACATTTCCTCTATCTGTAATTCTTGTAATCGTAAACTCATCCCAAAAAGCTGGGAAATACTCAACTTGGATGCACAGACAGAGCCATGGAGGTACCTTATCTTGAACCTGGAACTGTTCAGACTGGAGCCAATGTTTTTGTTGCCCTCTGTAGTAAGTCACACCCCTTGACTTGAGGACAAGAGCCCTGGTTTTGTTCCGCTTTGCACATTATCCAAAGGAACTTATAACTTGCTCAATTTCAAGGAGGTCATAAGGAAATGTTCCCAGTGGTTTTGTTTCCACACTCTTCCCCTACTCAGAACATCATGAGGTTTTCTGATTATCACCGAGAAAACAAAGAGCCTCCTCTGTAGACTGCAGCTAAAATGCTGTGGCTGTAACACACAGCTTCTGGGTGTGGTGATGGGGAATTTTTTGTTAGCCTTGGAAGCAAAAGATCAATGACTGGTTCTTTTAATCCCTTAACTCTTAAACAGTCTGCCAGAAGCTGGTTTCAAAACAGCAAGTCCAGGCTTTGCAATAAGACAGAGACTCAAATGAGTCACTGGAAATGTATGTCCTCTTTTTGGTATTGTTTTCATCCTCCTCTTGGTATTGTTTTTATTCTGTCAGACCAATAAATTTCTACAGGTCTCAGCCCTTTAATTCCCTTCAGTGAGGACTTGGATAAAACATATCAGCCCATTCTGAAAAATCCTGCTCGTTTTATGGCATACAGAAATAGCTACAAGGAATACCTTAATCATTTTTACTCACAGGGTTATGTAACATATTTTCCCTCTCAAAAGTTAATGACCACTAGACGCCCGCACACAGGCGCTTAGATCCTGGGCCCTTGGGTCTACCTAAGTCACCTTTACTGTACAAGCCCAAAGTAAAACTACTCTTGGTCCTCTGAATTTGCATTCCTGTTACATACTCTGTGGTTTATGGGCTTCCATTTCATTTCCTCTGCTAGCCTTGTTGTAGCTATAATGTTTCAGCTTTTGAACAAGGCACTTAACAGGATGAGATGAATCCAGTGTAGATTTTCTCTCAAAGCCAAAATTGATTGGAGCCTGACTCCATTTATCAGGGTCCTGTAGACCGAGTACACACCTCATTCTTCTATATATCCCTGAACCTAGAATGGCTTGTCTTTTCCACTCCAGCCAATGGAATACTCACACCAGACCATCCCCTCTTTCCCACGACTCTCCGATATTTAAAATTACCACAGCTACAGAATTCTCTTATAATATGGACTCCTGCCATATTAAACAAAAAATTTAACCCCTTTTTGTGATTGTCTTATGAAAGGGATAGTATACTGTTTAAAGACAGTTGTCTGCTGGCAACTGTCCTCATCAGCGCATGCCAACATGGGACAGGGTGAAAGTCAATCTGAGCCCTCATACTCTCATGGGTGGATGAACAGCTCATCGGTGGTCAGAGACCATGGATTTGAGCAGGCAAAGATCTTGTTACACTAATTCAAATTGAGGGCCTAATAACAGTGGTTATTTTACCCATTTTTATTGTTCTGATGAATAGCTATATGGAACATATAATATGCTGTGGAACAATTTTATGTGTGAAATTCTACACTAGTCTTTTTCTGTTGCTTGTTCTCAATATTTAAAAAACTGAGGCAAACACACAATCACTGAACTGAACCCAAGGAACCCAGTGACAGAGAGAGAGGAGTGATGAGCAAATTGGCAAAGAATGGGCTGGCAAAATCAGCAGAGACAGCTGATCTGAACAGGGGAGAGCTCTTGGACCCCAGACTGACAGTGGGGAGGCCAGCATGGGACTGATCTGGACCCCCCAAATGTGAGTGTCAGCGAGAAGGCCTGAGCAACCTATGGGGCCCTGAGCTGTGGATCAGTGTCTATCCCCGGTATACAAACAGTCTTCGTGTGCCTATAGCACAAAGAGGGATGCTCTCTCAGCCTGTACTCTTAGGGGAGTGCCTGGACCCTACCCAGAGTAAAATGACAGACTCTAGATATCCCTTATGTGGAAGGATTTGGCAATAGGGTGGGAGGGGGGGGGAAGGGGAGTGCGGGAGGAGGGGAGGGAGAGGGAACTGGGATTGACATGTAAAACAAGCTATTTAAAATTAAAATAAAAAATGATATATAAAAAAACTGAAGAGCAAATCCCCCTCTCAGAAATTTACATATTTGTCTTTCTTTTCAACATTTTCTGAACTTCCCCATTATAGTTCATACTTCCATCCTAGTATTCATTCTCCATAGCATAAAGGACTAGACAAGAAAATGCATTTTATTAGGTGCATATAATAATTTTATATTCTTATTAATCATATAAATCTTACTAAGTGCAAGGTTTTGTGAGACTAACATCTCTCATCTTCTTTTTCACGATGTTGATGGTCTTGTAGGTTGTTCTAAAATGTCTACTAAGATTAAGACCAGAACCCAAGTTAGTGATCAGTGTCAAAATTCTGAACAAAATTATTTTTAACTGAACTTTAAAATTTTACATACTTTTTTTAAAAAGATATTTTCCTATGGAGAATTTCAAGCACAGGAAGGTAAATGGAATACCTTTCTCATATACCTACATTCTAACTTCAATAATAGACCAACTCATGCTAATCTTCTTTGAACTCACTCTACTATCATTGCCCCTATTAATTTTTTATAGAGCTCCATCCATAAACCATTTGACCTGTAGATATGTCAGCTTTTATCATTCAAAGAGAACAGATTTAAAAAAAAAGATTTATTTATTTATTTATTATGTATTCACTGGTCCACCTGCATGTATCACTGCAGGCCAGAAGAGGGCATCAGATCTCATTACAGATGGTTGTGAACTACCATGTGGTTGCTGGGAACTGAACTCAGGACCTCTGGAAGAGCAGTCAGTGCTCTTAACAATGAGTCATCTCTCCAGCCCAAGAACAGATTTTTTTAAATGTAGTTCATTATCACACCTGAAACATGAAAAAAATGATTACTATAAATAATAATTGAAGAAATATTTGAGTTCTAATGGTCTTTAATTGTACATATTTTAAAAATTGTTGAGTTGAATCAAGAGCAATCTATATCATGGAGGGAGAAAGGAAGTCAAGAATAGTTATGAGAAAAAGGGGAGAGAGGAAGGAAGGAAGGAAGGAAGGAGGGAAGGAAGGAAGGAAGGAAGAGAAGGCAATATGAATATATGAATGCAGGTTGATTCTCATGATGGCATAGAGGCTAGGGAAGGTCCATGAGTTCTACTTTCAAGCTGGAGATTGGAAGAAACTATGGGTCCGAAGACAGGGGAAACCATGGTATAAATCTCAACTTGAAAAAAAGGAGGAAATGACATAAGATGTCCCAGGTCTTACACTGAGGTTGGAAGGAAGGGACTAAGCATGACTTTCCCAGTGTTTTGGACTCTTCAGACATTCCACAGATTAGGTGTCCACCTAATCTATATTATTGTTGGGAAGGGAAATCTATATTACTAAGTCTTCAGATTCAAGTCTCATTTAAAAACACCTTCCCATCCATACCCAGGAAAACTTTTTCTATTGGTCACATTGAGGGCCACTGAAATTGACACATACTTTTTTTTGTTATTGAAAATAGATGTTTTTCATATAATATTTCCTGATTATGGTTTCCTCTCCCTCTATTCCTCCCAGTTTCTCACCCCTTCCTCTCCCATCTGGATTTACTCCCTTTCTGTCTCCCATTAGAAAACCAACAGGCATCCAGGGATAATAAAGTAAAATAAAAACAACACATTGGTAGAGGACAAAACAAAGAAAAGGCTCAAGAAACAGAGATGAAGAGCACCACTCATTCAAATACTCATTGTCTTTATCATTGTTCTGCTGCTACAAAGAGACACCATGAGCAAGGCAACCCCTATAAAGAAAAGCTTTTCATTGGGGCTACCTCACAGTTTCAGAGGTTTAGCCCATTGTCATCACGACAGGGAGCATGGCCACATGGTGCTGGAGGAGCTGAGAGTTCTACATCCCCATCTGCAGGCAGAAGGAAGGAGAGAAACACTAGGCTTGGCTTGAGCATTTGAAACCTCAAAGCCCACTGTCAGTGACACACTTCCTCTAGCAAGGCCACACCTCCTAATCCCTGTCAAGTAGTGCTGCTCCCTAATAACCAAGCAAGGGAGGGGGCATTTCTATTCAAACCACCACACTCAGAATCCAAGAAAAACCCAAAACTGGAAGCCACAATGTATATGCAAGGGATCTGTAAGGTTAGAAAAGGGAACACACACACACACACACACACACACACACACACACACACACACACACACAATTTAAAAGGAAAGAAAAGACAAAACCAAAAAAAGTCCTGGCACAACATTATGAAAAAAGGAACCTGCAAAGATGCCACTGAATTCATTTTCTGTTGGCCATATACTGCTGGGCATGTGGCCTATCCTTAAGTGTAGTTTGTTTCCCCCGTGAGACTCCCTTGGGGAAAACTAAATTTTCATTTGCAAGTGCTTATCAGTTGGAGATCGCTTCTGGATCTTCTGGATTAAGGATAGGATTTGTATCCACTTCTCCTTTTTCTTCTTTCAGTTCTAGGACCCCGTCTGGTGCAGTCCTGTGTGGGGCCTGTGCATGCCTCAGTCTGTGAGTTCTCACGTGCATCAATCTTGTTCATTTCAAGGGCTTTGTATACATGATGTCCTCCATCTCTGGCTCTTATGCTCTTTCCGCCTCCCTTTCTGCAGCGTTCCCTGAGTCCCAAGGAGAAGGATTTGATAGAGATATCCCATTTAGGGCTGAGATTTCCAAGTTCTCTTCACTCTCTGAATATTGTCTGGCTGTGAGTCTCTGCATTTGTTCCCATCTGCTACAAAGGGAGCTTCTCTGGTGATGACTGAGCAAGGCCCTGATCCATGAACATAGAAGAATGTCATTAGGAATCATTTTATGGTTACTTTAAAAATTTTATTTATTTATTTATTTATTTAGAAGTATTTGGTTTTACCTTAGGTCCCTGAGATATCTAGTCTCAGGTTCTTGGTCACCTGAATAGCCTTAGATATGGGTCAGTTTCATGGAATGGACCTCAAATCAAACAGATATTGACTGGTTACTCTCCCAAGGTTTGTGTCACTATGGCAATAGCATATCTTGCATGCAGGAGACCTTTATATACTGAAGGTTTTATATCTGGGTCACCTTTAACATTTCTCCTTTGGTAGCATGCAGAGTACCTTCTGGCACTAAGAATAATAGCCAGAGGGTTGAAGTCTCTATGTAGGCACCAGTTTGACTTCAATGTGGTCAGTGAGCTATGTAGGCATTGTCCTTCTGCTTTCAGTTTGTGAAGATCAACAGCCTTGGTTGTTTGGCAGTTCCCTAGGGACCCCTTTGGTCAACAACTCAATTAGAGGTTACCCATTTCCAGTATTCATTTTATTTGGTGATAAGAGATGGCCAGTTGGGTCTCTATCTTCTCCATTGTTTGAGTATTTCATTTAGATTACTTTTATATATGTATATATTTTAGGAAGCTTCTACTATATTAGGTTTCCATACTATCCCTCAAATGGCCCTCAATTTTAGCTGTCTCCCCATAGTCCCTCCCTCATCCTCCTCATTGACACATATTCATTCATTATCACAAAGTCACACATTTTAATTGGCTGAAAATATCTTAAGCTTTTCTTTATTTTAGGTTTTCTTCTTCCTCTTGGTCTCTGTCACATACAATTTGTTCACTGAAGGGATAGATGGCTTTATTGTGCAGAACTTTCTCCCATCTATTTTGTAGATTGCACCACATTTAACACTTTTGACATTGTAAATATTTAAATGAAATATTTTTAAAGTTATGATTATTTGGAATTTTAGAATTCATTGTCCAACTTGTTAATGTAAAAACTGCTCCCCCTCCCCTCTCTCTGAGTATGTAGGCACACACACATTTAAGACAAAAACAAGTTCTTAATATCGAACAATTTTCCTCAACCACCATGAGTAACTTCTGCACTTATTCATCAATACACTAATGATGAGTGTGTTGGAGAACATGAGTGAGAACTTGAGGGGAAGTGAGAGTTTTACCTCGCTGGGAAACTATACTCTGTTACTCATGGAGCTATTGCATTCATGACGAGAGAAGATTTTGCAAGCTATTTGATTTGGGTCATATAGAAGCTCCTCCCCTCCCTTTCTCCTTTAGTGCCAATGCTTTGTTTCTGGTTGGGAGCAGTACAAAGACAAAGCCTTACTTACAGCCTCTGCTCTGGTCTCAAGGAAATGCTATGATGGGAATGTGCCCCTCCTAAATTTGTACCTTGACATCCTAATCCCCTGGAGAGATTGTATTAGCTGGGAAGCAGCTAGGTCCTCAGGGTGGAGCCCATATTGGTGTAAATGCTCTTTAAAAAAGTACCTAGTGACTTCATCACTTGTTCCTTATATCAAGTGGATACAGGAGGAAGAGGGTAGGTTCTCAACTACAGAATAGCTATTGGCATCTCTTTAGAAATTTAAAAAATGTATTTGACAGTTCATATATGGTCAATGTATTCTGATCTCTCTCTCTCTCTCTCTCACACACACACACACACACATACACACACAAACACACACACACACACACAGGAAACACTCCATTATCTCCCTTTTCTTCCATTCTCCAGACTCCTCCTTCTTCCCACAGGTCTACCTCCTTCTTCCTTGCCCTTTAAAGGATACGTTGTATATATCACTAACCATCAATTGATTTTCCCAACAGTGGAAGAGTGTGACTTAGACTTGGTACCCAACTATACTTAGAAAGTTCTGTCTTTTATGAAATGAATGTGAGAGTCTAGGAGACCAGGTATCCTGTTCTGTACTTTCAGTATTTACTGTAGTGATGTTCATTTCAAAAAGTGTAAGCCAATTAAGAGCCACACTTACATAGAGAAGAGAAGGTAAGAAAGAAAGTCTTCCCATTTCCCCTGAAGAGAAAGTGAAGGGCTGGCAGTAACAGCTGTAACTTGAGGGACTTCCAGTCTCTTCTATAAATTCTGAAATGTAGTCACTTCCAGTCACAGACAACAATCTATTTCCCTGACCATTTTCTTATTCTAGATCTTAGTCACTGCCAAAAAGGCTTTGGCTAAAATCAACAGATAAACATGTTGGAGGGAAGCCATGTTTTTCCATTTAGATCGCCATCTGGATTTTTTTTTCAGTTCTTTTCTTTTAATTTTTATTTTTAAATTAGAAACAAGGTTGCTTCACATTTCAATTTCAGGTCCCTCTCCTTTTCCCTCCCCTCCTCCCACGTCCTCCTACTAACCTCTCCAATATCCCCTCATTTCCCCAGGGAGGGTGAGGCCCTCCATGGGGGTGTCCATTGTTTGTCATTTCATCCAGGGCAGGGCCTAGACCCTCCCCCAAGAGTCCAGGGTGAGAGTGCATCTCACATTGTTAGATGGGTGCCCAAAGTCCATTTGTATACCCGGGATAAATACTGATCTACTACTCAAGGTCCAATAGATTACCTAGGCCTCCTAACTGACACCCACATTCAGGGGGGTCTTGATCAGTCCCATGCTGGAATCCCAGCCATCAGTCTGGGATTCAAGAGCTAACTTTTGTCAGGTCAGCTGTTTCTGGGGGTTAAACCAGCCCAGTCTTAACCCCTTTGGTCATCAGTCCTCCCTCTCAGTCACTGGATCCCTTCAATTCAGCTCAGTGTTTAGCTGTGGGAGTCTGCCTCTGCTTCCACCAGGCATTGAATGAAGGTTCTGTTTCCCAGACTATTTGGTAATGAGATTGTAGGTTGGTACTCCCCAGATCTATGTCTAAAATCCATATATGAGAGAGTACATGCCATACTTCTCTTTTTGTGACTGGGTTACCTCACTCAGGATGGTTTCTTCTAGTGCCATCCATTTGCCTGCAAATTTCAGGATTCCATTGTTTTTTTTCCGCTGAATAGTACTCCATTGTGTAAATGTACCACATTTTCTCTATCCACTCTTCAGTTGGGGGGCATCCAGTTTGCTTCCAGGATCTATCTATTAGATAATATGCTGCTATGAACATAGTGGAACAGACATCCTTGTTGTATGATCGGGCATCTTTTGGATATATGCCTAAGAGTGGAGTTGCTGGGTCTTGTGGTAGGTTTATACCCATTTTTCTGAGGAATCTCCATACTGATTTCCAAAGTGGCTGTACAAGTTGGCATTCCCACCAGCAGTGGAGGAGTGTTCCCCTTTCACCACAACCTCTCCAGCATACATTGTCATTGGTGTTTTTGATTTTAGCCATTCTGACAGGAATGAGATGGTATTTCAGAGTTGTTTTGATTTGCATTTCCAGGATGGCTAAGGATGTTGAGCACTTTCTCAAGTGCCTCTCAGCCATTTTAGACTACTCCATTGAGAATTCTCTATTTAGTTCTGTAGCCCACTTTTTAATTGGATCCTTTGGTGTTTTGGAGACTTGCTTCTTGAGTTCTTTGTAAATTTTGGAGATCAGTCCTCTGTAAGATGTGGGGTTAGTGAATATTTTCTCCCTTTTTGTTGGCTGCCTTTTTGTCTTGCTTACTGTGTCTATTGCCTTAGAGAAGCCGTTCAGTTTCAGGAGGTCCCATTTATTAATTGTTGATCTCACTGTCTGTGCTACTGGTGTTATGTTCAGGAAGCTATCTCCTGTACCAATTCGATCAAGGGTGCCTCCCACTTTCTCTTCTAATAGGTTCAATGTGGATGGATTTATGTTGAGCTCTTTGATCCATTTGGACTTAAGTTTTGTGCATGGAAATAGACATGGATTGATCCGCATTCTTCTACATGCCAGCATCCAGTTATACCAGCACCATTTGTTGAAGATGCTTTCTTTATTCCATTGTTAATTTTTAGCTTCTCTGTCAAAGATCAGATGTTCATACATGTCTGGGTTAATATCGGGGTGTTCAATTCTATTCCATTGGTCTACCTGTGTATTTTTGTGCCAATACCAAACTGTTTTCAGGATTACAGCTCTATAATAGAGCTTGAGGTCGGGGACGGTGATGCCTCCAGATGTTGCTTTGTTGAGTAAGGTTGTTTTGCCTATCCTGGGTCTTTTGTTTTTCCATATAAAATTGATTATTGTTCTTTCAAGGTCTATGAAGAATTTTGCTGGGATTTTAATGGGGATTGCATTGAATCTGTAGATTGTTTTTGGCAGCATTGCCATTTTTACTACATTGATCCTACCTGTCCAAGAGCCTGGGAAATCTTTCCATTTTCTGAGGGCTTCTTTAATTTCTTTCTTTAAAGACTCAAAGTTCTTGTGATACAGGTCTTTCACTTGTTTGGTTAGCATTACTCCAAAGTATTTTATGTTGTATGGGACAATTGTGAAGGGTGATGTTTCTCTGATTTCTTTCTCAGCCCTTTTATCATCTGTATATAGTAGGGCTATTGATTTTCTTGAGTTGATCTTGTAGTCTTCCACTTTGCTGAAGGTGTTAATCAGCTGCAAGAGTTCCCTGGTAGAGTTCTTTGGGTCATTTATGTAAACTATCATATCATCTGCAAATAGTGAAAGTTTGACTTCTTCCTTTCCAATTTGTATCCCTTTAATCTCCGTTGGTTGTCATATGGCTCTGGCTAGAACTTCAAGTACAATATTGAAGAGGTATGGAGAGAGTGGGCAGCCTTGTCTTGTTCCTGATTTTAGCGGAATCATGTTGAGTTTCTGTCCATTTAGTTTGATTCTGGCTGTTGGTTTGCTGTATATAGCTTTTATTATGTTTAGGTATGTTCCTGTTATCCCAGATCTCTCCAAGACCTTTATCATGAAGGGGTGTTGGATTTTGTCAAAGGCTTTTTCAGCATCTAGTGAGGTGATCATGTGATTTTTGTTTTTCAGCTTGTTTATATGGTGGATTACATTGATGGATTTTCGTATGTTGAACCATCCCTGCATCCCTGAGATGAAACCTACTTGATCGTGGTGAATGATTGTTTTGATGTGTTCTTGGATCCGCTTTGCCAATATTTTACTGAGTATTTTTGCATCAATGTTCATGACGGATATTGGTCTGTAGTTCTCTTTCTTAGTTGTGTCTTTGTGTGGTTTGGGGATCAAGGTTATTGAAGCCTCATAGAAAGAGTTTGGCAAAGACACTTCTGCTTCTATTGCGTGGAATACTTTAAGAAGAATTAGCTATTCTTTGAATTTCTGGTAGAATTCCCCACTAAGGCCATCTGGACCTGGGCTTTTTTTGGTTGGGAGACTTTTGATGACTGCTTCTATTTCCACAGGGGTTATAGGTCTATTTAAATTGTTTATCTGTTCTTAATTTAATTTTGGCAAGTGATAGCTACCCAGGAAGACGTCCATTTCCTTTAAATTTTCAAATTTTGTGGAGTATAGGTTTTCAAAGTATGACCTGATGATTCTCTGGATTTCCTCAGAGTCCATTGTTATGTCCCCCTTTTCATTTCTGATTTTGTTAATTTGCATGTTCACTCTCTGCTGTTTGGTAAGTTTGGACAAAGGTTTGTCTATCTTGTTGATTTTCTCAAAGAACCAACTCTTTGTTGCATAGATTCTTTGTATTGTTTTCCTAGTTTCTACTTTATTGATTTCAGCCCTCAATTTGATTATTTCCTGGTGTCTACTCCTCCTGGGGGAGTTTGATTCTTTGTGTTCTAGAGCTTTCAGCTGTGCTGTTAATTCTCTAGTATGACTATTCTCCAGTTTCTTCATGTGGGCACTTAGTGCTATGAACTTCCCCCGTAGCACTGCTTTCAAAGTGTCCCATAGGTTTGGGTAATGTTGTGCCTTCATTCTCATTGAGTTCTAGGAAGTCTTTAATTTCTTTTTTATTTCTTCTTTGACCCAGGAATGGTGCAATTGTGCAGTATTCAATTTCCATGAGGTTGTACGCTTCTGCAATTTGTGTTGTTGTTGAATTCTAATTTTAGCGCATGGTGGTCTGATAGGATGTATGGAGTTATTCCAATTTTTCGTAGCTTCTGAGGTTTGATATGTTTCCAAGTGTGTGGTCAATTTTTGAGAAGGTTCCATGTGGTGGTGAGAAGAAGGTATGTTCTTTTTTATGTGGATGGAATGATCTATAGATGTCTGTTAATCCCAATTGGGTCATTACTTCTATTAGACCCTTTGCTTCTTTGTTGAGTTTCTGTCTGGTATTCCTGTCTAGTGGTGACAGTGGGGTGTTGAAATCCCCCACTATAAGTGTGTGGGGATTTATATGTGATTTAATTTTCAGTAATGTTTCTTTTACAAACTTGGATGCATTTGTATTTGAGGTATAGACGTTCAGGATAGACACTTCATCTTAGTGGATTTTGCCTGTGATGAGTATGTCATGACCTCCTTCATCTCTTTTGATTGATTTTATTTTAAGGTCTAATTTGTTAGATATTAGGATTGCTACTCCTGCTTTTTCTTGGGTCGATTTGATTGGAAAAGTTTTTCCCAACCTATAACTCTCAGGTAATATCTGTCTTTGAGGGTAAAGTGTGTTTCTTATATGCAGCAGAAGGATGGGTTCTGTCTTCAGATCCATTCTGTTAGCCTGTGTGTGTTTTTATGGTTGAGTTAAGGCCATTAATATTGAGGGATATTAATGACCATTGATTGCTCATTCTTCTTTAATTTGGAATGGTTGTTGGTGGTGGAATTATGTGTGGAATCCCACCCCTTTTTTCTTTTGGCTGTTGGTAAAGTGGGATTATCTAATGCCTATGTTTTTCTGGTTGTGGTTAACTTCCTTGGGTTGGAGTTTTTGTTCCAGAACTTTCTGTAGAGCTGGGTTAGTAGATACGTATTGTTTGAATCTAGTTTTGTCATGGAATATCTTGTTTTCTCCATCTATAGTGATTGAGAGCTTTGCTGGGTATAGTAGTCTGGGCTGGCATCCATGGTCTCTTAGTGTTGGTAGAATATCTATCCAGGACCTTCTGGCTTTCAGAGTTCAGACATGGAGAAGTCAGGTGTAATTCTGATAGGTTTGCCTTTATATGTTACTTGGCCTTTTTCCTCAGCTGCTCTTAATATTCTTTCTTTATTCTGTATATTTGGGGGTCTTGATTATTATGTGGCGAGGGGACTGTGTTTGTGATCCACTCTATTTGGTGTTCTGTAAGCTTCTTGTACCTTCATTGGCATGTCTTTCTTTAGGTTGGGAAAGTTTTCTTCTATATTTTGTTGAATATGTTTTCTGCCCCTTTGAGGTGGTTTTCTTTTTTTTTAATTTATTTTTCAGTTTAAATTTAGATTAGAAACAAGATTGCTTCACAAATCAGTTCCAGGTCCCTCTCCCTTTCCCTCCCCTCCTCCTGTGCCCTCCCCCCAGCCCCCTAATATCCCCTCATTTCCCCAGGGAGGGTGAGGCCCTCCATGGGGAGTCCATAGTCTGTCATTTCATCCAGGGCAGGGCCTAGACCCTCCCTCAAGAGTTCAGGGTGAGAGTGCATCTCACATTGTTGGATGGGAGTCCAAAGTCCATGTGTATACTCGGGATGAGTACTGATCTACTGCCCAAGGCTCAATAGATTACCTAGGCCTCCTCACTGACACCCACATTCAGGGGGTCTTGATCAGTCCCATGCTGGATTCCCAGGCTGATGCCTGGGATTCCAGAGTTAACCTTTGTCAGGTGTGCTGTTTCTGGGAGTTACGCCAGCCCAGTCTTAATCCCTTTGGTCATCATTCCTCCCTCTCTGTTACTGGCTTTCTTGAGTTCAGCTCAGTACTTAACCGTGGGAGTCTGCCTCTTCTTCCATGAGCCACTGAATGAAGTTTCTGTTTCCCAGACTCTCTGGCCATGGGATTGTAGGCTGGCATTGAGGTGGTTTTCTTCACCTTCTTCTATACCTATTATTCTTATGTTTGGTCTTTTCATGGTGTCCCATATTTCCTGGATGTTTTGTGTTGAGGAAATGTTGGACTTAAGATTTTCTTTGGGTGATGAATCCATTTTTCCTAGTGTATCTTCAACACCTGAGATTCCCTCTTCCATCTCTTGTATTCTGTTGGTTATGTTTGTATCTGTAGTACCTGACCGTTTGCCCAGCAGTTCTATTTCCACCCTTTCTCCAGATTGTGTTCTTTTATTGTCTGTATTTCAGTTTTCAACCCTTGTACTGCTTGAATTGTTTCTTGCATTTTTTTGGTTTATCTTTTCATCCATTTGTTGCATTTATGTATATTTTTGTTTTTTTTCTTCCATTTCTTGCATTTTTTGGTTTGTTTTTTCTTCCATTTCTTGCATTCATTGCTTTGTTTGCTTTGTTTTTTCTTACATTTCTTTGAGGAATTTTCCTATATCCTCTTTTAGGGCCTCTATCATTTTCATGAAGTTGTTTTTAAGGCCATTATCTTCTGTTTCATTTGCATTGGAATGTTGGAGTCTTGCTGGTTTGGAGTCTCTAGAATCTGGCAGTGTCATATTTGTTTTTCTGTTCCTGAGTGTGTTTTTGTATTGTCTCTTTCCCATCTCTTCTTCTGGTTGGTGCAGAAAGAGCCCCTTACTGGTCTGGTAGTTAGGGCACCAGAGTTCCCTTTCGGTGGGTGCAAGCAAGTCCAATACTCTGATAGTTCTTCTATTCCTGGTCCTAATCCTGGTCCCGTGGGTGGAGAAGAAGCCCAGGAATCTGGGGTGCATAGTCTCCCACCTGGTCCCCTGGTCCCATTGGTTGAGGAGAAGACCTCAGATCTGGGGTGCTTGGCTCTCACCGGGATGGGAGGCTCTGTGGCAGTCAGTAGGCAGTCCCCAGGCACTGGGGCCTTATTTACCTGGATTTGCTGGTCCCCTGGTCTCATTGGTGGAAGAGAAGACCTGGGATCTGGTGTGCCTGGCTCCCGCTGCTGGGATGCGAAGCAGTGTGGCAGTCCCCAGGCACTGGAGCGCAGGCCTGGATCCGTCCTCTGGATTTATTGTAGTCCCAGAGCTCACTGATCTGATGGCCCATCGAAGTGCCACTTACTCTTTAATATTTGCCACAATTGTCTCACTGCTCCACCACAGACCAGGTGATGATGACTTGGCTGAGGGAGGGACACCATCTAGAATTGGCTTCTTTCATCTTTTTGGCTTTGTCAATGTCTCTGCCCAAGGTAGGTTCTCTTAGCTACTTATTTCCCCTGCCCAAACTATCAGATGATCATGCTTGACATAAACTACTAACTACCTGACACTCCATGGAACCGATAGGAAGGAGATCACATGTCCCAGGACTAAAGGAATCTAAAACCACATTAGAGTGAGTGTTTCTCTGGTGATCTATAATCTGACAGTGGATACAATGCCTGTGGGAGTGAATACAGTCTATGCAGCCTCATGGACTTTATCAGGATTTGGGGATTTCTTTGTCACTTGACTGCCACCAATAAATATCCTTCATCACTACACATGCTCTTGGGTTTCCAGAGTTGCCCATTTCTTTTATCTTTTCTCAGTACCTAAAAACATAACAGGTTTCAAGTTCCTAGTATGTAAAAGGCTACTCAACTTCCTTAGTAGTCAGTAAATAGTATTAGGGATAGTGAGAAGATGGAGTCAGACAAATTGTAATTTCCAAAATATTGCCTTGGAAATTGAAGAGTTGTTGGTCTGATCATTGTTTTAATCTTCAAATTTACCTCCTTTTAGTATATAGTATATATTACTCATTTTAAAGCCAGTCCTATCATTTTATTTTATGTGTGTGTGTGTGTGTGTGTGTGTATACCGCATGTATGCAGGTGGTCATGGAGTCTCAAATAGGGTATTGGATGCCCTGGAACTGGAGTTACAGGTGACTGTAAGTTGTCAAACATGGGCTCTGGGAACTGAACTTGGCAGTAAGCACTCTTAACCATGGAGTCCAGCTCCTTGTAACTCTAAACTATGTAATAATATTCTGTGGACTTAAAGACTAAAATACATATGTCAAGGAATATAACTAATGTATTTTATTATAAATACATTAAGTTACTCAAAGTTTTGGAATCAGGTGTATTCACAAACCTTCTGCGTAGTAAATATTACCATGCGCCTTGGATCAAGATGTCTTTTACAGAAAGTAAGAAAATCAAATGGACTCAACAATGAGCAAGTGTATCTCATGTAATGTGTAACATGAAATTTACAAGACAGACTAAGGGAACAGTACTATCTAGGGCTTAAAATGTTATCAAGTATCCATGTGCTTGGTATCAAGCCCCTGTCATTCACAGGGTACCAGCACTATCCTCACCTTAGATTAATTTCCCTGAGGGCCCCAGATAAGCTCCCACAGATCCAGTAGTCATACTTAGAACAAAACCTGGAGAATAAAATACCCCGTGTGTTCTGAGCCTTCTTCATGCATTCCCCTCTCACAAAGCATTTGTCAGGGGTCCGTGTTTAAAAGCAAATGCAAGTGAGGAACCTCTTTCTGGGGCTGTAGTTTAAATAGGCAGCATAGCCAGAGCTAGGATAGAGAGACCTTTTCTTGTCTCTTTCAAGGAACAGGTGATAGGGACTAAAAATTGAATTTCTGTTAGAAAAGGAAAAGATAAAAAAGATGTCCTGACAAAGTATCTGCCATGAATATTCCATTATTTTTTTCACAAAAATCCAGTTTGCTTTCAAAAATCACAAGAATGTATATAGGATTTGTAATCAGAGTGCAAAATTGTCAGAGGGAGCTCAGAGGTAAGTGGCTGAGTTCTTCATCTTCTAACCTTGAAACCTAAGCCAGGAATGTTTGGGCACTTCAAAGACCCAACTGGTAATAACACTCAGACCAAAGTCAGTTCATTTATCTCCCATCCCATCTTCATGCTCTGCTCCCTTCTCTGTGTGTTAATTTGTGTTCAGCTGTGTGCCTTTGTGTAGGAAGGAAAGTAGCCTTGAGCGGTGTGAGCACTCTTCCAGCTGCTGTTTGCTGACTTCCTAAGTAGCACCTAGATTCTCTGAGCCTAGACAACTCCCTTCTGTTCCCCAACACTTTGCCTTACTGCAGTGCCATGGTCTAAACATCTCCCAATTCTCTCTCCACTATGCTATCATTTTGGGTTATTTTCAGTCTGGGCTCAGTCAAGGGAAAGAGGAGAATGACATGTTTTGTGTGGGGACGAGCTACAGGGAAATTATATTTAAAAACACAGACATGGATTTGTTATGCAAAGTAGAATGCAAGCCAAATTAAAAGGAATATCTTAATTGGCATTTCTCTTGTTTTTACTTGTGTCACCTAGAAGTTGAGAAGTGCTGTGTTAAGCTATTATTAGTTTGCCCAGGACTTTCTAGAATAAAAATATGATAGTTATTAACCCATCAAAAAGTTGTTTATACAAATAAACAGAACATCACTGTGTTACCTCTTCCTATGAACAATGGAAGTTTACTAATAATAGAAATATTTTGATAAATGTATTTGTATCTTCTGTGCTAGATGTATTTTATTCTGTTCAAAACTCTCTGCAAATGCCTACAAAGCCATTATTCTCTCAGGCTTTTGTTCTCTGGGTTTATGCAGTATGTATTACAGTTAATGCCTAAATTTTTGTGGATGTTTTTTGAGTTCCATATGCAGGGATTTCTGTAATATTTTGAGTCTGGGTTCTGTTTTTTCAGCGTTATGATTATATGATCTTTCCATATTTCATTGTTCTCTAGTATTGTTTTCCTGTATTGATTTTACAGTGTTCTACTACATGGGAGACTCTAGCTATGAGGGCTCTGGGATATTCTGGAGCATTCAAGTGCAGGACATGCTCTGTATGAGCAGCGACTAGCCCATAGTTGGGATAGTTGGGAGAAATAATTCAGACTTAGCTACTCTGTGACATTTGGAACTCCTCCATGGACAATGTTTGTATTGGATGCCCTTACCAGCCTAATTCAGATGTCCTCATGACACATACACAGTATGGGGCTCCTCTTCCTTCTCCCCTTTTCCTCTCTCTTTCACAAATATCAGATCTACAGTGTGGTTTGAAGCCTTGTCCTGATCTATTCACTTTGGGCTCTTAACTTCTTTAATCATTTTGCTTAGCAGAGAGTATAAACTAAAGCATGCTATTCAGTTGTACCACAATTTATTCATTTGCTGCACTGTTGAGACATTTTTAGTCCTTTGCACACATTTTGCTGCATGTTTGCATGATGATCACTTTAGCTGAACAATTGTACCAGTTGACATTGCCACCAATATGACACAAAAGCGTCAGCTATCCCATGTACCCTCCCACGGCCTGTGAGTTTCTCTGCTGAGGCATGTGTTAAAATATGCTGGTTGACCTTTTTTTTGTGGATATGAATCCTGAATGTTATTCTCTATTCTACCATGTGCTTTGTCATTCTTAATGAGAATGCTGATTATACAGAAGTCCTTAATTAAAATATTTGTTTATTCTTTGAAAATTTTCACAAGTGTATACAATGTCTCTTTTTTCTCAATATATGTTTTTATTTAAATTAGAAACGTGAGTGTTTTACATGTCAGTCCCAGCTCCCTCTCCCACCCCTCCTCCCTTATGCCTCCACCCCCCCACCCAATCCCCACATCATTCCTTAGGGAGGGTGAGGCCCTCCTTGGGGGGAGATCTCTAAAGTCTGTCATTTCATCCTGGGCAGGACCTAGGCCCTTCGCTATGTGTCCAGGATGAGAGAGCATCCCTCTATTTGGAATGGGCTACCAAAGCTCATTCATAAACAATGGTAAACACTGATCTACTACCCTAGGCCCCAGTGATTTCTGTGGCCTCCTCCCTGGCACTACATTCATAGAGTCTGGATCAGTCCCATGTTGGCCTCTCAGCCATCAGTCTGGGATTCAAGAGCTTCCCCTTATCCAGTCAGCTGTCTTTGTGGGCTTCATCATCATGGTTTTGACCCCTTTGCTCATCACTCTTCCATCTCTGTCACTAGGTTCCAGGAGTTCAGTTCAGTGTTTAGCTGTGGGTATCTGTCTTAATCATATCCATTGCTCTACTCTCTGCCACTAACTCCCCATGGGAAAACTCTCCCCACAATGCATTTCCTCTCCATGTCATGTCATTTAAAAGAATCACTGACTGAGTACAGTTAGTTTTGTTCATATACACATAGGTGTAGCATCAACCACTGAAGTATATGCAACCTAGTGGTAACCACTCCACTAAAGAAAAGTGGATCATCCTTACTCAGATGATATCAACTGTTAGCAGTTCCCCAACTAGGTGAGAGGTCTTGGGAGCTCCTTCCCATTGCACACTGAAACTTTTGATTGGCTTGATCTTGTGCAGGTCTTATACAGGTAATCAGAGCTTCTGATATTTAATTCATGTAACAGTCATGTAACGTCAAGAGGACAGCATATTATAGTCTTCTTCCTTACCCTCTGGCTCTGCCTGCCATTCTACTATTCATTTTTGGCCCTCTCTTCTATAATAATCCTTAAGCTTTGAGTGGTATGACTGACTACTCACAATCCTATATTTTTCAGCACTTCAAATAGCAAAGAGAGCCTTCACTGACCGCTACCCACTGCAATAAGAAACTCCTCCAATTAAGGTGGAGAACTTCACAAATCTGTGAACATAAATATTTAGAAGCGAGCTTGGCACCAAAACCATTTAGTCAAATAACATCTGTCTGGTCTCCATTCGAACCTCTGACTTTTCTAGCCATGAGTTTTGATCATGTTTATAGTATCAGCATAAACTCTCCCCTGTGGAGCAGGCCTCAAGTTCAATTAAGAGCGCAATTAAATGCTCACATAAACAATCTTTCCATCATTGCACCAGTGGGCAGATTTTGCCTACGTTGGGATTGTAGCATTCAGGGTCCAATGATGGATATGACCATTGATGTATTGTCTCCCTCAGCAACCTACATAGTACCTTCTAGTGCTATGAAAACTAGCTAATGGAGAAAGCCTCCTGGTGAGTTCAAAATTGATTTCTTTATGTTCTGCCATCAAAATGTGTTTAGAAGCTGGAGTGATGAATCAGTGGTTCAGAATACTTGTTCTTCTTGCCCAAACCAGGGTTTGGTTCCAGCTAAGTGTGGCTCATAACCATCCCTAATTCCATTTCTAGGGAATTAAATATCATTTTATGAACTCCACGAGCAAGCATCATATTATATAGCTCAGGCTGAACTATAACTTACAATACAGTTAAGACCAACCTAAAATTCATGATTATCCTCTCTCAGTCTTTCCAATGGTTGGATTACAGATATACGCCACAATGCTGTATCCTTCTAGAAGCATTTACTATCTGACATTTCACATTTTAGGTCTACAGTTTACATGGTGTTGACTATTTTCTTCATATGATTATTTTGTTGACATAGATTTAAGACTACAAAGCTGTTGGGGTTGTGGAAAACATTACTTGTATTGAGTGCTCCTGCTTCCTGTAAGTAGAATTTATCTATTTGTTTGTTCAATTTATTATTTCTTCCACAAGTATTTATTGAGTATACTTAGTATGTTCATGTGAAATATGGAATGTGCTAGACTCTGAGGTGATAGACATAAATTGAACTATAGCATTGAGTTTGAGAGGCTTGTAGACTAATGGGTGTCATAAGTGGAGAGGTTGGAAAGCAGAAAAAGATCAGAGTTTGCTTTCGGTTGGTTGAGGGATATTTATTAGTTGTGACCCCAAACAAATTATTCAGATATATATGAACTCTAAGAGGAAATATTGAGTGCCATGAAGATTAAAGATAAAATATGTAACATGCCTATCACCATGCATACAACACTGCATGACATAAATAATTGATGTTTCTTATTTTTAGTTCACATGGAAAGACTTACAAAGTGCAAAGTGTTTATGGAGGATAAGAGAAGATTTTTACAGAGGTTAAGATGTACAAGGTATTAAGCCAATGCACTTGGCACTGGGAGGGCTTGGTGTGTGGGAGGTGGGGCGGGGATGGAGGAAGGAAAAGGAGGGAGACACAGAGACAGGGGAAGGGATTGGTAGTTAAGAAGATGTCATTGATGTGGAGGGAATTATACAAGCCATTTTTTATATCACAAATGGAGCATTTTTACTAGTCTGGCACAATTTTGTGAGACTACAATGGTAATACAATAGGTATGGCAGACTGACCTACTTTTAGAAAGTCTACTTATAGTGGAGGCTATAGACACATGAATGAGAAATTACAAACCCTATTGTCCTGCTCATCTTTGGGAATAAAATCCCATTTCATAGTCTTTGCTTTCATCTCTAAATTTATCCCTCTATCACATGCCTAACTTAAATGAAGGCAATAAGATTATGATAGAAATTTGGGGATGTCATCCAGGGACATTTAGTTTTATGCAAATGGCTAGAGCTGTGGATTGTCTCATTTTCCCATATGGCTATGAGACAGAGATGTGCGCTTTACAGCAACAGATGAAAATGAAGCAGTTATGCATAAGTGAGCAAAAATATGAACTTCCAGTTATTAGCTCTAGTCCTTTCCCAAGTCCCAGTTTCAGTCTTATCTTTGAGTAATGTAGAGCAATGCCATGTCCCTATCTCACTCATGTCCCCTCAAGCTGGTTTCACTAGCTGGCCACTAGATTTATGATAAACACTAAGACAGAGATTGCAAGCTTTGAAGAGAGTCATGTAAGAAAGACACAGTGTCACTGAATTAGTGGGCCAAAGAAGACTGTGGAACAGACTGAGGTTGGAAGAATCAGTAGGAATAACACAACTAAGGAGAGGACATAGATTGCTCTAAGTCAGCTATTATCAACCTATGTTTTGTGACTCCCTCTGGTGGTTGAATGACCCTTGGGGGTCACCCAAGACCATCAGAAAATACAGTTATTTACATTACTCTTCATAACAGTAGCAAAATTATAGCAATGAAAATAATTATATGGTTGGGGGTTACCACAACATGAGGTATTGTATTAAAGGATCTTAGCATCAGGAAGGGTGACAACCTGTGCTCTAAGCAGAAAAGGTGTGTGTGTTATACAGAGGAGAGTGGAGGATGTGGAGTAAGTGCAGACGCTTTGTCTGCTGAGGTGCAATGCCATGAGCATGGAAGGAGGAGAACAGGGATATATCAGGAGGTATGTTGTTTCAGATCATTACATCATGATGTGTGTGAATTCTCTACATCTCATCAATCGATATGGCAAATCTCTCCTTCAGTTGCCATCCAGGTTCTTACATCTTTATTTGCCCACTTCAAGTGTGTGTGTGTGTGTGTGTGTTGTATGTGTATGAGTTGTACATGTGATGATCATGTGGGACATGAGCATGTAGATGTATTTGCATGTGAGGTCAATGTCAAGTATCTTTCTCAGTTGCTGTCCATGTTTGTTTTTGAGGCAGGGTCTTTCATTGAACCAGGAGTTCATCGGTTTATTTATGTTGTCTAGACAGTAAACCCAGATCTACCTGTCTCTTACCCTCATTACTAAGACTACAGAGTCATGCCATTGTGGCTGCTGCCTGGTGTTCCTGGTGCTAGAGATTGAACTCTGGTCTCAGGATTGCAAACCAAGCATTTCACCCACTGAACCAGCTTCTCACCCCTCTGTTTACTTCTTCACAGAGGACACCTGAGTGTCTTGAAGTGTATAAATACCATCCCATGCACTTCAGTTTCTTTGAGCTCTGCCTTAAGAACTGGCATTTGGCCTCATTTCTTCCCTCTTTCAATTTCTTTCTCAGTTGTTTTTTAGAAAATGCAGCAGTGGACAAAAGGATGTTTGGAGACCACTGCTGAGATGTCTAATGAAAAGAGATGTGAGTACTCTATTTATAGAGTGGGAAATTCAAACATAGCAAATGGGTTGGGACTTTGATAAAAGATTCTATAGAACCCATGATGACAGGTAGTATTGATTTATCCTAGGCACTGCTGTACTAAATCAGTGAGGTGGGTCAAGAGTTAGCAGTTCAACACTTGGTTTTATTTGAGTAAACTATTTCTCTTGGTGTTTTTAGTCTGTTTATAAACAACTTAAGTTAGTCAAAGAAAGGTGTTAAATAATTACATAATTATGACATACTTCACTGTGGAAACTGGCATTTCTCCCAGGTTGGTATTAGACAATATGACTTTTACTTTAGTAATGTTGTTACTAAAGAAAATCAAGCTTGCTTTGTCCATTGCTTCTTGCTGTAGAGTCCATGAAAATACCCTTTCTGAAACAAGAACTCAAAGTCTATGTGTTGAAGATGGTCTCCTTATTTCTCCTTCCCCTTTCAACAAGAGACACTGTATTTCTCAGTTCCTGAACTCCATTCTCAGACTGCTTAATCTGAGACAGGATAAGCCTAAATCTGGTGTTTTTCCACCTCGTCATGGAACTGTATATTCGACTAGACTCAAATCCAGACCATCCATCAGTCTTTTCAGACAACCTTCCTGCTTATCCAAAGTTAATGCCAGCTTATCTGGAGTAGCCACTTTCGCTCCAATATCAAATGACATCTAGCCTGAGAAGGATTTGGAAGGTGATAAATTAAATGGAAAAAAAATCAATGAGACAGAGTAAGGAACCTGTTTAATCCTTGCAGGTACATAGGAATGCTAATGGGTCCATTCAGAAACTCCCAGATATGTGCAGTAGGGTACTGGGGAAAACCATGCACCATTAACCCCCTCCTCTCTGGAGAAGTAAGGGAGAAGGCAAGGGGTAGGGAGGACCCGTGTACCTGCAGGAAGAGGTTATACATTGCTCTTCATATAGAGAGCAATAATTTCTGACGTGTTTTTAAGTATTTATAATAGACACTGGGTTTGCATTTTTCAAAGCTTGTCTTATCTAATAAAATAGGCAGCCTTATGAGCTACATGTTCATTGGTTCCAGCTAATAGAGAAGTAACTCACTGATAGAGAAGGATTACGAATTCTACTTTGTCTGGTTGAGGGACACAGCTACTTACTTGTGGAATGATGGCTTTGTTCTTCAGAATTTCCACACTTAGCTATCTTCTACTTATCTGGTCTAATAGACATTTTTTAAGCCTTGTGACTTTTTCAAGATCTAGCCTGGTCATACTTATTACGTTATTTCCCAGTTTCATCACCAAATGGAGGTCAACTACACCTTTAGAATGGGTTAGTAATAAGTAAGTGAACAGGGTCTGCCTAGACTGTTGTCTACAACACTGTACAGTTACTGCTCTTTTTGTTTCCATGGCTTAAACCCATATTTGTTTCTGGCTTCAGCGACCAACAAGCCTGGCATTCCTCCCCCATGACCTACCAGGCCATGCACTGTGTCAGCAGACCCTTAGTCAGGCTGCTCCTGACATCGATTCTCTCTGTCTCTTGTGACTTCTTCCCACACCCAGCCCTGGGAGGGGCGTAGCAAAGCAACCCAACTGCCCTTCTGAAGGGCTTGGTGGGTGGCAAGGCTAGAAAGGGGTGACTGTGATGAATGGGTGAACTGTCAATCTTCTGTCCCTTCCTCTGGTTCCCATTTCAACATCTTTGCTGAAATGGAATTTGAATTTCAAAAGGTTTAAAGAACATTTCTCAAGCCCACAATTTCCCAGCAGCTTGAAAACCCTCTTAAAACATTACCTTCAATCTGCTTCGAGTGAAGAGGGGATGTGGGGTACTTATGTGAATGGTGTCATGCTGGTGAGCTGGAGCTGCCTCCCCCATGTCCCTGGCTCACCCACAAGGGAGCATTCAAACCAATGAGGCTTCCTTTGGCTTCTGGGAAGAACAACCCAGCTCTCAGAAAGCTGACACCTACTGTGTCTCCGGAGGAGTAATTCCCTCCATATGTGAGTGAGGCTCACCTAAGCAAGGAAATGGAGAGCTGGACAGCTGGTGGCTGGGCTGAGGAGTGGATCTCTTCCTGAAACTGGGGGAGGGATCCTGGCTCACTGCTCCCGACCCCGGGATAGCTGCTGAGGCTCATATCTCTGTTGTGGCCTATCTCTGGCAGCAGCATCATTTTTATATAGGGCGAGAGAGGCTGCTGAGAGGGCTTCGGCGGGGGTTCCATTGTCGATTTCGCATTACAGAACCATTAAAATGGAGTGTTACTGTAAGAAGGCTGCCTGCTAGACGGTTCTCAGAAGAGCCTGTGCCTTTTGAGAGCCACTTGCTTCCCCTCTCCACTTTCAGGAGGGGGAAAGGGCCCCTAACGAATGGAGCCTTTTTAATTGATTATAAAAACAGAAGAGAACACAGCAGTGGGAATTGTTGGCAAGGCTTTATAGCAAGTGGCGAATCACTGCATATTCATTTGTTTCTCATTGGCCAAGATGAATCCTCTTTTGGTATTAAAGCAAATGTGCTGTGAAGTTACAGTGGACAGGGTTTAACAACTTTTCCTGGCTGACAGCCTGATTCTTTTATTCTTTTTTAAAAATGTTTTTAAAACTTAATTTGTGCATGCGTGTGCATGCATATGCGTGTGTGCATGCGTGTGAGTGTGTTGTGTGTGTGTGTGTGCTAGAGTGTGTAATGGTAGGCAGTGGGATCTGAGAAACCAGGAAGTGGTGGGGGTAGAGAGCTGGGTGGAGGGCAGGGAAATAGAATGGTTTAGGGGAAGGCAGGAGCTGTGTGCTGCTGATGCAGCCACTGATGTAGCTGAAAGAATGGCCCTGTTAGTGTGGGCGGGAGGTGGGAGGGTGGCAGTGAAATTGGGAAGCTACAGGAATAGCTTCTCTGCTGAGAGGCTCTACCTCAGCATCTGTGGGGGATCAGTTCCACGACCCCCATAGATGCCCAAATCTGCAGAGGCCCACGTACGTAATTGTACTGTATTGGCTTATAACCTACCTACACATATCATCTCCTCCTGAGAATTTTGAGTCATTGCTAGATCACCCGTAATCCCTAACACAATGGTAATAGCGTTTCTGCTGCCTTGCTTTTCATGGGATCTTTATATTTATTTTTATTTTGTATTTTGGCTTGGGAATTTTTTTAAAAAATGAAATTTAATTCTTGCTTGGTTGATTGAAGACAGGAGAATCTTGTACAAACCTGGGCCTGACTGTGGCACCATACTTTTGGTAGTTCAGAAAAGAAGATTAAACAGAGGCAACTCATTTATAGGAAGCTCATAGGCCTTGGCTTCCTTTTGCTGTTCACTGTACTGAGTGGAGCTGATCACATGATCATATCTTTATAAACCAAAGTTTAACTCCTGTCTGGTACGTTTTCTGTCCCCACTGCCCCTTGAAGCGGTCTTGAGAGACACTCTTCTTTCTCTTCAATCTTTAGTCTTTACCTCTTCAATATTAGCATTCATCTCCCTGCTGCTTCCACTTGCTCTCACATAGCCTATTCGAGTCACTTAAACCACAGTTTCTTCAGGGCCAGGTCATAGCCCCCATGGGGGAGGGGAATTGTTCTGTAACTGAATGTGGGGACTGCGAAAAATATGGCAAGAGTGACGGTTTTAGCTCACACAACAATCAAAAGCTAATCAAAACTCAAATATGTGATGAATCCAAGGTGTTCCAGTAAGTGCTTACCGGTGCATGCAAATTTGATTTCATCTTTAGTAATTAGTAAAGTTATATGCTTACCAAACACTTGCCTCAAAGTAAGGTTTTTTTATGATTTATTTATTAATGTTTGATCTGGGTGCCTGTGTCATATACTGGTTTGTATGGAGTTGCATAAAAAATGACATGGATGAAAAAGGGGCCAAGTGGTGATGTGCAGAAAGAGCGAAAGACTTTGGAGTAGCCAGAACACTCAGCCCTACATGGGATGCCTTTATCGTACCCCTCCTCTTAAGGCTTAGGGGTCTATGTGGAAGGGGAGGGAGAAAGATTGTAAGAGCCAGAGGTGGTAGATGATTCCAAGGAAACCGTGTCTTCCAGACACAACAGGATTGATACACATAGGAACTCACAGCGGCTGTCATATACAATATCTGCACAGGCTCAAAACAGACAAAATCCCAGCACTAAGAAGAAAAAGTGGACCAAGTCCCATTTCTAATCAAGACACTATTTGCAACTGATACCTATTGGGTAAGGGAAAACCAGTTTTCTCAAATGAAGTGTCACTGTATACATCAACACACTTCAGGACAGTTCCATGCCCAGAAGTTAACCAACACAAAATGGATTTTATGGGTCTTTATTTGTGTGTGTGTGCGTGTGTTGCTTTGTTTTGATTTTTTGTCTTGTTGATTTTTTTTAGTTTGTTTTGATTTTTGTTTGGGGAAGGCATATGTATGGTATGTGCTTAGAGAGAGAAAAGGAGAGAGGACATGAAGTTGGCCAGGTACATAGGTGGTGAGGATCTGAGAGGAGATGGTTAGGGGGAAAATATGACCAAGATATATTGTTTCAAAAAAAAGCAAAATGGGTCCAAATGGGAAAAGTTCAAGAAGTTCTGGGTGAAGCCAGTTTCTTCCTGTCTTAGTCTGTTAGCACATGCTACTCTCCTCAGTTGAGCTGCTGTCTCCAACCCCTGCTCCTTTCCATGTAGGCCCAGTAGTTCCTATTCATCCTTTAAGCTGCAGTTTAATCCCACTACCTCAGGCAGTTCTCCTGAGGACATTTATGACATTATCCCAGGATATATGTGAACCAATGTTCACTCTCATCCCCCAAATAGAAAACCTATGAGAGAGAAAAGTAACAATATTACTGAACTCCAACTTGCTGAACCTGTGAGTTTACAGAAGTTTACAGAAGCATGGGCAACCCAAAGGCAACTACATCATAGAAAGCCCACCTTTGCATGGATGACAATTTACAAAAGTCCTGAGTGCCTGGTGTCCACAGAGGTCATAATAGGGGATTAGATCCTCTGGAACTAGAGTTAGGATGGTTGTGAGCCATCATGTGAATGCTGGGAACCGAACCTGGGTCCTCTTCAAGAATGACGGGTGCTCCTGACTGTTGAGCCATTTCTCCAGTCCCTATACTATAATTCTTATCTTGACACTTGCTATATGCAGATGGGCAGGCCAGCTCCCCCCAGGGCTGAGTGTTTGCCTGCTCTGTCAATGAGATAGAGTGAAGACAATCATGACTAGGAGAAGCTTAGAGACATGTACTATGGGCAAGACCTTTTCGAGGGAGAAACTTTCATCCGAAGAGCTCAGACTAGAACTTAGCTAATGGGGTTTTAAAGCAGAAAATTAGAGGAGGAAATAAAGCATACACTCTATTTTTAGTTAAAACATAAATATGCATCAGTTTTCCAAACCCATGATGTAAACCCAAGCCTTTTGCCTGAGTTTGAGGTCTGATGACAGATTCTTCCATCATCTTTCTTGAGATTATCATACAAAAGGTTATATTTTTAAAGTAAAGAATACTAAAACATGTCGTGGCGACAACCCGAGAGCAGGATCCTTTATATTTTATGTTTTCTTCTCCAGTTTTTTACAGTTTCCTTGCCCATACTAAGTTTAGTAGCTTGTCTTGTGTCATTAAGTAGCATTCATATCATTTTCACAGAAACCACTCTTTCCATAGTCATAGTTCATGGAGTTATATAATATGAATCTAAGTTATTAAATTGCAATAAACTATACAACTTGCACCTGTGGGTTTGAGTATTTTATGGGAACAAAGGAGTCAAGGACCCTGGAAAAGAGTGACCAGCAGGCTGTTAGCATCAGTCAGAAGTGCATCAGGTTTAACCCTTTAACTGTTAGGTAGCTGTACTTGAGATTATGCCTTCTTTGCTTAGATGTGTTCAATATTTTATTAATGTCAGTCTCCTTTACCAGTTCTTGCAAATAACAGGTCTTCTTAATAACATGTTGAAATAATGACTAGATTCCTCCAGGCATAGTTCTTTCTCTGGCCTAAGTTTCTGCTGGTCATTTACTTTATGTCTATGTAAAAAATTATGTCTGACATCCTGTGAGGTCCAAGGTCTGGTGCTAGGAAAGGAGGGGAGTCATGGGAAGCTGAGAGATGGAAGAGAATGAGGGAGTCAGAAGGAGGTAAGACATGCTTGGTTCAAAGACACACTGGGTAGTAGGCAGATATCCAGGCACACATACACAGACCACACACGCATACACACACACATACACGCATACATACATACAGATCACATATACACACATACACAGACCACACACACACGCACACACACACATACAGATCACACACATACACACATGCAGGCACACACACGTGCAAACCACACACACAGAAAGACTGCATACACAGAGACCACACACACAGAGACCACACATACACACACACACACAGATCACACACATGCAGACCACACATACAGATCATACATATATACATGCAGACCACACACATACACACACACCCAGGCCACACACACATACAGATCACACACATACACACATGCAGACACACACATCTGTAAACCACACACACACACACACACACACACACATACAGACCACACACACACACAGACCATAGATACACACACAGACCACACATACACACACATATAGATCACACATACACACATGCAGACCACACATGCACACACACACACACGCACATACACACAGGCCACACACACACGCACGCACACACAGCTGGGCAGAGACACACATGCAGACTGGCACACAGGCTGCATGGAGGTATGCACAAAGGCATGGAGACAGAGACACAGCAAGCTGGCAGAGGTAAAGGCTGTGGTCTCTGACCTCAAGTCCAAATCTGTAGGGACACACAAAAAGGAAGCAATTTGCCAAAAACAGACTACAACACTGTTTACTTTGGGGTTCCCTAGACATCTGGGTTCAGCCATCTTGTGCTGACTTATAGACTCCCAGATATCAAATGTCAACCATTACTTAGCTGACTCATACCTTGTATGTATATCAGCCCCATATTGCCTAAACACATACTGCCCTTGAGGCCTTCTGTTCCCAATGCATGCCTACAACAACAAACAGGTTAATAAGGAAAAAACACAGAAGATTCACTTAATCACAGTTTTATGTGACTCAGGGGACTTCACAAATGGCTCAAGACCCAGAGCCCGTTTAGTATTAGATTTTGTGGAGAATAAATGGCTGTGTCGAAACATGATTGGACAATCTGTCCAAAGATATTTCTATTGAAATTTTTCAGTGATGGCCTCAGAGGTTGCCAGGTTGCCAGAGCTTCCAGGCAAATTTTGTCTACCTGTCAAGAGTTCCTTCCTGACTTCAAGAGTCACAGAATGAGATAGGAAACCCAGCCAGTCCTGCCTGCTTCACTCCTCAGATCTTCTACAGAGTATGCCTTCCTCCATGATGTAGGAAACTACTTAGAATTGGGTTTTTATAGCTATTCCCAGGCAAGATAGAGTTGGAAATTTCTTTACGGCCTTCTCTTTACAGAAAGGAAGGAGAAGTTTAGAGTAATGTTTCCAGTTTCTATGACTCACATGGAGGTAGAAGTCTGGTTTGTGTGTGTTGCTAGTAGGAAGAAAGACAACCAGGAGGCAGAGTGGCAAGTGGGGGTCACTAGACAGCTGACAGTCTTCCCAGTACACTCGGTCTTAAAGTATCAGCCTGCCAGAGTTCTAGGCTTTGGGGTATCATTTTCTGAGCTATTAGCAATAGTCTAGTAATTCCAGGATAAAAGCATGGACCTTTGGAACAGTCAGAGCTGTGGAGGGCAGAGAAATGTTAACCTTCCCTTTTCTACCAAGAAGGCTAAAAGTTAAGGGTAGTCTGCCAACTCTGAGGTTTTCACTTCTGAAACAGTGTCAAACATCTCCCTAGTACTAACAACTATGTCATAAGTAAATATGAAAAGCAAATAGAATCATGGTTAAAGCCACAAAAATGCTGGCAAGTGAGGTAGATACTTATAGCAGAAATATCTGAATCAGAATTAGAAAAAAAAGAGAGATTTTAAGAGGCATGGTGCTCTCTGGGCTCATTCTCATCCCTCACTGCTGGTACCAGAAGATAGATCTTGGTGCAAGGTCTGGATATGTGTGGAGGTATTTTATTAGAAGCCCTTGTTTGCCTACTGCGTTGCCATGTGTGGAGCTGTGGGGAGTAAGTCTCAGTCAGGCAGAGTACCATCTGGTCCATGAGACTGGCTGGAATATACTAATGCTTAAAAGGTAGACTGAAAAAGTACTACAGCCAGGGAACATGAGATATTTTATCCCACTACAGACCTAAGACATTTCTGGCTATTCGGTGGTCAGTAATAACAACCAAGCCGACTTGAGTAGACGTTGAGTTTGAGTATCAGTCCCAAGAGCTCAGGAGAGAGAAGTCATCAGCTTGAAAAGGCTGTTCCTCCCAGTTCTGCCCTTCCTTGAGACCAGAGTCAAATTCCCTTCATGTGGAAAGATGCTACTATTAAAACTATGTTCTTTTCCCTCAGAGCAGCAGCACCTCCTAACTGAGGCAAATGCTGAAGTGTGGGTAGACGGCTGGTAGGAAGTTTCTACAAAGAAGCATCAAATGAAAGCTTGGCTTCAAAACCCACCAGAACTTCATGGGTACAGGTGTTTGTGAGGCCCATTTGTGGAAATGACCCTTTATCATCTCCCTCTCTGTTGTCTGAGGGTGTGTTGAGGAGATAACAGCAGATTATACTGATCCTGAGTTGATAAGTGTATCCCTCCAGAAACTAAAGACAAAAGGCAGGGGAAGCGCTTTGTGAGGGAAATAGATTTGAGAAGTCCCATTGGCAAGAAGAGCCAAAGTTACGCTGGGTGGGAACTGGCAAACATTCCTTTAGTAGTTCCCGAAGGAAGGCCAGTGATGATGGTAAAGCTGAGTAACATGACAGAAACCAGGATCCAGGGAACTGTCATGATGAGTGTGATCCAAGGACCATTAGCAAGTGAGGAGACAAATTAAGAACCCCTCCCCATGGTCCTGTGGAATGACACCTGCAAGATCTCCAGTGACTTAGGGCAGCTGCCAGATATCTGAGAGGCATTTTGGTGACAATCCAGTTATGACGGTATACCAGAAACCAGAGGCCTTGGAGAAGACAGATGACTCATTGCAATGGACATTTGCAAGTAAAGATGATAGGACAAAAAGGGATACACGCTGCAGGGCCCGATACCACTATAAGGATTGAAGACGTGTTGAAAAGGTGGGAAAGATGGAGGAGTAAAGTGGTTTGTTTGTTTTTGGATTGATTTCAATGCTTTTATTTTCTTCCAGTGAGCACTGCAAGGGTGGATAGCAGATATGGAAGGGCTGGAAAATGAATGGAATTGGAGTGCATGACGTGAAATTCCCAAAGAATCAATGAAGAAATTGTTATATATAAATAAGAACCCTTCCACTAGGTAGGAGGTTAAAATAAAAAAAATGTCTGAAAAGCTCACAGGGACTCATACTATTAACTATCTACTTTAAAATATTCTATAACACATGTAAGTCTGTATATAAATGTGCATATATAGTTTAAATGAAATATTCTCATCAGGGATGGCAATAATCACTCTAAGAACCAAAGACTACATAACAAAAACTTCATAACCACACGTGAGAATACCTCTTTTGAATTTTTCACCAGGGTTGTCCAAGAGACTCTTAAAACACTACCAGTTATTGATAGAGCTTACTCTTCATTACCTCCCAGACGTGGAGGTGAAGTCCTTATTACTGAGACACTATATACTTCAGACATGGGGCCCCGAGGCCTCTGACCTGGAACTGACCTGAATGTCTCTTCCCTAAAGACTAGCTAAAGAAGGAGAGAAGCAACCAACAGTTCTACAAGGCTATGATGTTCATGGACCACAACAATGAACAGAATGCCATGATAACCTTAAGGAGTTCAGTAGTGACATGCATGCCTTGGTGGTAACCAATAGCTCTCTAACAGAGCTTAAAGCATTTTCAACAAAAGGAAACTCATGTCTGGTACCTGAAGCCTAGCTGGTTATCCAAGGCTAGTGAAGTCATGAATCTTGGAGGAGAGCCTAAACTGTCATTTTACTTAACCAGCATAATCCCTAACTGCATTCTAAATACATGCGTTTATACCTGAAGCTAAGTGTAGTCCTTACTCCTCATCACCAAAACTTCAATTGACAACAGACAGAGGCCATTTCAGGAAAGTCCAAGCAATCAAAATGCAAAATCATGGAGACTAGTCACAGTGAATACATCTGCAAAACAACCCCAACACCTTAGACTCAGAGAACATAGGGGAAGAGGGGGCAGAAAAATTGTGAGATCCAGGGGATCAGGGAATTTTCTGTGAGCCTGTGTCTCCTAGGAATGCCAGAAGCTATACCTATAAAATCTCAGCAACATGATTGCCTGCTTGTGAACTGAACAAAGACCACAGCAGCAGCCCAGAAACCTTAGCTCTACACAAAGAACTACAGGTTCCTAAGTTATGCTGGGAGTGGGAGAAACAGACTTTCCCAGGGAAGAGCACACCAATTGGTTATCCAATACCAAATAGTCAGTCATGGAAATATACATTCAAGTGACACTATACAGATCAGCGGCTTATATTTAGGAAATTATTTATTTTTGCATGCAACAATAACTAATGAAAGAAGAGTCCATAGATTTGAAAGAGAGCAATGTGGGTATATGGGAGGCTCTGAAGGGAGGAAGGGGAAGGAGGAAATGGGTAATTATAATCTCAAAATCAAAAGAAATAATAAAAATAGTAAAAAAAAAAAGAACCCCTCATTTTCTTACTGGTTTTCCTTCTTTTTTTGAATATATTCCGTTATTCATTAAGTTTTGCTAGTGAGCAAAGTGAGGAATTTAGTTTTTAGAAAAATATGTGTCTTTTGAGTTGCTGACATAGAATCTACCTGTGGCTATGAGAAGGTGAGAAGGGTTTACTGTCCAATGTATTCTTGGATCATAGACGGATCTTTGTGAATGATTTATAAGAAGGGTAATATGAAGACTCTTGTGATTTGATAGGTCTAAGTTTTGTGTAAATTAGTTAATTATATCGAATAAATAAATACTGGTCAAACATCATGTTCAAATATACATTGTCTATCAAAATTCTACAAATGGAGCCCTACCTTGTTGGTGTATTGCCAGAGAATTCAGACAAAATTTACATTACTTTTTAAGAGTAACCCAATTTTTATGAAACACCTAGAAGAAAAATTCAAGGAACCACAAACCTTGAGTTTATTAATATTTGTCTTCCAGAAAGCTCTGCCAATATTTCTGATTAGCCAACGACTGTGTGATAAGTAAAAGACCCCTGAAAGAGGAGGATCTCTGAGACACACAGGCCAGTTAACACACTTACGCTCTAGAGACACTGCCCCACTGTGATGCCGGTGAAGCTCTTCACAGGTATTGCGCCCCCAGGACACACACACACACACACACACACACACACACACACACACAATCACGAAACCCTCTTAACTTAGTCCCTTGAGCTTTGTGAATTCTCAGAACTCATCCCCTGTGCTCCTCTGAGTGGGCATTCTGAGGAATAGTCTGATGATACTCCATGTCTCTTGGTGCAAATTTAAGTGAATATGTCTCCTGGGAATAGAGGACAGGGACCAGGATGGAGTTGGGAAACTCTTTGGTGCTTTATATTTTAAACAAGTGTGGTGATAGTATTTTTAATTTGGTATTTTTGAGTAGGTTAATGCATCTGTATTATTTTCCAGCCTTTTTGTTACCATTTGATGATTTTCATAAAAGTAAAAATAACTATAAAACTTAAGAAAAATGTAAGTTCTGATTTCCTTCACAAGGTGGGGTGCTGCAGGCTGAGAGAGCATCCATCCACGTGATATGGGTTCCCAGAGTCCATCTGTATGCCAAGAATAAATACTGCTCTACTCTCCAAGGTCCCACAGATTGCCAAGGCCTCCTCTCTGTCACCCAGGTTCGGTGGGAGGGATGTCTGGATTAGGCGCATGCTGGCCCCTCAGTCATCAGTCTGGGGTCCATGTGTTCCCCCTTGGTTATATTTTAACACCCACATAGAATTCCATTTCATGAACATACATAAATTATTCACTGGCTTTTCTGATTATGGACATTTGACTTATTTCAGTCTTCAGCTTTAAAACAAGAATTCTAAGAACACGTTCATGAGCCATTTTGAACATGTGCAAATATATATTCGAGAAATCTTCCCAGAAGCAGAATCATTGGGTCCAAGAGTATATACATTCGTAATTCTAATAGATACTGCCAAATCACCCTCCAAGAGTCTTGAAACCATTTACTTTCCCACGGGTGATGTATGGCAGTGCCCATTTCCTTACGGCCTGGACAACAAAATGTATTATAATGAAAGACTCTTAATCCTTATTAAACAAATTTCCAGGATTAGAGCTCTTTTGAGAAAAGAATTTATGTTATATCTAAAAACCTTCTCAATTCTTCTAAAACCACTTCCCTTGGGCAGAAACAACAAAGCAATACTTGCTAAATTCTAGGCACTCTGCCAAGGATTAGGGACACAGAAGTAAGTGTGATGGGCTCTAAACTCCCATTGCCTTCCCTCCCTTGGCAATTTTTAAAGTCTATTGATTTTACATTTCAAGGTAGGAAGTTATTATGCCCATCTTTTCTCCAGCTTCACACCTGTGGTCACAGGAGCTTCTTAATCGGCTGCCTTTTCCAAGTCTCCAGGCTCCCTTGGTTGAGGCAATCTTTCTAAGGCATGAGAGGCAACTGGCCATTCTTTTCCATCCCCTTCGACCTTGTGATTTGAATTGGGAAGGCCCCTCACAGGCTCACATGTTGAGTATTCCTTCACAGGCTGCTGGTGTTGTTTGGATAAACTATAGAATTGGGAAGGGCTGGGCTTGCTGGTGAAATTAGATCGATGGGGGTAGGGGGAGACCTTTGAAGGAGTTATCCACTTCCGGTTCTGAACTAGCTTGCTTTGCCTCTGGGTCTTCCATAAAGGTCTGTGATACACTTTGACACTACTCTGAAGCCCACTTTTCCCTCTCATCCTGATAGATGTAAACTTCCGGAGCCATAAGCCAAAATAAGCTCCTCATCCCTTATGTTGTTTATTTCAGGTGTTTTGTCACCAGGGCATGAAAGTAACTAACACATAGGTCCTTTTAGCTCATGGAATGATGTCAGAATTCCTTCGTCTAGCAGCTAATGCCTTCCCAATTTCATAATTATCTGCTTTTCCCAGGCCCCTTTCCCTCAGATGCTCATCTTTGATGGCTTATAATATAAAATTTATGTAAATCCTTTTGATATTTCTCTTCCTTTACTGTTCTACCTGGACAACTCTCTTATTTTTCTTTCACTTCAAGTTCTCTCTCCCTATACATATTGCCCCAGCATTCTGCCCTCAACCCTGTCATGCAAGTTATAATTATTTCTCAGTTACCCATAATACTATTTGGTATGTTTGTTCCTCCTGCTCAACCATGAGTTCCTTGAAAAAGGCGCCATTTCCTACTCATCTTCAGATATATGGTACTATGTCTGGCTAGAAATGATCCATTGCTCGTTTAGTTCTCTAATCACCACTTGCCAAACATTCTAGAACAGTTTCAAGAGCATACACTAAATAAAAATCATCTCAGTGTTGCGCTTGGTTGAAATGGAAACGAGAAACCCTGTACTGAATAAACCTTCTGCCTAGGCCTGTTTTGTCAGAAAGATGGTATGGTGGTTTGAAAGAAAATTGTCCCCATAGGGAGTGGCACTAATAGGATGTGTGACTTTTTTGGTGTAGGTGTGGTCTTATTGGAGGATGTGTGTTATGGTGAAGTCAGGCTTTGAGGTTTCATACATGTTCAAGCTATGTCCACTGTGGCATACAGTCTCCTTCTGCTGCCTATGGATCAAGATGTAGTACTCTCTGCCTTACAGAAACTTCTCAGTTCAGGAGGTCCCTTTTGTTAAATGTTGATCTCAGTGTTTGTGCTTCTGGTGTTATGTTCAGGAAGCAGTCTCTTGTACCAATTCGTTCAAGGGTACCTCCCACTTTCTCTTCTAACAGGTTCAGTGTGGCTGGATTTATATTGATGTCTTTGATCCATTTGGACTTAAGTTTTGTACATGGCAATAGACATGGATCTTTCTGCAGTTTTCTACATGTCACTATCCAGTTATACCAGCACCATTTGTTGAAGATGCTATCTTTATTCCATTGTATAATTTTAGCTTCTTTGTTGAAAATCAGGTGCTCATAGGTTTGTGGATTAATCTCAGGGTTTTCAATTGGATTCCATTGGTCAAGGACACAGTCAGCAAGACAAAAAGACACCCCACAGATTGGGAAAAGATATTCACCAACCCCACATCTGACAGAGGGCTGATCTCCAAAATTTACAAAGAACTCAAGAAGCAAGTCTCCAAAACACCAAAGGATCTAATTAAAAAGTGGGGGACTGAACTAAATAGAGAATTCTCAATAGAAGAGACTAAAATGGCTGAGAGACACTTGAGAAAATGCTCAAAATCATTAGCCATTAGGGAAATGCTAATCAAAGCACTCTGAGATATCATCTTACTCCTGTCAGAATGGCTGAAATAAAAAACACCAATGACAGTTTGTGCTAGAGCGGATGTGGAGAAAGGGGAACACTCCTCCATTGCTGGTGGGAGTGCCAACTCGTATAGCCACTATGGAAATCAGTATGGAGATTCCTCAGGAAAATGGGACTCAGTCTACCACAAGATCCAGCAATTCCACTCTTAGGGATATACCCAAAAGACACCCATTCACACAACAAGGATGTCTGTTCCTCTATGTTCATAGCAGCATTATATGTAATAGCTAGGTCCTGGAAGCAACCTAGATGCCCCACAACTGAAGAGTGGATAGAGAAAATGTGGTAGATTTACACAATGGAGTACTACTCAGTGGAAAAAAATGGAATCTTGAAATTGGCAGGAAAATGGAAGGCACTAGAGGAAACCATCCTGAGTGAGGTAACCCAGACACAAAAAGAGAAACATGGTATTACTCACTCATATATGGATTTTAGATATGGATCAGGGGAGTGTCAGCCTACAATCCCAGTGCCAGTGACTCTGGGAAACAGGGAAGTTCCCAAGAGATATGCATGATACCTCAGAGAAATAGGATGAGGCAAGATCTCCTGAGCAGATTGGGAACATCAGGGGAGGGGAGAGAGAACCAGAAAAAAGAAAGGGGAAAAGAGGATGGGAGAAGAAGGCATGGGGGAGCAGGAAGATTGAGGTAAGAATAGAGGAGAGCAGGATGAGAGATACCATAGTAGATGGAGTCATTATAGGCGTGAGGAGAGACCTGACACTAGTGAGATCTCCAGAGATCTACAAGGATAACACCAACTGGCAAACTAATTAATAGTGGAGAGACTACATTAAAAGCCCCTCCTTGATGATAAGGTTGATGACTATCCTATATGCCATCCTAGAACCTTCATCCAGTGACTAATGGAAGCAGAGACAGATACCCACAGCTAAACACTAAACTGAACTCCTGGAACCTAGTGACAGAGATGGAGGAGTGATGAGCAAAGTGGTCAAGACCATGATAGTGAAACCCACAAAGACAGCTGAATGGATAAGGGGGAGCTCTTGAATCCCAGACTGATGGCTGAGAGGCCAACATGAGACTGATCCAGACTCCATGAATGTAGTGCCAGAGAGGAGGCCACAGAAATCACTGGGGCCTTGGGTAGTAGATCAATGTTTACCATGGTTTATGAATGATCTTTGGGAGCCCATTCCAAATAGAGGGATGCTCTCTCAGCCTGGACACATGGGGAAGGGCCTAGGTCATGTCCTGGATGAAATGACAGACTTTGGAGATCCCCCAAGGAGGGCCTCACCCTTCCTGGGGAATGATGTGGGGATGGGATGGTGGGCTGGGGAGGCTGGTGGAGGACAAGGGAGGAGGGGTGGGAGAGCGAGCTGAGATTGACATGTGAAGCATTCATGTTTCTAATGAAATAAAAACATATATTGAGAAAAAAAGATGTAGAACTCTCAGCTCCTTCTCCAGCACCATGTCTGACTGCATGCTGCCATGTCCCATCATGATCATAATGAACTGAACCTCTGAAACTGTAAGCCAGCCCCAATTAAATGTTTTCCTTTGCAAGATCTAACGTGGTCATGGTGTCTGTTTACGGCAATAGCAACCCTAATGGAAACAGATGGGTTTCAGGTTAGATACATGAATCTGGTGGTTGAAAGGACAGACTAGTACTCAATGGCAAAGACTCAATGCTTACCTACAAATTACTCTGTTTCCTGTATATGACTAGACAATCTCTTGTAGCTTCCCTTGAAATTAGGCTAGACCATGGACTGAGCTCAGGTCATCAGAAATACAAGGATGCAACAAATGCTATTAATAACCTAGTAACCTAAAACCACCTATGAAATGCTTTACTGTTAGTCTTTTCCCTCTTTGTTGAGATATAGAAGACCCAGTAGAAAACTGAAGTCCTACAAAATGGTGAAGCCAGATGACCCTACATCGAAGATCACTCAGAAAATACTCTGCCACAAAGGTGGTAGGTGGTAAGGCTGTTTGCTACAGCACTTAGCTTATCCTGAATATCCAATTGTGAATACACCTATATGTAGTTATTTAACCTAAGGGGGGTCATGGATCTCTCAGTGGAAGAAAATAAATCATCAGTGCGCATGCACATACACACTCACACACACACACACACACACACACACACACACACACACACACCAGAGGATTGAACCTAATTCTATATGCATGCTACGAAAATGCTCTACCATCAAACAATATTTGCTCAAGGGTGCCTCCCATTTTCTCTTCTAATAGGTTCAGTGTGGATGGATTTATGGTCATGAGGATATTGGTCTGAAGTTCTCTTTCTTAGTTGTGTCTTTGTGTGGTTTGGGGATCAAGGTTATTGAAGCCTCGTAGAAAGAGCTTGGCAAAGACCCTTCTGTTTCTATTGCATGGAATATTTTGAGAAGAATTGGTATAAGCTGTTCTTTGAATTTCTGGTAGAATTCTGCATTAAGGCCATCTGGACCTGCACTCTTTTTGTTTGGGAGACTTTTGATGACTGCTTCTATTTCCTTAGGGGTTAGAGATCTATTTAAATTACTTATCTGTTCTTGATTTAATTTTGGCAAGTGATATCTATCAAGAAAATTGTCCATTTCCTTTAGATCTTCAAATTGTGTGGAGTATAGGTTTTCAAAGTATGACTTGATGATTCTCTGGATTTCCTCAGTGTCCGTTGTTATGTCCCCCTTTTCTTTTCTGATTTTGTTAATTTGCATTTTCACACTCTGTTGTTTGGTAAATTTGGATAAAGGTTTGTTTATCTTGTTGATTTTTCTCAAAGAACCAACTCTTCGTTACATTGATTTTTTGCATTGTTTTCCTAGTCTCTGCTTTATTGATTTCAGCCCTTAATTTGATTATTTCCTGGCATCTACTCCTCCTGGGGAGTTTGCTTCTTTGTGTTCTAGAGCTTTCAGTTGTGCTGTTAATTCTCTATTATAGCTATTCTCCAGTTTCTTCATGTGGGCACTTAGTGCTATGAACTTTCCTCATAAGTGTCCCATAAGTTTGGGTGTGTTGTGTCCTCATTCTCACTGAATTTTAGAAAGTCTTTAATTTTCATTGACCCAGCAATGTTGCAATTGTGCATTATTCAACTTCCATGATTTTGTAGGTTTTCTGCAATTTGTGTTGTTGTTGAATTCTAATTTTAGTGCATGGTGGTCTGATAAGGTGCATGGAGTTATTCCATTTTTTTGTACCTGTTGAGATTTGATATGTTGCCAAGTATGTGGTCGATTTTTAATAAGGTTCCATGTGGCGCTGAGAAGAAGGTGTATTCTTTTTTTTTTTTTTGAATTTGGGTGGAATATTCTATAGATGTCTGTTAATCCCAATTGGGGTCATAATTTATATTAGTTCCTTTGCTTCTTTGTTAAGTTTCTATCTGGTAGTCCTGTCTAGAGGTGAGAGTGGGGTGTTGAAGTCTTCCACTGTAAGTGAGTGGGGCTTTATATGTGATTTGAGATTTCATAATGTTTCTTTTATGAACGTGGGTGCCTTTGTATTTGGGGCATAGATATTCAAAATTGAGACTTCATCTTGGTGGATTTCTCCCATGATGAGTATGAAGTGCCCTCCTTCATCTCTTTTGATTGATTTTACTTTGAAATCTAATTTGTTAGATATTAGGATTGCTACCCCCGCTTGTTTCTTGGGTCCATTTGATTGTAAAATCTTTTTCCAACCCTTAGCTCTGAGGTAATGTCTGTCTTTGAGGCTGAGGTGTGTTTCTTGCATGCAGCAGAAGGATGAGTTCTGTCTTCGAATTCATTTTGTTAGCCTGTGTCTCTTTATGGGCGAGTTAAGACCATTTATATTGAGGGATATTAATGACCATTGATTGCTCATTCTTGTTTGTTTTGGAATAGTTGATGGTGGTGGAATTACATGTGGATTTCCATCTCTTTTCTTTTTGCTGTTGGTAGGGTGGGATTATATATTGCCTATGTTTTTCTGCTTGTAGATAACTCCCTTGTATTGGGGTTTTCCTTCCAGAACTTTCTGTACGGCTGGGTTAGTGGATATGTATTGTTTAAATCTGGTTTTGTCATGGAATATCTTGTTTTCTCCATCTATAGTGATTGAAAGCTTTGCTGGCTATAGCAGTCTGGGCTGGCATCCGTGGTCTCTTTGTTTTGGTTAAATATCTATCCAGGACATTCTGGCTTTCAGAGTTTCCATGGAGAAGTCAGCTGTGGTTCTGATAGGTTTTCCTTTGTATGCTACTTGGCTTTTGTCCTTTGCTGCTCTTAGTTTTTTTTCTATATTCTGCATATTCAGGGTTTTTACTAATATGTGGTGAGTAGATTTTCTTTTGTGGTTCACTCTATTTGGTGTTCTGTAGGCTTCTTGTACTTTTATTAGCATGTCTTTCTTTAAGTTGGGAAAGTTTTTTTCTATGATTTTGTGAACGTTTTCTGCCCCTTTGAGGTGGATTTCTTCACCTCCTTTTATATCTATTATTCTTAGGCTTGGTCTTTTCATGGTGTCCCATATTTCCTGGATATTTTGTGTTAGGGATTTGTTGGCGTTCCCCTAGTGTATCTTCAACATCTGAGATTATCTCTTCCATCTCTTGTATTCTGTTGGTTATGCTTGTATCTGTAGTACCTGACCATTTGCCCAACTTTTCTATTTCCAGCATTCCTTCAGACTGTGTTTCTTTAATTGTCTGTATTTCAGCTTTCAATCCTTGTACTTTTTTAATTGTTTCTTGTAATATTTGCCTTGTCTTTTCCTCTCTTTCTTGCATTTGTTGAAGTTTTTGGTTTGTCTTTTCTTCCATTTTTTGCATTTTTTTTTGCATTTTTGGACTGTTTTTTCCTCCATTTCTTGTATTTTTGGTTTGTTTTTTCCCCCATGTCTTTAAGGGATTTTCTCATATCTTCTTTGAGGGCCTCTATCATTTTCATGAAGCTGTTTTTAAGGTCTTTCTCATCTGCTTCTTCTGCAATGGACTCTTCAGGTCTTGCAGGTGTAGATTCTCTAGTCTCTAGTGGTATCATAATAGTTTTTCTGTTTGTGGGTGTGTTTTTGTATTGTTTCCTTCCCATTATTTCTTCCTGTGGGTGCAGAAGAAGTCTCTTCCTCCCCTGGTGGGTATGTGACCACAGTTCCTTTCTAGTGGGTGGGAGCAGGTTCGATACCATGGTGGCTTTCCTCTTGCGTGGATGGAGGCCGTCCTAGTATCGGGACCTTAGTAAACTCTGGGTAGGCTGGACCCTCGCCTTGCCTGTCCCATGGGTGGAGACTGGGACTTGGAAGCTGGCAGTCTCTGGATGGGCTGAATCCCCGTAGGGCTAGGATCCGGATCAGCTGTGCACAGTTCTCAGGTCTCTGGTGGTTCTGCTCAGGCTACTGGAAAGGTTGCTGGAGACAGACCCACACTTATCTCACCTGTCCCATGGGTGGAGAATGTAATTGGAAGCTGGCAGTCTCTGGGCAGGCTGAATCCTGTCAGGCTGGGATCCGGATCCGCTGTGCGCAGTCCTTAGGTCTCCGATGTTTCTCTTGTCTGCTTCTTCTTAGACGTATTATATCAGCATAAATTCACCTAGAGGCCACTCTCTTTTTATTAGGCACCAAACTAATAGTTTTCCTTCTTATTCTGTATTTAGAATCATGGAATATTATCTAGTCTTATGATTAAAATAACTGGTGTGCTGTTTGTTTGAAAACTTACCTCCAGTTCATTCTAAACAATGGTAGATACATTGCCTATGTAGCTGTAACTGACTCCCAGACATTCCTACCTAAGTCAGTGGCAACTCCATCCTTCTATGTCTGTTTCTCCAAGTTAAAAGGCTTTGTTCCCCCTGTCCCCACCCCAACGCTGACTTTCAGTTTCTCAGCAACAATTCCAGACATGGAATTTCCCCATGTCTCATCACTGTCACTATGACATCAAACACAACTATTTCCCACCTGAACCAACCAGACAGACTCTTTTGGGCTCTCTCTACTATTTGCCCATTTTCTTTTCATCAGTAATTTCATAGGTTACTCATAGCAGCTGAACTCAGCTCTTTAAAGCAGAAGACAGATAACGTCTATCTCCTGTCCTGACTCTTCTGATCCCTGAGTCTGTATCAGTCAGGCAGGTCGGGTTCTGCTGATACAACAAATGTACCCTGACAATCTCAGGGGCTTCTGATAGCCAAGCTTTAAGATTTCATTCAAGCGCAGTCTGATGAGTGGGTGAGATGATTCTTAGGTCAAGCACTTTAACGTGGAGGTCAAGGAATGAGGCAGAGAGAGCTAGAGGAAGCACACTTTGTGTTTACTCCACGGGTCTGGTTGTAATCGGATGACTAGGCACATGGTATGAATGTAGCTTCAAAGAACACCAGGATATTTAGAAGAGGACGGTTATTCTTTGAGGGCTCTCATGGACATTTCTCTCAGAGGACAAGTCAAAGTTCTTTATGTGCAGGACTTTGTTATGAACTTCCCAGAATCTTCTCTTGTCTTCCCTATCCTGTAGTCTGGGATTTATGGTTACATTCTTATTCCCTTTTCCTTGCCAAGGCTCTGACTTCACTGGCTGGTTTGCTAATCTTTGCCTGACTAAGTTGCATTGCTTCATGGCTTCTCACCCTGTCACATTCGCTCTACTCATAAGTCCTCAGGCTACACTCTGACTTCCTACTGATCTGAGCTAGAAATGCACCCTCAGCACATGCCTCAAGGTAAATCCCTCCTCTTGCTGGTATCACCTAGCATACATTGTGCACTTCTTTAATGTATGTATATTGTTCACTGATTATCTCTTCTACTAGAACATAAGCTCCTTGAGGTCAGTTATTTTGTTTCAGTGTCTAGAAAGAGTCTGATACAAACTGACAGGCAAGTATTCATTAGGTGATTGGACCCCACTGCTTTGTAAATTGTTCTGTAAATCTCTACCATCCTTATCCTCTTTGTCCTTACCCTTGCCCTCAGAGATACAATTCCAGACATTAAAGTTCAGCTCCCTCCAAACTATACAAGAATAAACCACCTTCAACATATATCTGTGACAAAAGTTCAGTGAGAGAAATCAATTCTACAGATACACACCTTATGAGTGATGAAGCAATATGTTACATACGGGCAATGGCATATTTATTGCTATGTATCTGTTTCTGTTGAAATGTAAAAATTCCCAGCTAGAGTCTCTCCATCATATATTTAACTCAAATCTAATTAAAATATTTTCTAGTTCATTTCCATGCAGAACAACATCTGGTCTGTCTGTCTTACGTGTTCTCTCTCTCTCTCTCTCTCTCTCTCTCTCTCTCTCTCTCTCTCTCTCTCTCTCTCCCTTCCCTCCCTCCATCCTTCCCTCTCTCCTTCTCTCCATTTCCCCTGTCTCCCTTCCCTCAACAATTGCCTCAGCCACTATAGAGTAAAAAATCATCTAACCTTGTCGGTGAATATTTCACTACATAGTGCCTCCAACCTTTCTACGGGAGATATCTCATAATCCTAAAATTAATTTTAATTATTTCTGCAGCTTGTTATTGGAGAATAAAAGCATACACTTGGACAGAGCCAGTTGGAGGTAGGAAGTGAAATCATGATACAGGTTTTTCCACAAAAAGCATTATTCTGCTGGGAGCTGCCCTCATTTAGTGAGAGATAGTTAGCACCTACCTCTGGTTTCCTAGCAACACAAAGCCTTCCTGCTGCTAGGACTGAGGGTCATTTTTGTATCTTCCCATCATTTTCTCTTGGACTCTATGAAGGAGTGGGGAAAGGGGCAAGGAGAGAGTAGGAGTGGCATGAAGAACTCCAAGAAATGTATCTTAATGAAACTGTCAAATGAACCAGAAGGTTTTTGGGAATGTGTCCTCTCACTGTGGCTCAAACACTTGTCATAACAGGACCCAGGGGTGAAGATGCTCACTTGATGACAACTTACAGCTTATTTTGCTGGATATATAAATTGAATAAGGAAACACCATAGACATCTGTTTTCCTTGCCTCTTATAAGCCCAATCGATAGAGGATCCCTGCTTAATTTCTGTAGGTATTTTAAGAGATACCTGTGTCTAAATGTTAGTTCTCAGAGGCTCCTGTCCCCCATTGAAATCTCTGTGGACAGACAATGGTTTTGAGAATACAGATGGGTGTCAAATCATTTGCTGACGTCCCCATTAGCTATGAAACATTAAACACTACCTAGCCTCCAGAAAACTGGTTCTCTTCACAGGGAAAGGGAGAGTAACATGCACATATGTAGTCACAGTGATCTCTGCTCTATCTATCTATCTATCTATCTATCTATCTATCTATCTATCTATCTATCTCTTGCACTCCTGCTGGGGATAACCCAGAGCCTTGCACATGCTAGGCAATTGCTCTATCATTGAGCCATATTCCTGGCCCCAGTTGTTCCTTAATGATAGTATCCTGAATAGTGTGCGTGCGTGTGTGTGTGTGTGTGTGTGTGTGTGTGTGTGTGTGTGTGTGTACAACAAGGTACTCAGCTTACCAGTTTTAAAATAAACTCAGCTCCCCAAGGTTCCAGGAGAGTCTGCCCAATTATGTGTGAGAACATGGATACTTGACATGGCTTCCATGAAAGAGTGTTTTTCTGAGGAAAGGAATTGATTCTGCTAAAATGAACCTTGAGTCCCTTGTTGGTCTTTCTCTTCTAAACTGGAGCTCAAAGCAAACTCCTTGAGGGAGTGTAAGGGGATGATACCTTGAGGATAAGAACTTTGTACTGGGGCTGGAGAAATATGACTAGAACAAGAACTACATTCTGAAAACCCACCTGCGCCTGCGCCTACTATATCTCCAGCTACGTTTTCACATGAGCGAAAGGAACTCTTTGATTTTATTGTCATTGCTCACTTAAAAGCAAAACAGCAAAAAATTACAACATAGGAAGGGAATGTGACTTAATAGTGGAGGTTTGCCTAGAGTGCTTAAGACCCTAGGTTTGATTACCAGCACAACCAAAATGAACAAAGCCATGAAAAACAAACAATCAAACTAGCTACAATTCATATACTGGTTTAGTAAAACCCAATTTGCTTACACTGGGGAGTCTTTGAATGTTTTATTTAAGTCTCTAATCACATAAAAGGCCTCTCCCTTTAACAATGATTATCTTAGAATCACTATTGTTGTCATTTTTTTTAAAGCACCTTGTGACAGAACTTGGGTGGAGGGGTTTTTTTTAATTGGGGGAAAGAGAATAGGAAAAATCAGGGAGGGGAGAGGGGAGACTGACCTCTGGGAACAGAAACAACAGAAGAGAGGAGGAAGAGGAGGAGGAGACACAGAGAGACAGGCAGAGAAGCAGAAAAAGAGAAAGATGGGAGGTGTGCAGGTCCCTTATAAAAGGAAACGTAGTGAATGTGCACAGGTGCTGTGCTCTTTTTTGTTTGTTTGTTTGTTTTGTTTTGTTTTCGAGACAGGGTTTCTCTGTGGCTTTGGAGACTGTCCTGGAACTCGCTTGGTAGTCCAGGCTGGTCTCGAACTCGCAGAGATCCGCCTGCCTCTGCCTCCCGAGTGCTGGGATTAAAGGCGTGTGCTCTTAATGGCTGTAGTTGGGGTATATCCTGTTAGAACCCAAGGGCAAGTCAGTACAGATGTTTGAATACTAACAATTATGCTTAAGAAATCATAATGTAAGGATTTTAATTGTTGTATTGCCAACACAAATATATTCTTTAAGAAATTTCCATGCATTGATGTGTTCCTATGTTCTTACTAAATCTTTTCTGTGTTTTGAATTTAATTTAGTGTCTCTGTGACTCTTAGGTCCTTCCCTTTCATGAGTTCCCATTCAAGCAGATGACAGAAATTCATGATAGCTGAGACTTTCCTTAGCTTGAGAGAAAGGACCTGGAGACAGAGTAGTAAGCAAGTAAGACATCTTCATGATGACTCAGTAGCAAGGACAAGTCTTTAGCACCACACAATTTGGTGTTAATCTTTCAGCATAAAAAAAGCTTGAGAGTCTATAGGGGAAAAAATCAAGGATCATGAAATCTCCAGCTTAGTGTTTCATAACATGTTTTGAGACCACCCTTGTGTTATCATACGATTGGGTATTCCTTGATGCTTTTATGAGAAGGCTACCATTTGGCTTTGCTTCACTTGCTAGCACCTCCTGCAACGTAGCATCTCCAACAGATACAACAAATGAAAGAGCCTAGTGAGTGAGAGTTAGAAGACAGTTGGGGTTCATGTGAAATCATTCTTTGTTTAAATAATTTGTAGAAGTACATTTATTCTTTACAGGAGAGATGCTTTTATCCCCAAATAATCCCCAATTAGGATAGAATTTTAGAAACAAGATTTTTTTATATTAAAAAAACTTAAATAAAACAAGTCTTAGTCAGTGTTCCTTGGTACCTTTTCATTGACTCTTGGTAGATAAATCTGTGTATTTATAGTTGTTTTTAGAAAATATCATAACCCATTATAGACACTACAAGCTAAATGAATTGCCAAAAAAATAAAGTTAAAAAGCATGTAGCTAGGTTTGGTGGTACATAACTTTGATCCCAGCACTAGGGAGGCAAATGCATCTCTGTGAATCTTAGGCCAGTCTGGTCTACATAGCAACTTCTAAGCCAGCCAGGGCTATATAGTGAAACTGTGTTTCGACAAACAGACAGACAGACAGACACATGGCAAAAAAAGAAAGGTGAAAAAGATTAATGTTCTATTAATAGAATATGCTCTGGCTATTGACACAGTTAAAATCATCTGAGAAGCTGGGCGTTGGTGCTGCACGCCTTTAATCCCAGCACTTGGGAGGTAGAGGCAGGCGGATCTCTGTGAGTTCGAGGCCAGCCTTGTCGACAGAGTGAGTTACAGGACAACCTCCAAAACCCTGCATCGAAAACAAAAAGTCATCTGAAAGGAGGGAACATCCGTTGAAAAAAAAGTCTCCATAAGATCTGGTTGTAGACAGACCTGTAGGTAATTTTCTTAATTAGTGCTTGATGGAGGCTGACCAGGCCTGTTGTAAGTGGTGTCATCCCTGGGCTGGTGGTCCTGTGTTCTATAAGAAAGCAGGGTGAGAAAACCATGGAGAAGAAGCCAGGAAGCAGCACCCCTCCATGGCCTCTACATTGACTCCTATCTTCATGTTCCATCCTGGTTTGAGTTTCTGCTTTGGCTTCTCTTAATGACTGTGATTCAGGATATATAAATCAAATAAACCCTTTCTTCCCCAAATTGCTATTGGCCAATGTGTTTCATTTTGGCAATAATAGCCTTAACTAACACAGACAATGACTATGCCAAATAACTAAAATTTTTTCTAAGTGTCTGTATTTACTCTTACTTATCTGTTTAAGACTAGCACCAAGCACCTTCCAGAACATTCCAGTGCATGGGTCATACTTTCCTTCCAATTTAAACCAACAAGAAAAATTCAATGAAAGGAGAACCACCAAGATGCTAATTGAACAAGAGTTTATTACTTTTTGCTCAATCCATTTTTTAACATTTTCTTAGCTTCATGAGCTAAATGTGGACTTACAAGATGGATCAGTCAGTAAAGTTCTTTTGCCAAGCCTGACAACCCCAGGTCCTACATGATAGAAGGAGAGAACCTCTACACAGGCATTGTGGCATACATGTGTTTTCCCCAAATCAAACAATAAAATGCAATCAGAACTTTAAAGAGAACTAATTTTATTATTTATTTATTATTTATTTACCCTTTTCTAAGTCACAGCACCATGGCTCTTGTTCTAAATGTGCTTGCTATGCTACCATCCTTCCTGTAACCCATGCTCACTACATACAGTGGATTTAATGACTCATTCCCAGGGTTTTGATTTTTTTTTCTTATAAAGTCATCCCTGACCTATAGCAGGTAGAGACATCTGGGTCCTCCGGGATCTCCAGCAATTGATAGGATGAAAGCCAGTCCACTTGTGCCCAGCAGGAGGCATTCTCAGTAGAGCACCCTGAAGACTGGGAGGCAATTTGGAGGCCGGTTGCTGCTTCTTTCCCTTCATAACTGTCTTGCACCTCACAGTCTGTTTCACCATCTGCTTCTGGCGAACCCAGCACCCAGCACAGCCCTTTGCCTAACCCAGCACCATCAGTCCACTTCTACAGAGGCCTGTAGCAGAATGGGGTTGAGAAGGGAAAATGCAGGCATGGATCTTAGGACCAGAGAAGAGGAAGCTCTGACTGAAATCCCTGGATGAGGGTGATGATGATGATGGTAGCACCTCTGGGTGGTAAATAAAATATCATGAGACAGGTGTTATTGTCATTCCCAGCCAAAGTGGGAAAACAACACCAGAGGAGTTTTCATGTTTGCCTAGAAAATGGCAAAGTCAGAATACACACCCAGTACCTAAACCATGACTTATGTTGTCCCTCTTCATTGAGTACTCCATGAGGGTAGGATAAATGTGTTCCTGGTTGAATCCTATAATGGTATCACAATACCTAACATATATCTGAAGCTCAGTAACTATCTTGTAGTTCATCTTCACTATCAATTTACCTAGATTTAGAACCACTATGAAGACACACATCTGAGTGTGTCCAGTGTGTCTGCAGAAAGATAAGGAGGGGATAGTCATCCTGGATATGGGTGGAATCATCCCATATGATGGGTTTCCAGAAGTAATAAGGAGAAACGGGGCTGAGCATCAACATTCATCTCTCCCTGCTTCCTTATTCCAAAAGCTATGCAATGAGCTGCCTCATGCTCTTGTTATCATGCATTCACCCATGATAATATACCTTCAAATTGCTACCCAAAATAAACCCAGCCTTACCTAAGTTGCTGTTGCCTGATATCTTGTCACTACAAGGAGAAAAGTGTCATATATATTGAACAGATAACCTTAATGGCCAAATTCAGAAAAAGTTGGTTTTGTCAATAAATACCATCCCCACCCACTTTTAAATATAGGTACTATTTAACATAGTGATTTGTGTGTTATAAATGATGCATTGAAGATTAATTAAACTAAGTAAAATTAGGACTTTGTTGACTGAGAAATTTACACAGTGTATTTTCTGTTTGTTGACTCGGTCTTTGCAAATAAACCTTGGGGCATCTTCTGTGACCTCAAAAGACCTGCTCATTGCGTCAAAGCCTAGATATATTAGATTATCATTAAGGGTACTTACAGGTACATAACAACTTTCCCTCTTCAGGCCATATCACCAAAGGCTAAGGATTGACTCTTAGTGGCTATGTGTGCATTGAGGGATCCTGAGTGAGATGGTTGGACTTAGAATAGTCTTATATGCTCAGTTACCTGGGAAATACAGCAAAAGGCATCAGATAGATATGACTGTTTGCTCAAAGTGGGATGTACCTAAGATTAGCATAAACTCTCATTGGGAAGTGGGGAAAGATTGTGGCTATCTAGAATCTTCTTTGTGCAAAAAAGTTAATGCCAGCTTGGATTTGGGGAAGAGCCAAGTTTCTTCCCTCATATTACCATAGGCTTATGGAGTTTGTTTCATTACATATTTAAAGTCCAGCCACTTTTGCCTTTTGTTTTCTCCTCGAAACAGATCATTAAAGCAACTTCTCTCCTGTGCCATGTTGGCATTCCCAAAAAAGATTCATGATTGGATTATGTTCCTGGGCAATATAAATCAAACCTGATGGCAGGGATATGTTGATAGCTTGAAGTAAGTGAGAAATAAATTAGGAAGGGAGAAGGCCTGGAGTGCAAAGGCATAAATCTTTAATTTAAATCTCAAAAGATGAAAAACTGCAAAAGGCCATTTTGAAAACCTGGCTTAGACTCTGTTGAATGAGTCAAACAGAGAAGAAAGAGAATAAGTGTGAATGAATTTGATTTATACAAGTGTCTATAAAGGGAAGAAAACCCATGAGCTTTAAGCAACACCAGGGGGGTCCTTTTGAAGGGTGTTGTAATCAAAAGAGAAATTATGTAAGGTGTTTCAGAATATTTAAATCATACAAAGGGTCATTTGTGACTTTGGGTTTCTCTTAATTGATTTATTTATTTATTGTTGATGCCAGGGAATTGAACCAAAGGTATCATGCATGCCAGGTAAGTGTTCTCCTGCTGAGCAATAGTGTCAGCAATAGTGGCATTTGAAAGTGTGTGTGTGTGTGTGTGTGTGTGTGTGTGAATGTGTATAATATATGTGGTCCTCAGTGAACCCAAAACTGCTTTGTTGAATTTGTGTCCTCTACTATCATTCTCTCCCTGAGGATGTTTCAATATTTTCATGGATTATTGGAACCAATGTAAACAGTCCCCTCTAGAATACTATAGAAGGAAAGACTTGGTGGTTTTGGGTTGAAACAAACATTGCTTTTGAGTCACCTTTTAATCATCTATATAACCTTGGACAGGTCATTTGACCTCTGCAGTTCAAGGTTGCCAATTTAGATTAGGCAAAAATGAGATGAAACTTGTACATATACTGAATTCCACAGTCCCCAGCTTGCAGTTGGTGTCTAAAAAGCATAGGTCATTATAGAGATCCATTTCATACTTCAAAGATGTTGGCCCTAAGAAAGGCTTGGATGTGAGGCCCAGTGTAAGCTCCTGAGCCTAACTTGAGTTTTGGGCTCAGATGTGAGGCCCAGTGTAATCTCCTGAGCCTGGCTAGAGTTTAGCGACCTGTCTCTAACCTGTAACCTCCACGTGGGGGTAACTCAGCCAGAGCTGATGCAAGATTGCCCCCGCCTAGCTACCTGCTTGCTTGGTGGAATACTATTGGCCCTTAACGCCTCACGTCAACTTACTCTATCCCAAGATTCCCATCGCCTACCTCAGTCCTATATAAGTTCCTGCATGTTGGAATAAATCTAGATCCTGCTTCGACAGACTCCCGACTCAGTGTGTTTTTTTTCTCCCTGGTAACTAATGGGGGAAGGGTCTGAGTCATGGACACTCACCATCCCGCTTAGCCCCCGGGAAGAGGCCGGCTGGACCGGCCCTTCCCCCGCTCTACCTGCAGGGAGGACCTTGCACAAAGAAGAATTTTAATTTATGTAAACATTTCCCTTTTGGCCAAGAGGAGAGTTATAACACTTGACTTACTAACAAGATGTATGCACATGGTATCCAGTCTGCTAAATCTTACTAAATGATTTGGGAAGAATGATTTCAATACCCAGAGTACACCTGATGTTCTTCTGCACATCTTATTTTAGAGGACTGAGTTGGATTAAGGTCAGGCTGTTTATTCACCCCATAAATCAGACTGGGGTGAATTACATCCAGAGGCTTTTACATTTATGATATTTTATTGCACTTTGGTTCTTTTAAAGATTGTTGTAAAGTACAGCGGTGTTTGCCTGTACATGTGTATATCTACCACATGTGTGCAGTATCCACAGAGGCCAGAGGAGGGCACTGGATCCTCTGAAACTAGGGTTACTGATGACTGTGAGTCACTACATGGGTTCTGAGAACCAAGTCAAGGTCCTTTTCTAGAAGTACCCTTCACCCTGAACCATCTCTCCAGTCCTTGAATACAACCTCAATGGGTACATTTTAAATAAGTCTTAAGCATTTGATTATCCAGACTTCATAACGAATCCCCTTTTGCATACTCAAGCTATTCTCATGTGAAGAGTAACATGCTTTCCTTTCCCACAAATGAGTGGCATAGAGTGGCAAGAGAAAAATTTGGCTTCTAAAATGCTTGAGTTTTTGAAGTGGAGTTGGTGTCCATAGACAGTGAACACAGATGGTTTGGGGAGAGGTGGAGTGGGAAGAGGGATTTGATTATGCCAGACAATGTTGGAATTGTTCTAACAAAATTCTAAATGCTAGATGGTTTATGAAAGACAGGACACTGGTGGGCTATGAAGTTCAAAACCAAGTTGCCTTGAGATTTAGTAATGAGTGAAGATTTTTTTCCTGTGACCTCAAGTGAATGTCTTTGGGCTTCTTCTACAAGAACAGTGATCTGATTTGTGAGGACTATGCGCCTGCCTATTAAAACCACCACCTTGGAGGTTAGGGTTTCAGCAGGCGATTTTCTTTTTCATTGTGAAGTGGGTTTGGGGGACCTATATGGATCACAGTGGTGTGGTTTGTGAGGCTTCTTTTGTTTATATGGACAGTTGTCTGAACATCTTGGATAACACTGGAAGGTGCCTCTGAAAGGTGCCGGTGCTGTTTCAGTGTGAGCCCTATCCTGTTTCTAGCCTGTGTTGGGAACGTTGCAGCATCCACTTAAAGGACCCTCTGTGAAAATTACAAATTCAGTAAAATAAGCTGTTGCAGAAATGCCAGCCCCACTGGCCAAAATCTGTGGGACAGATGTTGCTTGTGGGGGTCAGGAGTGATAAGATTTCCTAGCTTTAAACCATAGATTGAAGCTTATGTAATTTTTGTTTCTTTTATTAATATACATATTTATTGTAAAGGATCTAGGAAGGCAGAAGATAAAAGAAATAATTGAAGTTTCTTATTAACCTAATTTTACACTGGAAATGATTTTGAATATCTTCCTAGAAATTGTCCAGGTGTCCTGCGTTGGTGTACCAGAAAAAGAAGGATGGAGATGCTCTCAGTGATTGGAAACCTACCTCTACACTTGTGTAAGGGCCACAGTTTGACATGATGAGATGATACAGGATTGATCACAGGTTTTGGGAATGTGGCTCACTGTCATCTTCACTATTCTGGGTCCTACTAATCTGTCATTTTGCTTTGGTAGTGACAAGTGATGCTAGCCTCCTTTGAGCCAGCTTCAGGCTCTAGTCTCCTGAGCATCCGTGCATGCTGTTTGTCAGCTTGTTCCTGTTAGCAATGCTTGTGGCCATGGGATCTCGCCAGACCCCCCCCCCAACCAGGGTTCAGTAGCTCTCACATGGTCCCTGGGGATTCTTGGGTAACTCTTCTCTAGACGTGCTGATGGAGCTGAGCTGAGGACCTTGGCCAGCACTCCAGAAGACAATAGTCAGTCCCTTTTAGTTAGGTTGACTTGTCCAAGGATTTCCCACATAGCTGTTGAGAGGCCTGTGAAAGTGGAGGTTTCATGGGGGATGGGATATCTTTTCTCTTTAATCCAGAGAACATGCTGAATTATTTCTTTATAATTATGGGAATGGTAACCCACTACACTTTTCTCACAGGGCTGTAACTAATGGGGTAGCTTTGAAATAAATTAATCCTGCTGTGTTAGCTGGTCACGGGAGGATCTTCAAAGTGTATTTTCCCCATTAAACTTCTTGCTACAGAGGAATTTGAATAAGAGCAGAACGAGGAAACAAAAAACCAAAACCAAAATAAATTATAAGTTTTTGAATAAATACCTTGGTTATCTCATAACCCTCCTCTTTAACTCAGAGGCCTCCCAAGTGACGAATTTAGGAATGAAACATCTGAAAGGAAGCATAGGCTGTGAATAGCAATGCATGCAGAGCCCTGATTCTCCCCGGATGGGAGTACTCAGAAGTGCAGAGGCCCTTACTCCAGGAGTACTGGGACTTGAAACTCCCTGGGAGCTCTTCTAAGTAAACTAAAAACAGCAGAGGACAAGAGCATGAGATGAATGGAAATCAGCAGTGATGAAAAGTGAGTGAGGCCTTGCTTGACCTTTCTCAGACCTTTAGCTCCCGGATGTCACCTTTGGAGTGCTTCAGTATTCATATAAACATCTGATTTTATCACCTGGACTCTGAAGGCACCAGATCTTCTTCTCCACTGACCAACATACTCAGTCCTCTCTATCCTTAAACACAGAGACCAAAACTCACAGCTTGTGATCTGTAGCCATACCCTGAATCACTATCACTGTATTGTCAATGCCTATCCTCAGAAGGAAGAGCCTTGCAAGAGAAAAATTCATGCTGCTTCTGGAAGTTCTTAGTCACAAATTCAACTTCAGAGTGTTAGTTGCTGGGTCAAAGGCATGAACTATGTACTCAGTTGCTCTGGATTTAAGTCACTACACATGATGCCTGGAGCATGACAGTGAAAGTGCTTTTTCTGTGACTTCATTTTCTTTAGCTGTATAGTGGGAGTATCAAAACAATTGGTTTATGATTTTCCATGCCTATTAAACATCTTGTACAGAGGAAAGGGTCTGGCGAGAATCTTAAAACCTATCAATGTCCAAAGACATGTTCAAGTCCTTATGATGCTTCATCAACCTATTGTAATGTAGCTTTTGTTCTCATTAAAAGCGCTCTCAGTGGTGCTATGGAAAAGTACTGTGTAGAATGATACATGGGGGAAAGTTTAGCCTTTTCCCTGGATAACAAGTACTGGTGCATCAAGCTCTGTCCTAGTCTGATCTCATCTGGCTCTGTTCCTGTGACTCATATGAGCAGAATTACCACATCTACTTCTTAGTTTCAATGATCAAAGTGCAGTGCTCCTTAACTTTTATGCCCAAACTAGAATTCTGTGCTCTAATTGCCCAACCCATTTACCTACCTACCCACCAAGTAGACTCCCATTTCCTGAAAAACAAAATACATTTTAAAAATTATTTTTATTTTATTGTATGTGGTGTTTTGCCTGCATGTATGTCTCTGCACTTGTGAGAACTTATCCACTAAGCATAGGATTCTCCAGGACTTGAATTACATATGGTTGTGAGACACCATGTAGGTGTTGGAAGTCGAACCCAGATCCACGGGAAGAAATCCAGTGCTCTTAATCACCTGTAAATGTATTTTGAATACCAAAAATAAACATCTCCTCTTCATACCTTTTCTGTCCCCTGTGGTTCCTACTTAATAAATGTCACAAATGACCAGTTGTTTAAGTGAGAAAACTGAGACTTGGTTATAATTAATGTCCTCCTCAATGCCACACAGTCATGTGACTGTCAAGCATAGTTGATGATTCTTACACACACATCCATTCAGTTCACCTCACTTACCTCCATGTTTGTCTCCCAGGGATGCTATAACACTCTACATACTATATGGATTAAAACAATAGAAATTAATTTTTTTACAATGTAAAACATCAGAAATCTAAAATAAGAGTGTCAGTATGGACATAGTGCTTCTGAGAACTCAGAGGTGGGAGTCTGACCTTGTCCCCATAATCTTGGGGTGACCCAAACATTTCTTATCTTATGACAATGTGAGTCTAATAACTGTCTCTGTGATCGCAGACTTCTCCTTGGGAGGTCTCTCTGTGTCTTTACATGGCCTTCAAAGGATACTGGCTATTGACTTTAGGGACATCTTAACCTTGTATAAGCTAATTTTCATTTAACTATTTGCAAAAGATTGTATACTGAAATAACATCATATTGTCCAGTTCTAGATGGACATGAATTTTGGCGAAGCACTCCTGAATGCACTGAGATAGGTAAATCCTAATTTATTGTACTACCATGGCATGCCTATTTTTATCTCAACACTGCCATAGTTATTTTCCTGGTGTGTTTTGCTTATTATCCTTTGCAATATATTTATTTTTACCTTAGCAATCAAAATGATTAAAATCAAGTCATGTTTCTCTCCACCTAGGACAAATCAACAGTATTCTTGTGGGCCTCAGAATAAAGACCATGATCCTTTTGGTACACTTTAAAAGTCTCTGTGTATGTGTAATCTCAGATCTCAGTCCCTTTGCACCCTCTTTCTGTCATAGCAAAATGATTAGGAACATCAGTTGTAAAAGAATGTCACCTTCTTCTTTAAAAATCTGTGCTTGTATGGGCATGTGTATTTGACTATGTATGTGAGCATACTGTGTGTGTGTGTGTGTGTGTGTGTATGTGTGTGTGCACGTGGATGTGTGTGTAGATCAGAGGTCAACCACAGATGTCACCCTCAGGAAACATTCACTATTTGTTTCTTTTGAGACAGGGTTCCTTTCTTACTAGGACCTGGCTCACTTATTCAGCTTTACAGCCCAGCCAGCAAGCCTCAGGATCTTCCTAACTCTGCCTCCCTAGTTCTGGGATTAAACATGCACACCAACATGCAAAGATTTTTTTGTGGGTGCTGGGATTGAACTCAGGTCATCTTGCTTATGTAAGCATATAAGCAACTGCCATCATGCTCTTTTTACCTTGAAGCCTTCACATGTGCTCTATCTTCTGTCAGTAATTCAAATCCAACCTACACAGTTCTCCTCCCAGGACTCACTGCTAGTGAGCAGTAAGATTTAAAGTCATCTGTCTCTTCCAGGAAGTAATCATTATTCCCAGCCTCCATCCAAGTTGGTTCATTCTTTGTCTTCAGTCTTTCATGCGCTGTAGAACATCTTCCCTAAATGTAAAGCTGTTGTTCATTCCTATCTTTTTGTTTCCCTACTCATCCATAATGTCTGTGATGATGGTGACTGGGGTACATTTCAAACACAGTGCGGCCACCTACACAGACCCTGGCATACACAGGCTCAGATCAGCATTAGCAGAACAAATGAATTAAGAGCACTTAATGCTTTTACATTAAAGGCATGTAATATTTAATTTGTCTCACAGAGATATTTCTAATAGTTACTTTGAACATTTCTTTTTCCTACAAAAGCCGTAAGTGTGAAAATATGATAGCAATACTTCCTATACTTCCTTCTGAAAAGAAAAAAGGTGGATATTTCAGACACATGGTAATGTGTTTTACATTTCATCAGTCCAAGGAGCTATTACTGTCTGATTTGCAGTGCCTGTGGTAATTGACCAGACATTGCTAAAGACTCTCCATTCTGTTCTGTCTTCTGTGTGCAGAGGGGACCAGAGAGCCCCTGCCAGAAGCTGCTGGGACTGTGTCTCCCAACGACACTATTAACTTGACCCATATGTATGAAGTAGATATTTGGCTGTGGGAAACAAAGAAATGGGCAGGTAAGATGAGCAATGGGAAGGGGAGTTGGGAATTTCTTGACTATCCAAACCTTGTCAGGGGTAACTTGCCAACTAATCTCATGCATTTCTCGTCTTACCTCTGCTTTTGTTATTCTGTCTATCTTGGGAAAAAAGTGTCCCTTGTATTTATTGCTCTACCTGAGAGATGCACTGGACCTCCTGGTTAACCAAGATAAATCAGATACCTCTGAATGAGGGGAAACATGAGCAAGTGGATGAGAGCTCCCTGCTTTCTTTCGACAGTTTCGTGAACTCTACAGAATTAGAGATACCAGCTTTGTACAAACCACTTCACGTGTTTTTGTTTGGAAGTACAATCCCAAATGTCATCTGGAATTGAAGGACCAGAAATGCAAAATTCCCAGAAACACACCTAGGTGTACATGCTTCTGACCTTGGCTTTGGCAAAGGTCTCTGAAAGTGTTGTACAAGCAGGAAACAACAGATGGCTAAGCTGGACTTCACTAACATTAAACACTCTTGTACAGAGGCTGGGGAAAGTGCCTACAGTACAGGCATGAGAGCATGAGTTTGAATTTGCAGCACCCTGGAAAAGCCAGGTGCAGTCGTGTGTGTCTCTAACCCCAGTGCAGGAGGGACAAGATAACAAGCTCCAGACTCTGTGAGAGACCCTGTCTCACAAAATAAAACTGAAACCGATAGAGGAAATATCCAACAGCAACATTTCACATCTACATGGCTGCACACACCTATGTACTCCACAAAATTCACAAAAAATTACATTGCACTACACTAAACCACACACAGATATACTAAAAACAGCTTTTTGAAAACATCCCTTATGCATTAGTGAACACAGTGAGAAAAGTAGATAGCTCATACCCAGAACAGAGAGAAAATATTTGCAATATAAACCTGGCAAGTTGTAATGTCCCATATTCATAAAGAACATGTACAATACAATAACAAGAAGATTTAAAAAGAGCAAGTTAAAACACAGGCAAGAGAGTTGACATTTCTCCAAAGAAGGTCTATAAACAACAAACAATTGCACAGGATGATGTAGTGAGATGTACTCCCTGCCTATACCTGTAGCACTGATCACGCCCAAATGGTGAGGACATGACAGAGGGGAGGCCTAGATCTCTCTTGCTGCTGTCGGTCACAGGGAACAGCCTAGGAGGATCCTTGGAGCTGGAACCTGTGGTAGCCACCTGTCCCTTGTGTAAGTGTAGTCTCTTGGAATAAGCCTCATTTAACCTATACGGAGTCTGGTGGATCTTGATTCCCACTCGACAGGATGATGTTCACCACTGTTGTTCACCAGGGAACCACACCTTGAGCCTCAGTGAGACACCATTTAGTATCCTACTGAGATGATCATTTTTAAAAGCAGGAAAATAGCAAACAGAAAGTGTGGAGGAAACTGAAACCTTCATCTTCACCGGTGGCCATGTAAATTAGTGCAGCTTCAGTGGAGAACAGTTTAGTGACGAGTGTTAAATAAAAATCCCACCCATGGGTTTATACCAAAGAGAGGAAACAGAGGTACAAACCAAACCTTTTGTACAGTGCTCATATTCACAGCAAGAGAATACACTGTAGCTATAAAAAAACTGGCGTTAACTCAAATGCTTGTCAACTAGAGAATAGATAAATGCACCACATTTATACAATAGAGTATTGAATCATAAAAAGAAACAAAATATTGACAATACTACAACATGGAAGAATCTCAAAAACTACTTGTCCTAGTTGCTTTGTCATTGCTGTAAAACAGAGACACTATGGCCAAGGAAAATTATAAAGAAAATGTTTACTGGGGCTTATGGTTCCAGAGGGTTAGAGGCCATGCTTATCATGGTTGGGAGTCAGGCAATACCAGGTAAACATGATGCTGGAGTATTAGCCAACCAATAGCCTTATCTGCAAGTTGGAGACATAGACGTGGGGAGCAGTGCACAAAGACTAGCATGGGCTCTTGAATCCTCCAAGCCCATCCTTAGTGACACAAAACACCTCCTAATGCTTTCAAAACAGTTCTATCAACTGGGCCCAAGCATTCAGATATATTAATATGAACCTATGGAAGCCATTCACATTCAAACCATCACACTACTGAAATGAAAGAAGTTAGAAATAAAATGTCACATATTATATGACTCCATTTGTGGGTAGTGACTAATGGGTACAGGGTAATGTAAATGGAATTTAAGTATTTGTGAGAGAAATGGCTGAAATAGTGATGTTTATACCAGAAAACTTCATTCAGTAAAGATAATTAGGACCACATTAGTACAGGAATGTTTTGACACACAGAGAAAATGGAGGCTGGAGAGATGACTCCGAGGTTGGGATCACTTGCTGCTCTTCCAAAGACTGGAATTTGGTTCCAGGAACCAAACTTCAAGGAATGCACTGCCCTCTTCTGGCCTCCTTGGGTACCTTCACTCATGAGCACATACCCACACCCAGACACAAATCCACACACATGAAAACACATAAAATAGGAAGAAAATGACGGCTTTAAAATTACTCCACACGATCTCAACTTTTAAAACAAATGTTTATGTGTGTGCAGGTTTGCATGTGTGTATGCATGTGCATGTGTTGGCTCAAAGCAGGGTGTTTTACTTGATTGCTCCCCAATTTTTATTGAGTCAGAGCCTCTCATTGAACACAGAGCTTGCCAGATCTAACTAGTCTCACTGGTTGCCTTACCAGAAGGATTTCTGTGTCTTCTTCATAAGTGCTAAAATTTCAAGCAGCTATCAGGCCAGCATGGCCTTATGTTGATTTTGAAGAGCCAACAGCTTTTCTTTTTTTTTTTTTTTGTATTTATTTTATTTTTTTTCTTTTTAAATTTAAATTTAGATTAGAAACAAGGTTGCTTTGCAAGTCAGTTCCAGGTCCCTCTCCGTTTCCCTCCCCTCCCCTCTTCCCATGCCCTCCTCCCAACTCCCCAATATCCCCTCATTTCCCCAGGGAGGGTGAGGCCCTCCATGGGGGTGTCCATAGTCTGTCATTTCATCCAGGGCAGGGCCTAGACCCTCCCCCAAGAGTTCAGGGTGAGAGTGCATCTCACATTGTTGGATGGGAGTCCAAAGTCCATGTGTATACTCGGGATAAATACTGATCTACTGCCCAAGGCTCAATAGATTAACTAGGCCTCCTCACTGACACCCCCCATTCAGGGGGTCTTGATCAGCCCCATGCTGGATTCCCAGGCATCAGCCTGGGATTCAAGAGTTAACCCTTGTCAGGTCAGCTGTTTCTGGGTGTTAAACCAGCCCAGTCTTAATCCCTTTGGTCATTAGTCCTCCCTCTCTGAGCCAACAGCTTTTCAACAAGCACTTTATCCATGGAGTTGTGTGCTCAGCCTTTATTTCTTTTTTCTTTTGTGTGTGCCTATGTATGTGTATGTGTATGTTTGTGTGTGTGTGTGTGTGTGTGTGTGTGTGTGTGTGTGTGTGTGTGGTCCTGAGGTTGATGTCAGTTTATGCATTGATTGCTTTCCACCCTATTTTTGGGGACTGGGTCTTTTGCTGAATCTGAAGCTTCAGGGAAAGACTACCCAGATAGACCAGTAAGCGCTAGTCATCTTCCTGTTTCACTTCCCCAGAGTTGGCGTTACAGGTGTATGTCATCTTACTTAGCTTTATGTGCGGGTTATTGGGGAATCAAACTCAAATCCTAATGGTACAGTCAGGCATTATGGACATAACCATTTTGCCAGCTCATAGGCTCTTTCTTTCTGTGTTGTAATATTCAACTAAAAAAAAACTTTCGATTTCTTCAGTAAGGCAAGACTCCTTTGTAGTGAAAGTGGGTATTGTGAGGCTATAAGGAACAGTTTTCTTGTGATGTATGAAGCAATGGATGAGACTTTCATTTGTCTTGTATTCCTTCCAGAGAGTATGCCGCCTTCACACATCATGCCAGGAACTGCAATAATTTAATCAATATTATAATTAAACAGTCCCACTGTAAGTATATATTTATACTATGGTGTTGACAACTGGCTTTAAGGACTCCCAAGTCCAACAGTTCTGTGCATCATTTACAGTCCCCCTGAGCCACTGACATGATTGATCAACACCACAATTAGGAATTACGTCCTCTGGAGAGCCCCTTGTGGATGGGGAGAATTGATTATCTTTCCCTGGGGAGGTCAAGTCTCATAATGCAGATGTTAATTAATTTTTTATATTAAAAGCTAAATACAAAGATTGAATCGCTTTTATTAGGAACTTCTTCTAATGAATCCCCTGCCCTCTGAACCCAAACACTTTATCTTTGGACACATGCATTCAATTAAAGAACAAAACAAGCGATTGTGGAAGCCTGAACACGGAGTCTTCCTATCAAATTACAGATATGTGCTGAGGTGGCCTCTTCTGCTGCAAGTTTACCTTGTGTGTTAGCAGTTCCCCTTCCTCTTTATCTTTTTCCTATGTCTCTTTGAAAAGTAATTTTAAAGAAAACAACAGGAAGTTAGAACAAATAGCATCAATTTCTCTTTTGCTAAGAAGATTTAGAGAGAAATGGGATTACCCACGATGTTTGTTTCAAATAGATAAAAGTATTGTATCAGAAGTCACGATATTGATGGGGCTGGAGAGGTGGCTCAGCAGTTAGAAGCACTGGCTGCTCTTCCAGAGGACTCAGGCTAGATTGCCAGCACTCACATGGTGGCTCACCCTCATCTGTGGTTCCAGTTCCGGGATATACAACACCCTCCTTTGGCCTCCTTGGGTGTCAGGTGTGCAAGTGGTGCACAAATATATAGGCAGGCAAAGCACCCACATATGCAAATATTTACAACATGCAAATATGATGCAAACAGTAGAATAGCCTGTAAATAATCCACCAACCCAACAGGCCTCAGGGTAGTGGCTCTACTGGGTAGTGAAAGTTCACAACCAATAAAGAACTCCATATGTGAGATTTAGAAGGGATTTAATTGGAAATTTCAATTAATATATAAATCCCATGGTGGCTGGCATCCAAGTAGTCTTTGAGTGGTCAGGTTTTCCTGTAAGGTATTTGGGTTTTGAAACTGTTAGAGTCTAGCATTTGTTTAGCAAAGACTCCCTTCATCAATGGGATGAAGTGTATTTTGGTTTCTAACTTTTTCCATAGCAGGTTTTAGGGACCAGGGGGCATCTTATTTCTTTCTTCCTGGCATAACATCTTCACCCTAGTTTGTTTTTGAGCACTGCTCCTGTCTTTGAAAAAGTGGTGGAAAGCCTGTCATTAGTCTAAAACATCTCATTAGGGAGCTAAAGAGAAAACCCTCAATGTGCTCTGCAACAGAAGGCACAGTATTGCACAGCCTGCTTTGATACACACATTACCTGAAAAGCATCTTTCCGGGGGCTAGTTCTCACTGTGACACTAGGCACTAGGAAACACTTCATCAAGGGACAGTCACTCATTTCTGAACAGATGTGGTCCTTGACTCATTTGTGCCCCTTGATGGCAATGAATAATTTTGACCCTCAATGTTGGATTAATTATCTCTAAACAGTTTTCCTGGGTTGTATTAATGACCCATGGCTCGGATGTCTTCCTCTCTGAAATATCCATGCTAGGTTTAGCTCAAATACAGTGACAACATGGGTAGGCTGGTTTTGATTTCTGTTGTGTTTGTTGTTTTTTGACTCCCATATCTCTCTCCAAGTACCTGCTCTGACTCTGTATCCTGGCGCCTAATATCTCCTGCTGTCCAACAACTCTCAGAGTGTTCATCAGTGCGTGTCCCACTCAGACATGTCCTACCCAAACAGTGATGGTTCCCAGACATCAGCAGGGACATCACTTGCCAATTATTCTAAGGTGCCTGGAAGAGGGAGAAAACAAAGGCTTTAATTATGATACCACATAAAATCTACCTCATAAATTCTGAAACTCAAATTAAGGTTTTATTGGCTTCACCTCAATGTGAAATTGTACATTTTCAACAAAATGGACAAGGGTAGTATTTTTAAATAAATATCATTCAATTATAAACATTGTCACTCAACTTCTGGGGAAACCCAGGATTTGGGAAATGGGCAAACAAAGCTAGAGATTTTGAATACTTTTTCTACATGATGTGTAAGTGGGAGCTGTGGAGGAGAGGTGTGAGAGACAAACCCAGATGTAGGTGTAGCAGAATAGGGAAGAACTTGGAGCTGTGGAGGTGAGGGCTGGAGGCACCTGGAACCTGTAACATGTGACTGACATGGGAGAATGAAAGGGAGATGAGGACTTCAACACACACACATACACATACACATATACATATATATATGTATATATATATGGGTACTTTCTTCTCAGTTTGAGAAAATACTGTGGTAGGTTAAAGGCTCTTTAGATACTCTGTATGCTGGATTGAGATATTTGAATGGCACCCAAGATAAACCTGGACACCAGATGAGTCCACCCAACCTAATACTCAGTTGTGCTTGGGAGCTCCCTGTTGTGGGATGCTCAACTACTATATCCCTGGATATGAGTTCCTGTGGGCTTTACTTTACCCAGGCCGTCTCTCAAGATATGACACTTCTGAGTTTCCAACTCCTTTCTCTTGGTCTAAATGCTCTAGTTTCTTTTTGCTTACATCTTTCTTCATGGTGTACTTTCTTATATCTCTTTATTAGATTCATATAGACTATTGGTTTTAATCAAGTTAATGCATTTTTCCTATCTTTTCTGAGTTTCTAGAAAATGGGAGTCTGTTCCAAAGGAGAGTGTGCTACTCCAGGCATCATGATAAATCAATGACACTCTCTTCATCTGACCATAAAAATACAGCAAATAGGGAACCAACTTTTACATTGTGAAGTTGCCTCCACCTGTTTTTCTATTCTTTCTTGAAACAAATTTGTTTCCCTTCATATTTTGGTAATTAGAGAGGCTATTAAAGTAAGGGAAAAAAATCAAACATTTGGCCAAAATGTTTGCTAAACACAGCGTTTTGCTAAGCTCTGGATTATAGTAGAGTGCAAACAAAAGACAGTCTCCCATCTTCAAGGCGTCTGCAGGGAAATGAGAGAAACATTGCAGTCAAATAACTACCTACAGAAAAGCATATTCATGGACCATGGTAAGTACTGTTGGGGAAAGAAACAGGATGCAATGAATACAGCAGGAGGTCTTTTGCTAGGGTGGGTCTCCAGTTACATTCTGTGGCTGTGGTAAAACATGCCATCAGAAAGCACCTCAGCTGTAGGAAAGGGCTTATTTGGTTCACACCTCCACATTACAATCCATCACAGAGCAAAGCCAGGGCAAGAACTCAAGCAGAGACCTGAAGCAAAAACCTTGGAGCATTTTGGAGGATTGGTGCTTGTGCTCTCTCTGTCTCTCTCTGTCTCTCTGTCTCTCTGTCTCTCTGTCTCTCTCTTCTCTCTCTCTCTCAGTCTCTCTCGTTCTCTCTCTCTCTCTCTTCTCTCTCTCTCTCAGTCTCTCTCGTTCTCTCTCTCTCTCTCTCTCTCTCTCTCTCTCTCTCTCCCTCTCTCCCTCTCCTGGCCCCTCTCTCTTTTATTTAAAATATATTTTTTATTTTACATACCAGTCCCAGTTCGCCCTCCCTCCCCTTCTCCTGCCCCCACCTTTGCTTGCTACCCTTCCCACCTACCCATCCACTCCTCAGAGGAGGCAAGGCCTTCCCTGGGGAGTCAACAAAGCCTGGCATATCAAATTGAGGCAGGACCAAGGTTCTTCCCCATATCAAGGTTGAACAAGGTATCCTACAGTAGGGAGTAGGCTTCAAAAAACCAGTTCATGCCCCTGGTGCTACTGTCAGGACTCTCCCCACAACAGATCAAGATCAAGTCATATAATGCTCACCCACATTCAGAGGGTCTAGTGTGGTCTCATGCAGATTCCCCAGCTGTCAGTCCATAGTCCATGAACTCCCTCTAGCTCAGGTCAGCTGTTTATGTGGTTTTCCCCATCATGGTCTTGACTACCACCCCTTGTGCATATGATCACCCCTTCCTCTCTTCAACTGGCCTCCAGGAGATCAACCCAGTGTCTGGCTGTGGGTCACTGCATCTGCTTCCATCAGTTACTGGATTCAGGTTTGTGTTTGTCTTTCTGGGTCTGGGTTACCTCACTCAGGATGCTTTTTTCTAGTTCCATCCATGTGCTTGTTTTGCTGCCTCTCTCTTTTTGTAATTTTTATTTTTAAATTTAAATTTAAATTAGAAACAAGGTTGCTTCATATGTCAATCCCAGTTCCCTCTCCCTTTCCCTCCCTCTTCCCATGCCCTCCCACCAACACCCCCAATACCTTCCTATTTCCCCAGGGAGGCTGAGGCCCTCCATGGGGGTATCCATAGTGTGTCATTTCCTCTAAGGCAAGGCCTAGACCCTCCCCCAAGGGTCCAGGCTAAGAGTGCATCTCTCACTTTGGATGGGCACCCAAAGTCCATTTGCATTCCAGGGATAAATACTGATCTACTACCCAAGGCCCCATAGATTGCCTAGGCCTCCTCACTGACACCCCCATTCAGGGGATCTTGATCGGTCACATGCTGGATTCCCAGCCATCAGTCTGGGATTCAAGAGCTAACCATTGTCAGGTCAGCTTTTTCTGGGGGTTAAACCAGCCCAGTCTTAACCCCTTTGCTCATCAGTCCTCCCTCTCTGTCCCTGGGTTCCTTGAGTTCAGCTCAGTGTTTGGCTGTGGGAGTCTGCCTCTGCTTCCACCAGCCATTGGATGGTCCCCAGACTCTCTGGCCATGGGACTGTGGGCTGGCATTCCCCAGATCTATGTCTAAAGTCCATATGTGAGAGAGTACATACCATGTTTGTTTTTTTGTGGCCGGGTTACCTCACTCAGGATGGTTTCTCCTGGTGCTATCCATTTGCCTGCAAATTTCAGGATTCCATTGTTTTTTGCTGCTGAATAGTAATCCATTATGTAAATGTACCACATTTTCTCTATCCACTCTTCAGTTGAGGGGCATCTAGGTTACTTCTAAGTTCTGGCTATTACAAATAATGCTGCTATGAACATAGTGGAACAGATGTTCTTGTTGTATGAATATGCATCTTTTGGATATATGGCTAAGAGTGGAATTGCTGGGTCTTGTGGTAGGCTTATTCCCATTTTTCTGAGGAATCTCCATGATTTCCAAGGTGGTTGTACGTGTTGGCACTTCCACCAGCAGTGGAAGAGTGTTCCCCTTTCACCACAACCTCTCCAGCATAAACTGTCATTGGTGATTTTGATTTTAGCCATTCTCAGGAGTTGCTTTGATTTGCATTTCCTGGATGGCTAGGGATGTTGAGCACTTCCTCAAGTGTCTCTCAGCCATTTTAGAGTCTTCTATTGAGAATTCTCTATTTAGTTCTGTAGCCCACTTTTTAATTGGATCCTTTGGTGTTTTGGAGACTTGCTTCTTGAGTTCTTTGTAAATTTTGGAGATCAGCCCTCTGTCAGAGATGGGGCTAGTGAATATCTTTTCCCGTTCTGTGGGCTGCCTTTTTGTCTTGTTGATTGTGTCCTTTGCTTACAGGAGTTTCTCAGTTTCAGGAGGTCCCATTTATTAATTTTTGACCTCACTGTCTGTGTTACTGGTGTTATGTTCAGGAAGCAGTCTCCTGTACCAATTCATTCCAGGGTCAAGGGTACCACCCACTTTCTCTTCTAAGTGTTTCAGTGTGACTGGATTTATGTTGAGGTCTTTGACCCATTTGAACTTAAGTTTTACGCATGTTGCTAGACATGGATCTACCCACATTCTTCTACATGCCTTGCTGCCTCTCTTAAAGGCTCATAATTTGCTAGTTGTTTGTTTGGTTGATGTTTTTGTCATAAGGTCTAGGACCACCGGCCCAGGGAACAGCACAGCCTATAGTAAGTTGGGCTCTCCTACAGTCAATTAACATGAAGAAACAAGCCCCCCAAAGACCTACCCCCAGGTCAGTCTGGCCTGGGAATCTCCTCATTTGAGAGTCCTTTCTCGGGTTACCCTATGTGTATCCACTTGGCAGGGAAAGTAAATTGTGACAGGAGGATGAAAGGAGACTTTCTTGAAGCATTCACCAGGCAAAGGTGGTGGAGAAAGGGTGGTCCAGACAGCCAGAAAGAAAGAGCTATGCAAAGGTACTGAGGCAAATCAGACAATTGAGCATTTAAGAATGAAGTCACTGTGCATTAAGAAAGGCAGCAGTTTGAGCCTGAGGAGTAAGAGGGGAACAAAACTCCTGCTGAGTTTTGAGGGCTGTGTTAATCAATTTCAAATAAGAGCTATGTATGTGAAACCATAGATACAAAGCAGCGTGATCATATTTGCTCTAAGGACATTGAGCGAAGGGGAAGGAATGTCAGAAGGTAAACTGGGAGCTACTGCCAGAGTCCAGCTAGGGTCTGATGTAATGAAATTGGCACAAATAAGAGAAAGACTTACCAGATGCATGAGAGATAGAGGTTGGTCCTACCTATCCAAGATCATGGGAGCTCTTTCCATTTTCTAGTATCTTCTTTAATTTCTTTCCTTAAAGACTCAAAGTTCTTGTTATACAGGTCTTTCACCTGTTTGGTTAGAGTTACCCCAAGATATTTTATGTTGTTTATGGCTATTGTAAAGGGTGATGTTAGTCTTATTTCTTTCTCATCCCCTTTATTGTCTATATATAGTAGGGCTACTGATTATTTTTAGTTAATTTTGTATCCTGCCACTTTGCAGAAGGTGTTTATCAGCGGTAGGAGTTCCCTGGTAGAATTCTTTGGGTTGCTTACATAGACTATCATAGCATCTGCAAATAGTGATGAAGTCAGCAAAGGGATTTACCATGAAGATACAGAAAGGAAAGATGGGATGAAGGTAGAAAGGAAGGAAATAGTGAATGGCATGTATGTCTCTAAACTAATTTTAGTAATAAGGATCCAGTTGTATGCTTTGGTTGTAGCCCGCGAGTGCATAGGGTGTCTAATGCATAGTTCTTGCTGTATGAGAGACCATTCACAAGGAAAACAGCTCCAGTATGACATATGCACCTGTGTGTACATTAAAGCTTCATGCCTTTGTGTGCATAGTCAATAATCTTCTCTATTGGTATTTTCAATTCAGCCAACATAAAGCTACTGATGGATCTTGTGTTTCTTATTAACCTCTGAACTCCGGAGTAATTTAATTCTAAATCTAAGATAGACAAGATAATATATAGCCAACTTGTGCTATGCCATTTTATCTTTGCATTTATTTGAGTCTATAAGTTCACAAAGTCAGTAAAAAAAAGTGGCATCCTGATTCTAAATAATTACAGTATTTTAACTTTAATTTAATTACTGTGCACTGAAGAGGAGACCTTTTAAAACTATGTAGCGATTTGCCTCAGTGAGTTAGACTAATCAGTATACCTCATTATCTGCAGCACATAAAAGGAATATATGTCTCCCACTCTATAACACGTTCCTTCAATGTGTTCCCACCGAGCCATCAAAGCCGATGCCCTTGCAAAGCTGCTCAATTTCCTTTTAAAATAAAAGTCCTCCAAGGTGAGGTTTTGCAGGGAAGAGCCATGGGGAAAGAAAGTTGGTAAATCAAGAAGCAAGCCTCCTCTTAGGCAGCATCTAGACTCTGCAGCAGCCGCAAAGCACTGGTGAGTTAATTCTTCTCTGACAGGTGACATAAAGATGATCTACGGAGTCATCACTATCTATACGTGGATGGAAACAAGTATGAGGACCTGTCAAATGAGAATAGCATGGCAATAGAGGTTAGGGTGAGAAGCCTGTGCACAAGTTGGCATGAAGGTTTATCAGTGAAACTCCTTCTAAAAGACGGGCATCAAATTCGTGTGGTGGAAAGAGCAACAAGGAATTGATCACTAAATGAAGAATTTTTAGAAGTCGAACAGATTTAGAAAAATAGTTCCCCCAAATGAAAATGGGGGGGCTTAGGAGATAGTTCATTTGGTAAAGCATGTCACCTTCAAGGACCTGAGTTTCAGCTCCAGAATTTATGGTTTTTTTATTTGTTTGTTTGTTTGATTGATTGATTTTAAGCCAGGATTGGTGACATTTATTGGAGAAATAGAGAGGCAATGATCTCTGGTGGCTGTAGCTAGCCAGGTTAGCCTACTTGTCTAGTTCTCGACCAGTGGGAAACTTCACATCAAAAAGAAGGTGAGCATCACCTGAAGGATACCTGAGTCTGTCCTCTGACCCCCACATTCATGCATACACATATGTATGCACACAATTGCACACACACACACAACACACAAACATATCTGCCAACACACAAACACATGCACTCAGGGACAAATACAGAATTTTGAGCATTGATATACATCAATTGGGGAAGATGAAAGGGAAATGGAGAGAGGTGGGAGAGAAGTGACCTGAAAAATTTAAAGAAGATAAATTAGGTTAAGGAATCAGAGTGTGGAAATAAACAGACATCATATTTTCATCTTCATTGACTTAACTATGAGAACAGAAGATGGAATATTTTGGGCAGTGAACATGAGGGCTGTGACTTGAAAGATGGCCAAGCTGTGAAGGCACCAGGCCTAACAACACCAGCCCACCTACAAGACGCTATGTAATAAACCAGCATTATTTAAATGGATGACATACCTCAGCTACTGGGTCACAGGGATCACATAACAGTCCTGTAATCCCCAGAATATTAAACAGCAATATGGCTTTATTTATTTCCCAGTGAGTCGTAGGAGATGTTCGAGCATCTGTGGTTTGGATGAAAACATGCCCGGCTTTCTTCCCTCCTGCTTCTAATCCCTCCCTCACAGCCATTTGCCTTTGGTTTGAGTCTGCAGATGCCAAAGCTTTCCAAGTTGCTATAATGGGAAGAAATGTTCTGATATTACAGAGGTGAGGTGTTGGTGGAACAAACCCAGACACCCCACAGAGAAGGTTCCTCAGTGGATGATGTAGGTTTCATTCAAAGCCACCCCTTGAGAGTTCTTCCAAGTGCCAAGTAACTGCAGAGATTTTTCAGTCATGGGAACTGGCCTCGTGTCTTCTCTTTTATTTGTATTCAGCTACCCCAATGGGTTTTCAGAATGCCATACAGTTAGAGGAAAGAAATATCAGTTCAGGAATAAATGTAGGCCTCCCATTTATCATTAGGAATATGTTTGGGGCTGAGTGGCATTCATTGATTCACTCATTCGGCTTACCTCAGCTTCCAAAGTTGTACTCTCTGGCCCCTCCCTAAAATGTCCTCAAGATTATAGAAGCCAGCTCTCCAAGTCCTCCTATCTCTCTTGAAGGTTTTGCTCTCTCTCCAGTTCCCATGGGTCTCTTCATCACCCCCTCCATGAGAAACAAACCAAATTCCTTCCAGTCTGTTTGGGTTTACCAACCCTTTCTCTTACTTCATCTCTCCAGTACTTTAGGCAGTTTTCTGACTTCCCACAGAGCCATCTAACTCCCCTGCATTTCCCTAAACATTTTATTTTCTTTGCCTATTTTCTTTCAGCTTGGGGATTGCTTTGGGGAAGGTCCCTGATTTAGTGGGGTTCAGCATATGATTCTGAGGTGGCACAAAAACAACATGCAATTATTACAAACTGTATTTGAATTTTTATCTTCTTCCCACTTGGAGATACATGGTACGATGGTCCCTTGCATGTCTGGCTGGCATCTGTAAGCTACACACAGCTCTAGGATAGGGCCAAGGTAAGGGGCAAAACCCAATACCGAGTGTATTACATTCCTAGTAGTGTTGTTTGGTAAATTATACAAAATAAGGCTGGAAAGATGGCTCAAGTGGGAAAGATAATTATTGATGAGCCTAAGGAGCTGATTCTGGGGACCTAGCTTCAAGAAGGAGAGGACTGACTACCACAAGAGGTCCTCTGATGTCCTCATTCACATCATGTGTGCACAGCCACACACTAAATAAATAAATGCAATTAAAATGTTTTATTTTCATAAAAAACTGCAGAAATCAAGATAAAGGCAGTCAATAATAATTCACTCTTTTATAATAAACTTTGTGTTGATGATTCTACCAAAACCAAGGTTAATGAAAGTGTTCTGAGAACAAGAGCATAGCTGATCTCTTTTGATACATTTGCAGTTTGTGATGGTTTTATGATGAAGTAAGTTTAGGCGTATCCACAGTTTAGACTTGACTTTCCTTTCTGTCCCTCCCTGTAGTCTCCTTTTCTGACATGGTATCATGCAACCTGCACTGGCCTCAAACTCACTATGTAGTTGACGGTGACCTTTTACTCCTAATCCTCTTGTCTCCATGCATGTGCCACTATGGTTGACTGCACACTTCTGGTGATCAGGAATGTATGACTGAGGGATGGGAGCCTACTGGCCTGATGTAACATGCAACCCATGTGGGATGCATGGCCTGAAAGTTTAGCTCATGTGCTGGGAGCACCAGGTACAAATAGAGATATACATAGCATACATACACTTGTTCCCAGAAGCGGGGTACCTGTCAGGGGAGGAAATATTGTAAAAAAAAATGCAATTCCTTGTTTTTCTTGTGATATTGAATTTTCATGCTTGTCTGTATCAGGTCAGAGTAGAAATGACTTGTTAACACTATTCAAATATGTGACTAGATAAGGAAATTAAAACGAAATTTGTCATCTAGTGCAGATACAATGACACTTTCATACCAAAGTGATGACTGTTTTTAAAAACACCCACACAAATAGCGATGGAAGTCATTTTCCCTTTTTCTTTTTTTCTATTCTTCACCTCAGAAATGCTCTAGTGTATGTGACAGAAAGATAGTTATTTCTCTTCCAAATTTAGAAATCAAAGCTCAAAGGATAAGCTCATATGACTGAAAAGTATTTCTTCCCTTAAACTTCCACTAAATAAGAAGGTTGTTTCTTTTGCCTTCCAAATAATAATGCTTGAACATTGTTTACATGTGTCATGCTTTATTCACTCTGTTAGGCAATTACATCTTATTCTATGTACATTTATTTCTCCTTCAGTGTCTCCAGTGTGGAAGCACTAAAAGCTATTAAAAGGTGCGTTCAAGGCCTCAGTGAGAATCTAGCAAAGGCAGCTCTGACCTTTGAAGCTGAGAATCGAGGAGCTGCCTTCTGTCAAGTGTGGCTTCCTCTGGACCTGAGTGGGGGATGGGTCAGAGTCTTGGTGCTGGGGACAAGGGACAGAATGAGAGCTGAGGTTCAGATCCAGGTGGTAGAGCAAGAAGGCAGGAAGTGAGCTCTCCCAGATGACACGTTCTTAGGAGCAAAGTGTATATTATCAGTGTACTCTAGACTGCATACCAAGTACAAAAGAATACCCCAACTTCTACCTCCTGTACCCCAACTTCTCCTTCATGTCAATCAGACTTAATCTTCTCACAGAAGGATCATAACATTTGCTCTGTCTTGACCTCCTTTGGGCTTCCACTTTCTGTTTCCCACCCCCACCATTATTTTTGACCCAACCTTCCAAAATTTAGAGCCAATGAAACATTGCACTATAGGTCCCCCAGATGGAGTGCATCATCAATGGCTCCTAGCAACCCTTCACTTGCTCTATCTCCTTTCTAAGTGTAAATTGGATGCTCAAGGCTCTCACTCCCACAGTGTGAGAATACAAAGCAGTTGGAGAGGAGAAAAAACATACTGTCTCTTTGAGCATTGAGACTTATGTCAATAACTGTCAATTCAGCAGTTGCCCTTAGTATTTAAAGTCATTATAAACAATCTACTTTAGCATCATCTTGGTCTATTTTAGGCTGCTATAACCAAATACACTGAATGGAATTGGGCAGTCTATAAAGAAAGGAGGTTAAGCAGGCTTGTAGTTTCTGAAATTAGGAAATACAAGACTATGAGGCTACATCAGCAAGAGTGCCATACTGCTTTGACTAATGGCGGAGAAGCAGAGGACAAGTGTGTTTGTGCATAAGGGAAAGTCTTGCTTTATGACAAGTTGCCACCATGATGACTAGTCCAGTCCCTTGAGAGTGAGAATCCATCACTACTATGAGAACTGACCCAGTCTCTTGAAAGAGACATTAGCCCCCTCACAACTTGTTCACCTCTTAAATGCTCCCCTTCCCAACATTATCACATGGCTATCAAAATTGATACACACACTTCAGACGGGACAAAACATATTCAAACCTAGCGAGCATCTTTTTGTTGTTATTATCTGGGTCTCTATAGCTCATGTTGGACTTCCTACATCCACATCCAAAGTGCTGAGATTACACACATGTGCTACCACACACATGACCCGGTCATATCAAGTATCATTCAAATCTTTGTTTCACATGAAGGACCTATTTTATTTCGATTTTAGAAGATATATTATGTATTACTAAGTATATTTATGATATGTGTGCATTAGTGTGTATATGGTGTGTATGTATGTATGTGTACATGTGTGCTCACATGTGCACATATGTCACACTGTGCATGAGGAAGTTGAGGGACAACTTTCAAGGGTCAGATGTCATCTTCCACTGTGGCTTCCAGGAATTGAACTCAGGTTGGCAGTTTTACACAGTGAATGCTTTACCCAGCTGCACCATCTCACCGGGCCCATTTAAACTTCTCATATCTACCTCTGGGAAGCTGCAGCATTTTCTTCACGAATAAAGAAGACAGGACAGAGTTAAAAGAAGTGGCGCCATTAGTGTAATTCTTATAAGTGATTTTCAGAATCGGGGTTAGAATTTGGAATCCCTGGTGTGCTCAAGGCATTAGCCCGAACAACCCTAATTTCAGACAGATCCCTTCAAGTGCAGCTGAATTTCATGCTAATTCTCATGGCATCTATTCTGCGAACAGTCCAAGAATATTAGAGAAAGTCCTTGACCCACTTAAGGAGCCCAGCTAACTGATATGGAGTAGTGGGTGCCCTATAATCTGTCTTTTGGATATCTGAACATCACTAAGACAAGTAGTCAAGTTCAACTGAATTATAGCTCCAAAGAGCAAGTTCAAGCCAGTGCTTGAATGCTTGGCCTTGAGCAAGATTAGTACCTGAGTCATCACCTATGCAGTGCCATGGAAACAACAGTGAGCAGAACAAATACTTTCAAGAGACATCTATCCATCTTTCACATGGTGTGCAGGTAGTTTGATGGTTTTAAGAGCAATACAAAGAAATAATTTATTCTCAACATCCCTGCTTTTGAAAGCTGTGGCAGATAACATGTCAAAAGTCTATGGTCATTCTACAAGGGACAGTGTAGTCCTCTGCATTCCTGGCAGTGCATCCAACAAACTGAATATAGTCATCTAGACTAACTTATTTTGTGACTCATTTGCATATTTTTATTTACATTTCTATGATTCCCACCTTCCATTGGTATTCCCCTAAGATGCTAGATTCTTAAAAAGAATCAGTGGCTCCAAGGTTGTTAATTGTAAGTATGAGCTAATCTAAGAAAAGTGATAAGCAGAAGCTCCAACTTGGAATAGTGTTATAAGCAGTGAGCAGGGCTTCTGCTGATGCTCTCCGCTCCCAAATAACTGACTTTCCAAATAGGGTAGCTTTTCCCAAGCTGACAGGAAAAAACACAAATAACAAGAGACATCTGGAAAAAAAAATCTGATTCGGTTGGATCAAACTTCCATTTCCCTTAAGGTTTGAGTCTTTTGATATGAGTCTTTGTCAGACAGAGACCTGCACGCACCACTTTTCGAATCATTCTGGACTATAATCATGACGGTAGAAAGTTAATCGATTTTTTTTCATAACAACAATAATACAATACTCTCCAGCATTCGGCGAATTAATTTTCTGTCTGAAGGTTGAGGAAAAGCCATCTAGGCTTTCCCTCTTTGTAGGAGGGGAAAAAGCAAACCAGAACAAAAATCAAAGCCCTGCTTCTGTCATAATGCTTCTGATGACAAGTGCAGGAAGCAGAACAGTAAATATTATGCTTGGAGAGGGAACACTATTAGCTACTAGAAAAATCTTCCTGCCAAAGGAACCATTGGATGTAAATGTCTGATAGCAGATACTTTGCTCTGTATATATTTGAGCACATTCATGTGCAGAGTGTATGAATTTGCTTTTACCAAGCAAGCAAGAGATACAAGAAAACAGAGCAAACACCCATTGAGGACCTCCTTTGTGAGTGCTGTTATGGGTTTGATTCCATTAACCCGTCCCACAGTTCCTCTAAACATGACAGTAGTCTCTTGGGTGTTGGCCTTTGCCTTCTGCTTTGGTCAAGACAGTGAATCTTATTGTTTGATCCTGTGTTTGCCAAGATAACTGGTCCATGAGCTTCTGGGGAGTCTCATGTCTCTGCCTTCCATCTCATTGTAGGAGCACTAGAGTTCCATCCTAGTGTGGTAGCAGTAGGGTTACAGACCCATCTTGTAGGACTTTACAAGGGTTCTGTGCAGCAAGTACTGTGCCCCCTGAGCCCCTCACCCACTGAGACAATTCACAGTCCTCACCCTCACTATTTGCATTAGCAGAAACACTACAGATTGGATCTGAGAATTCCAAGAGATTAACCAGGCTCGCAGGCCCAGTCCTCTCCTGACAGGAAAGAGGCTGTAAAACTCTTCAACTGAGATGGCAGGGCCTGTTTTCGTGCAGCAGGGAGAATTCACCAGAGGGCAGAACCAAGAACACAGAGGGTGAAGCAGAGAGGCAAGTTGAAAACTACAGAAAACTTGATACCCAGGCAAGTTTGTCCAGTCAAGAGTTTCAACTTACTTTTCACAGAAGGCTGCTTTACTTTCCACTTTGATCCCTACTTGGATGTAAATGTGCATAATTGCTGTTCCACACCTGTCCCTTCGCTGTGTATCTGGAGCAGAAAGCCTGTGCGTCCAACCCCACAGACAGAGGGCCATTGAGCTCAAATGGCCCTCCAACTTATGGTTTGAGTTGAACCTTTTGGAATTTGTGATAGTCCAAAAGCATCACACAGTTAGGAGAAACAATTTTTCGGATTTTTAATTCTAATTCTGGCCTAGATAGAAGCAATAGGATGTTCTGTCTTGATGCCAGGCAGCTTGCAACCACAAATGGTAAAATTTAAAACTATTTGCAGTTCACAAAAGGTTGATCACTAAATTACATAATACTAAAAAGATTGAGAGCAGATAAAACCAACTATCCAACAGACAAACGGTCAAAATACATGAAAAAAAATGATTGTTAAAAAACAAGCAAACAAATAAAACAACAACCCCCAAACACAAGGCTGTTGATGAATGGCATTTAAACATATGAGAAAATTCACAATCCTATTAACAAAGAAACACAAATTAAATGAAACCATCATTTTTCACGTGTTGGCTTGATGAAAACCTATGGCTTTAGAAGCATGAAATTATGGAAATATCGCAAAAGCAGTCACTCTATTATTTCTGGTTGAAACTAAGTGTTGTATAGCTCCAATGGAGGGGTAGTAGTAATAACTAGACAACTATATAATCATGTAATGTACCCTTTACATAGCAGTCTAATTTCTAGGGATGCAGACTAAAATATGTGGGAAAACATAAGATGCTTTACATGAAAGATTATTCACAGTGAAAATTTTTAAAATAGTGGAAGATTGAAATTGACCTTGATATTCATTAATTGAAAACTTGTTGGGTAACATAGAATGCCTTCATGTAGCACAATACTTGGTATCCATAGGAACAACAAGAAAGGTTGTCACCCCTGTTCACAGAGATGAGAAGCAAGATATATCTTAAGTGAAAGGGGGAAAGAAACAAATATGGAATGGTAGATTTGGGGAAATACAAAGGGTTAAAAGGAAAAAGAGATACATTGGTAAGTAAGAGCACTTCCTGCTTTTTCAGAGTACCCAAGTTTGGGCCCAACACCCATGATGGGTGGCTCACAATTCCCTATAATTCCAGCTCTAAGGGAGTCCAATGCCTCTGGTTTCTGAGAGCGCCTTCACTCGTGTACACATACCTACACATACACACACACAGACACAACTAAATATAAAATACTTTAGAAAAGTTAATAAAAGTTATTAGGTATGAGAAAAGAAAGCTGTAGGATGGGATGCTGGCAAGAATTGGGCTTCTTTGAATATAGATGATTGCAGGAATAGGATTCTGGAATCATGCAAATGTCTTATATAGTTAAACATTTAAATAGATTCAAAATAAGAAAGCAATTCCTAAAAATTGAAAAAAAGCATAAACATCTGTTACTGACAGGAATACAGAAAGAATATTTTCTCACACATTGGTAGTGTGAATTAAAACAGCTTTTGAAAGCAACCTGCCTGGAAATATCTATTAAAATTGTGTGTGTGTGTGTGTGTGAGTGTGTGTGTGTGTGTGTGTGTGTGTGTTGTTTTCTAGTTTAGCAATTTTATTCCTGGAAATCAACAATAGAGAAGTAAAAATATCTAAGGATATAAATACAGTATTATTTAATTGCAGCAAAGAAAAATATAAACTGAAGGCCAGTTTCTAGCTTTTGATAGCAATGGATGGCATATTCAATGCATCTCCACCATGAGATATTATACAGCTATTTAAAGAATGGTCAGGGCCTGAGGAGGTGTCTCTTGTTGTACAAGCACAAAGACCTGAGTTCAAATCCCAAGCACCCACATAAAAACTTGACAAGGAAGTATTTACCTGTAACCCTGTAACCTTAGCCAGGGTTGTGGGGTGCAGATACAGGTGGATCCTGGGAACTCAATGAGCAGCCAGCCTAGCCCTAAGGGCAAGCTTCAATCATAGTGATGACCCTGTCTCAATGAACTAAAATAGAAAATGGCAAAGTGGACATGCTTTCTGACCCCTAAATGCACATTGCCTGCACATACTTCTCTATACAGATGCACACACCACACTTTCACCACAGAATAAAAATGATGCAGGATTTTTGCTAAGAGATTGGAGAAAGGTGCTATGAATATAAGGTTGCAACATAGAGGATTGTCCATGATTCAAGTTTATATTTACAAAAACAAATATTGAAATAAAGCAATATACTCTGCAATTCTATAATCATAAGTGCATCAAAAGCTGTCAATAAGAATGAGCATGGGGACCAAGTCTGTTTGATGGCATCTTGCTTTTCCTGGGGTTAGCAAAAGGGCACACAGCTCTGATCTTAGACAGGATGTGAATGTAGGCTCTGAATGGAGATCGGAAGGCTGCAGAGCAGGAAGGAAGCAGCAGGCTAGAAGAGCAAATGTTCCCCCAAAGACATCCTAGCCTGGTACAGCTCATGATGCAACAGACTGCTAATAGCCCTGCTCAGCTGGTGGCAGCCTCTGCGGCAAAGCCTTTCCTTTTCCATCATGCAAAAGGTGACTGTTATCTGCATACTAACAGTGATGTAGTGTGTCCCTGCAAGACTCTCACTGTGCTACACATGCGTTTCTCCCTCAGGATCTTGCTATTTTGTTATGGTTTCACTCAGCTCTATATTTATCTCCATGTCTCCCTGCAGAAGGCATGAGACAAATACCAAATGAATTAGAGGAGATGGAGATCTGGGCATTCCTTTGGGTTTTTTGTATTTTGGTTGTTTTTTTTGTTTTTTTTTGTTTTTTTTTTGTTTTTGTTTTTGGCCAGGATGAAAGGAACGTGTTAAGCTGCAGTATGGTAATTCTTCACAAAGGTTCTGGACCACTCACTTTCAGGAGTCCAAATGAGGAAGGCGTCTTCCTGAGAAGTTGAGAATGGGACTCCCCATGAAGGCTGAAGTGAAGAAGGAGCATGAGGTCAGCTGTGAAGCTGTAGATAAACTGACACAGCCTTAGAGGTGCACTGACTGCTCTCCTATTGGGAACATAAGACAAAAAGAGGCCAGAGTGGTTGATTTTGGTGTCAGTCTCTACAACCCCAGAAATAGCGATTCTTGGGGACTGAGGCAATGGCAACTTAAAGTGAACTTTTTCCATCTTAGGTTACCAAGAAGACACCTCTGCCACACATTACCTCCATTTTAAAGAATGTTCTAGAATCTAGGAAGCTGAGTGCTCCCCCTCTCCTCTGCATCATTTGAGTTGGCTTGCATTCCCCACTCTTAACCAAGGTCTTACACTGGCACACCACACCCTGGTTTGTCTGAGCCCACACCTCACACTGGTGGAGACTTCTCCATCATCACCATTTTCTTCTTATATTTTATAGAAACCATCAGCTTTGGAGTCTAAATTGCCCAGGTCTGGTTTTAATTCATTTTGAAAATACTAAATCTATTCAACAGTTTGAGTTATAGGAGCAGGGTGATAAAGTGTGTGCCTTTCCATTTCAGGGAGCTACGTGCATAAAAATATCTCCAAGCAATAAAACCCCATAGTTTCATTCTTAACAGTACATTCCTTATGTGAAGCTGAAAGTCCCAGACAAATGTGATGTTTTAATATCGCAACATTGCATAACCATTTCAGTCTCCTCACAAACATATTATGACTGTGTGCAAGTTTCTTTATCTAATACACATAGCTTTGAAAACAGGAAGAGTTCTCCAATACTAAGAGCCAAAAATGATGAAGGCAGTGGGTTACTAGCTGTCTCAGAATAAACCATAGAAACTGATGCATGCTCCAGAAAAATAAATATAATTTATAGGTGTAGTTGAAGTATTTAAGTTTCCTGACTCCCTTGAAATAGCCCAGGTATAAAACCTTAGGACCTGTGAATACTGGCTGATGAGCCTTCCTTTTGACTATGGGCAAGGGATTGTTTAAGTATAATTTGTCATCTATTATTTGGACTGGAGCTCAACATAAATCTGAATTCAGCGTGACTGGTGTAGTTCCAGTAGCTATTATTAGGTAGATCAATTTCTCTTATTTAGAAATGTTTTATGAAGTAATTTTCTAAACTAGTTTTTAATAAATTAGCTGTCTGACAGGTTTTTTTCTCACAAAGATAATTAATTTTATATTTTCTCCCCATCATTAAATATTTTAAATATGCAAAGTCTGCTGGCATTTAGTACTGTCGATCACAGCTGTGCCAAAAAAGCCCACGGAAACTTGTTTTTAGAGAGATTGTTCACAGCCTCCTTAATAGGGTGTAATTTGCATAAGATAAGCTTAAATTGATTACACATTTCTGATACAATTTTTTTACTTTACTAGGCTTGGGTTGGAAGAAGGAGCACATGTTATCATTGGCCGGTTTCTTTCCCTCTGGTAAAATGGTACCCAAATCAGAAATAATCCATCAGTGCTATCTCTAACAGTTAATTGTGCATCCTGTGATTTCTAAACACATGCTTACCCAATTAGCACACTCCAGTAAAAGACATGAGAAGGAAGAAAGACAGGAAAGAGTAGGGAGAAGGAAGAGAGGGAGGAAGGAAGGAACAGAGGGAGGGAAGAAGAAAAGAATGAGGAAAGGAAGGGATTGAGGGAGGGAGAGAGGGAGGGAGGGAGGGAGGGAGGAAAGGAAGACGGAGGAAAAAAGGGGGTTTTATGATTAATACTGCACACCCCATGTTCCACAGTTCTGGTACAAGGTATGAGACTGGAAAATATTTGAATGTGAGGGAGTGGATTACGAACAGTTGTTGGTTCAGCAAACAAGATCAAGCTCTTCCAGACCCTACACCCAGTGTGCCCAGCTTCGGGTGAGCTTGGGTCTCCTGGGGACCCCTTCTCCGCCCATCACCTGCTCCCTCAATCTTCCGGGGGCCACTCCTGGCACTGAGAGGACCTGCCCACACAGGAAAGACATAAATCCTCCCAGACCCAACCCCTAGCTCTTCCCACACATGCACGCCCAGCTTCAGGTGAGCTTGGGTCTCCTAGGGACCCCTTCCCAACTGCTCCTTCAATCTTCCAGGGACCACTTCTGGCATTGAGTAGACCCTCCCACACAATTAGGATGTGAGTCCTTCCAGATCCCATCCCCAGAGTACCCAGCTTCAGGAAAAACCACCTGGCTTCAGAGAGGAAGGAAGTGAATCCTGCCAGACCTCATCCTCCACTCTCCCCATACCCATTCACCTGACTTCAGGGAGACCAGTGGAGAAAGAGAGAACCCACCAGTACCCACTGGAAGAAGGGATGGGAAGAAGACAGTATAAGAACACACTCAGCAATAGAAATACCAATATGACTCCACCAGAATCTAGAGACCCCACGCCAGCAAGACCTGAAAAGCACAACATAGATGAAGCAGAAGAGACAGACCTGAAAAAATATTTTATAAAGATGATAGAGACCCTTAAAGAGGAAACAAGAAAATCCCTTAAGGAAATAGAAGAAAAACAAAAAAAGAATACATGAAATGGAAGAAAAGACTAACCAAAAAATTCAAGAAATAAACAAATCTCTTAAATAATCTAAAGACAGCCCAGAAAAAACAACCAAACAAATGAAGGAAACAACTCAAAACAGTTGAAGGCTTGAAAGCTGAAATAGAAACAATAATGAAAACACAGAATGCGGGGATGCCGGAAATAGAAAAGCTGGGTAAATGATCAGGAACTACAGATGTAAGTGTAACCAATAGAATACAAGACATGGAAGAGGGAATCTCAGGTGTTGAAGACACATTAGAGAATATACAGTCATCAACCAAAGAAAATCTCAAGTCTAACAAATCCCTAACACAAAATATCCAGGAAATATTGGGCACCTTGAAGAAGCCAAACCTGAGTATAACAGGTATATTATGAAGGTATAGCTCAAAGGCACAGAAAACATATTCAACAAAATCGTAGAAGAAAACTTCCCTAACCTAAAGAAGGATATGCCTATGAAAATATAAGAATACCAAATAGGCTAGACAAAAAAAAAGAAGTCCCCTCACCACATAATAATCAAAACATCAACCTACAGAATAAAGAGAAAATATTAAGAGCAGCTAAAGAAAAAGGCCAAGTAACATATAAAGGCAGACCTATCCAAATTACACCTGACTTCTCAATGGAAACTATGAAAGCCAGAAGATCCTGAACAGATGTCCTACAAAAGCTAAGGAAACAAGGATGCCAGCCCAGAGTACTGTACCCAGCAAAGCTTTCAATTAACCATAGATGGAGAAAACAAAATATTCCATGACAAAGCCAGATGTAAACAATACATATTCACAAATCCAGCCCTACAGAAAGTACTGGAAGGAAAACTTCAACCCAGTGAAGATAACTATGCTCACAAAGACATAGGCAATAGATAATCTCACTTTACAAAAAAAGGGAGGAAAACCTACACATAATAACACCACCACCAATAAATGAAAAACAAGCAAGAATCAACAATCAATGGTCATTAATATCCCTCAATGTCAACAGTCTCAACTGACCTATAAAAAGACACATACTTAACAGAATGGATACAAAGATAGAACCCATCCTTCTTCTGCATACAAGAAATGAATCTCAACATCAGAGACAGATGTTATCTCAGAGTAAAGGGCTGGGAAAAGATTTTCCAATCAAATGAACCCAAGAAACAAGCAATCTTAGTATCTAGCAAATTAGATTTCAAATTAAAATTAATCAAAAGAGATGAAGAAGGACATTTCATATTCATCACAGGAAAAGTCCATCAAGATGAAATCTCAATTCTGAACATCTATGCTCCAAATACAAAGGCACCCACATTTGTGAAAGAAACATTACTAAAGCTCAAATCACACATAAAATCCCACATACTAGTAGTAGGGGACTTCAACACTCTGCTCTCATCACTAGACAGGACCTCCAGACAGAAACTTAACAACAACAACAAAAAAAGAAAACAAAAGAGTTAACAGAAGTTATGACCCAACTGGATTTAACAGACATCTATAGAACATCCCATCCAAACACAAAAGAATATACCTTCTTCTCAGTGCCACATGGAACCTTCTCTAAAATCGACCACATAATCAGAAACATAGCAAACCTTCACAGATAGAAAAAATTGGAATAACCCCCTATATTTTATCAGACCACCATGAATTAAAATTATAATTCAACAACAACACAAAACTCAGAAACCCTACAAACTCATAGAAATTAAACAAAGCACAATTGCACCATCCCTTGGGTCAAGGAAGAAATAAAAAAAGAAGTTAAAGACTTCCTGGAATTCAATGAGAATGAAGACACAACATACCCAAACTTATAGGACACTTTGAAAGCAGTGCTGAGGTTCACTGCCAAACTCTTTATGAGGCTACAATTACCTTGGTACCCAAGCCACACAAACACACAACTAAGAGAGAGTACTACAAACCAATTTCCCTCATGAACATTGATGCAAAAGTACTCAATAAAATACTAGCAAATCAAATCCAAGAACACATCAGAAAAATCATCTACCATGATCAAATAGGCTTCATTCCAGGAATGCAGGGATGATTCAACATACAAAAATCTATCAATGTAATGTAACATATAAACAAACTGTAAAGGAAAAAAACACATGATCATCTCACTAGTTGCTGAAAAAGCCTTTGACAAAATCCAACACCTCTTCATGATAAAGGTCCTAGAGAGATCAGGGATAACAGGAACATACCTGAACATAATAAAAGCAATATATAGTAACCCAACAACTAACATCAAACTAAATGGAGAGAAATTCAACACAATTCCTCTAAAATCAGGAACAAGACAAGGTCGTCCCCTCTCTCCATATCTCTTCAATATTGTACTTGAAGTTCTAGCTAGAACAATAAGGCAACAAAAGGAAATCAAGGGGATGCAAATTGGAAACGAAGAAGTCAGACTTTCACTATTTGCAGATGATATGATAGTTTACATAAGTGACCCAAAAAACTCTGCAAGGGAATGATTACAGCTGATAAACACATTCAGCAAAGTAGCAGGATACAAGTTTAACTCAAAAAAGGCAATAGCCCTATTATATAAGACGATAAATGGGCTGAGAAAGAAATCAGAGAAACATCACCCTTTATAATAGCCACAAACAGCATTAAATGTCTGGGGATAATGCTAACCAAACAATTGAGAGACCTGTATAGCAAGAACTTTGAGTCTCTAAAGAAAGAAATTATATACCAGAAAATGGAAAGATTTCCCATGCTCTTGGATTGATAGGATCAACATAGTAAAAATGGCAATCTTACCAAAAGCAATCTACAGATTCAATGCAATCCCCATCAAAATACTGGCACAATTCTTCACAGACCTTGGAAGAACAATAATCAACTTTATATGGAAAAACAAAAGGCACAGGATAGCCAAAACAACCCTGTACAATAAAGGAACTTCCAGAGGCATCACTATCCCTGACTTCAAGCTCTATTATGGAGCTATAGTCCTGAAAACAGCTGGTTTTGGCACAAAAATAGGCAGGTAGACCAATTGAATTGAATTGAAAACCCTGATTTTAACCCATACACCTATGAACACTTGATTTTTGACAAGGAAGCTAAAATTATACAATGGAAAAAAGAAAGCATCTTCAACAAACGGTGCTGGCATTACTGGATATTAGCATGCAGAAGACTGCAGATAGATCCATGTCTATTGCTGTGCACAAAACTTAAGTCCAAATGGATCAAAGACCTCAACATAAATCCAGCCATGCTGAAACTCTTAGAAGAGAAAGTAGGAGATACTCTTGAACGCATTGTTAAAGCAGACTGCTTCCTGAACATAACACCAGTAGCACAGACACTGAGATGAGAAAAGATATTTACTAACCCCATTTCTGACAGAAGGCTGATCTCCAAAATTTACAAAGAACTCAAGAAGCAAGTCTCCAAAACAACTGGTGAAGATCTTTTCCCATTATGTAGGCTGCCTTTTGTCTTGTTGACTGTGTCCTTTGCCTTACAGAAGCTTCTCAGTTTCAGGAGGTCCCATTTATTAATTGTCGATCTCAGTGTCTGTGCTTCTGGTATTATGTTTAGGAAGCAGTCTCCTATACCAATTCATTCCAGGGTATCTTCCACTTTCTCTTCTAAGAGGTTCAGTGGCTGATGGAAGCAGATGCAGACACCCACAGATAAACACTGAACTGAACTCTTGGCACCAGTTTGCAGAGAGGGAGGAGTAATGAGCAAAGGGGTCAAGACCAGGCTGGTGAAACCCACAGAGACAGCTGACCTGAACAAGGAGGAGTTCTTAAACCCCAGGCTGATGGCTGAGAGGCCAGCATGGAACTGATCCAGACCCCCTGAACGTGGGTGTCAGTGAGGAAGCCTCGACAATCTATGGGGCCTTGGGTAGTAGATCAGTATTTATCCCTGGCACACAAATGGACTTTGGGAGTCCATTCCACATCAAGCAATGCTCTCTCAGCCTGGACTCTTGTGGGAGGGCCTTGGCCCTGCCCTGGATGAAATGACAGACTCTGGAGAAACCCCATGGAGGGTCTCACCCTCCCTGGGGAGAGGACTAGGAATTGGATGGGGGTTGGGAAGGTTGGTGGGAGGTGGGGGAATAGGGGAAGGAGAAGGAGCTGGGATTGATATGGGAAGCAATCTTGTTTCTAATTTAAATTTTAAAAAGATAAATAAAAAATCAGAAAAAAAGAAAGAAAAGAAAAAATAAAGCAGGAAAGCTTAAGTGTGTTTCCCCTGCTCACTAGCAATGCTGGGTGCTTGACCAAAGAGGTAAAAGACAGACAAATTAGAAACAGTGTCTGCCTTCCTGGAGCCTGACACTGACTTTGTAATCATGTGAATGGGTAAAGAAACAAAGGAAGACCAAGAGGATTGGCAACACCATAGATGTCATTTTGACAGTTCCCAATGACTGGGTTATTTATGGCAGATGAAGTGTGCCCCCCCACCACACCCTGAAGGTTGGGGATATGTGGTTCCCTTCACCTACCTTTCTATCACTTGATGTCAGTCACTGCAAAAGTCATGTTCTCACATAATCGATTGTGCACTAACACTTGCATAGAAAAAGAAACCTTGTCCTCAGATAACCTGGTCCATATGCTTAAAGAAGTCTAAGTGTCCTGTCATTAAGGACAGACAGCACTTTTGGAACTGTGTGCACAGAGATCATGAAGGTCATGTCAAGATGAGGTCCTGCTGGGGTGGGGTCTGAGATGGAGTGGTTTCTGTCAATGACATGGATTGCTATCTCCCCACCACATTCACATCAGTCTGGCTTTTAGATGTGGTGACAACTGTGTGGTGGGAAAGAGTCCCTTGGAATTAATGTGACAGTACTCCATCAGGAAGATCCCGGCCATCAATCTCCTCTACTATCATCATACCCAAAGCAGATGGTCACCTAAGCTAAACTTTTCGGAGTTCAGGTGTCTGTCTTTCTCTATTCTTTCCTTTAGTTCTGTGATTTCTAGGCATTCCCCCCTCCCCCCATTGTGTGTGTGTGTGTGTGTGTGTGTGTGTGTGTGTGTGTGTGTGTTTGCCTGTCTGTGCATGTGTGCATATATGTGTGAAGATCAGAGGATAACTTTGGCTTTTATTCCTTGGGAACCATACGCCTTATTTTTATTTTCTTGTTCATTTAATTTTGGTTCTTAAAATTTGTTTGTTTGTTTTTGAGACAAGGTCTCTTACTGGCCTTCAACTGTCCAAGTAGACTAGTTTAGCTGGCTAGTGTGCCTCAAGGTTCTGTCTGTCTCTGCCTCTCTTGGACTGGGATTGCAGATGTACACCACCCAGCCTGCATTCCCTTTTTTGAAACATAGGTTCTAGGAGGTTGGACTCATGTTCTCATGCTTGCAAGGCAACCACTGCATCAACTGAAATCTCTCTTTTGCATCAATTAATGATTGATTAATTAATTTTTGTGGTACTGATCAAGGAGCCTAGTGTCTCACTCACCAAGACAGATATTCTATCTCCAAGCTACTTCCTCAGCCCTCAGCCCATAGTTTTGAAAACACAACTTTTTAAACTAATGAGGCACAATTTTTAAAATTGAGTGACTGTAGTGGATTAGAGGTAGCCCGTGTTTAGTTGTGTTTGGAGAGAAGAATTGACCTTTGACCCATCTTTTGGTGCAGCATTTGTGCTATGATGATAGAAGAGAACCAGTGGCTTGCCATGCAAGGGGCATGTGTATGGTCATATAGGCATGATACTATGGTGCTATGATAAAGAGAAACAGCCCTGTGGTTTCTTTCCCTTGGGCATAAGGGCCTCAGTCCTGTAATATACTTAGTACCTGCAGAACAAGTGTCCTCTGCAATTAACCAAAAACTCCTTCAATTATTCAGTTTAGTCTTTTGCCTGACTGATGGGGTCCCAGTCAGTACCTGGACAGACAGATAGACTCCATGTTCCTCTGACCACTGTGGAAATGCCTGCCTCTCCTAGTAGAGAAACTTGAGGTGTCACCTGTTAGAAAGTCAGTGCTATTGAAGAAAATGCCTCTCCTAGGAATGTACAACTTTGAATTTGGTACCAGGGATGCTAGCATAGCCCATTTGAATTCACAGGGTTCAAGACTGAATGTACTGATAGGTGACAGCTATTTTGATATGTTTATAAAAAACAGTATCATTAAGTGGTAAAAGCATAAACACAGGCTGTAACCAATGAATTTTAATTCAAAGCTATTTGTATCACAACAAATTTATCCATGAAACAAGACTCAATTAGTATTTTACAGACTTTCCTAACTCATGCAATTCAAGTTGGTTTAAATCTGATTACACAGAATACATGAGTCTTTGTCATTTTTATGTGTTTTCCCATTTACTGTTGTCATGGCACAATTCTTGGGGACTTTTTAAGTGTTTTTTTGTTGTTGTTGTTGTTATTGTTTTGGCTCGGTATAGATTTTTCTGCCTTGTGACAATTTTCATCCAGTTTTATCTTTAGGAGTGTCACCCATATCATCCCCCCACCAAGACTTAGTGTCCAATGCTTCAGAAAAAGGAAATGTAGGCAATCTAACATAGATTAGTTTTGTGGCAGTGTTAAAGGTTTGATTTGTTGTGACACTAGCAAGCACATTTGAAAATGCAAAATCATCTTCGTTATAATGTTTAACCTAAAGAAGCAACAGTATAAACCACACACACACACACACACACACACACACACACACACACACACACGTTATCCTCACGTTAATAAAGACAAATGTCCTGATGATGTTATTGGAGATAAGTTTTGCAAGAGCTCTTCAACAAACCTTAATACCACCAATCTAGATTGCACTTGGAGGTATAAAATATCTCACAGTATCTTGAGTATTTACAGAATGTGCTTACCGTTAACTATGTGAGGATTTATTGGTTTAGAGGATCAGCCCTTTATGATAAAGAAAAAAGTTTAGCTGATGTGACTACTAATTTGGTTGTTTGACTCTGAAGCCTATTTAACTAATGCTGTGCCTGGTGGAGAGTCACGGACACACGTGGCCTCCGTTATCTAACTACAACCTCATGAATCTCTTCTGCTATCTTGTGGCCTCCACCAGACTTATCCAGAACTGGTATAAGCTAGAAATAGAAACAGCTTCAAGAAATGTTTAGATAAACTCACATATGGGTCGTGTAATGAATTATTAGGGGAGCCTGGCACCGTCTGTGTTACCTCATGGGCCTTTTTTGTGGGTGAGCTCAGAAGCAATAAACATGTTCTCTAGCCAAATTGCTATCAGAGACGAAAAGGAGGTCTGCATGAAACAACCTGAAAAAGGAACATGTTTATGACCTTTTAAAATCACATTATATTTTAAAGGAAGGGAGCATACACATAATATCTTGAGGAGATTCACTTTGGGAATTTAAGCTAAGTCAGCTCAGTAATGATGAAACGGTCCGTTACTACTAAGCCAGGCAGGATGTGGTCTTGAAAGTCTGGCTGCCAAAACTGCCACGTTGCAAATATGGCTTTAGTTGAAAATGTAACTGTGCAGTATCACAGTGATTTGCTCACTGTGAGACTATTTTTTATTATTGTAAACTTGAAATAATTGGAAAGCTGTCTGGTGGGTGCATGCCAGTGCATGATCTCTTCCTATTTGCATAAATAGTTGATATTTTCCATAATGAAAATTTTAAAGTGACTGTTAGTAACAGCATCATTGAAGAAAATTGACAACAGTAGTACACACTGTAGCTAGACCTAATGTCGTGAAGTCATAATTAGCACATGACCATGCCAAGCGTCAGCTTGCATCTCAAATGCAGCTGTCACAATTTCCAGTGTTGCTATGGGTTGGCCAAGCAGGAGTGGCAGAGAATACTTGGCTCAGGTAGCACAGGTGGGTTATAGCCAAGACCATGAGAAACTTGAGAGCAAGAGGCATTCTCTGGCCAGTGTGGGTGTAGCCACAGCAGGACAGAGATTGAGAATCCTGGTTAGCATAGACAAAAAGGAGAGAGGAGTCTGAGAAGAGTTAGAGAGGCAAGGAATTAGGCAGAAGGAAGCAGATCCAAGGCCAATGCCTGACTTCCACCATACTGGAGCTTAGTCATGTGTTGGAACTTCTTTCCTTGATTAAGAGCACTGAAGCCCTTCACATCAAACACTCCCCACCCAATAGTCTATTTTAATAATATCACCTCCCCTCCTCCAACATCTCCCAGTTTCCCTACCACTCTTCATATTCTTCCTCTTACAAAAAAAGTAAATAAAAACAGACACAGAAAAAAATAAGAAACCAAAATATGAATTCCTTTTGGGTTAGCCAGACTACCCTTGAGCATGGGGACTGCCATGAAATGCAGTTGATATACCCAGTGACAGGTCATTAGGGAAAACTACTTTCCCCTCTATAATGTGTAGTTTTCCTCTGTCAGCTGCTTTGGTTTTTCCCCACCAGCTGCTTGGGCCCTGCCACAGTTGCAGTCCCCAAATAAACACACAGGAGGCTATATTAATTATGAAGCTGTTGGCTGTTTGCTTGTTTCTTAGTGGCTAGCTCTGACTTAAGTATTTAACCCACCTAAGTATTTCTCTTACCGGAGAAAGGATCCGGACATCTTGCTTCTATGGCAGCTACAGGATGTCTGCCTCTGCCTTTCTTTGCCAGAGTCCTCCTTGGCTCGTAGTCCCACCTATCTTGATTCCCTATTGGCCAACTGATATACTAAATGGTGCTGTAAAGATAAACGGCACACTTACTGAAAGTAAAACTAAGTATTTATTGTAGAAATTATTCACAAGATACCAAACAAGTAACCCCGATGAGTCCAGTAGTTTTCTGCCGCCTAACTGGAAGCCGAAAGCCGGAAAAAAAAGACCAAGACTTCCGTTGTTCAATCTTTTATGCCTACCCCCGTAACACCCCCTAGCCATGCCCAAAAGTGGGCCTGGCTAGTGACGTAGTTCACTGCCTATGTACGTATACATCTTTAGTTATGCCTAAAGTGGGTGTGGTTAGCGGTGTGGTAAACTGCTCTTTTATTACCTCATCTGTGTGCACCTCTAGTAAGTCACATGGTTAATGGTGGCATTGTTTTCCTCCTACAATTCCCCTTTTAGTCTAAAAAGGATGTTTAAACTTAAAACAACTAACTTGTGTCAATGAATAAAATGTATCAAACATCTATCCCATCTAAACCTAAATTTATCTGAAACGCCCAAATCTGAACACCTCCTTCCAATTCCAACTCTAAAATAATTGAAAACTAACACTAACAGGTGTAAACTATCCTATAACTATCAATAGTAGGGAGAGGGGCATGGAATTCTCAAAACTACTTCCTGCTGAGATGGGGACCTGTGAGAAGAAAAATGTTAGTGTAACAAAATCTCAGTAGATCAGACAGTCTCTGTATGGCAAGAGATGCTTGATTGAAGTTCCTGACTGGGGTTCTGGTGTTGATTGAAGCTCTCTGTCCAGATTGTAGACGATGTGCTGTTTCAGTTCCTTGGTCCGGAGTTGTGTAGAGTGATGTAGTTTCAAGCCAGTTTCAGGATAGTGCTTGTCAGGTGGAGTCAATGATGTGGGGCAGTTCAGATGCCTCCAGTTGAATCAGGTGAAGTCAAGGAAGTGGATCCTCATTCTCTTTCTGAAGCAGTTGAAGATTGCTGTCATGAAATCCCTTGTTCTCTGGAAAACTCAAACATTAATGTTAACAAAGAAATATTTTAACTTTTATATGTATACATACTGGAAGAGGTGACAATAGGGAAGATGGTAAACATGAAGGAGATTAGACTTTTCAGAAAAAGAAATCCACAGATAACAGTCCCTAATTTTATTTTCTTCTGTCTTATATCAATGGCTCTTTGATATAATACAGAAATTCTGAATTTTATTTAAATAATATGCTTGAATTTAGAGTAGGAGAGCCAATCCAACTCCAAAGCCATCTTCAGTTAAATGAATGGGGACTGAAGTGTGTGAAGAAACAAAGATAAAAGGGTACTATGAAAAACAATATAGAGAGATTTAGACTTTGGTATCACATAGTGAGTTACTGTTTGTTTGACAGTCCTCAGGATATTCATTCCTCTTCAGGAATCTGTATGTCCAGTATTCTCTGCTGAGTTTACCTGTGAAGACAAAAAACAAAACACTTCCTTGGAGTTGTCCACCACTTCTGGCTCTTACAATCTGCCTGCCTCCTCTTCTCCATAGATTCCAGAGCCTCGAGGGAAGGGGGTTAATAGTTTCATCCCATTTAGGACTGAGTGTTCCCAAGTCTCTCATTGTCTGTATATATTGTCCAGTTGTAGGTTTCCATGTTAATTATCATTTACAGAAACAAAAAGATTTTCTGATGAGGGTTGGGTAATGCACTGATCTATGTGCATATCCATATGTTATTAGAAGTCATTTTATTCTTGCATTCATTTAACAATAACAGTAGATGTCTCCTTAGGGTCCATGACCTGTCTAGGCTTTTGGTCTCATTGACAGTGTTAGGTATGGGTTCTGTCTCATGGAGAAGACCATAAATCTAATTTGAAAAGTGTTTGTTTACATCCATAACATTCATGCCACTATTGTACCATTGGTTATATTTTACCAGCAGTTAACTATTGTAGTTCACAGGATTAGTAGCTGAATATGACTGATGATTACTTTTCTCCTCCAATAGTGTGTATAGTACCTTCTAACACTGTGAAAATAGCCAGTAGGTATGAAGCTTCTTGTTGGGTAACAGCTCAATTTTTCCATTTTCTCTGTCATACATATGTGGTATCTTCAACAATAGGGCTTTACCATCAGTTGTAGAGAGTAACGAATAACATAGATAGCAAACCTGTAATATTTGGTGGTGTCTATGGGACCCCCTTGGACATTGCTTCAGAAATATGTAATTCATTCTAGGTGCTTGGGATTTAGTAGCATATAATGTCTAGTTGGAATACTGTCTCTCCAAATATATGGTAACTTCATTTAAATTCCTTTTATATGTTTGTTATTTTAGGAAGCTTCTAAAATACTATGTTTCCATATGGCATTTCAAAAAGCATTTAATTTAATCATTACTCTCTATATCCCTCCTTTCTACTCTGTTGTTCCATCTTCCTCCCATTTAAGTTTCTTATTCTAGTTTCTCATTTATCTCTTTGTAGCATTATATTCTATTTCTCTTCCTTGGAAAATTCCATGCTCTTCCCTGACCTCTTACTATCTATCTAACTTCTGTGGATATTCTGAATGAAACATATACCTACAGCTTAGGAGCTTATATCTACAAACAAGAGAAAACATGCAATGTTTGTCATCTGGATCTGGATTACCTCACTCAGCATGGTCATTTCTAGTTCCATCCATTTATCTCCAAATTTCATAGCTTCATTTTTTTCTGATCAGATGAATAATATTACATCTTGTTAACACAACACATTTTCATTATCCATTTACCAGCTGATAGATATTTAGGCTGTTTCCAATTTCTGGATATTATGAATAGAGCAACAAATAAACATGGATGAGGAAGTATCTCTGTAGTAATATGTAGAGTCCTTTGTGTATATTCCCAGGAGGGGTATAGCTAAATCTTGTGGTAGCTCTATTTTCAGCTTTTGAAGGACCTTACACACTGATTTTTATAGTGACTGTATAAGTTTGCAATCTTACTAACAATGAAAAGCGTTCTCTTTTTTCCACATCCTCATTAGCCTGTGAAGTCATTTGTTTTATTAATCCTGACAGTTTTCATTTGTGTAAGATAAAATCTCAAAGTAGTTTTAATTTTCACTTCCTTGATGGTTAAAGATGTTAAATATTTTAAATGTTTCTCATATTTATTTTCATTTTTGAGAACACTCTCATTAGTTCTATACCCCTAGTTTTAAATTGGGCAACACTGTTGGAATCACAGATTTTGGAATGATGTTATTTCTCTACAGTTATTCAATTCTACACACCAATAGAGATTTACCAGGACAGTGGAGTAGGGAAAACACTCCTAGTTCTTCTCGAAGCTCAGTCAAAATCCAAGAAGACAGATGTAAAAATGGGGTACCATCTAGTCACTGTGACCCCTCCAATTCTTTTTGTCTTTCTTCCATAGAAAGTATTTATTTCAGATTTTGGCTGGTTATAATGATAAGGAAATACCTACTCTGTAACCATCCCAATGGCTGTTCAGCATCTGACTCTGCGTGTGCGCATGTACACACACACACACACACACACACACACACACACACACACACATACACGTGGGGGGGTACATGCTCCCACCCAGTGAGCCACATTCTTTGTAACAAGAAACATGGGTGGAAAGTTGCAAATTGAGATGGACAACTTTATCTAAAGTCTGAGGTCTACACTCCCAGGGTGGCATTTCTCCAGAATTGTCCTTCTCCTTTTACTGCCAGTCCTTTCCAGCTTGGCAAACAGAAGTAGTTGTCCATTCTTCATCAAATACAGATATTGCGTGTCAGGTAGATTTAGAAGACTAGAACCATTCATTGAGACAATTTTCTTCTTTAAAGCAATTTTATTGACTTCTCTTTCAAATTGGAACCAGAGATGAAATATCTACCCTAATTGGATGAAACTGCTTGAACATTTCACATTTTAGGACAATTTTTTCCTTCTCTTCAGTTTTTTCTCTCTTCAGTAACTTCATTCCCTTCCTCAGTCAGGCTTTCTTGAATTCCTGCACTGAGGAAAAGCATGTTCAATTGATTTGGAAAGTAACATGTGCCTATGGCTCTTTGGCTCTTGCTTTTTAAGAAATAATGAAGGAAAAGTGCTTTTATTTCACAGTCATGGCCTTTTATCCCAGTCAGTGACCCTGGATTTATTTTTACTTTCAATAATCATCTCTTTGTGCTCACCAGGAGCAGTGTATTGTACTACTAATAATAACAATCACAGCCATTTACTTGTTTGCTACTCAAAGTTGGGCACTGTATGAGATGCATCACATCACACACATTCCTCTTTGCAGCTCTCGCAACCAGCTCAGCAAGGTAGATATTATGACCGTGACTAACCACATTAGAAAACTAAGATACAAAGGACTTAAAGATAGAGTTCATATTGCTGCGTGCATCTGAGATTCATGACCATCAAAATCACATGAAATCTTTATCTTGGAATGTCTTCTTTACTCACCAACTGATGGTCTTGTGCTTCAGAAGCCCTGATTCAGAAATAAGGATGCAAACAGGGAATATCAAAAAAGGTGAAGGTTGGGGAATTTCTCTGAATTTCCCTTTCTTCATTCACAGGGCAAGTAATCATACTTATTGTTCAGGTTGTCTTCACTTATGCAAGTCGCACTTTAGGTTTTGAAGGAGAATGGCAGTAAACAGTAGATCTCCTTATTTCTCATAACTGTGTCTCCTTACAGTTAATCTCAGTGGTCTAGAACTAGGCATGGCCACTGTAGCATCAATCAGAAGTAGTCTAGCCCCCGGACTTCAGTGATAAGTCCATACAAGATACTGGGCCAATCACAGTACTCCCAGAATTTTTCAGAGCACAGTAGTCAGGGGTGGGCATGGGCAAGTAAATATCTCTTTCCTCCAAAATTATGAACTTGATGGGAAGTAAGAACAGAGATGGTGTGGCTGGCTTGTCCCATGTGTAGGTACAGTCATTGTGTCTGAGGCTCCACTAGGCCAGTAAAGAGACCCAGAGACAAGAAGTAGAAAGAAAACAATTTGCAGTTTCTGGTCTCAAATTTCACCATCACTAAGAATATCTTTGCTCATTTCCCTCTTGTACCTGGGTGATTCTGTTAATCTTTTTACTTTCCCTGGTTGTCCTGTTGTAAATGAATAGTATGCTTCTCAGTACTTTGAGTAATTTGGAATTTTTTTAAATGTCATTATGAAGAGGGTTACAGCTGACCTGAACAAGTGGGAGCACACAGACACCAGACTGACAGTTGGGGAATAAGCATCGGTCTGAACCAGGTCCCCTGAACATGGATGTCAGTTGGAAGACCAGGGAAGTCTATGGGACCTCTGTCAGTGGAACCAATATTTATCCCTAGTGCATGGACTTTGGGAGCTCATTCCCCAATGAGGGATACTCTCTCAGCCTAGATACACGGTGGTGGGGGAATAGAGGGTGGCTAGAACCTGCCCCAAATGATGTGACAGACTTTAATGATCCCCCATGGGAGACCTCACCCTCCCTGGGCAATGGATGGGGAGTGTAATGGGGGGCATTGGAGGATAGGAGGGAGAGAGAACTAGGATCAGTATGTAAAATAAGATTGTTTTTAGTTTAAATTTAAAAAAAAGAAGAGGGATAAACAGAAAACACATGATGCTCAGTAAATTGTTTCAAAAGTAATATTATTTAAGTGTGGAACAAAAGCTGAGGGGGCTAACAGGGTAGGCTCCATTCTGGGTTAAACACTGAGGGCCTGGATGGGTCAGGGTCAGTCCTAGGTTAGAAGATAAGGGGATAAATGTGCCAGGTCAATTCTGAGTAGGAGACTGGGGATATAGATGGAGCAGCATCTGCCTGAGTTAGAGACTGAAGGGATGTCTGGGTCATTTCAGGGCCAGAGGATGTGAGGATGGTTGGGGTAGGGCCAGCCTAGAGTCAGAGGATAAGGGGACAGATAGGGTAGGGTTAGCCTTGGGTTGGCAGCACTTGCAGATATAATAGGTATATGAACACTGACTATACTATTTTGCTTATTGTTTTTATTTTTTAAATTCTTCATAATAGAAAGTTTCATTAGGCAAAGATACAACAGCTCATGGTACCAACATACACAGTCATACATCCCTAGGAAACTAGATTATGGCATGGAGCACACCTTGGTGGCTACAAAAGAGAATCAAGTCTTTTAGTGTTTACAGTAAATAACAAAAAGAAGAAGGGAAAGACAAGGACTCTATGAAGATACCCAGCTTCCCCTCTGGATAGAAACATGGAAGGGATGGAAGGGTAAGGTCAATACCCATATGGCACATTTGTAGGATAAGGGTGTTGTTAGAGGTCACATCCCCAACAGAAAGATCCACAGGGTTATCCCTTCCTGGAAGTCTTTCTTAATCAGGAGTGTTTGGAATTTTCCCCTTCTCTTTCACCACCATGACTGGACTGTGAAAGCACCTCTTTGCTCATTCACTTATTGATTCATTTACTCATTGATTCATGTATCCAGGCATTCATTTGTTGCTTTCATCTACCCATCAATCCATCCGTCTATCCATCCATCCATCCATCCACCTGCCCAATCACTTACCCACCCATCCACCCATCCAGCCACCCATCCATCCATCCATCCATCCATCCACCCACCCACCCATCCATCCACCCTTCTATCCACCCGATCCTCCATTCATACATTTGCTAATTCATTCAGGCAACTTCTCATTCAAGAAGCAGAAAGGCTTTGCTAAAGCAATGTCTGGCAAATAGGTGGTGCTCAATAAACATTTCCTAAATAAATGAATGGATGAAAGGATATGCTGTAAAGATGCACCTTTAATTATGGAATTCTTTTGACATTGCATCAACATTCAATCTGCTCCATTTAGATCCTGCCAGAGTCTATGCTGCAAATTCTATCTCGAAGGCTGTGATGACTTGGCCATGAAAATACTGCTGCTGAAATTTCATAAAGACAGCCACAGCTTGAAACTTGTTCTAAGTGACAGAGTTTGAAACCCCTAAATCAAGTTTTCTATCTTTGATTGACAAGGATGTCAAAAAGATGGAAATTAATCTTTCAAAATATGGTTTTTGCTTGTTGAACTGAAAACCTTTTAGTATTTTTTCCTGGGTGGAGAAGCTCTCCCAACAGGAGAAATCTGTGATGTCTACTTAATTGCTTTAGTAATTTTAATGGCAGTTCATTTTAAAAGATGTCACAAACATCTGTTATAGCTAATTGATGAGACTATTAGCTGACTATATTTTCTTACACTGTACATATTACTACTTTGTGTTCATCAATGGCTTTATAAAATTTATTCAAATTACAACTGTTTACTAAGGACCTACTTAGTACAGATTATTCTATGCTACTGAAAAGAATGAGAAGGCATTGCTTATACTCAAGGAACTAATGTGCTCATAGGAGAGAGAAGCAATGTGATTTTTGGCTCCTTTATGAGCAAATCAGTTGATTTAAAAATAAAGATGGAAATCACCATAAGTTATGTACGGGCTCCTGGCATTGCATCATGCCATCCGCCACATTCTTCTCACCAAAATGAGTCCCTGCAGCGTGACTCACACCAATAACTCTTCACCATATTGTCTCTCTTTGTCTTCAAACATGTCAATGTAAACATACCCAGAGCAAAGACACACCGAGGAACCAATGTTTGTGCTACCTAATTATGCCAGGCAAGTCTATAATCTTCAAAAGACACTGTTCCTTAAAAATTCCTGAGTTCCAACACTTTAAGATTTATAAAAAAAATGACTAGAGCAGTATGACATTTTTCTACAAGGAATAAAGCAGAAGAAATCATCCTAATTAATGGAAGTCAATACTTAATTGCTATTTCCTTTGTTTCAACATATCCCTTTTTACACAGAGAGAGACAGTGTTAGGGGGGCTAACAGAAGGCTCGGTGGATAAAGCAATCACCATGAAAGCATGAGGATCTGAGTTCATTTCCCCAGAACCCACATAAATTCAAGGCAGCCATGGCAGCCTATAACCCCAGTACTAGGGAAGAAGATACAGAAGGTTTCATGGCAAGCTGGCTAGCTAGAGTAGCTGAGACTGGCAAGCTCCAGGTTCAATGAAAGACTCTGCTTCAATAAATGAAGTGGAGAGGAATTGGGAAAGACACCTCTGACCTTCACATACATGTGCACACATACATGCATACCTATACACATATGTGTGCCCCAAAATGCGTACCACACACATATATATGTAAAAAGATAAATTTAAAAAGACAATATAATATATATATACATATATATTTGACACACATACATACACACATATATGCCAAAGATATGATACTAGAAAACATAATGAAAGTTGAGTTGGGTATGGAATGCCTGTAATCTACTTATGGGTATTTCCCACAGCACACTATATGGAGTCATTTAGTCATGGGCTTTCTGCTCTGGTTCCATTTGGAGAGCTCTGGTTTACTCTATTCAAGATTCAGCTTGAGATAATCAAAGTAATTCATTAAAATGCTTTCCCTGAAACACAGGAACATATTCCCCCTCAAGCTGAATTAAGAGAAACAGAAACGGTGTAGATAACCCAGCCCACTTCTAGTCATTATAGAGATATAAACTACATTTATTGAATTTACCTTCACCACTCTCCGTACCTCTTCAAGATCATTTTCCACTACATGCCCACCCAGAATCGCCCTTAGATATCCAGTTTGATATTCCATGGTCCTACATCTTCCTTCCAAGCCCACAGAAATAAGAAATGTATGAAGAAAGAGAATAAAAATACCACATGTGAATGGTACATCCTCTATACTATGTGTCAGCTCTGCCTTGGCTTGTAAGCTATGCTGTTACTGATTCAAAGTTGCTTTCTTCAACTGCCATGGAGGAATCATGCAAAGAGAAGGGGTTATCACTAGAAGATATCAGAACTGGTCTCTGGGAAAAACCTGGTAACGATGCACAATTTGAAACTCCCATGTTTGTCTTTGCTCTTTAAGTTAACACATCTCCTAAGGTCCCTGCTTGGGGGGGGGGGCATTAGTTTATTGCCCTGTGTTCATCTTGGGATCCATGGCTCCAAAATGAAGGTCTTTACCATCCACCCTGATCCTTGAACTTAGAAATGTTTTCTAGTTTAGTCAATCATTTTTTTCTCTGAGACTCTTAGGAATATTTATGATTAGTTGGAATATTTACTTTACTTATAATTTATGAATATGTTGTTCCCTTCCTGATGCTGCAAACAACTTGATTTATAAAGTATAAAAGAATCAGAATAGACCCTTGTTGTACATAACAAGGCATGTGGAAAAATGTTCAATATCATTAGTCATTAGGAAGATGAAAATTAAAACCACAAGGAAGAGTTCAGGAAGCCTGCACCTCAAAATAAAAATGAAAAAGATGTGCTTGCATAGCCTAGGGTATACAAGGTCCTGGGTTCAATTCCCATTACCTCAAACAAATGAACAATAAAATCACAAAGTGATTCCAATACCCAGTTTCTCTAACTGCTAATCCAAAATGCCAATGATGGAAGCAATTCCCAAGTATTTCCCTAAAAGATATGCAAACATATGTTCACACAAATTCTCAGAGATGGGGACGTGTCGTGGTTAGGTTGAGGAAAAACATAATTCAACTGATGAACAAAAACACATCTGACCCAACTTTACAAAGAAACACCACTCATCACTAAATAAAAATGAGCTATTGATACATGGAACAGCATGCCCAAATCTTAGAAGCATGGGACGTGAAAGAAACCAGGCATTAAAAAAATGCATGACTCTGTTGATGAAGCTATGGAAACTGCAAAACTATAAAGACTGGAAGCATTGATCCTTCCAGGGATGAAGTGCATAGGAGGAGATTGGTGGGACTTTGTGAGATGAAGGACTTTGAGCTGTGGTTGACCACTCTATACAATTTGAATATGTGTATTCATCAGAGTTCTTACTTTAATGAGCAAATTTAGAGTTTTGTGCCTGAAAGAATTGATAAATTTTCCCCCGTCTAAATGCTAAGAATTAAGTCATGTATCTTATCTCTGGTAGGCCATACTTGGAAGAATTTATCTCTAAATGTAGTGCTCAGTCATGGTAACAAAGAATGCCTTGGACTGGCAGTGCACTTTATATAGATGCAGGTGTCTCTCTCCACTTGATCTTTCCTAAACTTGCCTTCTGCATACCTTTCATTGTGATACTTAAGAACACTTTATGAACTGTCAGAACATAAAGTTATAAGGAGACAGGAGCCTCAATGAGATCACCAATTAAGAGACTAGAACAAAATCAAATCATGTGCTCTCGGTTTAATTTTATTTAGGTTTTAAACTGCCTGGGTATTAGATGCCTTTTCCTAAGGGAGTCTGAACAAACAACCATTCATCTCAAACCAGGCACAGACAACCAAAGAATTATTCTTCTCTAGCTCAACATGGTGAATTAGTGAGTTTACGGGCAGTGTTTACAGGAGCATGAATCACTGAAAAGCCCACCTCAGCATAGTGATGGCTTTCGAGACTTACATCCTGGAGCTCCTGGACCATTTGCAGACTGCTGCACTGCTCAGAGAGTCTCCTCTTCCCAGCAATTGCTACTGCTTGGGAAGGAGCTTGTGATTCTTCTATGTTTCAAGAACTTGAGACTTGGGACATTTTGTTTACCTTCTGAGACTTTTAAGTGTTATGTACTTCCTGAGACCTATCAAGCTTCCCTCTTCTCTCCAGGAGAGAGGGTTTCCAGTAGAAGGAAATATCTGTACGACAAAAGACCTGTGTCTGGTTGTTTGGCTTTTTCCACTGCTAAAAAGGTCTAAGGTCAAGTCAGCCCCCACTATGACAGGGCTACATCTAGATAGGTAGACTTCTAAAGAATCCATTTTCCAAAAGATACTTGTTTATAAAGGAAAACAGTTTAGCTGTGAATAATCCTGAAATTGCAGCTGAATACAGAACATCTCAATGACAATGCTTCTTGGGGTAGGCATTTAAAATGTGCTAGTGAACCAGGTGGTGGGTGGGAACTATCTTCTGGCTCCTACTGGGTTCTTCCAAGAATGGAGTGGGCAGACAGAAAGGGGGAAATAAAAGTAACTTTGCTTGCCACATGAGAAAAAAGTACTCCCAAACCTTCTTGGCAAGAGGATGCCAGTGGAGAGCTGTTTCAGCTCTGATCCAAATTTGGCTTCAGGGTGACTAGTTGAGAGATTGTTAATGTGACAGTCCTGTGCTCTTGGAGTCTTTGGAGTGCTGAGAGACTGGTTACAGCCTGAAAACACTTGGGAGGGGCTTCAGCATGCCAGTGGAAATCAGTGTTTTGCACAGCAAGTAGGAAGGTCACTCACAAGAATAAAAGGAGTAGGTCACCTGCCTCCAGCAGGTCTTTAAGACTAGGGTCTCCTGTATCTGGTGGCTGAAGCAATCAAATCCATCTGTGTGAAGCTGCTGATGGAATCCTAGAGGCTGTCTCAGAGGACCTCCCTGCCCTGACAGAGTACTCTGGCACAGAAGAGCCATCCTTGTCTCCAAGGAATGCTGCTTCAGGCTCAGAGAGACAAGAAGTCCATCTTTTGACATTTTGTGGCTACAGCTGAGTCCTGAAGTCTTTGTCTCCCTCCACCTTGCTGTCTGGGAGAAAGTATGAAAGATGGAAAGTGGCCAAAGGGAATGAGGACCAGGTGGGCCTTGATTGGCTGGATCTCTAACCACATCCAGCCAATCAGGGAAGAGCTGTCAAAAGTTCCCACCCTTTGAGACAGCTATTTTTGGTTTGTTTTTCTCTTTTTAAAATTTAATTTAAATTAGAAAAAAGTTTGCTTCATATGTCAATCCTAGCTCCCTCTCCCTCCCTTTCTTCCTCTCCCTCCCCCCTTCAACCCTCCCCCAACCCTTCTCCCAGAGACAGCTGTTTTTGTAGGCAATGGTTTTGTCACTTTTTCTGGCCTGCCACTCCAACCTCTAGCTTTCAGAAGTTGAGGTCTTCATGCAGCCACGTTTTTGTTTCTCCCGTGGCTCTCTTACTCTCAGGGACAAAGGCTTCTCACTTTTCAAAAAACTCCGTATTTGGTGGGAAGCCCTATACCATGAGTGGGCTCTTTCTATCCCTATCCCTAGGATGTCGTTTTATAAGGTTGAGTGATGTTGCTTTCACTACAAATACATAGTTTATCCATCCAGAAAAAGGCTCCAGTGCATCACTGTTTATGGGGCATTTTTTCATTCTGGAGCTGGAATTTTCCCTGTCTCCACTGAGGAAGATCCTGTCCTTACCTCAGGTCCCCAGAGGCACTGCTCCTTGCAAAGTTCCTCTTTTAGGAGGCAGATAGAAGTAGCTGCTACCATTATTATGAATGACGTAAGTTCCCACGATGTCACGAGAAAGCAGTACACAGAAATGAATGCTGGAATGATGCAAGAGACAGAGAAACTCTCCAGTCAGTCTAAGCTCCTTGGTGCTGTAGGGCGAGTGACCCTTCAGCCAGAAGGATGGAGGAGGACCATTTGCTTGGGTCATTAATGTTCTCTTCCAGGCTCAAAAGTTCTCTTTTTCCATCCAGCTTGTTCCTGTCTGGTGTGATCTGAGATGATTGGATAGCATCTTACAATTAGATTCCTCATTGTGGCTCTCTCTTCCTGTTTCAGTGGTGCAAAACTTCAATACTGACATTATCAAATGGCTTTGATGAATTCTCTGCTTGAGCTACTGCTCTCTATAGAAGACAGGGCACTGTTTTCCTCTGTTACCTGTTTCTGGCCTACTCCAGCTTCCTCAATGAAGGCTTCTCTTTTCCACTTTCCCTGCCAATCTCCTGTACTAAAAAGGGTTAGCTGAGTTGGGTAAAATACCAGGTTTGTGTTGGAGTACATTTCAAGGATTAGTGTCTACTGTCAGTCTTTGCAGTGGCATCTGCATGGTACATTATTATACCCACAACAGTAGCTCCTGGGGTTTCCTGTTGAATCACTTCCTCCCCATTGTCTATCCTAAAGGCAAGCTTGGAGCAGCCCTCAACAAGATGAAAGCAATTGTTCAGCCTTCTTAGACTTGATCCAGATACTGCAGGAGGGCAAAAGGTCATCTGGGAGAGGAGGCCATTCCAACACTAATGTCTATCCAAGCCCATGTTCATCCTTTGTGATGTTGTGGCCTAGTCCAGCTCAAACATGCGTCTTTGTCTTCTAAGCAAGACAGTACCTGCAGGGAGAAACAGAACACTCTCTTCCATGTTCTGTGACAACCATAGGCAGTGTTTCTTGCACTAATTTCAGTACACATAAGAATCACCTGTGTGTTTTGTCACACTGCAGAGTTCCTTATATTACCCTTATGGATTTTGATTCAGAGTTTTCTAGTGAAGACAGATTTGAACTTTTATATTCATTGGCCAATCCTCCGTACTCTCAGAGAGGAAACAAGGCTAATATATCTAACAAACTTGAGAATTCTATGTGAGCAAAGATCAAACCACATGGTTCTAAGAGTATGGGGTAATAGTGACATCTTAGGTGTTATTTAAAAAGAAGAGCAAAATCAAATAGTGGAATGGGTTCCATGTAGAACTCCTGGGAGTGGTACTCAGGAAGTGCACTTGTATAAACATTGCTAGTAGTTTTTAGGAATGTTAACATCTTAGAACCACAGAGAAAGGGAGCTGGTATCCACCTACTATCACCCTCATTTATAAGAGCAATCCACTGAAAGTCAGTTTATTTAGTAAAATGATATGGAAATTTTATAGCAAACAGCCATGACTTACTAAGACTTAGGTCCTATCTCTCTTCCAAAAACCCATGGCAAGGAATCATGTCTGCATAAGGTAAGGGATTGCAGCAACAAAGTTAGTCTGAGTCTTGGCTTGTGTGGTCTCTCCCTGTTATTCCAAATATTGTGAATTATATCTCTTGTACTGAACCTAACAGTTGCTCTGATGGTGAGAACACAGAGCCAAGAATGCACCGTTTTCTTCTTCCACTTCTCTATCTTAATGGAACGAATGCAATATTATTTATCAACTGCAAGCTTGATGGAATATATCATATAAATCATCTCAAAAGTTATTTGCCACCTGCCTGCCTGCTCTGAAATGCATGCAGGCTTAATTAATCTAATTAGTCAATGCACAGATCAGAAGCGCATTTACAGCTTCTCTGGCATCATAAATAAGCTAGTTTTGTTTTCATAGGCTAAACAATTCATTTTGAAGATGGATATGAGGAAGGAACTGAGAGGGCTGACCTCTATTACAGTAAAACACGGAATAACGATGATAGGGTTTTCTTTTTGTTCTGTGTGCCCTCCATTAACCTTCTATTAAAATACTCCTCTGTGGAGGAGGCAAGGGGGGCTGAGGTGGCACTCAGCAGAAATGTCATGCCCTCCCACCTGGAGAGGTTCGCCTGCCATTTCCCTAAGAATGAACTTACCCAGTTTAAACCTCATGATTGAAAGACACATGGATTCTAAAGCACACGCATGCACACGGACCATTGATGCCTTAAGGTGAAGAGCCCACACATCTGGCTAATGACAACTTCAAATGGCAGAAGAGGGAGGGTCAAAGTGGCAACTGAGGTATGAGGCTGAGCACAGGAACCATGCTTGGTGTTAATATGGACTTGTTTCTTTGATAGCCCAGGCTGCCTGGTGTGTAGCTACAGTGGCGAGTATGGTCCCAAAGTCTGGAACACACGAGACCATGACAACAGCGGTGTCATGCAGCCACGTGGTCCTAAAACAAACTGAGGGTGTAGCTATAGGCTTAAGTCCACAGTTAAATACATATCCCATCTTCCACTGTGCACATGCTGTGTCTCTTAGAAGATGTACACAAATTCTTTATATCTTTCTGCCCTTCAATGTGTTGTAGAAACTGTGCGGTTTTAAGAATTGAATGAGAGATCCCAAGCAGGTAGCTCATGAACTCTGCTAGTCAGGGTTCTCTGAAGGACTGTATCTAAGAGAATGAGTGTGTGTGTGCGCGTGCATGTGTGTGTGTGTGTGTGTGTGTGTGTGTGTGTGTGTGTGTGTGTGTAGATTTATTAGACTGACTTACAAGATGTGGTCCAGGGAGTCCAACAATCCCTGTGTCCTAGTGGAAAGGCCAAGAATCTTGCAGTTGTTCATTCCATAAGATGAATGTCTCAGCAGTCCCAATCTAGCACTAGAGTCCTGGAGGGTCCTGGAGAGCTAATGTTCTTCTGTTTATGTTGTAATCCTGAAAGAGTTGGCAGAAACAGGATAGATGAACCTGCCAGCAAGAGTGGAGGCCGAGAACAAAGTCTCCTTTATTTATGTCCTTTCAGGTAGACAGATAACAGAAGGTATGGCTGATGATGACTCTTCCTGCTTCAGTATTCTGATTAAGAAAATCCCTCACAAGGATGCCTAGCAGCTTGGATCTTGGTTGATTCTAGATGTAGTCAAGTTGACAATCAAGATTAGCCATCACATGACCCATTCCCAAAATATTTGAGTAGCTCTTGGCAAGAGTGGGAATGGAGAATAGCATCCCAGCCCAGTGTTTCTTGACCTTCTTCCTGCGATGCTCCATCACCACACATAGCCTCTCCTTAGGACCTTTCAAACTCAGAGGGAGGAACCTCAGGATGAGATCCATGCTGGACCCAGAAGCTGGCTTAGATTCACTGCGGCAAAGATGTCTTGGGTCATGATACCCAGAGGATGAGCAGGAGGGCATCTCCCATCTCCAAGGTTGTATATGAGGTAACTAACTATGTAGAAATCTTTAGTAGTGTAGTTGCTAGTGAATGTCCAGAGAACTAAAGGTAGTGCACCCGTCTTTGAGTAATCTGTGCTTCTGCAACTTATTGGGCCACCGTATTGGATGTGGACAGAATCCTTTTATTGTCCTGTTGGTGTCCTCTTTCTTTGGGACTATGGTCATTTCTTTATATCTCTCCAGGAATAGTTATATGACAGTCCCACAAATTTCATGATGATTTGTCTCTCATAAGTATTGATATTTTATAGTAGTGCCGTTAGAAAAGTAGGTGACCCACATTAAGCGCTCAGTAAGTGCCACCTATTATTTCCATTGCTGGGCTTCAGAATCCATTACTGCACTGAGTTAGCAAATGGTGGCAGTTCAATATGTTTGAGGGAATATTTGTAAAAAATTAAAACTGAAAACCACCCCCTAAGAAGCTTAGATTTGATTAGACCAATTGATAATGGTTGGAGTTTTGAAGGTTGACATGATCCAGGGGCCCTTGAGACACAGAGCTCAGAATTTGCAAGGCAGAGAAGTCAAGAGCAGCTTGGATAGGAAAGAGGAAAGGAATGAGGATGAACGGGGAGATGAAATAACTTAGACATACCCAGGGGAGGAATGCAGCATGCAAAGGGCTTCAAGTAAAATCATGTGAATCAACCATACAGTATACTAGCTTGACAGACACAGAAGGACAAGCTGCCCTGTCACCTCCCCATGCTCTGTGTTCTTGGCCTTGACAGAGTTCTTATGTGGAAGTCAGCATGTTTTAGGATTCAACCTCAGCTAACTTCTGCTCAGTATTTTTTAACTCTCTCTCTCTCCCTCTGCCTCTCTCTCTCTCTCCCCCTCCCTCCCTCCCTCCCTCTCTCTCTCCCTCTCTCTCTCTACTCTCTCTCATGTTGTATGTGAGATGTGTATGCTCATGTGTTTAAGTGTATGAGTCCAGAAGTATACATGTCACAGCTTGTGAACGTTAGGTGATGACTGTCACCTTCCACATAGATTAAGACAGGCTCTTTTATTCTCTGTGTGTGTGCCAAGCTAGCTGACCTATGACCTTCTGGGAATTCTCTGCCTCTGCATCCCATCTCACCACAGGAGCACCAAGGTTACAGACAAATGCATGTTCTGGAGAGCAAGACTTGGGTTCTCATGCTGGCATGGCAATCTCTACCTACTGAGTCATTTACCCAGGCCCTGCTCAGTATTTTAGTTGATGCCTTTTGTTTTCATCTTGGATGATGTTAACATTGATGCTGACTTGACAGGATCTAGCATTACCTGTGGGGGATTATGTATATTAGGTTAGCCTCTGGTCATCCCTGAGAACAATTTTCTTGATTAGGTTAGTTGAAGTAGGAAGAGCCACCCTAAATACACCAGGACCTTCTGGTGGCATTCCTGATGTAAGGAGTCAAAGCAAGAATTCTTGCTTTTTTCCTGTTTGTCTTCCCTTCTTGCTCCTGGGTTTTACCTATGCTGCTGCTAGATTTTTTGCTCAGATTCTTTGGCATTCTGACTTGGACTGAAGACCACTGGTTCTTTGTGGGGTCCTCCAAGCCTTTAGCTCCAGTTTGGGACTGTTGAGACAAACAGCCTTCTGGATGAGAAGAGCTGCCAGTTCTCCACCTATCCAATGTGAATAGAAAGCCATTGTTAGACTCCCCATACTATACCATATAAGACAATCAAATAATACATATATTTTTTTTCTCTGAGTTACTGTCCTCTGGAGAGCCCTGACTAACACGGGTGGCATGTCGGCTCAAATCAGTACTTTTGGACCGAAGGTTGAATAATTACAAATCAGAAGGATGGTGGGAGGACGCAGGCCTCAACCAAGAAGGATTTCCCTCTAACATCACCCCTACTATACTAGTTAACTTGGAATTTACATGTGTTTAGAAAACAAAAGTACAAATAAAAATATTGTATCACAGTAACAGAAGAATACATTTGGGGACTTGAACTTTAATATATGCAAGCTAAAACAACAACCAGGATGTAAGGCAAATGACATCACACAAATCAAACCATATCACAAGTGATACACGATAAATTTATGGGGCTGAGTAGTAAATGAGGTGCCCTAAATGACTCTGGAAAGCAATGTTTTCACTGGGAATTATCAGTGTAGACACTGGATTCTAGTTGGTCAATCTGCTTCTGAGAATGCAAGTTAACAATTCTGAAAGTGCATGATATGTATATTGGTATTAGATGTATAAGTGAGTGGATGATGGATGGAAGCCAGGTTTCTTGCTATTGGAGTGGGAAGTGACAGATAAGCAAGAAGAGGAGGTCAGAAGGATCATGCTTTACTGGATTAGTTTGAGACATCAGTATGAACTCATGCTTAACTTCATATAAGCATAGATAGATAAATAACTAGATAGATAGGCATACACACACTCATCTCTCATTGTGTAGGTATACAGTTGTGCATCACTCTATATAATTATGCAGTATTTACTTCTGTTAGCTAATGGCATCCAATAGCTAAAAGTACATTCAGCACAAAGATCTTGATTTTAAAATGCTTTTCTCCAAGTAATCAGAATCAAGGCTCTTTGAAGAAATGCATGATTCTGGGACTGGGGCATGGAATATATAAGCCTGGGTTATCTTCAGTAACAGACAGTAAAAAAAAAAAGGGCTCAAAACATTAAAGGGGGCATGGGAAAGAGGTAAGGAGTTACCCAAAAGAGCTCTATATTGTCAAAGCAGAAACTTGAAAAATAGCAATAATAATAGTGATAATAATGATTTATAACCCATAGTATAATACATATATCATTTTACATAAGCCAATATATAAAATAATTGTGCATGAGTCCATGATGGCATAAATAGATAATTAAATAAATCAGAGAAAAATGGCAAATTTCCCTTACCGGAAACTCAAAATCTTATACCTGGAATTCCCCCTTGCTAAGAGGTACAGTTTACCCACATCTCTGCTCCTGATGGCTGGATTTAGAGACTAACCTCTAAAGACTAGTTATGAAAAACAGACTGGTTGCACAGCAGAGGAGATTAAAGGAAAATGGTTCATTGGTGCAATTGAATATCCTATTTGGAGGTGAAGAAAAACACAAATGAACCATCCAGATAAATCTAGAGTCCAGAAAACAGGGGCAAACTAGCTGTGTTGCACTGGAGAAAGATACCTTGCTTGTGTAAAATGGACTGTGTAGGAAGTTCATATCCTTTTTGCAACTTTCCTGGTATTTTTGTTGCAGTTACTCACTGATATATTTCATTCGCAAGCCAAGCACCGGGAAATACATATTAAGAGTTGTTTAGAACATCATGAAGTTAGAAAGTGGGTCCAGGTTGAAGCGTCCTGTTCTCATTTTTGCTCCATGTTAGGTCTTTAATTGATAGATGGGAGTTAGACTTCCTCTGGAGCTTGTGACTTAGTCTAATATGATCAGTGGTAGATTGAGGTGCTACCCTCCTAACTTACTATATCCCAGCATTCACTGCACCTGTCCATTTAGAAAATCTGGTGGGAGGTACTCAATATTCTTCTTTGCAAATAAATCATTACAGTCTACAACAAAGATCTGTGTTCTAGAGGAGTGTTTCTGAGTGCTGTTTAGTGAAACTAGGTCTCTCCATAAAGCCAGCTAGCAACATTTCAGACAATTAGCATTTCTGTTCATGATACATGTTGCTAAATCCTAAATAAATAATAGAAATGAGCAATGTGCAAAAATGTTTAAATACGATTACTGCCCTTTGCAGGATTCAATTATGTCAAGTGGCTGCTCATGTCACTGATAGTGTCTTATGCCTTGACTGATGCCATCTAGTCTTTGGAGGTAAGTCCTTCTCTTGATGACCAAATGTTTATCTTTCCTCTCTAGATCTCACCTTAGAAGCCTTGACATTTGACTGGTGAGATGGCGCAGCAGGCAAAAACGTTTGTGGCCAAGTGTAATGAAAGGAATTTGATCATGGGAACCCACATGATGAAAGGAAAGCATTGGCCCCTTCAAGTTGTCCTCTGACGTTCATGGTGGGCACATTCACACACACACACATACCCATGTACACATGAAGATAAAGCTTAAAGAAATAAGTCCTGAAGTTCTCCCAGGTCTTCAGAGCCACTGATCCTGGTGCCCTCCCTGACACTTGAATCATAGCTGCTAAATGAGAGCGTTTCAAGCATTCTTAATCTGGGACTTGGCTATTTCTTTTCTGTTTTTTTTTTCTTTTTGGGGGGCCGGGGGTTCAAGACAGGGTTTCTCTGTGGATTTGGAGGCTGTCCTGGAACTAGCTCTGGTAGACCAGGCTGATCTCAAACTCACAGATCCGTCTGCCTCTGCCTCCCGAGTGCTGGGACTAAAGGTGTGTGCCACCACCGCTCGGCAGCTATTTCTTTACAATTGGCATTTTTCACTTGACTCCCAGCCAACACAGTGACATATTTACATTCTGTGTTAAGCAAAGAGTCAACTCTGGGGGGTGCCACTAAGCAACAACTTTTCCATGGTCCCAGTATGCAGATTTACAACAGAGCTGTCTGCCAAATTAAGGGTGAGGCAGAAACAAACTATTTAATTGGCACGTTGCAGTCACAGGGGCCATTTATTGTGAATAGCTTTGGAGACAACAGGAGTCCCTTGGTTGTGTTCCAGAGAGTCTGGCTGTGTTTAAGTACTTCCTTTGTAGAGAAACACTGATAATTTTGCATGCCACGGTTATTTTCATGTTAACCTGTTTCTGTCTCTTCATTATTTAGAAAGCATCTCACTGAAATTTCTGAAATGCATGCCCCTGCCTCCACTGTTGTGATTTTCCATTTCTAGCTCATCCTCTGAATTTCTTCCTGTGGTAACAGACACAGAGGGATGCCCCTTGTTTTCCTTGTTTGTGCAGTGATCCTAATGGTGAGGCCAGAAAAAAGGTTAAATTCAAAAGCTGATTTACAGCAGGCTGGCAGTCAGCCACTTGGCCTGGTGGCCTTACGCAGGAGATGGAGGCCTTGGGTTGTTTTGAGGGACTTTGAGGCAGTGGGGGTTAGGAAAGCAATGTTCTTCTTGTCAGTCCCTGTCAGCATCTCTCTGGCAATCCCTTCCAGCAGTTTTGTCTCGTTTAAGATGATTCTAGCAAGCAATTGAGATATCAAACTGATCTGGAGTTTTAAATGCTTGGTGGCATATCTTCCATTGGATTCTGCTGTATGCTACAATCATTCTCTTCATCAAGATGCAGTGTTCCTGGTTTCAGAAAGGGCTCAGCAGTGTTCTAACTGGGTCACTTTCTACAAGTGACTCCACCTCAAGGACCTCCCCCCCCCATTTTATTCTCAGTAAATGGGGATTCTACCACTTAGAATCAACTAAAATGTCAGTAGTCTGCACTGAGTAGTATGTTTGACAGGGTTCTCTGGAGGAACGTAACCAATTCCATGTACAAACATATTACAAAATGGCATCTGTTAGCTTGACTTCCGTCACTGGGACTGGGTTGCTCAACAATGGCAATCTGCCTGCTAGAATGAGAACAAAGTAGATTCTCAGTCCATGATGCTGGAGGCCTCTGTAGTCGCAGTAGCACCACACTGTAAAAAGGTCAATTTAAAAATATGAATAGGGGCTAGAGAGGTGGCTCAGAGGTTAAGAACACTGACTGTTCTTGCAGAGGACCTGGGTTCAGTTTCTAGCTCCCATGCAACAGCTAACAGCCTTCTGTAACTTCATTTCCAGAGGACCCAGCTCTGTCTTTGGCTTCTATAGGCACCATGCACATGCACAGTATGCTTATATAAATGCAGGCAAAACAGTCATACATATAAAGTAAATACATCTTTTTATGCAATATGGTTAAGCATTAGCCAAGATCACAATAAATATTAGCACTTATTTTAACATTCCTTCTTCCCATCCATTATTCCTCTTTCCTAGCTCTTTTTCTTTACTTTCTCTTTTTACTGTTCCTCCGTTCTCACTTTTTCTGTCCAAGTACAAACACCCTTATTTCATTTATCTACATGATTGTGAGAACTGACTTCACAGTTGGTCATCTTAAGCATCCTGATTCATTCCTCAAAGTTGCATTGTCTGCATCTGTGAATTGGTGCAGTCAATAAAAATATCCGCAGGGTGTTTCTGTATGGGTTAAAAAAGACACATGTGGGAAATACCTGAAAACCACAAAAAGCTTGCTTGTACTGGTATCTCTGTACCCAGAGGAGGACCTTGGTCTCCCAAGTTACATTCCGCCTCACCATCATTCATGCCCAGAAAATGCGTTCCCATCTCCACTCTACTTTATCATGAAACAAGAGACTGGTCTGGGTAAGCTACAGAATCATGCCTGCTTCCTGTCTTCTAGGCCTAGTTGGTTATGCAATAAAGACAGATTTTTTTAGAGCCATGTGGAAGTTTTGGACCAGATGTACTGATGCTGACATGTGAAACCATCCTACTGGCTTCTGGAAAGGAGGAGAGTGATGCTATCCAGTACTGCTGGGTACATTGTGCCCCTGCTGGTAGCAATAGGTCAAGTTCTCTCTAGAAGATTTGCATGTCCAAGACTTTATTCTGTTCATTTACATTTCTGTTACTTGTTGGTTAAGCAGTCACATTACATGTTACTGGCGAATAACTTTGTTTTATCACGCTGTTGTTTTGGTGTGGGTGGGCATATCATTGTTTGTCACTGACCTTTATAGATTACAGAGTTGACAATTATTTTTATATCTTCTCTCCACCCAGCTTACGTATTTTCTGTTGTTTTTTGTTTGATTTCACTTTTTGTTTTCTTCTGTTTGTTTGTTTCTTCAAGACAGGATTTCTCTGTAAAGCCCTGGCTGTCCTGGAACTAGCTCTATAGATTAGGCTGGCCTCCAACTCACAGAGATCTGCCTGCCTCTGCCTCCCAAGTGCTGGTATTAAAGACATGTGCCACCATTGCCCAACTTCATCTTAATTCTTAATTTTCTGAACCAGTGCTTCCCAGACAATAATAAGCACCTGTATGAATAACTCATCCGAGGACTGTGTCAAAATGAAGACTGTGGTTCAGGAAGTTTAGGTGGAGCTTGGGACTCTTCATGTCTCTGAGGCTCTTAAATGATAGTCACATCACTGATCTACAGACTGCACTTAAATGACAAGTGTCTGAGAGTTGATGAGGCATGTTTAGTTCCCCCACATTGAGCTTGTTTCTGGCAGTGGGCAAAATCTTGTGCTCACCACATCTGGCTTTGTGATTGTAGATGTACACACAAAGGAATCATATAATTATTCAAAGCTCTCTATGTCTCCTTAAAGCACCTCCTACTAGTTCTTACCCAGGTATTCAGTGTGGAACAAAAGTTTCCGATGTTCCCCTCCTGTTTCAGATGTGACCCAGCATCCTTTAGATACAAAGACAGAATGTCTCTTTAGTTCCTGTAGGTCCTCAGTTATCCCCTCTACTGTTGGGGTTCCTTTTTGAGGGGCAGGGATGAAAAGAAACAATAATGAGATGAGCCTTACCATACCCCTCTCTTGCTACTACCCCATCCTGCACCACAATGCCAAGAGTGTGCACCTGATATAATCCCCTTCCTATGTGTGTGTACCTGTGTGTTCTTGTGCTTCTGTGTGTGTTGTATAAGGTTCTGATTTCTGGGCTGTTTGTTTCTGGGTGGATAGGAGCAAGTACTTATATGTCTGCACTCTCCCTATAAACCTCCTTCTGCTTAATATATGCTCATAATTAATCTAGAAGGTATATCCTGTCAAGCTTGGAATAGTAATCAGGTTTCAATTATTTCTATAGATGATTGACTTTGGAATTTTTACCAGTTATAATAATTATAATAATAGTAATTACAGTAACAACTAAGATTTCTGGGGCCATCACTGCATGTTTGGCATTGTTCCAATCCTGCAGGTGTCCTACTTGCTCATAACTACCTCATATGATGGGTCCTATTGTTATCTTCCTATTACAGATGCTCAAAGGGTCTTGGAATGTTTGCAGGTGGTTCAGCCAGTATTGCATTGGTTTAATAAAGTATCTGAAACCATGAGTAAGTGATAAAGAAAACAGATTCCTTCAGCCCACAGTTAGGGAGGTCCAGGCCAGAGATGTAGCATCTACCTTGTTTCTGGTGAGGAACTTATGATACAGCAACTTAAGGTGGGAAAGCAGAAGAAAATGAGGTGTGTGTGTGTGTGTGTGTGTGTGTGTGTGTGTGTGTGTGTGTGTGTGTCGGGGTTAAGCATGTGTTTAAGAGACCAAAGGAAGGTACCATGATCACTGTTTAAAAATTCACATTTGTGGTTAATTATACAGTTCTTTCAACTCAAACACACTACTGTGAGAATGTCCTTGTTAAAAGACTAGCACCTCCTGGTGATTTTTTATGATAGACCAAGCCATATTCAACCTGACAGTGGTATTTTTTGATTACCCTAACATAATCATAAATTATGCTCTTGTTTTCTTTAGCCTGTGCACAAAGTCTATACATCAGTCTGGCCAGGACCAGGAACTATTGACCTGCTTTGCTTATGAATCTTTCCAAGGGAAGAAAATATTCATTCCTTGGAATTTTGAAAATGAGTGGGGAAACTCAAGAGAAATTTCTGCTAGCATTCATGCCAGAGTTTCCTCCAAATCTGGCAAGTTATGATAAGGTTGGATACTGGCTTTATCACCTTTTTACTCTTCCTGGTTCCCAGTCCTGAGTCCACCCAACATATAGCATCCTGGGTAATCAGTGTGAAGCAGATGTTAGAAGCTCCCATGTACTAAATTTTTCAGTGACCACCTATTATTACACAGAAAGTAGAAATTTCTGTTTCCAAAAGCCCCACCCAGCACAGCCCCTGTCTGCATGTTCATTTTATGTTCATCTCCTTTCACTGTACTTGTCAGAGCTCTTCAGACAAACAGTAAACAGGTGTTTGTACACATGAGTCTACATGCTTGTCCATCATGCATATATAGAGTGTCTTTACCAGATATTGTCTCACAATTATGGAGGATAGCAAGTCAAAAATCTGCAGTGTGGGCCAGTTCCCTTAAGAACCAGGGAATAATTGATGTTACCATTCTAACACCATCTGCTATAGAACCAGGAAAGGTCACTGTAGTGGATGAATTTTAAAGGCAGTGAGAATTTTCTTTTGCTTGGGAGAGGTGGACCTTTTTATTCTATTCAGATAATTAATGAAGTGGAGGAGATTCACTGTTACTCAAAGCACATTTTATACAATGCTCTCATCCAGAAACTATCCTCAACAAAATGCCCAGAATCCTATTGAACAAATGTCTGGGCTCCCTGGGTTTAGACAAGCTGACACATAAAATTACCCATCCTACTCTCAATGGAAAATCATAGCCAAGCCTATATCTGTGCCAGCCTCTCTCTCTTGCTTTTTCTCCCACTTGGAATGAAAACTCCTTCTTAGAAGAGATTGTATTCTGTCATTTTCATTAAATCACTTCAGTACCTACAAGCATGAGTGCTTCCTGGGAGTGCCCCTAAAATGCACATTTCAAAGTAGACCATTAAAGTAATTAATCTGCTCAAGTAAGATCAGATATTTAGACATGAGAACCCAAGAGGTCACTAATATTGTGTGTGTGATTTTTGTAAACTCTATGAAATCCAGTCTTACCGAAAGTCCTCCCTCTGAATGATTAGAAGAACATCCTTATCTGTTGCCCTATATCTGTATGTTTCAAGTCGCAATTGATGAGATAACATAAAGTGGGACTAGTGATTCTATACAAGCATACTTGCTACCTACCAATGTCTCTATTCACGTCCTTTAATTATCATAACTCTGAAGAATATGTCAGGTGACACTTTGGGATTCCATTCTGAAGGACCCACATCCTAATTCTGAATAAACAATCTAGAGATTGTCAGAGACAGAAGAGACCCTGCAGGTCACAAATGTGTATATGTTTACAAGTGAAAAAGTTCAGACCCACCAAGTGGAAGTATCTTGTGCAAAGGCAGACAACTATAAAGGAAAAATATTTAGTACAAGAATTGGTTCTCATTAGTTCAGTGATCTTCTTGATAGAATTGTAGCAGGAAATGTGTCCTTGTTATTATTGTGACAGGTTTGAACAAGGCAATGTTACAAGTGATTTTCTGAAAGGAGAGTATGTATGTATGTATATACGTACATATGAATGTATATATGTTTCATCCACGTATCTACGTATCATATACATATACCTATCATCTTTCTATACATCATCAAGAGTGTGTGCATATGATGCGATTACTATGGAATTTGGGAAAGAAGTATGCAATTTTTTCTTTCTCTCAAGTTCAAAAGCAACCTATTGCTCAATTTTTGATTCTAAGAAATAAATGCATAAAAATGTTTTATTAGTAAACATATGATGGGATAATACCATCTCAAATATGCTACCACAAAGCTTTCCAGTAACCTATTCTGCATGTGCATGAAAAAGAGTATTTCTCTTAGAAAACAAAACAGCAAGGTAGTCTTACAGGGTGGGTCATATAAGGTCATGTATTGTGTACAACCAGGTCTTAGCACATAGAAATCATGCTGTAGTAAATTGCAAGTATAATGGAATGATTTCTAGATATTCACTTTGTCAGTACAAATGGCCTCTGCACTTTGTTTAGGCTCTGTTGCTGTCATCTTCAAACACTTTATCATTTTTACCAAAAAAGAAAACCCTATATTTCTGTTTTATATTGAGGTCTTCACAATATGTGGCAAGTCTTGATTACATCATCATCTGCGAACTAAGAACAAGGCAGAAGAGGACTGGACAGAGGAAAAGAGAGAAGAAAGTGGAGAGAGGGTTGTGAAGGAAATAACTTTTCTAGAATGCATTTTTTCTGGAAAAAATCGAAATGCTAAAATAAAAACCATATCTCTCTTTTCCCTATAATAATATTTTCTTGAAAACTGAACTAGAGTGGAAATGAGAGATTGTCTATGATAAAGAAAAAGGCATGCATTCCCAAAAGAACATGTAACCTGCTAAATCTTTGTGCTTAGGATTACCTGGGGAGGGGGAGGTGCTGTTGGATAAACAAAATAGAAAAGAAAAATTTCAAAAATAAATCGATGTGAACTACAAAGTCCCTGAATGAAATACTCATGTGCCCTTTGGGGAGAGGGCTGTTGAAGAACAAACCCTAGGCCTCATTCATGCAAAGCAGTTGGCCTATCACTGAGTACAATTACAGTCCTTGTAACTTTTGCTTTATGGGCAATGATTTGTACTTTCTCTAAGTAAGTAAATAAATAAAACAATCCTATAACATAGGTATCTGGCTGACTACAGTTACAAAGAATAATTTAAAGCATCTCCACAATTCATGTCAGGATAAGGGGTCAAAAACCCCAAGATGATATCAGGTTCTCTGTAATTGTTACTCATAAAATTTATTACCCACCCCCTCTCTCTGAAGAGACTTTCTCTCCAAGCCTGCATCTGCATGAGAATAGCTTCCTCCAGTTATTCTGTGTTTATTCTCCTGTAACAGAATGCCCACATCTTCATGGCAGTCTTCACCATCCATGACAGCTGTCCTTGATACCCAGGACATTCTTCCTCAGAGTAAACTCCCTTGGTCATGCATGTGTCATGGTTCCTATAATTTCCATTAATGTAACCATTTCTCCTAAACAGGCCTAGTGTTTGAGTATGTTGTTGATATATGATGCGTGTCTTAGCTGGGGTTTCTATTGCTGTGAAGAGACACCATGACCACAGTAAATTTTATAAAGGAAAATATTTAATTAGGGTTGGTTTACAGAGGTTCAGTCCATTATCGCCACAAAGGGAAATATCCCAGTATGCATATAGACATGGTGCTAGAGAAAGAGCTGAGAGTTCTACATCTTAATCCACAGGGAGCAGAAGGAGATTGCCACACTAGGCCTCCCTTGAGACCTCAAAGCCCTCCTCCACAATGGCATACTTATTCTAATAAGGCCACACCTACTCCAAGAAGGCCACACCTCCTAATAGTACAACTCCCTGTGAATCAAGCATTCAAACACTTGAGTCTATGGTAGCCATTCCTATTTCAGCCACTACAACACCTAAGCTAGACACAATTTTCTAGGTATTTATTCAGATGAGAGCAGAATAAAACAGAAGACAGATTCCTACATCTATTTCTTAGACAACTATGTTTTTAATCTGCTGACTTTCCTGAAGTCTCATCATTATATAAACCTGGATGTTAGGTAAAGTTAAGGTTGAGAGATTTTTTTTAAAACTTAGTCTAAGATTGGTTTCCTAGACTGTCAGTCTTGCACTATAGATATGTGCATTTTAGAGCAGGGAACCATGACATTTGTTAGATTTTTAAAGGGTTCATAGTCTGAGAGATTGGAAAAGATTTTAAATCATAACTATAGTCGAAGTGATTTTGTACAAAATAATTCTAAATGATTAATTACAGATGGAAATTGTCTTAAGAATGAGAAATGTTGCTAATGTTTTATAGGAACAAAATTTTGCTTTTTTATGAAGGAGCAAGACTTTTTTCCTTGTATGCTTCCATTAACTAATTGATAGTTTGGTTTTGTCTTATAAAAAGTATACTATTAAGAGAGCCAACTAATAATTCCAGATCCAAGCTGGATTGTGGCTTATAGTCCTGACTACTCAGTAGGCTGAGACAGAAACAGGAGGATCACAAGCTCAAGGCCTCCCTGGGCTGCAGAGTGAGTTCAAGACTCTCCAGACTCTCCGTAGCTTCTCTACATAAAAAGTAGAAGTAGGGACTGGTGATTAAATTCAGTAGTAGAATGTTTGCCTGACATGTGCAAGACCCTGGGGTTCAAACCACAATACTTCTAAAACCCACAAAACAGCTCCATATTCAAATGATTACAAATTAAAGAATTTGAAGATACCAGAGAGCAATAAGAATGCAGAGTTCTAGACTTTTATAGCTTTCTGGTAAACATTTATAATTGGCAGTTTCACACTTAGTAGTATTTATTAAATAACCTGTCTTTGTCTTATATTTAGAAAGCTTAGCTGAATCAACAATTCCAGTCCTAGTTTATCGATTTACATAAGGTTGAATTAAATAATGTCACTAATATTATTGGAGTCCACAAAGGAGACCACCATACATGACACCTTCACTCCACCAACGTTCTGAGTAAATTGATAATAAAACAATAGCAAGCAAGGCAGCCAGGGCACCTCTTTGATAGTGAGAGGGACCCTGGTATAGATTTTTACTTTAGTTCTTTATCCGACTTGATGATGCAGCTAGACAAGGACTGAACTTGACCACAAGAAGACCTTGGCTTACATTGTCTTTCCTAAGGACCAGGGGTTGAGGATCCAGAAAATAGCATGCTAGGTGTGGGAAGAGAAGTCAACCTTTCTGGGTATTATTCTCAACTTCATCACTTGTAAATTACTCTCTTGCACTAGGGATAGAATGTTTGGAGGGGAGGCAAGGATTCGGCATATGCTTTTGGGAAAACCCCATATTGTAGAATCATGGGCAAGGGAATTTCCCTCTAACAGTAACATGGACAAACATTTTCCCCAGGTTCAGGAGTAAACCTGCCTGGCGACAGATTAATAGGCGACAGAAGTGCATGGCTCTACTGGAGAATGGTGTCCTAACTGAGAGTGTGTAGGCATCATGCTCTGAAGAGGCTAGGACAAGTCATTTAAACCTCTGGCCTCATAGAGATCAGTTAAGGGAATTTTATAGTCAGTAATATCCTTTATACACAAGCAAGCCTTATCCTGTCTGTAAGAAGTTAAGCACTAGAAATGCTTAATCTTCTATGTTTCACCTAGCTTCATTTCAAAATATGATTTTCATGTATCACTGAGTTTTCATGGATATCAGGAAATGCCCTCCCCAAGGCAAAGCTGACAACTTTCTCATTTAAATACTCTACAGTTTTCAGGTTGCTTTATGGCAATACAAAGGCACTTTTGTTTTATCAAAGTATGGATAACAGAAGTACAAACTATTCATATAAAGTTTATATAAGTCAAGGCAATTCTGTAGCTGAATAAGGGTGAGTATCCTTTGTGAACATTAAAACTAAAGCAGTATGTTGACTCCCCCTCAAAAAAAACTTTACCAAAAATTTAGCTTAAGGAAACTTAATAAAGCACAGATATTTGCTTAAAATACTTTTCTCTACATGTATCACTCACAGGGCTTTAAATATGCCCCAGGTTTGAAACTACTTAAAAAGGGCTGATTGTCTTTGTTTGCAAAGTTCTCAAAGTGGAGCAAAGTAATGATTCAAAATGTCATCTTACTTTAAACATTTCAACCCCCAAGATAGAAAACAGGCAAATGCATCATAAAAACTTATCAAATGTGTGCTCATCCTTAGGCTAGGTGAAGCTGCGGGGAATATTCAGTGAACTGTCTCTATTTCTTTCCAAGAAGCTGGGAGTGGGTCCCTCCCTCCCAGTCTTCTTTGTGGGGTAGAGAAGTTTCTGTTTAGGCCCACTCCCAGCCCATCTCATTCCCTTCCCCTCATCTCCGTCACCACAGTGTCACAAAATGTGGTTGGAGAAAGTTTCTATGAGTCTAACGACAGATTCATGAAGTAGCTGCAGAACTATGAGTCTGAATGATATTAAAAGCATATTTCTAAGAAAAGTCTGAGCTGGGTAGTGGTGGCACGTTCCTTTAATCCTAGCACTCAGGAGGCAGAAGCAGGCAGATCTCTGTGAGTTTGAGGCCAGGCTGGACCGACAGCCTCCAAAACAATACAGAGAAACCCTGTATTGTAAATACCAAAAAGAAAAAAAAGAAAAAAAAGAAAAAGAAAAAGAAAAGAAAAGAAAAGTCTGGAAAGCCAAGGTAGAGATCAGGACACACAGTATTTACACTGGGACTTGCTTGCACATACAGATGTTATCTTGGTTTTGCAAAGTCAAATCTGGTGTGGAGGGTGGATGAGATCGGATCTATACAGCAGAGGATATTGCTCTCTGGGGCCGCAAGAGAAGCTGTGTTGTCCCTGCTATTATTCACCGCAGTACTGCTACGTGTGATCTAATACTGCCTTTCAAACCGTTAGTCACCAGCCAGTACTTACCAGTGAAATCAACTCAGTGTGTTTCAGGTATTTAAAAACTAAATAGACTAGAAAGGAGAGGAAAATGACAGAGGGCCCTGTACAGAGTAACATTATTTATTGTTCTGTAAAATTTTCATTTGATTTGTATATGGCATGCGTGTGTGATTGCTATGTGTAATGCACTTCCTTTTCTTACTTTATTCTCTCTCTCTCTCTCTCTTTCTTTTTTATTATTTTGAGACAGGGTTTTGTTGTGTGGCCCTAGCTGTCCTGGAACTCACTCTGTAGATCGGGCTAGCCTTCAACTCATAGAGATCTGCCGGCCTCTGCCTCCTGAGTTCTGTAATTAAAGGCATCACTGTTTGGCTCAATGCATTTTTATATAATTTTTATTTTTTAGTATATTTTCATGTATGTGCATACATGTGTAGGCATATGTTTGTGTCCATGGAGGTCAAAGGAAGATATTAGAGCTGAAGGTCCAGGTGGTTGTGGGTAGCTGGAAACCTAACTCAGGTCCTCTGAACGAGTGACCAACTCCATCTCTCCAGCCCTGCAATGCATTTCTTAATGCAGAATCTTATTGTTCAAAAGGCTGGAAATAGGAGGAAACAAGAAAAAGCAGATGAACCCCAAGGGAAAAGATGTATACTGTCTTAAATGGTCCACAAAGGTCCATGTGCTAAAGGTTTGGTGTCCAGCTGAAGGTACTGTTGAGCTGTGACTGAACCTTTAGGGAGTGGGGTCTAGTAGGAGGAAGTGAAGCCACTTGAGGTGTGCCCTGGAGGGATTTTGGGAGCCTGATTCTTTCTCAGCCTCTATTGCTACACACCAAGATGTTTTGAATTGCTACTGGCCCAAAAATTATGGGTCAATCAACTGTGGAACTATGGACTGAAACCTGTTCAAATAAGCTAAAATGAAATCTTCCTTTCTTTAAACTGGATTTCTTCCCTAGTATCCCACTCTCCTTGTAATGCTTTAATATATTGTCCTTAGCCAAACACAAATTTCTTAGATTAGCAGAATACATTTTGGAGAGGTCTCCTGCCTACTCTCCTATTCTTAGGTCTCACCCTGCAGTAAGATCAAATTCTATCCAGTTCAACACTGGATTAGGCATTCCACTCTCCCAGTCTTTGAATGAACGGGTTCTCTTTCCTTGTGGAGAAACTCTGTTCAATAACTTTTGGTTATCACTAGCAGCATAACACATATCTATAGATAGACCTGTCATCTATAAGATAGATTAATGGATGAAAGATATGCATATATATATATACATATGCATGATGAGAAATTAGCTTAGTGAAGAAATTCATCTCTTTTACCTTGAATGCACACCCTTTTCCTTTTTTTCTCTTCAGCAAAAATGCTCATTCTGAATGAAGAGATTAATTTCATTAGCTAGTAATTGCTTTCAATCCATGAGATTGAAAAGATGTAATGATTGACACATGGGAATACCATGAAATAAACTAAGACAACAACAACAAAACCCTTTCTACCATTTTCTCTGTGTCTCCTCCAGGCCATTTCTGATCCTATCCAATGCTCCTTTGCTTTACTTCAGCAGGAGCTACTCATGGTAAAATCATCTTAGAGCTCCTCACTCACCAGCTCTGCTTAGTTTGGGAAAGTCCATTCATGTACAAAGTGTCTGTCCATGTCAGTTCTGATGCAGAGACTGTTGTGGGCTTATTGAGCAGGGTTACATGCTTACACGAAGATCCTGGATACAGAATCTCCAGCCACGTATCCTCCCTCTGGAGTCACACCCTCCTGGTTAATCTGGCTGAAATTAGCATTGTTAGGTTTACCTATAGGCAGAATCCTGGATGTTCTTTTTGCAGCTCAATCTCACGTTCATTTCCAAATGATCAATCAGGTCATATTTAATAATGAGTGTTCTCAGATGCATAACGAGCTTTAGTCTATAGTTCTTGCAACCGATGAGCATGTTTCAAGTCTTGATGGGCTTCAAAGGTAAAATAAGTATGCACAAAGCCAAAGTTAGAATTATTGCATAATTTCCAAAGTACCTTACACATGATTCACTGATGGGGCAGTCCTGTGTATATGTCAATAAAGCACTGTTGGCCAATAGGGAAGCAAGATAGGTGGGACTAGGAGTCCAGGAGGACTCTGGGTAGGAGAAACACAGGGAGTCAAGATGTAACCACCATAGGGGTAAGAAACCCATACCCTTTTCTCCGGTAAAGGAAATACTTAGATTGGCAGTTATGGGGTAAATACTTAAGTCAGAGACAGCCAGTAAGAAACAAGCAAGGCCAACAGCTTCATAATGAATACACCGTCTTGTGTGTTATTTGGGAACTACAACGCAGCAGAGCCCAGGTGACTGGTGGGGAAAAAACAAAGCAGCAGACAAGAAAAAGGCTTCACTCTACAATTCACCCTAACTCCAAGTAGGTTATAATCTCCTTCAGAGAAAATGTGATCACAGCTTCTAATTTTCATGTGCTGTCTATAACTTGATCTGTACAGATGTTCAATAAATATTTTTCTGACTTATAGATTTCTGGCTAACATAAAATATGAATCCAGAAACAGGAGAAACAGTTTTAAGCATATAGATGCACATAAAATGTTCTTAAGCATAGATATTGATTGATTGGTTGGTTGGTTTAGGTCACTATCTTCCAGAACAGTCTGAAACTTTATAGTTAAACCAGGCTGGTCTGAAACTCACTATGTAGCTCAGATTAACCATGGATTTTTAACTAATTTCAATGAAGATCAAGTGATGATTGTGTCAGTTTTAAAAAAAAACTACTTCTGACCTGGCCATATTTACCTGTGTTTATTTTAAATAATATACTTGGGAGAAGTAAACATGCTATTGTTCTGTGATATTGTTTTCATCGACCTTTAGTACTCACCTTATTTTAAGACAATTGCATGAGAGAGTCACAGCTCATTAAAAGAGCTTCCTTAGAAAGAGACTAAGTGGGAAGGGTTGACAGTGACCTTCCAATCAGATTGTCTTCTCAGCTGGCTGATTCCTAGGCAGATGGCTGCCTCTTCTTAAGTCACCAACACTGCTTTGTCCTTCTCTCTTACTATCCTTGCCCATAGGCTTTTGCTGCAGCCGCTACTGGCTTGATTTTCCAACTACACTGTGGAACTTTAAAGCCCTTGGAACACAGCGTCAGAATCCAGTGACACCCACTTGGGGATATTTTCAATACAGGTCTCCCATCACAGAGGCTGCTCGGAGAGGAGAGGAGAGGAGAGGAGAGGAGAGGAGAGGAGAGGAGAGGAGAGGAGAGGAGAGGAGAGGAGAGGAGAGGAGAGGAGAGGAGAGGAGAGGGGAGGGCAGGAGAGGAGAGGACAAACAAGCCTGGTGAGTCTGACCTCCTTCAGTGCCCGGGTTTAAACTACCAAAGAGGAAAATGGTCATGGCAGCTCAGGAGGTGGAGATTGCCCCAAAACACCTTCTCCTCAGTCCCATTAGGGCTCAACAATAGTGACTTATTCTCATACAATTCTATTCACAAATTGTGTAGGGCATATGCTGTAGTTTGATATTCGTGCTTCTAGAAGCAAACAGTGTATTGTTTTTTGCAATCCATGTGGCCAGAAAAGCAGTACAAGGCTGACCCTTGAGTCCATGATCCCCTTGGGGTGGAATGGAAGTGTGTTCATAAGTGATGATGAGAAAATTCATATTTTGCACTCTTCCTGTTGAATAATCACTGTTTATTCCCTTATTCACCAAGGGTTATATTATCATCAAATATTTCTCAAATGCTCTCAGAAAGTTTTCACACACATTCACAGATGTATAGCCTCCATTCTTCACGAAGGGGTGGGGCTGCTCTAACTGTAGCCTCTTGCATTGGTTCAATGAAGCAACCAAGCATATAAATCAGCTGACATTGAGAGGTTCTTCTCAGGGTAAAAACAGTGATCAGTGATCTAAGATGCCCATTTCATTTCTTCTCCACCTTTTGAATATAAGTAGAACCACAATGAGATATTTAATTTTACTTTTAAATGAGAGAGAAATTAAAAGAGGTCCAGGCATAGTGGGGAAACATGCTTTGGACACATAGTACATTTAAACTCATAATTGTTATTGACTAGAGATTTAAAAATTGAATGGGGTGGTCCTTGGATGCCCAGCTGATGCTCTTCCACACAGTTTTCCCCATGCCCTTGCCCTCTCTTGTTCCACAGAGGACAGGATTTGCTCCTGCCTTGGGCTTGTTGCTATGCTTGACTTCATGGGCTGTGCTCCTCAATGAGTGAGATGGATGGCAGTTAGGAGAAGTACCCCAGACTAAGTGGCATTCAGCATTGGGAGAGTGGCAGCATGGGTACTCTCTGCTCTGGGCTCAGGTGCGGGAGGCTTATTCCTTATGGTCTCTGATGTATGGAGTTAAGTGCAATGATTGGAGAGTGAGCTCAAGCCTCACATATTTTGCTCACCTGAGTAACTCTACTACACATCATTTGGCAGACATTTGTTTACCTGGCTGGGGATACAGATGTAGGTGAACTAAACCGTTTTGTGCTGCAGAAGCTCTCGGGATCTGATGAAGCAAAGATAAGGAGTGATTAACCACATGCTCCACATTGGTGTGTACCCCCAAATTTATATGCTGGAAAAATTATTCCTTAAAGCCACGTTGTCAGGAAGTAAGGCCTAGTATGAGGTGTTTGGGTCACAGAGGTAGAACCCTTAACCAATATATGAATGCCCATCTTAGGTGAGTAAGTTCTTGCTTTTGGAGAACTGGTTTAATTATGGTGAGGTAGGTTGTTACAAAGTAAGTTTTTCCCTAGTTGTTCTCTCTTGCACCTCAAACTAAATCCCCACTGTGTGCCTCAAAGGCATGATAGAGCATGCAGGCCATCCTCACAAGCTGAGCATGCTAGTGCCATCTTTTCGGACTTGCATAAGTATGAGGCAAGTTATCGAGGCCCAGCTACATCTCGGCTTAAGGACAGAGAGGCAACCACTATCCTTATTCTTCCAAGGTTAAAGTCATAAGACCTAAAGGTCTAAAGCATGACGACTGTAGGATGTTTGGTCTTGGTCATGGATGTCTTATCTAAATAACAAGAGACTTAGTCTGAAGTGTGGTTCCTCTTAACCCTCAAGGCCAGATAATGAGACATTTAGTCTAAGGTGTGGTTACTAAATATTTAGAGAATTAAGGTAGAAAGTCTGTTTCTTCCATGTATTCATAATAAGTCTTTCGCCATTTTCCCCTCTTTGGTTGGGGTATATAAGAATATTAAAGAATAAACTTGGGGACATTTGGTTTTCAGTAAATTGCCCTCCTAATTATATTCTACCTTTTCCTTAATACCTTTACCTGCCATTTCTCAATCCACACACACCCTCTCAAGTACTAACCTGGCAAAGTCAGCTGGATCTGATGGAAGCCTCACAAAGACAGGTTACAACAGGTAGCTACTCAGCAAGTAAGTTTCTTTCCTTTCTGAGCCATGCAACCTCAGGTATTCTGTTACAGCAGCAGATGGTGGACTGAGACACTATTTGTAGGCCTCCTTCATCTGTTTACAAGCTGCTCATTGTACTGATCTCTCTCTGATCTGCCTTTTCTCTACATGAATCTGTTCATCACAGGTCAGCAGCAGGTGTACCCCAGCAGCCTCTTCCTCCTCTCCTTCCTTCAGCCTTGAGCATGTTGAGAGTTATGGGGTAGGGGCTCATCCTTCTGATTTTGTGTGCTTCTTCTGCACTTTTATGAGGAAGCACGCACACACACACACACACACACACACACACACACACACACACACACACTTTGGACGCAAGTTTCTGTCCTGCCTGGTTCCACAGCAGTTTAGTCACAAATAAACACACAGAGGCTTATATTAATCATAAACTATTTGGCCAATAGCTCAGAATTCTTATCGGCTAGCTCTCTGTTAAGTATTAACCCATTTCTATTCATCTATGTATCTCTACATGGTCTTGGCTTACCAGTGATGCCTTGTCCTTTTGCTTCTTCAGCAGCTACATGGCATCTCCTTGACTCCCCCTACTATCTTTCTCTATCCCTTTTTGGATTTCCTGCCTGGTTAAATCCTTCCTGTCCATTGGCTGAAATAGCTTAAGTCATCAAACACATATATTCACAGCATACAGAAGGACATCCCCCATCACACGCACAGTCAAAATGATACAGAAATTGCATGGAGGGAAGTCATATGGTATGAATACTGATTGATAAAACTGGACCAGAAAGGAAAAAAATAAAATCTGCCCTAAATTAGCCTAAAGCAAAAGTTATGTATACATAAATATTATAAGTAAATGGGAATACATCACATTTAGCATTATGTAATTTGATTTAAATATTTAGCAATATATGCAAAGGGGCTATGTCTAATACAGATTTCCAGGCTGGCAGAGTTATCAGGGAGGCAGAGTGGGCTGATGAGCATTCAGATCTACAGTGCACACTGAATTTATTATCCCAAATGAGATGCAAGATGCCCAGAAGAAAATGAGTTCCTTAAGCACATGGATGGACTTCTAGAAGATGGAAATTCGTCTCTTGATTTCTATGTTCAAAGACAACAAAGAACCACATATCCAGAAAGAAATCACTTTCTTAGAAGGTGCATTAGCTATAGGGAACTAGAAGGAATATCGTCGTAGTTGGGAAATGGCCCAGACGTATGTTGGAAGAGGTTTGTGTTTAAGAACAGAACAAAGAAAAGCACGCTGGAGGGGGTCAAACAGCCTTGCGCTTTACTCAGTGATAAAAGGAGGGCGTGATGAGAGGGGACACCCAGGACTTGAGAGAATGGTTGACTTGGCACAAAGCCAATTTTATTAGCCAAGAATGACAAGACATATTGAACAGAGGTGTCAGAGCTGTGAGCAGTGTATAAAGCAGAATCCAGAACAGAGAGAGCTGCCAAGTTAATGAAGGCAGCGCCCGGGGCTCCAGGAGAATGCTGTGCACTTACGCTCTGCCCATGGAGTTCAGCCTCGGCGAGAATCAGAAACACTTTGCTAACAGGACAAAGGCATCCCATTACAGTGACCCAGAAAGAGGCCAGCACATTATGGAGCCATTTTATAAGCCATTACAGATCTTGTTAAAGGCCAGTGGTGGTCATAGCGTTTGCTTTGAACCTTAATTCATCAGAGAATTGAAGAAGAGGATTGAATTCTAGAAGGCCACAGCTCCTTCCGGAAAAGCCTGGAGAAAGGCTCGAGTGATACACTGTCCGACCAGTGGAGAAAGGCACACAGATGGGAGGTAGTGTGTGACGCCCCTGGTGGTGCCGGTAACTCTGTTATTTTGTAAATGTCCTTCTCCCATATGCCTGATCAGCAGATTTTTTCTACAGATTGATTTGGTGTTAAATCCTAGCCAGATAAACATCAGCAACCAATAAAAAAAAATGCCACATCCTTTCATTTTGTACCTGGAGACTATTATTTCTAAACGAATCAGTCTTTGACAGTCAAGGGTATTATGCTTTGGTTTGCTTTGTTTTTTTGTTTTTTGTTTTGTTTGTTTGTTTTTTTGAGACAATGTTTCTATGTAGGTCTGGTTGTGCTGGTTACTATGTAGCATAAGCCAAAAAACAAAACAAAACAAAACAAAAAAAAAAACAACTCGTGGCTATCCTTGTCCCTTAGCCTCTAAGAGGGCTTGGCCTGGAAGGTACCTATAACCATTAAGGACTTATTGATCACCTCACATTCTATAACTGTACAGGTACAAGAGGAGGTATAGGTACTTTGCCAAAGCCCTTTCTTTAAAAGGTGGAAATCAAGGAGGTGAAAAGAGGAAAGGATACTTGCCCCAGACCACTCAGTAGGCTTTATAATTAACAAAACATTAAAAATGAACACAGAGTTCCTAAGTATCAAAGAATCTGCTCTGCCTCCAGAAAGGAGAGTCACTGTAAATATACCAGCATCACCACTACCAAGTTAAATCAAATTAATTTAAACGTTAACTATTAACTACAGGCATCTTACCAGTTTCCAAACACTGAGCAAATACATACATACATACATACATACACACACACACACACACACACACACACACACACACACACACACACACACAACTTGGCATTCATCAACCTAACAACCACAGAAGCATATTCATCCTGCATTTGTAGCCGGGGAAATGGCCTTGTTTCAGAGACTGAAGAGACCCTGGGGACATGTGCAAGTACATGATTAAACAGAAAGTCATTGTTTCCCCAGCTCTCTATTTTCTATCATCTTAATTCCAGCTTCACAGAGTTGTTCCTGGTGCCAAGGAGTGTCAACAAATAGAGAAACCCATGCCACAGAATGTCTGGGGCATCAAGTCAGGCCATAGTGACTGGATTGCTCTTGACTGACTAGCTAGCAACTGTGCCACATGCTGGGACTGACCACTGATCAGTTGGAGTGACAGCCTTTGTAGTTACAAAAGTGCCTCAAATAAAGAAAGTAACAGGAGCCCTAGAGTCAGGAAATGGGGATTTGTTCAGTCTTTGGTCTGGTATCATAGCTTAATGCTGGTGGCAAAACACAAAAGCAGTGGCAGAGAAGCAAGGACACAAGGCACACACTTGAAGACCTGGATGATTAGTCAGTGACTCTACAGATGTGATGTGATGTTTGCTGATGTAATAATATTCTAGTTTAAGCAGTTAGTACAGGTAAAAATGGTATGGAGGGAGAGTGTTGGGATTATTAATTATGCTTCTGGCAAATCCCTTAGAGGACTGTGAAGTCACATGCTTCACGCAGATGGATCTAGTCAATTAATATACTTCATTAAGCAACTGGTTATATTCTTGTGTTGTATGTAGCATATTCATTCAGATGCACACATAGGCAGCAAATAATATCAATAAATACCTCCATGATGAGGTGAACATCTCCTTGAAAATGAAACCGAGGTCTCAGGTCTTGATGTTTTCTTTCTCTGGATTCCCCTCCCTCCATTCCCTCTCTTCCTTCTTCCTTGTCACCCTCATCAGGTATTAGCTTGTTACTTGGTTCCAGGAGAATAATACATGTTTCTAATAGGTAAGTGGAGTGAATCTGGAGGCACAGGTATCTATGCCTTGACTTCCTCCTCTATAAAAACATGAGAAAAGTTATATCTGTGTCAGAGGAATTAGGTAAAAAATAAAATAAAATGACTAATATAAAGTGAATGATCTTTGGTAGGTAATACAACTGTTCAAGCGATGACTGACAAATATTATTTAGCAGAAACACAGTATTATTCTGGGGGACAAATTTGCCCACAGATTTGCTGATGCCTTTAATTATGTTATTATTCCTACTTGTTCTGACGTCAGTCATTGTGGTGGTTTGAATAAAAATGACCTCTATAGGTTCTTATATTTGAATGCTTGGTCATTAGGGAGTGACACTACTTGACAGGGATTAAGAGGCCTTGTTGAAATAGGTATGGCCTTGTCAAGGAAGTAGGTCTTAGAGGGTAGGTTTTGGGGTTTCAAATGCACAAGCCAGGCACAATGTCTCTCTCTCTCCTCTAACCTTTCTGTATTGAACTTGAGATAATCCTTGTGTGCCTGGCAATTCAAGAAGTTATTATGCCTGTAAAGGATCTGTAATATTTAAGAGATTCTGGCACAGTCAACTTTGTAATTAGCCATGTGATTCTGGTTTGTGTGTCTAATTAAGTAGTAGATTTTAGACTAAAGTTTCAGTGTTCAGGATTCTAAGAACAGTCAACTAAGTCTGTAAACAACAATTGAAAGATTTAAAAGAATTGAAAGGTCATGATATTCCAAGCTTAATTTACTAGACTTTTAAGAACTGCTTGGGTACTTGGGAAAGTTGTGCTTGTTGGTCAAGCATTTGAAGTACTTAAAAAAGAAAAGCATATATATTACATTTATTAATGCGGTTTAAGGAAATTTAATTGCCAAAATTGTAAAGTGCCTCTTAAAAATTTAATAGATTTATGGGTAAAATAATAAGATCTGTAGTTTGAACTTAAAAGCTTAAAGAAAAACTTCATTACTCCAGTATAAGGATTGTCATCTTAGAAAAACAGTAGCTATAAACAGTTATTATTTTTTTCTGTGTATACAAAGGCCGGCCTTGATGTCTCCAGCAAACTCATAGTGTTTTTCATTGGGATATGCTTTGCTCGAAGGCATGTCCCTGGGTTTGAGCTGAGAGGAAGTGACTGGTGGGCCACTGTGAGAAGCAGGCTGACAGACCTGAGAAGGAAGCAAAAGGCAAAATACGGTCTGAACATACTCGGAGTCCCAGATCTGCTCAGCCTTACGGTTTGCTCCAATCCTATCTTTATGAATGGGCAACTTGTTCCTTCTGTGTTAGTCACAGTATTCTTTGCTGTAATCAAATACTGAGAGAAAAGGAGGACACTTCATTTGGGTTCATAGTTTCAGAGGTTTGGTCCATGGGCATCAGTATTGATGTGTCTGGGTCTCTAGTGAGGCAATTCAACTCACGTTAAGACAAGAAGCAGATAGAAGGGGGTCTGTGACAAGATCCAGCTCTCAAATAGATACCCCTTAGTCAACTCCTTTCTTCATCTAATCCCCACCTGCTAGCTTCCAGAATCTTCCAAAATAGCATCACCAGCTATGGAGCAGGCCTTCAGCAATGAACTGTGGTTGACACTTCCTATTCACATAACAACATATGTATTTGCTCTAGCTGATGGAGTTGTATCGTGGCCATTTCCAACTAGTGTTGACACTAGTTGTGTTGACACTTTTGCTGTGGCCACAGATTAGGGGATGTATATTGATGACCCAGGTGGGTAGGATTAGGCTGTGTAAGCTGAAAGCCAAACCAAACATCCCTAGCAATTTGGTTCTCACATAGCTCCCTCCTGAGAGATGTGGCTCTATACTTTTCTTATTTTCTGAGGATACCCAGGTACTTTGCCCTTCCTGCCTTCTGCAGAAATTCTCTCTTGCTTCTCAAGACCAAGGAGCTGGGAAGAGCCAGAATGAAGTAAAGGGTGTGTTTACACCATTCTCACACCCTCTCCTCTTTGGGTTTGAGTCTGAAGATACTGGAGCAGGAGGGATGCATGGTGATAGAGGTAATGGCAAGTGGTTGTGCATTTTGTACCTCTAGCTCATTGCGTGTCTGTGCTTCATACTCAGAGAGAAGGGGAAACAAAACTTCTCCAGGAGAGAGGAGGTTATGAGTCTTGAACTTAGTCACTGTTCAGGCCCAATAGAATACCATTGGATGACAGTGGTCTACCTTCAACAGCTAAAAATACCAATAGAACTATTAATTAACATTGGGAACTTGGATTGAGGATGTAACTCAGAGGAGAGCATTACCTAGCCAGTGTACAAAAGGCCCTGGGATCCAACACCAGTGCCACTGAGCCATAGAAAAGAAAGAAATAAAGGACTGAAACAAATAGATTTAGGAAGAACAATGAGTTGGTAGAAGAATTGGAGGTGCCATGCCTCAAGTATCTGGCTGGGAGTGCCTTTTAAGCAATTGGTACATAGTTCTGAAGTTCATGAAACTAACGGAAACAGCAGGTTTTTAAATGGTTGCTAATTAAGACAGCTACTGAAGTCTGGTTTTCCACATTTCTCTCCTCCTTGCCAGTCCAAAGTATTTTCACTTAGTACCAGTCAGTGTATTGTGTCTGGTATAAATGTGTTTAGCTTAAGTAATGTACAGCCTATCATGAAGTATGTGTTAGGTACTTTCAGTTCATTATGACAAAATACCCAACAGAAAACCTTAAGAGAGGAAATGTTGATACTGGCTTGTGGTTTCAGCAAATTCAATTTATATTTGCTTTGCCTAGTATACTTGGGCCAAGTATGGTGGTGAAGAGTATATGGAGGACAGAGGCTGGGGAGAAGACTTAGTTGTCTAAGTACTTGATACACAAGTGTGAGGACCTGAGTTATGTTTCCTAACATCCCTGAAAAAAACTGTATGTGGTAGTATGCACATCTATAACCCCAATGCTGGGTAGAGATGGGTGAATCCGTGGGGACCCTTAAGCCAGACAGGCAAGTCAAAATGGTCATCTCCAGGTTCAGTGAGAGATTGTCTCAAAAAATAAGGTGACAGGGGATTAGGAGAGATGCCTGAAATATTCCTTTGACCTCTACACCTACACATATGGGTGAACTCACCTGCACATACCTGTTTATGCCATACACATATGTATATATGTATATACATACAAGATAGTATGTGGTCAAGGACAGCTATTTATATGCGGTAGACAGGAATAAGGGAACAATACAGGAAACATCCAGAAACAACATACCCTGAAGACCTGTGCCCCAGTGACCCACTTCTTCCAGCTTGGCTCCATCTCCTAAATTTCTAAAACTTTCCAAAATAGACTACCATCCGGGGACCAGGCATTCAAATCACGAGCCTGTGGGGAATATTTCATGATACATCCATAACACGGTAGATCTGCTAGACAGTGATTCTTCTCATTATCTTCCTATCATGCCCCTAGAAGGAGGAAGTTGTTAGTACTGCTTCCTTCACTCAATGATGCTAGATATTTGGAATTTCCTCTTGGTTCCTTGGTCCAAAAGAGAATAGAGAAACAAGCCCTTCAATGATTCCTTTCTTCAATTTTCATTTTCCCCAGCTCAGGTCAACCAGAACACTTGGGTGTAAGTGGGAAATCTATGTCTGTATTCAAGTAACACATAACATTGAATCTTTATTACAAAGGTTTTGCCTTTATTTCCATATCTTTGTTGTTCTCAAAAGTACAGCAGAATCCTTGCTTTATCTGAGCTCAAGGGAAGACACAAGACGCCACTCAGTTGAAACAGGAAACTGGGATGGCGAGAGAGCATGTTGTGTAAAGGCGATTGCCACTTAAGTCTTGCAATCTCAGTTCTATCTCCAGCACTCATGTCAAGGTGGAAGGAAAGAACAGACTCCACAAAGCTGTCCTCCGATTTCTACATGAATGCCATGGCATGTGTGTGTGCCCATACACACATCACACACACACACACACACACACACACACACACAGTAAAATAAATTTAATAAAGTGAAATCAATTGAAACTATGTGGTATTCCTGTCACCCACTATCCACCAGATACTTGTGACTAAAGAGATTCTGTCTCTAAATATATAATTGGTTATTTATTTCTTCATTTCCAAAATTATCTCTGCTGTTTATTAACTTATAAGACACTTAGATGTATATTTAGTTTTACATGTTCCTTCCTTTAAGTAGTAATGAATATTCTTCCCAGAACCCGATTTGTCTAGCAGACATTTTGAAATCCGTTATTCTGCTGTTTTTTATTATTCATTTGCAAATTCTTTGTTTTAATATCTGATTGATGTTCAGTCAGCAAGGGCTCCTAATACGCTCAGCGGAAGACACCCTCAGCCTCCAACTTCTGGGTCACACTGTTAATATTTCATAGCATCTGAAGACGCTCTAGGAGCTTATTAACCTATATAATGAGACAGAGAATTTTATTCACTAGCATTCCAGGGCCTGTTCCCTATGAGATTAATGGCAGTCACCAAACTTCCCTGGGGGTCCATGTGAAGCCCAGGATCATGGACTGGGAGTGGAGTACGTGAGTGGAATGACTGCATGGGAAAGAAGGAGGGACAGATGGCACAGTGTTTCAGACAAGGCGAGGGAGAGAGATGCAGAGAGAAACTGAGAGAGGGAACACAAAAGAGAAGGGTGAGGAACAGAGCAGGTGTTGCGGAGTCTTAGGGCATGGGGATGTGTTATTAGGAACTTCTGGGGCATTTCACCACGTTAAATGCTAGCTGTCATTAAATTTGTGCACAGCTTTTCTAAGTAAACAAAGGGAAGAATGTCCACTGTAGAGTGTAGTATTAACTATAGTACTCAGATCACACAGGGATCTCTAGACTTATGTACTCTTTGTCCCCCATGTCCTCATTTCTCCTGCTTTTGGATCCTGCTAACCACCACCCCGTGCTTTTACTGTGTGTTTCACTTTTTAAAAAATATTTGCATGAGATCATGCAGCATTGGCCTTTATCTTCCTGATTACAAGGAAATTCCTCAAAGGGTAAACTTTTCAAGAATTTGACACAGGAAGGGTTAAACATAATTAAAATTAACCATATTATCTATATTCACAGTGGTTCAAATGAGGAAGAAAACAGGAAATAATCATCTAATAATCATAAACAAAAACTTTTACTAAGAATCTAGGAAACAGGAAAAAGAGTGAGGCATTCCATTGTCACTAGTGAAGTCCTTGTTGTTAAGAAGTCAGGTGACTGCACACAAAAATTAAAAATCAATAAATTAAATAAGCAATTTTTAGTAAAAAGATTATAGTGGACACTACATTATGAGTTTGGCTATGTGTTCTAGAAAAAGGTGTCTATAGCTAGACTCCAGTCTTAATGCTATTGGGATGTACTTGAGTTGCACTTAAGATTAAAAGTCTTTCCCCCTATGGCTATTTCCTCCTTTCTACCCAAACATTTCCTTAAAGTGAAAAATACCCCTGAGAATTATTGTTTGCTCTGGACGGTTGGTACAATAGAGTCTTGAACATGGAACCCAAAAGCCTGTTTCCAAATCCCAACGATCTTACGCTAGGAACTCATTTCATCTCTCTTTCCTCTATTGAAGCTGCAACTCACAGTTGGGAGAATTAAATGAAATGTCTGTAAACGGTCCTTCCACCAAGTCTGGCTCATAATGAGTTTAATGGATCTTGCACCTGAATCAGCAGAGGATAGCTAAATTATACCAATGGATTATTTTTACCCTGATCTGCCCATATGGAGAAGAAGCAGAGTCATTTCTATTACAGGGACAATTTTCTAATCAAGAACTACCACTGGGATTATCAATAAAAAATTTAAATTAGTATCAACAGACTCATTATTCTCCCCTTTAAAAAATATAAAATTGCTAGATTTTAAACCAACAGGAAAGTGAGTGGTAAAATTAAGGCATAAAATCCCCCATGATTTCTGCCCCCCCCACACCCCTCCAGAATGTCCACTATGCAATAACCTTTTTTCCATTAATCAGGCCAAAGGCAACATTTATAATCTAAATCACTGGAACTGAGAGAGCAAAGTGTTGGGTGAACATTACCCACCCAGTAGTTACAATAAAGAGCAGCTGGCCTCTGACCCATGGAACTGAGAGTGCAGAAACACGAAAGGGACATGTTGTAACTCGATGGGCTCCATTCATATAACAGGGCAGGTACAATTTTCTCACAGCCAAGAGTCCTTGTAGAAATACTGATTTCTGTAGGGCTCCCTCCCATTGCTCCCATAATTCCTTCTGCTCAGCATCTCTGCCATGGCTAAGAAGCATCAGGGTGAAATCAACACACAATATCTGTAGTGAATGCCAAAAAGGTACCCAAAAGGCTTTGCCTTGGTCTTCATCCAAAGCAACAGCATCTCACTACTAATTAAAGCTACATAACACTCCAGGGTTTCCGCCAGGGAGAAAAATAACAGAAGCTTTTTCCAGTATCGTTCCTTAAATGGATGGTGATTCCAAAAATAACCCTGGACACTCAGAATGTACTGTTGTGCAAAGGAAATCAGGGAAGAACATTTCCCACAATCCTTACAGCTATCACTCAACCAACAGGTCATAATAGACCCACTGTCCTTGACTAAACCAGAGGAATACAGGATTTTTGTTGCATCTTCGCATTTCATAGGAGAAACAGATGCCCAAAGTATGTATGAGGTCACATTGTATTAAAATAAAGCTGAGGTCTTCTGTTTGACACTGATTTGATAGGACATTGAAGGGCCTTAGATGGACAAAGACAGACAGTTTAGATTAAAACCTGACATGTAAGATACTGGGGATGCAATACTGAGAACTTCTGAAAATAGCAGTATTCAAAAGTTCTGAGATAAACTTCATGGATAGACTCCACGCAATTGTGTTTCCTTCAATTTCCAGTTTTGCTTTAAAATCAGAGACTTCTGATTGTCTCAAATGGATTAAGGGGTCTGTGGCTTCAGACAGAACTCACAATCACTACCCTGTCTTAATAAGAAGAGTATTCATTGGCAGCAGGTTCCCACCGACACAAAGCCCACTCATGCCATTTCTGAGGAGTTGTCAAATATGAGGTGCCGGCTAAGCAAACATTGTGAGCTTCCTCCTCAGAATGTATGTGGCATGCATTAATATGGAAATGGATGCAGCTCTAGGCACTTTGGAAGTTGTCAAGGCTGTTCTCATGTGACAAAGTTTTCATGTCTCCGTGCTCTGTACGGTACTCCCTTGATTTTAAAATCTGTGCTTACCTGATGTGTTGTAATTACGGGATCAAAAATGACAGGATGATGCTATTCCAAAGTTAAAATGAATGATAATAATACCTTAGGTTTGGATAGTGTCTTTCTTCTGCAAAAGTAAAGGAGCGTTTGCATATATTATCCCATGTATCCTCTCACTACCCTGCATGGTATTATTAACCCCATTTTACAGATGGAGACCTGAGCAAGTAAGGTACCTAGCCTATCATGGGTCAGCCATGTTATTTTAGCTACTGAGCCTCCCCAGTAGGAAGCATTACAGTGGCATCATCATGCTGAATGAAACAAGAAATTAACACTTGTCAGCAAGAGCTCGGATTGCTTCCTACTTCCAGCTGCGGGTACTACCATGCCATCTCATCCCGGCTGCTAGGTCTCAGATAATTAGAGCAATCCTTTCCCCTGTGAACACTTTTGAGGATGTTTGGACTCCAACTTGCCTGTTTGGAGTCCATGGAATCAAGGATACCTAAAGGAGTCCTCAGCAAGGATCTTGCCAAGGAAGGAAGTTGAGGCAGAGAATTGGCCCAGAGAAGCAGCCTATGTGCTTCCCACATCATCTAGCAACCATGCATCTTGGGTATGAGATGAACATTTATATTGTAAATCAGCTTAACAAGCTGCTGGGAGAGGAGTCGTGTTGTCCCTTGGCCACTTTCCCTTTCTAGTGGCCTGGAAGGTAGGTTTTGAGTTAAATTGTGACTTCTCCATGTTGTCAGTAGCAATAGGGAAAGAGAGACCCTGGGACACTTAACCTCCTTGCTCTTTTCCTCTCAGGCTCTGAGTATTTCCTGAGAAGCCTTGCACACCCAGCTCACAAATTGTACAAGCTCTACCTAAACACCCCCAAAACAACTTCCCTGAAACACAGGGACATCAACTAGGCCATGGTCAGCCTCAGGATATTGGAACTTTAAGAAGAGCCCCTCACTAGTGCTGAAAAAAGTAGGGAGTCTGAGGACAGTGGTTTTCAACCTGTGAGACAAGACCCCTTTGGGGGTTGAATGACTCTTTCACGTGGGTCGCATGTCAGACATCCTGCATATCAGATATTTACATTATGATTCATAACAGTAGAAAATTGCAGTTATGAAGTAGCATCAATATAATTTAATGGTTGTTCACCATGACATGAAGAACTGTATTAAAGGGTCCCAGTATTAGGAAGGTTGAGAACCACCGCTCTAAAAGGTAGTGGATTCTGATTGAGCACATCAATTTGGCCTCTTGGAGTCACCGGAATATGGACTAATTGAGGATAAAGGAGGATGGGAAAAGAGTCTCAGGTAGAGACCATCCTGGCAGGGTCAAAGCTTGGTCCTGCTAATGAAATTCAACATATGTCATCAACAGACTGGAAGTAACTTTGAAGATGCTTCTTTCAGTGTCAGAGGCCATGCAAAAATTGTCTCTCCCCAAACCCATCCTAATATATGGCAGATGCAAACCTACAATCATTTACTCCCAGACCCTATAGTCACATCTGAGTCTTTTTCTAATGCCCACACTGATGGGGAATCACTGACAAGCTAACCATTTATGTCACCCACTCACTGATACAGTGTGTGGCACCAACATCTCTTGCCCTGAATTTTACAGGAGTGTCCCAACTGGGTTCCTACTTCCACCCTCAACCCCACTCTTTGACCTCTTAGTATCTGCCCACAGCAAAGGAGCTGACATGTGGGAGATTCTTGAAATTCAAGTTGGCAGATTGAATCATTTGCTTAATAGACTCTAAAGACTTTCCAATCACCAAGAAAGCCCAATCCTGCACTCCCTCACACACCAGCTCCTACCATTTCCCCTAATCACCTCACTTCTGCTACACAGGCCTGTTAGTTGTTCCTTGAAGTCACAAAGCGCATCTCCAGCCCAGGGATACCTTTTTTTTTTGCTCCTCTTCTGGGAGAAGGTTCACGGGCATATGACCATTACTTTCCATCACTTCCTTTCTATCTTTGCTTACAATCTTCTTTCATACAACCACATTCCCAGCACCACTGTCCCTTAAATCTACTGTGTCTTCCATTGCACTTAAGCTAGCCAGACAGTACCACAGATACATATTTGGTTTTCTATACTTGTCACCAAGTGCAAACTGGAAAGTAAGTTCCGTTAGGGTAGACGCCAAAGCCTGGAAACATGTGATTTTATGGTACTCACAAAATAAAACATTATGTTTGAACATCAAATCCTAGAATTGGGTTTTGAAATTTATTTGATATAATTTTAGAAATTCCCTGTGCTTAAATTAAAATGGAAATTTCCAGGAGATGTGTCTTAAGGCCAGTTGGGACAATACCTCAAAGCCATCAGACCAGATGTCCAGTGAGCGTTTGCTTTGTAAAAGAGTTATATTCATATTAGTGGGAACTGTCCCATTGTGTACATCATTCTGGTGCCAACCACAATCCATCTCCTCCTCTTCTGAGTGATGTGATCTTCCCAAGTGATTGACCTGCTTTCAACTGACTTAGTTGTGTGGTGAACTTCCTCGAGATAGCATGTAACTTTTCCAATCCTTCTTGTTTCTGGCTTTTGTCTGTAATTATATTGTATGCCCTTGTTTATTTCTTACTTGCAAATGCTCATTATGAATTCCTAATGCAACTGATTTCCATAAACCACATATACAAACAAATTATTTTGTACTTGAATCTTGGCTCACGGTGAAGAACCATCTCTAGTATTGGCTTTAACTCTCACAGATGCATCTGCCTCCACTGGTCCTTCTCTTGACATCACACTGAATGTGTCATGGGTATGTGAGTAGCTATAGTCACATGAAAAGGACAGAAAGGAAAGCTCAACACTAAGACAAATAGAAAAGGATTGCTGATAGTCCTCTAAGTCCAGCCCCTCTAAAATCTGACAGGGGTTCCTCATTATTCTTTTAACTATTGTGGTTTGTAGAGTACAGGAATACAGACTATCTACTCCTATGTGTATTACCATGGAAAACAGTGCAACAGAAAGTGAAGGAAGAAAATCAAAGCACTCCTGGTATTGTGTATAACGACTGATACTCCAACATTTAGGTTGGCCTTTTCCGTCTAATCTTAACAATCTATTTATTCTAATTTTATCTCTTGAAACTTTTTTATTTACACAAACACAAATTATTCTCCTTGTAGCAAACATAAACAGAGAATATAAAACAATGAAGCCCACATATAATCTCAGTGTTCAGAGATTACTGCTGTTAATTACTCAGAAGTTATTCCTCCACAATGTACCTAAGCATACACTCATACACAGATCTTTAGGGTGTGTGTGTATATAATATATATATATATATAATTTTGTAGTACAATATATAAAACTACTTTTACCAGTGATTAAGTCATATCATCAAATGTTTTCATATCCTTACAACCTTTGAGCAATATATTGTTTCATTGTATATATATATATATATATATATATATATATACAATATATTTTAAATGTTTGTGTTATTTGATAGCTTTTGGGTTTGGTTTGTTGTTATTGCTTTGTTTTGCTTTCTTTGAGAAAAGATCTCACTATTTAGCTTTAGGTGACTTGGAACTCACTATGTACATCAGGCTGACCTCAAACTTTGAAATAACCTTCCTGCCTCTGCTTCCTGAGTTATGGAATTGTACAGGTATACCACCATGACTTGTTCAAGTGTGGCTTTTTGGGTCCCGTAACTGAAGGGACCATTGTTTTCCTCTTGAATTTGTTAACTTTAAAGTTGATATCTATTCAACAAAATCTTTTTCTTTCTAGGTTTTTAGATAATCTTGCTGTGTAATGGGGCTAGACTAGGACTCAGTATGCAGCCCAGGATGGCCATAACTTGGACTTCTCCTACATTAACTTCCCTAGTGCTATGATTGTAGGCATGTGACAAACCTGACTTAAGAAAGTATTTTTCCATCCTTTATGGAATTATTGGACATTGAACAACTGAAGCAAGGGGCTCTCACTAATACCTTTACCAGAACATTGCCTCAGCATAGAATCTTCTCTGGTATTTGACATTTTCACAAAATATTCTTGGCCTGGCCTCCTATTACACCTTGCTCCTCAGCAAGTTTTTGCCACATCCAGGACATTTGTTATGGATGGATCTTCACTATTGAGTATGCAAACATAACATTGCTTTAACCATGGTTTCAATTTGATGGATGCATTGGCTTTCAACACAGAAGTGTAGCTGAATCAAACAGCCTCACCAACTTCTGCCACTCCTAATAACTTGACATGTTCCTGTGCTAACTTATACACAGGAAATTAACAACTTCATACTGAATGTGACACCTTCATGAGAAATCAGTTGCACTGATTTTCCATGATACATGTTTCTCCACCAACATATGTGTGGTCCTGTAGCCATAATAGCCACAGGTTAACTCTTAGTTCACAGCATGGACAATCTATCAAATCTCGCATAAGCATACTTACGTGACTATTGCAAGTTTGACTTCTTTCTCTATTTGCTTCCTGATACACGCCAATGGGACTCTTGTGCAAGGAAAGCTAAGACAAGAGGTTTTCTTGCAACTCCTTAGGAAAAGAAGGACAAAAACACAGAGCCCACCCTGTTTGTACCTGCATGCAGGTGAGGTACTTAGATTGATATATGTGGTGTCATTTTCTGGACCATTAAAAATGCTGTCAGCTCTGGAATGAAATGCTGCAGTGATTTACCAGCAGACAACATAACATTGCACTATCATTTAGAAAGAAATGAGAAGTGTGAGTATTGAACCGAACATATTTTTAAGTTTATCACCTTAAAAAAATAAGATATTCCATGCAGGAGAAAAACTTGTGGATTTATTCTCGCCGATCGAGTTCTTCATCTAAATCACTTTGATTTAAATGACAAACTAAGCTTTGGGGGAATAAACAAGGGAATGAAAGGAGGGCTTTTAACAACAGGCTAAGAAAAGCCTGGTAACAAATTGCAGGATTTCCCAGGTAGAGTTTCAAGGCCATTTAAGCAATCTATCTGTTTTTCTGTTTTGCCCTCTCTTCTGAAGGCTTCGTTCATCTCTATGCTGAGCCCCAGTAAGAAAACAACAGCACAATGGGATTTGTATTTTGTTTTTATTTCTTATAAGCTTTGTTAGACAGCCCCAAAGTCACAAGCCCTGAAACACCAGTATCTACATGTGGCCCATCAGCCATGTTAATGCAAACAGCACACCTGGAGTCCGGGATTTGAAATCCCTAGGTGTTTATACAGATGTGATCTAAGCAAGACAGAACACAAAGAGACTATGATGTTTTCTTACCATAAAAGAGTTCATGTGTATTCTTGTCAAAATGAATCAAAAGAACTATATTAAAATGGAAAAAAACAGAAATGAAACATCTGCCAGTGTCTGTGAATGGAGTAAATATCTACTAGAAGCCATTTGCAGAACTGAAGGTTTGTATAACCAGAAAACATTGATATATTTTGTCACATCTGAAGATGTCCAATTTTAAGATTCAAACTAGTTTGATGTTTTTGTTTTTTTAGACAGGCTCTCACTATGTAGCCCTGGCTAGCATAGAATTCATTACATAGACCAGGCTGGTCTTGAATTCACAGAGATCTGCCAGCCTCTATAGGCTTAGTGCAGGAATTAAAGGCATGTGCTACTATGTCCAGCTTGTACTAGATTAATACTTGGGTTAATTGTTTATTCAGATCTGAAAAAATTAAGAGTAACTAGTGACAACTATGTTGTCTGCAGATATTTGAAGTTCTCAAAGCTAACAAACCTATAAGCAATATGGCAGAGGATAAAAAAGAAGGTAATGTCCCTAGAAAAATTCCTGCAACAGTGAGGATGTCATCTTAGAAATGTCTCCACCTGTCTGCAGACTCACAGGCAGGCACACCTGCTGAGTGATGTGGTTTTGGAAGTCGTGTCTGTATTAGGTGACCTTGCTTTCTTGGCTCAGATTTCCGATCTCAGAAACACAAAGAAAGAAACTATAGTCAGAAGGCTGGGGATGGAGTGTGGAGCTGGCTACCGGCTCAGAGATGGCCTGATGGTGTGTCCGTGTTACTGGAGCCAGTCAGCCAAATTCTGTCTGTGAAAACAGGGCCGAAGCAGATGTTCAGGGAGAAGAGATAAGAGACTGGGGAAGCCCAGTGGAGAAAAAAATAAACTGATGACACTCCAGATTCTGAAGGTTTGGAGCCCTTAGCTGAGATGTCCCTGCATCATTTTGTTAACCCCTGCTTCTCCCTGCCTCTCTTGGAAGCCACTTCTACTAGTTCCTCTAGTCTTTAAATCCTCAATCCTCAAGATGCCACTGGTAGGGCTGCGAGATGGCTCCAATCATTTCTTTGAATTTTGGACCAGAAATATTTCAGATCTGAGAATTTTCAGTTTTTCAGACAGGTCATATGGCTTATAAAATCTGCACTGAGGTTTGCAGAAATATCCTCTCACTTGTGTCATATCTGTAGTGAAGTGTTTGGGTAGCAGTGCCAGCTGGCATGAATGAAGGGTGTAATTAGAACTCGCATCAATTCAGGTCAGGTTTTATTAAATATGTTTGTCATGGGCCTGAGTAAAACCATTTTGGTCTTTGGATGGAGAACTTTGGATAGAGCTGGTAGCCTAAAGTAATCATCTCTTGCATATCTATGATTACAAGAATGCAACTGTGGTGGTCAGAGGTCAGTACCAAGTGTCCTCTGCTCTCACACTGCACCTTGTTTCTTGGCACAGGCTGTCTCTGAACCTGGGACTTGCAGATTCAGCTGGACTGGCTGGTAAGTGAGCCCCAGAGATCCTCCTCCTCCTGTCTGTCCAGTGCTAGGATTACAGGGGCACAGTGCTGAGCTTGGCTTTCTCTTGTAGGTTCTGTAGATCCAACTTAGGTCCTCATGCTTGCACAGCAGGCACTTTACAACCAGTCTGTCTCCCCATCCTGAGATGCTCACCCATTAAAGGTGCCGTGAAGACAAAATGTGGCCATGTCTGTAAAGCAATTAGAAGATGCCAGTCTTTGCTTGTATAGTCTACTCTTGTGTCGGATGTAGGTTCAACCATGACCTTGGAACTTGGACTGTTTCTCTATTGCTACAATTTGGTCCTGGTGGCTTCTTATGGTCCCCTCTTCATTGATCCAAAACTGAATGGCAGACGCCGTGCGTGTGAGCCAGTGTGAGGAGTCTTCAGAGGAGCCCCTTTACCTAGGCACTACTGTTCAGCAGGTGGGTGGGTGCCAGGGCACTCTGTGTTGTTCACCATCAAAACTACCCTTCTTCCTACTGCAGAGGCCATTACCACCTTCCTACTTAGATATAAGTGCCTGGCCATGGGTCCTTTTCAAGGACAAAGTGATCTAAAGTGATGTCTTATAGTGCACCCAAAGCATACAAAAATGAAGCATGTGGGGGCATCCAGCATAACACCGCCATCTGTGGGAGTGCCTCAGGAGAACGGAACCTGCCTCCCAGCTCCACGTGGGTCATCCCCACCTTGCCATTATACCACCTGAGTCTCTCACTTTGTCAAAGTCAACACATGTGTGCATACCTTTAAAATGGACTTGGAACATTTTTGGAGTCCAAAGCCTCTTGGCCATCATTCCTTAAATATATTAAGACTGAAAAACAATCAACAGTTTTGCAGGGAAGCACCCCCCCCTTTATTCCTTCTGGCACTTCCTTGGGAAATGCTGAATGTGGAAGTTCCAAGCTTCCCCCACGCCCCAGTGTCCTAAGAGGGTAGAAAGTGCCACCATCACTGAAGAGCTGCAGCTGTAGCGTCCACACTCAACCCCCCCATTTCCTACCCTTTCTTCCAGAGCTGGTAACTAACTTCCCTTCTTTAGGGATCACGAGTGTCCCTCAAATTTCTATTTATAAATGTAGTGGAAGGGAACTAGCAGTAGATATTTACGGGATTTTAAAAAGAGAGAATGAGAGTTCACAGTGCTTCGTTAAACACCAATACATGGTGGGGGCATTTGAGAGCAGCAGAACATTTACACAATTGCTGGTGACAGTGTTCAGATCTTCCACTACCAATGAGACTAAAGTCAGCGCACACCAATGACAAAAGTAGCTAAAAGCCAACTGATTTGTTTGTATTGATGCTAGGTACCCCTAAGCACAGACATGATACGTTTTTCACAGTTTGCTTCAAAATAAAAAGAAAAATAATCAAATTTAGAATTAAGTAAATTGCTTTAGCCTGCCATTTAAACGCAGCACAAGTAATCTAATTAGCCAGACTTATGAGGAGTAAATGTGAGTGAACTCAGAAATTGAATTTGGAGACCGGCATGTGAGCAGGCCTTGCATCAACACCTTCAAGAAAAAAGCCAAATGAAACTGGCTTGTTTTTTTAAATCTTCCAAATCCTGGAAATTATAAAACAAAGTAGGAATGGTGTACAAACACAAAGAGGCTGAGTTCATCCCAAGGCATCTTAGAACAGATTCCTCCATATGCCCTGGAGGAAAGAGAGTAGTCATCTTTGTAGTGTTAAGGATTGCCCCGCATTCTGCAAATACGACAGTGTTTAGACTGACTAGATGTTGTGAGTGTTTATGAAACATCATGTACTCTTTGAAATGCCCTAGCTACCCTAGGAACCACCCTTCAGGCCAACTTAGATTTTGATCTGTTGTGGTTGCCCAAATGAGAATCAGTAGTAGCTGTGGAGGTGTAGGGTGAAAAGTGAAGGAAGAAAATGATGTGGCGGGTGGATAGAGAGAGAAGCCCTCCTTCATCTTTCACATTTACAGAATGACTGTTTTCTGTGTTATTTACCTGTTCCTACGTGCCCACACCAATGTGCTGTTGGCAGGCAGAGGGAAATTACTGCAGGCAGCATGTTCGATTTATGCAGCCCCATAACTACAAGCTCCTACAGCCCTCCAAAAGAAAAAGCAGCATATGACCCCATTTGACATATAAGAAAACAAAGGCTCCGAGATCCTAGCTCACCTTTTAGCATCCCTCAGCTAACGAATGATAGAGACCAGACTCATAGATATCAGAGTTGGAAAGATGCCCGTATTTAAAAGTTGGGGGAATAAAGGGGTGACTACCATCTACATTTGTTTTTTTATTGTTATTTATTTATTTTTTGCTTTTCTATGGTGCACCTCTGGATTTTTTTTTATTTTATTTTCCAGTTTAAATTTAGATAAGAAATGAGGTTGCTTCACAAGTCAGTTCCAGGTCCCTCTCCCTTTCCCTCCCCTCCTCCTGTGCCCTTCCCCCAACCCCCCCGTTATCCCCTCATTCCCCCAGGGAGGGTGAGGCCCTCCATGGGGGTGTCCATAGTCTGTCATTTCATATAGGGCAGGGCCTAGACCCTTCCCCAAGAGTTCAGGGTGAGAGTGCACCTCACATTGTTCTTGGGCAGCAGATCAGTACCCATCCCAAGTATACACACGGACTTTGGACTCCCATCTACATTTATTAACCCCTTAGTTTATATATTAGCAGATAAAAATTAAAATGCCCTTCAAAAGTTTCTCCAAAGTTATGTTTTATTTGAGAAAAAATACTTAGTTATATTACAATCGTAGCAGATCACAGCTTGCTACTTTCATGTGTTTTTATCCCCATGGCAATCTCAGATGTTGGGAGAAGGGATTTGTGGGGTGCCTCATTTTTAAATGGAGAACCAGAGTCTCTGTGACCTTGATGTACCAAATATCAGAGTTTCTACCCATGCATTTTAAAGAACATGTGGATCTTAAATCCAGGTATGTTTGGTCAAATCCCAATCTTTGCAAGAGCAATCAAATTAGCTTAGCCTATTGTAAGATGTGAGTGAACTTGCAAACTCCTCTGTCCAAAGAAAATGACAGCAGGTAATAAGGAAAAGAGATCTGTTTGTCTGAACCCTGGAATCTAACCAGGTCTCCAAGACTGCTGTTTGGAGAAAAAGGAGACATGAAATAACCAAATGACATATGGTTGATAGAACAATCAGTAACAAGAGTACATTTTAATTGCTAATTTGCTGAAAGAAAGAAAGAAAGAAAGAAAGAAAGAAAGAAAGAAAGAAAGAAAGAAGGAAAGAAAGAACTTAGGCAACATGTCTTGCAGGGCAAATGAAAACAATCCCTAAGATCTTTCCGCATTGTCCTTATCCACGTTGTCCTTACAAATCACTCTCCTGTTTTAATCCATAAAACCTCTTGCTTACAACTTAATCTCGCCTTTGCTTAGCCTGGAAAAAACCCACTGTTTCACTTTCCTTACTTACAAGGAAAGCGTTAAGCCTCATTTTCTGTAAGCTAAGAGCGAAGCGTTTAGAAGCAGAGTCTAGGGATCTGACAAGGCCACAAGCAATTACCGCCCCTCTCCTGTGTTGCTGCCTGAATGTTTATGTGAGTCTAGAAAAGGACAAGTCTCCCTTCCCCTTGTTAAGTCTCTGCTGGTCACAGAGGCAGATTTCAAATAATCTTCCACTTTTTATTCCTCTGGGCTGTTTGGCTTTGTATACTGTCAGCCGAGATGTCCAGGTGGGAAAGGTACATACTACAGCCTCTCTGGCAGGTGCTGCTCACATCAGGTTTGGGGGCTGGCCCTGGCAGGCGCCAGCCCAGTGCAAACAGGAGTGAGCTGTCTCACTATGATGTTCCTGAATCCCGGGGCTAATTAGGCCCTCCAATTCTTTCATAACAGTGAAGAAAACAGCCTCTAAGAGATTCCATTAGAAACGGCAGAGTTTCAAGGTACCTGCGATTGCCTGGATATGGCTGCCAGAAACAAGAAACCTTTCTCTCTATTTGAGACCATTAGCTTTCTTCTCTGCTGCAGGCCATCTGCTGTGCTTATCTCTAACTAGAGATACAGGGGGAGCTCTTCAGCAGTCCCTGGGACAGCATTATCTGCTACAATAGAGGGTCACTCCATGTCAGAGAGGTGTGGGTGTGAGTGGCAGGGAATGAGAGACCAGAAAAATAGCAGCTGTTATTGCGGGAAGTCCTTGTGAGGAGGGTGGCTCAGACCCAGAGCAGTGCATACCTGATTTCATTGATCTTTCCAACAAACATGGGGAGACAGGATGCAGTGTCACTCCTCATTGCACTGAGCTTTGCCCTTCAGCAAGATATACAGTGAAAAACATTTTGAACACATTTTGAAAAAAGGGTGAAAAAGGTAATTTGCATGTATAACATTTATTTAATGTGGTGACTCATTCATTAAATGTCAACTATCCATCAAGGAAAGCGCTTTTTAAATTTTCACAATATTTTAGGCGCAATCATCTTATAGTGCCTAAAAAAAAGAACTTTAGCCTTCTTTTGTCTTAATATATTTAGTGGAAATAAATGCAATGCATAAATATGAATGACTAAATAATAGTGCTGATTCTCGGACTGGTATGAGTCACACACTTATGATGGGTCAATGTAGGTATGAGAAATCAGGCCAGTGCCTATGCATTTATAAAACCATGAGCAAGTACTTGAGTGGGTACTAGAGTTCAACCCCAGTTAAGATGATAGAAAATAATGATGAGAAGAACAAATGTTTCCTTTCATGGAGTTAATAGTGAAATGATTGTTAGACAATACATCATTATAGAAAGAATATCATTAGCGACAGGCAATGCATACCTAAAATCCTACACTCAAGAAGATGAGGCAGGAGGATTGCATCTGAGGACAGTTAGCCTCTGTACTCTCCTCTATCTGTCTCTCTCTCACACATACATCCAAATTATTATATAAATTATATATGAAAGATTTGATGTTTCTAAAATGTGAAATGTAAAAGAAAAATGTGTTATAAGCTTTCCTTTAAAAGAGCACTAACTGGGTCAAAGGAGATGGCTCATGGGTAAAAGTGCTTGCTTTGCAAACCTGAGGTTTAAGTTTGAATTCACACCCCCCCACACAAAAAAGTCAGGCATAGCTGTCCATGCCTGTAGCACAAACATTGGGAGACTGAGACAAGGAGACCTAGGAGTTCCCTGCCCAACCATCATGGTTGAAATGATGAGTTTCCTGTTCAATATGTAGGATGCCTTGCTTAGCCTACATAGGGAGTGGTGACTTGGTCCTGCCTCAACTTGATGTGCCAGGCTTTGTTTACTCCCCATGGGAAATCTTTCTGAGGAGTGGAAAAGGGTGGGATGGGTGGAGGTGGGGGGAGCGGGAGGAGGTGAGTGAGGGAGAGAGAACTGAACTGTGGTTGGTATATAAAATGAATTTAAAAACTAAAGTATGTAAACAAATAAATACAAAGAAACCTTAACTGAGCAAAGCATCAAGGTTGAGAGCAATAGACAGAGGTTCAGACATCTTACTCTGACCTCTGTATGTGTGCCAGGCATCCATCATACACAGACGCAGCACACAATGCAAACACACACACACACACACACACACACACACACACACACACCAACTAAAAGTTATATAGTTTCCTAGAACTGACTTAATCAGAGTAAAACTCATTGGTTACTATGACCCTGCAGAGTAATAAACGAAAAATTCTTGAGTAAGAAACAATAGAGAGGAAAGTAAGCTATAACAAGATGAACACTGGTAGGTACATATCATGCCAATATCCTCCGGATGCCCTGAGGAACCATTGGTCATGACCTTCATTCTTCTTACTGCCTGGCAGACTCCATCACAGGGTTAGATACCTCACAGCTTTATGAATGTTGTGTGCTTGTGTCAAACGTATTCTTGACTATTTATGTCAAACACTTCTTAGCACCTGTGGGTTTTTCTCTGAACAAATTTAATTTGGGTTCCTCATTGCTGACCATGGTTCATTTAGCAAGAGTAGGTTGCTCTTGGGTTGCTTGGTAGATCTTGCTTCCCTTCAGTCTTTCAGAGGCTTCACTGAGCACACCTCAATTTGGAAAAATAGCATTGAGACCTGCAGGTAGAACTATAATTAAGTGTTATTCAGGGACTAATAACGGAGGCTTGCAATGTTATCTGAACTGGTGACAGTGGGGAAGGGATGAGGTTGCACAGTTCAGCTTCTGGTCAAAAATGCTAGCTGGTTATTACACTCCAAGAAATTCATGCACCAGTATATTTATAGCTACTGTAGACTGAAAATATAAAGGGAAGTAAAAGTAGAGCTGTATTGATTGCAGGGTGGTCCATAGAGAATTGGTTTCATTTCTACCAGTTTTAATCCTTAGAAATGAATGTGCCTTTTGATTTCTGCCTTATTAAACTTGTTTCTGTCTATTAAACCGTTTGTGGAGATGAATGTAAAACAAAAGTGTGTTTAGCAAAAACTCCACATTTATTCATAAAAATCTGTGATTTCTTCCCTGTTATAGTGTCCAGGTAATAACTTTTCTCCTCGGGGAGACCTGGAAGCATCTAGAGTCTGGCATCTGGAGTTTCAGAGGTTGGGGTATATGGGGCTCCTCTACTGCTCTGGTTTGAAGTTTGGACCCCTTGCCCCGGATTCACGTAGTGAAATATTACTATCAAGGTAACGTTAGGAAATGGTACCTGTGTCCATTAAACTTTTCCTCACTGTAACAAACACTAGAGAGGAACATTTCAAAAGAGGATTCACTTTGCTTCTGGGTTTCTGAGGTTGTGCTCCACAGTCATCTGGCCCCATTGCCAGGAGCCTGTGGTGGTATGGAACACCCTGTCAGCAAGAATGTGTGACAGAGAAGGGTTGCTTACCTCACAGCATCCAAGAAGCAGAGGGAGGGCCAAGGGTTTGGAGCATTGTACAATCTTCAAAGGCACACTTCAAGTGATCTTCTTCAACAGCCAAAAACCCATATCCTACTAGTCCATTAATGTCAGGAATGACACAATCTAGGCATCCCTCCACAGCACTACCAGATGAGGACCAAGTCTTTAGCACATGACCCTTTGAGGGAGTGACATTTCATGTCCAAGCCACAACAGTGCTCAAGTAAAAGAGGCCCCCAGAGATACCCTGGGCCCCTTTCCACATGTGAGGGCAGAGTGAGATGTCATCTGCAAACTAGAAAACGGACCCTTCCCAAACTCCAAACCTGATGGCAGTGTGACCTTAGACTGCTCGGCCTCTAGAACACTGAGAAACAAATTTCTGGGATTTATAAGCCACCTAGGGTTTTTTCTACAACAGGCTGAGCTAGCTAAGATATCTATAAAAGTTGGGGATTTAGGGCTAGCTTTTAAGATAAAAACTATTAGTTATAGTAGATAGAGAAATATTTTGTTTGGGAAAAGTTTTTGAGATATCTTTGCAATTCCTTTATCTTGTGAGAAACTAAAGGCAAAAGAAACACATAAAATCATAGCTTGACTTCAATAGATTTTTCTATAGGGCTACGTCCTATAGAGTTAATTTAGAAGCAAGAGTAAATTGCTTCTTTCAAGTCAGTCATGGGGATGCTTGGCAAGGAAATGGCTACTGAAATTGGGATAAACTTGAAGATGGAAGACTGTTTCTAAAAATCATGTAACAGAAACAAAGAAATTAGTCATGTTTGAAAATAAATAAAGCAAGCTTGCAGGCATTTGAGGCATTGTGAGACCAGAGAGTCAAATAACTTTTCTCTACATTGGCAGAATGGTGGGAGTTGGAACATAAAGGCAGTGGGAGGATTCAGGCCTCTGTTCTGAGACTCTGCAGACCCTATTTCAGCAAATTGCCATATGTGGCCATGTGTCAGGGTAGACTGCATGGGGAGTCCTATATTTACCAGGTAAGTGACCAGATGTCTTTGCCAGCATTTAATGACTTCTGGGGAAGGAATTAAAAAATTCAGCTCACACCACCCAAAATAGGAAATCAGTTTTCTGACTTTAAGTGAAATTTATGGATAATTCAAGATAAGCCATCTGTGCAATAAGAAATACACATCCTACAGATGGTAAGAATTATAGGACCTATAATATGGTTAATAATAGCGCTGCTTTCAGATGTACTGTATGACAATATATGTATATGTGCTCATGGGTCCAGGGTGGAATTTTCTACCAGGATCCTGATATCAGATTCCATCTCTGACATGGTGCTAGACCAACAGTGTCAATCAGTGGATCCGGGTGGATGAAAGATGAGGGCGTGGGTTTAAGAAAGAATTTAGGGGTTCTTTGGAGTGAATAATGCATATTGATAATAGATTGATAACATAATAGACCATATGATTGAACTAACTTGAGGTCAAGTGCCATCTGAAGGAGAATAACAGTAATGGTAGATTTCTGTAACTGAGGTTTTTCTTCCTACCTGACTATATGACATTTATATAGGACAAACAGATAAGGCTGCAGATTCAGGTCCTCTCACCAAGGCCCTGAACTCATTGAGAAAAGCTTTCCTGGTGCTTTCCTCCCCATGTCTGCCTCAGTGGTGTAATTTTGAATGACTCTCCATCCTGCTTCAACTAGCTGTGTTTTAGCCCCATGCAGTATGATCAAGCCAACGTGTATGACCACTTATTGAATTTATTTGTGAGACACATCCATGATTAAACACTAAATGGCATTAACTTGGAATTAAAACACAAGAGAATCCTCAAATACACCTGTTGTGTTTACTTTCGTGCACTTTAATATCATGTTTGCCTGAGCTTGCTTATTTCTTTCGTATCTATGTGAGAGAAACTATAAACTGGGATGCAACTACAAATGTCTTCCCAATTTTGCATGCAACAATTTCATAAAGGTTGTTTAAAACTGGCCAAAATAGGAGTCTTCACTCTGCAGGAACCAAAGAATGTAAAAAGTCTTGGCTTACTTCTGTAGAGAGATGGTTAGACTGTTATTAGCACATCACTAAGAAAACACCTTTTGTTTTTTCATTTGCTTTAAAGGTTATTTCATAAAAGCATTGCAAATAAAATAAAAAAATCATGCACAGAAATTAACCAGACCTGAAGACTCCACAGCTTGATGAACTTCTATACAGTCAGAGTCACTATTTAGAGTAGAAGCTGTGGGACTTTGGATGGAATTTTACACTTTCAGTATCAAATATATTTTATGCATTTTTCACTACCAAAAATGAAAAATCTGTGACAGTTAAACTAGAAAAACAATTAGCTTTACTTCCTCCTTCATAATTCATGTTCGTTGTCTACATTCAACCCTTCCTAATCCCCTTATATTTATACATTATACTTTACCCACATATACATTTGTTTATACATATAAATAAATACATATATATATGACTGAATTCCAGAAATGAGGGAGAACATGTGGATTTTTTCTTTTTGAGATTGTATGAACTTAATATTATACATTCTAAATCCTTCTGTTTGCTGCATAGTTTGTGAATATGTTTTATTAGAATTGAATAATATTCTATTCTTATCTATACCCATTTTTGTTATCCATTCAGCTGTTGATGGTGAATAAAGCAACAATAAAACTGTGGTGCAAATATCTTTATAATAGAGTACAGAATTCTCCAGGCATACACCCAGGAGTGAAATAGTGGGGTCATATGATGGTTGTTCTATTTTTAATTTTTTGAGAAATCTTCAAACTGACTTCAAAATGACTGCAGTATTGTCACCAACAGTGAATAAGGGCCCCTTTCTCTCCACATCTTACCCTACATTTGTTCACAGATTTCTTGATGATAGCTGTTCTGATTAGGATGAAGTGGTATATCAAAGTATTTTTAATTTGTATTTCCCTGATGTATAGGGACATTAAACAGTTTTAAAAATGGTTGTTGGCCATTTTTGTTTATTTTTTGGTAACTGTCTATTGATTTTAATTGTCCATTTTTATTGATGTTTTTATTTCTGGGGCATTTAATTTCTACAATTCTTTGTTAAGTTTTGAATGTTAGTTCCTAGTCTGGGGTGTAGCAGGTAAAGACTTTCTCCCATCCTATGGATTATTTGCTACAGTGATAGTTTCCTTTGCTTTACAGAAACATTTTCTGTTCATATAGTCCCATCTATTGATATTTGGGGCTAGTCCCAGTGCTATTGGTGTTCCATTAAAAAAGTTCTTGCCTTCTGCAGTATCTTGAAGGATATCTCCTATGTTTCCTTCTAGAAATTTTAGTGTTTCACATTTTATATTAAGGTCTTTGAAGCATTTTGAATTCATGTTTGTACAAAGTGAAAGATAAGAATCTAGTTTCACTCTTCTGCAGCTACAAATCCAGATTCACCAGTCCCATTTGTTGAATGGGCTATCTTTTTTGCCAATGTATTTTTTGCCTCCTTGGTCAAAGATTAAGGAGACAGATCTTTGTCATTTTATTTCCTGTTCTTCTATTTTATTCTGCTCCATTGATCTTCCTGTCTGTTTTTATGTTACTATAAGGTTTTCTTTATGACTAGCTCTGAAGTATAATTTTGTTTTCTTATATCAGTATCCATAGTTCCTGTCTTCTGGGGTTGTTCAACACCTTTTAGGATTTTCTACCTTTTCTTCTTCTGATTATTTTAAAAGCTTCCAGATTCCTACTTTACCCCTTGATTTGAATTTAGAAACATGATGGTGGTTTTGCCAATTCAGGATAGTCCAGAGATGAGCATATGAGCTAAGCCAAACTAACCATAATACTGCCTTAAGATTTTTCTAGATCAGCTACGTCTCTGGTAGCTAGGCTCAAACAAGTGGGTCTAGAGTTGACTATACCCACTCTTCCCCTAGCATCCGCATGGCACACAAAAAGCTGCTTGTCATTATTAGAGTGTGCACCAGCCAGAGCTGGCAGCACAATTGTGAGCCAGGAGAACCTGGTGGCATCATCGTGTGAATCCCTGGACACAGATAAGCCTGTTTTCTATTTATCACCATTACGTTGATGAACGAATTCCAGCTCTTCTTCAGCTGTTCTGAGTTGGGTTTCTTGCAGCTCAGATTCCTAGCTAATGCAGATCATTCAGGACTATTCCCATCTTTCTCATTTCTTCGCCTTTCCTTGGCTCATAAATCATATGTGTGCGCGTGAACTATATGTTGAGGCTTTAAAATTTAGGGGAAAGAATTACTAGGAAATCAAAAGCAGTCATTTAGGAAATTCAGGTTTTCTTAGCTAGAACTTCCAGGGTTTCCATTCCATTGTGAGTATTGAGGAAATAAAAGCACAGAGATCTACCAGGAAAAAAACATGATTCCAAAGCTGTAATTAGAGCTATTCCAGCAGAAGAGTCAAATGAAGACAGGGACACTCCAAAAAGAAATTATAATGGATGGTCTAGAGGGTTCCCCATCTTGATTAAGTTGTAGAAGACGATGATAACTGTTTTGATAAAGCACGTGGGAGACCCTGGTGGATTCCATGGCAGGCAAGTGTGACAGAGGCGGAGGAGGGGTGGAGGACAGGATACAACAAACACGCCAGGCAGACAGAGCTTAAGTGAGAAGTTTAATTAGAAAGGGAACAGAAGGGAAAGGAAAGATAACAGAGGTAAAGAGACACAGACACAGAGACAGAGAGGACAGAAGAGAAGAGGGAAATGGGAAAAGTCCTGTCTGTCCCAGGGGAACAGCAGGAAAGAGAGCGTAAGTGGATGGGGGTCTTTCCTTTAAAGAGGTCCCTTGCACCTGCGTCTAGACTAGTAGTCATGGAACCCAGGGCTAACCAGGGTACTGCCTGAGTACATTCTGCCAGGTGACAGGGGGCAGGCCAGCATAATGCCTGTATCCTTACAGTAACTACATCACATGTCACTGGAATGTAGCTAATTAATATAAGAAATGAAGGGAAGTAAAAGTAAAAGAACCTATAGGAAAAGAAAAATAAGAAAAAGACTAAACATTGTGTTCCTTAATGCCTGTATCTCAGTTTCCACATCTAATAGGAATGACAATAACATCTTGTAGAGCTGTGGTTCTCAACCTACCTAATGCTGCGACCCTTTGATACAGTTCCTCATGCAGTGATCCCCCAACCATAAAATTATTTACATTGCTACTCCATAACTGCTATTTTGCTAGTGTTACAAATTGTAATGTAAATATCTGTGTTTTCCGATGGTCTTTTGGGGTAATGACTCCAAGGATGAGAACCACTGTTGTAGAGTAGGCAAGAAGATTAACATTTATAAAGCTCTCAGACTGGTCCTAGAAAATCTTAAGAACTAAGTCCATTCCAATTCTTATTTGCTTCTGTGTTCTGGAAGACATCAGGATTCTTTTATAGTCTGCATTCATGGTGGTGAGATGTTACATGCCAGATGACTTTAAAAAACTCCACCGAGTACCCCCAGAAACAGCTGACCTGACAAAGGTTAACTTTTGAATCCCAGGCATCAGCCTGGGAATCCAGCATAGGACTGACTGATCAAGACCCCCTGAATGTGGGTGTCTGTGAGGAGGCCTAGGTAATCTATTGAGCCTTGGGCAGTAGATCAGTACTCATCCTGAGTATACACAATACACACGGACTTTGGACTCCCATCCAACAATGTGAGATGCACTCTCACCCTGAACTCTTGGGAGAGGGTCTAGGCCCTGTCTGTCTGAAATGACAGACTATGGACACCCCCATGGAGGGCCTCATCCTCCCTGGGGAAATGAGGGGATAATGGGGGTTGGGGGAAGGGCACGGGAGGAGGGGAGAAAAAGGGAGAGGGACCTGGAACTGACTTGTGAAGCAACCTTGTTTCTAATCTAAATTTAAACTGAAAAATAAATAAATTTTTAAAAAAAGATAGCAGGCTGAGCAAGCTATGGGGAACAAGACACTAAGCAGTACCCCTCCATCTGCTCCTGCCTCCAGGTTCCTGCCCTGCTTGAGTCCTTCTCCTGACTTCCTCAATAATGAACAGTGGTGTGTAAGCCAATTAAACCCTTTCATCCTCAAGCAAAAAAAAAAAAAGAAGAAGAAGAAGAAGAGGGAGAAGGCACATAAGCTCAATATTAGTGTGAGAATCAAAGTAAAGGGAGAAATAATTTATAAACATTGATCCAGCAAAATCAGGAGCTCCCCCAGAGCCATCCAGAACAAATTTTGAGAATAAGCACATTAATTTCTCATTTAAAAGGTACTATAAAACCAGTATATTATTTTCCCTTTAAAAGTTGTGAAATTAACACTCAAAGTGGTCAGGAAAACTGTCTAGTAAGTAGAAGAACCAAGGTTTGAACTTAAATCCAGACCCTTAACCATTATACATGCCATCTTATAGCAGTAAGTACACATCTCTAAGTCCTCTACCCTGACTCCAGAGAAGGCAATAACTGTCCTTATCAATTGGATTGTTTACTATCTACCTGTCTTTCTGTCCATCTATCCAGCCAGCCAGCCAGTCATCTATCTCTGCACCTATCCATATCCATCCAACTATCCATATCCATCCAACTAGCCTTCAATCTATCAATCAGCCTATCTATCATCCATTTATGTGTCTACCTACCTCCTACCTATCTATCATATTTCTATTAGAAATGATAGCAGATCTATCACCTATCACTTGGAATGATCATTTGTAATCTATCTTTGTATCTTTTTCCTTGGCAGTACCTGGTAATGTAATTTGAGAAAATGAATGAGTAGAAGCATGTTTTTTACACAAGAAACATTAGGACTTAAAAGAAAAAAACTTCAACAGTTGCTTCAACTCTCACTGTGTCCTCAATTGTGTGATATGTAGTTCCTTGACTTAAAGCTAGGGACAGATGCAGATAGGCATCCTTGTAACAGATTCTATGGCAAGTGGTGTTAGAAGTGAAGTCAGAAAATCATAGAATAGCTAAATCTATTTCAATATTCTGTGTATTATTTAGAAGCACAAGAGTAAATCTGAAGTCTACATTCTCAAGAAAACATTATCTGCTCCTTTACCATTCTCTTCAGTGGATCCAAGTCCTACCTCAATTGGTGCTTAGAAGTTCTGTTTCTAGTCCTTCAATCAGGTCATATAACTATCCACAGGTCCCTTGTTCACTCAAGTATGAACATCACAGACCCAGAATGTGAGAAGAGGGAAAGAAAATCTTGGACATCATATATTCACTAACACTTCACCAAGGCCAAGCTCACTGAACTGATAGTGAGAAGCAGCATGTACTCAGTGTATAACTATGTAAGTTGCTTATGGAAGGTGGAACTATGCCCATCCCTAGCTGTGACACATAGAGTGAGTTGCAGCTCTATGTGCATCAGTGAACCGAGAGCCAAGGGGCAGTTAGAACACTGTTTACCAAGGACACTGAGAAATTCTAAAAAGAAGCACGAGGCTGACAGTGTCAATCAGAAGACAGGATGATCAAGGGAATGAAGAGAAAAGGCAATGCATCCAAGCTTGCCTTAACTTAAACTCAGTCTGGTGTGATTGCCTGTGACTGATATTCTCTAAGAATGATCCCATTCCCCAGCTGCCTTCACTGACTGTATTTCAATTTTTATCTGCAGGTACCATAGAATCAGTGGTAGATTTACTGTTCTTGTCTTTCCAGATAGCAAGGGGCCAATAGGGACCAGAGTCTGAAGTAAACAAACCACGAATAAACTCGAGAGTGTCAACTACATTGAGGACAAAACATATTCAGAAGGCGAGTGACTTACCTATCGCTTAATCTTTCCAGACCTTACCCTTTTAGTAGATTTGAAGGCTGGAAGCTAATAGAAAATAGTCAGTCCCATCCCATGAGAAACTACCTCTCTTTCTGAGAAACTTGCCTCCTGGGGCCCCAAAGCCAGCTAACTCACTACCATTTACGTATCTCCCTCATCTTCTGCTTCACAAACACAAAAATATGATCATATTCCATTAAGCAAAAGCAGAACAGTGGCCTCACAGGATGACGCCTAGGGAAATATGCAATTCATAATATAAAAAAGTATATAATCAGATGCAAGTATGTGGTGAGCTAAAATAATTAATCAAAAACAAATAGCTGGAGCAACTGCCTGATAAGGAAGTGCTATTAAATGCAAAATACTAATAAGAAAAAATTAGGTAAATGATTTTCAACTAATTTATGATGGTAATTCACTCAAATTTAGATAACTCAAGGAAAGATGATAATGAGTAGGTGTTTTCCCAGGAAATGTGCATTTAACAAAAATGCAAATTATTTATGCTTTACCTTCTTCTGAGATAAGAGACGCACAGAAATGTCTCCCAGAACAGTTTTGCTGTAAGCAGTGATTTGGAGGACAGAGATTATATATGATGAATAACTTGACCTTTTACACTCTATTATCTTCCTCATTTGAAGTTCAACAGATGTACTACCACAATTAAATATTTCCAGCTAAACTACCAATTCTGGGAAAAATTACCATATTCTTTGTGAAACTTTCCCACTCTCTGATCTCTATTGTCTGGAAAGAAAGGTTGGAGCACCTAGTGTTCCCAACAAGGAACAAAGTTCTGAAATAATGTCTAAGACACACAGGATTTCAGTAGGTAACCTAAGCCCCAAATCCCAGCAGGAACCATACACACAGCTCCCCCTGACTTCTGTTTTGTTTTCCATTTTCACTCTCACTTCTCATTTTGGAGTTGAACCCTGCTTCCCAAAGACATAAACTTTGTGCTCTGTTGTTCTAGACAATAGCTCAAGACACTTAGGTACATGCCAAAGAAATGTAAAAATAAATAAATAGACGGATGGATGGATGGATGGATGGATGGATGGATGGATGGATGGATAAAGGTAGGAGCTGGGAGATAGCTGAGTCAGTAAAAGAGATTGCTAAGAAAGCTTGACTTGAGTTTGATCCCAAAACTCACATCAAAAAATAAAATAAAAGCCAGGCATGGGGATGTATTTATAATCCCTTATCTGGGAGGAGGGAGACAGAAACATTCCTTGGGCTTGCTGCCTTGCCACCTTCGCTTACTTGGTGAATTCCAGGCCAGTGAGAAGTCCTGTCTCAAACAACAAAATGGGGACAGGGAAGATGACTCAGTGGGCAAATCATTTGCTATGCTGAGTTAAGTTTAAATACCCCAAACCCACATAAAGCTGTGTGGTAGCACACATCTGTAGCCCCAGTGCTCCTACAGAGATGTGGGAGGCAGAGACAGAGACTTCCCCTAACATTCTAGGGTTGGGTGTCCTAGTGTAACAGTGGCAAACAAGAGACCCTGTCCCTGAGGAGGAGCAAAGCAAGGATTGACTTCTGAGGTAGTTCTCTGACCTCATCAGCTGTACCATGACAAATGCATTTTTCTACACACACACACACACACACACACACACACACACACACAGACACACACACAGAAAGGGAGAGAGAGAGACAGACAGACAGAGAGAGAGAGAGAGAGAGAGAGAGAGAGAGAGAGAGAGAGAGAGAAAGAGAGAGTGGACAAGTATTGACAATTTACAAAATGTCTGGAAAATCTGCAGCCCTTGAATTTATACAAAATCTCTAAAATCATAGGGTACAGTTAGCCTTGGGAAGATAAATCTACTGTTTCTATTAGGCAGCATTTTCACTGCTTGACCTAGCTGAGTCACTGGTAATGGACATAGGATGTTTCTTTATAAGTCTGTATGAAAAAGCCTGTGCATAATTTTTATCACAAAAGCCAGAACACACTACTATTTATAAATCACCAACGTATCAGTTCAGAACCTTCTGACAATCATAAGATGGGACACTGATTGTTAGTGTTGGTTGTCAATTTGATGCTATCACCTGGAAAGAGATGCTCAATAGGAAGCTGTTTAGATTAGACTGCCCTGTGGACATGTCTATGGGAGACTACATTATTTATATTAATCAAAGTAGAGTACCACTGTGAGTGGTACCATTCCATAGGTAGGGATTCTGAATTGTGTAAGGGCAAAAGTAGTGACGTGAGCATTAGCAGGCATGAATTCACTCATTACTCTCTACTCTTAACTGTGTGTGTAATGTAACTAGCTGCTTCAAGTTCCTGCCACTGGGCTCCCTCACAGTGATGAATTAATTGCTAATTGGAATTGTGAGACACACAAATCCGTTCTCCCTTAAGTTGCTTTTGGCAAGGTATTTTCATAGTAACAGGAAACAAAAACTAATAACATAGTCTTCTTAACAATTTAATCACTAATCATTGTATTTCACTTAGGCTTGACCACACCCACTTCTAAGTGTTCAGTCTTCTAGTAGAAAAAGTCATCACCATATCAGTAAGCTCTATTCATTGAAGAGGGACAGGTGGCTTGCTATTGATGTGTGTGTGTGTGTGTGTGTGTGTGTGTGTGTGTGTGTGTTGAGTCCCTTCCATCACTTAAATGTGCTGCTAACACACATTGTGTTATATCTTCCATACACATAGAATTACTAGTATAGCTATGATTAGCTAACTCTCAGAATGCCTTATTGATCATTGTGGCATCCCACACTGTATTAGAAGACACACTTTGTCATAAAAGAAGTGTGACGTTGACCAATGTCATAAAATTCCCTGGTATTACCATTTGTCCTAGTATTTATAAATAGCTGGTTTGAGAGAACAGAGGAATAGCTATTGTCATACTTTTTATGTGTTCCACATCATCAGGCAATATCTGAGGTCAGATTGCTAGCTTAAGGATTTGATGACACTTTAACACATCAGTGGAAATGCTGGAAAGTCTTTCTCATTGGCAGAGGACACAAATCTAAAGAATGAAGGGAGGGGACTGCAGTTAAAATTACTTACTTCTTGTATAGAGAGCCCACATTTTGTTCCTAGTAACTCACAACACCAATAACTCCAGTTGTAGATCTTATGCACCTTTCTAATATCTATGAGCAACTATACTCGCATGCATGTACCCAAGCATATATAAACAGGTATGCATATAAATAATAAACTAAAAATATTTTAAAAATATAAAGGGAGTGTTAGGACAAGAAATATTTGTCTATTACTCTACCAACTCACTGGAAATTGTTCCCTATTCCCCAGTCCTTGGATTTGGTGGGCTTAGATAGAGATTTATGCTCAAGGAAAGAAAGATGCTACCAGAAAAGTCATTTACAGTACTGATGAATTCCAAGATGATATCCCTCCCTGGTCATTTTTTAAATTGTCATTCTGTTAAAATAGGAAACAAAGAAGAAGGTGGTTACTGTGGAGTGATACATCATCATAAGAAGGAAAATAGGTGTCTTAGTTAGGATTCCCATTGCTACCATGAAACACCATGACCAAAAGCAAGTTGGGAAGAAATGGGTTTATTGGGCTTAACCTTCCAAATTGCTGTTCATCATCAAAAGAAGTCAGGACAGGAACTCAAACAGAGCAGGAACCTGGAGGCAGGAGCTGATTCAGAGATCATGGAGGGGTGCTGCTTACTGGCATGCTCCCCATGGCTTACTCAGCCTGCTTTCTTTTGTAGAACCCAGGACCACCAGCTCAGGGATGGTTTCAACCACAATGGGCTGCACCCTCCCCCTTCAATCAATAATTAAGAAAATGATCCACAGGCTTACTATAGCCCTATTTTATGAATGTATTTTTCAACTGGTTTTTTTCCTCTCACATGATTCTAGCCTATGTCAAGTTGACATAAAACTAGGCAGCATGATAAGTTTCTGTAATAGACTGAGGTGGGCATGGAAGGACAGAAGACTATGTCTAAAAGCCAAGGATTTTCTAGAATGACTCTAAATACTTCCTTACCCAATAGTCTTGGGTAATGAGAACCTGACACCAACCAATAAAGATAATACTGTCAAGTATTTTTATTTTTTAAAATAAATCCTTCTATTAAAAATATTTATTATAACATGCAACTCATAACTTTAAAATTTTGTTGACTTATTGTTATCATTACTTTAAACTGGTGAATAAATGAATATGCTGAAATTCTCTCATCTTTAATTTCTCATATGTGAACACAGCTCACATTTAAAAAAGCTCTTGGGCATCCTCAAGAAAGAATGTGAAAACAACATAGAGCAAATGTTGGAGAATAGCGGGAAAAGCAAGCACATTTGATATACAGACGAAGTGCCAAATGTTAACTGTTATTGCTATGGCTGCTGAAAGACCTAAAAGCTCAATTGTCTGTGATGGGAATTCTGCTGATTACTCAGAAAAGCCAGAGTGGCCAAGGAAGGATTTACTGCCTCCACCCAGATTAGAAGAGATGATGTATTCTGTGTCTCCAACCTTCAGAGGTGGTGATAAGTTAACCTAGTCATGGACTGTGTTTGCCACATTGTGTTCAGCACCAGGAGCTTACTAATAGAGGTGTGAACCATGCTGGCATTGAAGGAGCTGAAAAAGCAAAACCATCACATCAAAAGATTACCATTGGGATAGGATTACAAAGGTTAGCAGCAGCTGACAGATGACAAGAGGTAAAAAGACTTCTAGAGTCAGAGAAGGTTATTATTGAAAGCACATGCGATTATCATTCAGAGAAACACTTTCATTTTATGCCACAATTAAACAAGAGATTTATGAATACATTTTCTGCCCAGCATTCTAGCCATCCTAAAATCCTAAGGCTTTTTTATTTTTCCCTTTGGGGTCAAAGATAAAATTCATGTCCATATGTCCTTATGTCCCTATGTCCATATGTCCAAATCATGCTCCTCTCTGCCAAAATAGTTGCCAAAGACAATTCGGATAAATATCTCCCTGTGTATTTTCCTTTATATTAAATGGAATAATAACAAAACCCAGGGCATTTATCAAATGTCAAACATCATTCCAAAGCCTTCATCTAGACCACTCATAATCTTCAGCAAATTAACCACTGTTTTTTTTTTCTTTCACTGGATAGGGGAACCTGGGAGCCAAGGATGCTAAGCAGCTTTCCTGAGGTCACGGGACTAGTGAGTGACATGCTGTGCTTCACTTGGATAAGCAGGTAGGAGGACAGACAGAAACAGTTGACAGTATTTTTTTCTTAAGATTTACTTATTCTGATACAGTATTCTGCCTGCAAGCATGCCTTCAGGCCAGAAAAGGGTACCAGATCTCATTACAGATGGTTGTGAACCACCATGTGGTTGCTGGGAATTGAACTCAGGATCTCTGGAAGAGAAGTCAGTGCTCTTAGCCTTTGAGTCATCTCTCCAGCCCAGTTGACAGTATTTTAACATGAGTAAATTATTCATACATCTTTGTTGTCTTACCTCTCAATATCCAATAGGTGTTCACATTATTTAGTTTGATGGTGCTGCAATCTTGTGAAATGACTATGTCATCACTTTAGTGATCACCCTAGGACTCACCTGAAGCATACATGACAATGTTTCAGCTTCAGTTTCTCTGTCCACACCCACCATGTGTCTTACTCCATTCAGATTGATTGATAAAAAATCCAAATTGGGTAGCTTAGAAACAGAAGGATTTTTTTCCTCATACTCCTGGAGGAGTCCAGGATCATGGCAGACTTGATGTCCGGTGAAGGCCTAGTGTCTGGATACTAAATAAAAACCTCTCGCTATGTTCTTACAGGTAGAAGGGCCCAACTAGCCCTCTGCTATCTGCTTTAGGAGAACAGTAAACCCAATCATGAGGACTCCACTTTCATCATGTAATCAACTTGCAAAGAGTCTTCCTCCTAAAACCATTGCTTTGGAAGTTATGGTTTCAGCTTACAAATTTAATGACATAAGCATGCAAACTATGTACCTCTACGTAATTGCTTTCAAATCTATTAAGGATGACTAGTCCTGGATCAGTCTGTAACTTAAGAAAAGAATGGCAAATGCACCACAATCCAATGTCAGGTCCTATCTCCACTCCTTCTTATTACTCCTATCATAGGCTTACCTGATAGGTGGGATTCGAGTGGAGATGTGGTGACAATGAGTCCAAAGGAAATGTGTCTTCACCTACCAGGGAAGCAGTCTGTCTTAGGTAGCAGAGGCTGGGAAAGCCTCCCACATGGCCAGTACCCAAATACTGATCACTTAGTTATCCTGTGCCTTCAGGATATAGATGGGAGGGGACACACATAGTTATTCTATTCCTTCAGGATGTATAGAGAGAACATGCATAGTTGTCCAATGCCTTTAGAATGTCAGTGACAGGGGACACACATAGTTATCCTATGTTTTCCGGATGTGGGTGAGTCAGGTGACTGCAGTTGAGAGTTCTTTATGAAGCAGAAATTCTTGAAGTTCTTCCAGTATGGCAGTGTGAGAATTACAGTGTCTTGGACAGGAAAAGGCCTGCTGGGAGAAACTGAAAAACCCTTTGCTTACAAGATATGAAAACACACTACATATGGCATGAGATTCCCAAACAAAAATTAGTTAAGACAGAGTTCAAAACCCCTGGAGTTTCAGAAAAAGCACAAGCATTCTATGTACGTGCTTTCATAAACCAGCCATGATCCGAGCAAAGATGAGTTGACAGTAAACAATTATACAGCACCAGAACAAAGGAATCACCATGAAGGGGAAAAGGGGGGTCTGCATAGGCAACACAAAAGAGGAAACAAACAACAAAAGCCAAAACCTCCAGAGAGTTCAAAATAATGGAACAATATGAGAGGATAAGATAAACTTTTCAATAGCTCCTGTGAAATGAAAACTAAGATGCTCAAAGAAAGAATGGGGGAAATAAGCAAAAAAGGCACATTTGATGTGTTTTTCTAAGTCGTCCATGGAATCTTTATGGATTCCTCTCTTTTCCCTACAATTTATTTATGCAGATGGTGGAAGGATTTATCTCTATTTTTCTGTGTTGCCTAAGTCACTTTGTGGCTAGTCCTTTTGTTCATTGATCTTGAAATGCCAAAGCTATCATAATAAATTCCTAAGAAGCCCATGTATTTTTCAGTCTACTGCAAGATGCTCTCTACTCCAAAGACCATTATTATACCAATACACTACTTATTAATTCAATTTTAGCTTGTTTTGATGTTAGATTGGTTTGTTAGAGACTTGTTTTTGTTGTTGTGATTAAAAAATACCTAACAAAAGCACCTTAAGGACAACAGGGTCTCTCCTGCCTTAAAGTGGCAAGGAATACAGTCCATCGTGGTGGCAAATTATGGTAACAGGGGCATGAAACAGCTGGGTATACTGGGCCTGCAGTCAGTAAGTGGGAGATGCTAGATGCTGTCACTCAGCTCCAATTCTCCTTTCTAATCAGATTAGGCTGCCAGATCGCTGAAGGATGCCATCAACATTTAGATGCCATCAACATCTCATAAGGTGATCTAGAAACTCCTTCAAAGACATGCTCAGGGACTTGTTTCTATGGTGAATCTAAATCTCACGTTGACCATCAAGATTAATAGTCACAGTCAGCAAAATAAGGTCTTGTAATTTTTCATACTCTATTTTTTAAAGATTTATTTTTAAATTTTATGTGTGTGTGTGTGTGTGTGTGTGTGTGTGTGTGTGTGTGTGTGTGTGTTTCTGCATCCTCAGAGGCAAGAAGAGGGTACTGGATCGCCTGGAGCTGGAGTTGCAGGCAGTTGTCAGCCTTCAGGTGTGTGTGCTGGGAACTAAACTTGGATCCTCTGGAAGAGCAGCAAATGTTCATAACCTCTGAGCGTCTCTCCCATCCCCACATTCTGTACTTTTCAAAAGTTGTATTCTCCTTTGTAAATTCTAGGGCATGTGTTTTCAGTAACAGGGGTGTATTGGTGACTGCAATATGACTCTTTTGGCTCAGAGTTTGAGGGTCTGTAAGGGCAGGAGGGCATGGCAGCAGAAACAGCACTCAGCTGTGGCAGCAAGAATATGAGGCTGCTTGCTCACACTTCAGTGCATCAGGAAGCAGAGAGATAGGGGAGCAGGCCGTTACCTGGTCTTCTGTTTGCCTTTCTATTCAGCCCATGGAATAGTGACATCCATCACCAAGGGTGGGCTTCCTCTTCACTTAATTCTTTCTAAAATAGTTTCACAGACATACTCAAAGGTATGTTTCACCAGAGCCCTAGGCATATTTATCTATCCCTGATGCCCCCTCCATCGTGTGTGTGCCTGTATGTGTTCATGTGTGTACAAGCAGGGGGCCAAAAGTATCATTACTCAGGTGCTATCCATCATTTTGAGTCTCTCACTAGCCTGGAATTTGCTCAGTAGTCTAGGCTGGATACACAGAGAGCCTCAGTGATCTACCTGTCTCTGCCTCTGTAGTAGTTGGTCTGCCAAGTGCCCACAACCATATCTGTCTTTCTATATCTGAACATAGCACTCAGGATCTTGGGCCTGAAGCCAAGTATTTTACTTACTTAGCTATCCCCTTAGGTCCAGCACTTTTTGATCCAAGTATAAAGCAAAGACTAACCACCACAAGGGTGACATTGTAACCATGAGAGTGAAAATTGGCTCTTGGGGTATGAAAACCTGTATTTTATACCTAGGTATAGACTGATACACTGTATACCTGTAATATTAAAGTTTCATGGGGGAATAATCAGAGAAATTATTACCCAGCTCCTGAGTGTAATGATATTAATATGAATAATGATGAAGATGATGATAAAAAAGAGCAGAAAGACATTGTTCTAGATGAATTGTAGAATTAGCTTGTCAATTATTAATGCTTATTTTTGCAAAAAGAAGTCCCTGGAGATCAGAGTGATGACGTGATTTGACCTAGGTTACATTGCAAATTTGGAGCAGATCCGGGGGGAACACCTACTCTTGACTTTTAGTTCTAGATTATTTCTACTGCACTGATGATTCAGATCAACATTGGCACCATGGCTTTTAAATCCCTCCCAAGTCTTCTCATGAGCAGGGTCTGCACACAGGCCACCTGTCACTCTATTGAGTCATGGGCAGCCATTCCTGAATATGCCTGCCAAGGGCCTGGCTCTTCCATTCCCAACCTTCCTTTTCATTTTAGGACCCTGACTAATTGACAGTGGTGTTAGCCAAGGCCTGTTGGGTGAAGGCAGAGTGCTGAAGAACTGGACAGAGGAGGAACAAGAGTTGAGTCTTCTGGGATCTGTTGCTCAGAAAACGGGTGAGAGAAGATAAAAACAAGGGATGGGATTATCACTGCTAATGAAGGAGGGGTGTAAAATGAGTGACCGCTAAGATCCAGTTTCTCTCCACTTCTGTGGTGTGGCAGTTAGCCTTGACTGTCTACTTGGTTGTATTGCAGTAACTTAGTGTCTGGGTAGGATGTTCAGGCAGGATTAATTAAGTAGGGAAGACCCACCACCTTATAGGCTGAGGGCCCAGGTGGAGGGAAGAGGAAGAAGGGAAAGTCTGATAACACAGTCTCTCCTCTCGCTCTCTCTTTCTCTCTGCTTCCTGGCCACCATGTTATGAGCAGCTCTATTTTTAGTGGCCCGACAATAATGATAAATTGCAATGGCTGAGACCATGAGTTAAAATAAAGTTTTCCTACTTCCAGGTGCTTTGTTCAGGAGTTTGTCGCAGTAACTGGAAAGTTAACATGCATATGAATAAGACGCTTCCAGTGGTGCATGAACGATGCAACCAAAGCTTCAGTTTCTCACAACTCTCATTCCCATCGGCTTACACCTCACCATGAAGCAAGGCATATTATCACTGCTTTGTATTTCGTTTTTTAATGAGATTGGATCTGGCCTTGTTTCCCAGATTGGCTTAGAACTCCTGAATTCCAAGGATATTGCTGCCTCAGCCACCTGAGTGACAGGGATATCTATCTATATCTAGATATCTACATACCATCATCTAGACTTTCATTCCAACTATTCCGGCTGCCTCTGTTTCTTCAGAAGGGAGCAACAGTGACTAAAGGAAGCTGAGGAGAAGGGGCAAGTTTATTTACTAACCGAGTTCCATCTGTGAATCACTTTTTTGTTGTTAAATGGCCATTGCCATACCAGGCTGTAATGACTCCCTTTGTGATATCTTTTTAGTATTTTGGAAAGTCACACAACACCCTTACAAACTAAGATCCTGTCCTATCCTCTCCCCTCCTCCACTCCTTTTCTCTCTCTACCATGCTAGACAGCCAGATAGACCCAATCATTTAACTTCCATGGCTTGGTATGCACTTCTGTGTAGTCCCACATGGTGGAAGATTTGAGTCTGACTATGGGAGGAATGATGGTATGTGACTTCTGAGGTTGGCATATTACAGCCACTTTCTCCTTCTCCTGCTCAATTTCTTCCAGGGAAAGCCAGGTGCTGTTTTGTAAGTAACCCTATGGAGGGAACACATGGGGTGGGAGCTGAAGTTCTTTTCATGAACCTCATGAATGAGCCTGAGTACAGACCCTACAGTCCAGGCCAAACCTCCAGATGACTATAGCACAACATACACATCCACTAAGATTTGGGGCTGGAATTACTCAGTCCTGAGATGATCCCTTGTTTCTGCCATTAGTTGTATAAGATGGTACATATTTGTTATTCCATACTGCCAAATTTTAAGGTAGTCACTTGGTAATAGACAGCTAATATACTTCAGGTTGGCCCTAGGAACAAATGATAAGGGCTGCTTCATCCCTGAGATCAAACCTGTTACGGATGGTTATCTCATGAGAGGTCTAACCTGTCATTCTCCAAAAGTGTCCATTTAATCCAAAGAAAACATGAATCCTTGTCCTGGTCCACCCAGAAATGCAGGTGCATCTGACCCTGACCATCTCTCTTTACCTGGACCCCAGAGAGGGACAACAATATTCCAAGAATTTCAATGTGCCCCTTTTGGGGATACTCTGTATATTGACTGCCTAGGGCAACCACATGCCACATAAACTTTGTAACTTAAAGCAAAGAACCACCTTAAAAATGTGTTATTGTTAGAAACTGTATTTGCTGAGTGTAGGTGAGATGGAGGTCCATCAGAAAACAGAGACTTTTTCCTTGTCTCTGGACTTCCTGGTGAATCTAGGCCTCTCTTGCCTTATGACTTCAGTCTTTGCTGGAATTTTCACAGGCTTCTCCACTTCTCTTCTCCTATCTCTTATAATGACACATATTCTTGGGGTAACCCAGGATGTCCTCATCACAAGATCCTGAATTACACTGGCAAAGAACCTTTCCCTAAATGAGATCACATTCACAAGTTTTAGTAACTATGATGTGGCCATAACTTTGAGGTGGCTTCATTTCAATGACAGTTCTTTTCTCTCAACAATGACCCAAGGGTCAAGAAAAAATATCCTGGTCACATTTGTGTTCCCCAACCTCCACTAGCTTGAGGAGGCTAGCCACCCACTTTCTACCTTTTGCTTTCCATTTTGTCCGGAGGTGAGTGTTGTGTGTAAAGATAAACCAAACCTATCTTATAGAATCTGCCTCTTGGCCTAGTATAGCTATTTATAGTCACCTCTTTCACTATTAAACTTGTTCTAAGTTGGGATAAGTTCCATGGACCATCATAATTAAGGCTTGTATAGCATTCAGCACATCTTTCATCTCAGCATCCAGCATCTTTTTTTCTTGTCTTTGGATCCTCAGGACTCAAAAATCTATGAGATGACAAAATAAGTTTCATTTCACATGCAGATACAGTTATTATTAATATTCATTTCCTTAAAGGTGAGCACTTCAGAGTTTTGGAGTAATGTGATCACCTAATGAATATGTGTCATGAGGAAGAAGAAAGGGAGAAAAGGTGAGTGTTTCAGAAGCTGTTTCTAAAAAAGCAAGGCTGAGAAGATCCAATCTGAAGATGCATCAGGAATCATTGCCCCAAAAGTCCTTTAGCATCTGGAATTATAAAAAGAAAATTTGCCAATACCCAGCATATGGGGAAAGGGCAGGGCATTTGTGGCCAATATGGTAGTGCCAATGGTTCTATGCCTCTTTCTCAGATTTATAATGAGTTCAAACCAGGCCTACCTATTGGTAGTGGGAACAATTCAATAGCCCAACTGATGTCAACTCAGCTAAAGGCACTAATCTGTAGAAACATTATCTTCATTGGATGAACTTTCACTCATATGCAGACATCATATTCCTAAGACCCAGTCTGAGCAGGAGAACCTTGGGTGAGCAGAAAATGGATATTGTTCAAGGTTCAAAGCACAGAGTCCTCATTTACATAAATTTCAACATATTTGTTAGCATGTCATACTTTAGGATCAGCTCTATTCAAGTCACTGGAGAATTACTATCTCTTTGGGTCTGCCTATGTTTGGTGAGTGTGCTGGATCAATTCTTGATGTTCTCACTGGGAGTTGATAGCACCTCTTCCCTTGGATGGTTTACTACTCAGGTTCCAGGCATTATCTCAAATGTCACCATGTCCAAAACTTCATCCTGACAGCATCTCATGCCACTCTTCACAGCCTGGATGGGCACACAAGTTTTGAATGTTCCAACACGTTCTGCTACTTTGCCTAGGATGAATATATTTTCTTAGAGTTGCTTGTTCCACAAGAGTCATGTTTGCTTAGGGTGACTTGTTTACATGCCTTCACTTCTAGACTCCAAATACTTTTCAAAGAGATAAAGGTAGCAATTTTGTTTCTTACCAAGAATCACCCTTAGAATCTGGTGAACAGGCAGGACTCAGGAAAGCTTTGTAGGAAAGCTAGTGACATTTGTCATTCTTGTCTGTTTTTCTATTATAAACTGTTGGCTAGTGGTGAAATCTGAGAACCTATATAGCCACCATGAAGGCTCAAATACAAATTCTGGACTCAACTCATCTATGCAGTCAATTATCTAGCATTTGCTAGCATCCATATCCTAAGATTCTAGGAACTTGGGAGCCTCCAAATGGCGTTCTCAGAATGTCACTCTCAGTACAGAAAAAAGACAGACACGATGAGATATCATTGAAATCCCCAAATAGTAAAAGATGTGACTTTTTGTTGATTTTATTTTTTGAGGCAGTCTTTATATATAGCCCAGGTTAGCCACAGACTATATAGTCTCAAACTAGTAGCAATCCTCCCGCTTCCATCCCCTAAGTTCTGGAACTATGAGCAATGGCAGTCTATTCTCTTATGATATGTTATTTTTATTAACTATTATAACTGCATGATTTTGTGGAGGTTTAATGTAGAATCTTGACACATCGACATATTAAAATATACTGATCAAATCAATGAATACATGGCATTTATTGTTGTATACTGTACCATAACATCTTGCTATATACTGTAATTTATTTCACAATTCCTTTATTTGCACATGAAGATTGCTCCTAACTTTTCTATTAATTTGTACTTTGTTCTCATAAGCAAAGCAAGATACTATAGTATGATATAGTACAATAAATGTCACATATTAATTGATAATAAAGTTGTGGAAGATTTTATTATTCACACACAGATATACATATATTCATGTATGTGGGGTTTTTTTTGGTTTTTACGAGACAGGGTTTCTCTGTATTGTTTTGGAGGCTATTGGTCCAGCCCAGCCTCGAACTCACAGAGATCCGCCTGCCTCTGCCTCCCGAGTGCTGGGATTAAAGGTGTGCACCACCACTGCCTGGTGACAAATATTCACGTGTGTGTTTTTATATAGTAAAACTGTTTACATTGTTCACATTAAGGGATGCCCACTTAAATATTAGCAATAATTTCCTTTGAGTGGTAAGATCATGTTTGTTATTTCTTAGAATGAGTCTCATGTAGCCAAGACTGGCCTAGAACTCATTTTGTGTAGCTGAGGATGACCCTGAATGACTTATCTTCCCACCTCTACCTCTTGAGTACTGGGATCACTGGCATATTCCACCACTCCTGGTTATCTGTGGAGCTGATAATGGAGATCATACTTGAGGCCTCCTGCATGTTAGACAAGCACTCTAACCAACTGAGTTACAACCATAGCCCAAGATCATTTTTTGTTAAAATGTTTGAATTTTTAGAGCACTCAAGTCCAAATGTGAACCAAAACCACATTCTGCCCTTACACATCCAAACCCTCCCTCCACAGCATCTGTAACTGATGAGTTTGTGATGGCATACCTTAGTACCCAAAGTATTCAGTTTACACAATGGTTCACTCTTGGATCTCTACATTCTAAAGGCTAAACAAATGCATTAGGACACATACCTAGCATTATTAAATCATGCACAGCATTTTCACTGCTCTTAAATAGCCTCTGATCTGCCTGTCTCCCTTCCCCCAACTCCCAGAAACCACTGATGTTTTCTCTGTACCCATGGTTTTCCCTTAACTTATTCTGTTTATGTGGTCTATACATTTTTTTACAAGACAACCCCCATGAAATCTAAAGAGATTTTGACACACTATTTGAGAACCTGAGTAATGGAACCTAACATTCACCCAAATAGACAAAGTCATGGGCAGGATTTGTGAGAACGTACCCCATTTAATTTGTTACTATTGATAACAATTGAGAGCCTGCAAAATGCTTGTGTTAATAGTGGAGTTGTACAGAATAAATATTGAAGTTATTGCATACAGATACAACTTTAGATTATGAATTATGCTAAAATGAGTAAAATTTCAACTTTTCCAAAGCATGTCTCCCTTATGACAAGATGTTTTAATGGGGCATAGGAGAATACAAAGGGAAGAGGATCCAGAATGTAGACACCTTTGCAAGCATCACCTCCCCAAGGGAGCAACGGATTAGCACAGTGAAACTGGTGTGCATTACTCAACTTCCACAGAGAATAAAGCTATTAAACGTGCAATGATTTTAGGCGAGCCTTGTGAAAACAATACAAAATGTGAATTTTAATGTCTGCTGGATTGGCAGTATACAGACAATTTGAATAAATAGTCTAGACTCTTACTACTCTTCACAGAATCTGAACCACTTTGGCACTTTCATGATTGCAATATGGTGGGAAATCTGAGGAATTGCATATCCTAAGATGGAGACAAAACACCTGGAGTTGGACTTAGTCATTTCAGAAGTAGCTCTTCACTTTTCTATTCCCAGGAACATTAGTGTGGCATAACAACATAATGGGAAATATTGTATTTTACATAACACGGACAAATGTGCCTTGCATAGCAAGAACACTATTAGTGCAGGGTTTCAGTTATAACAACAGTATAAATAATGAACTGCATAGTAACTACACTTTAATGTGGACAGTTGACTGTCTTTCAGCCCATTGAAGGTCACTTTAATAATGCAACTTGGCAAAAATTGTTCAAATTGGATTCACTTTTAATTTGCATATATTATAATGAAGGGCAAGAGAATGCTCATTTTGCTTATAAAAATGTGAATACACACTTTAGAAAGCTAATAACTCAAAGAAAATCTAATAATTATTCTTTTTACAAAGTCATTGAGATATGTGGGACTATTCATTTATCATTTATCTTGTGTATTTCTAGCTAGAGGAAAATTGAGGGGAGATAAATCTAGGGCTTAGAAAACAAATAAATCTTTGCATTCCAATTTTGGTTTTGCCCTTTTTTTTCTTTGCTATGCCCTGACTTGAACAAGTATATGGGCCATTCTGGATATTAACTTTCTCACTAGCAAAAAGAAAACAGTGAACCTTGTTTTTTTTTAGTTTTTCAGAGGAAATGAGTAATTATACAGCACAAAGAATATATCACTATAGCAAGACACTGTAAATTCTTTTTTCTAAGTAAATTCAGAACATGTAATTTCTGAAATACACACTAAAATTAAATTACTTTCAGAATAATTTCCCACAGTTATATTAACATGGTGCTCACCTGCCATTTGTTGGGTTTTGCTCTTGGATGGGAATAGAAAATGATGGAACCAGATCAAGGCCTACTAGAATGTCTGTTGGAGGAACAAGTCACAATGACTGACTTAGTGAAGTTCATATGGTTAAAAGTGCTGTGGAGAGAATAGGGTAAGGTAAAAGAAATGTGTTGGGCCAGCCTTGACCAGAGGACAGTGAGAGGAGATTACACAGAAACATCATTGAAACTGAGCATGAGAAAGCTGGACCGCATGAGTATCGTGGAAGAACACTGGGAAGTGGTTGTCACACAGCACTAAGACTCTGAGACTGGAAGCAGAGAGGCAGAGTATCAAACTATGCCTGGCCTAGGCTGAAGACTCACTGGTAGGGAGAATGGAGGAAGTATGGGGAGAGAAGACCAGGGTCTGAATTCTGACCCCAACAGTAGCTCACTGAAGGGTTTGGAGCAGGGATGGCTGAAGATCATATGAATTTCCAAAATAAAGGCCATTGGAAAATTTCCTACTTATTTCAGAAATAATGCGAATAGTTGTCTTCTCCATTATTCAGTAACATCAAGCTTCTAGTATAGCACTTACAAACTAATTTATCTTCAAAACGCATTCCTATATTCTCATTATATTTTTTAAAAATCCCATCTCCTAAAGGTCTCTCTACATTTTAGGGGGAAAAAACCACATGTGTATTTGTTAGACTGTACTTTAGAGCTTCAAAATGCTGGGTTAAAGGGTTTCTTTAAATGAGCTGCCATGAATTAGACTGTCTGAATACTGGAGATTACTCCATAATTTGTTTTCTGCCAAAGAGATAATGCATTCAGCACATCATATTTATTAAAGCTGCTAGACTTCTACCCTTTGCTCTCTAATTAGGCTTCCCTTGTTACTGTGTAGAGCAGGAAATATGACTGTTGAATTCCTTCAACCTAATGAGCCCCAGCTAGGAGCTGGATTAGAATGGAAAGCCTCTAACTTCTGTTCAGTAGCATTCAGTTACAGTATTCAGTCTTGAAGCAGGGAATGATGAATGGGAGGATTATGGCAGAATGGGCCTGACTGCCTTTGTGTTGCTTTCCTCCTACCCACTGAATTCTGACCTATTTGTCATGACAGCACAAGGATTTCTCAGAATATGGAAAGACCTTGGTTGGGGGCTGAATATATGGCTCAGTGGGTAGTGAAGTTATTCACATGCAAGCATGAAGACCTAGTTTAGATATAAACTCAGACACGACTGTATGCTTGGAACCACAGGGCTGAGGAGAGGAGATAGGTACTAGTAGATCCCAAGTTCTTACTGAGCAGTCAGTCTAACAAATACTCTGAGCTTTTAGGTGTGGTGAAAGACCCCATCACAAAAACAAAGTGAAATGATTATGGATGATATCCAATGTGATGATCTATATGATGAACTCAGCCAAATGCATAACAAAGCTATTCTCTTATACCAAATTTCTCCTAATCTAAGTCTGCTTGTCATTTCATACTTGAGTGAGTACTGACCTCAAGCCCTTAGAGGAGATGCAGATATATCCATCCCTCATTAATTCTACTCATTCTTTTGTTTACTGTCCTTTTATGTTGCTTTTTTCCTTCCAATTCATGTTTTAAACACCTCAAGGTGTTTTGGCTTTTTGACCATATTCAATATTTTTAGAAAATATTTGCTGACTAAGCTTAGTAGACGATAGCTGTAGTTTTTTTCCCTCAGTTTTGAACCTGATGCAGATGTTATCAGAGATTGTCATTCCGGTCCATATACAGAAATGAAATTAGCACTGAGTAGTAGTCAAGACCTAAATTATGCACTCTGGGATCTCCTGACCTGGGCACTGCAGGCAGGATGACTAGCCCCAGGCAGACCAAGCAACTGTGAGCCTGCTGAGATTGTTGAGCCACTCAGGGCAGAGGTGAAATCCAGCCCCCCTCCCACTCCCCCCCCAACCTTGGGCCCAACTTGCTTTTGCCACACTGGGATCTCCTGGCCTGGGAATGGCAGCAAGAAACAATTCAAACAGTGCAAGTTTTGAAAGCTGAAATAGAGACAATTAAAAAAACACAGTCTGAAGGAAAGCTGGAATCAGAAAAGGTGGGTAAATGACCAGGAACTATAGATACAAGCATAACCAACAGAATGCAAGAGATGAAAAGAGAATCTCAAGCATTGAAGATACACTAGGAGAAATGGATTAATTGACCAGAGAAAATCTTAACTCCAACAAATCCCTAACACAAAATATCCAGGAAATATGGGACACCGTGAAAAAGGCCAAACCTAAGAACAATAGGTATAGAAGAAGGTGAAGAAACCCAATTCAAAAGTGCAGAAAATATATTCAACAAAGTCATAGAAGAAACCCCTAAAGAAAGATATGCCAATGAAAGTACAAGAAACCTACAGAACACCAAACAGAGTGGACCACAAAAAAGTCCCCTTGCCACATAATAATGAAGACCCCAAAATATAGAATAAATAAGGAATATTAAATTCAGCAAAAGAAAAATGCCAAGTAGCATATAAAGGCAAACCTATCAGAATCACACCTGAATTCTCCATGGAAACTCTGAAAGTCAGAAGGTCCTGGATAGATATTTTACAAACATTAAGAGAACAAGGATGCTAACCTAGACTGCTACACCCAACAAAGCTTTCAATCATGATAGATGGAGAAAAAAAAAGATATTCCATGACAAAACCAGATTTAAACAATACATATCCACGAATCCAGTTCTACAGAAAGTACTGGAAGGAAAAAGCCAACCTGAGGAAGTTAAATACACTCACAAAACCATAGACAATAGATAATCCCACTTTACCAAAAGAAAAGGTGGCATAAAACTGCAAACAATACCACCACCAACAGCAAATCAAAAACAAACAAGAATTAGCATTGAGTTGTTTTTAATTTCCCTCAATATTAATGATCTTAATTTGCTGTCCACTCTCTCCATATCTCATCAATAATGTATCTGAAGTTCAAGCTATAGCAATAACACAACAAAAAGTGGATACAAGCTGTAAAGGAAGAAGTCAAACTTTCACTATTTGCAGAGGACATGATAGTTTACAAATAAGTGACCCCAAAAACTCTACACGGGAACTCCTACAGCTGATAAACACCTTCAGCAAAGTGGCAGGATACAAGGTTAACTCAAAAATAATAGCCATACTATATACAGACAATAAATGGGCTGAGAAAGAAATCAGATAAACATCACACTATACAATATCCATAAACAGCATAAAATATCTTGAGGTAATGCTAAACAAACAAGTGAAAGACCTGTATTGCAAGAACTTTGAGTCTTTAAAGAAAGAAATTAAAGAAGATACAAGAAAATGGAAAGACCTTCCATGCTCTTGGAAAGGTAGTATCAATATAGTAAAAATGGCAATCTTGCAAAAAGTAATCTACAGATTCAAGGCAATCCCCATCAAAATCCCAACACAATTCTCCACAGACCTTGAAAGAACAATAATTAACTTTATATGGTGATGCTGCAATGATAAACAACACACTTACTGAAAGTAAAAATGAGTATTTATTGTAGAAATTACTCACAAGAGACAAACAAGTAACCCAGATGAGCCGTGTAGTTTTCTGCCGCCAAACTGGAAGCCAGAAAGCCGGAAAATAAAAGCTAGACTTCCGCTGTTCTTTTATTCCTTCCTCCATAACGCCCCTAGCCATGCCCAAAAGTGGGCCTCGCTAGTGATGTAGTACACCGCCTACATCCGTATACGTCTTTAGTCATGCCTAAAGTGGGTGTGTTTAGTGGTGCGGTAAACCACCCTTTTGTTACCTCATCTGTGTGTGCCTCTAGTAAGTCACATGTTTAATGGCGGCACATGGTTTCCTCCTACAATTCCCCTTTTAGTCTAAAAAGGATATTTAAACTTAAAACAACTAACTTGTGTCAATGAACAAAATGTATCAAACATCTATCCCATCTAAATCTAAATTTATCTGAAAGAAACACCCAAGTCTGAACACCTCTTTCCAATCCCAACTCTAAAATAATTGAAAACTAATACTAACAGGTGTAAACTATCCTATAATATCAATAGTAGGGAGAGGGGGCATGGAATTCTCAAAACTACTTCCTGCTGAGATAGGACGATGACAATTTCATGGGGACCTGTGAGAAGAAAAATGTTAGTGTAACAAAATCTTCAGTAGATCAGACAGTCTCTGTATGGCAGGAGATGCTTGATTGAAGTTCCTGACTTCAGTTCTAGTGTTGACTGAAGCTCTCATCTGAAGCTCTGGCCAGATTGTAGAAGGTGTGCTGTTTCAGTTCCTTGGTCTGGAGTTGTGTCGAGTGATGTATTTTCAAGCTAGTTTCAGGATAGTGCTTGTCAGGTGGAGTTGATGATGTGGGGCAGTTCAGATGCCTCCAGTCGAATCAGGTGGAGTCAAGGAAGTGGATCCTCATTCTCTTTATGACTCAGTTGAAGACTGCTGTCATGAAATCCCTTGTTCTCTGGAAAACTCAAACATTAATGTTAACAAAGAAATATTTTAACTTTATATGTATGCATAATGGAAGAGGTAACAATAGGGAAGATTGTAAACATAAAGGAAATTAGACTTTTCAGAAAAAGAAATCCACAGATAACAGTCCTTAATTTTATTTTCTTCTGTCTTATATCAATGGCTCTTTGATATAATACAGAAATTCTGAATTTTATTTAAATAATATGCTTGAATTTAGAGTAGGAGAGCCAATCCAACTCCAAAGCCAGCTTCAGTTAAATGAATGGGGACTGAAGTATATGAAGAAACAAAGATAAGGTACTATAAAAAAACAATATAGAGAGATTTAGACTTTGATACCACACAGTGAGTTACTGTTTGTTTGATGGTCCTCAGGGTAGCTATTCATTCTTCTTCAGGAATCTATATGTCCATTATTCTTTGCTGAGTTTACCTGGGAAGACAAAAAAACAAAACACTTCTCTTTCCTTTTAGGAGGTTACTTTACCCATGGTAGAATATGATTTTGTAGATGAGCTGTTATCTTCCTCCTCCTAAGATGTCTTCTGTTCTGATCGAATCTTAATTAATTTTGATGGAACCCAAAGTTTTTCTTCTCCTGTGGAAACAAAATCAAAACCTCTTCCCCAACATAACACATATCCTGGTTTCCAGACTGAGGTCATAACATCCTTAAAATACACCGGTTGGTTCAGTTCAGTTCAGAAGTCTTCTCTGTAGTCCAGTGTCTTTCTGCTGCAGTTTGTCCTTTTTCACCAGCATTAAGAAAATTCCGTGTTGTGGGGCGGTGGTGGTACATGCCTTTAATCCCAGCACTCGGGAGGCAGAGGCAGGTGGATCTCTGTGAGTTCGAGGCCGGGCTGGACCGATAGCCTCCAAAACAATACAGAGAAACCCTGTCTCATAAAAACCAAAAAAAAAAAAAAAAAGAAAAGAAAATTCAGTGTTAGTAAAGTATTATGTAACCTGTGTTTAGGTGTCTTTGTTTTCCCTGGCTGTTTATGAAGCATCTCTTTTAAGGTTCGGTTAGATCTTTCAATTACTGCTTGTCCTGTGGGATTGTAAGATATACCAGTTACATGTTTTATATTATATTTGAAAAATTGTTCCAATTTACTGGAGACATATGCTGGAGCATTGTCAGTTTTTATTGTTTTAGGTATACCCATAATAGCCATCACCTCTAATAGGTGTGTAATAACAGAATCAGCTTTTTCAGAGCTGAGGCAAGTAGCCCATTGGAAGCCTGAGAACGTGTCTATGGAATGGTATACATATTTCAAACTGCCAAATTCTGGGAAGTGAAATACATCCATCTGCAAAAGTTCATTTCTGTGAATACCTTTAGGAATACAACCTGATGGTGATGGAGTTTGATTGTAGAATGAGCAACTGGGGCAATTTCTTACTATTTATTTGGCTTGTTGCCAGGTGATAGAAAAATCCTTCTTTAAACATTTGCTGTTAATATGGTGTTTCTTATAAAATTCTGAAGCATCATTGCCTTGTGCCAGAGGACCTGGCAGACCTGTAGGGGATCTGATGTGTATTTTACATATATATAGGATGAATCCTGCTTCTGATGGTTTCCTGTAATTGTAAAAACAATGAGGTTAACTCTGTACTATCAGAAACAAATTCTGCAGTCTCAATGTGCAAGACAACTCTCTCTGGATAATGAGAATCCATGACTATATTGAGTGGCTCTGTAAAGTCTTTAAGTACCATGAGGATGGCATATAACTCTGTCTTTTGTATGGAGTTATAAGGGCTTTGAACTACTTTACTTATATTTCCTGATTTATACCCTGCCCTACCTGATTTGTTTGCATCCGTGTAGAGGGTAGGAACTCCAGAAATAGGTGTTTGCCTCACGATACACAGAAGAATCCTAATTGTTTTCTTTATGAATTTTATTCTCTCTGTTGTGGGATAGTTATTACTAATAGTTCCCAAAAAGTCACTGCAAGCTATTGCCAATACTCATTATCCTTCCATAAGGAGGAAATTTCCTCATTAGTTATAGGTACAATAATTTCAGCTGGATCTTTCCCAGTCAGTTGACGAAGCCTTAACTTACCTTTTAATATCAAATTGGAGATATTTTCTATATATGTTTTCAATTTTTTATTCTATTTATGTGGCAGAAATACCCATTCTAGTATGATGTCTTCCCTATGCATTAATATTCCGGAGGGTATTCTCTAGATGGTAAAATAACCAGAATACAATCCAGCTTTGGATCCACACAGTCCACATGTGCTTCTAATATTCTCTTTTCTACCCATTCTAATTCTTTTTCAGCCTCAGCTGATAGTACTCGTGGCCTGTTTAGATCTTTATCTCCTTTTAAAGCCATTTTCAGCTGTTTTAAATCATGCCCTTCTACACTGATAGTTGTCTGTAATTGAGAGATTTCTCCTAATAGTTTTTGAAGATCATTAAGAGTCTGTTAACGATCTCTTCTGATCTGTACTTTCTGCTGTCTAATTTTCTGAGAGTCAATTTTATAACCTAAATAGTTAATAGAATCTCTTCTTTGTATTTTTTTCTGGGGCAATTTGTAATCTCAATGAGGCAAAGTTTCCTTTACTGCTTCAAACATCTTTTCCAAAATATCCTTATTTGAATCAGGCAGTAATATGCCATCCATATAATGATATATTAATGAATGTGGAAAATTTTTATGAATTATTTCTAGAGGTTTATGCAAAAGATATTGACACAAAGTTGGGCTATTTAACATACCTTGAGGCATTACTTTCCAGTGGAATCCCTGTACCGGTCGGGAATTATTATACGTAGATACTGTGAAGGCGAACTTTTGTCTGTCATTTTCTTGTAATGGTATGGTGAAGAAGCAATCTTTTAAGTCTATAACTATAATTGGCCAATCCTTAGATATTAGAGAAGGTAATGGCATCCCAGGTTGTAGAGACCCCATAGACTGAATTACCTTGTTGATGGCTCTAAGATCAGTAACCATTCTCCACTTACCAGACTTCTTCTTGACAACAAAAACAGGTGAATTCCATGCACTAGTTGATTCCTCAATATGTCCAGCATCTAGTTGTTCCTGAACTAACTTCTCCAAAGCCTCTAACTTCTCAGATGTCATAGGCCACTGACCCACCCAGACAGGTTCATCTGTCAGTCATTTTAAGGGTAGAGCTTTTGGTTGCTCTGTAGGTTTGGCACTAGCATCCTGCTTCTGTACAGCCTGTACATTTGCCATCTATTTTCTCTACTGCCTTACTATATTCTTTCTACCACCAAGAGCTTGTCTATAATTCCTAGCTGATACAGGAGGAATGTTAACATGCATATTCCATTGCTGTAATAGACCAAAACCCCGGTTTATAGCAATATCTGCAACATATGGCTTTCACCTTCCTCTCTGTACTTCTGGCTGAATAAAGTCAATCCATCTAACGCTCTGCTTAACTTGAGATAGGGTTCCAATCCCTAAGAATTGAACGTTAACCTCTTTTAAAGGGCAAATTGGGGGCCAAGACTTCTGATTTGTGATGGTGACGTCACTTCCGATGTCTAAAATGCCATTAATCATCATTTTGTTTACTTTTTTTTTTTTTACTAACCATAAAGATTTTTATTTCAGTATGGGGTCTCAACACATAGTTCTGCCTCAGACTCTGGTGTGCCGAGGTTATGGGAACACATCATTATTCATAGAGCTAGAAAATATTAATAACAAAAACTCACTGACAACTTGTCAATCCCCAAAATCTAGAGGACCATTTGTTCAGTAGTAAACTGAATTGCTTTCTCTGATGCAAAATCATTTTGCTAGAATTCTTTTCTTTAATCTGAACTAGGAATATGTAACGTTTCTCCTAAAAACTTTTTTTTTTTACAAATTACATTCTCTGATTTTCTTGTCAGCTTGCTTTAAAGATATCCACGTGTTCAAAATGCTCGCTCGAAGTTTGGCCCACACCAAATGGTTGTTTAATCCAAATATCTGAGCAGCAAACTGGGCGGATCCTTCTGGAGAAAGTATAGTTGAACAGCCAAGACCACTGGGCAGTCGGAGGGATGACCACACGTCCTGAGCACCCCAGTCTGGTGTTATGGGGGGACAGCTGATAACTGGATATGCAGTATTACCAGACACCACTGGGCCCAAACCATTGCTTCTGCCAGCCACTGTGACAAATACAGTAGGTATGCCATCCCCTTCATACTCTGCTTTAATCCTCAAAGTTTCATCTGGTCCTTTATGGGCAGGTGTTACTCGAAGTTCACACGAAATCCCGAAGTTTCCACAAGCCTTTTTAATTTTCTCACAGTGACCAAGGTCAGAAGTGGAACCCATCAGCACTACAACCCTGCACTGGCTGTCTGACTTCAGGAGTAACTCCACTCGATCTGCAACCCACTCAAAGTTCTTCTTCACCATCTGTAGTCCTTCCGGAGTTACTTCTTTGAGGTCACGGTAAGACTGTTTGTCTTTCTGCTGGCTCCGATCCCCTGATGGCCAGAGTCTCCAGGAATCATTATCAATAACATCAGCGAGAATAATCTCTCTGGTGGTTACATCAACACCAAATTCAATCTTCATATCAACCAGCGTGCAGTTCTGGGGAAGCCAGGACTTCTCCAGTATTTCAAATATAGCTTGGGTAGCATGACTCATGATGTCAACTTCAGTCTGGCCTATAACAAGTCCAGCAAAGCAGAACTTTGCTGCAATGAGCTGCTCCTCAGACCACTGCGGGTCATTATTGGCATCATCCTTATAGAACATTTCTACTTTCGGTGGGTAAAACTTATACCCCTCCTTTACACCAGGGATCCTTTTGAGAAAAGATCCAGTTGCTATTCTTCGGCACACCCATTCAATGGGAATCATTTCGCATTGGGGTGCAATGAAAGCAGTCTCCCCACATTTCTTGGTGAAAGCCGTTTTGATACCAGCATCTTGTAACAACTGGAAAATACAGCTTATTATATCTTATTGGAGATTGCAGCCTTGCCCTCCATATGGTTCTTTCTAGCTGCATTTCCTGCTGTAATCTGGTCCTTGGACTGCAGGAGGACTCTTCCTGGATTATCTAACAGTTCATAGACTTCTTTTGTCTTGCCCTCATAGAGTTTTCTCCCAATGTTCAGTACCTCGGCAGTCGCCATTATCCCAGGTGGGATGGAGGAGTAGACCGCGCGGGAAAGAGAAGCCGCGTCAGGAATACAAGAGCGATCAGAGGCCTAAGGGCCATATTATTTACTTTAACTGATAACTTGGGTCTATGATATTGTATAGAAGTTTGCCAAAATATACGTTTTGTATTTTGTCCTGATATAATTAATTCAACCTCTGGAGCTAATGTATTATCCAGTGCCATATTATTTACAATGGGCAGTGGATCTTCTAATTGTCCTAGGAGAGGCTGTCCTCCACTGTCACTGGGAATGACCAGATAATCTTGCTTTTGGGGGCCTCCCTGAGGCCCCTGTTTATGTTTCCCTGCTGTAAAGGTCTACCTTTTCTATCTGTAGTCGACCAGCATTCTTTGGTGCAATGTCTGCCCTTTCCATACCTCCTGCAGAGACCAGGAGGCTGAGGCCTTCTGTTTGATGCATTACTGGTAAAAACATTATTTCTAGGAATGCGTTGTCTACAGTTCCTACTCAGATGTCCTATTTTACCACAGTTAAAGCATGTGGCATCTTTATGTCTATTAAAATTTTTGGAGATTGGCTCCCCTACCCAGGCCTCTATATCATCACAGGTAGGGTATTTGGCATCCTGGTGCCTACTCAAGCCTGTAGAAATAGCTTCACCTACCCAAGCTCCCGTATCATGACTTTTACATTCCAGGTTTGCTGTATATAGGACCCATTCCTCCAATGGCACTGATCTTTTTTTTAATGGCCAAAGTACCTGCTTGCATTGTGGATTTGCATTCTCATATGCCAAAGATTCTATAAGGAGTCGCCTAGATTCTGGATTGCTACTTGTACTTCTATTGCTCTGGACAATCTCTCTAAAAATTCAGTGAACCTTTCCCTTGGACTCTGTACTACCTTGGTATAGGGTTGCATTATCTTTCCTGTTTCACAAACATTATCCAAAGCAGCTGTACAGCATAAAGACAACATGTGCTTGTCATATGCAGATTGAACCTGCAGGTCAGCATAAGCACCCTCCCCAAGAATCTTGTCTTGGGCGTTTCATGACCTTTCTTTAATTCTTGAATCTCTAAGGCTTTTGCCTCTTGCCTCCATAAAGCTCTCCATTGAATTGGGCAAGAATTTTTGAGCACTGCCGAGGCTAATTGGGCCAGTCATTTGGGGTTACTCTATTTGCAGTGGCCCATGAGGTAAGAGCTCTCTGACATAGAGAGAATGCTGTTTTTCAAATGAAATTTTTTCATGAAATATATTCTGATCATGTTTTTCTCCTAATTCTTCCCACCTCCCAATGATGCTGCAATGATAAACGGCACACTAACTGCTAGTAACAATAAGTATTTATTGTAGAAATTACTCACAAGAGACAAACAAGTAACCCAGATGAGCCGAGTAGTTTTCTGCCACCAAACTGGACGCCGGAAAGCCAGAAAAAAAGAGCTAGACTTCCGCTGTTCAGTCTTCCTCCGTAATGCCCCTAGCCATGCCCAAAAGTGGGTCTGGCTAGTGATGTAGTTCACCACCTACATCCGTATACGTCTTTAGTCATGCCTAAAGTGGGTGTGGTTAGTGGTTCAGTAAACCGCCCTCTTATTACCTCATCTGTGTGTGCCTCTAGTAAGTCACATGGTTAATGGTGGCACACGGTTTCGTCCTACAATATGGAAAAACAAAAGACCCAGGATAGCCTAAACAGCCTTGTACAATAAAGGAACTTGCAGAGGCATCACCATTGCTGATTCCAAGCTCTGTTATAGAGCTATTGTCCTGAAAACAGCTTGGTGTTGACACAAAAAATAGACAGGTAGACCAATGGAATCCAATTGAAAACCCTGATAATAACCCACACACCTATGAACACTTTATTTTTGGCAAAGAAGCTAAAATTATGCAATGGAAAAAAGAAAGCATCTTCAACAAATAGCGCTGGCATAACTGGATGCTGGCATGTAGAAGACTGCAGATAGATCCAAGTCTGTTGCATGTACAAAACTTAAGTCCAAATGGATCAAAGACCTCAACATAAATCCAGCCACACTGAACCTCTTAGAAAAGAAGGTAGGTGGTACCCATGAACAAATAGGTAAAGGAGACCAATTCCTGAACATAACACCAGTAGCACAGACACTGAGATCAACAATTAACAAATGGATCCACCTGAAACTGTGAAGTTTCTGTAAAGCAAAGGACACGGTCAACCAGACAAAAAGGCAGCCCACAGAAAGATATTCACTAACCCCACATCTGACAGAAGACTGATCTCCAAAATTTACAAAGAACTCAAGAAGCAAGTCTTCAAAACATAAAAGGATCCAATTAAAAAGTGGGGTATATAACTAAAGAAAGAATTCTCAACAGAGCATTCTAAAATGACTGTGGACACTTAAGAAAGTACTCAACATCCTTAGCCATCAGAGAGATGCAAATCAAAACAACTCTGAGATACCATCTCACTCCTGTCAGAATGACTAAAATCAAAAACACCGAAGACAGTTTATGCTGGAGAGGATGTTGAGAAAGGGGAACCCTCCTCCACTGCTGGTGGGAGTGTTAACTCATATAGTCATTTTGGAGATCAGTATGGAAATTCCTCAGGAAAATGGGCATCAGTCTACCACAAGATCTAGCAATTCCACTCTTAGGCATATACCAAAAGATGCCCATTCATATAACAAGGACGTCTGTTTATCTATATTGATAGCAGCATTATTTGTTATAGCCAGAACCTGGAGGCAACCGAGATGCCCCTCAACTGAAGAGTAAATGGGGAAAAAGTGGTATGTTTACACAATGGAGTACTACTCAGTGGGGAAAAAAACAATGGAATCTTAAAATTTGCAGGCAAATGGATGACACTAGAAGAAACCATCCTGAGTGAGGTAACCCAGTCACAAAAAGACAAACATGGTATGTGCTCACTCATATATGTATTTTATATGTAGAGCAGGGGATTGCCAGCCTACAATCCCACTTCCAGAGAGCCTGGGAAACAGGGAGGACCCTAAGAGATATGCATGGTACCCCAGAGCAGGCAAATAGGACAGGATTTTCTGAGTGGACTGGGAGCATGCAGGGAGGGGAGAGTGAGATGGGTAAAAGTGAGGGGGAAAAGAGAAGGGGAGAGGAGGACATGGGGTAGCAGGAAGGTTGAGTCAGGGTAAGAATAGAGAAGTGCATGATAAGAGATACCATAATAGAGGGAGTCATTATAGGTTTGAGAAGAGACCTGGCACTAGTGAAATTTCCAGAGATCTACAAGGATGACACCAACTGGCAATCTAAGTAATAGTGGAGAGGCTACCTTAAAAGCCCTTCCCCCAATAATGAGATTAATGACTACCTTATCCTAGAGCCTTCATCCAGTGGCTAATGGAAGCAGAGGCAGACACCCACAGTCAAACACTGAACTGAACTCCTGGAACCCAGTTGCAGAGAGCAAGAGTGACGAGCAAAGGGGTCAAGACTGGGCTGGTGAAACCCACAGAAACAGCTGACCTGAACAAGGGGGATCTCATGGACCCCAGACTGCTGGCTGAGAGGCCAGCATGGGACTTATCCAGACTCCCTAAATTTGCATATCAGTGATGAGGCCTTGGAAATCTATGGGGCCTCAGGTAGTAGGTATTTATCCCCTGGCATACAAATGGACTTTGGGAGCCCATTCCACATGGTGGGATACTCTCTCATTCTGGACACATGGGGGAGGGTCTAGGCCCCGGATAATATGACAGAATTTGGGAACCCCCCATGGAGGGCCTCACCCTCTGTGGAGAGCAGAATGTGGATTGGTTGAGGGGTTGAGGGGTTGGTGAGCAGTGGGGGAGGAGGGGACGGAGAGGGAGCTGGGATTGACATGTGAAAGCAAGCCTGTTTCTGTTTTAAATTTTAAAAAAAGACATAAGATATAAAAACTTACAATCTTAGATTCAAATTCTTATCCCAACACTCATGAGTTGCACATCCTTAGGAAATAAAGATTGAATTAATCTTCAAAATTTAAAAGTACTTATTATGAGGCTGGAGAGATGGCTGAGGGGTTAAAAGTCAGTACTGCTCTTTCAGAGGTCTGGAGTTCAACTTTCAACACCATGTGGCCGTTCACAACCACTATAATTGTAGTCACATGGGATCTGATCCCCTCCTGTGGTGTACAGACATTACACCCATACACATTATATAAACGATTAATTAAATAAATAAAAACAATATCTTTTTTAAGTACCTATCTCATGTTTTTATAATGAAGAAATAGCAAATACAACATACTGAAAAAGCTGCTTTATGTGATGCAAGTGCCCATTGCTACCAACACAGGCTAAATCACTGAACACATAATAGTGTTCATTTGTAGTCAACTGTTCATCTCAACCACATAAACTTACTCAAGGAATCAGAGGGGTACTTAGGCTGTTTAAAGTTTCCATATGTCAAGTTTGGGCATGTACCAGAAACAGAAACAGCCAAATGTATAGCTACCTATTTACTCATTTGAATGAACTTTAAAAATAGATACCATTGCAATGTAGTATCTTCAAGCATATCTATTCCTAATGTAGAATTCAGGGTCATATGGGCTAAATGAACTTCATCCAAGAGGACTTAGCGACAAGCCCACCAGAAGAAATACAATTTCACCTGTACCAACATCTGAGTCACCAATTCCAAAGGTAGCAAAGCATCAAAGCTCCACAGAGTGGCTTGTGTTGGTATCTTCTTCTTTTCCCTATGCAGTATAAGACTCATTATGCCCATCTCTCTGCATTATGCATGCTGTCTAACCATTTGTATATTATAAAACAGAGCACTTTCAGTAATAAACCTGTCACTTACTGAGGCAGTGATGGAGTGGATGTAATGCAGCCAAGCCATAGGAATTTCACTTGAGGAATGCAAAATTTGGGTCTGCCCCAACATCAGCACCCACCAGAATATTGGTGTTTTTCAACTCAACTTTTGGTCCTTTATCAGATACTAACCACCCACCACTCAACATTTCTGTTTCTCAACATGAACATGTGTCTTCAGCTACCCTCTCAGCATCCTCCTACCTTAGTCTCTGTTATCTTGCTGTATGACTTTCTGCACAGATAATTTCCAGTTTATATCTTCTCCCTTTAGCATTAACCTGGGTCCTGCTGAGTGCTGTGTAGGCCCATTTGTGTTTGAGCTATAATTCCTTCTAGGACCTGAATATGTCTGACTATTTCTAGAAGATCCATGGTGAAATGATTCTCACTAAAGTTTGTTTACATGAAGAATGCATTCCAAGAGTGTGGAAAAGAACACTGTCTAAGGAACTGGTAAGTCAACACTTAGTCTCCTCAGACATCAGAGGGAGAGAAAAATCATTAGTTCATCAAAAACGCATTGTTATTCAGTTCTATCCACTCTCTACCCATTTATCCACCCATCCATCTACCCATCTATCCATTCATGAAAGCAAGAAAGTCTGACCTTAGGCCCTATACCTCAACAACCTTGAAAGTATCCCAACATGTGATATAAGTCATCATCAAACTTCATCTTTAAAACATATTCATTGTCAAGTAACTAAGAAATAAAGTCTGATGGTTCATTTTCAAAATAAAAGCACCTGGAGTCAATGTGGGTCCAGCTATGGACTACTGGCAACCTGCTAAGTTAGCTACTTCTATCCAAACTCCCCTGGTTGAGGTGTCTCCACTCTGAGACTAGAAGATTAGAATAGAAAATTACTAATAGCCCAACTTGCCTAATGACCATCAGATATGAGAAGGCCACACACCTGATAAGTTTCAAAAAAGAGGGCATGTAAAACATAGAGATGAACCCCTCACATGGTGTTTGTTGAGAAATGGATAAACATAAGTGGCAGAGGGAAAGGTAAAACTCAGATAATGTGTAAGACAGATCTTCCTGATTACTTAGCCCATGAGGAAAGGGAGGAAGGGACCTTGTGTTTAGGGTGATAGAAACTCTTATGTACAGTAGATAGAAACCTGACATTCTAGGGTGACACTCAGCTTAGAGAAGTTGTAAAATAAATTGCCTCACTTCCACTACATTTAGTCTCCAGTGCTAGAGAGTGGGGCAGCTTCGTTCCTCACACTCAGTTATTTAAACTTGTATAATCTGGTTCTTACCCACTAATTTCAAATGTGGAAAATGTATGGAAAAAAAGGAATATGGAGATAGTGGCTGGCCATCTGATGAGAGACGGGACTTCTGAAGTAGGTCCCTGTATCTCAAAGTCTAGTGTCCTGCTTAGAAAGTTTATTTAGCTGTTACGACCTTGGAAATGAATACAGTAAGATCCAAAGACACTGGGGGAAGCTGCTTTCAAGCATCTAAATCTCAGGAAGTGTCCAGAATGACAACCTAGAAAAAAGGACAGAAGATAAGATTTTCTACTGCATCCTCTCTTTTGCCATTTTTTTTCAAAGCCGTACCATAACCCAAAGTTTCTTTATTGATTAATCATGAGAAGTCATCATTAGAAAACAGAAATAGTTCAGTTTCCTGTGATCACTGCATACTGCTTACATGGACAAACCTTTTTGGGAAGCCAAGTTAGGGTCAGAAACTGGCATGGACTCAGAGCAGAGGATGGCAGAAAAATGAAGTATCTAATGGCTAAAACTATGAAAGCAGGGTACCTTTTGACAGGCAGAAATTCACACTCACATCCATGCAAGGAATGCTGATAACCCATACCTGAAGGATGAATCGTCTATATCTGAGAGGTTTTGTGAGTTGCCTTATAAGGATATATCCCTGATGGCAGGATCTCTCTCTTAGCTCTTATAATCCACCCTTATACACAGTGTAATGCCTTGCAAATAAAGACTCAAGTTATGTCCTTCTCAAATAAAGAAACCATGTTTAAATTCAAATTAGACAATCATGCCCTTTATGTACCAAAAGTTAATTTCATTAATGGCAGTGTTATCTATTGTTGAATGGATAAGGCATACCCAATAATGAATATTCAAATCAAATGTGAAAAACAGAAAGGTTATTTCCTTTAAGAAGTCATAGCTAATGGATAGATAGCATTGCAAAGTTGATAAATTTTCTGTGCTATATATTCTCACAGATACACACAGTAGAGGGAATATAAACAATGCTATGAAGCATATAAAGACGAGATTCTCTTTCATTTCCCAGACCCTTGCTGAATTCTTTCACCCACAGGATCTCATTAAAACCTCAGAAACACCTTGTGAGTAAGCATCACTGCTTTCTTGCTGGACTCCGGAGCTTTGTAATTCAAGAAGACTACACAAGTAGCAGAAGAGCCACACTATAGTAACCCTTCTCACTTGTCCTGGGAAAAGTCCTTTTGTCACAGTTCTCAGTTCCTCAGTAGTGCAGTAGAGATAATCTGAAAGGCAGAGATGTCCAGTCATTCAATTGTGTGTCTGAGAAATGACATTATGTGAGGAATTGGGCTCGACTGGTGAGCTCAGGGCAGACTCAGCTTCTCTGTTGTGTGCTGGGAGAGGGCAGTATATTAAGACCACCTAAATGATACCAAACAGAGACTGTCATAAGCGCTTACTATCATAGAGTGACAACCACCAGAACAGGTTCCCGGTAAAGATGCACTGGTGGACATATGAATGAATGGCTTTCAGTCAAGACAAGAGAAGCACTCAGATGTGTACTGATGCAGCCTGGGGGCTGGGCTCACAGTAGATGGGATGAGATGCGACACATCTTACATGATCAGTGAAGGCTACATATTTGTTTTTTTTCTAATTGTTTCTAAGTTAGGAGTTGGGTGAATGTTGAGAATATTGTTAGCTATTAATTAATCAAATCCAAGCTGTTGAGCAGACTGTCAGTTCCTGGAGTGTTTGAGGCACAGTAGTTTGACTCTTGCCACTGTTTATTGTTTATTGTTTATGTTTATTGTTTATTATTTATGAATATATATTCATTTCCTTGGCTGACAGAAGATTCTAGGCCAGAGTTTTTTGTTTTGCGTATTTGTTTTTTTGTTAGTAATCTAGCCTCAGTCTCCTTGGGTGTCATTCTCTTGGATGTTGGCAGATTTCTGTACCTCTCAACTAAAAGCAAGATATCTACTCTGAGTTTATTTTTAAGATAAGTGCCTGTTCTTAAAAAGCCAAATGAAGAATAACTACCTTTTAATAATTATTCACTATGGTTTGGGCTAAGTCTGTTAGACATAGTTCTTCAGATAGGAGTCTTGATGATCTGGTGAAGCAAATACTGTTAGTGCTCAATTGCATAGGTGAGAACAGGAACATTGGGACACCACAGAGGTTAAGCAATTTGCCCATTGTCTCTAAGACTGAAAGTAGAGAAGATTTTTCATCACATTAGTGTCTTTGGGCTTTTTACTATTGTCCCCATGTTGCTGTGTCTGGGGATGTCCCTCAGTAAATAGCAGTCCCTCTCATATAAAGTCAGGCTGTGGTGCTAACCACTCATACTATTGCAGAAGTGCAGGATAAGGCCACAATCATCAGGCATCTTGAAAATAAAAATAAAAGGATGGCTGCCTCAGAAGGACAGACAAGAACAGACTAAAGGTGCTTTCAATGAGGGAGGGTATAACTGGGAAAGGGGATTTTGATTAGGGTAAGCTGCTCATTCCTAAGGACAGCTTATCTTCTTTTTATCCTTGGCGTTTCTGTGGTTCAGAGCAGAGTGTGTGTCTCAGCTAAGTACTATGTAGATGTGGGAAGGGAAATTCCCAGAAAGGAGCTGAAACTACAAAGCATGATTGACTCATTAGAACTTCAATGATGTAGAGAAGGTGGAATGCTGTAGATCCAAAGCCACGATATCTTGAGTCAACTTTAGCCCACTTTGTTGCCCAAGCCTTTATGAGATCTAACATTCTTGCACCTACCAGGTACATCATTTGGAATATCCCATCTGAAAGTCTAAGAGCATAATCAGATAGCATCTGAGACCTACAACAAAACTGCCTTGCTATGCTGCAACCCACCTCTATAGTGTTTCCCTCAATGTATTTGAAAACTGTCTTGATTTATGATAGTCTTGTTCTGTAACTATATAAACCTCATGAAACTACTACCATCTTAGAATATGGAGTAACATAAATCTGCATTTCTTAGCCACATCCAGGGAATTATATTTGTCCAGAATAAACTAGCTCTCAATCCTGCTAAGGAAAGAGCTAGGTATCTTGTTTCAATGATGACAATATTATGTTGGGGACAGTCTTTCATTGCCTTCCCAGTACCCCATCCTTTGAACTAACAATGACATAGGCATGCTGTAGATTTGCCTACTTATCATGAATTCTATGCATCTGTCATATATGCTTATTTCTTTGCTTTCAGGCTGAAAAAAGGAACCCCTGAACACAAGTCATTGCACACAGTGTGTGTTACAATAACTCTTCCCAACAGCCTGGTCCCAATGTCTTGTCAACCCCAAATAACACATGAGACACTATATTAATTATGAAGTTGTTGACCATTTGCCATGGTTTCTTTTTTATTACTTTAATTTTAAATAGCTTGCTTCACGTGTCAATCCCAGTTCCCTCTCCCTCCCCTCCTCCCGCACCCCCCACCATCCCCCCCAGCCTCCCAACCTATCCCCAGTTCCTTCCACATAGGGGATATCCAGAGTCTGTCATTTCACTCAGAGCAGGGTCCGGGCACTCCCCTAAGAGTCCAGGCTGAGACAGCATCCCTCTTTGTGTTATGGACACACAAAGTCCGTTTGTATGCCAGGGATAAACACTGATCTACTTCCCAGGGCCCCATAGGTTGCCCAGGCCTCCTCACTGACTCTCACACTCAGGGGTTCTGGATCAGTCCCATGCTGGCCTCCCAGCTGTCAGTCTGGGGTCCAAGAGCTCTACCTTGTTCAGATCAGTTGTCTCTGCTGGTTTTGCCAGCCTATTCTTTGCCAATCTGCTCATTGCTCCTTTCTCTCTGTCACTGGGTTCCATGGTTTCAGTTCAGTGTTTAACTGTGGATGTTTGCCTCTGCTTCCATCAGTCACTGGATGAAGGTTCTAGGATGGCATATAGTGTAGACATCAAGTTCATTATCAGGAATGGTCATTTAAGGTGGTCTCTCCACTATTGCTTAGCTTGCTAGTTGGTGTCATCCCTTTAGATCACTAGAGGACTCACTGGCGCCAGAACTCTCTTCTAACCTATGACTCCCTCTATTATGGTATTTCTCATCCTATTCTCCCCCTATTCTACCCCCCACTCAACCTTCCTGTTCCCCCATTACCTACTCTCTCTTCCTCTTCTCCCCCTCTCTTATTCCCAGCTCCCACTCCCCCCACAACCCCTCACCGCGTTCCCAATCTGCTCAGGAGATCTTGCCTCATTCCTCTTCTCTGGGGTACCATGCATATCTCTCTTAGGTTCTTTCCTGTTTCCCAGACTCTGTCAATGGAAGTACAGACTGGCACTATCCTGATCTATGTCTAAAATGCATATATGAGTGAGTATATACCATGTTTATCTTTTTGTGACTGGGTTACCTCACTCAGAATGGTTTCTTCTAGTGCCATCTATTTACCTGCGAATTTCAAGATTCCATTTTTTTTTCTGCTGAGTAGTACTCCATTGTGCAAATGTAACACATTTTCTCTATTCACTCTTCAGTTGAGGGGCATCTAGATTGCTTCCAGGTTCTGGCTATTACAAATAATGCTGCTATGAACATAGTGGAGAAGATTTCCTTGTTGTATGAATTTGCATCTTTGGGATATATGCGTAAGAGTGGAATTGCTGGGTCTTGTGGTAGATTAATTCCCATTTTCCTGAGGAATCTCCATACTGCTTTCCAAAGTGGCTGTACGAGTTGGCACTCCCACCAGCAGTGGAGGAGTGTTCCCCTCTCTCCACTTCCTCTCCAGCATAAATTGTCTTCGGTGTTTTTGATTTTAGCTATTCTGACAGCAGTGAGATGGTATCTCAGAGTTGTTTTGATTTGCATTTCCCTGATGGCTAATGATGTTGAGCACTTTCTCAAGTGTCTCTCAGCCATTTTAGACTCCCCTATTGAGAATTCTCTATTTAGTTCTGTAGCCCACTTTTTAGTTGGATCCTTTTATGTTTTGAAGACTTGCTTCTTGAGTTCTTTGTAAATTTTGGAGATTAGACCTCTGTCAGAGATGGGGTTAGTGAATATCTTTTTCCATTCTGTGGGCTGCCATTTTGTCTTGTTGGCAATGTCCTTTGCTTTGCAGAAGCTCCTCAGTTTCAGGAGGTCCCATTTGTTAATTGTCGATCTCAGTGTTTGTGCCACTGGTATTACTTTCAGGAAGTGGTCTCCTGTACCAATTCGTTCAAGGGTACTTCCCACTTTCTCTTCTAAGAGGTTCAATGTGGCTGGTTTTATGTTGAGGTCTTTGATCCATTTGGACTTTAAGTTTCGGGCATGGTGATAGGCATGGATCTATCTGCAATCTTCTACATGCCAGCATCCAGTCATGCCAGCACCATTTGTTGAAGATGCTTTCTTTTTTCCGTTGTATAATTTTAGCTTCTTTGTCAAAAATCAAGTGTTCATAGGTGTGTGGGTTAAAATCAGGGTTTTCAATTCAGTTCCATTGATCTACCTGTCTATTTTTGTGCCAATACCAAGCTGTTTTCAGGACTATAGCTCGATAATAGAGCTTGAAGTCAGGGATGGTGATGCCTCCTGAAGTTTCTTTATTGTATAGGGTTGTTTTGGCTATCCTGGGTCTTTTGTTTTTCCATATAAAGTTGATTATTATTCTTTCAAGGTCTGTGAAGAATTGTGACAGAATTTTGATAGGGATTGCATTGAATCTGTAAGCTGCTTTTGGCAAGATTGCCATTTTTATTATGTTGATCCTACCAATCCAAGAGCATGGGAGATCTTTCCATTTTCTGGTATCCTCTTTGATTTCTTTCTTTAGAGACTCAAAGTTCTTGATATACAGGTCTTTCACTTCTTTGGTTAGCATTACCCCAAGACATTTTATGCTGTTTATGGCTATTGTGAAGGGTAGTGTTTCTCTGATTTCTTTCTCAGCCACTTTATCATCTGTATATAATAGGGCCAATGATTTTTTGAGTTTACCTTGTATCCTACTACTTTGCTGAAGGTGTTTATCAGCTCTAGGAGTTCCCTTGCAAAGTTTTTCGGGTCACTTATGTAAACTATCATATCATCTGCAAATAGGGAAAGCTTGACTTCTTCCTTTCCAATTTGTGTCCCCTTGATCTCCTTTTGTTGTCTTATTTCTGTAGCTAGAACTTCAAGTACAATATTGAAGAGATATGGAGAGAGTGGACAGCCTTGTCATGTTCCTAATTTTAGAGGAATTGCATTGAGTTTCTCTCCATTTAGTTTGATGTTAGCTGTTGGTTTACTGTATATTGCTTTTATTATATTCAGGTATGTTCCTGTTATCCCTGATCTCTCTAGGACCTTTATCATGAAGGGGTGCTGGATTTTGTCAAAGGCTTTTTCAGCATCTAGTGAGATGATCATGTGGCTTTTCTTTCGCAGTTTGCTTATATGATGGATTACATTGATAGATTTTCTAATGTTGAACCATCCCTGCATTCCTAGGATGAAGCCTACTTGATCATGGTAGATGATTTTTCTGATTGATGTGTTCTTGAATCCGATTTGCTAGTATTTCATTGAGTATTTTTGCATCGATGTTCATGAGGGAAATTGGTCTATAGTTCCCTTTCCTAGTTGTGTCTTTGTGTGGCTTGGGTACCAAGGTATTTGTAGCCTCATAAAAAGAGTTTGGCAGTGAATCTCCCGCTTATATTGTGTGGAATACTTTGAGGAGTATTGGAATTAGCTCTTCTTTGAACTTCTGGTATAATTCTGCACTGAAGCCATCAGGGCCTGGGCTTTTAGCTAGCTCTGACTTAATTATTAACCTGTAACTACTAATCTATGTATTTTTACAAGGACTTATCTTTTCTAGGACACCAACCTCATACACCCTCTCTTCCCTGGATCACATGGCAACTCTCTACTCTTGACTACATTTCCCAGACTCCTTCTCAACTCCTAGTCCCACCTATGTTGCTTCCTATAGGCAAACAGTGCTTTATTTATCAACCAATGAGAAAAGCATATACACAGAAGGACTTCACCCATAAAGTGTGTGTCCAATATGTTTAGCTCATGAACCAAGAAAGGAAATAGAAAGCTTTGCCATTGTTCTTGTCTAAAGGACAACTCCCTGAAGTCCTAAGGATAACTTAAACCAATGGTTTGCCAATAATGAATTATTTCCATTTATTCATAGCATTTGAGTTTAAATGATACAAAAATTCTCTAATAAAGATAATGTTTCTAAATAATTTGCTTTTTATTTTCTTGTCATGAAAAATTCTCAAGCTGTTTGAGTAATAGAAATGCTTTAATTGCTTTAATATGAAAAATATCCTACAGTGTTTATCTGGAATTTCATCTTCTTCCATTTAACTTAAAACAGTATGTAGTATGACTGTCTTAGTTAGGATTCTATTGCTGTGAAGAGGCATCATGACCATGGCAACTCTTATACAGGAAACATTTAATTGGACTGGCTTACAGCTTCAGAAGTTTAGTCCATTATCGTCATGGCAGGACATGGTGGCATGCAGGCACACATCATGCTAGAGAAGGAGTTGTGACATGTTAACTTGAAGGTAATATGAAGTGGTCTGTCTGTCATACTGAGCAAAACTTGAGCAAAAGAGGCCTCAAAGCCCACTCCCACAGTGACACACTTCTTCCACCAAGGCCACACCTTCCCCAACAAGGCCACAACTCCTAATAGTACCACTCCCTGTGGGCCAAGCATTCAAACACATGTGTCTATGGGGGCCATTCTTATTCAAAACACTACAATGCCTGGTATCGGGACAATCTTACTATTTGAGTGTACTGGGGAAAAGCATTTGAGAAGCTTCATTAACTCATACAAGGAACATGTAGTATGACTGTCTTAGTTAGGATTCTATTGCTGTGAAGAGGCACCATGACCATGGCAACTCTTATACAGGAAACATTGTTGCTCAGTGTTCTAGCAGTGTGATCCCATTGAAACCAAAGTCTTGGCTGAGATCTGGAAATAACAATAACCTGGTGTTTCTCTCATCAAGATGAACCCACACTCATCAGATGGTTTTATGCTGGCAGCAAAACCACTCTATAGTGATGCATAAAGTGTGTTTTTGCCAATTCATAATTAGCTATCATGGCCTGTCCTCAATAAATGATGGAGTCACATTCATTTGTTCTCTCTCTCTCTTTCTCTCTCTCTCTACTTCTTCCCTCTTCTGATCAAGAATCATTTTTAAATAAAATTCTCCAATGGTTTGTCATACAGAAAAGTGCTCCAGTTGCTATTGAAGGCATCACCTTTGAGCCTAGCTAAGAGCACCACTAATGTAAGTGCCTGAGTTAGTGGTGGAATTGATGAAATCTACTTCAAGGTTTCCCATACCCCATATCTGCTCCTCTCTTTCCAGGTCTATGTTTCTGGTTCCTTGTTTTATCTGCCCCCCCATTCCCTGACTTTGCATCTGCATTTGGACTCTCCTCAGTAGACTTAGGTCTCCTTCTTGTTTATGTTATACTAGAAAATGAAATGGCAAACTCATCTTTCACCCTGCAACCATAGAAACCAATCCTAACTGTAGCCATCTAATAGCTGTGTGAACAAGCACAGTCCAGAAATGCAGGAAAGAGCGTACACATAGCCTATGAGTCAGACAAAAGTGAAGATCAAAGATAAAATGCCATGACAGGTCAGTGGGAGTTCTGAATATAATAATGAAGGCTTATACTTATTTCCATTAGTACTGTACTGCAGCTATGAGACTGAAAAGCCATGACTAGCATTTTAAGCAACTCCACAAGCGGGTTATGACCATCACCAGACTAGTCTTAACCTCCTCTCATTTTAGAAAGGAAGCTTAACTTTTATAATAACCTTTCTGAAGTCTTTTCAAATACTCAAATCATGGTTTGAATATTCGATGTTTCCTCCACAAGCTCAGGAAATGAATACTTTGTCTTCTCCAGGTGGTAGACTCTTTCAGAAAGCTCTGAAATTTTTAGGGAATGCATCCTAGCTGGAGGAAGAAAATCAAAAGGGCATGCCTTGGAAGGTTATATCTACACACCCCATCCCCTGAAAGGTCCCTCTGTTTCCTCATTGACATGAGTTCAAAAAATTCCTTTACCTCCTATTCACAATACTATGATGTTATACTTAAGTGCATGGGGCCAAGGAGCCATAGTTTCTCTGAAACTATGCACCAACACCTAAAGTTGTTCAGTCAAGTATTTTGTCACAGCTATGGTAAATCACAAGAGAAGCCCATGTCGATAAAAATTCAGAGGCCAGATTCTGCACACTGAATCAATATTCTGTGATCTAACATCACTATAATGTACAATTAGCACACTTGGACCTGGTTTCATTCTTTAGAGCTGGTAACTGCAGGAGATGTTCCAAGGATACAGACAAGGGACTCTGAACAACATTACTCAGTGCTATCCCCACCCCTGTCCATCTATGGCCTACTTTTTGAGAATTTAATTTTCACCTTAATAGAAGGAGTTTATATTCCAAGTAATCTTCTTGAGAATGGAATAATACTCACTGAGAGAGGTTATACTGACTCTCTCAAGCTCAAGAGAACTGCCTGTTTAAAGGTTGGGGATCTCGAAAGGATTAGATGGAAAAGTGAATATTAAAGTGTTTTATAAAGTGTAGACTTTACAGGAAAAGAAAGGGATGAATGCACCTGTGTGATTTGGGCCTCCCTGTTAGGTAAATCCTGCCTGGGTTCCCAGGTCCTGCTCAAATCTCCTGCAAATGCCAGAGCTCAACTTTCTCTTCTCCTGCCTAAGAACCAGAAACTGTCACATCATGTGATTTTTACATTTTATGTACAGAAACTGTCAGATGGCCTGGTTGTTTTCTCTTTGGCTTTTGTGGGCAAAACCCACGTAGTCCCAGGAAGATGGTGTCCTTATCCATCTATCATGAAAAGATAAATTTGTCAGACAAGAAATGCCTACACAGCAACCTTGTACACACCTATATTCTCCTAGTCTATCTCACTTCTGATTTCCCATTTACCAACACCAGCAACCAAAGGTAGTTGTAAGCATCATCCAATTGGATAATGTATGTGAAAAATCATGCCAAACTATAAACTTCATGCTGACTACAAGTGATTATGTGGAAGAATTGCAGCCAAAAGTCACAAACAGAATACTAAATAAGTCAATCTCCAATGATCCATCAATCAAAGAAAGTCATTTTTCTCAAGATTAAGTTCAGTAGACTATGGTAAACACTGGGAGTCAGAAAAATCTTCGTGAAAATTCATATTTTTTCATTGGCTTCTATTCGGTCTGAGATTTGCTTTTATAGTCTATGAAGTTACAGTTAAATAGGCCCATTTCCAAGTTCTCCTCTGTGTCTACAAGTAAAGAAAGTGTTATAAAATTTACCTCAGTATTATTTATTTGCATAAAATATGAAGCAAAGAAGACAGGAATAAGCTATGATAAGTCTTACGAATTAATTTCTCAAACTTAAAATATGATCTTTGACCTCCAAATCCTCCTTATTCTGGATTCTATATATGAATATGAATAACTAAAATTATTTTGTGAGTTTCACATGTGTGCAGATGTATATGTAGGTTCACATGTAAATATATCCATATGTGTAGAGGTCAGAAGTCAACCTCAGATGTTGTTCCTTAGGTGCTGCCCTCTTTAATTTTTGAGACTGTTTCTCACTGTCCTGGAACTCTACAAATAGACTTGTTGGCTAGTCAGCAAGCTCCAAGAACATACCTGTTTCTGCTTCCCCAGGGCTGAGGTCACAAGCATGTTTTTTTACTTATTTGTGAAGCAAGTTCTTTACTATAACCCAAATACCCCAAATCAATTTTTTACTGGAGGAAGTCTTTAGTGAGCACATGGTATCAAGGAAGAGGGCAATAGACAAGAATTAAAAACACTTTGCAAGGAACAGTGCAGTAGCCCACTAAGAGGTTTCATGAGGGAAAAAAATCACATAATCAGTACTTGGTATTGAGGCTTGGCAGAATCAAGACAGACCGGATGCTCAAAAAAGGCTTTCCAGAAGGGTCTGATATGAGTGAGATGGTAGAAAGGGATGTGACCGTAGTGTTCAGCAAAGGATGCTCAGAGCAATATAATGCAAAGATGGGAACAGGCAAAGGTAAAGTGGACTGACTGCAGGTCAGATGTGGAAGTGGGACTGGGAGATAGGACTTGACAACAGGTTAACCTGTTTCAAGGACGGCATTGAACAAATGTGATCCTTTTTAAGCAACAGCGTGCACATTCAAAACTTCTAAACAAGACATTAGGTTATTTTATGAAGTGTCAGTTTCCAAGATTCATCAGATTTGGAAGGGGAGGACAGAGTATCATTTAACAGGTATAAAATCAACATCATAATCCCAGAGTCGACTTTTTCAAGAATTAAATCCTGAACCAGGTCTGTGGCAATAGGAATTTAAAGAAAAGAAGGAAACCAAAATGTTGGGAAGGGAGAAATGCTTAGGTAGGACCACTGAGTGAGAATAAGGAGACAGAAGGTCCTTGAGTTTCTGTTCTGGCAAATGAAAGGCAAGCATGCTGGGACATGACAAGGTCTTTAGATTTTTAGATAGTGAATGAAGAGAGTGGAAGGAGAATTTAGAAGAGAGGGAAGTATTACTAGCACCAGGAGGCAATGGCATCACACTGAAAAGAGACGTTCTATTTGGTGCATTATCTTGGGGTTGAGAACCTTGTGCTAAAGTCAGACCTGATCTGAGCCCATTTTGCATATAAAATCTTGGGCACATACCCAGGAGCAGGAGGGTAAGGGCTCTAGAATCAAACTCTTTGTATTCCAACCATGCTACTTCCTGGTTATATGAACTTCAGCAAACAACTACTTGGGCTTCAGTTTCCAATAATTCTAGAATCAAGTAAAGAAGTCTAAAGCATTTAGAACATATTATGATGTTTTCATGAATATTTGTTAAGTCTTGGTTTTCTCAGGTTCAATTGAGATTATAATAGTATCTATTTATAAATGGATTATAATAGTTAAATTCAAAAAAGTTATGCAAAGGTCTCAGTGAACTAACTAGCCTATATCAACAGTTTGAATAGCTAATTCAACAACTTCATATATACTATCATGTGCCTACTGCACACCATATCTTTGCTTCATATTTGATGGTGTCCTGCTGCTAATCTGATGCTGTATAATAGTAAAATGGGGCTGGAGAGATATCCCAGGAGTGAATAATGGATTCTACCCTTGCAGAGGACCCAAGTTAGATCCCCAGCACCCACACTGGTTGGCTCACAACCTCTTTTAATTCTATCCTGAGGGAATCTGATTTCTCTAACCTCTATAAGCACCTACACTCACATGTACACACACACACACACACACACTTTAAAACAATGCAATAAATCTTAAAAGTATTTTTAAATAAGACAGAGTAAAGGAGAGGGTAGATGAGGGCTCAGAGAGGAGGTGAGGAAATGCCTCCTTGAATGAAGTATGGAAGAAAGCCATGCAGTGATCTGCAGGTAAAAGCTTCCAGTTACCATATTAATTCCATGGGTGTGAATTTTGTTGCATGGAAGACCCCATTGACAGAACACTGAGACAAGCAAAAAGGAGGAAGTGATGGGCGATGAGGTTCAGTTAATAAAGGTCTTAAGGAATGGAGTTGCTCATTGGAAGTAAAACGTTATATTAAATTTTCTAATGCTTCATTTTTGGGAATATGAGAAGGGGTGAACTTTAACCCAATATATCTTAAGCATCATTCTAGTGTGTAACTATTATGCAACATATCATTTCCTTGTCCCTTTCCTCTCTGTTTTCCTCCTTCTCATCTCTTAGATTTCTCATCAAGTATGAATCCTGCCTCATACATGTAGCTAAATAGTCGATATCTCATTTTAACTAAATCTAGTGTCCAAACTCACCTTCTAGGTTTATATTTCTCAAGCACTGGAGCTGTATCTCTCCCATTTTAATCTTCTTTTGATTCTTCGATTAATGAATGGATTGACTGTTGTGTTGGTTTGAAAGAAAATAATGCTCAAAGGGAGTGGCACTATTAGGAGGTATGGCTTTACTGGGGTAAGTATGCCCTGGTTGGAGGAAGTGGAGGTGGGCTTTGAGGTCTCAATATGCTCAAGCTTCACTCAGTGTAATACTCAGTCCACTTCTTATTTCCTACAAGATGTAGAACTCCCAGTTATCTCTCCAGCATCACATTTGCCTGCATGCTGCCATGCTCCCCACCATGATGATAATGGACTGAACCTCTGAAACTGTGAGTCAGCCACCCCAATTAAATGTTTTTATTTATAAGCATTACCATGGTCATAGTGTCTTTTCACAGCAACAAAAACCCTAACTAAGAGAGTTGTGTAAATGCAGTGGAAAGCTAGGAGAGTTGTGTAATATTAAAGCAATGGAAAACCTTCTAAGTACCAGACGACCATGTTTATGATCAACTTTTGGGTCCACACAATCCTAGAAGCGTGACTTCCATGTCCACATCACACATATCACACTCTAATTTTCAATTTCTCTCATGTCTAATAATACTTTGTTCTCTCTTTCTTTCACATTTCTACTCTTCTTTCCTTTCTTCCTTCGTTTTCTTCTTTCCCCTATTCCCAAAGAATATCTAATGTGATCTTTTCAGTCACTCAGCTTTCCAAAGGGTTAGAAGGGTTGCTTTCAATAGCTTTTCCCTCCCACCCCAGCCTCTTGAAATCTGAGATGCACAGAGTTTGAATGTGCTTGACTCTGCTCCAACAAATGAATGAGAAATAAAGAAGGCTACATGCAAATTAACACCTCAGTGAATTACCCTCCTGCACGGGCTGTTATTATTGTACAGTAGACATTTAATTGGCTATTGAATGTTTCTGAAAGTCTCTAAAATGTTGAGATTTGCATCCAGCCGGAATTGTGATCTAGGTGTGGCTCTGTAAAAGAACAAAAAGCAAAGATCTATTCACGTCTCATTTTCTTTCTAAGGTGTTGATGCTAACCTAAAAGCCCTGAGCCAGCAGCATTGGGATCACTTCGGAGGTAGAAATGTAGAATTCCAGGCTTTTCCTGGGCTCTAAGACTCAGGACAAGCAGGGCACATATTCCTGTGTGAGAAGCATGTAGTGGCCTAATCTAGGGATTAGATGTATTGTTAGCGAGGGAATCCTGCTAATGAATTCATTCATCAAAGGGCTGTTTCAGGATGCCTGCAATGTACGAAGTACTGAGATCATGGACTGTGAAGATGTGTAACAGGACAAGACAGTGTTTGCCTTCAAGGAGCTCATGACCTAGTAGGGAAAATAAGCTACATACATAAGTAAGGCGTTCACAGAGCATAGACAGTAAGCTGGTCAATGGGAGTGTATAACCTGAAAAGTGGGGAAGGATCTATCATACAGAAGCTTATTCTCTTTAAATCTACAGTCATGGGAAGCATCAGAAGGAAGAAAGAACACGCCTACTGATGGAGCTCAAGTCAAAGGCAGGTAGGGGCTGCCGAGGAATGCAGCAAAGTGCCTGACTCTTTCTACACAAACCCAGACACCAGAAGGCGACAGTTTACTGCCAGATTTCACTTTTCCTTGAGGCATGCTTTGGTGGCAGACTGCTGAAAAGAGTTAGCCAGTCACACATTCTCCTAGGTAGCAGCTGTGTGTCCTTGCAAATGGGAGACACTTCGCAAAATCCAGGCGAACATCCGGTTTTGCAGCCAGTATGGGCTGGTTGCAGAGGTGTGAACTGAAAAGGCCATGAATGTACATATAGTAACCTTCTTAAGATAGCATCTTCTTACTTTTACAAGGAAATTCCCAGAGGAAACTTGCCGCCTTCTTTGCTGAGGTCATTCACCTGAACAAAGGACTACAGGTGTTCAGAAGTCACAGTACGAAACTTGGGGCTGGAGTCATGCAGTCATTGAAAATGCACTAGCTTGTCTTCATGTGCATGCTTTATATATAACCTAGTTTAGAGACCCAACTTTCACTGAACTCATAATCTTATTTTGATGCTATTTTTTCATGAGTTTTAAAGGGTCACATTGTCCATAAACTGCAATTAAAGTTGTAAACTAAAATACAATTTGATGCCATTTCCAGGGGCAAAGGCTCTACACAACTTTTGTAAATACCACTGACAAATTATACTTTTATTGTTTGATTAGCTTTAGCAATCAGGAACTTGAGATATAATTGAATTAGGCCAAGTGCATTAACAGTGCACGCGAACCCAGCAAAGGCCTGTGATGAGTGCAGTATAGGTTTAATTCAGTATTATCTAATTGTTCCATCATAAAATAAAACTCCTTTCATCTTGAAAGATCTTGTGTACTAAATTAGGGGTTTTGTGTTGCCAGAATTCATTTGTGTGCTTAGATTTTTTCCCATGAAAACTCCCAAAGGAGACCAACCATCCTGCAGGCAGCAGAATATGAGGCAGTTCTGAAAGTCAGAATGGTAATATATGCAAAGAAATATCTATCACGTCTTGATGAGTACAAAGAACTTAATACCAAGTTTGGGGCAATCCAGGGGACTCCTACACTGTTGTGCAGTTCTGTAAGTGGAATCAACAATTCCTAAAAGGACACATTGTTGGGTAAGAGGGCCCTGACTGGGGTGAACACTGTAAGTGGGAAGAACATTGGCACAGTGAAGCCTATAGAAGTTAGTCCAGACAACCACTGTCTGGGCAGACTCTTGATTCAGGCTCCCTGTGCTTGGTTCTTGATTTTTTTGTAGTTTGTTCTATTACTCAAAGGAAAACCGTCTGTGTCAGTTTCACTGGGAAGCAATACATGTGGGTTCTCAAAATTCCCCCCAGGCAGATTAGTCTCTCTCCAGCACATAGAGCAATGGCAGAGACATGCAGAGAGGTCCTAGAGCGGAAAAACACCAAGGTTGAAATCCTAAGGGTGAGGAGGTATTCATTCAAAGATAGATTGAGAGAGTGTATTCCTTTTAGAGAGTGTAAGCAGTTAACTTTGTTAGAATTGGCAGGGAGAGGTATGGCGGTCTTGAAAAGGGAGGTAAACAAAGAAAACACTTCTGAGAACATTAGAAAGCCCCCTCATTATATCAGGCTGAAGACCATTCCAAATAGAGGGATGCTCTCTCAGCCTGGACACATGAGGAAGGGCCTAGGTCCTGCCCTGGATGAAATAGCACATGTCAGAGATCCCCCACCCCAAGGAGGGCCTCACCCTCCCTGGGGAATGATGTGGGGATTGGGTGGGGGGCTGGGGGACTGGTGGAGGGACAAGGGAGGAGGGGTGGGAGAGGGAGCTGGGACTGACATGTGAAACATTCACATTTCTAATTTAAATAAAAACATATATTGAGGGAAAAAACTGCACTGAGATACCACCTCATCCTGGTCAGAATGTCTATAGTTATTAAAGCAAACAAACAACAGATGCTTGAGAAAAGAAACCCTGGAAAGTTGAAAGGAAAACAAATTGGTTATCCAACCTCTATGGAAGTAAGTAGGGAGACTCCTTAAAAACTAAAAATAGATCTACCATTTAATCCAGCTAATACCTTACCTGAATATCCAAAGAAACCTAAGTTTGAAAACCGTAGAGCCTAAAAGTACCTGCATATCCATTTTGTTACATTTATTCATAATAGCAAGTTTTGGCACTGGCGTGTTAGGTCCACCTAGGTGGTCTTCAAAAGAAGTCTAGCCAGAAAGTAACCTGGTGTATATTTGAAACAGGGTTCCATTCCAACATAAAGGAAAATAGAATTGTGTCACTTTCAGGAAAATGGATGCAACTGGATACCATCATGTTAATCAAAATAAGCCAGACATAGAAATACAATTTTTGAACGTTTTTCTTACATACAGCATCTAGCTTTTAAAACAACAACAATATGAAAATAGAAAGAAGACTGTTTGGGTGGGAAGTGGCAAGAATCAGTGGGAGGTGAAAGAAGGGCAAAAAAAAGGGTGATGAAAGGTAAATGTGATTGAAATGCATCATATGCATGTGTGAAAAGGTTATAATGTAACCAATTGCTTTGTACAGTTATCATACACTAATGAAAAGGAGAAGAGGAGTGGGAGCTATATTCACGTTTTTGTGATGGTTGCAGGAGTCTGTGGAATCCCCCACGTTAAAGTACTCAGACCATATATATAATCTACCTATAGGTTCAAAGCAAATAGACTTCTTGGAACTAAAAGAAATACAGTCGCCCTGTAACACATGAATGAGCAGTGTGGCAATGAAAGGAAGAAAACCAAGGATTAGTTTAAATTCTGGGGAGGTAAATAATTTCCAGGGTTGACAGGCAGTCAAAAGCAATCCAGGAAGACAGATGATCGAGTTCAGTAAATCGCAGTGTAATCCTTATGCCAGAGACCTCTCTGACATGAAGGACTAGTGGATATTCTTTGGAATTTATCACATTTCTTTGGCTGGAGACTCCACTTCAAAACCTGCCCATGGTAGGTCAGCCCCTGGAGAGGCTATCAGGCAGGGAGTGGAAGGGAGTTAAAGGAGCCTCAGGACTCCTTCTCAATGCCAATGCAGACATTCTCCTTGACTCTTCTTCTGGAATTCAATTTAAAGAGAGGTCTCTGGTTATAATGAAAAGGATAATGAAATCAGGACCCTTCAAGAGCTCCATCACTCCAGAGCTTATAGCTGGCTTGTTTTGAAAATTCCATGGTGTTCTACTTTGCTTCTCTTTTGCTGTGATAAAACAGTGACAAGGAGCAACTTGGAGAGGAAAGAATGCACAGATGACAATCCATCATTGAGGGACGTCACAGCAGGAACTTTGCACAGGAACAGAGACCACAGAGCAATCATGCTTACTGGCTTGCTTGGGTTGCTTTCTTGTGCAACAGAGGCAGCCCCACTGCCTAGGAATGGCACCACCCCGAGTGAGCTGGGCCCTCCTACATTAATAAGTAATATTTTAAAAAGAATTGGCCCCCAGACACATCCACAGGTCAATCTGATAGAGATGATACCTCAACTTAGGTTCTCTCTTCCCAAGTGTGCCAAGCTGACAACCACAGTTAGCCATCACAACTAGATACCCCAATGTTGCTGTAATCTCAAAGAACACCTACTTCTCTCAGTCAGTTTGGTTGTGCATCTTACTGTGCCTTCATGGACCTGCAAGACCTTGCTTTTTATCTAACTTGAGACTTCTTAAGATATTTACCTTCAAACCCAAAGACATCAGTTCCCCTGTTAAAGCAACATTACACTACAGTTCATCTGATTTTCACCATTACATTACCCACCTGGTTGTGAATATGGCTGGCACAACTAGAATCAGAAGTTCAGTCATGGGGTCTCTGAGGGCTGTGTTATACCCTTCTTCAAACCTCACCACCCCCAGGCCATAAAGGAAAAGAGTAGTGTTTGAGGTCAGAAGATGAGCAAGGTCATCCTGAACACACTCTGCAGTTTCCACCACTTGGATCCCGTTTTGCACTGGGACAATCCCTGTAAAACGTGAGCATAGATATCTGGGGGTGATGGGGAACTTGTGTAATGACAGAAGCCCTTCCACCAAAGCAATGTTTCAGTTTCCAGTGGCATAGCCTCCCTAAGGAATGTTCTTTTTGAAGATCACCAAAAGGCAACCAAGATTCTGTTACCAATAAGTTTAAATATACCGTATCAGGTATCACTGTAGGCTGGGCTCTATCAAAAGCCAGTGAAAACTGAACATCAGTCATTTACAGCAAAGTCATGGCAGAAATGCTTAAAATGGAAAAGATGATATCTACACAATTAATTTCTCTGGGATGTGGGAAATGACTGCCATTGATCAACTTTGATGGTAGATTTCGATGTCCCCTTGAATTAGGTTATCTAGACTTGCCAGGATGTGGGAGCAAGTTGGTGAGATAACAGAACTTTTCAACCTCAGAAAGGTAGGTGATCCTCTTTTATAAACAGTATTATCTCCACTGGCCTTTATGAAAAGGCTTACCTAGACAGAACGTATAGCACAGAGATGAATTTTATCTATGACCTCTATGGTACTTCCTTTTATTAAAGTCATATATTAGACTCAAGGATCTCAGTTGCAGAAGGAAATCACACGTGTGTAACCTTTCTAGCCTTGTTGATGTGTATAGGAATGAGCCTTGGGCATAGGTTGCTTTGTTACAGAGAGATAAAGAGCCCTTGAAGCCTGTGTGTGGCATGTCTCTTTGGAGATATTACCCTGTTCTAGATGTGATGAGTAGTTCATTGCTATGTTTAGGTATATTTGTCTTAGGATTCCTGGTCAACTGCACTTTCCAGTAGGGATGGGCTGAGGCAGGGATGGGAGCAGACTCTCACTTCAGCATAGTGAGGCATCCTAGCCATGGAGGCTTAAGTGCATTCTGACTCTTCTCTACATGAGTCAAGCATTATTCTATATGGGCTCGTAAGAGTTGTGCCTTTCCTGATGACCTCTATGTCTGAGAAGGATGTGATGCACTGATGTCTTTGGTACTGCTGGTGCCGATAGAAGGTGATGTTAAGTAACCTCTTGGCTATCCTCCATGCACAGGAACTCCTCCAAGGGAGACATTGCAAGTACCATTTCCTCAATAATATCTTCTCCATTTCTGACATTGCAGACCTGTTTCCTGAAAGATCTGAGGAGTACTCTGAAAGTGGTTAAGGGTAACCTAGTGTACTATATTGAGTTTCCCTACAGTGCAGCAGAAAAGTCTCCTGTGATTCAGAAGTCCTACTTAGGAGGGTAAAATCTGATGCTGCCATCATTACTCATGTGCTTTAGAACTATGAACCTTTGTGTGTTTTATGTTTTAATGAGATCAGCTTATGCATGGCTCAGCTCAGGTGCTCCCTGAAGCAGAGCCTAAACTAAGGGTTATATGCATGAAGACATTGTATTTAGGATGAGAAAAGGGCCAGTGTAAAAGTCCCTTGTGACACTGGTGTTGTAAATGTGACAGTGTTCTTTCTGTACAGCACTGGGAGCAAATAGGGTCAATTGCTGGCACCTGCTGAGTAGTCTGTCTATCAAAGGGGAAGGAAATGTAGAACCTATAGACCTAGTTCCCATTGGCTAAAATGAACTCATCAGAGAAATGCAGGGACACTGGAAGGACAAGGGAGGGTGGGGCCAGGTTCTATCTGTCTAAAGAGGGGCATTAGAGCAGGGAGTTGGATAGGAGAAAGCAGGCACAAGCAGGCATCAGTATCAATTCTAAATGAAGAAACTCTGGAGCACAAACACAAATAACAAAGCTCTTGTTTCGTGTAAGCTGTGATTTGGGGAGTGTTTTAATTTAAAATATAATTGCGTCATTCTCCCTTTCTCTTCTTCCATACCTCTCTCCCCAAACCCCATGACCTCCACCCCTTTATTAATTATTGTTCCATATATGTGAAGGAATAAATATGTAACCACAATCTGCTTAGTCCATTCAGTGTTGCCAACATTTATGTTTCCAGGGCTAACCACCTGATACAGGGTAATCAATCAGGGGCCTTGCTCTGGGGAGACTAATTCTCCTTCTCTCCACAGTTGTTAATTGCAGATATCTCTTCACCTAGATTTTGTGTCCATGAGATGTCTCCCACATATGGAAGGATGCCAACTATTGTTGGAATTGTATGGGCCTTCTTTAGCCAGCCATCTTGTTCAGAATTCATGGGTATAGCTTCCCTGCCACAGCTAGAAGGCACAATCTCATAGATTTTCTGGTCCTCTGGATCTTAGAATCTTTCTATCCCACCCTCTTCTTCAAACTTCCCTAAGCCTTGCATGCAGGGGTTGTATTGTAGATATGACAGTTGGGATCAGGTAACCCAAGGTCAGTTCTTCTCTGAATTTTGACTAGCTGCAGCTTTCTGTCATGGTCTCCTTCTGCTGAAATAAAAGAAGCATTTGTGATGATGGGTGAAAGCTACACTTATCTTTAAGTGTAAATTACCCATTATCTCTCCACACAGAGATCCGATGGGCAGCATCCTAAGATCACTATGTCTGTGAATTTTTATTTTTTTCTTTCCACCTCTCACAACTTCTTTTTTCAAAAACAAACTGGATACTTTTCTATCTTTGGTATATTTTCATGTTGATAATATTCTTCTGAGAAACTTTTTGAAAAAGGTGGAACATTTTATAAATGGTCCATTATACAAATGAGCTAAGTAATATCTCTAATCACTTAGGCTGTTCTTACCTCTCTGGCATTTTTTAAAGGCACTGAATTGTTGTGTGGCTGTTCAATTATACTCCTGTCATTAACTCAGAGAAGTGAAATTCCCAGGTCAAAAGCCTGTACATTTTTAAGGCTTTTAGTGCCTCAGAGAAGATATAACTATCCTCCATCAGTGTGTGAGATTCCTGTATTTTACCCCATTTAATAGTATCCTTTGGCATGACTTCTGGTAATCTGGTATGTAATCATCATTTATAATTATCATAAAATGTTTAGTATTTCTTATTTTATTGCATTAATATATTTCTGGGAAAGTAAAAAAAAAATTGAGTGTTCCTGGTAACGTGTAACTTTACGAATTGTTTGTTCATATTATCTGGTCATTTTGCTTATGTTTTCATCTTCTTGATATTAGCTTACAACTGATCTTCGCTATCAAAATAATTCAAGAGAAATAATATGATGTTAGGTGGGTAAGGAGATGGGGATGAGATCTGGGAGCTGGGAGAGGAGGAAAACATGATATTATATAACATTTTTAAATAAAAAAGTAAGATTTAAATGTATTATGCTGTTGCCATTAAAGATAAAACATACTATATTTATTGCATAGTATGCAATGAAAAGCAAAAGGCTCTGTGATTTGCCAGTGCCACAACTTAGCTTGTGTCCTAAGGAAATGAAGTCAGTTTACTGAACACATGGCACTCCTGTTTTCATTGCAGCACCATGAGTTAATAAATGGGAGCAACCTAAATTTCCATCAAAAGATGAGGATAGTGAAACTATTATCCATAATCATGAGGTATTTATTTAGCCATACGCAGCCATGTCACCCTTGACAGTAAATGTGGACCAGAGACCATTATGTTAAGTGAAGTAAGCAAGGCACTGTTCTTGGGACCCTCCTCCTCCTCCTCCTCCTCCTCCTCCTCCTCCACCTCCTCCTCCTCCTCTTCCTCCTCCTCCTCCTGAGTTGCTCACCCAGCCTTGATATGAGGGTTTACCTAGTCTTATGCATCTTGTTATGCCCTGTTTGGATGATATCCCAGGAGGTCTTCTCTTTTCTAGGAATGGACCTGAAGGAGAAGAAGGTGCTGGGAGGAGGGGAGAGAGGGAAAACTGCAGTTGGGATACATTGTATAAGAGAAGAATAAGTAAAAGTTAATGAATTAATTTAAATGATAAAGCCAAAGGAAGAAGGGGGAATAGCAAACAAAGGGGGAGGCAGAGGAAGAAAAGAAAACACAAGGAAAGGAAAGGAGAGGAGAGGAGAGGAGAGGAGAGGAGAGGAGAGGAGAGGAGAGGAGAGGAAAGGAAAGGAAAGGAAAGGAAAGGAAAGGAAAGGAAAGGAAAGGAAAGGAAAGAAAGAGATAAACCAGGCACAGAGCCAACATACTGTCTTAATCCTAAATGGAGTCTAAAAGATTTCATTTCGCAGAAACTGAGAGTAGAATGGCGGTTAGCAGAGTCTGTGGATAATGCAGGAGAAGATGGGATGGGAAACAGCTGACCAATGGATGCAATGGATACTAAGTTGTACCTAGCTTGAAGTCAGAAGCCAAGGAGCATTATTTCACTGCAAGATGACAGGAAGTAGCAGATATTTGCTGGGTAGCTCAGAAAGCTGGAAGAAAGAATTTTGTCCAAAAAGCACTAATAAATGTTTAAGGATAGAGAAATATCTAATCTAACTTAAACATGGCATGGTGTGCATGTGTGCTAAAACATCACATTCTACTCTATGACTATATTTTTATGAATCAGTTAATAAATTGCCAGTCTTGTTCTGACAACCCCAGCTGCTGTGAGTTGATGAGTATAGCAGCGCTGTCATATCCAAAAGACCCTGTTTGGCTCCCATCCTCCCTCACCTCTGGTTCTTAAAATGTTCCCTCCCCCTCTTCATCAATGGTACTTGAGTCTTGGGGAGAGGGTGTAAACTAGATGTCCCATCTGTGACTGAGCACTCCACAGTATCTTATTCTCTCAACTTTGACAGATAGTGAGTTTCTACATTATCCACCATCCACTGCACAAAGACACTTCTCTGATGGGGTCTGAGAGCTTCCTTAATATATAGAAAGAAGGGGCTGGGCGTTGGTGGTGCACGCCTTTAATCCCAGCACTTGGGAGGCAGAGGCAGGCGGATCTCTGTGAGTCGAGACCAGCCTGGTCTACAAGAGCTAGTTCCAGGACAGCCTCCAATGCCACAGAGAAACCCTGCCTCGAAAAACCAATCTATATATATATATATATAGAAAGAAGGATATGGATTTAGAGGGTAGTGTGATACTATGTCCATTGAGCCGACTGACAATATTAGATTCTCTAGAGTCTTTGAGTTGCCTGTGCTTTTATGCAGTTTCATCTGTCAGTTTCTCTTAGTTCTCTGCATCTCTGCACTGAGGAAGAATTTTCCTCTAGTTGAAATCTTACAAATATTCATCAACTTTTTCATAATTTGGGGGCAAATGGCTTCTTAACATTTAATGTTTTCATGTGGTTATTTGTATTAGTTGTAGTCACATGTACATTTGCTATGAGACTGCAGTTAATAAAACTAAGGTACCAGAAGGGTCCTTGGTCTCCCAAGGTCATGTATGCTCTACTTCTGTTTAAAATCAAATCTGGTCCCAGCCATGAAGGACCACAAAAAAGGAGCTGCCAGATAGTTGATCTGTTAAATCTTTGTGAATGCTGATCAGAGGCAAGGAAAGAAATTACTGGAACCTAAATGAAGTCATGTTGGGCATGGTAGCACTTTCCTACAATCTCAGCACTTGGAAAATTGAAGCAACAGCATATGTTTGAAGACCACCTAGGCTTCATTGTGAGACTCTGTGTCAAACTAACAAGATGGATCTGCCAAGGGGCTGATGCAGAAATGGTTCTTAACAGGATAACCTGACACTGAGTATGTTTTAACACTGACTCCTACTTACATTCTGTTTATGATATTTGTTTCAGAGAGAGGCATATTTCTTTAAAGACTTACTTTTATTTGTATAGGTGGTTTCTTTGCATGTAGATCCATGCATCACATGAATGAAGAGCATATGGGGGCCAGAAGAGTTCTCCAGATCCCCCAAAACTGGAGTTACAGAGTATTGTGAGCTATAATATGGGTGATGGCAAATGAACTCGGGTCCTCTGCAAGAGCAACAATTGCACTTAACTGCTGATCCATCTCCCCAAGCATCACACATGGACATATTTCACCTCAATATTGGGAAAACATATCTAGCCTGTATGGGGGGGAGAAGGATTAATATTCTTAAGAGATCATTATTCTCCCCCTCTTTGGCTATCATACCAATGAAAACAATGTACCCCAAGAAATGAGAATTTCTGAAAAGTCTCCTACTGCAAGAAGAAAGGGCAGTCAAATAAAGAGCTTGCCAGACAATGTTGACATAGAGACTACCCTCAAAGAAAACACTTGGCACTGAGACAGTGCTGGGCAGGTGACTACACCTGGTGGTCCTGCTTTGTCCAATGTATCTCTTGCTTCTTGTTTAAAACGTATCCTCATATCATGACTCTGAAGACAGACTTGGATGGGCAAGGGTCATTGGATGTCTTTTTCCCTCATACCAGTGTGGCCATACTGAATTAGTATTTCCTTTTTGTCTTTTATTTTTTAAAAAAATTTCTTAAAGATTATTTGTGCATGAGAGACCAGGTAGCCTGACATAATGAACTATTTTAATATTCTTCACATTAGACTTCTATAGAAACAAAGAAAAGCACCAAAAGGTAGAATCTAAACCAAAACTTAAATTCTAAAAATTTGAAGTATTTGAAAAGAGTTTATGCTAGTTTATATTAGGCTCAAATTATAAATAATGTAATAGTTCTTTAAGGCATAATTACTCACAAAATACAAGAGAAATAAATATGGGGCAAACTAAATATATAAAGTACTTAGAGAGAAAAGAATCAACCAGTAAAACAGAAATTAAATTGTATAGTGAAATAAATAGAAAGGCAATAAAGGGACAAATGAAAAAAGAGCAAAACTTCAGAAAATGCATGTGTGGTAAGAGGAGAAGTGGAAATTAAAAGAAAACAAACAGGATAAAAAAGCATTTAATGTTTTCAAAATTTAGAAATTACTATATGGCAGTCACTGGATAAAGTTCTGTCTCCGATTAGTCATCTAATAGTTATCACCTAGAAATTAGAGCTTTCCTCACTAACAGGAAATGCCAATATTAGATGTCTGTGATGGACATATTTTATCCTTGAGCTCTTGGAGTTGGAATCTGATTTAAAAGGCTCATGGCAATCATCTGTTCCCTAGGGGAAGAGAGGAGAGACGGTCTGAGCCAGTTGTGAGGCAGAGAGGGGAGACGCAACTTCCAATGGTAATGCTGACTATTTACTTTTGTGTTGTGTTGGGATGCAATACAAAACATCTGTCATGGACCAAGCCCTCTGTGGGAGCTTTTGGGACAGTCTTGGATCCAGCTACTACCCTTGGCTGTTTCATAAGACCTTTAGCTAGTTAATGAAGTACCTGAGATTTGAACTCACTTCCCACAACTGCATGTTCCCCCAAAAGTCCAGCAAATCTTCCTGAATTATGTTTCTCTTCTCTTGACTCAGGATTTATGGTTGAACATCAATGAGGTTTCATCACAATGAGATCATTGTAGCCGTACTGATTGTAGATAGCTACTTTGAACAAAGATGCAAGTAGTGTCCCGATTCATCTTCTTCATTCAACCCCAATCCTCACTTTCAGATGAGTACAACATGAAGTAAGAAAGAATAAAACTTCTGACAAATTTTAAGCATATATCGATTGTAGATATATTTATCCTGAAATAAATATAGTCCTCAAAATTGTTCGCATCTTTAAAAGAAACAAAATACCTTGAGTAGTATAAATGAAAGTTCTAATAATTTTAATGAAGTAAGACGTGGGGAGAAATCACAATGTTCAGATAAAGTGTTACTTTAGTAAATGGAGCATTTGGCTCTGAAAAGAAGTAGTCTTATCATAATGAAAATTTGGTCATAACAGAAGAAGAGTGGTGACAAATCAGAAAATGGGTCATTAATTCAATGATGCAAACACTGACAGTTATAAGAAATGGTATCACAAGAAAGACATTCATCTTGCAGTTTTAGTGAAACATCAAGCATGAATGTCTTAGCAAACACCCCCACATTTAATGAATCATTCATGCCACACAAACCTTCAGAAAGTCCAACTAAGAAATGGGCCATAGACCCTAAGACACACAGTATGAGTGATGAATGGAACATGACCCTGCCCCAGTGAAATAAAGTCTAGTGAGACAGATAATAAAACAGCCATAGCACAGAGATGCATGACAAAAGTGGGAAAACAGACAATGCATCTTGGACATGCCGAGGGATGTGTGGTTGGATGGATGAACTAGGGATGTTTACTTGAGTGGCAGCCATTGGATCTGAGTCTTGAGAAGTGAAAAGATTTTGTTAGGAACCAGAGAATACTGCCCTGAAATGGCAACTTAGAAAAAAGGCAAGGGCATGTGAAAATGTATGACTGCTTTTTTAGGGCGCGTTGAGTGGTTTAGACTAAGCAGGACAGAAGGTGCACAGAGGCATATGGTGGGAAGTAGAGCCAAATAGACAAAGTTTAGTTCTAACTCTTTGCAGTGCATGTAATAAAAGTCCAATTTAAGCTAGCAGAAGCGAGAAAGACATCCTTGGGAGGACACTCGATTATTGTGATCAGAGCCTGCCCAAATGTCAGTAAGTTCGTTCATGGAGGTATCCCAACTTCAGAATTAATGAGAAGTAATTCCTTGAACTCCATGAATGCTTTGTTCTCTTCCCTTTCAGATTTGAATAGCACCATGTATTTCTTCACCCTGAAAATGTGTGATCCACATCATCTGATGGTGTTATATGTTCCAGGTCTGAACTCACTGACCCAGTTTGGGAAAATGAACCAATCAGCTTGGTCAGAGGCAGGGAAAGATATTTTCCTACAAGAAGAAAAAGAGGTGCCACATGATTTCATCAATTTTTATGGTCAACAGGAAATGCCTCCATGCAATGTGCAAGTTGCAAGAGCTTCATTTGATGCCTAATTATCCTCTCCCTTCTGCTCCTTACTCTCCATGAATCTCACACAGCATCACTTCCCCTTGATCATCTTGTCTCCTTCTCATCCTTTCGTGCCCAGTGAATCCTGCCTTCTGAGATGTTAAAATAAAAAGTCAGTCAGCTCTGGGAATAGTGCTCAGCTGGTACTGTGTTTGCCTAGTATGCATGATACCCTGGGTTCAATCCCCAGCACCACATAAAAACAGTCATGGCTCCACATACCTATGATCCTAGCAATTGGGAAGTAGAAGTAGAAGGAGCAGGAAAATTCAAGAGCATTCTTGACTATATAACAAACTGAAGGATGGCTTGGAACACATGAAAATGCATGAAATGCACCTCAAAAAAATCTAAATGTCTAGGTTCAAATCAATAATTTTAAATTTGATGTTGCCATTTCTCTCATTAAGCTTTCAGTCATCAAGTTGAGTTCTTATCAAACACTGAGTACACCCTCGATGAGGGAAGATTTTTAAAAAACAGTGGAAATAGTAAGAGTTCAAATTGGTTATATGATCACCGTATGCTACCTATAATGCCTAATACCTGAGTTTTCTCATTTAATTGCATACAGGGACTCAGCTAGCTGTCTTTATGAAGTAACTAATGGTTGGGAAAGAAACCTAAGCTTCTTAACCTAGCAATCCTTGTGTGAAGTCACTAGACTGTTAGAAAGAAAATATACTGTCTCTGTCCCCCTCCCTCCAGGGAAATGGAGGTCATGAACTACAGTCAGGCTCAGTGCAGAGATACACATAATCACATAGGTCAGCACCAATAGAATTCATAAGAAGGGCACTGGCCCTATGTGGAAGGGAGAAAGTCTGAGTCTAGTCCTGAGCCTGACCTGCAGTTGCCAGGCAAATAAGGACTACAGAGGCTTTAGGTGTGGAGAGCCGTCAGCACAAACAGTGTATACAAACATGGTGATTGTGGTTCATGTGTACCTAATGATGCCGGGTTTAGTAGCTGTGAAACTTAGGTCAAATGGAGAACAGGAGCAGGAGATACAACTGGAAAAGCAAATCAGGGCCTGAAAGAAGAGTACCACATGTCATCCCAAGGAGGTTAGGCATCCACAGGGGCAGTGTCTAGCCTCTAAAGGATTTTAAACACTATCAAAGCATGATCCTGAAAGATCACTGCTAAGGTAGCATTGAGGCCAGAGGCCAGGAGTCTACTCAAGAAGACATATTTAGACTGTGGATGAGGCAATCCAAAGACAGGCATAAGGCTTTCATTTCTATGTTTCCAAGTTATAACCGATGTCATTGAAGAAATGAATGAATGAATAATCTCTGCAGAAATCTAGACAAATATTAGGAAGATTGGACTTACGACGGCTGCAATGGAGACAGAGACAGAAGGATGGGATGCCCAAAGAGTAAGACTTGGTTAAGTAACACCTGCCTTTCATTCAATTAGTTTATAATTGGGAACACTGTAAAATAGTTATTAATAATATAGGGAGCAATAGAATGCTTATCAGCCAGGAGGGACACATGCCAAAGTCTTCTCATATCTGCATTATGTCTTAAAAACTATTCAGATTGCTCTTGGAATTTGTAATCATCCCTTGTACTACCTTGACAGCGTGAAAGTTGGTCAACACAAGGCACCATACTTTACCTAAGCATTTCTTTGTTGTATCATCTATTTTCCATATTTGACATGTCTCATTCCCGGAGGAAAAATACTCTCATAAACAGCATCAGGCCCTGGGCATCCTTGACAAAGATCACTAATCTTTATTACTAGCCTTTGTGCCTGATGCTTGAAATGATTGGGATCTGAAGAATGGCTGTGGAAGTACAGTTGATGTAGAACAGTGGTTCTCAACCTTCCTAATGCTGCAACCCTTTAGTACAGTTCTTCATGTTGCAGTGGTCCCAAACCATGAAATTATTTTGTTGCTATTTCATAACTGTAAATTTGCTACTATTGTGAATCATAATGCAACGATCTGATATACAGGATATCTGATATGCAACCCCAAAAGGGTCATGACCCACAGGCTGACAACCACTGATGTAGATAAATACATAATTTCTTAGTTTAATACCTTCAAAGGAAATGGCCGTGTCTAAATGAATCTAGAATCTCCTGAACAGTGACAATGCTTTCAACACACTAAATTTTATCCTTCTGAATTCAAAACTATGTTAGGAGCTGGGTTGATAATTAATGGCGTAGCATTTACCTGGAATGTGCAAAGCCCTGGGTTTGATCTCCAGCTCTGTGAAAACAAACAAACAAATATTTTCAGTCTGCTTCCAAACTGTCTGTGTCTAGGATAATATTGACAATGGAGGATGCTGTGTGTGTGTTGTTTAATGAATGGACAAGCCGATGAGCAAGCAAACAATAGGGAACAATTGCAGTCAAATCAAGTACGAAATGCAACGCATTCATGCGCATTCCTCAAAGAAATCACTGTGCTGCCAGGACTAGAAGCGTGATGAGAAGGATTAGAAAGACAGTCAGGCTGTGTTTACAAAAGTAACGGCATACTCTCATGCTTTATTTCAAAGAGAATAAAACTCTTCCAGCACTCTAGTATGTGAAACTGGAAAAGGAGGGGCAAAAAAGGGGGGAGTGGGTGTCTTTATATACATTTTATTTATTATGCAAAGGGACATGGAGGGAGATATGCTGTTGTGCCTCTTGTGTGTGTGTGCCTGTGTGTGTGCCTGTGCCTGTGTGTGTGTGTGTGTGTGTGTGTGTGTGTGTGTGTGTGTGTGTGTGTGTGTGTGTGTGTATTGTGGTGATTTGGGTAGAACCCAGAGTCTTGCCCATGCCACACAAATCTCCTGCCAGTAAGCAACATTCCACAGCCTCACCTCTAAGGTGAAGTCTCAAATCAATTTTGTTTTCATCTATGTTACGAAAGTATTTACCAATATTCTAGTAATTTTAGAGTCTGTGCTCTGGAGCTCAAAAGAGTTGGTGTTGAGACTGTTGATAAAATCTGTAGAGAGAGGACTGTTTACTTAAATTACTCTGATCTTTATTTCCAAACACATGATTGAAAAAAATTTACAGCTGGGCAGTGGTGGTGCACACCTTTAATCCCAGCACTCAGGGAGGCAGAGGCAGATGGAGCTCTGTGAGTTGAGGCCAGTCTGGTCTACAGAGTGAGTTCCAGGATAGCCAGAGCCACACAAAAAAGATATTTCCTTCATATATACATATATATATATGGAGGGAAAGGCTGCATTTTTCATAAAACTGTCATAGAATTTAAATGAAGGAATATGTCTTTGTGCATATAATTTCTCAGTGAATTCCATCTGTCAAATTTATTAGTGTTATTGGATCCAAATTCTGTCATATATAATTGTATGGCATGTGTAATGTATACAGTGATTAGACCAGGGACAAATTCATTTGTATGAAAGACAGGTAATCTCTATTCCTGTTCTAGGTACACTGTGGCAATGAATCACTGACTCTTTGCTATTTAGACATAGGCATCAGAATGACTCTATGATATACAGATAATCCACAGGCCTCATCCCAAAGTGACTGAATGGGAGTTTGCCTGTTAACACAGTTCCCTGGGAATATATATATACACAGTGATATTTGAAAAGGACTCTTCTACTCAGCTGTCATTCCCCTTCCTACTCTTAATGATTGATTTTGCTGTGGGTAGGAGTGAATTGTGATCATGGTAGGCTAGCCACAGCCTCCTTAATTCTCAGTAAGGCATCAGAAGTTTGCTTTGCCAGCACATGCACATGTGTGTGCATATATGGATACCAGAAGTGAACCGTGAGTGTCCTTCCTTAGATTCCGTCCACCCTATTTCTTCAGACAAAACCTCCCACTGTCTTGGAGCTCATCAAGCAGGCTGGCCACGAAGCCCTAGAACTCTTTCTCCACCTCCTCCACAGTGGAATTACAAGTGCACACTATGATATGCATCCTTTGGACACGTGTCCTAGGAAATAAATGCGTGCCCTCATGCTTGAATGGAAAGCACTGTGAAGCTATCTCCTGAGCTCCACCCACAGAGGCATCGTGAAGAGGGAGTGTTGATTTTGCACATCCCTCTAATCAGTGACATAAGGGGAAGTTTCTTGGGATGCTTCCAGGAATATTTTTTCCACATCTCCCAACCCTTCCACACTTCTGCTTCTGCCCTTTGAAAACTCTGAGAAGCTTAATCCCCAAAGTGTGATCTGCCCTTCCTCATACAGGGAAGATGAGTGAAGAAAGAACAACTCAATGGGGGATGTCATAGTTCTCATAATACTCCCAGGATGCTGACATTGCCTGCCAGCACCTACTTCGAGTTAAGGAGAATCTGGAGTGGAAAAGTAACCTGACCTTTGCCCTTGAGTACTGAAAGGTGATGTGTAGGCATTCAGAACATGTTTGACAGGAATGTCTTTATATGGGTCCTGGTCACCAGACAGCCCAACATTGTGACTTACATGGTAGAGTTTGGGGTTGCAACAGTAGCTGATAGGTACTGATGGTTTCTATTCTGCCTATAGACTAAAACCAAAGATTTCAACCTGGCATCTGGAGAGGAATACAAGCCAGCATAAACCTCTGGATATCAGTCACTGAGGTTCCAAGAGGTTTACCTACAACATTTCACGTGTGTCTCACACACACACACGCACGCACGCACGCACGCACGCACGCACACACACTGTACCTAAGAGGAGTTAACCCTGGCTATGTCTCCACGAGGAAGGTTTGTCTGGAAACTATACAGTTGTACTTCTGCAGTTGGCCCTTGGCTGACTTTAATCTGGAACAAGTTGCAACTGTGTTTGAACTTCAAAACTGAGTGTAGTCTGGGGAATTCCCTGAACTTGCCACTGCTCTCAGAAAGAAGTCTTGTGCCGAAGACTGTTCCATCCAACACTTAGTTGGCAAGCAGTTTTCAGAGAGTAACATATTAAAACCATCAAATGACTCTCGGTTGGATATTCTATTGTCTGGCCTAAGGCATACGTGTGAGTTTTTAAATGATTCGATGCCCAGATCCCATCACATTCTTTTTTCAAATTTATTTTTTAAATAATTCACATTTTTATAAAGAACCCGAATATAATAAATATCATGCAGCAAGCTTAGCCAGACCCAAAGGCTATCATCTCAATGAACTTCTGTGGTTAGAAGGGCCATTCTGAAGCTGTAGAGCATTACACTTTATACTTTCGCCGTATGCACTCATCCACCACTACAAAACAGAACAAAAGATCCATGATAGAGTTAAAACTAGAGAAAGAATTGAATTTGTGTCCTCTTTTATGACCACATTCTTAAAAATTAGTGATTTCAAGAAATGCTCATGAGGGTCACATTCATTGCTATTTATGGTGCTGAGAATTAAATTAACAAAAAAATGTAATTACACATTAAACCATTTGAAAACAACAGTAATAAATCCATTCCGTATTAGCATAAACATTTATAACCATCTCAACAGAAACTTTCAGTTCTATTCTCCCCATAAAGCCTTGAAAAAAGGTGTTTTATAATTTTTAAAAACTCTGAGTGGTTCCTGGCTCAACAAAACACAGGCAGATTCTTGTGATCTACCTTTCTTGTACACAGTAACATCTTATTTCAGGTTGCAATGTGAAGAAATTCAGCATCAACTACGTAGTTTAAAAAGAAATATTTTAATCTCTTTTCAACTGGTTGTGGATTTCTTTTATTTTTTATTTACTTGATTTTCAATATGTATTAAATTATATATATATACTTGTACTTGGGAGTCACATAAGGACATTTTCACTGGCATTCATATTACATAACTCATTAGTCAAACTCAACAAGCTGCAGTAATGTGGAATCTGAGACCATATTAACTTTCTATAATTATATTGAAACCAACTGGTCTGAGCAGCACTTTCTATGAACCTTTTATACATACACAGTTCTGTTATACCATACAGAAATCATTTGGAAAACTTTGGTTCACGGTGTTACACAGATTACCCAATCCTGATGCTTCCTTGTGGAATATTTTAAAAGACTTATGTGATGGTTTTAACCATAAGTGTCCCTTAGAGGCTCAGGTATTTGAACACTTGGTCCCTGGTTGGTGGCACTGCTGGTGGGGTGGGGTGGGATGCAGCTTTGCTGGAGGAAGTATATCACGGGGGGGGGGGGTTGAGAGTTTCTAACCTCGCCTTACTTCCAGTTCACTCTCCCTGAACTCTTTTCTGTTTGTGGTTGATAACATCATGTACAGCCCCCTTCCTGCTCCAGCTATCACACTTGTTCCTTGCTATCAGGCTGGACTCTTGTCCCTCTGAAACCATGAGCCAAAGTAGTTTTTTTTTTCTTTAAGTTGCCTTCTGGTGGTGTTTCTTTGCAGCCACAGTAAAGTAACTAACACACCTGCATGTTAACGTCACCACAAATCTAAGCAAGAAATTCTTTGAGTTGTGAGGATCTCTGAACAATGCTTTCTGATATCTGTATTTTGTCTTAGAAACTTGAATCGTATCACTAATATTTTCAGTAGTTTTCATTTGATTGGTAAGCTTATTTTATATACAGTTATAAAAGATCCAGTTTTATCTGTAAAAATGGTGTTCTGTGAAAAATATGACTACTTAAACTCATAACTAGGATGACCTCGTAGGAGCTGTTCCTTTACTGACACCTATCTGCCAATTACTTGGCCCACTCTTTGCTTTTATGACATCATAGCAGAGACTACAGAGTAAAATAACAGATGAAAGGTATTGCTATTAAAATAACTCTGACCTGATGATCTCCTATGTCATATCAGTGGCATAAGTGATGGGTTGTAAGGGATTTGGGTGACATCACCAGATTTTCAGCAACAGACAAGGTATACCATCACACCCTCTGTGACCCCATGCTGAACAATGAATTCTGATGGAGCATGGGGCAGGGTCCTCAGACTCCTGTATCACACAGCCCAACTTTCCCAGATCCCTCTGCTCCAGTCAATGAATCTGACACTCTACACTGGCAGGATTTGGGTAGCATTGGCTCTGCCATGTTATCTCCAATCCTAGTCATTCACTTCTACATCCCTGCCTTTTTGAGTTTGTAAAAGGATAGTGCTTGGCGGGTTGTTGTGAGACAGAATTCAATGATATCAAGGGCTTAAAAACTGAGTGCTAGAAACTCGCCATGCTAGCTGCTATTGCTATTATTTAATAATCTTCTTCTTATACAAGGGTTTGAGTATTGAACAGGAAAATTTCATATGGTGGAATTGAATGAGCTAGAATGGACTTCAGTTGTTGTTCCTTGTTTTTTTTTGAGACAGGGTTTCTCTGTGGCTTTGGAGGCTGTCCTGGAACTAGCTCTTGTAGACCAGGCTGGTCTTGAACTCACAAAGATCTGCCTGCCTCTGCCTCTTGAGTACTGGGATTAAAGGGGTGCACCACCACTGCCTGGCCCCAGAATGGACTTTTTTAACCAGTAGACATCTTGCTGTTTTAAAGTTTTATGGTCTGGTTTTGGGAAAAGATAGCAACTTCGAGTCCCCAAAATCCTTTATGTAGTTTGGATTATGTATTTAGCAATAGTTGTTATGATGCTGTTACTGCACAAAGCTAGTTTTGATTATTCATATTAAATGACTATAGTAAGAGACTAACTCTCAATGGTCTGTCAATACTCTAATCACAGGCGGTCTCAAAGGGAGATAAGCATGTTCTCTTTCAGTCTTTATGTAAATGATGTATATGTCTCTACACATCAGTCAGTGATTGAAGTCTGATAAGTGTGTGTGTGTGTGTGTGTGTGTGTACATTTATGAAGTCTCCAACATCAATAGTTTCATAAATTTCACTGGTTAAACCAAGCTCTTGTCACAGAAAAAAAAATGACAATGTGTGTCTCTTGGCTGTAGTTCCCAGGAAGCACCAAGTGTGATGGATGCTATCACTCCCTGACCCCTTAGGATACTGAAAAGGCAGCTGTTCATTGCGTAATAAACACAATGGCTTACAAATAATTTCCCACAAATTGTAGTACAGGCTACAATGTACATCAGATTGGTTTCTATGCCAGCTTGTATAGTTGCATTTGGGGAACTCGTTTGAAGAGAGATTTATCTGTTTTTTGCTTATCTAGACCTATTTCTATTTTAAAATATAACTCTTAGTAAGTGTCACCCCGAAGAATTGGGTCTCCTCAACTATTTTGTTACATTTCAGAGGATAAAAAAGCATGCAGCAGTTACACTATTAAGCTCTAGCAATGGAACTGCCACTCCAAGCCACATTACTCCAGTCTCTATTTAGCTCAATTATACACCTTCATAGTGAAGCAAGATAGATGGAGGTCATCTGGGAGCTGTAAACCACGATGCCCTGAATGCAGAGCTATGTTCTTAAACTGATTTACACCTTGTTCTTTAGTGTTCTACAGCAAGCACTTGGACTGAAATGCATGGAGGCATGACTGAAAAGGTCCTTGCTTGGTTTTAGCATCATGGTCTATGCCGCCTGGCAATTATTACCTCTGTTAAATGGCAAGAGACAAAGATTATGACCTTCATTACGTTCATCATAGAAGCAAAATCAAACCAAACCACAAGGAGAAAGAGACGTTTTTGGTCAGCAAATTCCTTGGGGAAGCAGGAATGACAGTTAAGTCTCCTGTAAACTATAAGCGATTGTGGGTATTGCTCCCACAGGAAAAGACTGCAGTCACTTGAAGCAGCAAATATTGCTTTCTAAAAAAATGACAAAAGCCTGACTTAGCTCACATGTATTTCCTACTGCGGAACATGTAAAAGATATGGAAAGAAATAAACACACCAGGCTTGGTGTCCCTTGCCTTTAGTCCCAGCACTCAGGAGTCAGTCTTCATGAATTCAAGTCCAGCCTCGTCTACATAACAAATGCTAGGCCAGCAAGGGCTACATGGTGAAACTCTGTCTCAAAGAAAACAACAAAATTGGCTAAACAGGTAAATCCATATGCAGTGTCTCACAGAACAAGGAAAGATTGTATATTTAAAGTAGGTGAGCTCCCCTGCTCGGTAGCTGCCATGTTTCTTTAATGTCCTCGGTTTGACTTATGTAATTTCTGCCCTGGCTGTTTTTCCTTCCAGCATCATTGCAGGAAATTGGAAGTGATGGAAATTCTGAAACACACTAAAAAAAAAAAAAAGTAATTAAAGGGGGCTAGAGAGATAGCTCAGTCAGTGAAGTGTTGTGGGAACACCAGACCTTGAGCAGAGACCCACTTCCCCTTCTGCCTGGGAGTAGGCAGCTGTAAGACAATGTTTACTAAAAACATGTTTACTAAAAACAATACAATGCCTGGGGGCATTAAGTTACTGGAAAAGGCCTGCCCACAGAAACTGCCCTGACCTCGACCTTGTCCAAAGACTAACCGCCTCTTCTGCCACGCCCAGATCAGTTTTTGGGGTCAGAGCAGAACCAGCCAGGGTAGAGGAGAGAGCAGAAGCTTCTCTGGTGGGAGCCTTTCTTAGGAAGTTTTCTTGAACCTTTTTGGGGCCTGCTTAAAGTTTTCTTTACATCGTTGAACAAGTCTCTGTGTTGTCAATCCCCAACACCCTCCGCACGTTCTCGGACACAGGCCGCACAGCAGACGCGACAAAGTGTTTGTGTTGGAAGCAGTAGGACCTGACTTCAGTCCATAAAATCCACATTAAAAAAAAAAAAAGACATGAAGCTGGAGAGATGGCTCAGCAGTAAGTACACAGGCTTCTCTTTCAGAGGACCCAGGTTCTAGTCCCAGCAACCAGATGGTAGCTAAAAATCATCTGTAACTCCAGTCCCAAGGGATCTGATGCCTCCTTGGGAACTGTACACAGATGGTATATAGACCACACACACACACACACACACACACACACACACACACACACACACGTATTCAGATATGATGGTATGTGCTTAATTATCCCAATTCCGAGGAGGCAGAGGCAAACAAATGGCCAGCCAGTCTTGCCAAATTTGTAAGCTCCAGACCAATAAGGGACTGTCACAATAATAAATAATAATAATAATTTTTTTTGGTTTTTTCGAGACAGGGTTTCTCTGTGGCTTTGGAGGCTGTCCTGGAACTCCCTTGGTAGTCCAGGCTGGTCTCGAACTTACAGAGATCCGCCTGCCTCTGCCTCCCGAGTGCTGGGATTAAAGGCGTGCGCCACCAACGCCCGGCAATAATAATTTTTAAAGTGAGTGGTGCCAGGGGAATGAAAGTCAACTTCATCCTCTGGATTCCACATTCACCTTTACACACACACACACACACACACACACACACACACAAATGCATCCTTGTATGCACTCTTGTACACACACATTTGCATATGCAAAATAAAAACAAAAATAATTAACAGAAAGTACATCTGATTTCTTTCCACCTGTCTCAAGTTGAAGGAACAGGGAGTGTTGAAAAGTACAATTTCTGCTACTGTAGACCTATCCGAAACAGATCACCAAATCCTAACCAACCAAGATCTCCAGTTATAGATGTTTCAGTTAGACTCATGGTCACAATGCCAAGGTTTCATAAGAGTTTGCTTCTGACTTATGGGCTTTAAAGAATTTTATTTCCACAGATATATTTTCTTTTGGAAAGAAAGATATTTCAAGAAACTCTTCAAGTACAGAATCAATCCCACTCCCTCCTCAGAAGAAAATAATGATTGAATTTAACTCAAATCCCAGGTCTTCTGTGACAGATTTTCTCTGTGTAAGTAAATCTGAAACTTGGGTTTGTTTGTTTGTTTTTAATGAGATGGTATTTAAGAAGTCCTTGAACTCCAAGCAGCCTTAAAAACAGTGGACTTCTGAAACATTTCATTAACATTTAAAGTCACATCAGACAGGCTGCTGGACTGTTGAAAGTCATTTTAAGAGCTAAACATTTTATGGTCATCTATTGGTGCTTTGTAAAAGAGCTAGCATGCTCTAGGGGGCTCAGCCTTGGATTCAGTACATCTGGTAGAATGCTGTATACATAGAAACTGAAATGGGGAAAACTGCACCCATTCTGGCTTCTCTGTTGAAACTGTACTTACTGCTGAATAACAGAATTGGCTTATCATAATCTTTTAGCATCTATCATGTGTTTCCCATTGTTTATTGAGGTCCTCCTCCATGAATTTAGTTCAGCTATGCTAGTCATACAGCAAGCTCAAGGCAAGCTGTGAGAGCCATTTTCACAGAATTCTCTTCAAAATATATATTCATGACTCCTTCCTGTTTGTGTTTGGATCTCAAAAAACCCCAGGAAAGGACAGCTGGTGCCCTCCTCCCCCTTTGCTCCCATTACATCACTACACATGGTTTTTGTGTGTTTGGTTGTTTCCGTTTGTTTTCTGGTGTGCCATCTGAAATATTTTTGTTTATTCACATTTATTTGCTGCCTTTTAGAATTAATTTAATTTCAAGACAGGATCTCATTGTGTAACCTAGGCTTCCTGAAACTCATAATTCTCCTGCCTTAATATCCTGAGTGTTGGGACACTGTCTTAGTCAGGGTTTTTATTGCCGTGAAGAGGCACAATGACCATGGAAACTCTTATGAAGGAAAACATTTAATTGGGGTGGCTTACAGTTTCAGGCATTTGGTCTGTTGTCATCATAGCAGGACATGGCAGCATGCAGGCAGACATGGTGCTGGAGAAGGAGCTGAGAGTGGAAAAGGAGCCACATCTTGATCCTGCAAGCAACAGGAAGTGAACTGAGACACTGGGTGAGATTTGAGCACATAGAAACCATTAAAATCCACCACCACAGTGGCACACTTCCTCCCACAAAGCCACACCTATTTCTTTTTTTCTTTTTTAACTTAAATTGGAAACAGCTTGCTTTACATGTCAGTCCCAGTTCCCTCTCCCTCTCCTCTTCCCACCGATACCTTATCCCATCCCCTTTCTTCTCCCCAGGGAGGGTGAGACCTTCCATGGAGGATCTTCAAAATCTGTCATATCATTTGGAGCAGGGCCTAGGCCCTTGCCCATGTGTCTAAGCTGAAAGAATATCTCTCTATGTGGAATGGGCTCCCAAAGTCAATTCATGTACTAGGGACAAATGCTGATCCATTACCAGAGGCCCCATAGACTGCCCAGGCCTCCTAACTGACACCCATGTTCAAGGGGTCTGGATTGGTCCTATGCTGGCTTCCCAGCTATCAGTCCAGTCACACCTATTTCAACAAGGCCACACCTCTTAAGAGTGCCACTCCCTATGGGCTTATGGGAGCCAATTACTTTTAAACTACCAGAAACACCATACCCAGCTTGTCTCTCAGAACTTTAACATGAATTTCTATATTTTCTCTTAATGGCAAATCTCTAGACCATTGCATGATACACATGCAACAAATATTGCTTGAGGTGAATAAACAACAGGTTTTGGACCTTTAAGAACTCACGATGAGTAAAAGTAAACAACTACTTAGTGGTCAAAAAGTGTAAGCATTCTTTAAATGCTTTGAAACTTAGCATTGAAGCTATTCAAGTGAATAAAATTATAAATAATTGATTTGGAAAGGACTTCTGTTTTATTTTAAATGGCATATTTACACACAATTTAATGTATTAATATAATATAATTTAGAAAATACGAAAGCAATAATTACTTCAAGAAGAAGTTGGGACTGATTGTTTATAGTAATGCTTATCTATTCTATTTCAATTTACTGTGATAATATTTACTTATTCAACTAATAGGTGTCATCTATCCCATATGTTCCAGATGCTCATCTTGATATTAGGTCATATGTTAGTGAACAAATCAAAGTCCCTTACTTTCTAAAAAAGAAAGTGAATCAAACAAACAAAAATAAACCAAGCTGGAATAGGACAATCAACAAAGCCTTCTTTGACAAAACAAAATTCAAGCAAATATCAAAGTGGGATACACACTTTGGGAGATCCTGGGGTGTGCTGTGGCCAGAAAGAACCACAAATCCTCTGTGTTTAAAAACAAAAAGAATAACTTGTTTCTTATCAACAGTGGTGTCTGATGTGGTTGGTGACCATGAAGTAACCATCGTGCAATAATGCCTGCTTACTGTGTTTCCATCATCTTCTGGGATATGGCCTTCCTGACCATGGTGATAAGAAAGCAGAGAGTAGAGGGTCAAACAGCAGCTCATCCTCACTGTGAAATGGCATGCTTCTGCTGGTCATTAAAGAAATCCATACTTAGCAGAACTAGGTACTAGTGAATGTTTTACCATAAGTGAGATTTACCATAAGCAGTATAAATACCTCAGTAGAGACAAAGTAATAGAGATGGAATTGCTAAAACCTTGAGCTATATGTGAGCATCTTGTACTCCCAGAGGGACACAAGGTAGCAGGATTACTGCATACTAAGAAGAGAAGATGAGACAGAAGTAATACCCAAGTATCTGACCACCTAGAGTCTTGTGTTGTGGTTTGAATGAGAAGTGCCCCCAAATGTCATGTATTTAAACACTTCTTCCCCAATTGGTGGCTCTGTTTGGGGAGGTTATGGAACTTTTCGGAAGTGGAGCCTTGCTGGAGGGAGTGCATGACTGGGGGAGTGGGCTTTGAAAGGCTTTGAAATAGTCCTCCCCCGTTTCATGGTTGTACCCTTCACTTCCCGTGTGAGGACGAGATGAAATCTCTCAACTTTCTACTCCCGTGACCCACTGCAATGCTTTGCAGTTGTGGATGCTCACTCTAGATCAGTGATTCTCAACCTTCCTAAAACGGTGACCCTTCGTTACAGTTCCTCGTGTTGAGGTGACTCCCAACCGTAAAATTACTTTTCTTGATACTTCATAACTGTAATTTTGCTACTGCTATGAATGGTAATGTAAATTTCTGATATTTCTAATGATCTTAGGCAACTCCTGTAAAAGGGTCGTTCGGCAGCCCACAGGTTGAAAGCCATTGCTCTAGAAGCTTAAGCCAAAATTAGCTCTTCTGCGAGTTGCGTTTGATCATGATATTTTATCATAGCAACAGAAAAGTAACTAATCCAGATGGGGAACCACTGGGAGAAATTTGAGCCAGAGATGATATCTAATTTATAAAAACTGTTATCCCAGAGGATGGTGTATTTATTACTTTTCTGTTGCAGTTATAAAACACCATGAACAAAGAAACATGTAGAAAGGAGAATTTATTTGGAATTATGGTTCCAGAGGGTTATAGTCCATGATGATGGAGCAGAGGCAGCAGGTGGCAGTCATGGCTGATGAAGCAGAAACTAAGGGCTCATATCTTGAACCACAATCACCAAACAGAGAGAGCACACTGGGAATGCCACACAGCTTTGAGAACTCAAAACTCTACTTGGTAACATGCTTCCTCCACACTTCCTATACCTAAACCAACCCAAACAGAGCCACCAAGTGAGGATCAAGTATTCAAACATCTGAGCCAGTGGGGGACATTGTAATTAAAACCATCACAGATAGCAACATTGAAACAGCTGTATAAACTAATGACAGATTGCTAAAGTGAATAGATTATAAGGGTAATAAAGGTCACTAATCCATTGATAAATAGAAATAAAAGAATAATGCAAATGCTTTTATGGTGTAGGCAGTTTCAAGGATTTGATTATAGGTGAACAAATCCTTCAGGAGTACTTTTTCCTCTTTAAAACATGGGCTGAAGCCCTAAAATGTCAAAAGGCATACCAAGGAGATGAATTATTTTGCTATGTGTAAAGAAACTAATTGAATAAGCACAGCTGGCTGCCGCGTGGAGCAGGAGGCCAGGCAGCTTCTGACTGAAGGGGCCCAGAAGCTGCTGTCATTGCCACCAGGGAAAGGAACTTGAAGGTTCGTTGAGAAGCTGTTTGCCATTTTAAAAGGGTTTGACAACACCAGGAAGTACTCTGATATATTTGCTGTATCCCTAGGTGTCTAAGTGAATCAGAACTCAATTTCCCAGGGTCACATTGCTGGGTACCCTCCTTCACCAGTAGACCTTCAGGCCTGCATAGGTCTAGTCTTGAAATAATTAAGAGAAACTGTAAAGGGCAGATTGTGTTGCAGGAATATAAATTACCCTAAATGGAAGAAATGTGGGCATCCTTTGGGTCTGGCAGGATATGTAAAAGAAAAGCAAGAATTTCAGTATTTTAAGCAGAGGTAACAAGAAGTCAACCTGTGTGTGTGAAGTATGATGTTGGGTCCTCTGGTTGGTTCTAACATCTTTTCATCTCAGCAAGTTCTTCTACTTCCATACCCCAAAGCCAAGTCATCACTTATTCTTGAAAGTTTACCTTCTAAACTATGGTCACAATAGTGGGTTCTTAATCATCTTCACTCTCCTTCCTGCTGCTAATCCTCTCCTCCTCTGTTCCCAAATCTTCAAGAGACCCTGTTTCAAAAGAAGATGGGAGGTGAAAACCGACCTCCCCATGATCACTGTATCAGGCATGCACCTGTACATGCACATGCATACACACATAAACACACGCACGCCTGTACACATACACACACTTGTACACACACATGCATACACAGTACATGCAAACATGTACACAATAGGTAAAATAAAAATACAAATTTGATTTTTTTATAAAAAGCATAAGTAGATAAATAAGAAATTTTCTGTTGTGTGTGAAGCTATTGATTTCTCCTTCTGATACTGTTTTAATTTTTATGACTTTGAGCCTGTGTTGTCAGTATGATCATGAATTTTTAATATCATAAATTGATTTACTCTGTCTTTAATAGTGCTTTCGTAAAAGATGGTGTTTTTCTTTTTTAAGTTGCTTGTTGTCTGACTGTAGACAACACCTGTAGGAAGCAGCTTTCTGGTCTACTGTTTCATGAAAGATGCAGTTGTTTTGAGGACTTAGCTTTATGTGAATGGTTGAATTTCAGATCACTTCCTCAACTTCTGTTTTTGTAAATAATTAAGAGCAAAAAGCAAGTACACCCATATCCCTAGACCACATATCCGGTGACTTCCACCAGAATGAACATTCCAGAGGCAGCTGCAATGGATTTGCACTTGCTAACGATTCTACCGCTTGTCTCTTCCGTTTGAGAATTTAGACGTTTCTTTTTCTTTATTGTAAACTCATCTATATGGATAAACACACTCATGTGCTATGCTTCCACATGGTTCTTTGACTATTAAGAGGAAAAAGAGGGAAATTACCATGAACTAATATAAAAACTTTCTAAAATATGTTACTAAATAATGTAATAAAGTACAAAAACAAATACATATCACAGTATGCTTTATGTAAGAAAGAAGAGAAAATAAAAACATAGAAAATTTGTATATGTGTACCCTGGCACCTGAATATGCAAGAAGGAATGCAACAAAGCCAATTCAGATTTTAATTGAAAATGGTTTAAACTAAGGAGGGTAGTGATCACAAGAAAATGGGGCACAGGGATTGGTGTGAGATGTCTCAGTATATATTCTATGGTTTTAGCCTTTGAATTACACAAATGTTTTACATGTTCAAAAAACATAGTAAACAGGAAGAGATAAAAAGGGTCAACTCATTTGTGGTGAACTAAACAGATCGTTGGAGCTAAATCTTCAGCTTGAGTAATTTAACCATTGTACCTGGTCCCCTCAGGAATAAACAAAAAGGAAGCCAACTTGAAAATTTCAGCATACATAAACAAGTCTTGTGTGATATTTTGTTTGTGTTCTAAAAAATAAAGCTTGCCTGGAGATCAGAGGGTGACTAGGTAACCATAGAGGTACAGACAGGATACAGGAAGTAATAAGGCTGGGCGGAGAGAGGAAGTGATAAGGAGGGGTCCGAGAGGAGGATCTTGGCCCATTCGGTCTGAGAATTCACCGAGGTAAGAAGTCTGTCATGGCTACTCCTCCGCTTCTCTGATCTTTCAGTTTTTACCGAAATACTTGACTCCCAGATTTTTATTAAGACAAATTAGGATCATGCTTCAGAGTCTAATTCCATGTCAAATAATGAAAAACAAAACACAGAACTATTAATTCAAATAAATTTTGCACACAATATGCAATAAAAATGACTGAAAAAAATCTATCCTCAAAAGGTATTGCAAAACCCATCTCAGACTTTGAGTTAGCAACCCTGCTGTTAACAGTACATTATATACTGTCACCAATGTAATGTGATAGTATGATAAATGGGGAAACTTCGAGTACATATATGCTTGTTGGTGGTAATGGCCATTCTCTTTCTGTGGCAAGAGATAGAATTTGGAATGAGGAAGTGAAGAAGCCCCGCCCCCTCGCCCGAGATACTGGTCTAAAGGTTTCTGGGTGGATTTATGATCTACGGCTGAGATTATGCTGACTCTGTCTACAAATACCAACCAGTAATGATGAAGGAGCTCGCAGGTATCAGGATCTTCCTAATTGCCTTCCCACCACTGCTTCTTGTGCTTGTATGGAAAGAGAGAAAGCCAGAAGCGCACACACCAAAGAGTTTGCAATGATGATACCCTGGAGAGCATACAGCGCAGTTCACTGACTCACCCATTATAATGACTGAACTCTGCTTTTGCAATTAAAAAAAATTCAAGAGAAGTAAGAACCTCTCACATAAAATGGGAATGCAAACACATGCTTTTTTCAGCAACCATGTATAAGCTTTGTTCTCATCTTATTTTAAATCTTTATTAGCCCTAATAATTTGAAAAATACTCATGCCATTCATATATGAAGCAGCCATCTTCCCCACCCCACCACCTTTATTCTTGCCTCTTCGGAATGCCAAGTCATAAAAGCATGACATATACCCCATGTGTCCTTTCCCATCCCAGTATGTAGACTCTGCGGTTTACAGTGTTTTCCTGGAGAAACAATTTGATGTTCTTTAGGAATGCTAAGTTGTGCCATCACACTTGCTTCTGATACACTCCTTTCCCCAAAATGTGTGTGTGTGTGTGTGTGTGTGTGTGTGTGTGTGTGTGTGTGTGTGGTGCTGGGGCTTAAACACAGGTCTTCATGAATGCCAAGTAAGTTAAGCACTTTACCACCATGCTGTGGATTCCAGCACTCTAGTTACATTTTAGATAAATTAAGTCTTGGATCCTCTTTTCCCCATAATCAGCCCTGCCCATTGAGGGAACAATCCTCAATAACTCTCTGTAAGAGCAGATGTGACTGAGGGTCAATACTCATGTATTCAGTTCTTGAGTGTGTCTCTTTTAGTGAACAGAACACACACACAGGCCTTCCTACTGTCCAAGAGACTCCACTGTGACCACCAAAAAGTAGCCAGTAGTTAATCCTGTGTCTGTATAAGTTGTAGAAGACTGTCTATTCCTTTGACTTTGAGATTTAGTGATTTCATGTGACTCTACATAGGAAAGTGTCTTCAGGATCGTGTGTGACAAACTCCTTAAAACAACAAACCCAGTTCGTGGGATCAAGTAAATTTTCTTCTGTGTCGACTCTGTGATGGCTCCATTTCCCATCATTCAATGTTTTTATCTTGTAATGACGACTTTTACATACAACAGATGTTCTGTTTGGCTACCACCAGGCTTGCCATAGCCCTCAGAGTTCTTACAACTTTGTATGTCAATTTTAAGAACAAAGAGATTTTTATTCCCTTGACACATTAGGTAAATTGTGACCATCCTCTTCTACTACTTACTTACGTGTTTTTAGTTAAAAACAATGTTTTTCAATTCCCCGCACCTAAAGTGTGCTGATGTAACTGCTCAGCTGGACAACTTGTCACCTGTAACCTTAAATAGCGCATTTCTTTGGGAGACTATTCTGCTTATGGACCCACCCCACCCCCATGGTTATGCCTCTTAGGCATGTTTTAGATTCATAGCCATCTTCCTTTACTTTCTGCTGTCCCTAAGGTCTCAGCACTCCAGTACCATGGGGACTTTAGGTGACAGTAGTTCCTGCAGGAAGATGTGGCAGCATCATGCAGGAAGCAGACAAATGCTGGAAACCCAATAGGATCTCTCTATTTTCTGTCTTTTAACCTATGGTGCTTTTTAAACCTGTGTTCTCCAAGCTTTGGAGGTAGAGATCATGCTGTTGTCTGCTCACAAGGGCCTTTGTGGATGCCCTAGTTGCACATATTCCTCTGCACAAGGCCGTCTTCACTGAGAGGTTTCCTGTGGCCTCCCCTTGCCTACCTGATCCTCAAGACCAAAGCACAGGCCTGAGCTGACTCTTAGTAATGTTTTCCAAGATTCTGCCTGACTGCTACATTCTGTGGTGTCTGGCTGAGCAGAAGGTAGCTGAGGGGAGACAGAAACGTCACCTCCAAAACCTCTCCCTATTCTTACTTCAAGGTTGATGTGCTGACTTGATACAAGTTAGAGTCATTGGAAAAGCGAAAACTCAATTGGAAAAATGCCCCCAGCAGATTGGCCTGTTAGCAAGCCTATGGGGTATTTTCTTGATTAATGACTGATGTGGATGGACCTATCCCACAGCCAGCAGTGTCACTCCTGGGTAGCTGGTATTAAATGACATAAGAAAATAGACTGAGAAAATCATGAGGAGCAAGCTAGGAAATATCGATTCTCTACGGCTACTCTATCAGATCATGTCTCTGGGTCCCTGCCTTGAGATCATATCTTAACATCCCTGCATGATGGCCTACAAGCTGCACACTGAACTAAAACCTTTACTTTCCAAATTGCTTTTGGTTATGCTACTTATCATATGAACAGAATTTGGTTGGAGAGATAAAGTTTCCTAGTTTATTTTTTAGGAGCTAGACTTTTAGATTAAAAAATAAGCAGCTACTTCCTATAGTAGCTTTCCATTACATGCAGCAAGTTCTCACGATGTTATGGCTCTGAGTAATGTGTCTTCATTATTTCACAGTTTCTGGGGGTCACGAGTCTGGTGGAATATAACTGGGTCCTCTGTGGAGAAGCAGTTGAGGAGGTAGCTGGAGATGAGGACTCTGTAGAGTCCAGCTGGGGAAGAATGACTTCCCCATTCACTGCCATGTTGCCAGTATCTGGTTCATTGCTTTTACAGGAACGAGCATCAGTGTTTTGTTGGCTGTTGAGTGAAAGTCACCCTGGTTCCTATAGGCTGCTCACAGTTCCCTACCCCAGGATGTTCCACATGGCCAGTTATATCACAGCAGCTAACTTCTTCCAAGTCACCAAGAGAAAGAATCTGCTAGAGCAAGCCTGTTAGCACCTGTCACTTCTAAAGGGTTCTGCTCCATCACCTTTACCATGTCCTGTTCATTAAAGGCAAACCAAGGTCCTGCCCTTATTCTAAGGGAGCAGGTCAGATAAAACCATGAAAACCATGAGTCAAGTAAGGGGCAGACAAGATGATCACCTTTGAATATGTCTGTCACCCTTCCAATATTATGATTTATTACTTTGATGTGTACTGTCTTACACTAATAGTGCATAGCGAGGAGATAAGAGGTTGGCCTAGTCTGAACTCATGCTTATTCAGCTCTCTGCTTAAACATTCCCAACTTTGTATAACCTTAAGCAATATCCATAATTTCTGGGTCATATCAGTGATATTGAGTCTGGAAAGGTACTTCACAGTCACTGTAACATTCTTATTTAATAACTTTAAAGTCCTTAAGCATAGTCTTTGCACTTGTGAAGTGCTCCTAAATCTTAGTAGATACAAAACATAAATATGTAATAGAGTTTTTAGGCATATTTTAAAACAAGAACAAATTTCTAGTGAATCTATTCCCCACATAGAATAGTTTCCTGCAATTTTTACAATGTACCGACTGCACTTTGAAGACGGTCATACAAAGCCCATGTCTGTTGCAATATCTTAATTAAAGTCTTATTCCTGCAGTTAAACTGATGTTCATTTACAAGGAACCACAGTTCTAAAGTCAGAAGATGGCTGGTGAGCCAGTTCCCAGACCTCCCTCAAGTTTCAGAGAAAGAATCTGAAATCTAGAATCAGTTAAGTGCTATGCCACAGGTTAGGGGGTTCCAGTGTACTAGACTGAGTGGACCTCCAATAACAAGTATAATGAAACAAAAGACAGTCCTACTTTATCAAGCCTGCAGTGAGGCAATCTATATCCAAGCCCTACCATCACTATGTAACAAAGTATTCCCTACAATATTTGACCAACGTTAATGACTGTCACTTTAGATATGCTGCTTCTTTCATATTGGACACAGAAATTCTTTCTAAGAAACCTAGAAAAACAATTGTGTTGAACTGGTAGGTATAAGACACATTTATTGGGGATAATCCCCCAGAAAAGGGAATAATTAAATACTCCTTAATCATAGTGAGATGATGGATAATGTACTAATATTATGCAAGTCCGATGGGCATTGTCAAATGATTGGAGTCCCCATTTAGGGTCCTACATAATTACCCTTCTTATCCTGGCAGAGGCTTTGGTGCTTTTTGTTAATCAGTATCACTCCAAACCACCGTGGGACGTTCAGCCAATCAGACTGCTCAATTACCGTGGCTGAATGGTCTTGACCTCATGAATATGAATAGAGGGTGTGCACAATAGAGCGGCACTTTTAATAACAATAGAACTGCCATAAGGGATGAAAGAAAAGTGTGGTTTAAAAAAAATAATTAAAACTGAAATGAGAAAAATCATAATTAGCTGTGAGGACTACACATCTTTGTTAAGATGTTTCTCACTTGCCTTTTGGACAAAGAACTAGAGAGAATCCTTTTTATATTTCCTTTCCTGCAGATAGGGGATGTCCCAATTGTTGACAGCTGGACCTTGCTTGCATTTCAATAATGCAAAGACTCATGTAAATATTTGGGAAATAGAAGCAGGAGGATGAGAGTCCAGACACAGTCTTAAACTGAGTGTGACTGAGGCCCAACTGGCGATGTAAAGGGTGAAAGGTGATGAACCAGTGTGCTTGGTTCAAAGGCAGTGCAAAGGGAAGTGTGTCCATCAGGACTTCCAGCCAGGCACTGCGTGGAGGATGCAGGAGGAGAGTATGTGGAATGTGCACTACTGACTATCCACATAGCATTTTTGTTTCATGCAAAAAAAAATTAGGAAAAGTGCTATGTTTTTGTTGTACAAAAATGAACTAAAGCAAACCTTTCATAAAAAAGAACCAGTAAGAAATAAAAAATGAGGAATAAAATAAGAAAGATCATCAATGGAGACAGGAATAATGTCATTTCCCCCAAGAAACATACTGTGGAATTATACAGAGTCGCTAGCAACTCAATTTAGTAGTAGACTCCCAGAACTTGAAAGGGTCCTAGGGGGAAACAAGGTCTGCAGGAAAAATGTTCACTAACCAGTGTCAGCTTGTCCATCCCCAGCACCTGTCCCCAACAGTTAAGTCTTCTGTCAAAATCTCCCCTACTATTGTAGCTGTACCATACAAAAGGGCTCCTCAGGGTGAAACCATGAACCCCGGAGAGGGCACGGAGCTTCACGGAATAAGTACATGAAAGTTTTATATTGAAAAACTGTTTGAATCACACATGAGTGGCTCACGAGGCTGAAGGGGGATGGTTAACAACTAAATAAGGGAAAATGGATGAGGAAGGCCCACACTGGAGCAGGCTTCAAAAGCCTAGGATTTGAATATCAAAGGAGAAAGAAGAGCCCTTGGGAAAACCACGGGCTCTCTCACTATTTCTACAAAAATAACCTTTTCTGCTTCACTGGCAGAATCAAATGTAAAAGATGTCTTACTAAGCAGTCGTGTAATTTTCCCCGAAAATCTAAATAAGAAACATGATTTGGTCTTTATTTGACAACTTAATGCACACTTTCTGGGTATGCTAGGAGAAAGTGCTCCCTTTTTGTTATTTTATTTTGCTTTTTGAGATAAATTTTCTGCGACTCTTTCAAGCCCCACTCCCACCCCCTACCCAGCCACCATGATTGCTCACCAGAAATATTCGGTCTCTGATTTAATTTTTTAGAGTATTAATTAATGCTAATAATTCCAGGCTTGTGAGAGTAGAGCCTTTCTTTGCAGCAGTGAAATGGAGGAGTAAGGCGTGTGACTTGTGTCCATAGAGGCAAAATGAGGCCGATCATCAGCATTAGCCACAGACCACGATGTTAGTCCTTCCTCATTTTTTAAAGCTATTTTCATTTGCATGAATGTGTGCGTGTCTATATGAATATGTGCCAGTGAGGCATGGTGCCCATAGAAGCCCCAAGAGAGCATCAGATCCCCTGGAGCTGGAGTTGCTTACAGGTTGTTGTGAGCTGCCTAATGTGGGTGCTGGGAACAGTACTCAGGGTCCTCTAGAAGAGCCGCAAGTGCTAGTAACTGTTGAGTCTTCTTGCCATCCCAGGGACACATGTTGCTACAGCATGGCTGTGTTCTCCATGAGGCTATGTTTTCTGTGTTCTTAGAATAACCTCCGCTCACTAAAGGGCAACTACAAGGTACACAGGTCTTCCACAAAATTGATATTCTGCTTAAATGACTAAGTGAAGGACCCTGAGATCATCCAGTAAAGTCCCAGTAACAGGTTTTCATGGTTTGCTCTTTTTGTTTTTGTTTTTCAAAACAGGGTTTGTCTGTGTAAAAGTCATGGCTGTCCTGGAATTCGCTTTGTAGTCCAGGTTGACCTCAAGCTCACTGAGATCCTGCCTCTGCCTTCCAAGTGCTGGGATTAAAGGCGTGCACCACCCCGCCAGGCCAGATTTTTTTTTTAAGTTACCAAGGCATTGTTTCTCAGAATGTCTTCCAGTATGCCAGTTCTTAAGGTCTCTGGTATTAAACAAGGATGTGGGGAAGTGCTCCGGAGTGATCCCGGTTTGTGAAAGGATGCCTTTCACTTTCAGAGGCAGATGCCCAAAGCCCATTATGTCCCTAAGCACCTGGTGAATCAGCACAACATAATGACCAAGAGCCCAGATTCTGAAGCTCAAGAGCCTTTCACTTAAGAGCTGTGTGACCTGTGGCAGTTTTTAAACTCCCCGGGGCTGTGTCTTAATCTGAAAAATGGGAGCAATAACAAACCATCTTCTTCCCAGTCCAACACACACAATATCCGACACTATCAACTGCCATATGGCATTGGCTTCAGCTGGGTCTTACTTAGATACCTGCTTCCAGATAGCCTAGTCTAATTCACACTGTATTTGTTGACAAAAAAAAATCCCCCATCATTTTCCTGATAACATCTATTAACATACTAGAGATTAACCATGTGAAAAATTAAAACATCATAGCTTTTAAGTAGGCAGGTATCGCACAATTGTTTGTAAATACCTTTCGAAAATAAACGGCATATCATGATGGTCCATCTTGATTGGGAACATGATCAGAAGCACAGCTCTTGATGTTTTCTGTGGGGTTTTTCCAGAGACTATTAAGTGAGGCAAAAAAACAAAAAAACAAAAAACAAAAAACAAAAAACAAGCCTTGGTTTTATATGGCATGGTCCTCTTGGCTGGAGTCCTGAACTGAATATGTGAATAAGAAGGAGAAAGCAGGACGGTAGCTACCTTCATGTCTCTGCTTCTTGACGGAAGATGTCATGTGACCAACTGCCACATGCTCCTGCTACCATGCCTTCCCCTCCATGATGGAGTGACTGAATCCTCCGATTGTAAGCCGAAGTTAACCCGGCTTTCCTTAAGTTGCTAGTCATGTATTTTTGTCATAGTGTTGAGTAAATGGCCAATGCAGAAAACGGTACTGAGAAGTGGGGTGCTGCTGTATAAAACCTGACTGTGTGGTCCTTGAGCCCTTGAAACCACTGTGGGAGAAGACTGGGGAAGAAGTCTGGAACTTCAGACTAGAGATGCCCTAGAATGCTGTCATCAGATTAGTGGGCCATTCTGGTAGGTGCTTGAAAGACAAGACTGCTGAGAAAAATGCAAATGGTGTGTTTCAGCGGGCAACAGGGTCCTACTGAGAACTGGGCTAGAAGTCATTCCTCTTGTATTTGGGCAAATAATCTGACCACATTCTGCCTGTGTCCTCCGAACCTGAGTAAGCATGAATACAAAAGTAATTATTTTATTTTTATAATTATTTATTTAGCAATGAAATTTTCCAGACACAGTAGCACTCAGGTTATAGCTATGGTATAGTTATTACTCACTGTTCTAGATCAGACTCCAGTGAGCAAGCAGAAAGGTATGAAAAATGTAAAGTTTGGTAAGGGAAGGTGTGTGGGCATATTTAAGAATGTGGACAAAGCTGATATGTGCAGAAAGCACAGAAGTGTTAAGGAGATTTTCATCCTTTAAAAAAGACATACTGCTTTCACTTGGATAAGAGCAAGATCCTGCACATTGAAGGCTCAACTTGTAAAATGTTAATTCATTTTAAAGTCAAAGTCCTGAACTGAGAATGACACTGAAGTGGTTCCATACTCAAAAAAGAAAAAAGAAAAGGAAAGGGAGAGAGGAAGGAAGGAAGGAAGGAAGGAAGGAAGGAAGGAAGGAAGGAAGGAAGGAAGGAAGGAAGGAAGGAAGAAATCCAACAACCTAGGAAGTTGTTTCTCTGAGGTCAGCACACAGAGGTCACTGCACTGTAATCCAAGGAACCAAGCTTTATCTTGAGCTAAGAACTGAGCAGCATTATTCAAGTAATACTAGTTTTTCAGGTATGACATGTAAAATATACAAGACTAAAGGTGTCACAGAAGGCCTGTGTTCTGGTCCTACTGAGCCATTGAGCAATGTGTGGCAAAGTCAAGATCCCTATAAGGAGGTCCTGAAAGACCATTGTTTGAAGTTGTGAAAGTGAAAGCCAATTTGCAGTGGGGACTCCAGGATGCTGGAGATGCTAGGACCATGAGACATTGCCAAGGAAAGCTGCACAATATGAAGGTGGCCTAAGAGAGAGGTTTTATGTGCCGAAGGTGGCAGGGCTGGATGGGAGAAACTACCAAAGTGTCTTGAAGCCCAGGTGATTCCACCATGAGCCTTAAATGCCAGACATGGAGCTGCAGGATTTGATGTTTGTCCTGCTAGTTTTTTGTCTTGCTGTGACCTGGTCTTTCTTTGTTGTGACCCCATTCCTTCTTTAGGGGTGGGAATAATTGTTCTGTACCATTGCAACTTATGAGGGTTGTATTTTGTTTTCTTATAAGTGATCACATGTAAGAGATGATTGCCTTGAGTCTCAGAAAACACTTTGGATTCAGGGGGTTTTCAACAACGCTAGAACTGCTAAGATTTTTATTTACTCTTCCAGATAAACTAAATGCATTTTGCATTGTGAGATTCATTGTGTGTGTGTGCGTGTGTGTCCAAGTATGTATCTGTGTATGTGTCACGTCTCTGTGTGTGTGTGTATCTCTGTGTGTTTAAGTATGTGTGTATTTGTCTCTGTGTGTGCGCGTGCGTGTGTGCCTGCATGTGATGAGAGAGGGACAATGCACCTGCCACAGTGTGGATATGGCAGTCAGAGGACATATCTAGCAGGCTAGCTCTCTTCTTCCACCCTCACACAAGTTTGGGGATCACATTCAGGCTGTCAACCTTCGGGTTAAGTACTTCACTGGCTGAGTCAACTCACTAGCCCTCTTTTTGTATTTCTTACTTTCTTTTTGTTTTAATTTTATTTTCGTTTTTCAGACAAAAATCTTGCTATATGGCTAAGGCCGTCCTTGAACTCACCCTCTAGCCCAGGTTGCCTTAAACTAATGATTCTCCTGCCTCAGACCTCACAAGTGCTGGGACTACAAGCACAAGGCATCGTGCCTGGCCTAAATACTTGTAATCTCAGAAAATCTATTAGATGCCTTTTTAATTTCCCTTGTTTTATGTGTGAGGAAACCGAAGCTCGGACAATACCATGGCTCACCAATGTTGTTATTTCAGGGATGGGCTTTATCAGGCCCTCTCTCCCTAACCAGATGAGGAAAGATCTGACACATACAGTAAAACCCAATTGCTCCAACTTCTTGTTCATTAAGTAAACCTATCATGATTGGCCCACTAGTTAACATTTTTTATTATGAAAGTAAAATATTTATTGGAGAAAAATTGAACAATTCAGATAAGTGTAAAGACGTGAGTAAAATCACCCAGAATCTCATCAATTAGGTAATTTCTTTAAAAATAACTTTCTTCTGCTCCTACTTCCTATAAAAATAAAATCCATTTTTATGGGCTTTCTGCTCCCTCCTCTTCTCATTTTAAATATGTGTCTGTTTCTGTTAAGCAGAAGATGATTTCAATTTAAGTTTTATGTAAGAAGGAACTCTTTGGTGTGAATAGGAACATCTAATATTTGAAGTGCATTCATTTAGTTAATGGTTAACACACCAAGAAAAGGGTGTAAAACACAATAAAGACGTGTTGGCAGTGGAGTTTCCCTTTGATGGTCTTCTGATCAGTTTTTACTTGCATTCTGAAAGAGTCTTTTATACTCTTTTACTGAGATGCAGCAAAGTCATAGTGGTTGAGAGTCACTGATGTTATATGCCCTTCAGTCATGCTAAATGCAAGTATGAAAGCCTCATGTGGATCCCCTGGGCATAAAACTCCCATGTGTTCCTGGACTCACTGTCACAAAAATGGTTCCTTTATGGACGGAACAAGGGTCAGGGAAGAGCAACAACCATGAGAAATGACTTTGTTTTTCTGGGTGGCAGTTCTTTCAGTGATGTAAAGATAGGTAGTTCTCATTGCACATGTATCATCATTCATTTCGAGTTTCCACCTCTTGATAAATAATGTTGTGAATGATGGACTCTATAGGGTCATTGTGCCAGTGTGCAATTATCTAATAGGAAAAAAAGTGAGAGTTGTCCCTTTTTTTCTTTTGAGCAGCACTCACTGGGTCAATTAATTAAATGAGTGCAAATGGCTTCACATAGGAGATTCAGATACAAGGCAGGCAGCAGTCTCCTGCCACCAGACTATGTGAAGCTAGGAAATGAAGGGAGAGACAGGGAGATGTAAATGGGAGACAATTTTTTTAAGAAGTCACATAATTCTATCTCTTTCTTTTGCACACAGAGTGAAGAACCACATTAAGTCCACATGGGGTTGGCCAACATGAGACAGTGGGGACCATCCCTCAGTACTTCAGGTCTCTTATGTGGGTCTCTTCTTTCAAGCTTGTTAGAGTCACAATGTCTAGTCTTGAACTGTGGCACTGGGTAGTTTGCATGCTGTCATCTGATTGGTTCAGATTGGGATACCCATTTTTCTAGTCACTTAGCTTTCCAATAGTTTGAATGTCTTGCTTGTGGGAAATTTGACTTTAGTTATGATATTTGGTGCTATAATGGAATAAACTCAAATAATCCAGTTGATATATATCCATCATCAAGTAGGATTCATCTCCCAAAGATTTGTTGTTTAAAAAGTTAAGGTACAGCATCACTGAGGTGAAATCTTCTGGGAAGTGTTTCATGAGAGCACAGAGAAGCTGTGTTCCAGAGGTGGCCAAAGTTGTACCTTGCACTGGCAGTGGGATTTGGTAATGTGTGGGAGTCACCCAGGTGGTACTGGTTTTGTAAGCATGATGGGATCTTGGAGAGCAGTTGAGACTTGTCACTGTGAGAGTCCAGAAGAGGCCATTGGTGAAGGTGCAGCCCCAGTGGCAATTGAAGGCCCAGAAATAGAAGGGTCATGCAAAGAAGTTGAGGCTTGGCACCATGAGGAGAGCCTACCAGCGGCTATTGATGAAAGAGGCTATTGCCCAGCTGCAGCAGGAGACCCCAGTGTTTTGGAGATGCCAGTACCGTGGGATAACCACCAAGAGCAGCAGCAATGGGGAGGAGCCAGCACAGCCAGAGCCAATAAAACAGCTGTATGTGTTGTAGGGGACAGTGGCAGAGAAGTGACCCAGGCCCTGTGGAGGAGTCCAGAAGATCATGAGTGGATCCCAGACATTGGATGGTCAGAATTTGATTTTGCTTTGATTTGACTGTGACTGTGCCCTAAATTTTTCCTGTTGAAATAAGAACGTATTTTACTAGAGCAAAAAAAAAAGTTAAGGTACATGTGATAGACAGTTCATTCCCATATTTTCAGCTACTGAGAGGTCGAAGCAGGAAGAGCAAGTGTTCAAGGTTATCCTCTGGTATATAGTGAGTCTGAAGGCTGCCTGGGCTGCTTTATTCTGTTTCAAAACAGCAAGAAGGCTCTATATATCAGTACATGCCTTTAATCCCAGCGCTTGGCAGGCAGAAACAGAGATCTCTGTGAGTCTGAGACTAGCCAGGGCTATATAGTAAGACTTGTCTCAAAATAAACAATGCAACAAGTCAGAGAAAACAAACAAAATTGAGTAAAACCTTTAAAAACATAAGACCATAGAAAAACATGACAAAGAAGTAAAATGATGTGCCATTATCTAAGCCTTCTGAATGAACCTATTTCCTTTCTGTAGGCCCTGAAATGCCCCCCAAAGTTCATGCACTCGAGAGTGTGGTTCACAGCTGGCAGCGCTGTTCGGATAGGTAAAGACTTTCGTAAGTGGGAGTGTAGCTGGAGGGAGCCGTGGCACGTCCTAGAAGAGTGTATGTTGTTTTGTGCTGCCCACCCCTTTCTGGCCACCATGAGATGAGGATCATGACTGGTCAGAGTGCAGAGACTAAGTTACTGCTGACTGCCCAGACCTGAACAGACAACAACATCATCTTCTCCAAGGCTTGGGAAACATTGCAGAAAATAGAACAAAAGAATGTCAGAGATGGAGGATGGGATGGGAGTCATAAAATACCGACTGCTAGATATGACATGGCCACTGCAGTCATGAACATGCTGCAGCTGTGACCACCTGTGCACAAGGCCCCCTCATACAAGATGTGAAAATAGGATTTTACCTGCTTCTTTTCTCTTTTAGTCATTGTTTTTATCTTTGACAAGTTTGTGCATGCATACATGTGCTGTGATCATATTTATTCCCATCCTTCTCTTATCTCCCTCCTGTTTCTGCTGAATCCTCCCTCTTCTCAATGAGTCCTCCTCCTATTTACTTAACTGTCTCTCTTCCAGATACAGAGCAATCCCCCATCACCCAAAGGGGATGAAATGAGTCCTTCACAGAGGCAAAAGCAGTTTCACGACTATGATGCTACTTATAATAACCTAACGATAGGAACATCCCAAGTGTCCATCAGTGGGTGAGTGGAGATACTGACATGTTGAATATGTTGGCACCTTGACTTGAGACTTCATCTTCCAGAACTGTGCGAAACAGATCTCTGTTGTTTATAAGTTTCTCAGTCTATGGCAGTTTGTTTCAGCAGCTTCAACAAAGTAAACCTTTATTGAGATACACAGCTAGAGAAGGTGTTGTTGCTAATAGGAAGACTCAGGCTGGCCTGAAACAAAGCCTTCCCTGTGTACTATCCTTTCTCAGTTAAGCACCACCTATGATAAATGGAATGGGTTCGCTTGGGACAAAGCTTAAGTCAGACTTATTTACATCGGTCCTTTTTATTTTCAACTGTGTATGTATATGCACTTATATTCATATGTGTGAATGGGGTCAGGGGATAACCTCAGTTGTTCATCCTGACCTTCCATGTTGTCTGAGATGGGCTCTCTTGTTCACTGCTGTGCACACATGGGCTGGTTGACCCATGGAATATTCAAGGGTTGTCTGGTCTCCACCTTCCATCTTCCCATAGGAGCTCTAGGCATCTGGCTTTTACATAGACTCTGGAGATTTGAACTTGTACTAGCATAGTAGGTGTTTTTACCCACTGAGCCATTTCCTGGTAGCCCTAGATCAGTCCTTCACTAATTCAGCATGTATTGGTTGTCCTACATTGGGATTAGAGTAGAGAATACAGCAAAGAAGATACAATGGACATGTTCTCTGCTCTCATGGGATTTACATACATCCAGGTCCCAGGGTGTTCATTGAATAAGTCATCTCAGACTTTAGAAGTGCAAGCATTAGCAAAGAAAAATAGATGCTAACATCAAAAGGTATACTGCAGGAACAAATTAAGCTGAGTAGTGACCATCAATGACAGAGGAGCATTCCGTGGAGGTGGCAAGCGTAAGGGCATATATGGGTTACAGGAAATATGAAATGGGGTTGTCTCAAGGAAAGCACTAACTCTCTTCCTACTCTACACCTGTAAAGCTTGGAATTCAGGATGCCTTGATGTCTCCCAGAAGTGTGTGTGTGTTATCTAAGCCAGCATGTGCTGGCCTATGAGGAACACACAGCTTCAGCAGTGTATTTCCTGATACACAAACTGAAGGCTGGAGCTGAGGTCTTTAGAAAAGCCTTAGGCTCTGTAATGAAAGAGTCCAATTAAAATCACTTTGAAATAAATGAAAACTCTGAAGCTAAATGTAGCCAAGTCCCAGAGCCCAATACCATCAGGACTAAGGAGTGCTGATTAATATTCATTCAGGACTCCCCAGATTTCCATTATGAATTATTGTAGAAAATCATAAAAATGATCTGTAGCTGTTAGCTAAAATATGTTTCTTTAAAACTGCCAAGAATGCTTACCTATACTCTTTCTTCTGCCTATATATAAAATTATCCATATTAAACTCTAACTATTCAGATTTTTACATGCATAATATATATACATGTATATATATATATATATTCTTGTCCTTTTAAACACAATGTTACCACATAAAATTTCATGTATCTTGTTTGTTTGAGACAGGGTCTCTCTATGTAGCTCTGGATGTCCTGGAACTTGCTATCTGGACCAGGCTGATCTTGAATTCACAGAGATCAGCTGATCTCTGCCTCCCAAGTACTGGCTTCTATCTTTCTTTTCTTCTTTTGCTCCTATCAAGCTGTCTTTTAAAGTTGTGTGTGTGTGTGTGTGTGTGTGCACATATGTACACATATGTGCCACAACACATGTACAGGAGTCAGAGGACAGCTTGAGAGAGCCAGTTTTCTCATTCTACCATATAGGTTCCAGGAATCAAACTCAGGTAGTTAGACTTAATTGCAAGTGCCTTTACCCACTGAACCACCTTGACAATCTATTACCAATGCCTTTTCGTTCTCCACCTCAGCTACAGTGTGGTCCCTTCTCTGGCTCTAACACAAACTATTCCATTATTATGTTTGGATCATTTGGCTATTGCCTCTATGATACAATGAATAATCCTAAAAATTTTCTGCTGCTGAGTAGGGAATCTATACTATAACCACAAGAAGGCACATGAGTACATTTTAATTTTCCTAGATATCAACAAATATCTCTATTAAACTACACTATTTCTGTGCTTCTGTTTCCACGCACTTTTATATGTGAGCTATTAGCATTTTGTTTCATTGTAATCTATGAATTTTTATTTGCATTTTGTCTTTTTTTCTGAACTTGGCTATCTCATCGTATGTAAGGAATTTCTGCCTGGATATACATTCCTCCATGTTAAATTATGGTCTTTGTCTAAAATAAAATCAGTATTTTATTTTGCCATATTTGCAAAAATAAGATGCAAGGATTCCTTCGCTAAGGAGTCACACAAAATATCTATCCTCTCCTTACAAGATCCCAAAAAAAAATTCATCCTGAGAAAGAAAGGGGTTTACTGTGCTTCTTCACAGGCCATGGGTTAGGAGCTGCTTAGAGGAGAGCAGGTGATTCCAAAGATGTTACCCTGGAAAGTCTTTGCCCAAGCATGGATGATGGCTTTCCAATGGCTGCAAAATAATGAGATTCCTACATTAGCTAACCTTTTTTAGCCAATAAACTTTAGTACCTTCTGAGGCCCCCTTCCTTTCAGGCCAGTGCAATTGAGGCAAGTACCTGAGAGGTGCAGGAAGGAGATGTTGGAATCTTGGGTATGGCTTCAGTGAACCTCTCCATCCTTTCTGTAAGGGAACACGAGCAGCCAACAGCCTCAATCTTGGAGTCTCTTGCAAGCAGTCGCATATGTTCTAAGGAGGACACAGTGGCACTTATGCTTGGAGAATCACACTCTGCAACAATGTTATGTTGCATACAAGGATTATATATGTGCTAGCCTGAAATCATAGCTCTAAGCAACTCACCTAACTGCCTTCGAAAGTTGCTAAAAATAGTTGGAAACTAAAAAACAAGAGCATTATGGAAATGAGGATAAACAGCTCTTCAATTTGACATAAAATTATTTCCATTTGAATTGTGATTCTTCTTTTGTAGTCATGGGTGCTTTCCTTGTTAGTATTGTTTGTTTTATGCTTTCCCTGGCACTATTATGAAAGTGTCCATACCCCCAAAAAGGAAAGAAACATATTAAACGCACCAAAAGACTATTTAAACCAAGAAAATCAGAGAATGTAGAAGAGATGTATTTTGACTCTCTCTCTCTCTCTCTCTCTCTCTCTCTCTCTCTCTCTCTCTCTCTCTCTCTCTCTCTCTCTCTCTCTCATAACTTGGGCTAAGAACTATCTTCTAGGTTTAGCCAGCCTGTCCTCCACACCCCAGTGTGTGTGTGTGTGTGTGTGTGTGTGTGTGTGTGTTTGTGCGTGTGTGTGTGTGTGTGTGCGCGTGCACCCCTCAGTACACATATGTACATCTGAGGAGAACTTTAAGAGTCAATTCTCCTCTCTCCTTCCATTTTGTTGAAGGCAGGGTTTCTTTTGTTTTCACATCTGCTGTGTGTTCCAGGACATACTGTCTCTGTTTCTCATTTCAGTATTAGGAGTATTTGATGCCATGTCTGCCTTTGTATGTAGGTTCTGAGGATTGAACTTGGGTCACTGGGGTTGTGTGGCTAGTGCCTTCTATGTGTTCATTTATCTTCTGACCTGTGAACGAGTTTGGGGGGGCTTCGTATCTAATTATCTGAACATATTCTCAACATGTATTTTCTTGATCAACCTAATCCAGATGACAGGTATTGAAGTAAAGGCACAGTAAAACCCATGTTACCCTTCACTGAGTAGACTATGTAAGTATAGTCAGATTTTTTCTCTGTCTGTGATATCCAATGCTCTAGCTAGAGGTTAAGATTCTGCACTATGGGAGGGCCAGTCTGTATCCTGTAAAGCATTACTGTTTTATTCCAGATTCTGTGTTTTGCATCTTGAGTTTCCTAGGCATCCCATATAAGGATCCCCAATACAATTTAGATGCCCACACAGTAGATCAGTGTGTCTCAGGGGAACATTCTGACTTCATTCTAATTCATTGCCATCAACATTGCACCAAACACAATCCCCTGTGTGGAGTTTAAGTCACAATTACTTTGCTTATTAGATTTATCAACACATACTGCCTTACATCTTGACGCTGGTGGCTTTTCTATTGTTTTTTGGAGCAGGTCCTTGGGCAAGGGAGAGTCTAGAGATGGTAACTTTAAAAATCACTGCTGTATTTGCCCTTACCACTCTTTAGGCTTCTCCCCATGAATTGTCGGAGCTAATGAGCTGTGGTTCAGTGAAGATGGGTTTCAATTCCTTAAGTGCTCCATGACATATCATCAGGGCTCACTAAGAGGATAGCTACATTGAATTTACTCATGTTATCTCCCTATTTTATTATGCCTTTTGGTTCCCCAACTGTAGGTGGTTCTTGTTTTAGATAACCTGGGATCCATTTGGGAAAGCAACCTGTTTTAAAAGTCACCCTAAAATATTAGGAGCATTTTGTCTTTTCAATTTCATTAATTTGGGCATATTTAAAATTGATATATTGTGTATTCATAAATATACTCCTTATGTATTCAACAAAATAATAGAGAATAGTATAGAGTTTATCTGAAATACTGCAGCTCTTTAGTACCTGTGGATGGTAATGTCGGATCTCAAAAGCATAATGACCATCAGAAGCAAACATCCTGCTCTCTTTCCAACTCCCCACACTCATCTACTTTCCTCTGTCTGTTTTGCACCCTGCACACAAAGGGAACCCACTACTCTTTCATTTTGCAGAAGCCACTATAATTTTTCTTGACATGGCAATTACTTTTTAATCCGGTTAGCATAGACTATAATGGAACCAAGTTGTAAAACATCCTTTACTCTTTTATTTTGCTTTTAATTTATTGCCTTGATTTCAATCCCTTTTATAAACCCATTAAAGTCCAATTACTCACTTTGAAGTCAATCACTAATCAATGCCATTTATTTTTGTATTATGGGGTATAGAGAGGTAGTTAAATAGTCTGTCTGTATTCCAGCAAAGTTTTTGATAAATATCAGACATTGTTGATGTTTACTAGTCTAAGGGACAAGAAGTTCGATAGAAAGAAAGGAGAATTTCCTCAGACAAGAGACTGGGTTTGCTGATATTACAGCAGCTTTGTCTCCTGTAGAAAGGCATGGAAAGTGCACGCAGCATTTAAAGCATGACCTAACTGCTCGTGAATGTACGTTGATTAATGAAGATGAATGAGGAATTGTCACTCTCTCACTAACTGGGGCTTCCTAAACACAACTGAAGCCTGATGGGAAAACATGCACTCAACACACACACACACACACACACACACAAATAGCAGATGGTAATTTTTTAAAAAATGTTTCTATATGCTTTCTGCATGCATTCTTCAGTGAGGCCCTGAGATATGTAGGGGTCACCATTAATATTTGTACTCTATAGATGATGGCACTGAGGTTTTCCAGAGGCTCAAGCAATTTGCTATGTGTCTCATAGCTTCTAAGTAGAACCTTGTCTCATTCTACAACACAATGTAGAATTCTGGGGCTTTTCTATCTGCATGTGAGGGTTTTTCCTGAAATAGTAGGTTCTAAGAATCCAAAATCACATGACTATTTTGGTTGGTGACAGTGCTGTGCTGGTAACTCATTCTAAAGAAACAAAACATGATATGTCGCATTTGCCTGTTTCTTTGATGCAAATACTATCACTGTAAGTAATTTCAAGCTTCCTAAAAGACATTCGTAAGCTCCCTGTTGGGAAGAAATGTTCAAACTGGCTCCCTTGCACAAGTCTGGCTGGCTCCAGCACATAGCACAATTCTGCATCAGAGCCATGGAGGTGCCTGTGTTGTGAATATGGATCCACGACTCTGAGTCATAACTGCAGTATTTCAAGGACTCTGGAACGCCTGTTTTAAAAAGTGACTCTGATTGTTCAACAAACCTTTTAAGAGTACCAGAGGTCATGTGGTGGTGGCGCACACCTTTAATCCCAGCACTCCGGAGGCAGAGGCAGGCAGATCTCTGTGAATTTGAGACCAACCTGGTCTATAAGAGCTAGTCTGAGGACAGCCTTCAAAGCCACAGAAACCCTGTCTTAATAAAAAAAGATTACAATGGAGTACTATTCAGCAGAAAAAAATAATGGAATCATGAGATTCGCAGGCAAATGGATGACACTAGAAGAAACCATCCTGAGTGAGGTAACCCAGTCACAAAAAGAGAAACATGGCATGTACTCTCTCATATATGGATTTTAGACATAGATCTGGGGAGTGCCAGCCTACAATCCTATGGCCAGAGAGTCTGGGAAACAGAAACTTCATTTAGTGGCTGATCGAAGAAGAGGCAGACTCCCTTGGTTAAGTACTGAGCTGAACTCAAGAAAGCCAGTAACAGAGAGGGAGGACTGATGATCAAAGGGATTAAGACTGGGCTGGTTTAACCCCCAGAAACAGCTGACCAGACAAAGGTTAACTCTTGAATCCCAGGCATCAGCCTGGGAATCCAGCATGGGACTGATCAAGACCCCCTGAATCTGGGTGTCAGTGAGGAGGCCTAGGGAATCTATTGAGCCTTGGGCAGCAGATCAGTACCCATCCCAAGTATACACACGGACTTTGGACTTCCATAGAACAATGTGAGGTGCACTCTCACCCTGAACTCTTGGGGAAGGGTCTAGGCCCTGCCCTATATGAAATGACAGACTATGGACACCCCCATGGAGGGCCTCACCCTCCCTGGGGGAATGAGGGGATAACGAGGGGGGGTTGGGGGGAGGGCACGGGAGGAGGGGAGGGAATGGGAGAGGGACCTGGAACTGACTTGTGAAGCAACCTCGTTTCTTATCTAAATTTAAACTGGAAAATAAAATATATAAAAAAAAAAGATTACCAGATAAGAGTCTCTGTCTCTTCCTGTGTTGGTGGCATGAAGAATATGCATGGATGGAGGTCATACAGTGAAGCCCATTCACTTACATAATTAATAGGAGTTAGTGCCTATCATGAAATAGAATTGAATAGTCTAGTGAAGATAGATGCATATATCTCCTAATAGATTGTGGGAAGTCAACTAAGTGTTCTGGGTGCTTCTATAATATGTTTACAACAAAATCATAACAGTGAAGAGATGTTCCAAAGGGCAAATAAGAGTGAAGCTGTGGTCTGAGTATGCCCAGCTTGTGAAATACAGAAGTGAGGCTAGCCAAAAACCAAGTGTCAGGGAATGTGCCTGATAGCATCCCCCTGGAGGAATCATTTCAGAGTATTCTCTGGGCTAGCTGTGGCAGAACCGTTTCAGAGGAATTTAAAAACCACACAGCTCTCTGAGATCCACCCCATGTCTACATTCAAAACCTTTTCAACTCATTAAGAAAGACAATATTTGAGGGCCACAATATCTCACCCTGTTAGGCCTGTAGGCTTTCAAAAAGAATGAGTAACAAAATGTTACCCGAGAAGAAAACTATTCTGGATGGAGAGCAAAGACTTGGTGACAAAATGAGCAGACTGGAACTGATAACATCGAGTGAGGTTTATGCCAGACACACTGAAGGCTTGGAACTACAGAAGATGCTCGAGAATTAAGAAGAACCCTTGAATTTGGAGGATATTGATGGCTGGGGTTCTAGCCTTGCCTTCTAGGATATGCAGTGAGTGCCTTTGTGGGACTTGGAGGACCAGCTTATCCCAATAATCATCCATCGAATTTAGTAGATTGGCTGCAGTATTCCACAGTAAATATTTCATGATCTCACATGACTCAAAGGTCTATACACCAGGGACAACTGGGAAACCATTTTCTTTTCAAGGAGAAAGAGGTTGGTAGTGATACAGGATTGACTAGCTAGGCTTGGGAAGTGAACTAGGGTTGGAAGAAAACTAAAAATCCAGTAGTCCCCACCCTGAGTCATTGAGAAGATGATGCTATTCCTCAAGATGGGGTATTGGGAGAGGTGACTTTGCTGGAAAATGTGGAAAGTCGTCCTTTTCAGAGAGTAAATGAAGCATATTTGTTCTTCGTCATCATGGAGATGTCCCTCAGGCTCATGGAGAGGTCACAGGACACAATAGCAAATACTAATATTTTATTCACTGCTAAATATTTATTGAGTGCTAAATTTTTTAGCAGATGCTTACTAAGCCCTTTCAGTACATTATTATTTAATTCTTATAGTGACCAATTAGTAATTATTATTCTCATTTTACAGAAAGACCAAGATACAGAGTACTATGTGACTTAGTCAAGGTCATAAACCTGATTTGTGGTTGAGGTAGAATTCACCCTCAGCTGATCTTCCCACATGTCTCCAGAGGTTACTTTCTGGACTTGGATGTCACAGCTGTGACCTTAGCATCCGGCAGTTGGAGATCAGATCTCCCTGAGAGACAGAATAACGATGACTGTCCAAAGAAGCAGAAAACATGTGTTCATGGGCTGGACTTCATCCACACAGTGAAGAATGGTTTGCCAGTTCTCAGCCAGGAAAGAAATGACTGCTAAGGCTGATGAGGACCAGATCAACACAACTCAGAATCATCTCAAGTAATCCAGTTTGTCTTGGGAGTAACCTGTGCATTCACCCCAATGATCTTCGCATGTCCTTCACTCCTGAGCATCTTCTTCTGTTTGGGGAAAGTTTTAATTTGATTTGAAAGACGAGAATTTAAGCTCATTGCAGACAGGATAGTTCCTACATGAGAAATGCTAGAACAGTGTAATGGATGAACGATTAAACATTAGTAACAAACAAAAAATAATTAGAAGAGATATATTTGCATATTTCAGTGTGCTCTGCTACATTAGTTCAGTGTTCCTAATCTACATTATATTAGAGACCTCTGTAACATGAATTCCTCTGTTCTCACTCCTTTGATAGATTGTTCCTCTGACTTAGAGGGGAAAAATGATTAAAATAAACACAGTATGACTCTATGTTAAGTTACTTGCTAATTAACTAGTTTGTCTACACCAAGTTCAGTAGGTAGAGTTCTCTGTAGGGAAGTGGAGAGCTGAGAATGGTAATTAAAAATAAAGAGGACATATTTTTGAATCTCAGTACAATGTGTGGAAAAGGTTTTGTGTAAGTGGTAGAGGCTGTGAAGTTATCCAACAAGATAGGAGACAATACTATCATAGGCCAGGGTTTAGGGATCAAAGCAAGAAAGAGTTCACTGTCTTTCCTATCAATTTTGTTTCTCAAAAACGTATTCACTGCTGTTGCTATAATAAAACCTAAAATGGAATAAAGCAGACAGTTCATAAAATCAACAACTTTTTCATATTTGAAAGGAATTAGTCTCAGAAATAGCAACTCGTCTTCTATCAGCCTTAAGAAAATTGGGAGCTGGTTTTGTTTGTTCCTTTCTTGATTTCCTCAGCAGCAGAATCTCTAAGAACTCTTCTCATGGGAGAGAAACAGGTGCACCTGTCTAAACCTGGGAACACACCCATGTGTGGGTGGCACAGTTCCAGCCTGGAGTCACTGCCAGTGATGCCCACCCCTCCAGCCCTCAGTCTGTTAGTGGGCATTTGCCTCCCCAATTCATCCTCAGTAGGCAGAGACAGTGTTCCCCACTGCACAAATACATTCTCCAAGTTAACTAGTAAACCGTGCCCGGCAGCACTGGTCTAGGTTGCCCTCCACATGAGCCTTTCTTCCAGAGCTCCACAAGAGGGCAGCTGTGTGTGGCTTCCAGTCCAGACACGCATTCTGTTGAGACAGGCCTTTAATCTGTTCCCTCTATTGTTCTATAAGAGTGTTCTTTACTCCCCTGCATAAATTTTGCTTTGTGTCAGAAAAACTTCCTGCCGAGCCCAACAATTTCCCATCTCCCCATCTTGCTGTGTTATATCAACTTTTTGCTTATTTGTTCCCCAAATTTGAAATGCTGCCTCCTTCATCTTAGGATAGTTATATGATATTTAAGGCTTAAAATTCAGCTCAAGGGATTGGGGATATAGCTCAGTGGTAGAGTGAGATTCTATCTGCAGCACCAAACAATAAGGAAGTAAATAAATAAATGAGTTTAAGTGTTCCCACAGACTCTCATTATCTCTATAATCTCTAACCCTATAAACTCTTTTTTTTTCGGGAAAAATATTCATTTCTTCCAATGTTTAAAAATAATGTTATTATGTGACAAAAACGTTTACTCCAAATTATCTACCCAAGAGAAGTGAAAACATAGACACATTATTTAGGATATTCAAGGTATGGTCACAATTCAAAAGTCCACCAATGGAATATATGAAATGCCATACACAATATGCATAAAGAATGAGGTATTGTTGGTAACAGCAAGTAAAAACATACAGAGGCAGGATACAGTCTCAGAAACATCCTATGATCCTGTCTAAGACAGCTCAGGAGTTAAGAGCACTAACTGCTCTTGAAGAGGACCCAGATTAGGAATACCCTATAAATTCTTAAGATCACATTTTAGGCTCCTGTTCATCCATCAAAATTTCCCCTCTCTTTGCTATTTCTTTTTGTAAACTAAGATGGCTGTTGCAACAAAACTTCATCTCTTTAAAGTCATGTAAGATATATCACTCTTCAATTATGACTATCCTAGGAAATGGCATATTAGTAGCAAAGGGACCCAATAGATTCCTTTTCCCTGATGTATAATCCTCAGATCCATAATTTGAAATAATGCAACTGAGCATCCTGCCTGTGCCCAGTTCACCTGGAGGGAAGACTTCCTGAGTTCTTGCACCTCAGCAGAATGTTTATTGGGAAAGTAGCACTGTGCCCAGGAATCCTGCTGTCCTATGTCCTGATCACTCTTATGACACACTCTTAACAGGGAATATTGGTGCATGCCTTTAATCTTAGTATTCTGGTGGAGTCTGGAAGATCAGGAGTTCAAGGTCACCTTAGGCTACATAGTGAGTTTGCAGCCACCCTGAGCTACAGGAGGCCCTGCCTCAAAAGAAAAATAGGGCTGGACAGATGGCTAAGTGGTGAGAGCATTGGCTCTTCTTCCAGAGGACCCAAGTTCAATTCCAAGCACCCACATGGCAGCTCAGAACAGTCTATAACTCCAGTTCCACGGTATCTGACACCCTCATACAGACAAACATGCAGGTAAAAAAAAATGCACAAAAATAAAAATAAATGATTATTTTTAGATTAACAAGAATAAAACAAAATGAAAAAGGTATGTCTTGCTTAGCAGAAATCTCTTCCTGTTAAAGCAATGCTACAGGGCAAAGACAATAAAGTTGAGATTTTCTATAACAATTCTGATGGAAAGAGAGTGCTAATTGATGAGAATTTTCTCTTTTGTCTGAGGTTCTTTCCAGTTTTTTCTGAATACCATTGATCCAGAGCAGTAACTCACGGAGGAAACACTTGTTTATTATTGAGGATTGAGAGAAAGTCTTTTTTCTTTTCTTTTCTTTCTTTTTTTTTTTTTTTTTTTTTTTTTTTTTTTTGAGACAGGGTTTCTCTGTGGCTTTGGAGGCTGTCCTGGAACTAGTTCTTGTAGACCAGGCTGGTCTTGAGAGAACGTCCTCATTAAATAACTGAAGAAAGATCGGGCAGCAGTGGTGGCACGACCAGCTAGCTTTCTTGGCCGCCCTACAGTAGAAATTCCACCTGAAATCAGCCTTTTCCACAACATAGGTGTCTTGCTAGTTCTCAAAAGCACTGATCGTAGAAGCGAAATTAATGTTTGACTACAAAGAGAAACCCAACCCCTTCTCAGCTTTTTTCCATTTTCTTTGGGAAACTCTTTTTCATTTAAATAAACAAATTAAGCATTCTGAAATTCAAAAGCCTATACAATGGAAGCCGTCTGTTCATGATGGATTAGTCTGATGTTTAAAAAGAAGGTGAAAAAAGAAATGTAAAACAAGCTGCCTGCGCCAGTTAAAGGAGAGCCAGATCACAGGTAACACAGGATTCTGGTTCGTCTGTGGGAGGTTAAGCAACGTTTGCAGAAGCATACGCTTAAATCAGATGTAAGTCGTAGGAGGCTGCACTATGGGGCTGTGTTTGTATATTGTTCTTCTGAGAACGTGTTCACACCCCCGGAAGCTCCAACTGCTTAGGATGTTTTTTCCATCTCACATCATGCTCTGACTTTTAGGAAGAAATTTCACCGCTTCCTTCATCCTTGCAGCCTAAAGGACAGCACCAAGTCACTTCGTTAGTAAAGGTCATCGAGGCTCAAGTCATTGAAGTGACAAGTTCTTGCCATGATGCTTTGGTGTCTTGGAAGTGGACTTAATTAGTTCTTTATTATATATTAATGCAGGTGTAAGCGTAGTTCTACAGAGTACATGTGCCTAGGCTATTGGTCTAAAATGCACAGCGCAAGAGTCTACAACTTTAGCTCAGTGTATGGTAGGTAGCACAGTCACAAAATGTAAACAATGACTCCTATAAGTGATCAATTATCTTCACAACGATAGATAGCAATTCACAATTCACATTGACCCAGAATACCTGGAACATTGGTATTATCTGGAGGTGACTGTAGGGGCGCTAGTGAGTTAGGCTGCCCTGAGCATCCGTCTAGCTCTTCCTTGTGAGATCGTCCTCTTGTGGCTAGACTTAGGATCAGAGGATGGTGATCATCTCCCAGAAGTCTGTCCTCTGCCAGGTCCATCCTTCAAGAAGAATTTCTACTCATTTGCTCTGCTCTTTACTCCAAGATCCCACCTCTCTTAGGGCTTTAGCTAATCTCCACTCTCCTTAACAATGACACCAAAGTTCCAAACGTCCAAGACTGTACTGCCTTCCTGGACATAAAGCCTACCTTCAGTCTCAATTCTCTTAGCTACAAAATAAGGATATGACATTCCACCTAGCGAGCAAGATTCATAAATGGTGATAAGGATAAAATGTGCTAATGTTGATACCATTCTGTGCTGGAAATGTATTTGTTTAAGTTTAGACACTGTTCCTCACAGACATGTTGGTCATGTCAGTATAAGAAAAACAGTTGGCAAAATGTGTAGGAATATATTTGAATATGGTAGCTTGTTTCATGGACAAGGCTATACACCCTCAGAGCTCCTTATATTTTAGGCTGAATACTGCTCTGTGGTGGAACACTGTCCTGTACATCATAGGACATTTAGAAGAATTCCCAGCATGCATCCAATTAGCACCCCATGCATTATGAGCATAAAATAATGCTTCAGACATGGCCCAATGCCCACTTCTCTCACCTTAGGGCAAGGGCAAACAACCTTGTAAACAATGACTGTTAGATGTCTATGTCACTGTCAAAACACTGTGGGAAGTTTCCTAAGGAGACAGAGATCCTACCTTTGAGGACATTATAAACAAGACAAAAGATGTATGCATAGTAAATGATTCTCTCATAGAACTATAAAACTAAGACCTGGGAGGCACAGGAGGAGCCTAGAAGATCAGTGAGCAGAGCCTGCATTCAGTACAACGAACGGGGGTCATTTTAATGGAGCATTGCTCCAGAGATCACAAAGGCAGCTAGGTGTTGGTTGATTCCACAATGAGAAGGAATTTCAATACAGTTGTTATCTGGAGAGGTTTCTGGAAGACATAGGATAGCATTCCTTCAAAGCCATTGGATGAAACAAGTATGGAAAAGAAAGGAAGGGTTGACAAGGAGATGCCACAAATGATCCACAAGGAGGTGGCCTACATGGCAGGACTCTCTTCTCTTTGATTTCCTAACCCTGCGATAGTCCAGCCTCTGCGAATTCTGATAGTTCTCTTTGTTTCCTTTGTATTTCACTCCCTCATGTTTGCAGGTGGGGCTCCTGGGGTATTGATACTCAAATCTCCTCAGCTTGGTGGTATCAGAGTGAGTCTAAGTTCCTGGGAACTTCTGGTGGCCCACGCCTTCCTGTGCTGCTCTAAGCACATTGATGATGAGCCCTGACAGTGCACAGGATGAGGGCAATTGGAAACACTCCATGTATATGAGACAAGAGTTAAGCTTAGAGGCCAGCACTGCACGAGCCCAGAGGGGACCATCCATCTAGTTGTCAGGGGGGATTCAACAGTAGCAGCTGAGGAGTGCCTGTCATCTTGGCAGTGTCCCTTGAGTCCACCAGGGGGCTTTTGAGGTCAGTGCTACATGAGAAAGCCTTTTGTCCCACACTGCTTAGAGAAGTTGAGAGAGCCAGGGAGGATATAGATAGTGTTATGTAAAACACAATCACTGGAAATATCTCAGCATGTGTCTTGCTGACAGTGGGAAGTCCAGCTCCGAGAGAAACACTGTCAGCAATAGTGGCTATTTATGTGAAGGATTAAGCTAGAAAATGCTTATTCTTATTGATATTTTTGGTACTTCTCCCAGAATTGAAATTGTTTTCAATATGCTTTTTTGCTTGCTCAAACTTTTGTACTTACAACTGATTCTTGTGAATGCATCCATAAAGTTTGCATTGACCACTATGCATTTCATCCTTAGATTACATGGAAATTGAGCTATTACCGCAGAAAGTCTTGTGTCAGGCATCAAAAACTCTAGACTCAGATCTCTGATGTATCCTCTCTTAGTTCATTGAACCAGAGAAAGTCACTAACCCTATTTGCCACCCCAAGGTATTAATCTAGTGGTCCTGGCTATTTCTTAAGATTTCTATGAAAATAAGTAAATGTGAAACATGTAAGCAGCTAAAAGAAAGAAGAAAGGGGGAGAAGACAGAGGGGAAATGGAGAGAGGGAGAGAGGGAGGAAAAGAGAGATTCCAAGGCACACAATATTATATTTTAAAGGCTTGATCAACTCAAGACACTCTTCACAGGGAGGTAGAAACAATGGTAGAGCTTTTATAGTCTATTCTGGTCATCCCAAGTCATGTATAACGCTTCTCTCTTGTGTGTGTGTGTGTGTGTGTGTGTGTGTGTGTGTGTGTGTGTGTGTGTGTGTTTCACCTCACTGTGTTACCTTCTTAATAATTGGTGAGAAAAACTGGAACCTGGAAGGCAGAAAAAGATGAATTTTTGAGTTGTAGTCTAGCCTGGTCTACATAGTGAGTTCCTGGCCAACCAAGGCTGCATAGTGAAACCTGTCTCAAAACAAAAACAAATGTAATGATATATCTCCTTACCCTATGCACGGCTAGTACAGAACAGGAAGGAGAGGCCACCAGAAGGCTCCAGACACTTAGACTCACTCTGACACTACCAAGTTGAGGGAATTGAGTGTTCATATCCCCTGAGCTGCAAACAGGAAGGAGGAAAATAGACAGGAAGCGAAGTGGACTATCAGAATTCCCAGAGAGACTGGAGTAGCACATGGTTAGAAAATCAAAGAGAGAGTTCTGCTATGTCTGGCATCTCATGAACCCTTCCTTTCTATCTGTATGTATACTGAGGAGAAAGCAAGCCAGCGGCTGAGCAACACTCTTTTGGTATGCAAAGAGCCTGGTTTAGTATCAAAAGTGTCAAACCCAACCTAGATTTTCCTTTTGGCTGATGGCCTTGCCTGATAGCTGAAGGGGTTCCCAGAAAGTCAACCCACCTGGGGAAGCTTATTGTTAGGCAATTCTAGTGTTTTCTCTGAAGGGTGAGCAAGAGCTATAGGCGAGTTATTTCACTGACTGACAGACAGGGTCAATCGTGATCACAGACCTGTGAAGGGGGTCACAAAACTAAAAGAACAGGGTTGGTATTAAACTTAACACGTATACTAGTTGGCAAAGCAGCTTGATGTCTACAGTAACTGGATTCCCTTCTTTTTCCATCAAGTCGTGTGTCGTCTCATCAAGGATGCACAGCAGAAATGTGCACGATACGACTGACTAACAGAAAAAATCCAGGAATGACCTAAATGAAATGGATTTTCCTGAGTGATTGATTGAAGATTTAGATGATTTCCCCTTTTCTTCTCCACACAGCCTTCAGTGTTTCTGACAAACTGTGACCCTCAAAGAATCAGATTTCACAATGCCTTTCATGTCCTAAAATAAGTAGGAAGAGATAGAGAAATTTGCCTAAAAATATGAAACCATCTTGCCTTATAAGACCAGAAATTTCTGAGCATGCCCCAGGGCCCCCAAGAGGTGATGGGAGTTTGTTACCTGAGAATGGACTAGCCCCTGGCCCCTTCAAGCATCAAGTAAAGGGATGGAGCCTAATGCAAAATGGAACTATATTGGTGATAACATTTTTGCAAGATAGACTTTTAACTCTGTGAGGGAAAATTCAGGAGACTCCAATCTTCACTCCATCTACACTTCCTTCTATTCAGGTTGCTCTTCTAGAATCTTATTTACTGTTAAGCCATGATCCCTTTCATAGACTGAGGCTCCTCACAGGCACATAGCACATTCATTCCTTGTGGGTTTGGGCCCTTATGGGGCTGCCAGCGGTACACTCTTTCCTCCGTCGTGGACTGACTTGCCCATACTTTTTCTCACTAGTTACATTTGCAATTTTCACTCAAGCGTATCTGATTCCCATGTGGGTATGTGTGCAACTAACATCCTCTTTCTCTGCCTTGCCCTACGCAGATGCCAAGTTTGTTTGAACATGGCATACTAAGGCGGCAAAAAAACGCAGGAAACTTCTGAAGAGTAGCTGGCTATGATTTTCAAATGTGTCTTCTTGTGTCAAAGTGTCAGCTAGGTTCTGTATAATGTGTCTGTCAGAGGGAAATTCTAAATAGGAAAAAAGCAACCTCAATATAGATTTCCATGCATTGTCACCTCTTGTGTTTAAACACTTGGTCACCAGCTGATGGAGACATTTGGGAATCTTGTGGAACTTCTAGGAGATGAGACCTCAAGGAGAAAGTGTGTCACAAGGTGGATGTCTGGTTTTGGAGTCTGATCCCATTTCCTGTCCCTGTTGGCTTTCTGACCTGGCTGTGATGTAACCAACAGACTCCTCTGCTGATTGCTGTGATTTCCTGCCATGATGGACCATGTCCCCTCAAACTGTAAGCCAAGGGAACCCTTTTCTTCTTTAAGTTGCTTTTGAAAGATATTTTATCTGAGCATACAAAAAGTAAGTAATACATTATATACAAAAGATATACAGTAAGTGTATATATGTACAATTGAATACATCAGAGGTATATCATAAAAGAAACACTACATTACTTTCTGAATAAGATTCTCCAAAACATAGGATAACACACATACCCTTTCCTACAAAGCTCTGTTTTTACTAACTCACATTTAAGTAACAAATTTTTAAATGAATCTCACTGATATTGAGACTATTATACTTTATCTCAAATTTTGGCTCCTCTTAGTGTAAAGTGAAGAAAATATTTTTCTGAGTTTTGTCTTCAGGAGAAAAACAAATGAAAATAAAAGTTTTCTAAAATCATTTTATGTGACATGTCACATTTCTCTCTAGGTAGGCAAGCTGGGATGCACAGAGTCACATACCACATTGACTAACAAAATATATTTAAATTATGGTTGGAGTATTCTCTTTTTTCTTTTTCTTTCTCAACTGTATTTTTACTTTTTGGTGAGAAGCTTAAGGTTAGTTTTGAAGAAGGTAGGGTGTAACTAAGTTAAGTGGATTTAAAGTGTGTCTTTTAGAAAAAACAATAGGGGGAATATTTATTATGGAATGATTCCAGAAATATATAGAGGGCCCAGTTATTAAAAAGGGAGGAAAGCCAAGGTGTATATGCTAAAAAGATTTCAGCTGCTATGAGTATGTTGCTTGCTATGTTATCAATGTATTATTCACAAGCAGTGTATAATACAGATAAAGTAAAGAAGTAATGGCAGAATATTCAATTTGATCATCTTCAGTGTCCCAACTGCTTAACGTGAGAATGGCAGACTGACACTTCAGAGAAACAGTAAATGAGGGAGTAGCAATATAAATACATGAAGCTATTTGTCTTAATAAGTAATCATCAATAAAGATATGAGAATTCAATACAATTCTAATTATAAAACTCAGCATGTAAACACTGAGCTGAACTCTGGAATCTAGTTGTAGAGAGGGATGAGCAAAGGGGTCAAGACCAGGCTGGAGAAACCCACAGAAACAGCTGGTCTGAACAAGGGGGAGCTCATGGACCCCAGACTGATAGCTGGGAAATCAGCATAGAACCAACCCAGACCTCCTGATAGTGGGTGTCAGTGGGGAGGCCTGGGCAATCTATGGGGCCTCTGACCCCATAGATCAGTATTTATCCCTAGTACACCAATGGACTTTGGGAGCCTACTTCACATAAAGGGATGCTCTCTCAGCCTTGACACACTGAGGAGGGTCTAGCCCCTGCTCCAAGTGATATGACAGACTTTAAAGATTCCTCATGTAAGGCTTACCCTCCCTGGGGAGCAGAAAGGAAATGGAATAGGGGGCTGGTGGAGAGCAGGGGAGGAGGGGAGGGAGAGGGAACTGGGATTGGCATTTAAAACAAGCTTGTTTCTAATTTAAATTAAAAAAGAAAAAACTCAGCATGGTGTGTGTGTGTGTGTGTGTGTGTGTGTGTGTAAGATAACTCTGAACTTTAAATGGTGGGAAATGGAACTACAGTGGCAATAGAACTTCAGAAAACAAACAAATCTAGAGTACACCAAATTTAAGGACTCTAATTTAGAGTTGGAGAGATGCCTCAGAGGTTAAGGCCACACAGTGTTTTTGCAGAAGACCTGAATTTGGTTCTCAGTTGGGTGGCTCACAGTCACCTGCAATTCCAGTTGCAGAGTATCCAGTGCCCCCTCCTGGTGTCCTCAGGTAGTGCACTCACACCACATGTACATATCTACACACTGACACACACATGTACACATAATTTTTTAAGGGCTTTTTAGAAAATGTTCAGTCATCGGACCCATAAAACAACAGTAAAAGGATAGACTGATAAATCATTGGGCCAAAGGAAAAAACCCAGAAATAAACTCACCCATACATGTGTTAACTGATTCATTTCAAAAGTAAAAGAATGAGTAAGTCGAAAAAGACGGTACTTTCAGCAAATGCTGCTCAACAAGCAGCTACCCGTGTGAAAATTCAAATTCTGATTCATACCTTGTATTCTACACAAGTACGGTAACAAAGTTAATCACAGATAATATGAAACCTGACACTGAAAGTTCTAGGAAAAAATGGGGGAGAAAATTCTTGCTCAAACATCTCCACATCTCAGAAAACACGGCAGATGTTGATCTGCCCCTGTAATCCAGTAAGTACAAAGTGGTGCCTCTGGCTGGACCCTCTAACTACAGAAACCACGTGGCTTAAAATTGATCCAAACGTGATCTGCCATTATGATCCAGCTGCCAGTGAACAAAATCATGTAATGTCCCTGCTTTTTCCACTCCTGCAAATGACCCCACTAGGCGCAGGTGACTATTTGGAGCCAACCTATATTTCACCTTTGCGGCAAACGAAAGTGCGCTTCTGGCCCAGTGGTGGGAGAAACCCGTGGTGTTCCACATCCTCTCCACCGCTAATGATTGGTTCCCCAGCTCTCCCTCTGTAGTGCGCTGCAGCAGCTACATTTTCTCTTTGTGTGTCCATGTCTCCTTTTTATCTTGCAAGACAGGGCAATTTCTTTGAAATAAGGTCCCTTTCTCCGCTGTAAGTGACCTGGAGTCATTCAACGCTGTCATTTCCCAGCTGTATTAGTGACTCCAAATTCAATTCTAAGGTTCATGAAAGCTTTCCCTTGTCCACCTTGTGTTGTGTTGCCTTTGTTTCAATGCCGTGTGAGGCAATTACTTTGGGATCCTTGTCTCCATTTTAGCATGCATCTAACTTAGCCAGAGAGAACGGCTGTGAGCATGGCTGTGGTGCCTTGGGCCTGGCAGTGATCCAGGGCGTCGTGGTTGGGGCTTCTGTCACATCTTTGGAGGCTGTGAATAGCCAGTAATGAGAATAGAGGGAAATGTCATGCTAGAGACTTGCGGTCTACATCATGCAAATCATCTAACAATATAGTGGAGATGCCATTATTCACAGTATATAGGACCGCGAGTGCTTTTCCAACAGTAAACTCGAATAATAAGCAATTATGGGCATATTTTAAAATGCAGATGCATGCTTCTGATTGATGGGTGGGATGGTGTTCACCGTGATGCCATTGAAACGTGCTATTTGTGGTTGTCCTCAATTATACCCAAGTTTGTCAGGGAACGGCCTTGTGAAACTTAGCTTCCTTGTTTGTGAAATTTATGTCGAAGGCATCTTTTAGTTCAGACCCTTTAGGTCACCCGCCTTGTGAGTACTCAGAAATATTTTTCATTCAGTTATCCATGATTTCTTGTCATCTAATCACATAAATTCTGTGTCCCATAATAAGAAATAGATTTCCTCTCTGGGGCCCAGAATAATTGAGTGGTCATGGCTGTTTGGGTTGAGAAGGATGCAGAGGATGTTCATAGGATGCCCTGGATACAGGTTGGGAAATCTACACTCTGTTTCAGGTATTCATTCTCCATCCCCATGTGTGCTCTGTTCCTTTATCTCCCTATTACTCACTCTTGATTGAATTTATATTGTCCAAATCATATATAGTGAAGGAATCTAAAAGTTTACAGTTCCAGTGTGTTTGAAATTTCAACAGTTTATAATCATAGGTAATATAAGACTCAGGAATTCAATAATAAAGCTACAAAACTAACTTATAGCTAATCTTTATTATAAAAAATAAATGGGTCTGTTCCACTATGTTCATAGCAGCATTATATGTAATAGCTAGATCCTGGAAGCAACCTAGATGCCCTACAACTGTAGAGTGGATAGAGAAAATGTGGTACATTTACACAATGGAGTACTACTCAGTGGAAAAAAAAAACAATGGAATCTTGAAATTTGCAGGCAAATGGAAGGCACTAGAGGAAACCATCCTGAGTGAGGTAACCCAGACACATAAAGACAAACATGGTATGTACTCACTCATATATGGATTTTAGATATGGATCAGGGGAGTGTCAGCCTACAATTCCAGTGCCAGTGAGTCTGGGAAACAGGAAGGTTCCCAAGAGAAATGCATGATACCCCAGAGAAGTGGAATGAGGCAAGATCTCCTGAGCAGATTGGGAACATCGGGGGAGAGGAGAGGGAACCAGAAAAAGAGAGGGGGATAAGAGGAGGGGAGAAGAATACATGGGGGAGCAAGAAGGTTAAGTCGAGGTAAGAATAGAGGAGAGCAGGATGAGAGATACCATAATAGATGGAGTCATTATAGGTGTGAGGAGAGAGCTGACACCAGTGAGATCTCCAGAGAACTACAAGGATAACACCAACTGGCAAACTAAACAATAGTAGAGAGACTACATTAATAGCCCCTCCTTGATGATAAGGTTGATGACTACCCTATATGCCATCCTAGAACCTTCATCCAGTGACTGATGGAAGAAGAGACAGATACTCACGGCTAAACACTGAACTGAACTCCTAGAACCTAGTGACAGAGACGAAGGAGTGATGAGCAAAGGGGTCAAGACCGTGATGGTGAAACCCACAAAGACAGCTGACCAGATAAGGGGGAGCTCTTGAATCCCAGACTGATGGCTGAGAGGCCAACATGGGACTGATCCAGACTCCATGAATGTAGTGCCAGTGAGGAGGTCACAGAGGGCCTTGGGTAGTAGATCAGTGTTTACCATGGTGTATGAATGATCTTTGGGAGTCCATTCCAAATAGAAGGATGCTCTCTCAGCCTGGACACATGGGGAAGGGCCTAGGTCCTGCCCTGGATGAGATGACAGACTTTGGAGATCCCCCAAGGAGGGCCTCACCCTCTCTGGGGAATGATGTGGGGATGGGGTGGGGGGCTGGAGGGACTGGTGGAGAGACAAGGGAGGAGGGATGGGAGAGGGAGCTGGGATTGACATGTGAAGCATTCATGTTTCTAATTTAAATAAACATATACTGAGAAATAAATAAATAAATAAATAAATAAATAAATGGATTAGTGCAATGGGTGTCTATCAGAACCTTCAAGAAGTGCCTCCCTCGGCCTTCATGAAACAGTAACGCTCTTTTCTTTCTTTTTTTAAAAACCCTTTGTGTGTCCTTTTATTTTGCTGAACAGAAACATTCATGTTTACTACCATTTCCTGGACCTGAAAAATAATACTAATAAATAAATTATTAAAAGGCTACTCCATGAAGTCTACATTCAAAAGAGACTCATTTATATCAAAGGGGAAACTAGAATACCAAAACCTTTCCTAACACAGTCCTTGGTCACTTGTCTAAAAACAGGAAAAGATCTACTGCTTTCCTTTCCTGAAAGTGTATTAAACTCAATACTAAATGACGCTGAGCCTGAGGGTACAGGCCAGTAATGCCAGCCACTTAGGAGATCAAGGCAGGAGGATTGTAAATTCAAGGCTAGCCTCTGCTACATAGTGAGTTTGGGGCAAGTCTGCTTAATTTAGTGGCACCCTGTTTCAAAGTAGAAAGTAAAAAGAGACGTGGCGTATACGTCAGCGTAGAAGACTTGCCTAGCATGCATGATACCCTCAGCTCAGTTGCCAACACTATAAAATATGTAAACAAGCAAACAAACAAGCAAATAAAAAAAGTTTCTGTGTATATGCAGAAAATAGCATTAGTTGCCAGCACTATAAAATAATAAATAACAAAGAAAAAAGAGTTCCTGCATGTATGCACAAAATAGCATTTTCAATTTAAAAAAATTATCTGAGCAGACAAAATATAAACCAAGATTTCTGAGGAAGTTTCACTACCATTGATCTGGAGTCATTTTGACTACCCGTGATAAAGCTAGAATCACCTGGGGAGACCTCTGGTAATGCCTGCAAGGGTGATGGCAGCGCCTTGATTATGTTAACTGATATGTGATGTCCCATCTTCATTGTGGGCAGGGCCATTCCCTGGGCAGAAGATCCTGGAATGAATAAAATGTGGGATTCAAACTAAGTGTTAGCATACATTCATTGCTCTCTGCTTCCTGGCTGTGGATGCCATGTCACCTGCTGCTTCAGGCTCCTACTGCTTTGACTTGACCGTGATGGACCCTGTGCCTGAACTGTACTTCAGAATAAATCTTTTCTCCATTAGGTGGCTTTTGTCAGTGTATAGTAACATCGAGAGAGGAAATGGCGATGCTGCCCTTGTCCTGTCCTTATCCAAGCTTTATTTATTAAACTAGTGAAAGAAAGCCTAATTCACTGCAATTCAGTCTTCTGAATCTGAGAAGTGTTGGCATGTCTACAGGGCTTTCCTAGGCTTAGCTCTTCATTTTCTGGTAGACGAAGCTCATGGTACATGTGCATTGATAGTATGTGAGCTTATAGGTACCTGGTAGGGTGAGTGTAGCCAGCCTTAGACACACACAGAATGCCTCATAGGGTGAGCATAGCCAACCCTAGACACACAGAGAATGAGTATTAAGAGGGGTCTTAGTAAACTTGAGTTTGTCCTGCCTAAACCAACAAAAGCGGGAAACTCATCCTAAGAGAATCTTATCTTTAAGCCGTAATAAAATAAAAGGGACATTACATAAAAGACCATCTCAAGATAAAAGCAATCTGAACAAAGGTGCTCTGAGTCCTGCAGAGTTTCCTACTCTCTCCTTTCTTAATTCAACACCTCATTACAGCCTAGAGTCACCTTCCCAATTCTTCTGGTGATGTTTTTATATGGCTGGAATATAGGATGGCTCAAAGACATTCTCTCGTGAAAATAGCCTGTGCCTCGGAGAATGCAAGAGTGACTACTACACAGAGACATTGCTGCACTCCCCGTCGCACTAAAGGCATCCTTTCCCCAAATCTCAGCATCATTTGGGCCCCAGATCTCTAATGCCTTTCTGGAAAAAGAGCCCAGAGAAAATGGTTCCCTCTGAGGTTGTGGCATTTGGGCTCCTGTCACCTTACCATCAAATTTAGATAATGGAAATGAAAGGTAATCTCTATTTCAAAAATGCTGACTTGACCTGATATCCAAAGTCTAACAATCCCGTGAGGGATTGGGTCAATATATCTGGCATACAAATTTCAGAAGTTCTGGGTAAAGACATTAATGAATTATTTTTGTTTAAACACTGCATTTTCCTGAGAGAATTCTGCCTTCTGTCAAGATTAAGCTGTTCAGGCCTTAATATTTTCTGTGAAATAAATGCCTTTGATGCCACAGATGCCATGGAGACAGGGTGCAGGAGCCCATTACTCACAGAGAAAACAAATTTCATGGGGCTGCAGGCATATGCTCTGAGTGTCAAGCCTGGAGACAGTAGTCATTTTTGAACTAGAAATTGAAAGACCTGTACAGAAGTGTTTGTTTGCGGAAGACTTAGCTAATTCTTCTTGGGAGGAATGACAGTTCAATGTCTGTGCGGTTACATAAGGTTTTCTAGTTCAAGGTAATTGTTGGTGAATGGCTTAACATCCATGTACACCACCAAATGTCTGGGAGAAGACAGCTATTCAAGGCCAAGCCTCGATTTTCTTTAGCTTTCCTCCAAAGCCTGGCATGTGCCCAGTGCTCAGCAGTAATACCCAAAATGAAGAAATTCACAGCTAATAAAAATGGTATCTGGTGGATGTTTTCATAGTGATGTAATTTCACCTTCCTTCCACAAGGGGGCGCCTGTCAGTGTATGGAAACACGGTTGTCACATGTGGGACTTGGGCTATTATGGACTAGACGGTAGAAGCTAGGGGTGCCCATACATATCCTGTGGCATACAGGGTGTCTCCACAACAAAAGACTGACTATGAGGTCCAAACTGCCACTGGTGTTATTGTTGAGAAAGGCCATGTAAGCCATTAAAATGACGCAGATACCCTTCAGGCTTCAGGAGTTCTCTGTAAGTGGCTACATCAATTTAAAACCATGGGCTGGGTCCTGCTTGCTAAAGTCATACCCCACTTTACAACTCAGGTTCCACGTCCAGCCCAGACTGGAGCAGGAGAGCCTGTATAATTTGAAAGTTCACTTCCGGAGGCCCCTTCGTTTCTCCACATCTGAGGCATGTAATAAACTTCTTAAACGTTCAGAATTGAAGGGAGGAAGTAAGTCCCATTTGCAGATAGATACCTGGGCCCCTGAACAGGCCGTGTTTTGTTTTGTTTGTTTGTTTGTTTTGAGACAGGGTTTCTCTGTGGCTTTGGAGGCTGTCCTGGAACTCGCCCTGTAGACCAGGCTGATCTCGAACTCCCAGAGGTCCGCCTGCCTCTGCCTCCCGAGTGCTGGGATTACAGGCGTGCGCCACCACCTCCCGGCTTCAGGCCGTGTTTCATATTCACTCTTGAATGTGTTTCATGAGGACCATCTGGAATGCTGCACACTGTGGAGTTGCCGCCCCTTGTTTTCTCTCATTTTGTTTTTCTCCATGGACAGTAATTTCGAGGAGCTGACCTCAGCTGAGATTCGCCATCCTGCATCTCCAAGTCCTGAAAATGACTCTCTGTTTCAGCGATCATGGAGTTTAAAGACATGTTTAAAGCCACTGTCCAGTCATCATCATGTGACAGTGGCCTGATGGACATAAGTGATTCCAGAAAGAAGGCTTCTGCTCAAATACTCTGTCATGTTATCCAGCGCAGAGGGTTCACTGAGTGGGAGCAGGAGGTGTGGTGGAGGGTGGCAGGCAGCTGTCTTTCCAGGGTGTGGTACACAGACGCTCCTGGGGCATCGAGAACAGTCATTTTCATGAGATGCTCCAGGTCTGAAGGGACATCACTCTTCCACGGGAATCTTTTTAAAATGTGTCTGCCAAGATGAAGACAGAGACATGACTTTAGGGTCTTCCATTTCTCTGAGCCTCCTTTGCAAGTGTTTACTATTTTTTAGTACCATTGTTTAGTATATAACATTTCTGCTTATATGTAATTCCTAATTAACTCAAAAATATAATAAGACATGTAATTTCTGGGTAGTGCTTAGATTTATAGGGGAAAAAAAATCCCTGACTGCTTGTTAGCATTGCAGTCTCCTGGTAGGGGTGAAGTTGATATTTGATGTCTAGCAAAGGTATTTATTTCAGAAATGTCTTTTCCCCATTCATTATTGTTAATTTGCTTTCTAATTCTTTCACGCTTTCCTGCAGTTGTTAAGATTCATCTACCATCAACACTCCAGGTTATCATCTCTATGGTAACAGCATCCATTTCTTGAGCATCTTCTTGGCAAATTGTGGAACTTATTTTACATAATATTTTCGTAAGTTTTATGATAACTACATGAAATAAAGGTCACAGCCTAGATTTTTGCAGAGCAGTGTGAGTCGCTCACTTAAAGTTACATAACTATTTACAACAGGCTACAAACAAAGATGCCCTTGGTGATAAACTCCAACAGTGTAGAAGACAAATGATGATCAGAAAGCTGCTTTTTTAACTCATGCAGCTATTTAAAACTACATCTCTGATTCTTTTTAACTGAATCGCTGGTTTGTGTGGTGGTAAACACACAAGCATACACATAATAAAAATCACATAGACTTTACCACACACACACAAACTCAGATTAGTATGGTGAAAATAGAGAAACCCATGCAAGATCGGAAGAGTATGTCAACATTAATAACTACCTATAACAATATACTATAATTATGTGATGTATTACCATTGGTGGGTTGTTGAGATGATTTGGGGGACTAAGTGATTGCTGTGCAAACCTGATATCCTGACTTTGATCTTTAGAATCCATCATGAAAGAAGAGAACCAACTCCAGAACTGACTTGTGCATGCATGCTACGACACATACGTGCCCATACTCACATACGTGCGTGCGCACTCACACACACACACACACACACACAAAGAAAAACTATTACCATTGTAGGAAGCTGGTAGAGATATACTACAATTTGATTGATGATATTTTCTCCAAACTTTGTTTATCCATTCATACCGTGATGGCCATCTAGGCTGGTTCCGGGTCTTGGCTATTTGAATGGCATTTTACTCAGCTATGACGAATTGAAATAATGCCGTCTGCAAGCAGTATATGGAACTTGAGATCATCAAAGTAGGTGAAATAAGTCAGATCTATAGGGACAAGTGTCATGTTTTCTGTCATTTACAGAATCTATATCTAGATTAAAATATATCTATCTACCTACCTACATAGATAGATAGACAGACAGACAGACAGACAGACAGACAGATAGATAGATAGATATGCAAACAGAAAGGATACCGTGAGAGAAGGCAAAGATCTAATGAGAAGAGGGAGAGGACAGGAGAGAAGAAAGACAAAATACAACTTTTCTCTCATTGAAAGTCTAGATTTATGTGTGTGTGTGTGTGTGTGTGTGTGTGTGTGTGTGTGTGTGCATCTGATACGAAACCAGAAAGAGAACTATTGGGATGAGGACAGAAAGGGGTTAAGATGGGAAGAGTTGTGACATGGCTACTGTAGCAAGGTATGATAATATTTATGTATGAAAATGCCATAATGAATTATTCATAGTCTAACTAAAAATATTAGCAACACTAACAAAAAAAGTGTCAAAACCTCATTCTCAGGATTAAGAATTATGCCCTTTAGCAAGTGATTAAGGCATTGCTTCACCCTTATCAATGGGCTCAGAGCCATTATAAAAGGACTCAACACTGAATGTAGCTCCCTTGCTCTTGCATATCTGCCGCCACGTAAGGATACAGGGTTCATCAACCTACAGAGGATGCACCAATAATAAATAAAGGAAGGATGGACCTTATTACCCTTACCACACAGCAGTCCTGCCAGCTTATCCAGTAGCAAGAACTATGAGAAATAACTATTGTGTACAAACTAACCACTGTTACGACTTCGATATTATGTGTTCCTCAATAGGCTCATATATTGAAAAAATGGTTCCTAGTTTGAGATGTTAGTTTGAGAGTTTCTGGACACTTCCAGAGGTGAGACCTAACTAGAAGTAAGTCACTGGGTACATGGAATCTCTCTATTTCAATGGTTCTCAACCTATGAGCTGCGACCATTGGAAAACATATTTCTGATGGTCTTAGGAACTGAGGCATCACTCAACAGCCAAATTACAGTTATGAGATAGCAACCAAAATTAATTTATGGTTGGAGGAGGATGTTTCTCTAACATCGAAAATATGTGTTTTCAGATGATCACGACCCACAGGATGAGAAGAGCTGCTCAATTGTGTGGTTTATAAGTATATCACAATGTATGTTCCTATTGGTAAGGATTCTCTAGAGAAGCAGAACAGACAGAAAACATTTATTGAATTTGGAGAAGGAATCTCGGGACAAGAACTGGAGTTCTTGGAGAGCAGCCAAACTATAAGGTGGCTGAGGGTGGAAAACACTGGCATGGGGAGAGGGAGGGACAGAAAGGTTAGGTAGAAAAGGAGCCAGGGAGGAACAGAGTGAGGAAGGAAAGGAAACTGGAAAACACAGCAAGGGAGTCTAGAGTCCATTCCAGAGAGCTCAGCCCCATTGGGACATTGCCCTGAGCGCTCTGAGGCTGGGAACCATGGCTTGAGACAATGAGACGCCAGAAAACGTATACAACACTAGCCTTTTCAGGTCATTTAGAGAGGAGACAGAGAGAGGCAGAAGACAAAAGCCACCTAAGCCGCTGAGTCAGCAGAGGGAGGAGCCCTGCTGGGTAAACCTTCTTTCCTCATCTTGACCAGTGAGAGGCAAGAAGCCACTTTCAAAAGACCCCTGCTGAACTGGTGCCCAGACCTCTTTGGAGGGAACTGTGCCCCCTACTCCGGCATACACACCAAATGGCTGGGAAGACTGAGCAAGTATCACAGGGTCGGACTCTGAGACCTGACCAAAACAAACAAAAGAAACAAACAGCAACAACAAAAAAAAGCTAAAAACAAAATAAAACAACTTGTGGCTAGAGGGCTAAAACTTTGAATCAGGGCTGTGAAGTATCCCATGAGGTAGAATTCTGGTCTAAGCAACAGACTTGTGTAGATCACCAAAGACAAAACAACCCTACATGCTCACACAGGACCCATGAAGCCGTACTCTATACTAACGCCCCATTCATGCTGGAGACTATGCCAAGGTGAGTTTGGTATGCAGGCTTTACCTTCATAACTGGCCACAAAATGGCAAAACCTTTACCAGTCCCATGCTCACATGCATTAACTCTGTCCCTGTGAGGGGTTCCCTGTACCCCACCCCAGGGAAAGACTGGACAGAGGAGGGTCTTATGAGGAACTGACTGCATCCCCCATGGTCCTCTTTCCTTCTCTTGTATTCTCCCTTTAATTCCTCATTACAAAAACAACAAAATGATGGGAACCAATACTTACCTCCCAATGATACCTTTGAATATTAATGGTCTCAATTTTCTTATCAAGAGACACAGACTGGGTTTAAAAATGGAACCCATCTACTTGTTGCCTTAAGGGAAAAAATGTGCACTTTTCTGGCAAAGAAAATCACAGCTTTAAGAGTGAAAAGTAGTTGAAAAAATTCCAGGCAGCCAGGTGTGGTGGTGCTTGTCTTTAATCTCAGCACTCAGGCGCCAGACAGAGGCAGGTGGATTTCCATGAGCGTGAGGACAGCTTGGCCTACATAGTGAGTTTCAGACCAGCCAAGCTATATAGTGAAACTGTCTCAAACAAAACACACACACACACACACACACACACACACACACACACGACAAATGGAACTAGAAATCACACAGGTTTGGCTGTACTAGTATCTAATGAATTAGACTTTAAAACAAAGTTAGAAAAGACAAAGGAAGTGACGTCATATTGATTAAGGGGATAATCCATCAAGCGAGTTTTACAACCCTGAACATTTATGTACTGAGCAGTAGCACACCAAATTTCATCAAATGGACACTCCTGGATGGAAAGTCACACACTGACCTCAACGCAACAATAGCGGGTGATTTTGATAGCCACTGTCACAATACAGTTCACCCACACAGAGAAACAGAATTAAGTGGCATTCTACGCCAAATGGACTAACATCCAGAGAATATTCATTCCACCCAAAGACTGAAGAATGCATTTTTTTCTCAAAACACTAGCAATATTCTCTAAAATGGACCATTTGGGGACACACAAAACATCTTAACAAATACCAAAAAAAAAAAAAATCCTTGTATACTAGGTGATCACAATATAAGACTGGAAATCAACAAAAGCTATAGGACAGGCACAAGTTTGTGAAGCTGAACAACACAGCGTGGAATTGATGCTGTTATAAATGTGGCCTTTGGTTTACTTCTTGACCTCTTTGCCTTCCACCTTATGTGGGTAAAACATGTATGCCTTCAAGGGGTGTGGTCAAAGTACCATTTAGGAATCAGAGACAATAGGAATTTGCTAGCTAGTAAATTAATTGATGCCCTAATCTTAGGCTTCCCTGCTTCTAAAACTGGGAGAATAAATCCCTGTTGTTTGCAAGTTGTTCTGTTTCAGGTACTGTGTTATAATAGCACAGATACACTAAAATACACTGCAGAGGCTGGGAACTCAAATTACACATAGAGAATCCACGACTATTCAAAGCAATCAGGCGATTGGAATTTTCTGCTGCTTTGCCCTTTTTCTCTGCTTAGAATCCTCATGAATTCTGTTCACTACCACCTAGATATTCTTTGAAAAATGTAAGTGTGAGAGAGGAAGAGCTGACTTGCTGCTGCTTTTCTAGGGGACCCAAGTTCAGTTCCCAGTGTCCATGTTTGGAGGCTTGCAACCAGCTCCAAGAAATCTGATGCCCTCTTCTGGTACACACACACACACACACACACACACACACACACACAGAGAGAGAGAGGGGGGGGTTTCCTCACACACATATACAAAGATACTAAAATGTAGATACGCATGGCATACACAAATACACACATACACAGACAGACACACAATACACAGAGACACAGATAACACACACATACGCAGATGCACAGACACACACATGACATACACACATACACACATGTCATACATACACACAGACACACACAAATATTCACGCGCGTCCCTTTAACAATTCACTTCACGATGAATCCTGGCAATTATTTTTATCTGACACTGCCTAGGTTTCGCTGTGTTCATAAAAGAACCAATTCTATCAGAGGCATCCTCCAGTTCACACAAGGTGAGAATAGAGTGGTTCCCGTCCCTTTCCTCAGGCTTTAGCAATTAGCAGCGAGTGGGTCATTTTATCGCTTGTCTTGCCTCCTCCTCAGTATCGTATTTCATCCTTAGCTACCTCGGTCTATATCCCTAAAAGATAAAAGCTCATACTAAAAACAAAACTCACAGAACATTTTCACATTGCCATGCTCCTAAAGCTGAATGAGTCTCCTAACATAATCTGCGAGGGCTAAAATCCTATATAATAATTGAACTTGCATTTGACTTACCTTTATACTGAGAAAAGGGACAAAAGCTCAAAAAGTCTTGGTTAGTAAGTGACAGCAGACTTCTGCTCAATAAATATTGCTGAACTGAACTAAACATGGGGACTCAAGTATACCAAGGGAATGGGTCTCAGAAAAACAAATACTAGTGTTCCTTGTCTCACTTCACATGAGCCAAACCTCCTCTTCAGTAGCATTCTGGTCCTTGAGCTAGGCTGTACACTGGGACAAATTCAAGAGCCCTGCAAAGCTGTCCAAAGCCTTCCCTTGACCCTAAGCTTGTGATGTCCTGTTCTTGCCCATGAGTGGGACCAAGACTGACAATGCACTTCTTGTCACTGGGTGTTTTCCCTCATCGTTGCCTACTTTCCATTCCCATAGACACAGGAACACCAACAGATAGCATAAACCAGACAGAACTTGACTTAAACTTGAGCCACTGGCAAGAGGGACCCTAAGTTGAAGAATTATCTTTACCAGTTTAGCCCTTGGCATAACCGTAGGTCATTGTTTTGATGAATGATTCATTTGAGAGGACCCCAACTCACTGGGGGGGTGCCACCCCTGGATTATGTAATAAATCAGCCAGGGGAAGCGAGCCAGTAAGGAATGTCCCCCTGATCTCAGAACCCATAAGGTAAATAAACCCTTTTCTACCTCGTGTTGCATTTGATCGTGGTGTTTTTCATAGAGATAGACAGCAAACTCAAACAGAAATCAGAATAAAGAGTGTGGGGCACTGTTGTAAAAGGCCTGATCATGTGCCTTTTATCCCTTGACTATTTTGTGGGAGTAAGGTAGAAGATTTGGGAACTTCCAGGTGTGAAAACCATTGAGTATTCATGAACTGTTTCGGGAACTAGGAAAACAATGCTGGGAGAAATTGAGAAAATGGAGGCCTGGTTTGAAGTTTCAGAGGAAAGCAAAGACTCCATCAGGCCATGCATACAATATTTTTAACTAAGAATATTAGAAATGAAACTTTGCTTTGCCAGGACAATTGATGCTGGTTAAGTAGTCCTGAAAGATGAGGTTAGTAAGAGACTAGTATCACTGAGGCTCAATCTTGTGGGAACTGTTTCCTCCGGAAGCTGTGAGCCAGAGGGAAGTCATGAGAGGTCACAGAAAGCAACTGACCCTGGTACTGTGAGAGGCCACTGGTAAAGCCTTGATTACAGTAGAGGCTCCAGGATGAAAAGGGTCATGAAGAGAAGCAGAGGCTTAGCACCATGTGGTAGGGTTGGAGTCCCTGAGGAGGCTAGGAAAAGCCATTGGGGTAATGCAGCCTAAGTTGCAGTGGAGACCCTAACATATTAGAGCTGCCAGGACTGAGGGAGCTAAGCCTACTGCATGGGCTCTGTGTGTGTTTTGGTACCAGAGTTGGAGAATTTGACTGTCCAGGCCCTTTGGAATCCAGAAGGTGCTAAGTGAGTCCCAGATGTCAGATACTGAGCTATTTATACTGTTGGATTTTGGGTTTGCCTTGATCTGGTTATTATTATGCCCCTGATCAGATGAGAAACATTTGCCTTTATTTTAATTTTATAGGAGTCCACAGTTAGGAGACCAAATATCTAGAAGAACATTGAACTTTCAAGTGTTTGAATTTTTTAAAAACTGGAACTTTTAAAGTTATTTTAGTATTAACATCTTTTATCTTAATATTAACATCAACATGATTTAGGGTATAAATAGGAAGAAAAAAGTTACAGTTGAATAGTAATATATTTGTGTGCCAAGCAGACCAAGGGCCAATTGTGCTGCTTAGTTTTTGTCAACTTGATAGAAGACAGAATACCCTGGGAAGAGGAATCTCAACTGAAAAATTTCCTCCACCAGATTTGCCCTTTGGGCAAGTCAGTAGATGCTGTGGAATAATTTTGTACAATATGAATATGTATTACTCACATTAGTTGATAAAGAGCTGACTTGTCGATAGGTAGGATATTAGGGGCTGAGGAATGCTGGGAAAAAAAAGGACGGAGTCTGAGAAGTCCCAAGCAAATGCAGAAGCATTTGGTAAATGAGCCTCAGGGTAGCACATGGAAATGGATTAATTTAAGTTGTAAGAGCTAGCTGGAGACAAGTCTAAGCTATTGACCAAGCATTTATAGTTCATTACAAGCCTCGGTATGGTTACTGGGAGTAACTTCCGGGACACAGAGAAACTCCACCTACATAGGGGAGTATATTCTTGATTCATGATTGATTGATGTGGGAGGGCCTGTTGGGCTCTGAGTTATGCCACATCCCCATCCCTCCTTCCCTGCAGGTGGACCTGAGTGGTATAATTGGTCATAGAGATCAAGCCTGGGAGAACTGCTCTTGCACGGTCTCTGCTTCAGTTCCTGCCTTGGCTCCTCTTGGTGATGAACCTGAAAGCCAAACAAACCGTTTCCTTCCCCAAGTTGTTTTCAGTCTTGATTACTGCAGCAATGGACAGGAAACTAGAACAATTGGGTACTGCAAGGGTTGGTGGATTGTACAAGATCCATGTCTGTACAGACATATATTTGAACTTGACCTTCATATATTAAGTATCTCAAACCTTGTCTGATCTCACCATGAGGGTGGAAGAAAGCATTTATATTCACCAAGTAATGGAGTAGGGGTGCCTCGATGCTTATTGCATTCCTTTTTTTTTCAGAGTTGTATGTAGCCTGTCTGAATCTAGAACTCCTATGTTGCCAAAGACAGCATTGAATTCTTGCCTTTACATCTTGCGTGTTGGCATTGCACACTTGTGACGCCATACCAGGTTCGTGTGGTACAAGAATTAAGTCCAAGGTCTATCGCCAGCTGAGCAAGCGCTCTGCTGACTGAGTTACATACGCAGTGCTTTTACAGTCTTATGTTTCCATTTTTTAAATAGATAGTTTGGGACCTGTTGACTGACTCAATGGATAAAGGTACTTGTTGCCAAGACAACCTGAGTTCCATTCTCTGTATCCACTTGGTAGAATGAGATATGGACTCCTGTAAATTGTCCTTTGATCTAGATATGTGCACCCTGCCACACAGAGGCACACACAAATAAAATTGAAAATATTACATATACAGTTTACATAAATTTCCTCATACAAATAATGCTTATCTGTAGTTGTGACTCTTCACTTTTTCGCATTTTTCCTCATTATTACAAACACTTGTATGCTTTACCTTTTACTCCATAATATTTTAAGAAATGGCATTTTCAAACTTAAGTAAATGTTGATTTCAATTCCAAATTGTTGTAAATAAAACATTGATAGATAACTTTCGACAAAAAGATTCTTGTGCACCAAAGGCAGTGTTTTAGGACCAATTCCCCAAGGCACAATGACAGAGTCAGAGTATGAATAATTTTAAAGCTTATGCATGCACATTACCCAATTGCTCGAGAAGCATTATTGTTCATGTATAAAATTAATTTGCCTGTAAATTAAATTTAATCCCAAAGTACTTTTTATTGTTTTTCTATTCCATAAGTTTTATAAGGCCATTACAGAAAAGTTAGACATGTACTAAGAATGAAATAAAGATGGTGGGCAATGTCACTATGCAGAGTGAGCCAACCAGCAACTCATTGCAAAGACTTCCAGAGAGGTCACCATGAATGTAGGTAATGGTATTGTAGTGTGCTACACACACACACACACACACACGTATAAGAAGCTGCAAGTTCTTACAGAAATGTTGTAAATTGTTACCAAGGTTGAAGGTTCATTTCCAGGATGCACATGGATATTGGGTGATCCTAGCTCCATAATCACCCAAGGCTTCTCAGATCGCATTTATGAAATCAAATGCAGAAGACTAGAGCCTTCTCTCTGTTCATGCAATTCAAGTTTATCAAATGCTTTAGGCACCTTTAATTCTCTAAGGAGAGATTCTGTTGGGTTTCCTTGCAGTGCTCCATCTGGGATATTTCTAGACCACTGCTGCACAGAACACCACACCCCTCCTCCAAAACTCTTGTCCTTTTTTGTATTCTGCTTATCCACATCTGCACCATCTGTTCCTTTGCCCAGAAGTTGCTGCATGATCTTTGCAGAAGATCCTCTGTCCTCTACAAAAACAAGGGTATGATGGTTTCATTCCTTCCAAGTTGTTTATGAAGCAAAAAAAAAAATCTGACTCTGGACACTTTAAGATCTGTTTTTATATAGAAGCCCTTTCTATATCCACTTCTGGGAGCTGGAAATGTTTTTTTCAGGGTCTGAGGCCTCAAAAGGGCACTGTGCATATTCAGATAAAGGGAAGGATAAATTTACTTTTGTAGCATATGCTGTAATGTGTGTGTGTGTGTGTGTGTGTGTGTGTGAATATGTGTAATGGTTTTCTAAAGTCAGAGTTCAGTTACATGTAGGAATGAGTTGCTGCCATAGGCAGGGGAAAACCTGTTAAGATCTGTGCAAAATATGTTTGATCAATGATTTGTCTGATTTTATTTTTGTGGATTTTTGTCTTTGAAATTTTCTCATCCCAAGTTCATCGAGATATTCGTTATTTTTACCTCACTGCAACACTTATTTATACATTAACTTCATATCTTCAGATATTCAAATTTGTCAATTTTTAAATGAAAAAACAATGCATTTCATGACTTACATGAGAAAGCCCCTTCCCCTCTACCTCAAACTTGAACAGGTATTTTCTGTATTCTCCTGTGATGTGCTCATTTTGCTTGGGTATCCAATCCTTCTGCAATTTATTTTGTATATATTGTGAGGCAGAGACCTTTATGAGTTTTTCTCTTAGTTGGCTAGTCAGTTGTTCCCATGTTGTATTGAATAATCCATCATAGTTTTCTCCCATTGGCCTGTAGATAATGTATGTCTCCTTATAATATGGGTTTATTTTCTGCTCTGCCTATTTCGATGATGGCTGACAATATCTAGATTTCAAAACACTGTGTGTGTGTGTGTGTGTGTGTGTGTGTGTGTAGTGTTTTCAATATTAACTTTCCCTACAGGCTCATGTTTTGAATGTTTGGTCTGTGGCCAGTGGCACTATTTGTGGGAACATAGGAAGTGGGACTCAGCTGGAAGAAGTCACTGAACTCAGGACAAAAGTCTACAAAAATACAATTGACATCATTTGTGTTGACTAACCACTCCTAGGCGTGGGTACCTGCCCTGTAGCACAGTTAATATAGCCCGTGAGATTCCTTTGGAGAAAACTGTTTTTCTTTTGCAAGCAGGTATAACTTGCAGATAACTTCTTGTTTATAGGCAGAAGCCTGTTTTCACTTCCCTTTCTCAGTGCTGGGACCTGTCTGACTTGAGCATGTGCTGGCCCTGTGCACGCTGCCACAGTCTGTGAGAGGTAGTATGTGTCCCATGCACACTGTCATTCTAATCTCTATGAGTTCACATGTGTCCCATGCACACTGTCACAGTCTATCTCTGTGAGTTCACATGTGTCCCGTGCACACTGTCACAGTCTCTGTGAGTTCACATGTGTCCCGTGCACACTGTCATTCTAATCTCTGTGAGTTCACATGTGTCCCGTGCACACTGTCACAGTCTCTGTGAGTTCACATGTGTCCCGTGCACACTGTCAGTCTAATCTCTGTGAGTTCACATGTGTCCCGTGCACACTGTCACAGTCTCTGTGAGTTCACATGTGTCCCGTGCACACTGTCATTCTAATCTCTGTGAGTTCACATGTGTCCCGTGCACACTGTCACAGTCTCTGTGAGTTCACATGTGTCCCGTGAACACTGTCACAGTCTATCTCTGTGAGTTCACATGTGATCTGTGCATACTGCCAGCCTCTGGGAATTCACATGTGACTCAGTTCTGCTGTGTCTGGAGGGCAGATTGTAAGATCCCAGAGATGACAGATGACTCGAAGGAAACAATGTCCTCTAGTTGTTTTTAATTCAGGATATTACTAATGTTTCTCTCTTAGGATGTATATTCTTTTATAAAAATGAATTTTAGCAGATACTGCAATCTGTCATTTATCACAATCCACATAAGTTCTACATTTTACATTTTATTAATGATTGCTGCCTATATTTCTTTCCCTGCCTTGAATGTTTGTTGGGGCTTGTTATTGGATTGGAGTAATTCCTCAGGACTTTGGGAGTCTTTGGTGCCATTTCTGAATGTCTACATATATGAACATGTTTGACTCTTCTCCCTCAGGTGGAAACCATCTTCAGCAGTTTTAGAAATCTGTGATTTCCAAGTGTGCTAGTGTGTTCTGTGTTTGTTTCTAAGAAACGAAAACTGATGTTTCTCCTTTGTTCTTTTCTAAACAAGTAGCCATTTTTCATTGATTTTTGTGTTGTTTCTCTGTCTGACTCCTTATGCACACCAGTCATTGTAGGCTGCTTCTTTTTAAAATGAGGACATGGGGACATAGCCATTGACCATTCATTTACGAACTGTGTATGACGGTTTTCATATGCTACAGTGGCAGCTTCAGTAGCTGCAGCCCATGCCTGAATGCCTGAACTAGTTACTGCCTTCCCCTTTATGCGGAACGTTCGCCCACCCACCCCTGCCCTAACCTCGCCCAGAAGAACAGAACTCCTGCGAGAGCATTTCAAACCTACAGAGGGCAGCGAGGGAGTCATTTTTCAGCTTGACAATCACTGAGTACTTTCTCTAATACCACACCGCCAGTGCGAGGTCCTGAGAGCTAGTGAGATGAACTTCAAAACGCTGTTCTGAAATGATGGACACACCGATACCCTCTTACAGAGCCAGGTCTATCGCCAGCCAAGATACAAACCAACCCAGTAGTGTCAATTTCTCTCTCTCTGAGGGAGGTGGGAGCAGGGGAGAGCGAAGATGCCCTTTCGGGACAGCCGTGTAAGTTCTGTGCTGGATCCAGCTGTCCTATTATTGAAGTTGCTTATTTCCTCAGAGCGAAACTTCCTTGAGGGCAGAGCAATCTTGCTAGTGGAAGAGGTTTAATTTATCAGCAGTCTAATTGAATTTTCTCTGTTTGGACAGAGTGTAATTCGGTGCCGGTGAGCAGCCCTTAGAATAGTGCTGCTGCTTGGGCTGACAATTGTGTGACTTTAGTTGCTCTCTCTCTGAGCCACGCTGCTCACACATACATGACAGATTTATTTTCTCTTCCTCTTTAGGTGCTGTTTCAAATCAATGCTCGGGTGAGAGCAACTTAGGCAGACAAGGTAGCTCGTCTAATTCGACTTATGCCAAATTACATTCGGTACTGAGGGTGGAACATTTTAAATCAGAGAATCAAAACATCCACGTTCTTTTACCGCTCCTAATTGGGAAAGGTAACGTGTTCAGCTGTGCCCTGGACCTGCAGCGGAAGTAATTTGCCTCCGGAGATGGAGCGGTTTGCTCTCATCACACAAGAAGGACTCCCTGCTTTTGGACAATACTGAATTTCATCTAAATTTGCTTTCTCTTCTATCTACAAGCGTTTAGCTCGCATTAAATCACTGAGCAAGCAACATGAGTTTAAGGCCATTCTCTAGTCGGCTGTTTTCATATGTATCTAGAAATAGTCCCACAATCTTAGCAGGAGAAGAAATTAAACCCATCTGTTCCGAGGATTGGAAAAAAAAAAAGCTCCCTTGCCATCACGGGCTGAAAGCTTTACTTGGATTTCCAAAATTGTCAACTTCTATGGGTCAGGCCAGGTGATCCAATCCTTAGTTGTTTCATTGGTAAATGGAGACTGGAGGCTAGAACCTGTACTAAGCCTTTGAAATATGAAAATGTTTCATCCTTATAACAGCTCCATGTGGGCAGGTGCTATTGTTAGAATTCTCTTGACAGGTAAGAAAACCAAGGCAGGTTCACTTAGCCTGGGTCAGAGGTCAAGCTCCTAAATACTCAGTTACTATGCCTTTATCCCATCTCCATTAGCATCCTTCACCATCAAAGGGAAATGCTTGTCTTCTCGCAACATGAAGTATCCTTGGCTCACCCAGAGTTCCCACTGTACCCCCCATGACGAAGCTCCTAAAGCCTGACTCCACTTCTCTTGATTTTTTTTCCTGGAGGTTTTTACATTGTTAAATCTGTCATCGGATGAAGTCTACAAATCTACAGACTCTGGAAGTTCCCCAGAGAGGGTTCAAACCGACAGTGTGTCCAGTTGATCTCTGCAACCTGACATCAGTTCATGATGTCCCTTGAATTAAGCTCCTTGGAAGTGTGGTCTTTCTGTGATAGCTTTCACATGGGCGTTAGACATCTTCAAGAAAGGTGACTAGACCTCAGGTCAAAATATATTGGGATTAGAGGCTCCAAGCAACTTTTGCCAGTTCCAGATAGATATTTGTAGCACTGGTTATCTACTGATGAGACATATTTACAGTTTATAATAATCATTTCTGCCTCAGCATTGTTAGAATTCCACAGTTTCAAGGCTGGTGTAGGGGAGAAAATCACCTAACCAGATAGAGAACTACCCAGCAGCCACCTCTCCCCTCAGTGCTGCTTTGTCGGTCTTTTCATTAAATATGTGATGTCATGTAACACAGAGACTTATGACATAACTATTAAGACCATTTGACAAATGAGAAGACTTAAGAAACTAATTGAGGTTGAGGAAATAGTTCAGTGGGTAAGCTGCTTACCATGCAAACATGAGATCCTGAGTTCAGATCACCAGTACCTGTGGGAAAACCAGGCATGGTGGCGAATGTCTATTTACCCCTGAGATGGGTGAGGTTACATGGATCCCCAGATCTCACTGGACAGCTAGTCTAGCTGGATCAGTGAGCTCCAGGTTCAATAAAAGAGCCTGTCTAAATAATAATAATAATAGTAAAGATAATAATGTGGGGAGTGATAGAGCAAGACATGTGACATCACCCTCTGACTCCCACATGCACATATACTTGCACACGCAGGTACCACACACACAGGCACACAGAAAGAAACTTCACTGGGCAGTGGTTATTTACAAAAGTTGCTCTGAGGAAGCCAGGCGGTGATGGTGCATGCCTTTAATCCCAGCACTTGGGAGGCAGAGGCAGGTGGATCTCTGTGAGTTCAAGACCAGCCTGGTCTACAAGAGCTAGTTCCAGGACAGCCTCCAAAGCCACAGAGAAACCCTGCCTTGAAAACCACTGCCCCCCCCCAAAAAGAAGTTGCTCTGAGGAATAATGAAAGCCACTGGCTATAATATTGGAGAGTATACAGGTTCTATCCTATTTAACAGTTTGTGGGTGGATTTGGTGGTAGAGTGGAATTTCCCATATTCAAAATTTGATTGTGGAATGCTCTAAAATGCAATGTTAGCACAAGCCTCCAAACAAAAAGCATGTGTCAGGGTCCCTTGATTTGGCTCCTGCAGAACATAGAGAATACCTCATACAGTTTTTCTATAGAAGAATAGATGCTTGGTTTTATGGGGCAGGCAGAAACTGGGGGAACATATGTAAACAAGACATTTTATTTTCATAGCTCACTTTCATATGCAAAGATGCCAAGAGAAGGACTTACTGAGTTTGCCTAGAATTCAACAGACTCTCCAGGTTTTCTTTTACTCAAATTAGATGTTTTTTTACAGTTTTTGTAGCATAGACATGAATTCATGTTCTCTCATTTTGCTGGGAGGGAACTCCAAAGAGAGTTTATGGTAATCTCCAAGAGTGCTGCACAAGATGGCCCCATTAACTCGGGTTTGTAATATCTTCTTGCCCCAATGATCCAAACACTTCACAAAGACTGTTAAAGAACAGGAGGCCAAGGAATAGAGTTGACCCCCTCTGGCTTGCTGGCCTCTTGCTAGAAAGTGACAGTTGGTGGTTGAAGATGCAGTTTCGAATGGGTGATGGAGGCTGAGAGGGTAAGGCAGAGAATCAGAACTCAACATCTAAAGACTGTTTTTCTTGGTATTTATAAAGATAAAAACAAATTAAAGCCGCTCCACTGAATTCATGGATCACCCCTAAAGAAGGTTACATCCTAACATTCTTATGACCAGGAATCAAGCAGCTCACTGTACCAAACCTGTAATGTGCAGCCTGTGACAATTCTTTACACAGTGTGGCCTAGAGAAACCCAAAGGTTAGACACTCCCGTTGGAACATTTCTCATACCACTCACTGCAGACCTGGGTCTCCTAACACATGATAAGACCCGGTTCTAGATTGGCCATAAGGAGCCTTGATGTGAAAGTCAGCATTTGAGAAGCTGAAGAAAGACACAGACAAAGAAGAGTAGTAATAAAGTTCCCTCGAGTAAACTTGCAAAGCTAAGTTTTAAACAGAGAAAGAAAGCTACCAGCTAGAAGAGCATACCATAAGCTAGCAGGAGTTGCTTATTCCCGTCCACGCATTTCCTATTCTAGTCTCTTACCAACGTCACTCTCTTTTAATTATGATTTTCCATATGTTTACCAAGGAGGACACGGCTTCGTTCTCTGACTGTTCTTCAAAACTGCCTTATTTTTGACCTTTTCTGGTTCCATCCTAACTATGAAATAAACTTGCCATATCTTATTCAAGGGAATACTGAGATATTTATTGGCATAGAAACACACCAATCACATATACCCTTATTATACATAAGGGTACTTATGGTCATATATATATATATATATGACGGACACAGATTATGTGTAAGGGTACACTTATCTTCCTGAATATGTCTTGTTAGTTCTTTCACAAAGATCTTACATGTCTTTGGATTTCACTCTTACTCATCTTTTGCTACTACTGTAATACATTAAAATAGTATTTTAAATTACTAATAACTTTGATATACTTTTCATTAAGTGAATGAAAATTTAACTGACAAGGGACTTCTGATGAGCTCTACTCAAGGCCACAAGACTTAGCAACTCTGCAGTGGTAAGGAGAGGCATGGTCCTTTTAGAACTTCTTCTAGATGATCATTCAAGAAAACTTGCCACTTAAGAATCCATACAAAAATACTCTTTTTCTATTTTTCATGTGTGTGTGTGTGTGTGTGTGTGATTGTTATAAATATGTATGTCTATATGTAGACTTGCATGTGTGTGGGTACATGCTAGAATGTCTTTGTCTGGAGGCCAGATGCTGATGCCAGGCTCTTCCACATTATCCACTGAGGCAGGATCTCTCAGTCAAACCCAGTACTTGCCATCTCCCATCCTTCTTTTCAAATTATATTTATTTTATTTCTAAATTTATGGTTTTTTTAACTGTGTATGTGTGTTCCATACCTGCTTCTATGTATGTGGAGTGCTCACCTATGCATGTACACGTGGAAGCCAGGCACGGACATCTTTCTCCGCTGTTTTTCTCCATTACTGTTTGAGATATAGTCTCTTATTGAATCTGGGACTGGCTGTTTTGGCTGGATTGCTTAACCACCAAGTGCTCCAGATGTCCTTCACCACTGAGATTACAGCTGTATAGCTGTAGTCACACCAGACAATATCTCACTGTAGCTTTAATCTGAATGACCCTAGTGATTCATTATGCTGAACAATTTTTTCAATACTTTTTGACCATTTGTATGTCTTCTCTCAAGAAGTGTCTTGGCTCTGGTTATCCCCCATGGAGGGCCTTACCCTCCCTGGGGAACGGAGTGGGAATTGGGTGGGGGACTGGGCAGGTTGGTAGAGTGCCATGGGAGGAAGGGAGGGAGAGGGTGCAGGGATTGACATGTGAAGCAACCTTGTTTCTAATTTAAATAAAAAATCTTAAAAATGGGGTTTTATTTTGTTTTTCTGTTTTCATTTTCTTCCAGTTCTGTGAAGTACATCTAGGACACCAATCAATTATATCGCTAGCTCCCAAATATTGCTTTCAGTCCTAAAACATTTCTCATTTTTCATTCCTTCACATTCTCTTCTTTTGCAAATTTCATTAAAGAAACATTAAACATTTCCTTATTAAGTGTGCTTATTCTATAATTTTAGTGCCTATAATTTTTCATTTGTTCTCTTTGAGATTTTCAAATATATTGTTTTTTTTACTACAGTCTTCATCAAGATTCATTTCATTTGAAATGAATCAGAGTTTTTTAAATGACCAGATAGTGAAATAAGACAGTGTTTTATACAAAGAAACATAACAGAAATGTAAATATCCAACTATACATAAAAAATATGTACTCCTGTTAGTAAAACAAGAATAAACATTCATATAGTGCTACCAGGCACCCTTTTAGCACCTTCTAAGTCTTTTATTTCATCCTAACTTAGTAAATCATTTTAGAATTCTCCATTTTGTAATGCAGTGATTCCGTGTCTTGCATAAGGTCAAATATCAAATGATTGAACTGGTATTTGAACAGCTAGCTTATGGCTCTGTTTCCAGACATGACATCCATGAACAAGGCTCAAACAAAATTCAGCGATTCAGCTCTTCAGTCTCGTGCTTATACTTCATGGGTGGCTCACTCTCTTGGTTTCTTGTCCTATTGGTATAACAAAATACTCAGATTAGAGTTGGATATTATTGCACACCCTTTTCACCTCAATGCTCTGAAGGCAGAAGCCGATGGGTCTGAGCGTTCAAGATCAGCCCAGTCTGCATATTCAGTTCCAGACTAACCAGGGCTGAAGGGTGAGTGATACACTATCTCAAAAAAAAAAAAAAAGAAAAGAAAAAAGAAACAAACAAACAAACATCCCTGACCAAAATTAGTTAAGAGAGAAGGGACTTGTTTCAACTCATGGTTCCATGTCTTTCATGACAGGGAAGTCATAAATGGCAGGAACCAGAGGAAGTTGGTCACATTGCATCTGTAATCAAGAGAGGCGGCAAGAGGGGGTGGGAGAGATAACTAAGTCATTAAGAGCACGGATGCTCTTCCAGACGACCTGGTTTTGGTGGCAGCTCACAACTGTTTGTAACTCTAGTTTCAGAAGAGCCGATGCTCTTTTCTGACCTGTAGGGTTACCAAACCCTCACGTGGTACACAGATATACAGACAGGCAAAGCATCCTTAGAAGTAAATGTTTTTTGAGAAGTAGTGAGAGGTGATACTAGTGCGCAGCTCTCTTTGTCCACCTTCTGTGGTCAGGGTTCCCCACTTAGGGAATGGTGGCACTCACAATGAGTGGACTGCCCCACCTCGATTTCATAATAAAAGTAATCCCCCTCAGTCATGTCCAGAGACCTATTGTCCAGATGATTATAGATCTTGTCAAACTGCTAGTTAATATTAACCATAATAATTATTCTGCCACCACATTAGAATAATTGATATAAGCAGAAACATCAATGGGGCAGGGCCACTCCAGGATCTCTGCTTTTAAGTGTCACCAAAATGATGTTTGTGGACAGTCTTTCTTTTCCTTCCTCCTGCTAAACTCCACTCACAACTCATGTCTCCAGACGAGAACCCCACTAGCTTAGCTAGGAAAACGTTAACAAAGCAGGGAGGTCTTGGTTCCATGTAAAGAAGCATCACAGTTCATATTGCAGTAGGAATATGGGAAAATAAAACTATTTACAAGCTTCTCAGAAGTCCAAATCATGAAAGGGAAATCTAGAAAAATTATGTCAAATCCCTGTGGTTCTATTTACAGTTACATTCTTCAGGAAAGCCCTTACAAGGGTAAGATGACTACAGAAATTTCTTTTGGGGGCGAGATTTGACACAGGGTTTCTCTGTGGCTTTGCAGACTGTCCTGTAACTAGCTCTTGTAGACCAGGCTGGTCTCAAACTCACAGAAACCCGCCTGCCTCTGCCTCCCGAGTGCTGGGATTAAAGCACCACCCAGCGATTACAGTAATTTTCATGGAAGAATGGCTTGAAAACTGAAAAACCAGAGAACACATAGAAACACTCATTTATTTTAATGTATAATATAATACATGAAATATATTCATAACGTTAAATTCTGAAAGTAATAAAAAGAAAGCATAAGTGATCTGACAATACAAGAAGGCTACAGAAGATGTTTGTGGTTTTTAACAATAGCTAATATTAGATGGGTGATTAACCACACAAAGCATCATTCACACTCTTCATGGTTCTTTGAGTTAGTATGAAAACTATAGAGTGCAGAATGGGGGGTCAAGCATTGCCAAAGGGAGAGAAAAGTGAGGCAAGGGGGTAAGAAAAGCCTTTGAATCTCTGCAACTAATTATTCTCTAAACTACTATGAATGGGCTGGGGTTGGAAGCTCAGTCACAGATGGAGCGCTTTCCTGGCGTTTATGAAGCCCTGGGTTGATCCCTAGTACTGTAAACAAGGAAAAAAGAAAAACAAGGGCTGGCGAGGTGACTCAGTGGGTAAGAGGGATTGCTGCGAAAGCAGGAGGACCAGAATTGGAATCCTAGTGCCCACTTAAAAAGCTAGACAAAGATGTACATGCACCTGTAACTTCAGTGGTATGGTTGGGGGATAAAGGGTGGCAGGTAGCCCTTGGCTTCTGAAAATGTACACGGTCAAGTTTAGACACACATACACATACACACACATGCATATGCAAACACACACAAATATACACACATATACATACATATACAAACACATACATGCACAAATATATACGCATACATACACATGCATATACAAACATACACACACACACACACAAAATGAGAGATATTGGGGAAGGTAGAAAAGGAATGCATGGGAATCCCTTCCCATAATCAGAAAATAATTACCCTAGAAAAGGCATGAATAGTATATTGTAGGTTAATTTTGGACAGATTTCAGTCAAAAACAAATAATCTTCATAGTAATTATAGAAGCTAGTATTTCTGTAAGTTAAGTTTGTAATGCCACATCTAATTCTCCACTGAAGAAACAGATGCCTTAAAAGTATTAGTTTGGTGGTATTGGACACTTAATTTATAGAAATACCATTTTTTATGTCAGCATATGAGGACGTTTCTATGAAAAGTCACACTTTGTATACTATAGAAACTAATATGATAAAAATTCCAAGTAGGGTGTTATAACCATAAGATACTAAGTATTGTCTCCATGGTTACCATGAGGAAACAGGTGTAGAATGTACACAAAAAGAAATGAGAAGAGAATTAAAATATTTTCCTACAAAAAATGAACTAAGTGTAAAAGGCAGAAATAATGTAAGACATGAAGAAATGAAAACATCCCATATTGAGAAAACAGACTCCCCCCGGAAAAAAATAGTCTAATTGTACACTACCTACAAAGGACTCCGTAGATCTAAGAGCACAAATAGGTCATAACAAAAGGATATAAGACAATAAAAATGGAAATATTGTGAATCAGTTATCCTTGTGGACATTCACTTAAGAGATAGCTACACCCCCATGTTCAATGCAGCATCAATCACAAAAACCAAGATACAGAAACAACCAACAGATGAATAGGCAAAGTGTGACACATGTATACAATTATTTGGCTTTGCAAAGTGTAAATCATTCCATTTGTCACAAAAAAATGAATGAAATTGGAAGTCACTATGCTAAGCAAAATAACCCAGATACAGAAAGCTAATAATTTGACTTCTACTTGGGATTGTTGCTACAAGTAGATTCTAGGTGTCTTATCCCACAAAATGTGAGGTTAAAGGACTCACTATTTTAATTGATATTGTAGGCACTTCCCTATCTGCATGTATATCAAGATATCCCATGTTCATGAAGTGGGAGACAATATCAAGATGTCAGCACTACCCAAGGTGACCTTCACATTCCATGTGAATTGCTGGCAAAATCCCAGTGATGTTTCATAGGAAAACAGAGCTAACATCCTTTAGAATCTCATGAACCCAATCAATGAAAACAATCTCATTCAGAACGATGTTACGCGACTCCTACTTCTTGACTTCAAACTCACCATGTAGATACATACTGTCATCAAAACTGTATGGAAGTGACAAAAAGTTGGACATAGAGGTCAGCAGAATGTAATGCAGTGCTCAGGCCAACCTTCATGTATATGTAAAAATGATTTTTTTACAAGGGAGTCAGGACCATTCAATAGGAAAAGAACAGACTGTTCTTCCAACAAATGACAATGGGGAGATTGGATATCTACATGTAAAGGGGATAAGGGGAACAAGGGGGAAAACGTAGTTTATTTATTGTTATTTAATTTTGAGAATTTCATATATGAATGCATTATTTATATTATCCCTCCCCTCTCTCTTCTCTCTCTAAGTCTTCTCATGTCTTCTAAAGTTCACACTGAGTTTATTTCATGTTGCTCGTATGGATTTAAGGCTGACCTCTTAGGGTTGGTTAAGGGGTGAGGGTGTAGTAGAACCTTATTCCTGGGGAAGACACTGATTCTCCTTCTTTCATATCCCCAAAAGAAATGTGATGAGATGAATACTGTATTCTCTATGAGCTCATGAGAGTCATGAACCTCAAGAGGGATCCACTAACCTATCCAAAGTCAGAATGCAAATTATGAATGTGAAAAGTGGATTCTGCCTCATTCCTATTCAAGCCATTGGAGCCAGACTAGCTAATGACCCCAAATAGGAATTCTGCATCTGAAAAACTGCAAATGACTGAAACACATGATGAATGCCCTCTGGAACTGGAAGGCTGTGGCTAGAAGAGAGGTTGTCTCTAAGGATACCTATCTTCCAGTAGACTGGTCCACGGAAGCTGCACAGAAAGCATGCATTAAATTGCATTGAGCTGAGGCGAGCCTGATGAAGTTTAAAGTGCTGTTGGCAACAAAAATAGACGGTGCAAGGATTCTCTTCCTACAACGTCATGGAGGAAAGAGGAACCCTTTCTCCAACGCTAGGAGAACACAGGCATTCACAATCTCATTCAGCTTCAGTCTTCCTACTGTCCTGAGTAAAGCAGACATCTCTGTAGAACCATGGAACACAGAAAGATTAAAAACAAAAATGAGCCTGGAAGCCAGGCCCGTTCTATCCAGTTGATAAAATGTTTACCCAGCATGCACAAAACCCTAGATGTTCCTACTTGGATCATTAGCTAGTACCACATACAACATGGTGGTACATACATACCTATAATCCCAGTACTCAGGAGGTAGAAACAGAGAGATCAGAAATTCAAGATCCCAACTCAATAGCACATTCCAGGCTAGCCTGGGATATATGAGATCCTTAGAGAAAATAAATAAATAAAAGAAACACAAAAGAAAAGAAAGCAATGAGCCTGAGACCTTTTGCCACTTCAAATGTTATTTTCTGTCCTCTTCCCATAAATTCTTTGCATATTGCCAGGTTGTTGTGGCTCATGCCTTTAATTCAAGCACTCAGGAGGACAGAGAAAGGTGAATCTCTGTGAGTTCCAGGCCAACCTGGTCTACAGAGCGAGTTCCAGAACAGCCAGAGCTACATAAAGAAACTGTCTCCAAAACAAAACCATTTCTTTACATCTCAGAGGAAATGTGCTAAGCCTTTATTATTATGAATTCCTTTATCCTATTCAAAATAAATCCTCAATTTTATTTCCTCAAAACATTTTTCTCTTAGCAAAACACATCTTTATTAAGTTCGGAATAAGAAAGTCCTTCAGTAAATCCTTTGTCAGATCTTCCAATATTTTCTGGTGTGCCCTTTAATCCCTATGTACATAATTCCTTTAACATGTCACTTTTCTTGGTGACAAGTGCCCTAAGGAGGCCTGTTTCCCACAGCAGTATGTCTGAAATGATAAGTTCTCTTCACTTACACACAGCTAAACGTGAACTTTTAAACACTGGTCCCTCCAGTCTATTACATGCTTACAAACCTTTGTTTTGCTGTCATTTGCAGGGCGGGAAGGGGAGTGTACAAATCAATTGAACTAGGAATTGTTGCCCCTTTGAATTAACTAGGGAATCTTTTCTCATCTCTATTCCTTTTACATGCACAACCCGTAGTCCATCTTAATTTCTCCTAACAGCCCCAGACAACTGGGTTGCATGACTTCCCATCATAGGAGACACAGGGCTTTGAAATGAAAACAACCATACCTCTTCAAACAAGAACTATGAAACCTATGCTAAAGTAGTGAAATAAATCGTCCCTACTTTCAACAATACAGTCCTTGGCCCAGAGAACACACAATAGCCTTTACATGAAGATATTAGTTACGTTTATAGCCTTTACATGAAGATATTAGTTACGTTTATAGCCTTTACATGAAGATATTAGTTACGTTTGCTTGATAGCTCGAATTCTGATGAACACAACAGGCCGGCTATACTCACTCAACCTCCTGATCATTCACAAAACATTGCCTTACATAAGCTGCCCCCCCCACGCTCATTTTTTACTTTTAAAAAAATGTTATTATTATTTTATTAAGTAGCATATTCTCGGGTATTTCTGCTAAAGGGAGAGGAAAGAAAAGGTTTGGGGTATGGAATAGAAATTAGCAATTATGCTCCGTTAAGCACATCATAGCTGTCCAGCTGGCACAATTAGAGAAATAGCTGATCAGTTCCAGTTATTGGTTCTGCTAACATGTTTGTTCACGGTTACTTCTTGTCTAATTAGTTTTTTTCTGCTTTCTTAGTCTAAAAGCATACCTTTCCAGACGGGGCTATTTTCAAACATTAGTGAGCAAAGCTTCCTTTGGTTGCTTTTGACATTTTTTTTATGCAATAGTTTGCCTATTCATTTATTCATTTAGCTAGCTAGGAGATGGCCTGAAAGCAAGACTTTTCTCTGAATTCCTTATTGAATTTCAAATCTGGATTTTGCATGCTTCTCTTTTTAATGGCTATATCAGCGGCAGCGTTGCTACAGCCGCACTGGGAGCTGTTGTCATCAGAAAATGCCTTGGTACCAGGGCTGTCTCCACAAATTGGGGCAAGCTTGGGAATGCCTGAAAGATGCTTGCTGCCCGTCTGGCTTGGTAAAGGCTGGTGAGGAGCAGTCCTACTCCCTTCTGCTGAATAGGAAAGCGTAGCTCAATGTAATTTCCTTTTCCCAAATGCAGATATACAAGAAGGAAAAATGTTTCATTATTGTTCTGTTTTGTTTATTTTTTGGTGATTTTCCCCCACTAAAATAAAAAAAAATAATCAAAGTTGAAAATGCAGCCTTGATTTCCATGGACACGGTCTTAGCAAAGCCTCTCTCCCGTTCTGTCTGATGTCGAACACGGGCACATGGCACCAGAGTCTTTGCCTTTGTCAAAGTTGATGAAATAAAGCTTTAAGATTCGGCAGCAGATGCAAGGGTGAAATGGATGTGAAACACTGGGGACTCAGCAGAGAGGTTTACCAATGGCGTTCACCCCGGCTCTATGTAGAGGCTCTCACTAGCGGAGGCAGCTGTCACCCAAACTGGAGGACACTGGTGCGCTGCCGAGATTTAACCACTCCCACTGCAGCCACAGTAAATGATGCTCCTTTAAAAATGTCTCTTTCAATGCAAGATTTAGAAGCAAGAGCATTTGCTTGCCTAAGTATTAAGCTGACATGAGAAAAAAAAAGAGCTTCGAGTATTCCAGTAGGGATTTTTCCTCTCAATCAAAGAGGACCGTATTGCTCCGTTTTTATCGGGTGTTTTACTGTTCATCGCTGATCTAGTTGGTCTGGTCGCTATAAAGCTTTCATACCGTGGAGGATGAGCCAATTTTCTTTCTCAAACAAAAGGGCATCCTGCAGATTACAATATTCCATTAACTTTACAGCATTGCTTTAGCACTGTATCGAGGCATAGGAACACTTTGATTCAAACGATGGAAAATTAATCTTCACGTTTTTATGGCATTGGTGATGGTGAATTACTTACGACAGAGCTGCTGTAGCATAAGAGTAAACAGGAATTTTGATTTTTATTCCATTAGAGGAAAGAAAGTAGATAATTCAAATCTTTAGCATTTCCCTGCATCCATCCTAAACATCCTCCAAGGACTGAAATTTGAAATGAAAAACTAAAAAAAAATTTTTTTAACTGCTAACTTTAATTTAATTTTTGTTAATTGTACTTGAATGTTTATATATATATATACAATAGAATTTTTAAAAAATGAATTCCATCAAATCAGCAACAAATAAAGTTAAAAAAAGACTCTTCAACAAAGGCAAACGGTAATAAAAGTCTGGAATTGCTAACTGTGGCACAAGGGTAGAATCTGGCCCACTGTCTGTTTGTGTGAATAAAGATTTTTGGGAGCACAGCCACATTTGCGTGAGCACTGTGTCTACTTTTGTATTGCAGTAGCAGACCTGAGTAGCAGCCATGGAGATGTAGGTCCTACACAACCTAGTCTATTCACCACTGGGCTTTTTAATCTTTGATAATGATCCCTTTAAATGACAAAGTGAGACAGAAGGTCCCTTTCTCTTTTTTATTTGTTTCTGTGTTTGTGAGAAGCAACTTCCAGGGAAAATAGCATCAGCTTAAGATATCAAGAGGAATCAAGGCAAGACTAAGCTGGGAACTGGAGAGGTGGTCCTCCCTCTGGAAGAGCACAGCAACTGGTTGTCCAGTGTCAAATGGTCAGTCATGAAAATATAAACACAGGTAGCATGGACTGAACAGGTTTAGAAATGTATGTATGTATGTATGTATATGTATATATATATTTATATGCAATAACATTTATTTTTAAAGGACACGAATTTGAAGGAGATCAAGGAGGGGTATAAGGGAGGGTCTAGAGGGAGAAAAGGGAAGTGGAAATGTAATGAAGTTATAGTCTCAAAATTTTTTTAAAGAAAAATTAAGATGTAAGATTATCCCGGAAAAATAAATGTGATGATTTTTAATTTACTCAGCTATACAGAGGCACTATGATGAATCACTCTCTGCTTTGTTTGAGTTTGTTTGTTTGTTTTTTGAGCCAGACTGCCATGAATCCTAGGCTGGCCTTGAACTCATTATATAAGAATGACTTTGATCTCCTGACCATGTTACCTCTAACTCCCAAGTGGCAGGATTCCAGGCAGGTCCCACTCGCCTAGTTTCTGTGTTGCTGGGGGTTGGCACCCAGAGCTTTGCGCATGCTAGACAAACACTATAAACTGAACTGCATCCCCTGCCCAGTCTCCACATTGTTTATCAATTTTTTTTGATAATCGGTGAAACTCTAATGATGGATGTCAAAATCGCCTGATTTTATACCTTTCTCTGCCAACTAACTCCTCAGCTTTTTCTCACACTGTGTCTTCCATTAGTTCCCATTGTTTGTGTTCAACCATCTATCCCCCAAAGTCACTTCACATCTGTTGCCTCCCCTCCCAACAACCATGAGTTTCTGCCTCTGTTCCCTTCCCCTGAGTCCCACCAGAAACACGTTATCATTTCAAGCCATCGTTCAAGTATATTCATTAAAAGAGAATCCAAACTCCATTCGCTGGAGTATGGTGACTGACAGCATGAAGATCCCATATCCTTCTTACTCCAGCATTGGCTTTCACTGGCCACTGAGAGTGACAGTCAGATCATCCTCTCAAAGTTCTCAAAGCCATTCAAAATTCCTGCCCAAGCCTAAGGTCTTGGTATCAACCATATGCTTTCTGTGCTCCCACCATGACATGTTCTTTCTCTTAATATCTGAATCCATGATGGCTATCCTACTGATTCATTAAAGAAGCGCATCCTGGAAAGTACATGTCCCAGCATGCTCTAGCCCCCCCCCCCCCTTCTGTCTGTTTTCTCTCTCTCGCTGTTCTCCTTTCTTATCTCTTTGTTCCAGGCCCAGGCCTTCTTGCTCACTGCTCTAAGGTCTTTGATGCTTCTAACCAGTCATTTCCATGGCTTACCCTCCCCCACTTCTTGCAAGTGTCTGTTCATATGTCAAGTTCAATCACTCACACAGACTCACCGTCATCCACTGTCCTAGTTTTCTTTTCTGTTGCTCTGTTGCTGTGATAAAAACACTGACTAGAAGCAACTGGGGGAAGAAAGGATTTGTTTGGTTTACAGATTACAGTTCATCATCAAGGGAACTGAAGCTTACCAATGGTTTGCTCAATTGCCTTCCTTACCTAGCCCACCTATCAACATGTGGTACTTCGTACAGTGGGCTGAGCCTTCCCCCCATCAGTTAGCAATTAAGAAAATGTCCCACAGGCCAATCTGATGGAATGATGGAACTAAATTGTCACAGAAAAAAAAAAGCCTTCAATTCCTCAGCTGAGATTTCTTCTTTCCAAATGTATATATACGTTTGTGTCAAGTTGACAAATGCTATGATGACCTGTCATCACCCACTCACACCCACCATTACCTTTGACCCTTGAATCCACATAGCTAGCTAGTAGAAGTGTGTTTCTTCCCTGCACTCCTACTGTCTCTTCTAGTCCATGGATTTTTATCCGAAATTCTGAAGGTCCCTTTCCCATTCCTAATCCCACATGTCATCTGCCCTTTGTTACAGTGCTCCTGAGGACCAGACAGCATTGCTGCCCAGCTGCCTGGAAATCCACAGGTGGTCTTCTTGCCCACCCCCACTAGCTTCCAGATGGCACAACTCTTCCAGACAGCAAGTCGAATACTTGTAAAGCAGGAGCAGGCCACAGTACCCTTTGCCTACAGAGTAGAGGACCTCCAGGGTGAACCTCATTATATAGCCAAATGACAGCCCTCTCCCTTGACATATGGGTTGGGAATTGGGATGGCTGTCACCCCACTTAGCTCCTAAATTGCTAAAAGGCAAAGGAGCATTTCTTTGGACCAGGTAAAACCTCACAGTGGCTAGCACAATGCTTTTTACCTATTGGCTATTCATTGCAGAGGTATCGAGAAACAATAGAAATTAGGGAATATGAAAAGAAGGCAATGGCTTGGTAAGTTGTCTAGAATCATCATCATCATCATCACATAATGGGTATAATAAAAGTTTAGCCTCCTGTGCTTAGGAAGCAGTATTTTGACATGCGTAATAAGTGTATAGAAAGGTACAAACATAATGAATCTATTTACACAGAAGGATCTTAACCACTTTTTATCTAAATGACTTCACACTCTTTTTCTTGTAATATACAATATGTACCAAATTGTCACAGAAAAAAAAGTAGTCATCCATTTTTGTTACTTTTATTTCATTTTTATACTAATGAGTCTGTGATTTTCTAGAATTAAATATGAAACATGGACTTCCAAGAAGCATCCTCTAATCTCACAACTTTCAAATTAATGTAAGTACAATCAAGTACATAGTGTACCTATTTTTCAAACGGAAAAAAATGATGACTATATTGTTACATTACCTAGCAAGATTGAAACAAAACATCAGCAACAAAACCATGGAACACAATAGTATAAGCAGATCAAGGTCTTTGACTTTAGAAAGAATAAGAGACCAGATGCAATGGAAGTTGGTTGAGATATCTCCGTCGTAACAACCCCAGTTACATCACTGCAATTCTCTGGTTACTGTAGACTCTGCATTGCTTCCTGTTTTTCTTTCTTCTTCAGTAATGGTGAGAAAGATGTCAGCCATGTCCACTCTTTTTTTTTTAAGATTTATTTATTATGTATACAGTGTTCTGCCTGCATGTATGCCTGCAGGCCTGCAGAGGGCACCAGATCTCATTACAGATAGCTGTGAGCCACCATGTGGTTGCTGGGGATTGAACTCAGGACCTCTGGAAGAGCAGCCAGTGCTCTTAACCTCTGAGCCTTCTCTCCAGGCCCTATGTCCACTCTTTACATCCCAGGCCTGCTCTCCATGATCACAACCCCACTTCATCCCAGTCCCTACATTTTTCCTATATCTGCCCTGCCCCCAACCCCTCATGTAAGAACTTCTGGTCTCCAAACTCACAAGATGAGTCCTGGTCATGGAGTGGATTGGTGATGGTGCAACAATGAAAAAAGTAATAGGCACAGCACTAACTAGTAACTTAAACCTGTTTTGTTTCCCTGTGAAAATCACATGCAAGGTATAAAATTCAACAGAGAAAAGCTTGTGGAATGCTATCCTTATTGGGGACTGCTTTTTCAAAGTGGGGACAAACACTTTTGAGATCCCATAATTGTAATCTGCAAGAGATACAATGAAGGTAAGTACAAACAAACAAACAAACAAAAAATTCATCCCTGAGTCCAGGGTTTGGAGGTACAGCAGTTGGGAATCCTGGAGAGGATTACAGTCCATCAGCAATATCTCTCCTCCTCGTCTTCCACTATACTAGACAAAATGTACACTATGCTGAGAATATATACTTTTTCACCCTCTTTAGTAAGTGAAGCTCTGCTAAAAGGCAAGGACTTGATTAATGGGATGTGAGTTAAGTATATGAATTTCACACTTCTTCACATAATCACACAGCATGCCTCTGGCCTCTTCCCTCTTATGTAAGTCTGAGTGTAGCATGGAGAGGAATCATCTTCAGGCAAAGAACATGACCATCAGGATTTCACACATGGAGTAGAGAGGTGCACTGCTGAAATACTTAACATCCTAGATGTTGAGAGACAATACAAAGAGAACATAAATTTCTACTTTTTTAAGCCCTTGTATTTTATATCTGTCATTAAAATAAACTAGACTATACCCTAATAGTCAATTACTAAAAGAAATAAAAATGAAGATTTCCAAAGAGGGAAACGCTTTCCCTGTATATGATGTATCGTTGATAAATGGATTTATCATTTTAAATCAAGACTTTTGACCCAAACAACACAAGGAAGATGGATAGTCATGTGGAGAAATGGATGAGTTGCTTGTTAAGATTCCACAATAATATATCCACAGAGACAGCAGACATGTGAAAATGTACTCACCCTCACTATCAGATGGTACAGTACTGAAGTATTCCCCCCCAAAGCTTTTAGAATGACCGGATTTGAAACCATTGGCACCCAAAATGTTAGTGACAATGTGTAGGCCCTAAAATTTTCCCATGCTGCTTGCTAGTGGGAAAGAACATGCCCCAGTGGTGTTTTCCAAATTCTACTGGCGGACATTGAAATGTACACATTCTGTGTCTCAAAGCATGAGGTAATTTTGCTACTGTGATAAAATACCATGAACCAAAAGCAACTTACAGAAGAGATTAATTGAAAGAATGGCAGCAAGCAACCAACACAGGAAACTGAGATCGCATCTTCAACCATACGTAAAAAGTAGAGAGTGAGCCAGTGGTGGCACATACCTTTACCCAGCACTCTTGAAGCAGAGGCAGGCTGATCTCTGTGAGTTCCAGGCCAGCCTGGTCTACAGAGCTGGCTGTAGGACAGCTAGGGCTGTTACACAGGAAAGCCCTATTGGGGAAAAAAAGTGTCCCCACTGGAAGTGGGATGACCTATAAAATCTCAAAGCTCACCCTTAGTGACATACATTCCTCAGGTTCCATCTCCTAAAAGTCCTACCCCCTCCTCAAACATTACCACTCCTTAGAGACCAAGTGTCCAAATATGTGAACTTACAGGGACCATCATTTCTCATTCAAAACACCAAGGTCCACTCTAGCTCCCACAGGCTCATGGCCCTGTCATGATGAAAAAATACAGTTAGTCCAACTTCAAAAGTCCCAAGTCTTTACCGGTGTCTACGCTCTTCAAAAACCCCAAAGCCTCAAGTCTCTTTCCAGTCTAAAGGCATGGTATTCTTAAGCAATGATGAAGAACTATTGTTATATAAAACAACTTAGGTGAGCTTCTCAAACATAAAGACAAAGTGAACCAACTCAGACACAGGGAATGGAGAGAATTCCTCCAAGCAGCTTTCCCAGTCATACAGAATTCTGGATTCTAGTGAATTCTGTCCTGTAACTTCCCTTTGCGACTTGATCCTTTTATGGCATCAACACAATGAGCACATTCAACATTTACACATACTTCTTCCTAATCTAGTTTAGCCAAATGAAGTAGAAGCAGAGACTAATTGACAAGTTGTCATAAGAGACTTCACAAACACTTGGGAGGCAGAGGCAGCCGGATCTCTGTGAGTTCGAGGCCAGCCTGGTCTACAAGAGCTAGTTCCAGGACAGCCTCCAAAGCCACAGAGAAACCCTGTCTCGGAAAAAAAAAAAAAAAAAAGAGACTTCACAACACATGCATCAGAATGCATTGTTCCCATTGCTGTAACAGAACGCCCAAGAAAATCAACCTAAGGAAGAATAGATTTACTTTGGGCTCAGAGTTTCAAAGGTTTTGGTCCATGTCACTTGGCTCCATTGTTTGCAGAAAGGTGATGAAGCAGAGACTCATAGTAGAGACTGACTAGGGGACCGGAGCCACCTACCTCCTAGCAACTGGAATGCAGAGCTTACATGAAGCAGGAAGACAATGAGTACAAGGAACAGGCCTCTAGGTATGTCTCCACCTCTTTTCAAGTCCATCTCAACCCCTAAATGTCTACCCATCTTTTCTAATAGCCCATTAGATTATAAACTTACCAGAGAATTAGCCTGTTAGTGAAGTCTCTATGATCCATTCACTTTTTACAATGCCCCATCTCTGAAGATTGTTCCATTGCAAACCAAGCTTTCAACATATGAACCTTGGGTGGAAGGCAGTTTGAGATCCAAAATATAACAACAACATAAGGAGTTTTAGAACATTAAAGCAGAGAAAATTGGTTCCCTGTGTCTGGGTTCATGACTAGAGCTAGGGCTGGGATAAAGGGTTGTGATTGGTTGAGAAAAGAGGATTTGGCCAGAGGAGAGTTCAGGCCATAGGACTAACAAAACAGGGTAATTTTAAGTCATCTGACCCTGCAACAGAAAGAAACCTTGCTTAGAGATAGATGGCTATGCATTCTGATCAGGGCACTACAATTTACTATTTGTGTGACCACAGACAAATGGAATTAGCCTTTCTAAGCTGCTATCTGCTAAATGGGAGGGGGGGTGGTTGTTTTTATCTTGCAGCAGTGTTGTGAGGAGTAAATGAGGCAAGAGAGTGTCTGGCATCCCAATGGTACTCAGTAAATTTAAGCAGTAATCATTTCTATAATTACTGCTAATTTTATTATTGTCACTATTATACGCACAGCTTAGCAGGAATGTTGCCATTAAGCTATGTGATTCATTCTAACCCTGCTTCCTGTGATATAGGCTAGGCTTATGGACTGCCAGATCTGCAGAAGAGATTTTGAGTTCAGATTTATTGACTGGAGTGCCAGTGTTCTTCTAACACTTTTAGCAAATTATATTCTATCTGTCTTGACAACGCTTGTGTGATATGTGTCCATCAGAGGCAAGTAGATATGAAAGCCAACAGCAAAATGCTCTTTGGCCAGATCATACCATTGAGTTCCCTCTTTCTGTGTGACTACGTGTGACAAGGACCAACTGAGAAAGAAAACAGTGGCTGTTGTCCGGATACCTCAAAAAGCAAACAGCTAGTTAAAACCAAATCCCATGGAAAACCTCCCAGTACTGTAGTTTATGTAAGGGGCTCATCACGGAGCCGCTCAACTTTACAATTTCTTACCGCTGTGCCACTTTTTTGTGCCCCTAATTCTAGTTTTACTTGCTTTTAAAAAGCAATATTTAGCATACTGTATAAACATGTCTCTGAAATATAAAAATGTTGTTTCTAGACGGGGCTTATCACAGAAATACCTATGGCAACACTGTCTAAGGGCATCAGCCACAGAATGCTTTGGTTTGCTACAAACTGGAATTCAATCCTACCCCTTAAAGGTGCATGCCCCCTTTTCTCTTTGTCATTGCAGTCTGAATTTATAAACTATTTTGAATGCTCACATTTCTATAGTCATTTGCATAGCACAGAAAACATATTACATAACAAATCAGTCAAGCTAAATTATAGGCAGTTCTTTTCAATCAGGCCACTGCAGTTCTGTGTTGTGCACTTCAGCTCCCTGTCTCCCACTGCTCAAATGTTGCCATGGTGACCAATTTTTGTCATGTACAGTCCCAGGTCCCATGCGGCCCCCTTATTCATAGCTCTTTGCCATCACTACAGCGACTGCTAGCTGTTATCTTATTTTTTAATCTCCCCTTAGCAACACATATCATCTTTAAAGCGACCTGGGTGAGTTCTGGAAACCTGAATATAAAGGACGTGTTATATAAGCAAGCAAATAATTTCCTAGTAAATAAAATGATAATAGCAAATAAACAAGACTACTTAAGCTGTCCATAAGCAGGTGTTGTTCTGTTAGTTTACTTCATGTTCAATAGCCGCATCACTGTCAGGTTGCTGGGAAATTGACTACTTTAAGACAAATGGAGTAACAAGATTACAAAATCCAAGAGCTGGGTTGGATCAACCATCCTGCCTTCTATCCAATTGTGGGCTGTTATGACAGCTAAAAATCACAAACTCTCGGATACTGGAAGAAGGAACGGAGACGTATAAAGACAGTCTCATTTATCCATATGCCTCAAAAGACAATGTCATATGGATAAAGTAAATGTCACCTTGTTTTCCTCTCTAAATATTGGAGGGTGAATGTCTTTTGAATAAAAACACAGCCTCAAAAAAAATCATAAGAAATCAGATCAAAGACATAAATAGAACAAAATATGCACAAGAGATCTCATCCAAGATCAAAGATGTGAATGTAATTGCCATGAATACGAAGAGCAGAACTCACCAGAACAGAACAGAATGTCTTCAGTGAGCAAAGAATTCTACCCCACCCCCAAAAAAAGAAGAAAAGGAGAGGGGAAGCAAGGACTCTGAGAAATCAAACCCTTCCCAGCGACAGTAAAATGTCTTTATTTTCTCCTTTTCAGCAAGCTGAAACTTCCATGCCATCCTATTGAAATGACCAAATATGGGGCCGTGTTCACCAGCACTAAAATACAGGCACATCAGGAAAGTTCCTATTTGTGGTGTTGCTTTTCTTACCAGAATTAACCCTGGAAACCTCAATCTTTTACAGTGTTTCTCTAGATAAATGTAGTTGCAGATACTTTTCCAAAGTGTGAAATAATTAAGGTTGCATTTCAGAGAGCAGCTTTGCTTGTTAAAATGAAGTAATTAATTTAACGCATATGGAAAAAAAACAGAAAAGAGGCTATAGGGGAAGTTCCTTTTGTTAAATATTTATCACTTGAGTCCCGGGTGGATGTCACTCCGGGAAGCCATGGTTGGAGTGTTGTAATTTAAAAAAGCTTTGAAACAGAGAAAGATGCCATGGGACAATGTTCAAACAGAGGGATTTTTTAGGAGGGGAAAGGGATTGTAAAAAGGGGATACAGGAGGCAGGGAGACTGGCCTCTGTTGATAGGAGCAGCAAGAAAGAGAGGCAGAGAGAGACAGAGACAGAGAGACACAGAGACACAGAGAGATGGGAGTGAGGGCATATCCTGTCAGCACTCCGAAGGCAGGGCCAGTACAGATGCCTGAATACTAACATGAAGACAGAGCACTGTTTGAAATGAATAATAAGAACACTCCACTAAACAGGGAGTGTTGATTTCTTGCAGTGGGGTGGGGGATGGGGAATACAGGGGGGTGGAATAGTTCATGGTCTTCTTTTTTTTGTTTGTTTGTTTTTTGTTTTTTGTTTTTCGAGACAGGGTTTCTCTGTGGCTTTGGAGGCTGTCCTGAAACTAGCTCTTGTAGACCAGGCTGGCCTCGAACTCACAGAGATCCGCCTGCCTCTGCCTCCCGAGTGCTGGGATTAAAGGCGTGCGCCACCAACGCCCGGCTCATGGTCTTCTTATACATTGTCTTGTATAGCACCTTGCTGAATGTGCTCAGTTGGAAGTAACTCAGTCTTTATTTTCTAAGTACCCTGTCTCTAGCCCTTAGGGACTGCTATCTCATCTGAGTGAGTGGAACTGCTCTTCACTCTACCACTCTATGGTACCATGATTAGAGAGAGGATGGGGGAGGGGGGAAAGAGCATGGCAAATAGAAACATGTGAGACCAGGGATCAGAAACACAGGTTCCCACCTACAGAAAGGAGAGAGAGAACTGTGAATGGAAGACCCACAGTTCCACTCAGCATCCTAAGAGAAGACAACTTAGAATCCATAATGAAGTTTCATCAACTTCATGGATGATGCATTTTCTCAGATTGACTCTTTAAAAAGCATCTGGGATAGCTAAATAATGTATTTCCTAATGGTATTTAGGCTTTAATATTCAATGACATATATGTCCTAAGTTACTTTTAGAAAAGAGATATTTTAATTTCAAATACTTAAAAGTGGCACAAATTGGGGGCAATCCATTTCTTCAAAGCCAATGTACCCCAAAAATGAACATCTGTTCATTTTGAAGCTATTTCTCATATGTTGGTATTATTATATGCTGAGGGGCACATTTCCATACTATTTTTGAACCTCCTTATTGACGGGTTTTTGATTTGACCCAAGGTCTTTACAGACTTAATAACAGCCCTGGACTGATTTTACCTGTAGTCAAAAGAAGACATTGTACAAACTCAAGGACACAAGATCCCTTACTGTGACATTTCTGCTGCAGCCTGGAAGCAAGGGAGGACCACTGCTGCATTTGGAGGACTCTGCAAGGCCAAGAGGAGGAGAGGTGATGGCGAGACATTAGTCACAGCTTAGAGGGATTCTGGAATTTTTTTTATTCCTTAACTCTAATTTATGTCTGGAGAAAAGAAACCACCTCCTAGTGATTATCCAACTACTTCTTGAGAGGGTAAGTGCGGACTGATTTAAAAAAAAAAAAGTGAACCCACCTCCATCAATTTCTGGAAGAAAAAAGAAGGGAATGGAGGGAAGGGGATGTGGGAGAAGGGGAGGGGAGAAAATGAGTAAGAAAGGAAAACAAAAGGTTAGCATACGTGAACAATGGACATTATCCCACAGCTAAAGGTTAGCATACGTGAACAATGGACATTATCCCACAACTAAAGTGAAGACTTTAGCACTTTGCTTGCTACACCTTAAAGACTCCCTTATGTTTTTGAGAAGCTGGCATATACTGGGACTGGTTGGATGGAATTTCATTTCTTCTGCTGAAACATTAAAGTAGCATTTTCCAACCACAGGCAATGTTCCCTCCCCAACCAGGGACAGCTGGAGTATGGGGTGGGGTGGGGGCTTGCTGCTAGCAGCTAGTATGTAGAATTCAGGGATGATATTCAATACCCTGAATAAAAGCACAGATCCCCACTCCCCACATGCAGGAAAGAATTCCTACCCCAAAGTGGAGAAACTTCCCAGACTCTAAAGTGCCCCTTCAAGTTCTCCCTACTCAACCTTTAAACTTTTTTTTTTTTTTTTTTTTTTTTTGGTTTTTCGAGACAGGGTTTCTCTGTGGCTTTGGAGGCTGTCCTGGAACTCGCTTAGTAGTCCAGGCTGGCCTCGAACTCACAGAGATCCGCCTGCCTCTGCCTCCCGAGTGCTGGGATTAAAGGCGTGCGCCACCAATGCCCGGCTCAACCTTTAAACTTTATGGGAGCATTTTGGCCCAAAGATTTTTACTCAAAAATAATCCGATCAAATCAGCCATATTTTTATGATTAAAATTCTTAGGACACCTCCCAGTCATGCACTGAAAACCTCTGGGACTAATAATTTAGTAGACAAGCTTAATCCCAAATCTTTTGTAGGGATAAAATGATTCCTCACATTACTGTCTTACTTTTATAACCCCTTTGGGGTCTGGTGCCCAGAAATAAATGGCTTGGTCCCTCTACTGACTATGCTCCCACATTTTCACGGTGTAGGGACTTTCCAAAAACAAACTATAAATAGCTTGCACTTGGGAAATAATTTGATTTTCATAAATAACAGTCTTTACAAGGAAGAAAAGTCATATTTTTTTTCGACCATGTTCTACTGGGGTGCAAGGTGGTCAGGCAATTGTTTTGATCAGAACACCTAAATGGGTTTTATTTGCTTGTCTTCTAAGTAAGAGACTTGGTATACAGGGATTCCCCGCCTCCCAAATAATGTCCTCTTTCCTAGTCTTTTTTGACTCAGGTACCTGTGAATTCATAGAACCCTACATGAGTTACAGCTGATGAGGAAGTGACTGCTTAGTTTACATATGGTTTTAAGTAGCATTCTATGAGAGTGCAATGTGTTCTTTTGGATGTTTCAAAGTTCATTGGAAGAAATACCAGGGACCCTATCATGTCCTCAGAGGCCACTTGTCCATCCACATGGCCCACACTTTCTGACAAAATCCATTGAGCAATGTTGTAAAGCCACTTAATAATTTGCAATGTATTAGCTTCAAGTCATTATCTCCAAGAGTTTAAAATTTAAAGGACAGGCATGTATTTCCTTGAATATTCCCCATGTCTGTTATCAAACTACCTTGAAATTTTAGGATAGCTTTCCTATGTAAGATTCTATAAAAATAATGTTTAATTAAAAAATTAAAGATTCTATAACCCACAGTTCTCATGCAAATATTTAATGACAGGTACTACATATCTGCTGTCTGGTTTACTTGAAATACACACTTTTGCTTTGGCAACCTCTGAATGTGAAAGTATATACTATAAATATAAAGACACACACACATACACTCCAGGAAGCTCTTTATTTTTCTCTACAGAGTCCCAAAATATCCAAAATTAAGAATTATCTAGATTTCAAGAAAGAATAGGTTTAGACTTCTTTGGAAGGGACCTAGGGATCTGTATTTTAAGATAATGTCCAAGAATTTACATAATCTGGTGATCTGAGTTGCTTTGAAAGAATAAATACAGGGCAGGAAAATGGAGCAGACAATTTAAACTATTAATTCATTGGTCATCCAACCATCTATATTCTTTTTTTTTTTTTTTTTTTTTTTTGGTTTTTTGAGACAGGGCTTCTCTGTGGCTTTGGAGGCTGTCCTGGAACTCGCTCTGTAGACCAGGCTGGCCTCGAACTCACAGAAACCAACCATCTATATTCTGAGCACACGGAGAAGCATACACTATAGCCAGCTCTCAGTGCGTATTACATAGGCTAGTTTCACTTGCATACTTGAGGTAGATACTTCAAACCCATCAGACCCTGTGCAGCAAGTGGTCTGAGCCTGTATTTATGATGTCTGGCTCCACTAGCTCATTTGTGATCTACTCAGGTGCATCTCCAGGTTCTTGCCCCTGGTCATTAACTTTCTTATCTTTTCTGTTATCTCGGTGTCCCTCCTGGTGTTGATTTTCCTGCAAGAGTCTTTTCCTTCTTTATCTGTGCACACAAGTTTTCCTTCCTGAGACTTCCAACATTCCATTGATAGCCATCAAAGTGGATGACTGAATCCCAGGGGCTAAGCCCAGTTTATCTGTTACCTAGAGTCTGTGACTGATTATTTGAAACTGATCTGAACTTTGCCAGTATTTGTATGATTGTTAGTCTCCCTGACTTGTGTATCCTCCACCCAGGTTTATATTTTGGCTTAGAAGGTCCCATTTGAGTAGTTTCCCACATGTTGCAGGGATTGTGTGATGTCCCCCCAACCTTTTTCTGTAACTTAGAAAACAAGCCCAGCACTTCATTTACAACTATTGCTTTCTATTTATTTATTTATTTATTTATTTATTTATTTATTTATTTGGTTGGTTGGTTGGTTGGTTGGTTGGTTTTTCGAGACAGGGTTTCTCTGTATTGCTTTGGAGTCTGTCCTGGAACTCTCTCTGTAGACCAGGTTGGCTTCAAACTCACAGAGATTCATCTGCCTCTGCCTCCCGAGTGCTGGGATTAAAAGTGTGCGCCACCAATGCCCAGTCTTATTATTTATTTTAATTTCACTTTACATTCCAATCACAGTTCTCCCTCGTACCCCTCTTCTCACCCCCTCTTGCCTCCCTCCCCCAGCTCACCCCCTATCCATTCCTCCCAAAGGTAAGTAAGGGCTCCCATGGGTAGTCATCAAAGCCTAGCCGATTAAGTTGAGGCAGGCCCAAGCCCATCTCTCCTGACTTAAGGTTGAGCACAGCATCCTACCATCCATGGAAAACACATCTAAACAGAAACAAGAAAGGCCATGTATAACTAACCTGCCTCTTGCTTGTTACTCTCCATTGTAGCTTTCTCCGAGTGAAAAACCAGAATTCACAGATCAAATCTGTAAAATCCATGCTGCCGGGCTAAAGTCATAGAGAAAGAAGCTGTAACTTTGGCCAACTATTATCAATCATGCATGTTTAATGTCTGTACTTTGTTTGAATTACTATGATGTAGATCATGTTTGCAGTCGAGAGAGTTTTGTGTTTTTCTTAGGAATCCATGAATTCACATGATTTTATTGGTGAGGAGAATTTTTTTTTCATTATAGAAAATAATTTAATCAAAGTGGGTAAAAGGAAACACTTGCCTTTGTTTTGCCTGGAGATTCAGTCCTCTCAGTGAAACCTATCTGTGACACCCCAGGAAGTTCCCAAGTGGCCAGTGTAGTTCCCATTAGACTGTTGAAAGAGGTTAAACTGCCCAAAGCCATGATTTCAAGTCTTAATTGAATGCTAGCTATTCAACCATGAGCAGAATCTCGGAAGAAAGGCAGCGTCGTCTGTAGCCTTTGCACAATGGGAATGCGTGGGTAGGTGCCATCTGCAGCCCAGGGGTAGGAGGACAAAAAGACATTTGAGGAAGAGGGACTTTCTTACAGATATGATATAATGGGAAAGATCTTAAAGTCATCCATCATGACGGTGACATGCATCACACCCAACAACAGCCAAAAGCCACAAGATGTCACGGACCGCCTGCAGCGTGTCAGGTCTTCTGGCATAAGCACTTTTGTGTATCTGGCCATGTCGTCTTTGTTGCCCACTCTGTGACGCTGATGGTGAGGCTCCAGAATGCCTTTGCCTACCCCCAACCCCAACATTTGCTTATGCAGGCTTTATTATCATCCACACTAAAAGGCACTCAGGACACATTCATCTGCCGACATGGAGGGGCTATCAGAGCTACATGAAGATACCAAACCACCAGATGTTGCTGGGTCTCATAAATCGGGTTAACTGACACAACCACTCCAAGAGGTCAAAACAATGTGGGACTACTCCAGGGCACTTGGCATCTCAGAAGCTCTTACGGAGACAGCTTCAGGAGGATACAGAGAATCAAGATCCCCATCTACTCCCCTTTGGTTTTCTTTCTTTTAAGACATAGGAGACAGACATACAGATAAATGCAGAGGGAGAGAGAGAGAGAAAAGGATACACAGGGAGAGAAGACAGAGAAAGACAGATTGTTGGCTTGGACAGTATTGTAAAAGCATAACAATATTGTAAAAACAGCTGGCCGTTTGTGGAGTTGATGATATGAATAGCCTAGGGTTCCTATGCTTTTCAGAGTGATTTTCCAGGTTAATATACCAAAGATCATGCCAATGCTTCATGTCCCAGGCTTCTTTGTAATGCTAGAACAAACAGCCCACTGGAAGGGGAAGCCGGGTGTGTTGACTACCCACTTATAGGAATTCAGAAAAAAAAATCAACAATGAAGGTACACTTCTCTAGAGAAATGACTGAATATAAAATAATTGAATTCTTTCTGACTCAATATATTGTAGTGTTTGGAAATCACTCCACAAAAATGCCAGCTATGTCCTGAAGCTAACCCTTCAAGATTATCTGGAGAAAATCATGTTATCTGGACACAAAGCTGTTTGAAAGCTATTCCACATCTCCTGTATTGGACCCTGTTGAGTGTGTCTTCCCGCATAGGTCTTAATCGGTCTTGCCTCTTCTAGCATTTTGTGGATTTTAACTCCACACATAACATGAGCTGATTTACCCCACCAACAAATATTGTCCTAGCTGGGTTCTATTTTTTTTCAACAATTTTAATATTTATTTCAGCTTGAAACAGCTTCTATTTGGAGAGCTGATTTCACATTTATCTTGTCTGCTAGTGGCATAGATGAAGGAACTTCAGGGAATGACAAGCCCTTCCTCCGTTTGATGGCAAGTTCACAGTTGGCTCTCACAAATGGTGGACCACCATGTGAATTGGAGGAGATAACATGACAAAACTAAGTTTATGATTATCTGTAATGATTAAGAACAAATCCAGGGCTGGAGAGATGGCTCAGCGGTTAATAGAACTGACTGTTCTTCCAGAGGTCCTGAGTTCAATTCCCAGCAACCACATGGTGGCTCACAACCACCTTGAATGAGATCTGGTACCCTCTGCTGGCATGCAGGCATAAGGCTGTATACACAATTAAAAAAAAAGAACAAATTTGATGTTAAGCTCCTTTTAAAAGAGTAATATCTCTACCCCAACTCTTTAAAAAATATTTATTTATTTATTTCATGTCCTGGTGCAGTTTGCCCACCCTTCTCTCCTCCCAGTTCCTCTTCCATCCCCCTCTGATCTCACCCCTCAATCCATTCTTCCTACATTTCTGTCTAGGAAAGGGCAGGTCTCCCTCAATAACAACCTACCCTAATTCTTAAACTCTAAATCCAACAAAAAAATATTAACCTGCAGATAATAATTGATTTTGTGTGCCTTTCCTAAAAGTAAAGCTGATGTCTTAGAATTAAATTATAATTTAATTAAAGACTAGGAAGAGTGCCGCGCGTGCGCTGAGCAGCCTGTATCCAAGAATGTGCGGAGGGTGTCGGGATTGATGACACAGAGACCAGAAGGCTCATCAAGAAGACTCCAGAAAACTTCCCAAGAAAGGCTTCCCTCAAGAAAAGCTTCCACTCCCTTTCCTCCCCTGGCTGGTTCTGCTCTGACACCAGAGACTGTGTTGGGTGGGTCAGAAGAGGCGGTTAGTCTTTGGAAAGGTCGAGGTCAGGGCGTTTCCGTGGGCGAGCCCTTTTCAGGGACTTATTGCTCCAGGAGACATTTCTTATGGACACCGGATTGTTTTCAGTAAACATGTTTTTAGTAAACATTGCTTTACAGCTGCCTGCTCCCAGGCTGATGGGGAAGTGGGTCTTGGGCCAAGGTCTGTTGTCCCCACAGGAGAGGTTATATTGAAAATATTAATTTGCATTATCAGTACATATTTCTTTTTTATCAGGCACTTGACAATACTCACCTAAGTTATATGTTTAGGGGAGCATTTAATTTTTCTTTTGTGCATGTGATATATGTGAGTGTGTACATGTTCCTGTGTGTGAACATGTATGTGCATTTGCATAGGGGCCAGAGAATGTTGTCAAGTGTCTTCTTCGATTGCTCTCCACCTTATTTTTTGACTCACAGTCTCTCCTTGAACTCAAAGTTCATTGATTCAGCCAAACTGGTAGTCAGTGGTCTTCAGAGAGTCTCCTGTCTCCCACTCCTAGCATTGAGATTACAGGCTTATGGAAACGTTTGTCTGCCTGTGGATGTGGGTGTTGGGGAATTCAAACTCAGTTTCTCACGCTTGCATAGCAAGCACTTTACCTAATAAACTTACCCAGACTTAAAGTATTATCTCAACACAAAAAAAATGTATGGTGAGGAAACTTATCTAACATATATGTAAACAGTGAGGACACACTGAAGAACATATTCCAGACAGGTGTGAACCTTCTCATCCTAAAAACCTTCTCTGGCATCCCATCCCAGAGGCAGCAATGACTCTTCCAAGTATTTCAGTACACAATTTGTTCATTTGTTTGGCTGGCCCTCACCCACACTGGAGTCTGCCTTTAGAAGGAGATTTTGCTTCCTTAGACCCTGCAGCATATCTCAACCTCAGCACAGGACATGGTACCCAGTGTGTGTCTCTGTGTGTGTGTGTGTGTGTGTGTGTGTGTGTGTGTGTGTGTGTGTGTGTGGTGCGTGTATGACTATATATGACTGCAACGGTTCTTTTGCAGAAAAAAATGGGAAAAGGATCCCAAAAAGGCTCTACACTTGTAAAATTAATAACATAATATCATTACAGTGACAACTATTTCATTCAAGTCCAGGGCTTCACACCAAGTATCTTAGTACTCTTTGCATAAGTAGTGATTTTCAGTAAACTGCTTTTAGTAAACACTTTTCCACAGAGGACCTCAAAGGTGAATGTGAAAAAAGGTTATAGATAAAGCACCATAAAATCTTATGATTAGAATGTCTGAAACACTCAAGGTATCATTCCACCACTAGAGAAATAAAGGCTATAAAAATCAGTTCAATGAACCCCAGATGAGTAAGCTGTATTTATTATGGATTTTCTGGCTCTTCTACCAAGTTTACTTGCCCAAAAGGATGTGTTATTTATGCAGACATTATATTTGCTGATGACAGACAAGTGCAGGGAGGAATAGTAAGATTTCCTTGATTGGAGGGAGCAGGGTTCTAGACGCCATTAAAAAAGCCCCAGTGACTGTGTCATCTCAGTATGATTTATAATGAATTCACAACAACCTGAAATTTGGATACGACAAGCACCTCTGATTCTAGTGAGTTTCAAATGCACAGGCCAAACTGTTGGTAAAAAGCAGAAAGTCATTTCCACAGTGAGGTGTACTGGTGATTGAGATGTCTTTTTTTTCTGTGATGGTGTAAGATTACACTTTGGACAAATTAAAGTAGATGATTTCATAGACCTACAATCTCCTTTGCTTGCCCAATGTCTACATTATCCTCCTTCAGCTACACTTACTTATGAAGGCCGCAGCCCTCTGGCTTCAATATGTAAACAACTGACTCAGACAACTGGCAAAAGACCAGGTTCATACAGTCGCACACCCACGGACTCTGTGCTTAATAACGGCCCACATTGTCACTCTAGCATTCTGTCTTTGAGGGAATACCAAAATATACATTTCACTTTCCAACTCCTGCCTTCCTTTTAACAAGACTACATCTTTGAAGGATTGCGAGGGGCTGCATTTCCATGAGTTAACCATCAAAATATACTAAATGCGGCTGGAGAAATGGCTCAGCAGTTAAGAGCCCTGGCTGCTCTTCCAGAGGATAGAGGTTCGATTCCCAGAACCTACATGGCAGCTCTCAGTCATTTGTAAATCTAGCTCCAGAGGATCAAATGACCTTTTCTGACCTCTGTGATAGTTTATCAGGTATGCTCATAGTACACAGACACACCCACAGGCAAGATACCCATTCACATACATATCCCCCTCCCCCTCTCCCTCTCCCTCTCCTTCTCCCTCTCCCTCTCCCTCTCTCTTCCCCAGTTTATATCACACGATGATAAGCTTCTTTCTCACTGGTTTTCCTGAAGTCTCCCAGTTTTAGGGGGAAGCAAATCCCTGTTTCTATTTTCTGTTCTGTCTTGCTTTTAGAAGTTTCCAGAAGGTAGCCTGTAAAGCAAAGCTTATCTCAGGCTTGAGAGATCAAATCAGGATACTGGAACCTCCTTGCACTACCGCTGGTCCCCATGAACATCTTAATGTCACCTTTCTTTCTAAACCACTAAGAGCATCTTCACCATCAGCAATCTCCACGGTTTGAGCCGCTCAGCTCCCTCAGGCTTCCGGCTTTGAGGTGACAACAGGGCCACCCCAGCTTCCCGTCTCTCTTCTCTGCTATCATTTGAGTTTTGTTTATCCTAGAGTTCTCCGCTTTAGCTTTGGGTCCTAGTCCCACATGCCCCCCAAAACACCCCAATCCTGATGTCTCATCTGCAATATTCCAGTCTTCTCCTCCAGGCCTGGTGTCTGTGTCTAGAATTCCAATGGTGCATGGCTGTGGCCTTCTGTAGTTTATTACCTGATTGTCCCATTGCTTTCTCAGTCTATTCAACTTGGATTTCCTTAAACTGCTGTTTGTCAATGTTGATTTTGCTACTCTCACCCCACCACCCACTCTCATCCCTGAGGACATGGGACAATATCTGGAGCCATTATCACATTGGCAAGGGACACTACCGGATTTCAGTTGGTGAAAGTCAAGGTTGCTCCTGGCCATATTTCCCACACCCCAGCCACCAGGCAGCTCCCACAGAACTTATCTAGCTCCAAATGTCACTGGTGTCCAGGCTGAAACTCTGTCCACACAAACTTCCCCATTTATGTCCTCTGGTCACTTTAGCAGACACCTGATTTCCTCTGGCCATGTTGCCCATGTTTTCTGTTTCATTCTTTTCTCCTAACCCAGAGGTTCCATTGAGTCTGTGACTTGGAAAATTCTGTTCATCGGTTATTTTCTTCAGACAATGTTCTACCATAGTACATGCATCTGCTTGATTGAGAGATTAAACTTAGCAGATACCTCGGCCTCTTGCACTTCCTAAATTTATACTCTGCTGACTTCAGTCTCTACATTGAAACCTTCCAGTGGCACTTTTCTGGGTTCATTGAGGCCTTATGAACACTGCTTTTTCATGCCCTACATGAACTTTTCATCACAGCAAAACTGGCCCACTCAGCCGGGCGGTGCTGGTGCTCACCTTTAATCCCAGCACTCGGGAGGCAGAGGCAGGCGGATCTCTGTGAGTTCGAGGCCAGGCTGGACGGACAACCTCCAAAACAATACAGAGAAATCCTGTCTCGTAAAAACCAAAAAAAAAAAAAAAAAAACAAAAAAAACAAAAAAACAAAAAACAAAAAAAAACTGGCCCACTCAATAGTCTACAATTTGTTCTACACATGATTGCCATATTACATAATATCCCTATATTAGTAGTCCTACTAGATAGCAAAGGAGGCGGTTAACCACTAATAAAGGTGGATTGATCTCCATGAAGCTCTCTCTCCTTGATATCTTAGAATACTTATCTAAAGATGTTGGAGCCAACTATCTTGAATCAGTTCTTACTCTGCTACTTCCTTTCTTAGACAAATACTTTTATCTCTCCACCTGGAATATGAGCTCAAGATAAAACTTCCCTCCCTGGACTTCTGTGCAACTGGGAACTATCCCAGTACAAAACAAGCAAGATAATCAGATTATTATTCTCAAGAAGAGTGGAGAATTGTTTCCTTATGCACTCGTGTTTGAAGGCCACATGCTAATATACAATGTCCATAAAACTGGGACTCCAAATGATTGGTGTATCCTTCCATGCATGCATGCCCTACTGTTTGAATTGATTGATTGACTGATTGATTATTGATTGATTGACTTTGGTGGTCCTGGAGCAGGAACTCAGGACCTCATGAGCATTCATCACCTAGCTACATTTTCAGACAGGGTCTTTTCTACACTGCCCAAACCACCTTCAACTTGTAATCCTCAAACCTCAGCCTCCAAAGTACCTGGGATTGCAAGCATAGGCCACCAGGCCCAAATGATAAATGAATAACTTCTGCATGTACTATCAGCTATGTTTTCTTTGTGTATATATCATATTAATTTTACTTTTCCCTGAGGGACTCCACCGGTTCTGGAAACACAAAAATTCTTACAAGTCACATACCTCAGCATGATCCATATATTCCCATACCCTTTTGCCAGGGTTATCAAGTTTCTGCAATTCTGTATTCAACTCGTTCACTGTTAATTACAACTCGACTGTGGTCTACTTGGGGAAAACTACAGAAAGCAATTAAGAGCGAAGCAAAAGCAGAAATAGAAGATAGGCTTTCTTCTTTTTATCTTTTCTCTGAGTTTTCCCAGAGTTTCCCTGTAGCTCCCTGTGGATGAGTTGGGAGCTGCAGCAATTCTTAAGTAATTTATTTGGAGGTGGGAGGAGGAGGAACAGACATGCTCATGGCTCCATTTTCTCTCTCTGCATTTCCCCCCTTTCTGCAGGCTGATCTCACTCACTGAGTGGTGATAAGAGCAGGAAAGGCCAAGTAGAGAGAGCAACCGATGTTCCTACTTAACTTTATTGTCTGTTGTATAGACTACAGATAACCATTTTATTTTGTAACTCAAATTCTTTGCTTCTGCAGTCTCTTCTGTGAGGTATCAACCACTCCCTGACTCCTCTCCCAGCCACCACCCTCCTAACTAGTAGAACAAGTGAGGATCTGCCTGTAATTACTGCTTAATTCATTTGCATGTGGATGTTCTCATTAGAATGTCATTAGCATGGGGAGGGAGTCTGGTTGCTAAAGCAACCAGGAGTGGGGCAGGTGCAGTTCAGCCTCTACTGGAGTCTCTGCTCTGTTTGGTCAAATTCCACCTGTATTCCTGGCTGCTCTCACTCTAGTGGCTGCCAGAATAAGAACATTCCACAGTGTTACCCTCTTTATTGGCTCTGTCTCCAGAATTTCTTGGTAGCCCGTGTGGCTCAGCCTGATTTTTGTAATAACCCCTTTTGTTCTAATTATCCATGTTTGGAGACTAAGTTTCTAGTCTGTGACATTCAGAGTGGTAGCCATTTGCCATATCTAGTTACTGAACACTTAAAATAGGATTAGCCTGGATTGAGATGTGCTTTAAGGGTAATGTATGCAGACGACTTCAAAGACTTCATAAAAAACAAAGATTGTAAAACATCTCATTAGTAATTTTGTTGCTCTAAGACCATGTTGAAATGGTATTATCTCAGGTAGATAGACGTAAATAAAGTAGACTATTAAGTCTATGGTTGTCATTCAGTAATAGAATACTTTCCTATCATGAATGAGGACTTGAGTACAATTTTCAACTCATATGCATACATGCATGCATTTACACAGACATATATACATACAATATATACACACAAACATACACATTCATAATCATACATATACATAGATACACATACATAAACATATGCATACATATACATATATAAACACAGAGACATACATAAACATAATACATGCATATGTATGTAAACATATACATAAATATACACATACCTATATAAGTATATGCCTAAATACAGACATTCATATATAAATACACATATACACATACATACAGAGGTACATATATAAAATCATCTGGTGTATTTTTCTATTTCGATATGACTACTAAGCCATTGGATATTATATATGTGGGATTCTATCCATATTCCACGAGCTGCATAGTCTTAGACAATGGTAATCAGTGCTGCCTTTTCATTCTTCGTGACAATTCTGGGATTCTTCTATGATTGCCCAGCAAGTTGCGATTTCATCCATCACTTCACAAATACTTACAGAGATTAAGAAATTCAGTTTTCCCATTAACACAGGAATCCCTTGCTATAGAAGTGCTGGTAAGTGGTTATCTAGGCCCTGCTTAGGTGGCCACCACTTAGCAGAAGGACAGACAGATGTAGAATAACCCAGATTTTGTGACAAATGTTTCTTATATTGACAAAAAACCCACTTTCTCATGAAACTTTTCACTGATCAGAGCTCTGCCCTCAGAGCAAAATAGCAAAAGATACTGTCTGCCCCTTCCTCCTGACTGGGGACGGATTTCAGGGTCTGCTCAGTTCAGCATTCCTTTGTTAGAAAGAGTCCTTCAGAAGACATGGCCTCGAGGATCAACATCACTGGTGCCTTCCCCAAGACTTTAGTCATTTGTCAATGTCCCTGTAAAAATGTGGCATGCAGAAGTGAACACCTACTCCAGATGGAATGTCGTCTAGAATTCGGTATATTTAGTCAAAATCTACATGCATTTTGCAATCTTCTCTATCCAATTCTTGGCACATGCTAAGATATTCAATTCAATAGGCACAACATCTTGCAGGACAGTGGTGGCACTCCCTTAATTCCAGCTCTCAGGAGGCCAGGTCTACAGAGGGAGTTCTAGAACAGCCAGGGCTATCCAGAGAAACCCTAACTCTTTTATCGAGGACGTATACAATTGGTGTCTTAAAAGGTAAATTCAGCACTTTATTATCCTTTCTGCAGGATTTCAGCTCAGACTTTTATTTCATTGTGCCAGTGGAGCAAGTTATAAATCCAGGTCTTGTTCCATGATTGATCATGGAGCTCCATGATTGATCAACCAACAAAATGGATAATGGTATGCCCAGCTGTGTACCAAAGATACAAGAAAGTTGTTTTCCAACACCCTTTACAATTGCCACAAACAACATAAAATACCTTGGGGTAATGCTAATCAAACAAGTGAAACACCTGTATAACAAGAACTTTGAGTCCAAGAAAGAAATTAAAGAAAACACCAGAATATAGAAAGATCTTCCATGCTCTTGGATAGGTAGAATTAACATAGTAAAAATGGCAATCTTGCCAAAAGCAATGTACAGATTAAATGCAATCCCCATCAAAATCCCAACACAATTCTTCACAGCCCTTGAAAGAATAATTCTCAACTTTATATGGAAAAACAAAAGACCCAGGATAGCCAAAACAACCCTGTACAATAAAGGAACCTCTGGAGACATCATCATCCCTGACTTCAAGCTCTATTACAGAGAGAGCTATAGTCCTGAAAACAGCTTGGTATTGGCACAAAAATAGACATGTAGACCAATGGAATCAAATTGAAAACCCTGATATTAACCTACACACCTGCGAACACCTGATTTTTGACAAAGAAGCTAAAAGTATACAATGGAAAAAAGAAAGCATCTTCAACAAATGGTGCTGGCATAACTGGATGCTGGCATGTAGAAGACTGCAGATAGATCCATGTTTATCGCCATGTACAAAACTTAAGTCCAAATGGATCAAAGACCTCAACATAAATCCAGCCACTCTGAACCTCTTAGAAGAGAAGGTAGGCGGTATCCTCGAACAAATAGGGACAGGAGACCAGTTCCTGAACATAACACCAGTAGCACAGACACTGAGATCAACAATTAATAAATGGGACCTCCTGAAACTGAGAAGGTTTTGTAAGGCAAAGGACACAATCAACAAGACAAAAACGGCAGCTCACAGAATGGTAAAAGATAGTCACCAACCTTACATCTAACAGAGGGCTGATTTCCAAAATATACAAAGAACTCAAGAAGCTAGTCATCAAAACACCAAATAATCCAATTAAAAAGTAGGGTGCAGAACTAAATAGAGAATTCTCAATAGGGGAATCTAAAATGGCTGAAAAACACATAAGAAATTGATCAACATCCTTAGCCATGAGGGAGATGCAAATCAAAACAACTATAAAATACCATCTTACTCCTGTCAGAAGGGCTAAAATCAAAATCACCAATGACAGTTTATGCTGGAGAGGGTGTGGAGGAAGGGGAACTGTAGCTAGCCGCTGGTGATGTTTGCAGCTATGGGGCTACAACACTTTACAACAATGTGAAGCGAAGGGCTAAGGATGTAAATGAAGACAAAGTCAGCGGCTCATTCTTACAAGGAGAATGGCATTTATTTTAACCAGGGTGGAGCCTTATATACCAAAGGCAGGTATGGTGGAAAAACACCAACGTCAGAAGCCTACATTCCCAGTGCCCTCCGGCAAAGGGTGGGCCAAAAACAGGAATTAGCATTTAGACAATAAGGATGGACAGAAAACAGGAACTTGCAGGCAGGCCTTACTAGGAGGAGGGGACAAGAAGTGTTTTGCTAAAAGCTCCTAGTTACTATCGGTCAACAGACCCCCATAGGGGAAGGGTGCAACAGGGAACACTCCTTCTCAGCTGGTGATAGTGTAAACTCAAACAGCCACTTTGGAAATCAGTATGGCAGTTACTCAGGAAAATGGGAATCAATCTACCACAAGATCCAGCAATTCCACTTTTAGGCATATACCCAAAAGATGCACATTCATACAACAAGGACATCTGTTCCACTATGTTCATAGCAGCATTATTTGTAATAGCCAGAACCTGGAAACAACCTAGATGCCCCTCTTATGAAGAACGGATGGAGAAAATGTGGTACATTTACACAATGGAGTACTATTCAGTGGAAAAAAACAATGGAATCTTGAAATTTGCAGGCAAATGTGTTGAACTAAAAGAAACCATCGTGAGTGAGGTAACCCAGTCACAAAAAGACAAAAATGGTATGTACTCACTCATATAAGGATTTTTGACCTAGAGCAAAAGAGTAGCAGCCTACAGTTCACACTGCCATAGAAGCCAGGAAACAAGGAGGACCCTAAGAAAGACATACATGGTCCCACAGAGAAGAGGAAAGGAACAAGAACTCCTGAGCTAACTGATAGTACTGGGGGGGGGGAGGGAGAGGGGAGAGAAGGACAGGAGAGAGCAGGATGATTGGGTCGGGGGAAGAATAGAGGAGAGCAAGAAAAGAGATACCATAATAGAGGGAGCCATTATAGGTTTGAAGAGAAATCTGGTACTAGGGAAATGGCCAGAAATCTACATGGTTGACTCCAACTAACAATCTAATCAATAGTCTGAGAGGCTACCTTAAATGCCCTTCTCTGATAATGAGATTGATGACTACCTTACATGCCATCATCCAGTAGCTGATGGAAGCAGGAGCAGATACCCACAGCTTAACACTGAGCTGAACTCTGGAATCCAGTTGCAGAGAGGGAGCAGTGATGAGCAAAGGGGTCAAGACCAGGCTGGAGAAACCCACAGAAACAGCTGACCTGAACAAGGGGTTGTTCATGGACCCCAGACTGATAGCTGGGAAACCAGCATAGGACTGTTCCAGACCCCCTGAATGAGGATGTCAGTTTGGAGGTCTGGCTAATCTTTAGGGCCTCTGGTATTTATCCCTAGTACACAAATGGACTTTGGGAACCCAATCCACATAGAGCGATATTCTCTCAGCCTAGACACACAGGGGAGGGTCTAGGCCCTGCACCACATGATATGACAGACTTTGAAGATCCCCCATGGAAGGCCTCACCCTCCCTGGGGAGTAGAAAGGGGATGGGGTAGGGGTCAGTAGGGGGGCAGGGGAGGATGAGAGGGAGAGAGAACTGGGATTGACATGTAAAAGAAGTCTGTTTCTAATTTAAATTAAAAAAAAAGAAAGTTGTTTTCCATGGCAACTTCATCACCAAGAAATGTATTAAACTGGACACAGCCATCTTGATCATTAAGATATGATCTGACCTTAGCTCTCTAAAATCAAGATGCACCATAGAGTTATATGATCTAAAAATTTTAGTAGAAATAATACCAGTAAACAACTCCAAGCTTGGTTCCTATACTGCCAGAAATTGACTCTGAACCCTGGTCTGACTTGAATCTTAAGAAGCAGTTTTGGTGCCTGTCAGTCCCATGCCCCCCTTCCCTACTTATTCCCAAACTGTCATGACACAACCTATTAGGACTCTGATGGACATTCATCCCCATGCTTGATCATCTCTGTAGCCTACACTTTCTACTTTTTAAAAAGGGAGATGACATTTGTCACTTGCCAATGGTTTCATATCTCTTTTGTTCTCAGGGTGAGGTAAGGACTACTAGTCATGATGTCATGACCACACCTGTAAGTTGTTTGGTTTTCCTGAAAGGAACAGACTGTGTTGAAGCTCACCGCCACAGCATGGAGCCTCTTCTGGATCCTGACTGTGAGTGCTTGAATTTCAACCTTGTCCCCTCTTTCCATAGAGTAGGAAAGTCTAGTTTGAAAGTCTCTCTCTTCATCTCAGTGAAAAAGAAGAAAAGATCTCACTCTTTTGATATCTCTCTTTTGTTGTTAATATTTTGTCCTTAGTTGTGAGAGGGAAAAGCTGTCCTCGGGCTGGAGAGATGGCTGCTCTTCCAGAGATCCTGAGTTCAATTCCCAGCAACCACATGGTGGCTCACAACCATCTCTAGTGGGATCCAATGCCCTCTTCTGGCATAAAGGCATACATGCAGATAGAGCACTCATATGCATAAAGTAAATAAATAAATACATCTTTAAATTTTTTTCCTCATCAATTTTAAGTGTTTTAAAATATTTATGTATTCATTCATTTGAGTGTGTGTGTGTGTGTTTAGGTGTACATATATGTATACGGCATACCTGTGAAGGTAAGAGAACAATTTAGCTGATTCTCTCGTTCCAACATACAGACCATCTTGAAGGCCACTCATGAATTTTCTGAGACACAAAGTGTGTTCAGCTGTATACACATGATTTTTGAGAAGGGAAGAAGGAAGAAGGAAGAAGGAATCGGGTGAAGAGGGAAAGGAGGCACAAAGGGAAGAAGAGAGAGAACAAATGGGAGGAAGTAATGAAGGAAGAAAGAAGGGAGAGAAAGAAAAGAAAGAAAGATAGGAAGAAACTAGGTTTCAGGTGTTTCTTTTGTTTTCTATACTTGAGTTCATGATTTGAGAATGTCTAGGTGCTTTGTTCCCTCCTCTAGTCTGTGTTTCTAACTTAATAAAATCTAAAAAGAAAATTACATAAAAATAAAACTTATATAAGCCATCATCAGATCCACTTAAAAGTCAATCATCGAATTTCCCTTTTAGCACCCGTATTTTTATTTTTGCAGTTTCTGCAGAAGTATGTAATATTTTGACATTAACAAATTTTGTTAAATGGGTTAAAATACTATAAAAATTATCATTACATGCAACTCTTCACTCCATGGTTGTATTGTTATTAAACAGTATATATCATATGTGCCACAATAGTTAATGAGAGTTGTGAAATCATGGCTCACTGTCCTGCCTTGAAATCTCTTGTACAGCCATGCTTCAGGTCTCAGAGGGCAAGTTCTAAGTTGGTGCCTTAAAGAAATGTTACTACTGATGTTGCCAAAAGGTAAGTGATTATGGATAATTGGATAAATCCTGACCAGTACTGTAAATAGTGGTCCACACTTACAAATGTTACATCTACACTTAGGTTGTATCTATTCATGTAATGGGAAGGCAAACTGTGAAAGAGTAATTTGACTATTCATTCAAAATTATCATATCAATCATTTAGATATTTGAAAGGAAAGTTTTAAGTGCCTGAATTATGGCAATAATTACCTCATTTTTCCCTTCTCTCAGCTCTGTGTGTGAAGGGATAATCTGATAGACTATTTTATTCTCTTTAAAAAGAGAGTCGTTTAAATTCAGGACCCTCCCAACATAATCTCTGAAAACCTTCAGTCGTGTTACATCTGGCTTCCTTTGATAAATATTATCTTCTCATTTTTATAGTAATTCTCCAAAACAAAGAGCATCTTTTTCCAAAGTTATTTGTCAGTATAATGCAAATTAAGAACAGAAGCACGATGCTGTAGAATATCGCTGTGCGGCATTGCAGAGACGGTCTTGAGTTGAATTGGATCTCGTCAGCTTACTTAACTCAGTTAGAGTGATAAACGTGAAGAAAGCCAGGGACTGATGGCAATTCTATTCATGTCTCAGATTTACAATAACCCCAAATTATTTTGCATGATTTGTTTTTCCACCAATAATTTAGTTTAATTTATCACTATACAAGATCTGAATAGGTTATCAACGTATTAAAATTTATAATTCTTTTCATGAAACCTGTGATTCTGAGATTTTACTTGTATTTTTTAACCCAATGAAAGATTTTGTTGTAACCTGCAAGTATATTTTCTAACCAAAAGACGGCAATGATTGACTGATTAAAAATTAGTCCATCTGTTGGCTTGTGTGTTGCCTTGCTATTTGGAAGATGCAAAACAAAGTGGGTTTGTTTTTATGAAGACCCTCTAACTGTGAGAGTTATGAAATCCCCCGCTTACATTCATACACACGCTAAAGGTTAATATAACTAGCTTGCATACACAGAGCATTTTTTATATTTCTTTATTAGGTTTGAGTTTTTTACACAAGTACTCTTGGAAAACAGACTCTTTCTATAAAATGCAAAGTAAGATCCATCTATTCTCCTTGGAAAACATCAAGTTGCCTGCAAGCCATTTGGTTTTTACTTCATGAGTAGCAGATAATTATCTTGAAATGACTGAATATGATTATTTTCCCTCAAAGACAAAGTGTAGAAAGTGCTAGGACTAGGATTGTGTTATTTCTGAGTCTGAGGGACCACTGGATATGGGGTTGGAGGTAAGACTTAAGGAGATTGTCTAATGTCAATCCAGAACCCAAGGTTTCCGGTAGTGATGGTCCTTCTGTTATTTAACATGTTCTCACAGCTCACCACTGTCTAAGTCCCATGCTCTGCTTTGTTGCATTATAGGAAGAACACACTTTCTTTTTTTGTTTGTTTGTTTGTTTGTTTGGTTTTTTTTTTTTTTTTTTTTTTTGGTTTTTCGAGGCAGGGTTTCTCTGTGGCTTTGGAGGCTGTCCTGGAACTCACTTTGTAGACCAGGCTGGCCTCGAACTCACAGAGATCCGCCTGCCTCTGCCTCCCGAGTGCTGGGATTAAAGGCATGCGCCACCAACGCCTGGCAAGAACACACTTTCAATCCATTGAGATTTGCATAATCTGTGCTTTAGAGGGAGCTGTTTTACTGACACCCAAGTTTAATATGAATGGCAGATATGGGAAAGAAATAAAGATTCATACCTTGCGGGTTGATTGATACATGTACACACACACACACACACACACACACTGCAGTAGATGCAGGTCAATATTTCCATATTTAGGTATACAGGTTGATGAAGGCTGGAGAGAGGGCTCAGTAGTTACAAGTGTGTACTATTCTTCTAGATTGATTGCAGCATCCGGATCAGCTGATTACAGCCTCTTACTCCAGTCCCAGAGTATTCCGTTCCTCACCTCCATCCTCCGGGGGCACCTGCATTTACACGCACATGCCTCCACACAGACACTCATGCATATGCATAATTTAGTATGCTAAAATTAAATTTGTTTTTAAAAGCTGGTATCTGTTAGAGAGGGTACACAAGAAGAAGAGTCCCCACAAATCAACAGTGAATTTGTACTCAAGTTCAACACCTGTGCCAACGCAAAGGAAAAATCTTTGCACACTGGAGATAGAATTGTGAATTTCGATAGCCATTATGGAAAACTGAATGCAGGTTTCTTATAAACAACAACAACATATACACACCACACAAAAACTCACATTCACAAATAAACACACATACAAATACCAACAAAACAACTGATTCCCCACAACTGCCTGAGACCTTAGCCACTGAACAGAAGGCACTGTAATCTTAAGAGAAAACTATTATTTGTGTCAGTCACTCTGTTGTGGCTGGATTAAAGTGTGTCACTTATAAAATAATCCTGAGGTCGCCATGGTTATGAGTCCAAGTTAACTAATGGATGTTCTAATTTAGAAATACTCTTTCCTCAGATCGTGAAACCCATGAAGAGAACTGTGTCATGTGTTTCAGAATGAGGGAAGGATAAAGTCAGGCTGAGCTGAGCTTAAACTCCTCTCAGCTAAAGTCTTGAAGTGATTCCTCTACCTTAGCCTAAATCATATGATTGAAATGTGGGAACAAAACTGCTGAGATTAAATCTGTACCTAAATGTACTATGCTAAACTCACAAAGGCGTACATTTTAGATGTTACCTAATTACTGCAGTACTTGGGAAAGGTCAGACTTGGGAAAGTGAGAGGGCAAAAATTTTAAAGAGCTAGTTTCTCTACACTTCATTTAACCACCAATTTGAATCTTCTAAACTGTTAAACGTTTCAACCCAGTAGCTGATAACTGTCTAAGATCTCTGTGTGCATTGGAGGTTTTTGCTCTTTCTTCTGTTTGCTGAGGTAAAATAAACAGCTGGAAAAAGAAACAAATGTCTGTGGTTTGAGGGGACAATCATCAAGCTCCCCAAATCACAAGTTTGCTGCAGAGGCAAGACGAAATGAGATGAGAAAGGCTGTTTACAGAAGTGGGCACATTTGTCCAAGCTGGCACCACACACGGCCATTCATTTGGTGTAGCAGACAGAAAGTGGCTGTGTGAAAGTTTACATCTATTTCCCAAATGACTTAATGAGTAGACCCAAAAGGCAGCACAACGTACGTTCTACTCAAGAAAAGAAGTAAATCTTCCCATGTCTGGGAGAAATTATATTCCCTATATCTTTAACAACCTGATCACTCAAGGAAAAGGACTATCTAACTTATACACAGTAGGGGCCCTTCTCCCAAAGAGTAGCTCCTCCCCCCCCCACACACACATACACCTCCTGAAAAATAACCATTTTATGGTTATTTCCCAAAATGAATGTACTAAATGAACATGGAAAATGTATGTTTCTTATGATGAAGAATTAATCAAAGAGAAAAATCAGTGTGGCAGAATGAAAAGAAAAAAAATCAACACTCATGTTGAGATATGGGGCAATTTCTTTATAGGTGCTGATTGTCGAAGAGTTTATTTTTTTCTCTAACAATTAACCATGCGTCTTCCTCCTACATAAAAACTGTTTATTCTGGCTTAGACTGCTACAGGTGTTGCATGGAAGGCATATTCTTTGGAGCTGATGAAGTCCTGTGGCTTACAAACAGTATTTTAGGGTTTATGGGAATTCATTGCCTGTGTGTACACACATGGGTATAATGTTTGTACAAATAATCTATGGGTTCACTACGTATTGAAATACACCAAACCAACCCAAATTGAATTCTAAAAGCTATTATTTTCCTGGGAAGATACTCTCCCCAAAAGCCTATTTCTTCCCAGAACTGTGTGTAATTTATTGGGGGGTGCTCCTAGAGCTTTGAAATATTCATTGTGAGTACCACTCAATTTGTTCGCTCTAGTTTTATCATTTTGAAAATTAATCAACTGTCAAAAAGTTGAACTCTTAGTGATATTGGATTTAAATTATACATGTGTATTTTATCAGAACATGAGCAGCAAAACATTACAGAATAATAAATAGGTAAATTATCTTTGAAGACTCTGCTCTATGTAAGTTCAATTTTAAAAATTTAAAGACTTTGCTGTCTACCTGTTTTCTAGGGAGTATATGAGCATATATAGTTTTCCAGAATTGGCTTTTCCCCCCCTATTTTTATCCTAAGTTTAAAAAAAACACTTTTTTTTGGAGATCAACTGTGCTCAGGGAAAAAAGTCACAAAATTACTGTGACTTGGTAATTATTAGCTTTGCACTCAACAAGTTTGGAGCAGCGGTGAAATAAACATTTGCCAAGCATTCCCCATGGATTTGCCCAGCATCTGTGTTAACATCCCAAGGAGGCTCCCGGGTTGTAAAGCTGTTTGCTCTGGCTTATTGGTTACACTGCTGCTCCTGACTCATGGCTGCTTGCCTTTTGCCTGACAGGAAGAGAGACACCATTGTGATGACATACAATATGCCTAGACATACAGTAGTGCAGAGGATTGGTATCAGGGAAAAACTATAATATCCAAATAGCGGTCTCTCACAACTGTTTCTTTTTACTTCCTGATCTTTGATGAAAACCAAACAAAATAAAATGGGGGGAAAATGAAAACTTGAATACAACTAATAGAAACAGTTGGTTTTAATATGATATTGAGTCAAATTATAATTATTTTAGGTGATATACCTTCCTATTACCTATTAGAAGCAAATATAATCCATATCCAAGTAGGTAAAATCCCACTTGTTATTAGAAAAATGTCAGGAATTCTGGTGATTTTATGACAAATTTAGGATGTTGGAGAAAAGTCCTGAGCTTTAGCAGGCTGTGAATATGAAGTCCAGTTCGTGAGACTACAGTCTATCTAGGCCACACCGGTAACCTCAGCACTCAGGAAGGAGACGAGGCAAGAGCTGAACCACCAGCTGAAGGTCAGCCTGGTCTACATAGTGACTTTCAGGCAAACCAGGACTACATAGTGTGAGCCTGTCTCAAAACAAAACAGAATAGAACTATAGTGAAAATGTGAATGGCATCTTTTTTTTTTAAAGTAATTTGAATAAAATCAGTGCCTCAATTCAGGCTATCGTCCTAGTGACCCAAGTCCAACCAATCCGAGCTTTCATTTATAAAGCTGCAAAAAGGGACGTCATCTGCTGTCCAAATAGAGACATCTCAGTAGTGTGGCGTCTTGTCACCAGATGCAACCTCCTCCCACTATTAAGACATCGCATCTCAGAGGATGAAATCCATACAAAATCAGAAACAGAACCGTCCTCTGGCATTTTCTACTAGCAAGCCAAAAGCTCCCGAGTAGGAAGAGACAGTAACAGTACTTACAGGTCAGCTAAGAAGCGGGAGTCTAAGCAAAAGAAAGCTAGACACCTCTATCACCCAAACTAGGAGAGAAGCTAGGGCTATTCTGGAGCACGGAGCTCTGAGGACACAAGGGCGCTTCTTCCTTTGCCTCCACCGGCCCTGGAGTGCTTGGCTTCCCAGGGAGATTTTACTTTACAGTGCCGTTGGGCTACAGATGTTGGGGGCTGGTATAACTGCTTGAATTTTCTTGTGTGTTTGAGAAAGCTGTTTCCGAAGGCGCTCTGCCCCAAAAGCCCCCCCCCAGTAGTCTACCCACACACATACCCCCTCCCTCAACCCCTGGCCTTGGAAGAATCCCTTGTGTTCCCTCTCCCCTCTCCCTTGCCTTTCCATCTAAATATGGTGCCTGGTCTCAGGAGGCCTTGGCACACAAAGCTTCTATCCGACTCTGTCACTTGACTGACAGCAGAAAGGTTTCCAAGAGATGGACAGCTGTGTGTAGGTGGGCAGGGCAAAGACAGAGCTGAGCGGATGAAAGCGAGAGACAGGCAGGGGACGCTTCTAAATCGCAGGCCTTTCTGGAGCCGAACCCCTGTGATCATTAACCACATGGAGGACATATGTGAAAGAGCTTTACAGCTCGCCCATCTATAGTCAGTTCTTTCGAATAAGAAGCTCCTCGGTTTAGAAATAGATAGATGTCAAACGCCCGACTGCGTCGCGCAAAGTGACGCAGAAAGAGCATCGCTAAAGAAAGCTGTTAAGTGGGAAGACATAATGCAGCCCCAATTTTCTCATCGCCTCTGCAGCTTGCTGTGCTTTCTCCCTGGGCTGTGAGTTCAGCACTGCTGTTCATGGAGTAACTTAGCCTGTACAGGAAGGTGGGCAGTGGGGGGATATTTGTGCAGATACAGCTAGACACTTACCAATGCCTTTTAAGTTGCAAAAACCCGAGTGAAAACCGTAGAGGTTTTGGGTGAGATCCTAGTGAGACTCACAGAGGACACGAGGTCCGCTTTACTGAGCTGCAGTAAACTGACCATTTAGTGGGATGGACCCGATTAGTTTCTTGCCAATGTACAATTACCTCGGATTGGTGTCTAGCATAATATAAATAGGCAGGTGGAAGTGGCAGCTGTCAGACCTTGCTCTTAAGGGGAATGTACTTCGGGGTATTACTTACTCTCACCTGTGTGTGCTTGTCTAAGTTCCTTGTAATTCAGAGCTCCAAGAGACTAAAGTAACAGAAGCTGGGAGTAGTTACATGTATATTACTCCACCTGCTAACTGTAAATATGGAACTGAGGGCCAAATGTCACGCAGTAAACTCTACATCCTTTATAACAGATAAACACTCTGCAGAGCAGAGAGAAGATGAATCCCACACAGGTCAAACAGCCTTCAATAAACTTCGAGGCTGATAAGGGGGTGCTTTCTAAAATTATCAACCATGAAGTTCACAAGGATACCATTCTTCAAATTTTCTTGCTTAACTTTTAACGCCTTCACCATCCAGGAAGAGAGCCTGGGCTGAATACATATGAGGAGTTAAATGCAAAGAAGGAAAAGGAAACTGGATATACTTTAAATGTCAGTTAGGGTCCAGTGGCCCATTACTAACTTTCTCCTCCTTACTTCAAATCGCTCGTCCGTTGCCTGCATTAAGGTAGTTTATTTGTGCAGACATACACATTCATCAAATGCGATTCCAGGTACCTCTGGGCAAGAGGGCTGCTAAGAGCCGTTGAAAGTTGTAGGACATGTGCTTGCCCAAAAGCTCCTGAGTTAGACGTCTATGAACTCTCCATTGCTTTCAAACATGTGCCCGGCAAAGCCTCTACACAACACCAGTTCCAAGCATTCCAAGACTGAGAATTTGCATTGTTTTATTACTTCTGGGGGAGAGTTGATTTGGGTTGGCTTTAAGAGGCCTTTGTTAGTTTTCAGTTGGAGTTGAAGTGACACATAATTCAGGAAAACCAGGAGCCCTACACCATGCTTCTTGGAGTCTTAGCTACGTATCTTTAGTTGTTTTGACAGGATGGTCTGGAAGCACCATCTTGTTTGTTTATTTTGTTTTTATCCTTGTTTTTTCCTGGCTGCCCTAGAATTCACTTTGTAGACCAGGCTGGCCTCGAACTCACAGAGACCCACCTGCCTCTGCTGAGAAGCACAGAGGCTTCTCTCCATTACCAACTAGCATGCAGAAGTTGGGCTGAAGAAATGAAAACAGAAATACAGCAGTATTTCCTCTAGAACTTCCCTCATTCCATTATCTAAAGAAAGCTGAAATGCCTTTATATGATAGGAAACAAAACAGAGAGTCTGGCCTTTTCAATATTTTGGAATAACCAGAGATTCCTTGGAAAGTGAGAAATAAATGTTCAGAGCATACTAAGTTTTTAAGCTAATGGGGGAGGGAAAAGTTGGGTCTCTAAGCTTAAGTCCTCATTATGCAGGAACATGGTCATGGTCAATATTATCCTTACAGAATTGCATTGTCATTAGGCAGTGTTTTTGCAAAAAAAAAAAAAGAAAGAAAGGGGGGAGGGAGAGAGGCACCTTATGAACTAGTATTCCAAACAGATAATTATTTTTCTCTTAAAGTGACTTTTGTAAATTGTATAAACTTCATGTTTTCATATATACATATATGACCATTAGTTTATTGTAAAAAAAATGATAAAAACCAAAAGTCTTTTAGTAAGCCTTCCTCAGATATTATAGTGTTAAGATATGGGAGCCAGAGAGATGGCTCAGTGGTTAAGGGCATTAACTGTTTGTCTAGAGGTCCTGAGTTCAATTCCCAACAACCACATGGTGGTTCACAACCATCTATAATGGGATCTGATGCCTTTTCTGTCTGAGGCCCTTTTCCATCATGCAGGCATACATGTAAATAAAGCACTCATATGCATAAACAAACAAATCTTTTTACAAAGACATTTAATAACTGACATACAGGTTGACTTTCACAATTTGCATGAGAATGAGAGACCCTGTTAAACTGGAATTCACAGTGGCGCCTAAGTCAGATATGAAGTATCTAGTCTGAATTCGGCCCCCCCACCCAACCCTAGTATCTGAAACTTAGTTGAAAGGCTCTAGATCTAGGGTAGGGTTGCCCAGAGGGTCCCTGTCCTTGCCCTTGCTCTCTTCACCATCCTTTGGAGTGAAATTTGAGACCCTTTCTCTGGTCTCTCAAATTAGCACATGGAAGGTGACATGACACTCTCAAGCCACAGGAGGAACCTGTGACACCTGACAGACAAGGTGTTTGGTACCCTGGAACTGCTGCCCTGGAACTCACAAAAGATCTGCTTGTCTCTACTCTGGAGTGCTGGGATTAAAGGTGTGTGCCACAGTCCATGAGGTAGTCTGTTTTAGAGGCTAGTAATTTTAGTGGTAGTTGCAACTGTAACATTTTCTTGTTTTTATGTGACTTTCCTGGTTTGCTATAACCAGGGCACACTTGAAAACCCCAGGGCCTTAGAGTATACATTGCACTGGCCAGCACAAGAGAAATGTTGATTTGTGGAGGGTAGAATCCAAACACTTAGCCCTTGGAGTACTCTAACCAGCCTAAGTCTAGTCCATGCTTCAAAAGCCCTCTTGCTAACCTCTGGACTCTTCCTGCTCCACCAAAATCTGGGCTCTTTCCTACTCAGGTATAAAGGGTTCAATATGAGCCCTGTTTCTCATTTGCATAAGACACTGCTTCCACAGCTTTGACATCAAAGGATGAAATCTCTAATTGGCCCCCAGGAAGCCCACCAAATGTGGTAGTTATTTCAGAGCTCAAAGGTTTTCTTGGACAAGGTGAGAGTTATCAGTGACCTTTAGCACCCTTTCTTCTTGGTTTTTCTTGGTTGTCTTCACAACTATTGTATTTGCAGGCACAATCTGGGCTTCCAATCCCCATGAATCATCCAGGAATTTGAAAGACAAAGGTAAGCTGTCATCAGTCAACAGAGAGAGGGGACTGAACTCAAGAACTCAAGATCATTTTCCACCCTTCTCCATTCCAGGAATTAGTGAACCCATGCCCCTTGTTCTCACGTAGCACAGAAAGAAAGTCTGAGGGCTTAGGACTTTGTGGAATGGAACATTCAAGTTCATAGTGATTTCTCAGTGTAATCATATCTACAGATACTATTTTAAATAAACTGATATGAAGGCAGAAAGGTGTCTCAGGGGTTAAGAACACTTACTGCACTTCCGTAGAACCACAGTTTGCTTCACAGACTACACAGACTACACATCCATCATGTGAAATTCCAAATCAGGGGATTGGAAACTCTTTTCTGAACTCTGTAGATACCTTCAAATATTACACACACACACACACACACACACACACACACACCACAATCTTTAATGTTCAAAAACGAAATATTTTTTAAAGCTGGCCTTAATTCAACTCAGCATTTGTAGTTTAATTTGTAGTTCAAAGATGAAAGTTTATCTACATGATCCTTTCAGGATGCTTATTAGCACATATATTTTGACATATCTTTTAGTGTTCCCAAAATATATCTGAATTCATAAGGGTGGGGTCATTTCACTTAAATAAGTCCAGCTATTTAATTTTATATTTACTTTTATGTATGTATGTATGTTTTGAGACATGGTCTTACTGTATAACCCTAGGTAGAATTCACTCTGTAGACCAGGCTGTCCTGGAACTCACAAGAGATCTGCTTGTCTCTGCCTCTGGAGTGCTGGGACTAAAGGTGTATGCCATTACCCAAGAGGTATTTTATTTTAGATGCAAGTGATTTTGGTGGTAGTTGCAAATGATAGCAGTTTCTTGTATTTATGTGACTCTACTGGTTTGTTATAAGCCAGGGCACACTTGAAAACCCCAGGGTCTTAGAATATACACCGCACTGGGCAGTTCCGAGTTGGTGGTCACCAGGGCCAGTACCACGGTTTCATTTCGGCACTATTTTAAGAAAGAATCGTATTTGTCAGGTTATGTTGTCCCAGTGGACAGGAGAGTGGTCCCTTTGGCAGTCACTAACAATGGACAGCGGCCCAGTGACTTCAGCAGAGGTAGTAACAGGGTACTTTCCCCCAGTTAGCCTGTAATTTCTTGGTTCTCCTTGTAACTGGCTTGCTATCATTCCCGGGAAAAAAAAAAATGTAAGAAAGAGAAGTGGGGAGAACATTGCATCCTCGATTTCTCAGGCATCTGCAGTGGGAAAGGACAGTTGATCTGCAGTGTGCACATTGGGTGGGGTGTGTATTCTGGAAATGTTACTGCTTTCAACGAGACAGGCAGGTCGTTTTCTGTTTCAGCTATAGATAATATACAATACTCACTCTCCTGCCGAGACGCAACGGCCATCTATTGTTTAAAAATGTTTTCTAAGAATTTGGGTTGTGCTTTTCTCTTTTGAATCCCGGTGCCAAATGTCAGGGACCTGTATCTTTTCTCTCTTGCTTTCTTTCTTTTCTTTTTCCTGTAAAACCCAGAAAGACACATGGAAGAATCGAGACTTTCCTTAAGGGGACTTAGCACGGTCATTTTTAAAAAATAATTTACACACACACACACACACACACACACACACACACACACACACACACACACACACACACAGAGTCCTGTCCCCGTCGCCCCCCCTCTCTCCCCCGAACCGGCTTCACTGATCAGTAGCTACAACAACGGAAAACCACTTTCCCGGTGGGTGAAATTCCAGTAGATTTTTCGCCGCAGAGTCAAAATGCCAATAGTCTTACGCACTGGGCCACCGATTTGGCTACTGCCCATCTCCTCGCCATGCGCTCTTGCCTTCCGTAAAAGTAAAAGTTGCTGGTGTGATTATCCGGGGTCCGAACTTGCAAGCACAGTCCTTGAGCTCTCGAGGGAAAACATAATCGATTGTCCATGACAATAACCAGAAAGTGCCTGGAACCACTCTCGATTTGCTCTTTGATCCACACCTTGCCATGCCGCTCGTATTTTTACTCCAGATTCCCATTTGAAGGGACAAGCTAGTCTTGCAATCCCTCGGATGTCGAATGGAACGTCTTCCAAGTCCATCCTTCGTGGTCTAGGCGGAAGGAGGCGCGACAGAACTTGCCACACTGGAGTATGGCGGGACTTGGGCAGGTGGATAAATAAATTACTAGCCTGATTTGGACCACCTGTCTGGCGGTTTCTGGGTCTTTGTCCGTTCTGCCTTGCTCCGGGCCCGCGCGCTCCTGCATCTGGTCGGCCGGCAGGTGGCGCAGTTGGTTCACGTAGAGCCGCTGCCCCCGCGGTTTGCAAGGTGCCTCTACCTCCCGGCATCGCATTCGATCTGAGAACCACATGTACAGGAGGAAAACCCGGTCCGGAAGGGAGCCAAAGGAGGGGAGGCTTGAGGGGAGCAAGGGAGGCGCGTCCTTTGGAATCCCAATGCTCCAAACGCCTGGGGACCAGCCACCCAGTTGCATCCGGAGCGCGTCACCAGGTAACTGGCTGAGCTGCTGTCTCCGGTTGGCGCTCAGGTGGCTTCTTCCGTGCCCTGGGCATCGGAAGATCGACCGCGGTCGAATGGTGCCTGCGTTCCTGGGAGGTCGATGGTTGGCACCCAGGACAACGCGAGGTTGTGGGGCAAGTTTCTGCGTGAAGGGCCTCTCATCTTTGTCTCCTGGGAGACTGTCCCCATCTGCACCGGGGAGACGTCGTCGGACCTCAGAGTCACAGTGGCTGCTGCTCCAGGCAGCTTGCGAACGACCCTCCGCCTGCCCAGTCTGTGCAGCAGGTGTCCGCACTCTTAGACCCGTCTACACCTAGGTGTCCCAGAATGACTACACCTGGTTCCAGGAACTGTCCCTGGAAAGCGCAGTGTGTTTTCGATAGCCTGAGCCGTCGCGGGGTGATTTCACTCTTCATAGTCCGGTTCTGGACTCGGTGGATGTGAACACCCGAACCTAGCCAGGAGGCACTTCCCGACGGCAGAAAGACTGGGGACAATGGCTGCGCCCTGCTGCTGGAGGGACATTGGAGTCTAGGTCCTTTGGGCTGGGTAACTAAGAAGGAAACGAGCAACCTAGCTACGAAAGCCCCCTCCCCAAAGCATTTCCCACGGAGGAGTGCCAGAAAGACACAAAACCGGAGAAATGAGGCAGAGGGTGGCGGTGGCAGCGTGCGACAGGGAGCGCCCTAACTGAACTGGGGAGGGCAGGTCGGCGACCCGACGACCTCGGCAAGGGGCAAGAGCCAAGGTGCAGGTCAACTTCAGACATTTCTCCCCCTCGCATCACCCGAGTAGGAGGGAAAGGCTACTGATATTATTTTGCCTTCCCCACCGTCCGTTCAGAGTCTCTCGAAGTTCCCTCTGTCGTCCAGGGGATCGATCCCCGAGGTGTCGGAGGACAAGGTCCGCGGACTCCCACGAGGGCACAGGCCCATCACTGCTGCGGATTCAGCCTCCGGAGACCTTGCGCCCTGCCGAGGCTGGAGGGGGCGGGACCAGGGGCGGGCTCTGCGCTGTGGGGGTGGGGCCGTGGCGCCTTTTTTGCACTGCCATTGGTCGTGAGCTCCGGACTGGCGGGCGTACGTCACGGGCCGGGCCCACCCTCTTGGCAATGTCTTCAGACTGCTGCACTCCTAACTTAAGCATTTATTCCACTGGGATAGAAGCGGCAGGAGCAGCGTTGGCACCGGCGAACCATGGCTGGGATTTTCTATTTCGTCCTTTTTTCGTTTCTCTTTGGGATTTGCGACGCTGTCACCGGTTCTAGGGTATACCCGGCGAATGAAGGTAAGAGCCCGGCAGCCCTTATGCGGTCGGGGACCCGGAGCGGGTGATTAGCTGATGAATGGTCTTCGGGAGCTCCGAGCCTGTTAGGATGGGGGGAGGTGGGGACGGGGGAGCGCGGCGTGAGCCTCGCGCCGGCACTCCGGAGAAGGGTGTCGGACTGAGTGGATCCTCGAAGGGGAAACGGAGGACGATCAGGCAGCCTGACCTGAGGGGGTCGCCGAATGCAAGCTGCCACTCTGTCCAAGTTTGTAGTGAAAGGCCAAAGTTTATCTGCATTCGCCTGCAGGGCCGGCTCCAGGCGCCCCAAGGGGATACACAAAGCTAACACCGGGATTTAAAAACAAAACAAAACAACCACAACAACAACAAAAAAACGTGCGCGCCAAGTCCTCCCCATCAACGGTCTGGGCTTAGAGGGGAAACGCAGATGTGGAGCGCAGTGAAGGCTTAGCGCGCCCGGCCTCTTGTCCAAGCTTTTCGAGCCGGGGTTTCTGCAAAGTTTTCCCAGCGCTGCGCTTCCCGGGACCCGGCTGCCTCTGCCTGGTCTCCGCAGCGCAGCGGTGGTGGCGCCGCTTGTCGGGCGCCCGTGACCTGATTTCCAGCACTGGGCCTCAAACACCTTTTTCTCCATCGGGCCGCTCGCTCACCCTGGAGGTTGCAATCTCAGGCCTACCTCTCTCCTACCCCAGATCCTTAGATCAATCTGTAAACCTAGGGGACCAGTTAAATACTGCCCACTTTAAGCTTGTCTCTCTGGAATGGTGTACTGGACTAGTCTAGAGAGGACACGCGTGACCGACGGGACCCATTTGAGTGCTGTTTTCTGTTTGTCCCAATAGGGACATACTGAAAGGAATGCTGTTCTCTTTTTCTGTCCGTGGTGAGGGAGAGGTAGTGATCATTTAGTTTCTGATGGGCATAGAAAGAGGAGAGAATTCTGTCTGTGTCTGTCTTGTCTGTCTGTCTTTCTCTCTCTCCATCTCGTGTGTGTGTGTGTGTGTGTGTGTGTGTGCGCGCGCAAACGTGTGCCTGGTGCTAGTGTCTTCATGGACCTGAACGATTTCTGCAGGGTACCACGAGTGCACACTGTGTGAACATGGGCTCCGGCCTATGTTCGAGCCCCAACCTACGTGCATTAGCTATGCATCTGTCTCATCGATTGTTCCCACTCCCTATAAACATCCCTCCATCCATCTAGCCTTCCTCCGTCTCCCCAGGCATCTATCCATCTATCTACTCCGGTGCAATCCACTATCATTTTTTCTGTTCCGAAGGAGGGAGCCAAAAACCAACTTAGGCTTGGCTAGGCAGAAGGTACCCGGAGCTCTCCCGGCGGAGACTCGGGAGACTGTCATACATACACCTGCCCACAGACACTGCTGGGGCGGAGGAGGGGTCGGTGGGGGTAGAAGGGCGATCTCTCCCCTCTTCATCTCCTCACTCCTTGGTGTGTAGCTTCGCTTTAGTAATAACTCGGCAGCTGCCGCCGCTAAGTCCCTGGGGCTTGCTTTTCCTCTGAGCAGAACCGCGTACCTCGCGTTCTCCTGGCTACTTACTTCGCACACTTGTTAAGTGTCCCCTGAGACCTCTCTCGCCTCCGACGTCGAGATAGTTCGGGTTAGGGTTCATTTTACCTTTAATTTTCCCCCCCTTTTCCTTTGGGTAGCACAACTGGGCGCCCTAGACAAAAAGGCGCTCGATGGAACCGTAGGCTAAAGAAGTGGAGGGGAGCTGCACCCCCTTGCCCCTCCTTCCCTTAAAAATTAATTCATTTCGTTGCTTTTTATTCCCGTCACGTTTCCTTTTCTCCCTTTTGCCCTCCCTTTCTACTCCCTCCCTTTTTTTGTAAATTGGGTCTTATTGTTCCCTTTGTGTCCCTAATCCACCTTCCATAAATCCAAGTGGATGTAGCGGGCTTTTCTCTAGGGACCGGGAAAAGAGGACAACTCCAGGCCGGAGCGACCAGGAGGAGGCTCTACATGTTAGAATAGTTAATAGACCCAGGAATACAGGATCTTTCGGAGAGCTAGGGCAAAGGGACCGGTTTGAACTTCCTTGATTGGAGGGGTAAAACGAGAGGAAGCGGGCAGAATCCCAGGTCCCGAGACTGACAGTTGGGGTACTCCCGCCTCAAGGACAGAGGCCTCTCATTCCCACCCCTCCCCCAACCTGAAGAGCCAGCCTCCCTGATCAAATTAATAACCCCAAGGTCCCTTTTAGATGGGCCTCTCGACCCCAGGCCTTAAGATCGTGGTGGCAAAGGCAATGTGGATAGGTTTTGAATTCATTGCCTCTTTCAATGTCGTCGGTACCTGGAGCCTCAGTCCACCCTGAGAAAAGGGTTTCGCAGCTCTGGAGGCATCTTCTCCCTTCCCCCTAGCTTGGAGGCCCCACTGTTAGGTGTAGCGCAAGCATACTAAATCCATTAGGCAGCACTCCATACCTAAAATTCAAACCAGCCATTTCCTGGGGGTGGAGGACTCATCTCGATTGTCCTCCAAAGGACCTAGGAAAAAGAGAACGCTTCAATACATTTGCATTTTAACCCCACCCGTTCGGCATTCCCTCTTTCTGGAACTTTGATATTTAAAAAAGCAGTGGCCGCTACATCCAGGGCCTATTTATTTGACGGTGTGGTGGGGGTGGGCTGGGTCGGGGGGGGGGGGGGGGGAGGAGAGAAGAGCCCCATGACCCTTTGGGTCCTCCGATAGCATTCACTTGTGGGTCTGTCACCACTGCTGGTGAGTTATGTGGTCATCTGAGGCTTGCAAAAACAAATACATCTAGTAGATAGCAGACAAAGATGAATGCACAATTTTCTCTCTGGTGTTGCTGTCCTACATTGATATATTTATTTTGTTTGAATTGTGCTTGAGATACCCTATTCATCCTTTTTTAGAAAAAAAAAAAAAGAATCAATCGGGTCCTGGGATGGAATTTTAAATGCTGAGCAAGTTAAATAAATAAGAACCTGCAGATTTGAAGAGGGGAGAAGACCATGTGAGGAGTGATTATTTACATAAGTGAGACCCAGTTTGGGTTTTGATCAAATTGGATATGCGCACCCTCAACACATATGGAAACGCTCAGGCAAATGGTTTTTGTGTTATTGGCTTTTTGCAATTGGAAATTAATCTATTTTCCTTTGTGTTTTTTTAATACTTTCTTTTGCAGTTACTTTATTGGATTCCAGATCTGTTCAGGGAGAACTTGGGTGGATAGCAAGTCCTCTGGAAGGAGGGGTAAGTTCTGAGGCCCTCTCTGGTGTAAGAGGGGGAAGGAGTGATTAGCCACTTTCTGAGAGTCTAATGGCTTGATTCTGGGTGATTGTGGTGAGGGGGTCAGATTTCCGCTGTGGCCTATGAAGTGAATTACGCTTTGTTGGAGAAATCCAATACTCCCTTCGGATAGCTCTGTCATGGAAGAGCTAGAAACCAAAAGGGCAGAAAGGGGCTTCAAAATTAGGAGATTGGTGGAGGTATAGACTTAGATGCCTATTTAAAACTAAAATACCGACAAGAAATACGATCTGGGGACCAAATTAGAATTTATGCCTATTACTCTGGTGGTCATGGAGTCCTGGCGGGGTTAATTTTAGAGCAATTGTTCCGCTTTCAGATGAAGAAGGAAAATAAGAAAGACAGGAGAAAGAAAACATCCCCAATTATAGCCACCAAAGCAACAGGGAAGGCTGGCTTCCTTACCTTGTGGTCATAATCTTAAATTTGCTGCAGGTTGTGGAAGCTTGTGCCAGAGGTCTTGTGAATCTAAAAGGACTCCCCCAGGCTCTGGGCAGAAAATCTGAAAAGTTTAAGCATTTAGAATCTGGATCCCTGCAAGCTGGGGATGCTTGATTGTACAAGAGTGCATTCCTCCTCCTCTGCAGCTAGGGAAGCTGTAGAATGAATGCCCCATGACCATCTCCAGCATGAGAATTACCCACTTGCCAGCCACATCCTCCCAGCCATACCCCTGAGTAACAAATGAATCAGTTATCGGAAGGAGCCTAACTGGGGCCAAACTGAAATAACTTCCATCCTTGAAAACTTGAGCAAGCCACCTGACCCTTCCATCCATGATAGCTTATGTCTGAGTCAATTGATCAAAAACAATGAGAAGCAAAGATTAGGAGTTCTGCAAGGCAAACATTGTGATGCCAGCACCCGGCGTGGTATTCCACACCCTACAGTTAAATAAAGAACTGACAAACAAAGAACCAAAAGGATTCATAGATATTATTATACAATATGTGTTTCAACTAAGACTGGGCAATTAAATAGTCATTTAAAAAAGAAACAGATTCAAAGCAGGCCCTATAACTCATCTGATATAAAATGAAGAGTACCTTTCCTGTTTTTATCTCTGAACTTGACTGCCTACTTTAGGCTTGGTCTTGGATGAAAAATTCCATTCTGTCCTCTCAAACCTTTTTTTTTTTAGATAAATCAGGAGTGACTGGCAGGCCTCTGGTAGTGTAGACAGGCTGCAGTCACTGCTGATGGCAGCAATTGCCCTCACCCTTTGTGAAGAAAGGTACAGCTTTATCTTGCTGTGAGTCAGTTCAGTGTTAGTCCTGCTCGTTGGCTTAGGGGAAGCTTTCCCAGGCTTCTGCAGGAGTTTGACGCCCTGGTTAGAGTGTATGACAGCTGCTAGCCAATAGAACAGAGAACCGAGGGCCTGTGCTTATTAAACAGTGCAAGGAACCTCCTTTCTCTTCCTGCCTCAAGCATGAAGAGAGAATACAGCTAAGATCATTGGGAACCTAACTTGTTTCGCTAAATACACACTTGGCCTATATAAAACCAAGAAGCGACACATTTGAAAGTTCAGTCTGTGCTCTGTGTGGTTTCTAGAAAGCTTGCACTGCAAGTTCGTATGCAGACATCTTTTTTCTCCCCTGGTCTCTGTAGAATTGCTGAAAGAGTACCTGGTCACGTGTTTTAGACTCAAACTTCTTTTAGATGTTTTGAAGTCTCTATTTTTTAAATCAAGTAGCTTCCTGTGCACATCTCAGAACTCTCGGTGAACGTGTAGGCGGTTTTCCCTCCGTTATTATGAGCTGTGTAACATTTCAGCTATTATCATAAGAGGTCAAACATGAAATTTTACTAGCACACATCGGAATTAGTCATTCTCCAGGAACAAGAGGGGAGATAGTGAGAAAGAAAGGCAAAATGTCACGTCTTTTCTTTCATATTCAGAAGCTGCATGAAAGCAGATTGGGCAGAAAGAGATCAGCAAGTAGCGCAGGGAGGGGCAACAGGGGTTTGAGTAAGAGCAAGGTCCCATAGGTATAAAAACGCCACAATAAAACCTTTTATTTTTACACTGGTCAAAAAAATAATAATGTAAAAGCCATTCAAAGACACAGCTGCCTTTGAGGACACTGTCAAAATTTACATTCCAGTTAGTTTCTAGATTTTTGTCACTACAGTTCTTTCCAGGTTTTATAATGAAAGTAAATACCAAGGATCCATTAACTAGTAATGGATGTCTTAGAAAAGTCTTTCTTCTTGCTTGTTCAGGACTCTCTCCCTGGAAGTAGAATGCTTTCCCATCTTTGTTGGAAACAGGAGAATTGTTACGTTTACTTGTAACATACTATTTAAAAAAAAATGAGAAACCGGACTCAACTCCCCAATACTACCAGCACCCCTCAATAAGTGGGCTTTTCTAGTTTATCTTTGTTCTGAGATGAGACACATACTGAGTAGGCATTTTTGGTGGAGAATGTAATTTTAGATTTACATGAATTTCCTCCAAATAAGTAAATTATTGCTAATAGACTAAAATAAAAATTAATTACCACAGAGCCCTTCACAGTGAGGACAGAGGGTTCAGATACAGAACTTTATGCATTATGACCCTCCGTGAAGCAGCACTTCCATCCCGAAATAGTTTTCAGAGCAAGGATGGAACCCTGTTGGAGGATACATTAGGATTCTATGCACCTTGTCAAAGTGAATGTGCTATTGTGGAATACACATTTCTCAAAACTCCCCCTTTTCCTTTAATTATATTCCTGTTAGCTACTTAAGCTGATTTATGCCAGATCTATATCAATCTTGCATTATTTTAAATGTTAATGAAGAATTGAAGGCTGTCTAGCAGTCTAGAAGGAGCCGGGGTTAGGTGTAACCCAAACTGTTTCTCCCATTTTAGGATTAGCTTTTAAAACTACAGGAGAGGTGAAATTATCACTACTTAAAATGGAACCTCTTAGAATGGCAAGTGACCACCATTAGAATCCCTTTTCTAGCTTGGACTTTCCGTCCAAATATCACTTACTATTTTAATTTTTACTGGCTGTGCCTAATTGGAAGCAAAGCATTCTTCATTCATTCTTGTTTATTTGTGTGTCTGTTTTAAAACTAAGAACTTTGTAACTCAGTGTTGCCTCCTCTCAAAAGTCTGTTACTCCTGTGACAGTGTATTTGTGAAACCCAACCAGGAAATGCCCTGTCTTCTCAGGTTGGCTGATATCAGGTGGGATTTTTCTCTCTTCCCTTTAAAGAATAGACAGGATGCTTTTAAAAAAAGTCATTTAAAAAATATTAGAGCTAAGTTCTGACAGGAACACTGCTAATTAACTGATAACTGTCTTCCTTTGGCAAGCTCAACGCTTCCTGCCCTTAATTTGCAGGTTTCTGAGTAGCCGTTGAAATAAACATACATACAGCTTTATTTCATGTATGAGTGAAAGAGAACTGTTGCCACTTGAAGTGGTAGCTCTTGTAATAGGTGAATTTGAGGTTGCTGGACCACCACGAGAACTACTGAGAACACACACGCAATAAATCCACTCTTGCCTTCTGATTTTAGGCAGAAAAGTGAAACAGTGTTGTGTGGGGAGGCCAGGCAGTTGTAGCAAAGTGGGGAGAGGAGGCTTGCGGAGAGGTGGGATTTCCTCAAGAAAATAGCAAGGTAGCCCATAAGACAATTTTTTGGGGGGGCGGGGGAGAAACTGTTGCCTGTTAATTTTCTTCACTATTGGAAGGTAACTGGTGTCCTCAGAGTGTGAAATAGATTTCATGAATGTCTGATGAAACTTTCTCATTGATGCGTTTCCTTTGGGTCTTTGCAGTGGGAGGAAGTGAGCATCATGGATGAAAAAAACACGCCGATCCGAACCTACCAGGTGTGCAACGTGATGGAAGCCAGCCAGAACAACTGGCTGCGAACTGACTGGATCACCCGAGAAGGGGCGCAGAGGGTGTACATTGAGATTAAGTTCACTCTGAGGGACTGCAACAGTCTTCCGGGCGTCATGGGGACTTGCAAGGAGACGTTTAACCTGTACTACTATGAATCGGACAACGACAAGGAGCGATTCATCAGAGAGAGCCAGTTTGGCAAGATTGACACCATCGCGGCTGATGAGAGCTTCACGCAGGTGGACATTGGTGACCGAATCATGAAACTCAACACTGAGATCCGGGATGTAGGACCACTGAGCAAGAAGGGCTTTTACCTGGCCTTTCAGGACGTGGGTGCTTGCATTGCCCTGGTGTCCGTCCGTGTGTTCTACAAGAAGTGTCCACTCACTGTTCGAAATCTAGCCCAGTTTCCTGACACCATCACAGGGGCGGATACCTCTTCCCTGGTGGAAGTTCGAGGCTCCTGTGTCAACAACTCCGAAGAGAAGGATGTGCCAAAAATGTACTGTGGGGCAGATGGCGAATGGCTGGTACCCATTGGCAACTGCCTATGCAACGCTGGGCATGAGGAGCAGAATGGTGAATGCCAAGGTAAGAACAGCCATACTGTACTTTTCATTAGGGCTTAGCGAACGTAATTAAATCAGAGATGAGACTGAATGGAGTAAAGCCAGTAATTAGCAGCCCCCGTGGGATGTGCTGGGACAGAGGGATCTAATGAGTAAGTGCTGCAGCTCCAGGTGGCAAGGCTAAGACATTTCTAATACTGAGAAAACAAACGATGCTGCTGTAATCAGCAGAAGGCCAGGCACATTTGCTAACAGGCCCTTAGATCCCAGCCAGCTTGATGCCCCCTCTGAAATGTAAATGAACAAGCTGAAGAAGAACTGGGCTTGATCTAGTGAGCCTTGCTTAAAGAGGGCATGTGCATTTTTGAGCCTTAGTTTGCTGACGTGGTGAAAGTGGCAGAATGTGTGGGAGCGTGAAGGAGTTAAATGTGAAATGCACATTGGCTCGCCCGGTGCCCTCCCACTGGTTACGATTATGCTGCATAGAGAGTCCTTTCTTTTCTTCCTGCCTCATGGACCAGTGGAGAAGTGATCCAACAAGTAACGTAGGAGATGCTTGAAGTGCCTCTGCTCCACCTAACACCCCTTGAAGGGTTTCTAAGCAAAATCAATCGTGACAAAAGACCTCTTCATTTCTTTGAGGAGATCATAATACAGCTAGAAAGCATCTTTTGTTTGATCTGTGATCAGAAGCAATAACGGTAAATTGCAATCCATTTTGGTTATTGGGCTTCTGGAAACGGATATTTTCATTGTGCTAATTATTATTCACATTGCTAAGGTGATTTTCACCCGTCTCACCCAAGTTCAGAGTCGGCATTTCATTCTTGACTTCCTCTGTCTGTCTGCAGAGTCTGGCTTCTCAGCAGCTTTACACTGGAGACAAGGATGACAGGACCACATTTATAGGGCTTGCTTGTGCCATGTGTGGATTAAGGTGCCAAAACAAGTCTTCCCAAGTCTTCTGTCTTGCCTGGCATCAGTTAATGGTCATTCACAGTCACTACTGCCCTCTCCGTTATGCCCATCGCTAAACCGTGACCAGTAGTCTCCAGGTTGCAACTCTGGGGCATATCAGATGAGGCTTTTTTTTTTTTGTCTTGGGTTCATCTGATTTGGTGATTAAAGAGCCCAAAGTAAATGACTGCCAAACAATTTGTCTGGCATCTCAAGCATCCTAATGACAGGGTGAGATCAAGTGTAAGACATTCCACTTGCTAGACAAGGAGTCTGTGGTCATCACCTCAAGGAAAGTACATTGTTGGTTTTTCAGTGTCATCATCGGGTTAGCTATGTGCTTCCCCTTTCAGGGTTTTTATACTTTCCCCACAGGCCTTCACTGGTTTACTATATATAGTTTTTTTCTAGGAGTTGCTGTCTAGGAAGTTTTATTTCCTTGTCAATAAAACAAGGTAAAGATGAGTTGTCTTATTTTCCAAGCTAAAGTGTTGACTTGAAACGTTCTGTAAAGATGAGTCCCATGCTGTTTGGTTTGCTTTTGACTTGGGAACTCCTTGATAAGCTGGACTGAGCAGGACCCCTGAAGTAGACCCCGGCATTGTTTGCGTGAGAAAAGAAGTGTGCCTCACTGTATTGGTGAAGGAACAACAGCCATAGCTGACAGCCAAAGGCACAGGACAGCGGCACACTATGGCTTTCTAGAAAACATGCTCTGCTAGAAAGCATGCTCTGCCTTTTTGGTTTTTGTACAGCGGGACTTCCACATCCTACAGAGGTCCGTGTGTATGGTTGTTACTGTTTTCTTCCGGTTCCCGCTAACACACTCAATCTGCCAGTCTTATCTCATCTCGGTTTGCCTAAGCTATTGATCTTCAGTTGTAGATCCTGGTCATTCATACCTGCAACTCCTTGACATCTTTACAATCCAGATTAGGTGGAAAGGAGAAAAAGATGGGGAATGAAGTGAATGGGTAGGCAATTAGACATTTTTGTGGTTGGCTGGTGGCTTCATCATGTGATTCCTGGAAGGGGAGGAGCTAGACTCTGCGGGCCCTGTCCATTTCTGAGAGGACTCTATGAAAGCAATTTTAAAATTAATGAAAGGGTATGTTTGTTTGTTTGTTTGTTTTGGCGTGTGTGGTGTGTCAAAGGTCAGAGAAGGGCTTCCTGTCTCTGCTGGTCTCTTGAGACAGCCTTGAGGAACAGGAAGCTAAAAGGCTGGCAGCCAGCCAATCCCAGAGATCCTCCTGTCTCCACCCACCACAGGTCTTGAGTAACAGTTCTTTGTGCTACCCCTAGCTTTCTTAGGCGAACTCTGAGGGTGTTTCACTAGCCCGTTTCGGCTCATTTGAGAACAGGGTCCCGTGAGTTTTTCTTTTTTTTTTTTAATTGAGGCAAATCACATGGGACTGACTTCAGATTTACTATGTAACTGAGAATGGCTTGGAACTCGGAGCCTCCTGCTTCCACTTCCCAAACATTAGACTTACATGCCTGTAGCACCACAGCAGCTGAGTCGTTTTAAGAACTTAGTGTTTTCAGACAAGCTGGGGAGGGAGCTGTGTGTGTTAAATTTGATTTTGTTTTTTTTTTTTCTCACTAAACGGATAATTCTTGCAAGAAGACGTTTCAAGCACAAAACTCAGTCCTTTTTTTTTTTTTTTTTTTTTTTTTTTGTATTTCATTTCTGCCAAGCAAGAGTCTCTGGTATATTTAGGAACGAAGGAAAAGCTTAAACAACAAGGGATTTCCTGAATCGCAGACTTGAGAGCTTTAGAAGATGGCTGAACACTAAAACTCCCAGAAGTAACAAAACGGTTGACCTTGATTGACAGCCTTACTGGGCCTACAGCATCACTAAAAAGGGCAGACAGACAGAGTGACTAGGGAATGTCTCCAGTTTGATAGTTGGCCGTGTGACCTTGGGTATATTTCCTAAGCCCTCTAAACCTTGATTTGTCCATTTCTAAACAGAATGATAGGGATTATGTTTAACTCACAAATTTGCCACAGGGTCTATGCACTAAAAGTTGCCTTTGCAAACCAGAAACACTAAATTGGTGTTCATGTTAATATCTTTGTCACCGGCTCCTCCCAAGGTCATAGCTTTTGTCTTGGGACTTGGGTTAGAAGACTTAGATCTTAGATCTTAGATATGTCTCTTAGCCACTATCTGCAGTCAATGCTAAGGATAGAAAGCACCTCCTTACACCCTCAATTACACTCCCTTTTCACAGCTCATATTGAAAACCATATTTGAAGAGTGTACCCCATCTCTCCCCCCACCCCCCTTCTTCTCCCTTTATCTCTATAGCAAAGAACTTTTCTTTGAATGAAAGAACTGTGATTTGGGGCTGGGACAAGAAAGGGAATGTAAAGAGAGCTTAAGGAGAAGCATAAAGGAGACCAAGCCAGCTCTTCACAACTGTGGCAGCAGGCTCCTCCTCATTGTCTTTTCAATGGTCCCCTGCAGCAGGACAGATAGAAGGACAGGTGAAAGGTCATCTACTTCCTCATCCATCTTCCTTGGGGTCTGAGGGGTCAGAGCGAAGATTGATTAAGATTTTAACTGTTTGACAAAGGCTCCTTGGGTGAAAATGGCCAGGGCGGGTGGGGGCCTGGGGTGTACTGTTGTCTTGAGTCTAACCCTAGTCATCCGCTAGAGCCCTCAAGGGACATTGGTGACAGTGTTACACTTCCTCTTGCAGTTCTTAAAGCCAGCAGTACATGCTGATGTAAGGGGATGCAGACAGCCTGGAAGGTGTCAAGAGCCCTGGGAGATGCTAGGCTGACTGAAGTAGCTTTGGACTAGCACATTCTAAAGCGATTTGGTTTGGTTTCACTAGGACAATAAAGAGTGTCAGCCACTTGTCTGGCCTCAAGGAGACTATGTGACCCAGTCAGCCCAGGCTGAGAGATTCGATGCAGAGGATAACTAAACTTGCCTAGTTGGTTTCCCAGGGTTAGTCAGATCTTCGAAGAAAAATGAAAATATAATGTGGTCTCCCTTTCAGTGTCTTGGGAGCAAAGACATGTACACATGTACCTGATGTTTAGGGCATAGTTCCCATTAGCTCAGAAAATTGAGCAGAGCAAAAGACTTAAATTTTTTTCAAAGTCTTAATTTAAAAGCTGAAAATGAAAAGAGGTTTTTCTCTTTGGGAAGTATGAATAAGCAATGTTTTCAGAAAGTACATATAAAAAGAATATTATTAAAAATGAATGATCCATTAAAAGACAACAAATCTTAGCAGTGGCATTAAGTCAGGAAAAAATTAGGAAAGAATCAACTCTTGTTTTACTGGTCTGGGAATATAGCTCATGGTAGAGAAATTGTGCAGGGCAGGGAAACCCTGGGTTCCAACCTTAGCAATAAAAAGAAACTAATATGCTACCAAACCAGTATGCAAACTAATATGAATAAAAACCATAAACTGAAGTATTGTCTAGGACCCAAGTTATATCATATCACACATGTGTTCATATCAGCCAAAAATGTCCTTTAAAGACACCATCTTTGTCAAATTTTTTCAAGAATGAATGATATAGAGGGGCGTTGGTGGCGCACGCACTCCTTTAATCCCAGCACTCGGGAGGCAGAGGCAGGTGGATCTCGGTGAGTTCAAGGCCAGCCTGGGCTACACAGTGAGTTCCAGGATAGCCTTCAAAGCCACAGAGAAACCCTGTCTGGAAAAACAAACAAAAAAAAGTGGCATGACAGCTATGAAATTGAAATATTATAAATTTGTCCTCTGCAAAGGAGAGCTATCTCAGAAAAGAAAGATGACTGTGTTTGTCTGATATGTGACAGGACTGTCACAGAAAGAAGCAATGGGCAGAAGAACAGTTTCAGGTATAGTTCAGAGAGCCAGCCCTCCATACCCTTTCATTTCTCAAATTTTTCTTCTACCTTTGAATGCTGTCTTTAACAATCAATCGCTTGACTCACTGAGCTGCTTTTATCTGCAGCCTTGAAGCGTGTCTGTGATCAGTCACAGACCTAATTCTTTATCTCAGAGGAGCAAGGTTTAATTATTGTCCTTTTTCTTCGCTACTCTTTAAAAAAATGTTTTCCCCCTTCTTTGTGTGAGCAGGTTTCTTTTGTGAGCAGGGGATCATGCGCTGGTCTCTATTTTGGGTTCAGCAAAGCGTCACCTGGGAATTATCACAGTCAGGGATTTTTGAAATGCGTTATTTGAGATTTGATGACTTATTTTATTCTAACTGAGCTTCCTTGTACCTCTCGAAAGTGAATTAAGATGTCATTATTTTTATTAATACTTGAGCTGCTAGGAAAAGGGCTGATTAAATGGTTTTGTGGCTGCCAGTGTGCAGAGCAAAGATGGTCCTGATAGCAACTCCTGACTTTGACATCATTGAACCTCGTCACGTTTTTCCCTCTTTTGCTTTCAGTTGATAAATTCAATATTACCAAAGAATTGCACGCTTGTCAGAAAAATTCCCAGTGCAGGGTTGTGCAAAGTAAAAAGGAGAAGTCTTTTGCTCCACACATACACACACACACACACACACACACACACACACACACACACACACCACACAAACAAGTACTCAGGTTTCAAACTGACTCCTTTATTTATGTATTAAAAAATAGCAACTATCTTTTTACTGGCCTCTTGTTTACTATAAAATGTGACTATCATAAACATCACTTCATATTAGAAGTGTAATTTCTTGCATTATGGAAAAGTTAAATAAGATTCACACTACAGTCTCTCTTGGATACTATTTTATGTGGCCAGCCCTGGTTGGCTTGGGACTCCCTATGTAGATAAGGGTAGCCACAAACTCAAAAAGATCTGTGTGACTCTGCCTCCTGAATACTGGTTTTAAAGGTGTAGGCCACCATGCCAGGCCAATAGTTTTAAGATGACACTTTAACTTGTAAGTTATCCTTGAAATTTTTATTTAGAAACAGTTGTGAACCATGTATTGTTAGTTTTCTGGTTTCATCTCGAACAGTAAAACTCCTTGGGAGGTTAGTCTGTCCAAGTCACTGCCATAGTGACAACCAATGGAGCACATGGCATCTCATTAAATGTTCATTGAATGGATGAATAAGTAAACAAATGAGTAAGGAATTCTGGTCTATGTCATTAAATATTTATCTGGGAGAATTCCGTTTCATGGAGTCAACAGGACATGTCAAAGTCTTGCCATGTGGGTTAAAGCATCAGTAAGTTCCTAGTTTATGTGTTCTTACTTCAGTTACACCCTGTCTCAACTTTAAAATGGAACAAATTTTTCATTTGCTTATATTTGAAGTTCTCTTTGTTGCCATCCATGGTCTGAGATTCTTTGCCTTAACCACTACACAACTACCACCAAATGTTTTGTGGCGTTTGCCCCCTCTCATTATTTTTACAACCCATCCATTGCCCAAGTTGCCTTTTGTCATCAACCTTAATTAGGTTGATTTGACCCTCAGCACAAAGGGCCTCCACCAACTCTACACACCTAGAGGCTCATCACAATTAAATGCAAGCACACAAAGATCAGGCCTTGGAAGTTCCATGAATTCCATGTGCTCGATCATCATGGAGGAGGTTGGTCTTTGGCATCATACTCCTGTAAGGCATTGTCACTCTCTTTCACACCTCTAGCACCAGGACCTTCCTTGGTCATGGCAGTGGGTAATGGATGAAGCTGAACCACCACCTCTGTGAGACTCTGCAGTGGCATGGGGAAAGGTCTTAACTCTTTGTCATGAATAGCTTTCTGCCAGAAGAACCCTGGATGCAACTCGTGACATTAACATAGACCAATCATAGTAAAGTGATTCAAAACTGCTTCTAGAGTTTGAGAGTTGGATAGAATTTCTCATTTTGCCACTTAACCAGATATGTAACTATGGATACCACTTCGACTTCCCCAACCTCAAAGTCAAGTGTAATAAACTGGTGATAACTCAGCCATATGCCATTTAATGTGATATATATTGTGTATGTAGGGCTTAGCACCAGTCATCACATAGAATGTGTGTGTGTATACACTCACTATGTGTACAGGTGCCCAAGGAAACCAGAAAATATCATTGAATCCCCTAGAGCTAGAGTTACAAGCTACTGTGAGCTGTTAAACATGGTTTCAGGGAACCAAACTCATGTTCCCTTGAAGAGCAGCAGGTGCTCTGTCTAGCTTCAATGTGTAGAAACTTTTACTTTTCTGGTGCCAGCATTGGATATGGTGACAGTAAGGAGTGCTTGGTCAGTTTCTGACCAACAGTAGCATTCCCATTGGGTCACAACATAGCGATTTGTTTTGTTTTGAAAGGTGAGTGGCTACCTGTTCAGGAAAGAGTAATAATACCATTATCTTAGTTAGGTTACTATTGCTGTAATGAAACCCCATGAGCGAAGCAGCTTGGGGAGGAAAGAGTTTATTCAGCTTACACTTCTACATCACTGTTTGTCACAGAAGGAAGTCAGAATAGGAAGTCAAGCAGGGCAGGAACCTGGAGGCAGGAGCAGAGGCAGAAGCCATGCAGGAGTGCTGCTTACTGGCTTGCTCCCCATGGCTTGCTCAGCTTCTTTCTTACAGATGGGCTGGGTCTTCCCATCTTAATCACAATTAAGAAAATTCCTTACAGCTGAATCTTAGGGAGTTTCTCAACTGAGACTCCCTCCTCTCTGGTGACTTTAGCTATTTCAAGTTGACCACAAAACTAGCCAGCACAGCATAGTAATAAAGGCATTTAAAATTTTATGCGCATGAATTTTTCTTGTATGTATGTATGTATGTGCACTGTGGAAATGCTTGGTACCTGAGGAGTCTGGAAGAGGGTGTTGGACCCTTCAAACTTAAGTTATAGACCGTTGTGAATCATGTGGGTGGGTGCTAGGAATTGAACCTGGATCCTCTGGAAGAATAATCATTGCTTTTAACCCCTGGTCCGTCCCTCCAGCTCCAAGGCTTGTGTTACCTACAGTGATCATACCCTCTATTTTTCAAAATCACTGTTGTAGGGCAGTGATTTTTGAAATGTGAACCAGATGGTCTCCCGTAAGACCCTTTCATGTGGCCTACAGGGTCAAAACTTTGATTCTAGGATATTGTTTGCCTGGCCACCCACCCTCTCAGAAGTGCAGTGGAGTTTTTCAGAAGCTGTCTAACATGATAGCTCACTGAATTAATTATAGAGCCAAATATAAAAATTTAGGTGTCCAGACTAAGCCAGGCATTTAAACAGATACAAAAGAGAAAAACAGATTAGGAAACGTGTCTCTTTTCTCATTAATCTTTTTCTTTGAGACATACAGATTTCTCTGGTTTTGTTGTTTTCATTAAAATACATTGTTTGTGTTAACCTGAAGTGGGCTTATTGCTTTCATTTTCTTGTGAGACTGGGTCTCACTATGCACTCTTGACTGTCCTTGAACTCACAAAGCTAGCATTGCCTTCTTCCCAAGCCCCACATGTTACTTTTCAATGATAAAAGCAACGACAAAATACTGGGAGTCTGAGGAGGCCCTTGCTACCAAGCCTAAAGACCTGACTTCAGTTCCCAGGACACACATGATGGACGTAAAGAACTGACTCCCACAAAATTGCCCTGCCCTGTACAAGACATGACCACCCCTTTGAACATATAAATAAACGCATGCTTTCCAAATTTCTGTTTGCGTTTTCCAAAGGTGGAAACAGACAGCTGTAACTCATCAACTGAAGTGTCCAGCTTTTAAGAGTAGAGAGCATTTCAAGGCCAAGAAGTTGGAGAGCCAAGGCAGGAAGTTCATCAGTCTTTTATAGTTTGGGCAGTCAGACCACCTGGAGTGCCCTTCTGTCTCCTGGTGGGCCGTTGAGGCACACTGCTAATTAAAATGGACTTGGAAAGGTCTGGGGTGTGGGGTGGGCAGGGGAATCTTTAACTTAACCTGGGAGATCCTGACAATTTGGAAGACTAGATGTTTGCTTCCGTAAAATTAGGCAGCAATTTATAGCTTTTGGTTTCTTAAAACCTGGTCCAATAACATAGCTCAGTGTTCTCTTCAGAGTAACTGTGAAGACAGTCCGGATCTTTTTCTCTCATCCTATTCTTTTGATAGCAGATACCTCTGAGCTGGTTGAGGAAGGAAAGCAGGTGAGGTCATTTGGTTCCATGGTCTGGAGCGTAATTAATAGTCCCATAACTAAATGGACATCCTATGAATATTCAAGGTCTATTTTGCCTTCCTGGGAAACAGGCATGTTGGAATGGCTTTCAGTTCCCCTTGGAGATACCCAGCATTTTCGGGGTGAATGTGGTTCGTCAGCTGTCTGCTGGGGCCTTGCCTTTCCAGGCAGCAAATTCTCCATTTGCATATTCTGTATGCGCCTTCATGCAAAACAGCACACCCATTTCCCCCTTTCACAAAGGCAACTAGGGCTTCCCTTTGGAAACTCCAGCCAGAATCCCAGTCTGTTTATGCAGAACCCAATGAGTTAGACACCATGCAAATTAATTCGGCTTCCCTTTGATTTGAATGCTTCCAGAGATTGGGGGTTGGAGGCCAGAGTGGACTGTGTTTGCACTGGGCACTTTTTGTATAAAGCCCCTCCAACAGCCCCCAGTGTGAAGGGCTGTCACATGTCCAGCTCCCCCGACCCCTCGCTCCATGCCAAACAACCCAAAGCCCCTGCTGCTCATTTCATTTTGACCTTTGGAAAAGGACCCCCGGCTCTGGTGACTCCTCAGACTTGTCTGTAGAGTGACAGCTCCAGTTGGAATCTTGCTGTTCTTTCAGAGGTGGGAGGAGTTGGCGTTATTCAGATTATTCGAGGAATGTTTCGAAGGATTCCGACAAAGAGCTTCAAAACTTTCGAGGGGGGAGATAAAACTTCTTTACAAGAGTTGTCAGGTCCCAGGAAGCTTCAAAAATAAGTTTTAGGTCATTGATGGGCTCATTCAACAAATAGTTATTGAAAGAGGGACAAAGCACCCACCATTCTCCCGTCTGCAGTTTGCATTTCTACATCTGTGAGTAAACACACCAGTCCTCATGTCTAGGAACAACTCCATTATCTTATTTCCCTGATACCATTCTGTGACAAAGGCATATTCATCTTACTGTATATTCTATGCACTCTCAGTTGACCAGTACCTTTGCATTGTGCTGCCCTCATCCCCCCCCCAATTTTTAAATGGGCCGAAGATTTACCTTATTCCTTCTAAAACAGGGACACAAGCCAACTTCTTTTACCCAGTGATCTTCATACAGATGTATAAACTAGAAGAGGATTTTTGCATGAAGTGGTTTCTGAAGTTCAAATATTCTTGAGGTCAGTTAATTTTACAGGATGGGAATCCAGGCCCACACAGACTCGGCAGCCTCATTAAAGTGGAGGTAAAGTCAGAAAATAAGATCTAAATATAGGGAAGAGCTTTGGGGGTGTACCCCTGTGGTCTGACAGAGTGTGATGATGCGGTGTAATGTCCACTGGGGATGGATTACCAGGATTAAAGTGCAGTAGAATGCTGTGGGCTTGCTGCCCTCTCTGGTGTCATGATTGGTTGAGAAACTTCAGCTGCTGGTCTGGCTCTGAGCATGGGTTTCGACAGACTCGCCTTTCTCAAAGGTGATCCTCCTAACCTCTCCATAATAAGTTACAGAGCTCAAATTGTTTAAGATCCTTAAAATACCATTTGAAGCAGTTGATTGATAACGATCATTTCCAGAACAACTGCGGATATTTCCCACACCAGTACAAAGCCATGGTACAGTTTCCTAATTACCCCAATAATCCTGTTTGCTTGTATTTTTTAAACTATGAAGTGCTGGGTAATTATTCAATTCTTAATAGAAGGCAAATGGCAATGTAAACAATAATTAGGATGTTAGACAGACTAATGCGCTTCAAAGCAAATTGGATTTTTTTTCATAGTGTTCAGCATGAAGTCCCATAAAACTAACAATTTAGAATCAAGACAAAAAAGGTTCCGTTTGGTTCATATTTTATGGTGGTATCTCTTCATGGCTTGTTTCTGTGAATAGCAGTTTGCCCCAATGGACACTGGCTGGGCCCAAGCCAGTCTCACAATTGCTTCCCTGCTGTTTGACATTTGGCTACTTTTGCCCAGGGCTCCAGCTTGGGCTTTTGTCTGCCTGGGATCCAAGGGTCAGAGGTCAACAGAATACTGATTTTTCTCCCATAATACTATGGCAGGTAAATATGGCCCAGCCTCATGATTAGGGACGACCCGGCCAGCTAGGAATGCTTTTCTCTGGAGCCTTTGTCCCTAAGAGCGTCTGTGAGTTAAGATGCCCTATTTCCCACTGTTGCTGGCACAGTAGACCCTCCATCCTTTAAATTCCATTCACAACTCACAAAACCCCCAAGACACACGACTTGAAAACTCCCAGCAGAAAGTAACTTTTTATTTGAAGAATTAGTTTTTTACAAGTTTGATAATGTACTACTACTTTATAGTCTTTAGACATTCAGTTATGTGTCATGGTCTTATCTGTGCTGGGTTAGGTATTTAACCAAGACAGTAAACACATATTTTAATAATCTGTTAATTCTCCAACCCCTCTTTTTTGGCTAGCCTTCAATGTGTGATCAGTTACAGGTGAAGTTAAATAAACAATTGGTTTTATTTTGTTTTCTATTTCCCTCCTGAGGAGATACCCAAGAGTATATCACTACCGATGTTATTAATGTTTTACATTAACGTAATCTTATCAGCCCCATTTGTCCCCCAAGATTAATGAAATTCTCCAGATTACATCCTCTTTGGTCCTGATGCACAGCAGGCTTGCTAAGTTAGAAACATTTCAAACTTTCACCTTCGTTGTTGGTGTTACCATCCTTTTTTCCCTCTCCATCTTTCCAAGGCTTTGCCTCCTCTGTTTGGCCAACCTCTTTCACACTGCACTGTGAACTTGATACTTGGATTCATTTGTTTTCAGTTTGAGTGTTTGAAAAAGACATCTCCAGTTTGAAAAACAGTTTCCTTTTGAAGCGTCCACCCTGGCAGTGACTGAAGCAGCCTCAGGCAAATTAGCATGTTAAAAGAACGGATCGATAGCGGCTCTGGCTCCTCCACCCTGCTTGCTCTCTTCCAAGGGAGAAGAGTTTTGGAGAACCCTAGGAGGTCCTTGACAGCTGTGCCAAGAGGACCGTCGATAGGCAAGTGGGGGGTGGGGGTGGGGGAGCATTGACAGCTTGATCTAGTGCCCAGCCCACGTCTGCGCTGGCCATTTGAAAATGGACGCGAGAGGAATTGACAGCTTCAGAAAGCTCTTGCAGTTTATGTAATTATGGAGAGGATTAGAAGGAAAGTGTTGGGAGACAGCAGAGATCAATAGCTGGCACTCGTTGTCTGAACTCACCTTCATCACTCCATTTTGTTACATTTAGTCTGGGCTTTGAGAAGAATATTTTACACATACCTTCTCCTTAAGGGATGTGGAAGTCTGCATTAAAAATGTAGATAGCCCAGCTGCCCCTGAGTTGGGAGAGTGGGCTGGAAGGTAGTTTTAAGCCAACAGTCTTTATTTAAAATTCGGATGTGCTGATAACAAGAGGGACTGAGAGTTCACTGCTCTGTGTTCTTTTCCAAAAGTGCCAGCAAAGAAGGCAGCTGAGAATAATTGGAGATGCTTTCCTCTAAAACAGTGCTTCTCAGCCTTCCTAATGCTTCGACCCTTCAAGACAGTTCCTCATGCTGTGTTTACTTCCAGTCAAAAAATTATTTCCTTTCTGCTTCCTAACTGTAATTTTGCTACTGCTATGACTCCTTATGTATATATCTGCTATGCAGAGTGTCTGACGTTCCAACCCCGATAGGTTCAAGACCCACAGGTTAAGAACCACTGCTTTAACCCTTTCTTTAGGGAACTGTCTTTGTATCTTTAGAGTATAAAAGTTAGCATCATTGCAGGTGTGTAGTAAAATGATACGAGGAGCCTGAGGATTTTTCAAGCAAAGGACCTCATAGGAGGAGCAAAGCAGACACTGTCTTTTCTTTCCTAAAGTCAAGAATAGCATTTTAAATGGCTTGGAGTAGAAGAAGATGGTTAAGAGCAAAATTCTCCATAGGGCAAGCACGGTGGCTGTACTAACTAAGTTCCTAATTTATTGTTTTTATAAAGGATTCTAAGACCCATTTTGATAAAACTTTGTTGCTGTAATTACTTGGTCATTCTTTTTTTTTTTTTTTCGAGACAGGGTTTCTCTGTGGCTTTGGAGGCTGTCCTGGAACTCACTTTGTAGACCAGGCTGACCTCGAACTCACAGAGATCCACCTGCCTCTGCCTCCCGAGTGCTGGGATTAAAGGCGTGCGCCACCAACGCCCGGCTTTACATGGTCATTCTTTTAAAAAGATTTATTTATTACATATACAGTGTCCTGCCTACATGCCAGAAGAGGGCACCAGATTGAATTGTTAGATGGTTGTGAGCCACCATGTGGTTGCTGGGAATTGAACTCAGGACCTCTGGAAGAGCAGTCAGTGCTCTTAGCCTCTGAGCCATCTCTTACTTGGTCATTTTTAAGTGGTTGTCCTATATGATGGGATTTGTACACCTGGCCTTTGGCATTTAGATGAGAACTCTGTAAAAAATGTGCTAGAGACCTTGACTTTCCTGCCTCCTGGAGAGACAAAGGTCCTATTTTACCTTTTTTTGTTGTTGTTGTTTTCAAGACAGGGTTTCTCTGTATTGTTTTGGAGGCTGTCCTGGAACTTGCTCTGTAAACCAGGCTGGCCTCGAACTCACAAAGATCCTCCTACTTCTGCCTCCTGAGTGCTGGAATTAAAGGCGTGCACCACCACCACTCGGCCCTATTTTACCTTCTAAGAGTTCCAAGTTGTGGGGGCTGGAGAGATGGCTCCGAGGTTAAGGCACTGACTGCCCTTCCAGAGTAGCTGTGCTTCTCTTTACAGCACCACATGGTGTCTTACAACTGTCTGTAACTCAGGTGCCAAGGCACACGTGTGGTGCATAGACATACATGCAGGCAAAACACCCATATGTATAAAATAGAATACATCTGTATAAAATTAAAAATATTACCATGTTTAGAATGATTCACTGAAAAGAGCTCCTACGTCCTCAAAAGGATTACTGATGCCTGCTATAGTTAATGAAGGAGGAACACAAGCCCACTGAGTTTTTCCAATATTTTCCATTATATCTTCTAGCTGGTTATCATAGATCTACAGGAAGGGTATTGATTTTTGTATGTTTGTCTTACATCCAATCTCTTTATTGAGCTCATGTGAATACTAATAGGTTCTCAGTTAATACCCCAAGGTTTTCTAGAGACAAGAAAGTTTTTATTGCTAGTGACTATATTTATATTTCCTCCCCAACCTAAAAAAGAAAAATAGACCTTATTTTTACCTTAAAATATTATTCAGAATTGCTGATTATTAATCAACAATAATGAAAACCAAGAACGTTCTTATTTTATGCTTACACAATTGGCATAATTAAACTGTATCAAATTATTTTCTTACTATTGTATTCCTAATTTGGGGGGGTTGATTGTTTACATATGTTTTCTTGAGACAGAGCCATACTCTATAGCCCAGACTAGCCTAGAACTTACTATGTGGTGCAGGCTGGCCAAAACCTCACAGCAATCCCATTGCCTCTGCTTTCTGAACATTGGAATCTTTCATTCCCAACTTCATTTTTTTTCCCACAGCGTTTAAACCTTCATTGAATGGATGAACCAATGGTGAACTTCATTTATGTTTTGTTCAATTGTTCCCATGAGGTTTACTATATCAGTAATTTTGTTTCCTGATAATACATTCCAAAAAACGATGTATTTGTATGTGGAAAACAAGTGTTTGAGGTACTGCAGATTTTGAAGAGTTGTCTTTCTATTTTGATTTGCTCATTCAAAATGGTGATGGGGTGGGTCACATCTTTGGAATAAGAATCATCTGAGCCGGGCGTTGGTGGCGCATGCCTTTAATTCCAGCACTCGGGAGGCAGAGGCAGGCAGATCTCTGTGAGTTCGAGACCAGCCTGGACTACCGAGTGAGTTCCAGGACAGCCTCCAAAGCCACAGAGAAACCCTGTCTCGAAAAACCAAAAAAAAAAAAAAAAAAAAAAAAAGAATCATCTGAAGTGTAATCTCATCTTGGCCAGAGAGCAAGCTGAAGAGGAAAGGATTTATTTGGCTTATACTTCCATGTTGTAGTTCATCACTGTAGGCAGGAACGTGGATGCAGGAGCTGATGTAGAGGCCATGGGGGCGGGGGGTGCTGCTTACTGGCTTACTCACATGGCTTGCTCAACCTGCTTTTTCTTAGAACCCAAGACCACCAGCTCAGGGTGACTTCATGCCAAGTGGTCTGGGCCCTTCCCCATCAATCGCTAAATAAGAAGAATCTCTACAGGCTTTCCCACAGTCCAGTCTTAAGAGGCATTTTCTCATTTGAGGCTCCCTCCTTTTAGATGATCACATATAGTTTGTGTCAAGTTGACAAATCTAGGCCACAAAAGACTGAACTGATTATTAACTTTAGTTTTAGCCCCACTACTCCCATATAGTTGGGTTGGCAGCAACTCCCCTATGGGTGCACTGCACTAAATACCACAACATATGGAAATCTCACCCAGGAAATGATATCTTAGTATCCAACAAATGTAGACATTTTTTATTATTTTTTATTAACTTTCAATAAAGTCCATACAGTATTAGTCTACACATGACTCTTCCCTTTCCTCTTTGTATATTTGTGACTTTTTCTTATGTCTTCTCAACAGGTTAGGGTACTAGAATCAATTGAGGAACTTCAGATAGATTCCACTTTAAAATTACTACTATGATAGAACATTGTTGCACATGAAATTTTTTCTGTAAGTTTAAAAGATTCTAGTGTTAGCCTTGGTTCAGAAGTGTGCTTGGGATTTAGACTCTTTGCTAGATATATGTAAAAACACAAGAGCAACAGAACTAACCCTGGGACTCTACCATGATTTTTGGAGTCATGCAAGTATATTTTCCAACCCAACACAATATTTGTAGTGATATATTATCTATTATTTATTAAAGCTTGCCTGAGGACTAAAGAGCTGTGGGACTGGGCTGGACAGAAACTTCCATCTGCAAGTAGTCTTTTCTTAGGACTCTGATTTCATCCATTCTCGGCCTCTGTTGTCTTTGTGTGGAAAAGCAAAAGTGTCTTTTTCCACTTGTCCATCATGGATGCCTGTCATTACATGAGTAGCTCTTTAAGCTTGTAACTGGAAGATAACTGGGACTCTTAGCACATGGGTGAATCACAGGCATGGTTGAAATAGTAAGAGCCAGAAATGTAAGTGTTGATAGGAATGTGCTTGGAAAAATATTTAATATCCCAACCACCATTTTGAATGAGCAAATCAAAATAGGCAATTCTTCAAAATCCACGGTACCTCAAACACTGTTTTTCACAGTGAACACTACATGGGAACAGCATCTCTGAGCTTGACTCCTTCTTCTTAAAAGAGAGACAGGAGGTAGGGAGAAAAAGAGGGACACTGGGTGAACTCGAAGTGACCGTAGACACCTCTGGTGCTCCTTCAAGCAGCAGCTTTGACAAAATAATTTGTGGGTTTTGAAGACTTGAAAGTTTCACTTTTCACTTAGCTAAACAAATTTTCCTGTAGGCCACAGTGAGTGGAAGATCCTAGAATATAGAGTCTCCTTCAACATAAGGAAGGACTGAGTATTTGTTTTTGGCACTTGAGGACTGATTGCATGCAGGACTTTGCTAGGCAAGCCGTCTACTGTTGAACTATATAGCTTACTGAGTTGCCCACAATGACCTTAGAATCACCCTGCCATCCAGGTAAGCTTTGTGTTTGTGATCAGGCCCCCAATAGCTGAGATTGCAGGCCTGGACCACCAGACTTGGCTATGCCAGTATTTCTAATTAACCAAGCGTGTGGCTCAATCTCCGTTTACCAGCTAGATGACCCAGACTACCAGGCAGTTGCTATGAGTACAAGGCTTGAGGCTTCTGTTTCTCAGTGGGGTACCACTGACATGGGGAAGGGTCCACTTCACTAAGTAACTCTCTGCTAAGAATTATAGGTCTACCCTGTGGGTACCTCTAGCAGTCACTGAGAATTAAGAGTGTCACTGTATAGTCGCCATAACGGGCCAACACCTCCCCCTCACAGTTCCAAGTTCCTAGAGATGTATATTCATCTCAGGTATACACTTGTAGACTCAAAGTCTAGAAGATCCTTTGTAACTCTAAGAGTCTAAGATGAGAGTCTGCGATACCTGTTTTTAAATGTTTCGGTGTTTCAGGGGCTGGAGAAGAGATGGGTCAGGGCTTAAGAGCACTGGATGCTCACAACTGTCTGTAACTCTAGTTCCAGGGGATTTGAAACCCTCATGCCAATGTACATAAAATAAAATTAAATAGAGTATTTTAAATATTTCGTGTTTCTCGGAGTAGGTATCTTGGTTCAGGGTCTTGTTACTTACAAAGGAAGAAGACGCAAAGATATTCCAGTGGGAATTTACACAGTAAGCACACATTGAGAGGGAGATGGAAAATATCTTTGGAAGAAATTACTAGTCTGTGACCTTCCAGTCTTAACTTATTTAGTCCCGAGACACCATTGGGACAGGTACTGTTTGTGTACCTGAATAAAATGCAGAAGAAGAGAAAGGTCTCCAGGCCAGGCAGACTCTTATAGAAGGGTCACAGAAAGGGCCAGCCCAGCCACTGCACTCCAAGCTCTCCAAATGTCCACCATGTTCTTTCTGGATAAGAGCTGCTATTATCTCTCCCTCCCACCATCTATCTCTGTATATGTGTACATCTGAGATGTGAGGCGGATGTACATGTAGATGTACCTGTGCATGCCCATATGTGTATAGTGGCCATAGGAGGAGGGTGTTAAGTGTCCTACTCCATGCCCTGCGCTGCCTCCTTATTCCTTTGAAACAGGGCCACTCACTGAACCTAGAGTTAGGCCAGAGGCCAGTAACCTCCAAAAGTCCTCTTGCCTCAGCTCCTCAGAGCACTGGAGTTACTGTGTGTGTGTGTGACCACACTCAGCTTTTTATGTGGATCGTGGATCCAAACTCAGTTCTTTATTTCTACACAGCAAGCCACTAAAACATTTCCCCAGGGGAAATTGTTCTTATCTTATGTAGACATTGTATCACAATACAAAGGAATGATAGGTTTCCCTTGAGCTAATTGGGAATTTATGTACATGGTCCTGAAGGGGGGACATCATCTCAGCTCAAGGAGGGATGGCCTACCTAAATGACAACTGATTTTTTTCTCCTTCATAATAGATTGTGATCCGTAAGTATAACCCAAATAAAAACCCTTTCCTCCCCCCAAGTTGCTTTTAATCAGAATGTTTTATAGCAACAGAAAACTATCTAGGATGTAAGGGTTTCTGACTGCACTGTCTTCCCCGAATGCCTGGTCTTTGGTGGTTTTTGTATCCTTCGTGTCTACACCAGCAAGCTGAGATTGCCATCCTTATCTTGCAGTGTCCCTTTTAAGAAAGTTAACAGTGTAGGGCAATGGATAGGCAGGTTCTCTAAGTCAAATAAGCTTCAGGTGAGGACCTGCAAGAAGAGTGTCCTGTGTCTGTCTGAGAGTAAATCCAGAAGGATGGTTTTCAGACAATTAAATGTAAGACTTGACCATTAGTAGATTGCAACAAGAAATATTTGTTAAGCATCTGCTATGTCTAAACAGGGGGAGGCAGAAGCGCGTGCGTGAGCCTTCAAGTGTAGGATATTAATGGTATACTCGTGCTTGCTGGAGAGCAGAAAGAAGGCAGCACTGTGGAGAGAGAGAGAGAGAGAGAGAGAGAGAGAGAGAGAGAGAGAGAGAGAGAGAGAGAGGGAGGGAGGGAGGGAGGGAGGGAGGGAGGGAGGGAGGGAGGGAGGGAGGGAGGGAGGGAGGGAGGGAGGGAGGGAGAGAGAGAGAGAGTGCGTAACGGGAATGTGCGCATTTATCAGAGTGTATGTGTAAAGAGTATGTGTGTGCACGTGTGGAGCGGGTGTGCATGTGTGATTTGTGGGCTGTGGTGCTGGAGGAGATCCCACAAATGAACACAGTGAGCAGTTGTATTTCAGGACTGAATGGGAGTTTTAAAGCTTTAGTAACTTCTATCGAAAGCGGGCAGCAGGAAATGCTATCAAAAGTTTATTGTTAAGTGATGGTGGTTTGGCAAGCTCAGTTGATTTGAGTGTGCCAGTGCAATATTCTGTCTGGAGAAAGATCTAGCACAATCAAACTTACAGTTTAAAATGAGTGACTGAGCCAAAGGAGAAGAATGAATAAACAGCAAGCTCTTGATAAATAGATAGACAACAGTTATTCATGTATAGATGGACAGCAGGTAAAACATCAGATTGGATGCGCAAAACATCCAGCAGAAATCTACTTGAGAAAGCCTCTTAAAAAGTAGCCAGTTGGAGTTTACAGTAGGGAAAGTCTTGAACAAAACAGAGAGTGCCCTTGGGTAAGGAAGGCTTCAAGAAAAAGAACAAATAGCAGTAGACAGAGATAACATCAAATCCACCGCACACATTATCCATCAGAAACAAACTGGGAAAGTTGAGGCAGACAGCCGGGGTTCTTGACTGGGATTTCTATCAATGGCTGAACTTACTATGGCTGAACTCCCATCTAGCTCCTCTTTTTCCACAGTAGGCGTTTTTCTATTATGGGATAACAACAATGACTTCTTGGAAATGGGTCATCTTATAACTGTGGCCAATGCAGTGTCTCTCTGCCTTTGTCTTTTTCTCTCTCTGTGTCTGTCTGTCTCTGTCTCTCTTTCTCCCTCCCCTCCCTGTGACAAGGTCCCTTGCAGCACCCCACCCACCAGGTTGGACTACTATATAGTCTATATAGTCTCTGTCTCTTAAATTCTGGAGTACAGACACATACCACGTGTAGTGCTGGGTATTCAATCCACTACTTTGTGTGTGTTAGGCAAGTGTAGTGATTTGAGTGAAAGAACCTCTGTAATCTCAGGGCATTTGGTCCCCAGTTGCCCAGTTGATATTGAAATTTGGGAAGTGTGGCCTTGCTGCAGGAAATGTTACTGTAGACAGACCTTGTGACTCATACAGCCAGAAACTGTACCATCTCTCTAAACCCATGTGCTCCTTATAGGAAATGAAAAATGTATGTATGTACGTGTATATGTATGTATGTATGTATGTATGTGCCATCTAACACCCTTCATAAACACATGTGTTATTACACTTACTTAAGTTACTGAAGAAAATGCCTTAGTATTCATCTATCAATCAGTGATCTATTTCACCTGATTAATGTTTAACTAGACTATAACAGATTTAATTGTACTCCTGTTTTATTGTGTTAGCCTAGCATGGAAAACTCTCCTGTCTAAATATGGCTTAAAGCCATGCTCAAGGGAGCATATGAATCACGAGGCTATTGGGTTTGAAAACAAATCACAAATTCCTGTGGTTTGTTAAAATGTCAAACACGGACAAGTGTAAAAAATGGCAAAGTCATCATCATTTTTAGCACAGTGAGGGCCAAGCATGTTTTTTGGTTTTCTGGGTTTCCATACTTTGTATACATGCCTGTGCACACATAGCACATGTGCACTGTAAATATCCATTATTTTCACATGTAATGATCCTAAAATCTTTCCAGGTCAATAAATATAACTGTGCCATAGTAATTAATGGCTCCAGTCAGTTTTCTGTGATTTGGGTATACTCAAGATTGCTCTCTATTCCCACCAGCCTTATTCCTATTTACTCACCAAGATTCTTTTCAGTTTGAGGCTTTTAACCCATTCATTGCCTTGATGATCATCAACAAAACCTTGAGCTGGTTTTTACTAATTTTCACATAATCTGAAATATTTGATTTAAATTAATTTGTTGTAAATGCTTTTATCTAGGCTGAAGAAAAATTTCTGTTTCAAGGTACATACTTATCTTGGCTTGAGACAAATGTAATGGGAAATAGAACAAATATGGGTCACTACATGTTAATTTGTGTGTGCTACTCATTAGTGAAGAGAACTCCAGAGTGAGGTGGGTTGCTTTTTTTTTTTTTTTTAACTCATTAGCGCTTGTTTGTGAGACAAGTTCTTCTAAGACAATGTTCTCAAGACTCTTCCCATCAAAGACTTCATTCCCTTTCTAAAAGTGAAAAAAAAATCAATTAATTTTTAAGCTTGTTTTAGACAAGCGTAGATTCGTCATCTACCTGTGACAGCTGTTGGCTATCTTTTAATATAATGGATTATATGTGTTTTAAGTTGCCTGGTGAAAACCGTTGCCTCTTACTCTTTGGAGCTGTCTCAGAAGCCTAGATGCTCTGGAAGTACAGAAAAGTCCACCCTTCTCAAAGCCATTGTTCTCCCCGGATGAAGTCGGTTGTTTTTATAAACTCGCTTGGGGGCTGTCGCCTTACAATTTCCAAAATGCCCTCAGCATTTTCAGCAACTAGAAAGGAAAATGACTTCATGGCTTAAGTATGAACTTAAAAATACCCACACCATAGAAAATAGGACTTCCTATCTCTCTAGACTTGGCTTTCTCTCCTCCGTAAGTTCAGTGTGTTGATTACTTAGTCATCTGTTGTTTCTGTGACTTCAGAATCCATCCTGGTCCCTTCTCAGAGCTCCACTGCCCCCAAACTGGTCACCCACGTGCTCTTTCCACGCTTGCAAGCACCTGTCCCAGCTCCCCACTCAATACTAGTGATTCACTCGAGTCTTGGCCTTCTCCTTTTTAAGATTAAAGTTTCCAGTCGTGCAAACTAACGGGAGAAAACGGCCTCTTGCTTTCTCCCACTGTCCTCGACTCAGACACGAGGCTCTGATCCAAAAACCCTTGCCGTTTAGAAATCAGGAGAGCTTCCCCACACTCATTTCCTTGTCCCTCAGCACTGTAGCTCCTCTTTGTCAGGACAGAAAAGCATGTTGTCTTAATATTTTTTGTTGACTAAACTCATTAACAGGTTTATCAGTGAAGTTACTAGTGTTAATGGAACAAACCAGAAAAATAAACACGCCCCAACATACCAGAGGTAAACCTGAAGTCCCATTTGATAATGTCATGGGTAAAGGCTCCTGTCTCCTGCTGTAGAAGCCTCAGTATGCTTGGGTAGTGACACTTGTCTTTTCCTCTGTCCCTGGAGACAGCAGCCAGTGGTGACCTCAGCATCACCCACCTACAGGGCCATGAGTTCATTTCATTACTGTGGATTGCACTTCTGCTTTGATAAGCAGTGGCCTGTACCTGCAAGTGGAGTCAGAGCCTCCCACACACTTAGAAAATGCAACCACTCTGTCTCTTTGTGAATCAACACCCAGTTTCCCACTACAACCCTGAAATCCTCCATTAAAAAGCTCTCAGCCCCATAGTTGTTCTGAACCATAGGAAACTAGAATGTGGCTTGTCTGTCTGAGTTTTAGAATGGCACCTTTATAAGACCCCAAACAACAACTGCTTATGTTCTCCACCCTCTGGCTGAAAGTCTCATTAGTTTGAAGACCAGCAGGGTAGTGGTGACACATGCCTGTAATCCCAGCAAAAAGGCAGAGGCAAGCAGATCTCTTCGAGTTCCTGGCCAGCCTGATTGATCTACATAGTGAGTTCCAGCACAGGAATGGCTACAGAGAGGAAAAACCCTTTCTCACAAAACAAAACAAAACAAAACAAAACAAAACAAAAACCAAACCAAACAAACAAGCAACTACAGCAAAAGAGTCTGGAGACTCAAAACAAGTTTTTCAATATTTGCAAACTTAAATGGCCTTCCATTAGTGTCTTTAGGTGTTACCCTCCTAATTCCAGAGCCTCTTCGGCTCTCTGCTGCTGCCAGGTCTCCGAATAGCACCTCCGAGGGTACACTGAGTCAGATACTAGAAGGGAGTCTTAGCAAAGGGAACCTTTAGCTAGGGCCCTTTTCTGTAGGGAGAGATGGGGCAACCTCCCTATCCTGCCCTCCCTTAGGTTGATGTCATTCAGTGGCTGCCCATCCACTTACAAGATTCAACGAAGAGCCTTGTGCATTCTCAGTTCTGATTCTCTGCCCTGGAAGAATGAGTATAGGCACCAAAGCTCTTGTTGCACACTCGTGGCATGTAAATTCAACCATTATAAAGGTCACATCAATACAGAAAGAAAAAAAGGTTGATCAAAACTGGCATGTTTGATCGTTTAAATAGTTATCGACCAGATTATTCAAATTACATATTGATTCTGTTAACGTCCTCCCCCGCCCCCTTTTTTCCTTGAGACACTGTCTCTCTTTGTAGCCCAACTAAGCTTTCAACTCACTGGTTCAGGCTAACTTTGAACTTAGAATCCTCTGCTTCAGTGTCCCCAGTGCTTGGATTATCAGCATGCTCCACGATGCTGGCCTTGCTCTTGTGGCTTCAGTCAGATGGTGTAGCTGGGAAGATCGGTGTCAGTAGAAATGAGTAACCACAAGGAGTAGCCCCTAGATGTTTGGAGTGGAAAGAAGAAAGCTGTGGTCTCATAGAAATATACAACAGTTATTAAGTAAAGTTGCAGCTGGTAGGGTAGTAAGTGCCATCTAGCCTTCACTGTAGAGGTGAATCCAAGGCTCCCTACACACATGGGCGCGCGCTCATACACACACACACACACACACACACACACACACACACACACACACACACCCTCCCTGTGCTCGTGCACACACCAACTTGTACATATACAAGCTTCCTGGTGGGAACACACAAAACACACACACACACACACACACACACACACACATCTCTTTACATAAACACATACATAGTGCACCTAACCTTCCTCCCACACACGCGCACACACAAACATGCACACATGCAGAGGCATGAATGGAAGCATTAATTATGTGGTCACTTCTACACAGAAAGCACCACAGCACAGAGCCCTGCCTAGGAAGGGCTGTCTGGGCATCTGTTCTCTCCTACGTTGTTCTCAGTCTCAGGCTGTACTTCCTTTGATCCAGTGTTAAATAAATGCCTTTCCACCTACCAGGGCTGCAGAGCGCTGCTCCCGTCTCCTGCTCTAAAGTATTTTGATTGCATTCTTTAATGTCACCTAAACTTCCTAATAACATTTTATCTTGCTTTTCGGGGCCCACGTTATTACTTAGAGAGTAAGTGCTCTCCATTTATTAGCTGTTGGAGTTCAAGCAAGTCAGTGAATTTCCCTGTGCCTGGTTTACTCACATAGGAACGGTTACAGACTCCATTAGACTTTTGAGTGTGCAGAAGGCAGCATGTTCAACAGCGGCAGCCTGTGCCTGAGACAGGAACCACTCAATACAGATCAGCTCTTCTCACCACTGCTGGGCTGCTGTGGCACTGTGCCTTAGTTTGATCAGAGAAATTAGGCCATCATTTCCATCTCTCTTTGCTGGACACCTCTCTTCAGCTGGACGTCCTGGTCCAGTGAACAGCCCATACTGCATGTGTTCCTTGATTCTTATTTTTCTTTGCATCACCTCAAGTGATTAAAACTCCCCGGTGATCACTGAAGCAACAGATGGGTGAGCACGGAGAAGAAAGTGTGGAGATGTCAGTATGGTCTTGTTTGTTTGAAGGCGTCTGGTTGGTTTTTTTGTAGAGACAGGCACATAGTATGCGTGTGTTACCATCCTGCTACGATACTGAATGTGTAAGAAATTTTCAGAGTAATTGAGGCTGAATTTTCTGTGGCGTTATTTACCAGGTCCAAGACATTCAGCATGTATTTTATCTGCCAAATGTAAACTTACAGGGTGAGTCAATTGCCAAGAAAGGAAAAATCATCTAAATTATATGGGTTCTGGCCAATCATGTCCACAACCAACATGATTCTTGGTTTTCATCTTCCTTTAGCAACTCCAACTGATCATAATAGTCAGAATAAAACTCTAGTAATTAATCCAAGCTCCCTGGGCTGTGGTTTATTCCAAAGAAATGACATTACCCAGAATATATGGCTTATCTTTATTGAATGTCATTGATAAATAATTCAATTGATTTTCACACTTTTTAACGTTCTGATATGAAATACACCTTTTGTCATGTCACTAGATTGGAATTCTTTGACAATGCATTAACATGCCAAAAATAATATTGCATGTAAGAATAACGTGGAAATAAATTACAGGTAGGGCTGTATCCCTAAGGATTTTCATCTGTGTCTCAGGGTGGAAAACTTATGGCCCGGCTCACACACACCTGCTTCATCCCAGTGTGCTGGAGGCTCCTAGTTCAATCTAATAAATCACTCATTTGGTGCTTGCTGTATACCTTCCAGATGACACAATTATACAAAGGAGTCTGAATATGAGAGTTTCTCTTTAAAAAGAAAAAAATGGCAAGACTTTTCTTGCAAATAAATCTTTAAAAGGGATATTTGAGGCATGTGGTAATAATATTGGCACTTCTTCTGTCTTCAAATTATCTACAGCTTTTAATCCCAGCATTCAGAGCCAGGTTGATCTCTAAGTTCAAGGCCAGCCTGGTCTACAGAGTGAGTTCCAGGACATTTGGGGCATATAGAGAGACATAGTTGGTGGGTGAGGGGGGTGGGGAGGGTAGGGGGTTGTTATCTACAGCCTTTCTTTCCTCTCTCTCTCTCTCTCTCTCTCTCTCTCTCTCTCTCTCTCTCTCTCTCTCTCTCTCTCTCTCTCTCTCTCTCTCAGGAATAAAAATATTTTTGAGACAGGTCTCACTATGTAGCCCTGGCTGGCCTGGATCTCCCTCTGTAGACCAGGTTGGCTTTGAACTCGGAGATCCACCGACCTCTGCCTCCCTATTTTTGCACATCTTCAGTGCTTGAGTATAGGAGGCTGTAACATACCTAATGTTGGTGTGGGACCTGAACCCAGATCCTCGGCAAGAACAGCACATGCTTTTTACCTGAGCCATTTCTGTGGTCCCAGCTTTTCTTTTAAAATGGTTTAATCCGGAAAGATTTTGTCCTCAAAGGAGATGGATTCAACCTTTGTTGATAAATAAGATCATTCATGTTGTGTGATATGAATTTTTTTAAGCCAAAAAAGCGAGGTCTCAAGGTAGCTCATTGTCTTTGGCCTTAACATGATCCTTTTTTAAAAGATTCATTTTTGTGTTACATGTATGTGTGCCTGCTTGTTTGTGAACCACATGCATGCAGGTTCCTTCAGAGGCCAGACAAGGGTGTCAGATCCCCTGGAACTGGAGTTAGGGTGCTTGTCACCCACTCTGCGGGTACTAGGAAGTGCGTGCAGTAAAGAGTTGTTGTTAGTGCTCTTACCATCTCTCCAGTCCCGTCTTTATCACAATTTCTTAGCTTGCCTTAGGTGTGGTTTCAGAAGTGCTTAGATGCGGTGGGAGATACCACAGATCCCAAAAGCTACAGTGAAAATCATGTACTATGCCTGTAAACCTGGAGTTTCCCAGAGCTGCTATTGAAATGACTCAATTAACAGTTCGTGGCCTACAAGCACAGTAGGATGCTCTCAAAGGTTCATGGCAGAAATGATGTCGTATCTCCCTTTTCCTGGCTTTGACATAAGTCATTTGTGTTGAAATTGCTGTGTACTTATCTGCTAGAGCTTCCCTGTATTCTACCTCTAGAATTTTACTGTAACACCACAACTATGTAGCCCAGGCTGGCTGCAAACTCCAATAATCCTGCCTTGGCCTCCTGAGTGCAAGCAGTATAAGTGTGAACTATCCACCACCCTTGACAAGTAAGCATTATAGTGTTTGTTTGCTTATTTATTATTTCTTTAAAATTTTATTCTTCAGTGCCAGGGAATCAAACCCTGGGGCTTAGGTATGCTAGGCAAATAGTTCTCTGCCACTGAGCTAATTTGGAAATTGATGAGTCTGTCTGCAAAGCTCTGTGGTAGATTGGCTGCCTAGGGTTTGCAAAGCCCTAGTTGGGATGCTCCACACTCTCTACTTGCCTACAATCTACCTCAAAGCAAGTTATTTCAAACCATTTCTCATCCAAAACTCATGTTCCCCAAATGCCTCTGATCTCGTGTGCGATTTTTCCGTATCTCCGTTCTGAAAGCCACGGGATATCTGCTCCTGAACAAGTTTCTCCACTCTCCTACCTCAGTGCTCAGTGAAACATTAGCAGAGTAGGCCCCTACCAATGCCTCATAACTCGGAAAGTGTGGTCAGATCCTTGTGTGGTAAGACACACAAACATCAGAACTGTGTCTGCAGACTGGCCTTATCTGGAAAGACTCCCAAAGAGGAAGAAGACTTGATAAAATGCAGATAAAATGCCTAAGGTAGCAGGGGAACTGGAGTTGCCTGCCTCACCCTGTACTGAAGGACTTTGAAGAACAAGGAGGGGGAAATTTGGTCTCTTCCCGCGAGCCAATTTATCAGATATTCCGTGGTTGCTTTCTGTCTTCCAGTCACCAAAAGTCATTGATCCTAGGAGATTCTTTCCGCGCTATAGTCAGTAGTGGTAGTTTTTTTTTTTTTTTTTAAAACTCAACCAAAGGGAATGCACAATTGATATGAGGATTTGTAATGTTTACCAGAATCTTTGTTCTGGTACTTCGGGCATGCCAAGAAGAGATAAGGAAACCCTCAGAGCAAAGTTGACTTGAGGGTTAAATTTAAAGGATGTTTGACTTTTTTTTAAACAAGAGCAGAAAATAACAAACCAGTGTTTGAAGAGGAGAAAAAGGACTTGCCCTTGGTTTAGCATGATTGATGCTTTATTGCCTTGTAGATGACTCCTTAAAGCCAGTGGACGTGAGGATCATGTTTACTGGAACCGTACTAGAAAGTCAATAAGGCTTCTACCTTCTTTGGGTGAAAAGTATAAGATAAGTTAGTGGAAGGTGAGTAGGAGTCGCTGCCTTTTTTTTTTTTTTTTAATGACAGTGAGCCACAGTGGGGTTCCAGGAAGGAGTTTGTTCATTACAGCCGTTTGAGATGTTTTTTACCATTGCACCTGGTTTGTTTGTCCAGTGCAGGGAATTGAACCCAGGCCCCTTGTACCCTAAGCTCATGGGTCTTTCATTGAGTTGTCCCTAGTGCCTGCCCTATCACATGCCTTTAAGGTCACTTATCAAAAAGGTTTTCAAGTTTGGAGTTCATGATCTGTGCTTTTTTGTTGTTATTGTTTATTGTTTGTGTACGGGTATTTTGTCTGCATGTATACTTGCCCAGAACCTGTGGAGGTCAAAAAAGGGCATCACATCCCCTGGAACTCTACTTACTTACACGTGGTTATGAGCTCCCATGTGGGTGCTGGAAATTGAACCCAGATCCCCTGGGAAGGTAGCCAGTGCTCTTAATTGATGAGACACCATTTCTCCAGCCCCGGCAACCTTCATTTTTAACCAGTTTGCAGTATGTTCTAGAGAATAGCATTTGGAAACCACTGCTGAACTCTCTCTTGTTGCCTACACCCCGCAGACTCATCGTGAACGTCAGTGCTGCCTGTGATTTGTGGGTCTCATTACTGAGTAGATCTGAGATGGATAATGGTGCCTGGTGTTTCTTTTAACCCAGTAGCAACAGAAAGGTCTGTGAATCCAGGGGCCATAGAAAAAGAACAGCATTTGCATCCCCCTCCCTATTAGCTGACAAGGGCAATCTCGCCAAGGTAGGTTTGCCAGTGTTTAGATTAGGTGTTCTCTCTGGTCAGGAGAGGTTGAGGTGTAGTTGAGGCTTTGTTATAAACGCACTCTTTGTGTGCATGAGATGCTGAGTCCTGACTCCAGCATCTAGAAGAAAAGGGAAATTAACTGGCATAGACCCTCAATGATGGGCAGTTCTATCCTGGGAAGAGAGAATTATGGGCCACTTATCTCTTTTCTACTTAGCATTTCTTGAGGAGCAGATGATTGGAAGTGTATTACACAGACAAGAAAGGCCACTCAGTTTGATTGTAGATATAAAATTAAATCACCAGGTAAATGTAGAGGTACTGGAAGAACAGAAGGCATGGACTGTTGAGATCTTGAGATTGTGTTAACACCTTGGTTAGGGCTACAACAATCTCCATAGCGTTGTTCTATTCCTTGTCAAAGTTGAGGAAATAACACAACCTCAGTTACCGAGCCAGAGCAGAGCAGAAGTGGACTGACCAGCTACCTGCAACACGAGTATTTTCCTTTGGGGAGGAGACTCATACACAGTCAAAGAAACACCCAGGAGTTTCTGGAGTCAGCACTGTTGTTCCATTTAGGAGACGAACTTGTTTAGAGCTAGGCTGGTTGTGGACGAGCCATGAAGACTAACAGAAGCCATCAACAGGGGCAGGAGCCAAGGCAGACAATTTAGCTGAACCGAAACCATTCTGGACAACCAGATTGCCCACCATTTAATAATTGCTGGTAAGCTTTTGTACAAATTCATCGTGCACTACAACCATTTTATTAGGCATCCTTACATCTAGATGGCCTGTGCGTTTTTCTGTGATTGCTCAGGCTGGATAGAACAGATAAGAGACACCAGCTGAGGTACCTGCTTAAATTTGAATTTTCATTTACTTAGGTGTGAACCACAGGGCATGCACAGAAAAACTTGGAAAACATGATCTCACCAGAAGACCCTTCTATTCCTATGCTCTTCTGGTGTAGTTCTGCTGGATCTTACAATATGGTTCCCTACCTCACCTAGGAGACCCAAATCTGTCTCTCTACATTTTGCAGATAGATGTAGGAGTAGCCATGGCTCTGGTGAAGGTTATCCTGACATTTTGTAACATAAGAAACATCTTTCCAACCTCTATAGTCCAAATCCTCCCCTTGAGGTTGTTTCTTTTAATAGAGTAATCAAGGTGGAAACATGTACTTGAAATTGGGTTGATTTTTCTTGAAAGGGTCCAGGCCTCCCTTCCGTTCCATCCATATTATGTCTAATTAAAACTCTACAAATTGGAATCCACTCAGTGTGCCCTGTTCTGTGTCTCTAGAAGCTGTGTTGACTTTAGCAGTCACAGATGGGTGGGGACCAGAGTTTCGGAACTAACTTTTCTTTCCTGAGACACACCTTTGAACTTCTGCTTTGAAGAAATTTCCTCCCCCCCTCTAAGTCAGTTACCCGCCACCTCAACGCGGTGCACATCTGTGCCCTTCATCGATACCCACAGGGGGAGGGAGGGTGACTATTGCCACTGCTTCCATTTCCTCATTCACACATTACCGAAAGGCCAGAGTGGCTACGGAGAAGCCAAGGCAGAGGAAGTCGGTCTGTGCTTACAATGGGCTCTAACAGATTTTGAGTCAAGACATAAAAGAGTGCATGCCTGGAGATGTGGAGCCGCTAGGTAACAGGCCAGACACTCTCTGCTTGGTTAGCTGTGGCACATCCATATTTTATATGCCAAGGTCATTCAGGGGCCCCAGTGCAGTGGAATGGGCAGTTGGTTTTGTTGTTGTCGAGGTGGTTGCTTACTCTTGATTTCTCTCCTGATTTCCTACCTGTTCCAAGTCTCAAAATCAGTAATTACACACTGAAGAGCTCAAGGCAGCCAGCGTCAGAGAAACAGGGTTCTTCTGTACTGGCCAAAGTTTAAACAACAGTGCAGTAAAAGTTGCTCCAGACTGCAGAGACCCTGGAACCTTTCCCATATATCAATGAACAAAACCGGTAACTGTGTGAAACTGCCCTATGATAGAAGGCAAATGTGCCTGTTTGAATAGGAAGTAGCTTTGCATAAGAAGACCCGGGTGCCAAGTGCTGTGACAGGCCTTGCAGAACTGCTCTGTTCACCTGCCATCTGAGACCTGGGTACCGTGGACCTCTTTAGGAGCTCAAGTATAAAGATTTCAACTGTGGACAAGGTGCTTAGAAAGCAGCTGTGGGCCTGGGCGCTGCAAAGGTTGTAGGTCTGTAGTAGATCATTTTGACTTGACTTTCTGGAAGTCCACACAGTAACACCAGGATGGTTGTCTGGGCAGGAACTAGCAGTTGACTGCTGGCCTTATATGCTGACCAGGAATTTGCTATTTAACTATTACCCATCCAGCAGGCAGATCTAGGTCCACAAATTTTAAATGGATAAATCCAAATACTAAACACCCCATTTGTTAGACTTGCTTTGTGGGTTCCCTTGTGAGCTTCCCAGGGAGCTCTACTGCTCCCCTGGTAAAGGGAAGGTGCCAATAAAATTGGTCTTTAACCTGTTTTGTTGATTGAGAAGTCTTGGCAGCCCTTGTTGATAAGTATTTTATAAATCCTAAGTAGTGGGTTTCCTCTGCTCAGATAATAAGCCAGATCCAGATAAATTAATAAGACCAGGTTTAATAAACAGAGCAAAACAACTCCAGGGTGATGGGGGATGGGAGTCTCCGCTCGGTGGGCTTTCTCGGGGGTGGGGTCTGGGATGGGAGGAGTGGGGCCAGGTGGAGCTTCCACATAAGTACTTGAGCCCAGCAAACATTGCAAAAAACAACCAAAAAAGAAACCAAAGCCACTGTACCAGAGCACTGTGTTTGTTTCTCATAGCTATACTATAAAAATTAAAACTGACGTTTATATATTTATTATATAGGTAGGAAGACAGAACTTTTAGCCTATTTAAGGTGGTATTGTTATTTCTTTTTGAAATGTCTTCTATAAACATGGTAGTATTTAAAGGTAGCCTAAACTGGAAGGTGACTCTGTCCTGTGTGTCTACGGGATGGACTTGTTTGATTTCCCTTTCTATGTTGGTTCAGCCTTGACTTAGAATACTCTGTGTTCTTCTACTTGTCTGCATTTAGAATAACTATGAACCACCTGCCTAGGGGACTGCTAAGGCTTTGGCTGAAAGTCCTAAAATGGCAAAAGTTCTTTGAAAGTAGATTTTGAGCCAGGGCACGGTGACTCCTCAAGAAGGCAGACAGCACTTTCTTAAGCAGAAACAGGTCTAAGATTTTGAAGGATGGAAAGGTAAATAAAGGTGATCAAGGGGATCAGAGGTACGGAGTGGTTAATCTATTAGTATCTTGCAGAACTGTAAACGCACAGGTATAAACAATTTTTCCAGCTAGAGTGTAGAGTTTTTCACTTCGAGAACACACCTACATTGCTTTGCCACTCTTGAGTGCTTCGTGCTGGTAGGCAAGAAAGACTCTAACCATGGTAAGTCTCTTTTGGCCTTTTGTTCCTGAGGCTTTTGCTGCATTTAAGCACTCTGATTCTCTTCTCAACTTGACGGTGACAGGGTTCGCTCTAGAATTTGCTTCTTGACACACACAGATGTTTCACGTTAATGGGATGTTGACTGCCACCTCCTCTGGAGTAGGTAATGCTTAACAGGACTGCAATGTACCCATGCACTCTCTCCCTGTTCCCAGGCGTGCGTGAGTCAGTCTCCTCGTCTTATGTTTACACAGAGCCTTGCTAACAAATAGCAGCTGACTTAGACTTGCATAGACATGTACAGTAAGGAATGAGCGCAGAGGAAGGGGATGAGGCTTCATAGCACATGTTTTTTTGAGAGAGAAAACACTGGAATCTTGTTGTACTGATCAGTCTGTGCAACAGTCACACTTTCACAACATCATGCAGCTCCATCACCACGAGCATCATGGTAACAATCACTTGAGGACTGAGGATCAGCTAACACACCACTTGAAACAGTTCTGCATTCTAAGTTGGGTTTTCCTTTTTGTGAGTGTAAAGTCAAACTTTCTGGTGTCCACTTTAAAATGCTGTTTTGATTGCCAGTGTTCTGGAAGTCTTTACATGAAGCAAATGCAGGGGAAAGGCTGGTGTGTGTCTAAACAGCCCATGATGTGGCACTAGAAGGCTCGGCAGCATTGGGACAGTTCTTCTGTACCCTGTGCCTAGCTCTAAGGCTACTGGGGGTATTGTGCGAAGGCTGTGAAAAGCCAGCGGTTATGTCCTTCCCCGGCACCTACAGTTTTGCTTTTAAGACTGTGTAATGACCTCTCCTCTGAACTTGAGATTCTGCTACCTTGCAAAGCATTGGTTAATACTAATTAGGTCTGGTTGCAGTAATTGCCATCCCTTCATCCCAGATCCAAGCAAGCTTTGAACATGGTGTCGGTGTGCATGTTAGGTGAGGGAAGGATAGCGGCCCTTAAATGGTGGCAATTTTTCAGGAGCCACAGTTCCTCCACGGGAGGAAGTCATCTATCAGTTGCCCCTCGGCATGCCCCCTCTGCAGTCCTCCTTAGTATGGCCAGGGCTAGTCCTCTCCACAGGGTCCCTCCCTCTCCCTTCTTCCCTGAGGGACATGACATTTTCCAGGGCCTTCACTGCGTCACATTTTTTTAAAGTCGTATTTCTCACAGATGTCAAACAGTGTAATATATATGAATTATAGGTATTTAGGAAGTATGAAGTGTTGCTGTGAAGGAAATCACATGTAATCCTACTTTCAGAAAAAACTGCTAGTATATTATTATATTATTGTTAAAGGTAATTTCTTTTTGAAGAGGGGAAAGAGGTTTGTGGCTTGTGGACAGGGACACATGCTCTTAATTGTTCTGGGCCTCCAAATATTAATTTGATTTTTATCTGCTTACACCAGAGGGCATAGTGGATAGAGGCAAAAACCATGTCTTAACTTCTGAGCATTTAGAGAATATTTAAGTCCCGAGGTGTAGACTATTTGGTGACAGAACAGAAGACCATGGGACTCAAAAGGAGGGGAGTCATGGCAACGAGGAGGCATGGAGAACCAGAGCTACACTCAATTGGATGGAACCAGAGGTTGATTACCTCCTGCTTTTAGTAACATCCCTGAAACTCAACTTCTCCATCTGGGAAATGGGAGACCTCCTACTCTCCTGGAGTCAGTTCATTAACTGAGAGCTGTTTAGGAGAACGCTTTGCTAGCAAGCTTTGTGGGAATAGATAACAGTAAAGGAAAAGGTGAGACCTGTCTTCTGACTGGGTCAGGCCTCCGCCCTGTTTCCAAAGGAGCCAGGGTAGGCCAGCAAGGGGTAGCTGGGAGTCCCATGTGGGTGAGCAGGGAAAAACTCTTAGCGACTGATGGGAATTATTTATTTATTTTTCTTTTCTGTATGATGGTTAATGTATACTTTGTTATCCAGGCTGGAACTAGGATTGTTTGTGCAGGGGATTTTCTGCTATGGAGGCAGCTATTTTTTGGAGCTGGCCGCTCTTTCTTCTTTCTATCTGTGTATTTTTTAACTCTGCAAGTACATTCTTCTGTAAAGCTAATATATTTGCTCTCTTACCCGAGAGACTCTTATCAGACCTTTGCCGTGGATTACATGCCTGCTATCAGGAATCTCCGTGGGTTTACGCAGGAGGGAACGGGACCGGCATAGCTGTGTTTTAAGCAGCAGATAAGGTTCACCTGCTATAGGTACAGGGAGGGGAAGTGGGATGGGCGGGGCCTGGGAAAGATACATAAACACCTCTAATACATGAAAGAATGTCTTTGTCTCTGCCTGTGAGCTTCAGGAATTGGGGAAATGTTAAAGGAGGGGCCTGCAGAGCAGTATCCGGAGAGACAGATCCCTGCCAACTTCTGGGTTAAGTCCTTTAAAGGATTTGAGAAAATAGACTCTTAAGAGGTCATGGACATCTCACCTAAGAGTCTGCAATTCTGAATTCAGATGCATCTCCTATGGTGAGGGTGGGAGCCCTCTTACCGAGTTGTAGGGATGAGAATGAACTCCTAGGCTATCAAAGCTTTGTGAGGTGTCTGTTTCTTAGCCACCCCAACCATAGTTGTTGTGCCCAAATTCTGAACCCCCCAAATCACCAAGAGACCCATTCCGATGCAAAAGCCGAGTCTTTTATTGTTTAAGGAACTAACTAACCCGTTAACTTGGGCCCTTCGTCCATTCATGGCAGGGGATGCTTAGAGAAGGACCCAGGGGAACTTCTAGGTGGAGAGCTTATAGGGCAGTGTAAGGGGAGTGTCTAGGGGTATGCAACAGTTTCAACATTGGTGCGCTTCTGGGCTCGGGCAGTCTGTCCTGTGTTGGTTGGTCAGCTGGTTGTTATGGCCCAAAGGCCCTCCCAGGGCCATTGCTATGCTTTGCAGTCCCTGTGAATCCAGAGTCCTACCAGCTAACTTTTGATTGGTTCCTTGCCAAGGAGGGTATCTGACCTCCTAGTGACTAGTGAAAGCCCAGCAAGGTCAGACACATGCTGAGTCGGAGGAGTCAGAGGCCTATGTGTCTTTTCGGCAGCCTGTCATGGCTGCTAAAGCAGGGGCCTGGTCCCTTCACTGTCCTAATATCATATTCCCTCTTTTTATCCATTGTTCCTAATGCTTTCTGATGACAGCCTGGGCAGGTAGACCCATGCACAAAGATGTCAATCAGAGATGGGCAGGTGGGCACATGCTTGTGTATGTTGACCACAGTCACATGTCACCCCAAGTGAGGAAGGGCTAAGAGTAGAACAGAAGGGGAGATATGGTAAAGTTGAATTTAACTAGTTTGCACATGGGACCTTATTCTCTCCTGCCATTCCAAAGACATGGAGCTGTGATTTTTAAACATGTATATGAATGTTTTTCTTGATTATAGTTAGGCTGCATTATGTTCTGAGCTCATAAGAGTGAAGAAAGAACTTTGGAGGCATGCATGTACTATGTCTGTCCTAGAAAAATTCAAATTATGATTCTGCCACTCCTTTGCAAATTGGTTAACTCACCTACCCGCCTCAGTTTCCTTAGTTTAAGCTGAATGTCATATATTTTTTCCTTACTCATAGGGTTGTTAGTAATTTTCATGATGTATACAAGGAGCTAAGCCGTAACTCTTCTGTAAACATTAGTAATACGTATTTTTGGAATATGCTAAACCTTAATCTGACTGTCTAGTTTTAACTTCTTGGAATCTTGGCTGAACCTGTTTTCTTACCTGGACAACGCCAAGTGAAAAGGCTGTGTCTAATTCAAAGTTGCAAATGGAGACCTACCACTGTGGAGACAACCCCTTGGGGGACCCAACTACTGCGCGCGCGTGCGTGCGTGCGTGCGTGCGTGCGTGCGTGCGTGTGTGCGTGTGTGTGTGTGTGTGTGTGTGTGTGTGTGTGTGTGTGTGTGTGTGTGAGTGTGATCACACTTACTCTCTTTTCCTAATAACCCAGTAACTGGAAGACACACTGTATATGGGAGAAGAAATAGGCAGCCGTATCACTGAGGAACCAGACACCCAGTGCCCATTTTGAGTGCATAACAAATACTTTGTGGCCAGTTCTTTTCTTTCCATTATTCCTTGCCTGACCGAACCCCATTTCTCTGAGGGTTACATTTCACGTTCCACTGCCCCAGAATGGCAGCACCATCACTCATGTCAGGTGTGTCTGACCACTGAGCTTGTCTGTCTTCGCGAATGGAACTGAGGAGTGGTGTGGCCAGTGGCCTGCCGCTGCCGGAACTAACGAGTTTAAATAAAGACTTACCTCCCTCATCTTATCTAACTGAAAAGCAATTTAGGGAGCATATGACAGCTCATTTTCCTCCCCACCACGAATATTCAGATCCACGAGTCATAAAATTAACCTTTTACTTAGATCATGTACCATGCCCATGGAGCCCAGTGCAGCTTTGCATTCCCCTAAATGGGAAGTTTCACACAGCGTAAAGGATAGCATCTCTGTGGCCACATTGTGGGGACAAATGACTCGCAGCTGCTTTGCCCTGAGGCCACTTCCAGTGCCACTTACTTGACAGATTGGTCCAGTTTACATCAATTTTTGTCACATTCTTTTATGAAACAAATTTCTATCATGGGCTGTAATTTGACACGCACCAGAGAATGTTAAGCTGGCTTCATACTTACAATTATAAAATTTGCCTCTTTATCCCCCACCTCCACTCCTCAGGTGAACAAGACACATTCGAGGATGCAAGAATTTTGAAAAATTACTCGGAAATTTTAGTTTCAAATACCTGTATTATTAGGAAATAGACCCACTGTACATTTTCATTCCTAAACAATAGCTATAAAATGTGAGCAAATCAAGAATCATTTTTTTTCTCCCAGTTAATAAACATTAGTTGTGGCAGTCTGGTTGTTTAGTAACCTGGATGAACACTCGAGAGGTTGAGAAATTCCTTACCCACTTTATCTTCCCTGCTTAAGCAAAGCCATTAAGGCCTCTATAAACTTTGTGTGGATAGTTAAGAATTCGAGACATTCCGAAAGGCCACCCCCATTCTTTGTATGAGTGTAGGCTGGGCAAGGTGACACACACCTTTAATTGTAGCATTCAGGGCACCAGGGCTACATATGTATTGAGACCCTGCCTCAAGGTTAGTAATAAATAAGTGGAGACGGGTTGTAAAGTCTACATTGGTGAGTTCTATCTAACAACTTACACTAGACAATGCAGAGCAGTCTTCATCTCCTTGCTCCTCCTGCTTCATTTCAACTAAAAGACACTGGAGGACTTATAAAACATGGCTGTTGGGTTGCTGCTGCTGCTGCTGCTGCTGCTGGATTGTTGTTTTGTTTTTTTCAAGACAGGGTTCCTCTGTAGCTTTGGAGCCTGCCCCAGAACTCAAGCTCTGTAGATCAGACTGGCCTCGAACTCAGAGATCCGCCTGCCTCTGCCTCCCGAGTGCTAGGAGTAAAGGCGTGCGCTGTTGGGTTTTTGATGAGACAAGGTCTTGTTCTGTGACCAAACTTCCTATCCTCCTTCCTGAGTCTCTTCAGTGGTGTAGTACACCATCACTCTAGGCTTAAAGACATTTCATTAACCGCCTGTCTCACTGATCGTGTGTGTGTGCGCGCGCGTGCGCGCACACACACACACACACACACACACACACACACAGCCCTTCTAAAGTTTCCTTTTCTCTCAGAAGCCTAGTGTCAGCTTGGGCTCACACAGAATCTGATGTGCTTTGTGTTCTGAAGCATTGCTGGGCTAGGGTTTGTGTTGGCAGAGCAGGAGGAGGCAGCACACAGAAGGACCAGAAAAAGCCTTAGCTGTCTGCATCTGACATGTGCTCTGCCACTCCATAGAACAGTGTGTTGCCCTCTGCAAACCATGCGGGTTTCTCCAGCTCTTGATGTTTGCAGAAAAAAAAAATAGATGTAATTAGTTTATTGCTACCTCAGAGCATCTCTAAGCACCTGAGATTTTTGTACATGTTTGTCACTTCATTTCCATTCCCTCCTTTCTCTCCATTATTGTAACCAATGAGATTTTTACATTTTAATATGTTACACACATTCATATGTATAATCAAATATGAATGTATAATGAATATATTACACATGAATATATACATACATGTATGTATGTATGTATGTATGTATGTATGTATGTATGTATGCAGGGTGGAGTACTGAATGAAGCAAAGGAAAGCCTGGAGAGCTCCAGTAACTAGTTGCCATTACTGCTCACTCTGTCACTTCTTTTAAGTATGGGGGGCTCACCCACAGTGCTGAGGTTTCTGAATTCACCACAGGATTTAATTAAAAATATTTTCATTATGAGGATTGTGTCTGTGTTGTCTGTTTCGATTTATGGCTGTCTTAAATATGATTTAACAAACCAGGAAGGGGACTAGATGGTAAACCGTGTGTAAATGCAGCAGAGTGAATGTGGTGGTGGGTTCCTGGATACGGTAGTTGGCCCGGAGGAACTGATTATTGACTTGGCCATCTCTGGTGCTTGCCTGCCTTACTGTCTCCTTGATTGTGTGAAGCTAGCGTCTCTTCACGCCCCCTGCTAAATCTTGAGTGAATACAGCGGAGGTCTGACATCTCTCTCTTAGGAGATGTGTTAGGAGAGTGCTGTAGTGAACGATGACCCTGTGAGAGAGACTGGGTGAGTGAGTATGCCTGGCCTAGTCCCTGGTAGGTAGTAAATGGACACTTGTTCCCTCCTACCTCTGTGTTTCTCATCAATCAAGGTTTTATTACCCAGTTTTCTCCACTTGCCTTAGAAATAAAGGATTGCAAGACCCTGGCTCCTGAGCTTCTAGCCAGTGGTCTGGGCATGCCGACCTGGATCCGATCTATAGTCTAGGTTGTATCTTAAACATCTTGACTTCAACGTCTCAAGTGCCTCCAGCTAACCGCACACCCTTCTTTTGAAAATAAGCAGGCTCGGCTTCCCCTCTCCCTGTCTGAATTCTATTGTTCCTATAGTATCTGGCATTTGGTGTGGAAACCCTGACACAGTCTCAAGCCTACTTAATAGCAGTTTGCAGCATCTAAACAGAAAGGATGTCCACAGGCCTTGGATATTGCATTCTCTCTGGCCTCCAAGTTTGAAGTAAAGTTGACTGCTGGAAGCCAGGTAGTCAGTCAGAACCAGCTCAGAATAAGGAAGGAGTTCACATGAAATCTCTCTGGGCTAATGTTCCGTGCACCAAGCACTATTGTGCATGAAAAAATAAGTATTTCATAATCTCCCTCTTTTTTTATTTAAGAAGCTTAACATAGTTTAAAAGAAAAACCACCAAAGAGTGGGACATAATAAAATATGAACCATAGGAAATTTTCAAATGAATGCAGATGCTATGAAAGTTAATAAAATGCAAATATATTTTAAAGAGACATTAAATGTGCCATGTATACTTCTCAAAGAATGCATACTAAAAGTAGAACTGTCAAGGGGGTTCATCAAAATGTTACCATGTCATTATAAAGCATGAATTTTAAGGATGATTGATAGCTTTCTTTCATTTGTTCAGAATCATCAACTTATAGGGGAAAAAGTCAGAGATTGCCTGAACTTTCAGAAACAAGATTTGAGAAGCCAGGTATGATAGCACAGACTTGAAATCCTAGGGCTTTAAGCCTGAGGCAAAAGGATCATGAGATTTATTTGTGGAGGAGGGGTTAGCGGTTGGAGACAGGTTTTCTCTGTGTAACAGTGTGTAACAGCCCTAGCTGTCCTGGAACTAGCTCTGTAGACCAGGCTTGGCCTTGAACTCACAAAGATCTACCTGCCTCTCTCTGCCTCCCAAGTGCTGCCACCAATGCCAGGGCCAGGCAAGGATCATGAGTTTAAGGCTAGCTTGGGCTACACAGTGAGAAGTTGTCTTCTAGGGAGGGGGGATAGAAGAGAAAAATTGCAATTGAACATCTCAAAAATGTTTGAGAATCCAAAGCTTCCCAAATAAGAGGGATGAAGGTGAGAAACCTCATTCTCTAGGGTTCTCAATTGGGTGCTGTGTAATAAAGTGTTGCATGCTCAGTACATAAAAGCAGAAGTGATGCATATACAAGCATAAATTTGAATTCTAATTCTTGAGCGCAGTAATGTTTGGTTGAGGTAGTGCCTGCCTTTAGGCTTTAGAGAGGAGTTAAACGTTTAGTCATTTGCCATTGTGAATGTGTGGACACCAATTCAAATGAGAACAAATGGCGTGCTGTCTACTTCTGTTGAAGTGGTAGGACATTATAGGGACAAATGGGGGACCATTGTTTAACTCTTCCTTTTTGAACTGTATAGCATACAGAATGGGGGGGTGTTAGGGAGTGTGACATAATCATCTGTGGCATTTTATTTCTTACCTAAATGAGTATTTAAAATCTTTATGACCTGTGAAGAGGAAGAGGGAGAAAAAGATGGAAGGAGATAGACTCTAAATTAAGGGAGAAGATTTTAGTCTCAGAGACTCCCATCTAGGACCCTGTTGATAAGAAGGGAAGCAAACAGTTTTCATTTGTTTGGGCTGTGGTGAGTGTGCTCAGGCCTATATTTCATTTGGATGCTTGTTTTTTTATTTTGGTTTGGTTTGGTTTTTGAGACAGGGTTTCTCTGTATTGTTTTGGAGCCTGTCCTGGAACTCGCTCGGTAGACCAGGCTGGCCTCAAACTGATAGAGATCCGACCGCTTCTGCCTCCCTAGTGCTGGGATTAAAGGTGTGTGCCACCAACGCCCAGCTATAATACATTATTCATTGGTCTTCTTCTTCCTAAATCCTGGGAGGGGCTCCCTTTCCTTGGACAACATTGACACTAACACTAAGCAGTACTAGAGTCTTCCTAGGTAAGATATCTTTACAGAGAGACAGACCACAGCAAATTGGCCCACGAACAGAAGGGAGGGGCATGGGGATCCATTGCTCTGTCCCTGGTCCCCTCCTCTCCATCCTATCACTCCTTTCCTGATTCCTGTGTTGGGATAACCTTCTGTTTTCCACTCAAAAGCAAATTGAGACTCTGTTGTCTCGTACCCCTTTCTGGGAAGTGAGAGAAACTTGGCGTCTTCTGTAGCTACAGGAGTGTGGTATTCTCGTTTTTAAAAAATTGATCACATTTTGTTATTCTCAGATTAAGAAAAAATATTTAGAACTACCTTTCTAGGCACCCTGGCTGCTGGACTGTGCTGCCTTCTGCTTGTAGCTTTGGCATTGAGAGCTTGCCAAGTGAAATGTGTGTGGGAGGGTGTGACTAACCCAGCTGGGGTCTTATCTCTAATCCTATCTCCCAGGGCTTCCCAAGCCTGCCTGTCTTTCCTCACAAACTCCACACCCTCCAAGATACTGCCATCTCCCTTCAGGAAATTATTTGGATCTAAGTATTGTTAACTTTTCAAAATGATTCTGTTCTCTCTCTAGATTCCTTTCCCAGTGGGCAATCAGAAGCCACAGGTTCCTCACAATCCCTAGGTGACAAGTGCTCCTAATAAGAGGCCATAGAAAGCCCTTTCTCCTGCCCCTCCCAGCCTGCTGGGATTATCAGCAATCTTTTTTTTTTTTTTTTTTTTTTTTTTTTTGCCTGCCTGGGGTGGGATTGTCCCAGCTTCCCTTTTGGCAACTTCCAACAAAGCCTGTGCCATTGGGAGGCCATTTGAAGGGAAATGCAAGTCACAAAGGCACTAGGAACTAGAAAAAAAAACTTTGTGTTGCTTGTAGCTGGAGGGTGGGTAGTCAAGTTGCCTTTTGTCCAGGTGCTAAGGGGTGGCCATCAGCACGTAGATGCTAAACACAGCAGTGGCATCATTCATTGTATTCTGAGAGCACAGGATAGTGATGGGGAGCAGCTCAGGGTACCAGAACCACTGGAAACACTAAAGTTCAAACAGCTTGTGCTTGCAGAGGAACATCCACCACAGATTTCCGAAAGACAGGTTTTAAGTTATAGCTGTGGAGAAGAACGGTAAGGAGTAGCCCTCTTTGGCCATTAGTCGTACACAACTGTGATCTTGGTAGTTGGGAAGTTCGGGTAGGAAGATCACTAGCTCCGGGCAAGCCTGAGTTACATTAATTCTGCCTCAAAAAAAGACAAAAGAGAGACAAAAGAGAAAGGCAGGAAGCAGGTAGGAAGGGAGAAAGAAAAGAAGGAAGGGAGGAAGTGGTCTGTGAATGAGAGCTTTAGGCATCTGAGAAAGGGTCTCATTTCCTGTAAGTTTGAGAGGAAGACTGAAGCTTCTAAATCAGGGCCAATCAAGAAAAGGTGTGGAGAAACAAATCTAAAGGGGGCAATTTCATTTTGTAGATACTGTCTGGCAAGCTACCTGCTATCTCATAGCTGGGTCAGGCCACCTGTCACTGAGGGGACAATAAAGGAATACCTTAACTGAATACCATGCCAGTAACTACCTGATGCCATTCCAAAACTTGTAATAATGCTTCCTTCATTTGTAGCACCCTGGCAGGTTCTCACCAGCTGCATTTAATCCCTGGTTGAATCATATCCAGGAGCCTGGCCCCGGGGAGTCACGGCACTGTCATGAAGTTGCTATCAAGGTGTGCCCCCCCCCGCTTAAGTGGTCGGGACCAGGCCTGATTCCAACCTCCTAAAGGCTACAGTACAGAAGGCGTCTTGAGCCTAATTAGTCCAGGAAGTGATGGTGATGGCCCTGCTCAGGTGGATCTAGACGTGACTCATGGTGAGAGACAGAGCCAAGGCGAAATAGAAATCTCTCCTGTGTCACTTGATTGGAATCTCAGGTCTACTTAAGGGAATGTTTTCTGAGACTGGGGAAGCACAAGGTTGGTCTCCTAAGTCACTGATAATGAAACTTGACTCCTACACCCACTTTCTCCACCCTAGTCCCTTGGCCACCTCACGGGCCTCTTAGCAGACCTCTCTGCCTCAGTGACTTAGGTTGCCCAAATTCCAACAGGCAGTGGGATCTTTTTCCAGGGTACATGTAAGACAAGTACTCTGCCCTACATGCCTAGCTCCAGATCCCATTGCCATTGTGAGGATGGCACCTGAGACATAAGGACGGTTACATACATCTGTCTTCTCGGGTCCTGGCTTTGAGGTTCCTCTCAGCTCCGAACAGCAAGCCTTCCCTTTCTGTTCTGTCTTCCACACTTATTCCTGGCTCCTTGCATGCTTCCCTGGGTACTTTCTTCCTTCCTGCCCCTTTCTTAGCTGACTTTCCAGATCCACCCTCTCCACGTGCTGGATTCTATGATTGCCACTAGAATGTGTGCCCAAGAAAGCAGAAACCTTGTCTCCAGGCTGATCCCGGCATATTACTGCTCCATTGTACCTGTTGGGTGTGGAAGCTCTCCTCCATAATCCCAAAACTGTGACGGAAGGACTATTGTAAATTTGAGGCCAATCTATCAGTCTATTGTACAGTTAGTTCTAGACCAGCCTTGGTCCTAGTGTGAATTCTATCTCCAGACACCCCCTAAGCGGGAGGAGGGAGTTGGTCAGATAAAATTTAACAACGGAAATTCCACGAGCCTCGGGAATCTCCTAAATTAAAGGTGGATTTGAAGAGTGAGTTTATTGTGGGATATCACACCAGTCAGTCCTGGGAGGAAGATTGGAGTGCTACGTATTAGCTTCTGAACCAAGCTTAGCACATCCTAGATTGGTTCAGAGTCACTGAGTTTACCTATGGGAAGAGCAGGGAATTAGAATTTTAAACTGGGTCTGGTTACACACACTTTTAATCCCAGCACAGAGGCAAGTGACTGTGTATTCCAGGCCAGCCTGGTATAAGGAATTCAAGCCAACCAGAGCTGCAGAGTGAGGCTCTTTTTGTTCCAATTTATGTACAGAATAAGTTGGCCAATGCCAAGACTGGGATGGAAGAGAGTCAGTCTTCCCATTTCCTGTGTCCCACTCCCATACCCCCTGGTCACTTCTGTTTCTGCCTACAGGGGGAATGTGGATTCTTGGGTATGTGTTTGACAGGACTGGTGGAATCTTTGGTTGTTTTCAAGACAGGATTTCTCTGTGTAACAGTCGTGGCTGTCCTGGAACTAGCTCTGTAGACCAGGCTGGCCTCAGACTCACAGAGTTCCACCTGCCTCTGCCTCCCCAGTGCTGAGATTTGTGGAATCTTAACATGGCTGGAGGGAGCAGCTGTGAGTTGTTCTCTGTCTACCTAACAACTTTGCTTTCACTCTGGGAGAAGGATTTATGGTGTCACCATTTTCCCTTCAAGTCTGAGCCTGGTTCAGAATGATCGAGTCTCGGTGCTAGGAAATAAATAAAATGCAGGTCTTACTGTTTCAGTTTTTTGAGCACGAAACTGATCTGCTTGCTAAGGCTGGCTGATTGGAAGGACCTTGTAAGCTGCTCAGGGATGAATAAACAAGAAGTGTCATTAGTGAACATTAAGAGACTCCTTTCTCAAAATCCAGGCACACTGTATCTTGTGAATAAACCCTTAGAAAACCTTTCAGCTTCGGTTCTTCCCCTTTGGAGGCTGTCTAGAGATCTTTTAGAATGGCTAAACATTTCCTAGCTTGGGGGGTGGTGGATTTGGGTGGTTAAATTTGCAAAGGTTCGAATGTCCTTGGTAATCTGGTTTGTTCTTTTTCCTCTTCCCTCCTTCTCTTTTCCTTCCATCACTCTCTCTCTCTCCCTCTTTCTTTCTTTCTTTCTTTCTCTCTTTCTTCCCTTTTCCCTCTGTCTTTTCTTTGCTCCATCCCTCCCTCCCTTTTTCTTTTTTTCTTTTTCTTAGTTTTGCTTAACTTTTATGTGCATTGATATGAAAGTGTCAGATCCCCTGGAACTGTAGTTACAGTTATGAGCTGCCATGTGGCCTGAGGATCTAACCCCGGGTTCTCTGGAAGAACAGCCAGTGCTCTTAACCACTGAGTGATCTCTCCAGCCCCCTCCCTCCCTTTTTCAGTGGGAATAACCAGGTACTTCAAAGCTTCTTTATTTATATGGGTTCACTCAGATTTTATGAAAGATTCCTCTCTGTCCTTTTTTCTTCCTTCATGACCCAACGTTTTGGGAACACAGCATCATGCAATGTTTGTTAATACTGTATTTTCATCCCAGTTGTTCTTTGATATGGGGAATATTAATTGAGAAAAACCAAATGCAGAATCTGTGGCTTGCTATTTCCCTTACATTCCTGTTGGTGATTTACTATTTACATCTGGAAGCGATCTTCTGACCCAACTGATAATCCTCCTCAACAAAAGATAACCATGTTTCAAGTCATCAGTGTAAGTCAGACTTACTTGAAAGGGACACAGAATTCACCTGCAAGCACTTTTGGCACCTTGCCCTTTCCCATGAATTCAATCTGATGACAGAGAAGGCTGGGCTGCCACAGCACTTGCGGCAGAACCTCCCAAAGCCCCTGAAGATGGGATCAGCCCCACTTACCAGCCTGTAATGAGCATCTAGAGACCAGCTCTTCTTTCTGTGGTTCGTTGCTTCTTTGCAAGAGGGGATTTGAATGCTGGTCTCCTTGAAGCACCTCTGGGGATGTAGTAGAGCAGAGAACTCACAGGTAAATCTTGGGGAGGCTGCTGTCTCCTTGTCTAGCAGATGAGATCTCTGTTGCCAGGCTTTGTATTTGACTATAGACTGACTTCTTCTTGGAACCTTGGGACAATGACATCTCCAGCTGATGAGTTCTCACTTCATAAAATTGTGTGATGCACACACAATATGCTCGGCTTTCGGGGGTATGACTGGGTGCATGGGCTTTAAGACCGTTTGGTGTTAGCAGTATCTGTGTATTAGCAAGATCGTTAGTGTCATCCCAGGTGTTTGGGTAGCCCATCTTTGCAACAACCCCTTGTTCTGCTCTGCATCAAACTGAAAGCAGACACTGCAGCTTCTCCATAAATTTCACTTGGTCTAGACAAGGTCTCTTTGGGGAACTCCTGGAGACATTTTATTTTGTTCTCATCAGACATCAAGCAAGGCTGGAATAGTTCAACACATATAATATTAAATGCTGGCAGATAGTTACATAAAAATCTTTAATCCACTAACATGTAATACCAAAACCAGATGTTTAGAATGATCCTATCTGTTTAACATAAATCACTTTCTAAAACATCATGTAGACTCTGAACTTTAAAATTCCCTTTCAAAAGAATTCACAGCACGCAGAATGTTTTGAAGGGCACAAAGGTGACAGTGTTCTAAAACCTCCACAGAGACCAAGAAGACACTGCTAATTACCAGCAGTGGGGAAATCCAGTTCTTTTAAACCTCTCTTTTCTCTCTCTCTCTCTCTCTCTCTCTCAAATCCTCAGGCTTCATCAGCATAGCAAAAACAAGCTCAGATGGCAGTTATGACTCCAGTCATTTCAGAGGCATAAATCGTGGCTGGTGACAACTCTGGCCATAAAGTCGTTTGGGTGACAATGACTAGCTATGCTACCTGAGTTATTCAAATAATTATTTAACAGGTGTTTCTCTTGCTCTGGCCCCACCCAGCTTTACAACATATTTTCATTCCTTCCCAGCCTCCTTTGCAGCCTTTAGTTTTAAATAAACAGAGAGACTAAGCAAACTAAAGTTAGTAGGACCAGAAGTTTGCCACCTTTTGGTTCTTGTGCAAATCACCAGCTTGGCAAACACCTTCAGTGCCCACCCCACTGGTTTCCTTCATAGTCTCAGCCTCTTCACTCTAAGAATATGCTCAGTAAAGCCCCCCTCATGATTGCTAATGCGATCATTATGAAGAGGTTGAGTGTGTGCTTGTTGAAACACGGTGGCTTGTGTGCAGCGTTGCGGCTGCACCGGCCTGCATGTCTCAGTGGGTACATTGCTAACACAACGATGCTAACCCACACCATTGCCCACCCGCATTAAATTCAGGTTGGATTAGAGCGGGGAGGGGACAAGGAAAGAGCTGCTAGCCGCCATCATCTGTGGCTTGTCACTAGCGGGTCTCTAATGAGCAAGGAGTCCGCACGCATCCCAAATAGCAAAGGGGGAAGAGGACAATAGGAACGCATCAAAAAGTCCCATGCTCTGTAAAATGTCATGGAGATCAAGGTTAGTGGCTCCTGATTGGCCTGTCCCTGGCTATAACAGATGTGCTCTTGGTAAGGATGGATTGTTTAGATAGCAGCTTTTACTTAAGTCTTTTAGTTCTCACCAGTTATTTTGAGGAATTTTACATTTCAACTAAAGGTAGACATTTGTTTAACAATTTAGCATTTACTTCATCCTAAAATATTTGTCTTTCTTTATATTAAGTAACTTATTGCAGTGAATCTAGGACCTCTGGCATGGGAGGCAAGTGCTCTGTCAATCGAGTGTATCCCTAACCCTTTCTTTTTCTTTTTTAAGGGCTACTTTCTTAATGAGTATAAGCATCCTGGCTGCATGTATATACATTAACCTCATGCACTCATGGTGTCTGCAGAGGCCAGGAGGTGTTGAATCCCTAGAACTTTAATTGGGATGGCTGTGAGCCACCATAGGGGGCCTGGGTACTGAACCCAGGTCTTTAGCTAGAACTGCAAATACTCTTAACCGCTGAATCATTTCTCCAACTCCATTGTTGACTCTTCTTTATAACGTGGTTCTTTTACATTTCAGCCTTTGAATAACAAACCAGTATGTTGGGCAAGCAGGTGCTTCCTTCTTTTTCTTGACCTTGAGTTCTTTATGGATTCATTCATTCAACTTCTGTTCAGTCATTAAATCAGTTGACAAAAATCAAGTTATTATTTCTTTAATTTACCACAGAAAGCCATAGGGGTCTTATGTAAAATTCAGAAGGAAAGTCATCATAAAAGGGGACAAATACATAAAATTTGAAGAGATGAAGGCTTCAGAGTATACTACTAGCCTGATTGTTTTTCAAGTGGTATTTACATATGTGATTTGTATCTTTTTTTATATAGTAGAATTTCAGTGCCCTAAGTGGGAAAGGGAATAAGACTAGAGTAGGAGTGAAGGATCTTTATTTAGCAGAATACATGTTTTAAAAATAGAAAGAAAAAACTTCATTGTGATTACGGTTGCTGTTGTTAGCTTCTATTTTAAAGTTGATACCGATGTACCAATTTATCCACTTGTTTTTACTCCTACCCCAAATGTGCATAAAAGGAGACTCAGTTGTTAAAATGGTTGTCCCTAAAAAAAAAAATAATCTCAAATACGGAGGAGGTGGACACAGATAGATCTCTGGCATGGGAAAGGGTTTCTTTCTATCAAAGGTAGTTAGGCTGGCCAGGATTCACTTTTGAATGATCGATCCCCTTTGAACCAATGATCCCCCACCAATGGTATGAGCTGAAGTCACCACGTATGAGGCATAAAAGACAGTAGCCGTGTTAGCCTCAGTGTGTTGGCTAGTCTGGTTCTGGTGTACCAAAACCTTGGCCCAGCTTCTGCTTTGTGTAACACCAAGATTCTTCTTGATTTTTGTTTCTAGCATCAGGCCCACAGGCTAGCTTAACCTGGTCTATGAGCTCCAGATTCCGTGTGCAAGAGCCCTTCTAACAAACTAAGATGTGGTAGACCTCTCCAGTACCCCATGTTGACCAGGAACATACACTCTGTTGGGGTTTATTACATAACACAGGGTAGCTTCCTCATCAGAGAAAAGGGAGCAGCCATCCAAGAGTTCAGGAAGTCCTTTTTCAAACCTGGCCATCAAAACTGGATGCATTAAGTCTTCGCCAAGTGCCACAGTAGCATTCCTCATTGTATGCCCCTTTGCTATTGTGCAGTAACTTTTATGGAGTTGATTTAAAAGGAACAAGCTTCATTTAAATTTGCTTTGAGAGGATTTACTGCACCTCATGTGAAAACCAACCACATCTGACATTTTGGAATTACCCACCTATTTATGAGATTATACTGCCTTCTGTTCATGAAAGAGCAAGGCAATTTTCAGCATAGTTTCTTTCTGCCATTGCCCCCTCTTGTCTGGCTTCCTGAAAGCTAGCTGTGATGAGAGGAAGCATGGCAAGGAGATGGGGAACCCAAATAGGTCTGGGCTTGTAGGAAAACAGGGAGTATACATGCTATTGGCGGAAAGAACTCACAAGAACCCCACCCAGTGACTTATCTAATTAGACATTTTAAAAAATACCTGCTACTTATTTTGCAATTAAATAAGTTGTAATTGCTATGTGCTTAATTCAATCTTGTTTTTTTGTAATAAGGGTGGATTACAATTATAATAGATAAAAATTACATTTAGTTCTATCTTTATATTTAAAAAAACTAACATTCAGAAAATTCAGTATGGCTTACCCTGTTTTTGCCTTATCCAGGAGGTAACTCCGAGTGAGCACATCTCATTTCTTTGGATAAGAATATTGTGAGAATCAGAAATAGTTACAGTGTTTTAAATTCACACATCCAATAAAAACAAGTGAAGCTGCCTTGGCTAAAAAGCATTGACTTTACCTGGGTCCACCTGGGGGACAAGAATAAAATGAAAGCCATCATTTCCCATCCCTCTATGTCTGCCTGACTCCCCCTTGCCACATAGATGAGCCTTTGTTCTGACTCCCGGTCCGTCTGAGTCACCTTGGATTCCAGGAATCCAGTGTCCTCAGGTCAGTTATCAGTGAGGGTGGACCTCACCCTGGAGCAGTAGTCACCTCCTGAGACCTGCCCCTTGTTTTTGCTAAGGCAAAAAAGACTTCTGGACCACCTCACCCATCCAGAATTGAGATGGAGGACACCGTGCAGGTCCTGATTATTTATGCATATCTCTAGCCTCACCTCTCTCTTCTTCCTCTGAACCTAAAGTTCCTGTCACTATCTGGTAAATGGACTGAGGTGGGTGCCCCTGGGCCCCCTTTCTCTTCCTCTTCCTATGTGATCACATTGCCTAAGTCTCTTTGTTTTTTTGCATGATCCCTTGTATCTTTAATTGGGACAATGAGGCCAGCAACCAAGCCAAACTTGTTGTTAGGTTGCTGGAGCCTGTGCTTTTGTCGTGGTAAGACTAAGAACCAAGCCTACTCCTCACTGTTCTTGGCATGAATTATTGTTCTTTGTTTGGATTTTATTTGTCTTGTTTTGTTCTTCCGAGAAAGGGGTTCTCTGTGTAGCCTTGGCTGTCCTGGAATTTACCTTGTACTGAACAATCACTCCAGCCCCAGACTCCCAGTAAAGCATGAGGACCTTAGTTCCAGTGCCCATGTAAAAATCCTAATGTAGCTGCCTGTGTACATGTAACCCTAGTGGTATGGGGACCAGAAATGGCAGGATCTCTGGGGCGTTATGTCTGCCTGCCAGCCTAGCTCCAAGTTCAGCAAGAGACCTCGTCTCAAAGGAATAAGCAGAGGGATAGAGCAGGACTCCAGAAGTCCACCCCACACACACACACACACACACACACACACACACACACACACACACACACACACACACACACAGAGAGAGAGAGAGAGAGAGAGAGAGAGAGAGAGAGAGAGAGAGAGAGAGAGAGAGAGAGAGAGAGAGAGAGAGAGAGAGAGAGAGAGAGAGAGGGCGGGGATCTGTTCATAACTGGACAGCTGTTCTCAGAGTGGGTTTTCATTAGCCTTACAATTTTAAAGAAATGAGTATTCTTAGGACCCACCAAACAATCGTAAGCATGGATCCTGGGGTTTGGGTTTTAATTTAAAGTCCCTAAGTCATTTGAAAAAGAAGAGTAGAAAACACCAATGTGAGGTTAGAATTTACTGAACTTTAGCACCCTCAGAACTTAGCCTCAGATTGGCTTCAGTTTCAGCTCTTGGTAATGTATCTTAGACCCTTCTCTGCCTGTCTGACTTAGAACTGGAATGAGTTTGATCTTCACAGACACAAGACAAGAGAATGCATTTGTCCTTGAGAGTCACTGGTTGCAGTACATGCACTATGTTGTAGTTACTCAGGAACCAAGCACCAGTTTCATCATCTTCATCATTATAACCATAATTTAAAATGTCATTTGAGGTGTATTAGTGTTTTGCCTACATGTGTGTCCATGTACACTGTGCATGCCTGATGCCCATAGGGCCCAGAAAAGGACATTGGATCCCTTGAAACTGGAGTTACAGATGGTTGTGAGCTGACATGTGAGTGGTAGCAAACGAATCCAGTCCTCTCCAGCCCCACTATTAGTGCTCTAAAAATTGCTTAAGACTTTTAAAATTATGTGTAGGGGTATGTACATCAAGTCAGGTGCCTACTATGGCCAGAAACAGCAATCCCCTGTAGATACAGTTATAGACAGTTGTAAGCTGGCCAACATGGATGATGGGTCTTGAACTCAGGTTCTCAGCAAAAAGGATACATTCTTCTCTTTACAGCTGAGTCACCTTTCCCGCCCATCATCCTCATTGTCACTGCCATCATTATTATTTAAACAGAGTCACAGCCGGGCGTTGGTGGCTCATGCCTTTAATCCCAGCACTCGGGAGGCAGAGGCAGGCGGATCTCTGTGAGTTCGAGGCCAGCCTGGTCTACAAGAGCTAGTTCCAGGACAGCCTCCAAAGCCACAGAGAAACCCTGTCTCGAAAAACCAAAAAAAAAAAAACAGAGTCACTAAGCCCCATCTGGGTGGAATTCACTACTACCTGAGGTTAACCTTGAACTCCTGAGTTTCCTGCTTCATCCTGTGTTCCAGATCTTAGGTGTGGGTTACCACACCCAAATCCGGATCCTTTATGATGTAGATGAACCATTCCACTTTTGGCTGTTCAAGAAAAGAAAGATGTGAATTTTAAAAGAACTGTTGTTGCAGAGTTTTAAAAGTGCTTAAAAGAAACTGTTCAGAAAATAGGTAGCAACGCCCCGGCCCCGGGTCAGGGCTCATCATTTAATCAAGGAATGAAAAATCAATTTAAAAGTGGTTTTACAACAATACACAGTGTATAATAGTAATCAGTGGTTCCAGTAAGAAACTGATAGAAGTTTTCTACCTGGCAATGATGAGTTGTTTTGTTTTGTTTTTTCGAGACTGGGGTTCTCTGTGGCTTTGGAGGCTGTCCTGGAACTAGCTTTTGTAGACTAGGCTGGTCTCGAACTCACAGAGATCTGCCTGCCTCTGCCTCCCAAGTTCTGGGATTAAAGTCAAGCACCACCACCATAACAAAGAGCTGGGCCATATAGTCCAGCCTTTCCTAGCATGCTCCAGAAAGGAACCGTAGGCAAGGCATTCATTTTAGAGTGTCTGTCTCCATCATTGGCTGACAGTGTAGAGCCCCCTGAGCCCAATCCAGCCTGCTACCAGTTTTTATATGACCTGAAAGCTAGTAATGTTTTTATGGATGACATTTGCAATTGATTTGGTGATAGAAAACACTTTCCTTGAAGACCAATTAAGAGAAATGTTATATCTCCAATAAAGAATTCTGTTCTCATCAGTAAATATCTAATAGAAAAAAGTAATTAACTATTACAATTATTTCAAATGGAACCACCAACAATTTGTTTTCTGTTTTCTTACATAATCCCTTCAAACTTGCCTGTAAAGCTGTAAGTTACTATTTGGCTCTACAGAAGACTTTGCTGGCTCCAATGAAAGATAATCTTTAAAGTCATCTGAATGGTTCACTTTCATTTATTCTCACTGTAGCAACGTGGTTTGAATAATACATGCTTGGCAGCATTTGGCCCTATTTACTGGTGGGTTCTGAACCAGACCAGATCTTCTTTACTGTGAAATGACTGTCAGTCTTCATCACCCTGTAGCTTCCAGAAGTAACAGAAGATGTTAGCAACAATAGCTCATACTGCTTAGATGAGAAAGTCAACCTTGTCTGTGTTTAATCGATGATTTTTTGCCTCAGTTTCCCCATCTGTACCAGTAAGACGATCAATTCCTAATGTTTACAGCTTTCCTAAATGTTACTGGGGCTTGCCTATTTTATAAAATCCTGAGAGCGGCAATCCTTTATCATACAGGCTATTTTCCTCTTCATTTATTCTTACCTTATGATATTAGTGAACACTTAATTAGAATAGTGGTTTATTACAATGGTCAGTAGTAAGTGGCTTTGATGTTTATACTTCTAAATATTCAAAGTATGCTGTATCTGGTCCAGAATAGGCAGGAAGTGCACACCTTCTTATCACAACCAGAGGGAAAAGTGGAGAGGCCTTTGGGCCAAGAGTCACATACTCCTTAGGGACCAGTTTGTATAAATGGCTCATTCTCCTTTGGGGATTCCAATTGAAATTTCTTCCTGGAGACTTTATTGGGAGGACTAGTCTGTTACCTGGGAAGGTAGCCTTTAACCCCCATTAGTTTGAAGACTGTAATTTAAACTAGGCTTTACATGGGGATTAACTACCTGCAAGCTGAGCTTGAGGACAAATCATACTCTTTGAGAGGTAGGTTCTGGGTGTGTTCATAAAGGTTCCTGGGTGCTGCTGGTATAGCCCCATAACTTACGGTACCTACTTCTGCAAGTGTGTGTACATGTGTGTGCACGCTCGCCTGTGCACGTGTGTGTGTGTGTGCCTGCCAGGTTCAATGCTACCATTTCCAGAGCAATATTACAAAAGAAATTTAATGGAAAACTTGAAGATCAAGTCTAATGTGTTCAGTGGTCACACTGGAAAACAGTCGTATGTACATACATGTTTTCTCTATGCTTATATGTATTTGCAAGTGTGCATGAAGGGCAGAGGTCTACATTGAGTGTATTTTTGGTAATAGGTCCTTTGTATGGAGCTTGCTGATTTGACCACACTGGCTGGCTGTGGAGCTCCAGTATGACCTGGGATTTACAGGCACATGACACACCTGATTTTGTTGTTGTTGTTGAAATGTTGGGGATCCCAATTCAGACCCTCTTCCTGATGTAGTAAGCACTTTACTTTGAGTCATCTCCACAGGCCCTGAAAAATATTGTAAAAGATAAAATGCAAGGTAATGACATTGTTTATTGGAACTATTGGTGCACCCCAATAGAAAATGAATGCAAAATTAAGGAGATTTTTGGGGGCAGGACATGAGATCTGGAGTGTATTTCACTCCTAGGTGGTCTCCACATATCGGCCTCACCCTCAAGTTCCTAGTAGGGAAGTGACAGCCCTGGAGGATCTTAAAGCAGACAGTGGGTCACAGATGGCAATATGGCTGCCACAGGCAGCAGTGAGACACAAACTGGAACAATGCAAGTTGAGTGACACCTCTGCTCTTCCCTACCCTCCATGAGAATCAGAATCCTGCAGAAGGTCCTTCCTAACTAAGGTGCATAAAATCTTTAGGGGGCCATGAGCTCTGGAATTAGGTGCTTGCTGACATTGAAGATTACTTACAACCTTGGATTCCTGCATCTGCAGAACAACATCAGTACTTCAAGCACATGGATTATTATGGCAGCTAAATTAAGTAGTTCGTTTAAATACAAAAAAATGTTCAATGGACGCTTGCCATTTGTCACCCAAATAACAATTTTATAGTTATTTTACAATTTGGTTTAAAATGAGCTAGGAAGACAATCAGGTACTGTGAATCTTGCTGCAATTACAGAAGAAAAGTGGCCATAACCATCAATACAGGATTTTTTTTTCCACGGTTCTTTGTGTTGAACTCTGGCTTCCAACTCAAGATCCCCTAGTTTCCCACATGGCTCTGTGGCTATAGCCAGCTTATGATCAAAGTAAAACAAAACAAAGTAATGGTAATGTTAAAATTCAGAATCTACATTAGTTCTTTGTCCTGTTTGAGATAGTGTCTCAATGGCATAGAACAGGCTGTTGGAAATTACGGCTTCTTTCCTATTTCTTATTCCCATGTGTTGAGACATGTGGACCAGTAAAAGCTACATTTTCTGCTGTCTTGGGAAGAATCTTAAGGTTAGCATTGTTACAGTTGTAGGTACACTGATGAAAGAAGTTTCTCCTTTTCCTCCTCCCCATCTTCCATCTCCCTTTACTTCATCTTAGACATAAAGAAGCAATGAAGACAAAGATAAAGGGCTTTGGATAGCAAGTTGGCTTCACTGTCCCAAGTTGATCTTTCTCTGGGGATCCCTGTTCGTAGGTGACCCGTTCTGAGCACCTTCACTGGTTCAAATGCAGAAGGATGCTTTTTGAGGGAAGACATTGGATTTGCTTATATGAAGCTATTTGCCTAAAAAATTCAGGGTACCGGTTCTCAGTCAAGCAAGAGAGAATGATGGGAAATAAGTGTATATCAATGTGTGTTGTACCAAGTGCATCTTTCACAGGGATTTTATATATATATTGAGAATAAAAGGGATAGCAAGCTTTTTAAGATGCTTAAGTACTGTGGTGAAAAGATGTAGGATGCACTTACCCATCTGTGGGCTGAATTCTGAACGGATGAACCACACAGAGCAAAGAAATGTACGAAACCATCAATTTAGAGGTCATTTTGAATGTAGGCAGCAAAATGGCTGTGTGTGTGAAAAGCCACTACTGTATTTTGAAAGAGCCTTTCTAAGAATCCTGAAATATTAATAACATGGTCTTAATGCAGTTAAGGGTAGCAAGAGCTGCCGAGAATAGCACAATGACAATTCTGTATTTTTTCTTTTTTTTTGCTTGTGCTTGTAAAAGCCAGTTAAGAGTGAAAATAGTCAATGTGTTGGAAAAGTGACTCATGATTTTCTTAATTGGTATAGAACTTTGTATTTCCCAAATAAACTTACGTATATCTATCCTTAGTAAGGTGTTAACATGAGCATGGAGGAAAAGAGGAAAAACTAGGTAAACTCAGAAGCACCCCCACCACACACAGACACTTTGAAGTCACTGAAGAACCAGTACAACGACTTTTGAGCTTTAACAAATTGGAAGAAACATCTTCCAGTAGGATTGTTGTGAACTCCAGATTAATTTTGTAACTAGAAGTAGTCTCATTAGAATGCCATGTCCTTTCCGCCCCCTGCCAGCTTCTGAATGTGGTGTTTTCATATCATACCAATAGGTCACTGACTAATTTCTTTCAACCGTCACTTTCTCCTCTCACCATGCAAGTCCAGATTTTGATGATAAAAATGAAGTTTGCTTGAATTAGCTAGGGACGTGCAGAATATATTTTTTTCTGTAAGACATTAAAATCATTTGTGATTTGTGGGTATTTCTAGCACGAGTTGTCTCAAGTTGCTCTCATCTTCTGTGACTCACTGAGTGACAAGGGGAATCCAGGGAGTTTGTTTGTGTCCATGCTTAGGGACTCTACTCTCCTTGTTTGATGTGGGACTATGAGGTGTGATTTTCTGCTAAGTCTGGGTTGCAGCTTTTCATGAAAACCCTCGGGCCATCTTAAACATGACCAAAAGCACCTTGCAAGCTGAACCTTATCTAATTATGGAATGCCTATGAACTTGGGAGACACATCAATCACAGCCACCAAAGCAATTTGTTTGTCTAAGTGCTTCGGTCCAGTGAAAGGCTAAAGCAAATAAAGGAGATTGATCTGGGAGCACTCTTACTGGCGGTGCTCCACACACCATAAAGTTTTGGCTCGTTAGGGGAGATTCCATAAACAACTTCAGTTAATAAGAATGAAGTAACTGTGTGTGCGCCTTGCTGAGCGCCCACTAAAGTCCCTTGTCATTATGGGAGATGATGGTGAAGAAAATATTAGCTAGCAGGCCAGGCCAGAGGGGCAGAGGTGGGCTTCAGTGGATGCTGTGTGGATGGATGCTTTCTGGACCAATGCAGCAGCTCTCAGTGGATGCATGTCTCTGTAGCTATGTTTCCACAGTGAACCCAGCAAGTGTGGGTGGTTATACATCTGTCCCTTTCAGGGAGGTCCCTGCGTGGCTATGAGTAGTCTCTTGCATTTTAGGCTAGTGAAAAATATGCAGTGGGTCCTCTATCCAGATGGGGTTCGGGTAGTACTGACGCATTCTGAGAAGGTGATAAATGAAGCGAGCCTCGAGAAAAACATGCTGGGAAAATTGGGGGTAGCTCAATTTCTTTCCCATCCTCAGATGTTACGGAATAGCTTAATTATCATTGTCCTTATCTGTGACCTTAATACTTGATGGCACTGGTCAGCTTTTTTATTTTAGGTTGAGGACGGTTTGGGGAGCAATCACAAAGAGTGTGGGGAGGAAAAGAGGGGAAGGGGAGCAAAGACCTATTAATTAACTTTTATGATGAGGCTTTGCAGCATTATTGAATTTTTCCACATTACTGAAAGTAGTCCTCAGTGTCCGTGTGCGATGTTTATAAAGATGAGATCACGGAAAGCGAGTCAGGTGTGTTAAGGGACTGTATGACCCTGTGTTCTCTGTGCTCACCTCGTGCATGGTGCTCATTGCAGGGGGAGAGGGTGTGGGCTAAAAACGGAGGCAGGGAAATAGAGGAGGGCTTCATGCACTTGAGAAAAAACACCACAGGTTAGCCGGTTTTTAAGTAAGCTACTTATCATATACTATTCCACAATCTATCTTTTAAGTAGCCTTCATTGCCTTGCCCTGAAAGGAAATGGCTCATGCCTCACAAACCCATGTCATTTATGAATGCCTTTGTTGGGTTTTCAATTCCATTCCCTTTGTAACCATAATTAGGAAATAGCCACCAACCAGTTTTTGTTGTCGTTGCTGTTGTTAGCATTTGGACACATTTCCATCTAGTTGATTGGATAAAAAGACCCCCCAATAAGTAAGTGGCTGAGAGTCCAGGATCTGGGGAATAGAACGAACACTTGGGGGTTAAAGATGGCCGCTGAAACTTAACCAGGTGTAGGGTCTTACCCTGACAATTACCTGGTGTAAGCTGGAAATCTTCATTGCAAAGGTGCCACTAATAGTGGGCTACAGTAAGATTGATCAAAAGAGTGCCTCTAATGGTTGCTGGCTTCCAGAAAGACTCCAGTAAACTTTGATTGTACTGTACTTGATCATGCTAATTTTAAGGCAGTGTCCTTTAGAGGCTCCTTGACACCTAACCAGAATTTCCAGTGAGCCTTAAAGAGAATCTATAATGCTGGGTATGTGACTGAGTTGCTAGAATGCTTACCCAGCATGCAGAAAGCTCTGGGTTTTATTCCCAGCACTCAGGACATAGAGGCAGAAGGACGTGGAATTTAAGGTCACTCTTAGCTACATAGAAAGTTTGCCTGGGTTGCATGAAACCTGTTAGTCCTTGTTTTGGGTTGCTTGCTTTGACCTGCATCTCAAGTCAGGTCATCACTAGAGATGAACAACAACTCCCCCCCACACCCCCACCCCATCCCTTCCACCATCAAGGAAATGTGTTCACGGTTTGCTTTGTTGTTCTCACCAGCGGTTCATGTTTGTTTTTTCTTTTCCTCCTTCCCTGTAGCTTGCAAAATTGGATATTACAAAGCTCTCTCCACGGATGCCACCTGTGCCAAGTGTCCACCCCACAGCTACTCCGTCTGGGAAGGAGCCACCTCGTGTACCTGTGACCGAGGCTTTTTCAGAGCCGACAACGATGCCGCCTCCATGCCCTGCACCCGTAAGTGGTTTCCTTGTCTCTGTCTTCTGTGATGCCAGCGGCTTTCATTACTACCTGGCAGGGTGCTGCCAGGACTTCTCCCAGGATAACCTTGCAGGGGGCAAATTAGATATCAAGCGCGCATCCCCTTTCTATCATAGCAGGAGAAATGCTTATGAAAAGAATGGCTTTTTCACTCTTTCTGGTTGCCTTCAAAATGCACAGCTGCCAACAGACTACATTGTGGAGCAAAGATTGAGTGTTCAGGTTTTCTGACAGTGTAATTACAGCTGAGAATGGAATTTATAAATGGCTTTACCATGGCATTGAGGGCTGGGCAAACTTGACAACCACAGGAGAAATAGATAGAGGACAGGGTTTGGGGAATGTGTTTCAGTCCTGAAAGAGACAGTTTAGAGTGCTCTGAGGTCACCTGCCGCTTAGGTTTTCATTTTCCTTCTTTCTGCTTTCATCATAGTTTTGTGTTCATAACACTTAGGCCAGGACCCTAATAAATGCTTATTTCATATTAGGCACTTAATAAATGCTGGGCTAATGAATAGATGGTGCTGGCAAGCCTGGTGTGAAGCTGGACAGGGAAATCTCTTCCCACACTTTTGGACAATGTTCCCAAGGTGTTGCCACAGACCTGGCAGAGGCTGTGACCTTGAGCAAGGCAGGAATGATGTCCTACTCCCACCCCTGGCATTTTGCTAATATTTTTGCACTAGCTGAGGACCCGTCTTTCAGGGCACAGCCTGGTAATGGGGCCTGCAGGACTTCCAAGTTCAGGACTTGTTTCTCAGACGACCGTTTGCTGGCAGAATAGCTGCTTAGCCTCTGTCATCTTAATTTCCCCATCCATGGGATGGAACTAATAATAGCACATGCTATATATCTTCGTTCTGAAAAACTTTATATATAAAAATTTGGGGGATTTTTGTGATGTTTGCATAAACACAAAGATTTACTGTTTGGAATGAGAACTGAGTCTAAATATGAAACTCATTTAGGTTCCATACATGTTGTCCTCATAGCTTGATGGTAACTCCATAGAGTACTTACAGTCTCTGACTTCACTGTAGTTTATCACATGAGATCATTTGTGGAATTTGTCACCTTATCATGTCACTCCTCTGCTCAAAAGCATCAGATTCTGGAGCCCTTGGGATTTTGGGGGGTAGAAATACTCCCTCTCTACCTCCCTTAGGACTGTTATTAGATACCCTCATGTTGGTTGTGTGTCTGTAATGTGTAAAACAATTCTGTTTTATACTTTTTAGATTTTGTTATTATTATCACTATTTTGATCTTTAACTACTGCAAATTTCAGATGGGTCAGCCTAGGCCAGCATCACTGAATATAGATGCCATTCCTGGGTTTTGGTCTACTGAAGCTGCAGGGAGCTTATTCTGTAGAATAACCAAGAACCACCCTTAATGGGAGAAAGGAGAGAGGTTTCTGGTCCATCCTGGACTTGTGCCAAAATTGCCACCCCCCTCTGGATTGACTTTTGTGGCATAAGGGATTGTCTTAGTTAGTGTTTCTATTGCTGTAAAGAGACAACATGACCATGGCAACTCTTATAGAGGAAAACCTCTAATTGGAGTGGCTCGATTACAGTTCAGAGGTTTAGTCCATTATTTCTGTGGTGGAAAGCAAGGCATCATGCAGGCAGACCTGGTTCAGGGAAGGAGTTGAGAGTTGTTTTATCTGGGCTCACAGGCAACAGGAAGTGGTCTGTCTCACTGGGCGTGGCTTGAGTATATGATACCTCAAAGTCCGCTTCCACAGTGACCATACTTTCTCCAAAAGACCACACCTACTCCAACAAGGCCACATCTCCCAGTGGCCTCCCTTTGGGGGGGCCATTTTCTTTCAAACCACCACAGGGACCTACTATTACAGTGATGTGAACACTATATCTAGGTGATATGCCCAGCATTTTGGATAAAAAACTTGATCACATACTCACATTGTGCTGACATTTAAGGTAGGTCTTCTTAGTTATAAACTAGGTAACTCATGCCCCTGACCAGCACAGAGATGGAGCTACACATCCTGAAGATTGGACTCCTAGAAGGTTCTATTGCCTGGTCCTCCAGATCAAGCATTAAACTGCCAGGATTAAGGAGAGCAAAGGGCTAAACTTACACGCTTCCATAGCATCAGGGATGGCTTCACCACACCCTTTTCTTAATACCTTCCCTAGGCTGAGTTCTTTCCCTGTCTGGTCGTCGCCCCCACACACACACTTTTTTTTGGGGGGGCAGATCAAATCTGAGTTTTTCAGTATTTTCATTCTGGATTAGACTTGATACTTGATGATTTACTTAAGAATGAGCTCTCTGCCCATCTACACTCACTACCAAACAACAGCGCCTGAGTGCTGGGAACTCAGTGCCCAAGAGCAAGCTTAAGAGGAACTATTTCAGGCTGATGTTTACATAATGGCCCTCTGTGTGAGGGACCCCACCTACCCTCCACATAGAGACTTTCCTTCCTTCTGGGTAAGGTTTGACTGTGTTGTGAATGGCAGGAAACTTAACAGGGACCAGCGCCGGCTGTTTTTTCTTCTGATTCTAATGTGTTGTCTAGCATTCTAGGAAGCCGTGTGCCAATATAGTGACTGCCCCTTGGTGCTTGGGAATGTAGAACACCTCCAGAGATTGCCAAGTGGGCTGGGCTATTTACCATAGGCATCATACCCATGTGAAATTTCATATTTTTTGGAGGAATAAATTGTTAGCTTTATTCCAAAGATGCAAATGAAAAACAAAAGGGTATGCTGGTTTTTAAGCTCATTCGTTGAAATCAAAATATTTAAAATTTGGTATGACTGTCCTATTTCTTTTTCCCCTGAGTTTGTGTTCTCCAAAAAGGGAGCAAGGCTTGTGGGCCTTTTTGAGTTAGGAGTAAAGGTCACAGAGGCTCCATCAAAGCTGCAGGGGTTCCTCTCTTCCCACTTGGAATTCCTGCCACTCTCTTGTCCCCGGTGCTTGTTGGCCAACCATCTCTGTATCCTGCTGGCTTGTTCCCCAGGGTTTCTATCAAGTGCTCACAGGTATCCCAGCCAGCTAGCGTGCTCCCTTGCACCAACCAAGATTGTGACTAAGAGTGTTTAATGTCTCCAGGCCCCAGTTTCCTTCTCTGTGAAGTAAGATTCACACCATCTATGCCTATGGCTGGTAAAAAATGTTTGTGGAAGCCTGATGCATGGTAGGAATCTGAGACATTTTTGTCCTTTCTTTTTCAATCTCTAGTTGGTCACTTAAGTCCTTGGCCCAACCCTTGGCATTATTGCCCTTCACAAATGTCATTGATTTGTGCCCTGACAACACTATTAAATTGTTAAGTGTCTACACTGCACCCCAGGTAGGACTCAAAAATCTGATTTTAATCCTGTTGTATAACAAAGATGGCTGTCACATCTCTACAAAGTTTTTTTTTTTATTAATTATCTAAGCCTTGGAAGCCCTCTGAGAGAGGGATACTCAGGGATATGTACTATTTGATGAGACAGCAGAATTAGAATCTGTGTCTGAGGATCCTATTTCTCCCTTTCTGTTGAAAGTGGAGTGGAAACTTACTGCTTAATCTGCAGCCGATAAGAACACGTGTCTATTTAAATGAAAAGCCCTGAGCGTTATGTTTTACATTCCGTTGCTCATTTGTGTTTTCCCGCATTCCTAGAGTTGAGTAGCCACATGGGGTTGCTACAGACGCTGTTGGATAGGTAGCAGGGACATAGCTGTTTCTATCTAACTTTGCAGAAAGCCCCAGTCTACAGCGATAGAGTAGATGGTTGAGTAGAGGAAACAGTGGGAATCTCTCCAAGAGGCTCTGGTTCAGATAACCCAGCCAACAGATCTTCCCTGTTCCCAGCTTTATCGGATTTTCTTGACCAGATGCGATGCAAGGATGGAAGGGGGCATAAACATCAGGGGATCCTTGGATTCCAGCCCCTAATCAGTTCTTCCCAGTTGGTTAAGCCAGGTGACAAACCCAATTCCCTTGTGCTGACAGCCATGATAATCAGGCACCTTCTTTGTTCATTATGCTGTCTTTAACCCCAGCATTCTTATGCAGCCCTGCATTTAGTGATCGCTCACTGTGACGGCACACTAATGAAGAAATAAAACACACTCTCTGAGACCCATTCTTCTAGCCAAAGCAAGACTCTGCTCCACTGGCTTGTAAAATCAGGTTTTTGTTCACTGGGGGAACAATTAGACCAGGTAAATACAAGTCACACGAGCTAATTCAGGAGACACCTAAAAGTTTACACTGTCCACACCACTGGAAAAAAAAAAAAAAACAGGAAAATTGAAGAATGAATCCACGTTGGTTTTAGAGGACTTTTGAGAGAACCTCTGGTTAATCTAAAATGAGTGGATATGGTTTAGACAGACTGAGATGTTTCCATCTGAATATTTTTTTAAAATCCCATACCTGTTTCAAAGAAGGGAGCTTACTGCTAAAGACTGATAATGATATTAATTATTATTATTATTTCTCCTTCTTCCCACTTCTGGGGATTGAACCCTGGCCCATGAAAATGGTAAACAAGAGATAAGATCTTGTTACATTATGTGGGCTAACCTCAGACTCATGATCCACATACTTGTTCCTTCCAGCTTCATTCAAGATCACAGGTATATTGCCACCTGACCCAGGCAGAGCAGTGCCAAAGCCATACACCACTGTAAAAGCCCCATGAAGCCACTTACGAGTTAGTAGGACAGGAATCAGGCCTGAAATTCTGCATTTCTGACAAGGTCACAGGTGACCATGTGAATCAACCATTCATGGGGCATGCCTTCTCTATTTGAAGGGCAGGAGCTCAGAGATTCTCTTACATGTCAGCAACTGTCAGCTAGTGGAAACTCTCAAACATTTCAGGGATCCAGACCATTTGCCCTTAATGGAACTCAAATATTTCACTTGTCTCTCTGGAAAACAACCCAACCCAACTGGAGGTCATGCAACCATTGGAGGCCTCACTATATGCATGCTTTTGGTTTGGGTTTTTGTGGTCTCTTCAGACTCACTGCAGATTGATGTCAGAGAGGAGAAATGTAGACGTTTCTCCCACATTCCCTCACAGCTCCAACCCCCATCCCATCAGAGAAAGGCACTGGTTTTGAGTTCATGACTTCCCCCACCCCCAACAGGATTTATTTATTTATTTTTAATTTTTTTGAGGCCCCCTGTCATGTAGACTAGGCTGACCTTGAACTCTCTTTGTTGCCTGGGGATGACCTTGAACTCTTTCTTGATCCTCTACCTCCCACATGCTCGGATTATAGCACGACACCCTCTGGTGTGGCTGACCCCCCCTTTATTAGTAAAATGCAGGTCTTATAACTAAGCCACCTAGCCCCTTCTCCCCTCGAATTTCCCTTTCCCTTCTGGAATGCAGTCTGGCTTTCTTCAACGCTGGGAAGGCCCCTGTGCAAGAACAGGAAGCCCTTTCTTTATGACCTTAGTGCTTAGCTGGTGTTCAGTTATTGTAGTGAGGAGGCTGAGCCTTTTTGAGTTTAAGGTAACATTGTAATTTCTGATGCATTTCAAAATACAGGAACGACATACCTCATAGAAGGAGTCACCCCCCCCCAAAGAAAACTTGAATCCCACAATTGTTATTTTGCTCCTTTGCTTAGCCATGTTGGAGGAGTGGGTTTCTGTAGTTTTCAGTTGAAATCCATCCCTATGTCTCTGCTGTGTGCTCCAGTTTTTTGGTGCCAGAGATCAGGGTCACTCTGCAGAGGAGAGATTATGACTTTCCATTGCCAACTTGAAGGACCTCCATGTTTCCATCTCTGAGTAAATGGCCTTGAGTAATTCTATCAACTGTTCCAAACAGAGAGTGATTGATTAATACTTAGTGTCTTAAATATTCCTCCAAATCGCAGCTTTTAACCTGGAAAAGACCCAGGCTAATGAGCAGAAATGTATCTAGACCTAGGCTGTGAACGGTCCTGATTTGAGAAGGTTTTCTGAAGGTGGAGGGTATCAAGAATCGAAGCTCCAAGCAAGGGACTGATGGCCCTGACTTTGTCTTCGAACTCGCCTCCTCTAATTGAATTTAGTGTGCGCCTGTATTTCCTCTAGAAAGTGTATTGTTTTAAAATCACCATTTCAGTTCTATTACTCAAAGCCCTCGCTTCTAATGCTTACTGGCAGTTATCAACATAATGAACCATAATGAAATGATGAGCGATCTTAGTGGAAACCCAGCATCGGTCCCACAGGGGCTGTGTGACTGTTGTTAAAATAGGAATGCAAATTAAAATAGCATAGTCCTTACTCGCTTCCAAGGTCAGAAGAAAACTTTTTTCCTTTTTTTTTTTCTTTTTCCGAAGTACTCTAATTTGGAGAATCTCGTATCCATTTTCAAACAAGCTCCTGAAGGTGCCCTCAGATGCTCAGTTTTATTATTCCCCCACCCCCGAAGATTTATATATTTAGCAGTCTGGCTTAGGGATTTGGGGAGGTATGTCTGGAGTAAGGCTTTAATGTCTAAACCATAGGATAAAAGGCATCCGACAGTTTCAAGTTTATCACGTCTTGCCCCACCCCCCATCAGAAAAATGTCTTTCTTTTTACTTTGGAGTTGCAAATATCTAATACTGTAATGGTGGCAAGAGGGCCCGTTGTATGAAGGTGAAGGTGGCTCACACCAGTTTGGTAAAAAGAGTGAGAGCAAAATCCCCCAAGTGTTAATGGGAGTTTCACGAGGTCCATTGGGTGTTCTTGAAGTGTTTTTGTCATCTGTGTAATCAATCCCTTTTGTATAAAAACCCTTGAACCCCAAGATTTTCGAGGGAATTTCTTCATACAGCACATCAAATCTGTAATATAATAAATGAAGAGGGAAATCAAGTTGAGATACCCATTCCCCATCATCATGGTTGTGTTTTAGTGCAGAGTGTGTGTTCCCATTGCTCACCATCATTCTGGCTATCTAGCAAATGTGGCCAAAGCAACATTACGATGACCCATAGACAGCTGTCTTCCTGTTCTGTGTGTACTCCACTTGCTCGAAAGCCCAGTGCCTGATATTAGCTCGTGGTCAAGTGGTTTCCTTGTTTCTCCCCCAATAACTGCCTCTTGGCACTGTGAAGCCCAAGAGTGAGCGGAGGATTCTTCCATGAAGATGATTAGGAGCTGAGGAAGTTGAGAGGGAGGCACAGGGAAGATGGCTCAGTGGGTAAGGTGCTTGCCACTGGAGCTCTGAGGACCCAGGTTCAATCCTCAGAACCATATTTAAAAAGCCAGGCGTGATGGCAGTGCACTTTGGAGACATGAGAGAGGGTACATCTCTACCCTTCACTGGCCATCCAGCCCAGCGTCATCAGTGAGCCTAGGCCACCCTTGCCCTCCACACAAAGACTGAACATAAGGTACTAGATGGGCTTCAGGCTGACTGGTTATTTGGAGGGTTTGAAGGTGTCATACTATTCCATAAAGATCAGCTACCGTCTCATTGCCTCTTCCTGTCGGGCCTGCCTTTCCATTGCACAGGAATAAACAGTGCACTGCATATTCCAGGAGGAAATGCTTAGGTGTGAGGAACATTAATCTTTGCTCTAGTGAAAGGCTCAGATAATCTGCCAGTGCCATTTAGCCAAGTTATTACAGTTTTGCTACCCCCATGAATAATTAAGAGTGGCTTGCCATCAAGCAAGCCCCATCATTTCTGGATGGCATCCCTGACACTCCTCACTGAAGCCATACAGTGGTTATGCACAGCATGCTTCTTTGAAACAGGGTCAATTATACATTTTTTCTGAGCTCCCCGGGGGTGAGAACTGAGGATCGTCCTTGCCATGAGCAATTTGATTTTTCTCTTGCCTGTATGCCTGCTCCACCTGCTAGCTAGGGCCCAGCCAAGATGAGATGGAGCTGTAACTGCTGTGCTTACCCCTCCTGTGATCCTCCACCAGGGAAGGGGCCTTTACCAGAATCCTCTAAGTACCCTGTTATGTAGACTGTAGGAAGCATACACTGAGGGGAGATCAGCAAAGCCTAGACTTGTCACAAAAGTAATGCCAGCTAGCCATCTTCTTCAAGGGCAGTGGACTTAGAAAAATTTAACTCTGGGCTAAGTTGAGAGAATTAGAAATGTTCTGATTGTTCCCAAAAGGAGTTCTTAGTTAAGCTTCATTGTTTTCTGTGTCTTTGAGGTGACGAGGGGATCATTTTGCTTTGGCGTCTGAATTTCTGGTAAAGCTGGAACCAGCTTGCTGTTAATATGATTGAGTTGTTTAGCTCGCCTGTTCCCTTCCCTCCCTCTCTCCTTCCCTTCTTCCTTATTTCATCCCTTCGTTCATTCCTTCGTTGTGTGTGTGTGTGTGTGTGTGTGTGATGTATGCATGCATGTGTGCTTGCCTGTGTTCGTGTTTTCGTGTGTGTGTGTGTGTGTGTGTGTGTGTGTGTGTGTGTAAGTGTAAGCCAAAGGTCAATATGGGTATCTTCTGTCCCTCCATGTTAACTCTTTGCCACAAGGTGTCACTAAACCTAGAGCTCAGCATTTCAACAAGGCTGGTTGACCAGCAAGCCTGCCTCTCCCACAGCACTGCTGTTACAGACACTTGTCACCACGCCTGGCTTTTGTGGGGAGGGATCTGAGGATCTGAACTCAGGTCCCCACACTTTGCACACCCAGCACATTGCCAGCTGAGCCATCTCCCCAGCCTGCTTAGCTTCTATTCATACTAAACTTTGGTTATAAGATTGTCCTGACACCTTTTTTAAAATTATATTCGGGAATTAAATTTAAGATAGAGTATGAAAAGGTATTGTAAGAAACATTCACCCATGCACAGCTAATTCCTGAAGGAAGTGCCAGTCATACTTTTCTTGATCCTGTGTGTTTCCAAGTACTCATGTGTGACTGAGAAGCTACAAAGTACTTCAGCTGTATGCTAGTCTTCTCATACGAAGAAACAAAATATTCATTCAATATTTTGGAGAGGAGAGGGGCAAAATAGAAACAAGAGAAACAACAGGCATTGGCGGATTCTCAGAGTTGACCTCTATGGGAAGCTAAGACTTCTCCATAACAGCAACAAGTGATGGATGTGTCCAAGTGGTTCAGCCTTGAAATCGTGGACAACTCCGCCATGGCATTCGTATTGTTAAGACACATAAACTGCTGTGGTAAAAGGTTCTGCACCATTCATAAATCTCAGAAGTGGTACCCCTGGACAGCAGTCTTTATGTAAACTAACCCAGTCGTCGGGGTCAAGAGAAAGCAATTAGTGGCGGCAACGTATACAGCTGTCATGGGGGAAGCAGGGGCTTCATTTCGGAGTCCAAACCTATATACCCCAAACTGTTTACACTGCCTTACAACCTGTCTCTCAACCAGAGAGAGATTAACAACAAAAGCTTATCTGAAGGGTTGAAGGGGCTTTCCAGCTAAGACACTGAAGTATTATTGACAGGCCAAAAGCTGCACGTGCTGCATGCAGCCTTATGAAATGGAACTGGATCCCCCAAGGTGCCTCTTCCTCAAAAGATAATGTCTTGTAACTGGTAGCCTTGGCGTTTTATCGGGTGACAGTTGCGCTTAAAGAAATTGATCATGTTAAGAGTTACGTTTTCTGCCCAGGCTCCTGGGATGTTCCTTGCTACTTCCAGAATTAATTTCATGGCTCAAGCATTGAATTTTAAAATGGTGATTAAAAATCAGTTAAGTATTAAAGATCTGTAATGGGTCTGGATGCCATGGTGTCACAGGAGACCTGGTACTGTGACTTCCCTGTCAACTAGAACTTTTTTTTTTCTCTATTATTTTCTGTCAGCCTTACACACACACACACACACACACACACACACACACACACACACACACACACAGGCTATAGCAGTGTTGTGTCTGATAAGGCAGTTGCACTATCCAGATAAATGAGCCATCACTTACTCACTTGGCAATTAGGTATCAGGCTGTTAAATACCACTAGTATGCCATGTATAATGGGACTATAAACAGTTAACCATGGAACTGTAAACAATAAACCATGGACTTGGGAGAAAAGCTGTGGAGGTAAACAACTTTTCAGGCTTGAGAACCTGATCAATTCCCCAAACCAGTTTCTTCTGTTTTGTTGTTTTATTTGTTTGATTGTTTTAAATTCAATATGGAGCCAGCCGGAGGTAGCACATGCCTTTAATCCCAGCACTCGAAACAGAAGCAGGTGGATCTCTGTGAGTTCGAGGCCAGTCTGGTCAATAGAGCGAGTTCCTGGACAGCCAAAGCTGTTACATGAAGAAACCATGTCTCAAAAACCAACCAACCAAATCCAATATGGTGGCATGGTTTTGTAAGCCAGGACTCACTGACCAGCCAACCTTAGCTACTTGACTAAATGCAGGCAAAATAACAGATCTTACCTAAAAATCAAAGTGGACATCCAGAGAGGAAAGGCTGCTGAGGTTGTTCTCTGGCTTCCACATGTACCAGTGTGCACGCCCATCCACATACATGAATACACTCAAAAATAGTAATAAACCAACAAATAAGAATGGAAACTAATATTCTCACAGGAAGGAAATAAAAAGGTTATGTGATGGGCTGCCTCGGGGTCTGTTAGCACTTTGATTCCAGTTGTCACAAGAAATTGAATTTTCGGGTTTGGTGGAACTTTACACCATATGTCTATTTGCCTGTTACAATTCACATCCAAATGGAATCATCATCGCTGAAGTATTAATCTCTTCCTTTAAGAATTAAGCCATCTCCAGTTCATGGAGGTTGGGTGGAGTGCACTAGATGTTGTTTTTGTGGCTTCAGCTTCCCATGGCATAAGTTCACACAACAGTTTTATTTCACACTGGGCATGTAAATGACCAGGTTCATGGTTAACTAGTAGGCTTACATCATGTGTATTTGTCCATGTACAGGACGTGTGCATGGGAGTGTAGTGCCGGAGGAGACCAGAAGATGAGTTATGGGCACTTGACATATGTGAACCTTCTCCCACTGCCCCCCCCATGTGTGCTGGAAACCAAACTCAGTCTTCTGTGTGAGGAGTCCCCACTGTTATCCCCTGAGCCATCTCAATTGTATGAGCTGCCTTTCCCCAGAGGGAGGAGCACATGCTTAGTGAAGGAGGGAGAAGATCCCTTTTGTGATATAACATATTTTATGATACAAGGGAATGTGCTGTATCTGCTATAATTCGGCTATAATTTCTTCGGGGCCTCTTACTGTCAAACCCTTGTCAACTGAATGCAAGTTGACATTCCACAAGAAAACAGTAATTACTCGTTGTAACACCTTTCACCGGAACCTGCTAGGTGATGTGGAAAGCACTTCACACCACTGAAGGAAAATGATGTTCATTTAACTTCTCCACGGAGGCAAGAGGTGCAGTGCCCATCCTTGTTAGACCAGTGCGAAGCAATAGTCCGTGCATTTCGTTCCTTCCTTCCTCAGACGATGGATGACTCTAGGTGTGACTTAGATATTAGAAATCAGTATTGTTCTTGACCTCCTAGCTGGAGCTTCCTGTATTGACTTATGCTGCACTTAATTTCCATAGAATTATGTATGTGTATAAGGGTTCCAGTGTTTACTATGCTATGGCAGAAACTATTCGTAGAGGGCGGTGGGGTGATTTAATGTGGCTCACAGTTAAGGGGATGCAGGTCCATCATGGCAGCAAGTCACAGGCGTTTATCTTGGGGGCTGCAGCAGGAACAGGAGTGGCTGGTTGCATTGTTGCAACTGCCAGGAAGCAGGGGACACAGGTCAGGGCACGACTCCTCAAGCCTTCTTCACTCTGGCATCCCTTTTTGTGGAACCTTAAATGTTCCACAGCCTGCCTGAGTCACCAGCTGAAGACTAAGTATGCAGGTGCACAAGTCTGAGGGTAGTACCATGGTAACAGAGACTTTCTTCACCCTGGGGATTGAGACCACTTTGGGGGGGATGAAATGCTTTCACAGGGGTCACCTAAGACCACCGGAAAACACAGATATTTGCATTATGATTCATAACAGTAGCAAAATCACAGTTATGAAGTAGCAACGAAAATAATTTGATGTATGGTTGGGGGCCACCACAACATAAGGAACTGTATTGAAGGGTTGGAGCATTACGAAGGTTGAAAACCACTGATAATCCCCATAGGAATGATTGACAATCTATGGCCAATTTCAACTGCTGTCTACTTTTGCCAAGTTTTCTTGGATGCAGCCATGCCCAATGGTGGAGATGCTTGCTGTGGCTGCTGAGTAGTTGTTGCCGAGAGCATATGGTCCATAAAGACTAAAATATTTACAATGCGGCTATGTAATAAAGTGTTCTTACAAAGAAAGAATGCTGACCCTGCTCTATTCATAAATTAAAGGTTATTGCATTTGCCTTTTGTTTCTGGTAGTATAGTTATTATCTATGCCACCAAATTATATTAAAAACAAGAAGTGCATTCAAAATGTGAAAACTTTAAAAGAGTTACACATGCCAGGCCCATTCTTGTTGTGCAGAGACAGAGAATGTCAGGCTTATGTGTGAATGCTATGGGGGAGATTTAAAAACACGATTCAGAATGAAAGTGAGGAGTGCCTTCCCTTACGAGCATCTCAGCATTTGATTATTTCATAGTTAAAAATGGCTTAATTTGGTGATAAAAATAAAATTGAAGGGGGGAGGGGAACTCTATTAAAATTCTATTGAAGGCAAATATGAGGCTTCCTTTGGAAATGTTAGAATCTATTTCTTCCAGAGAGAGTTTATGTAGCTTCATGATAAATTATCACCTGAGAACAAAGCAGGAGAGAAATTGGAGCCTTCAGTTCTGACTTCACAAAGCAGGCCCCTTTGTAAACTCCCAGGCACAGTGGTTAGTCACAGAGTCCCTAGGAACAGGTCAGAGCAGAGAGCATGGTTACCTATAAATCCAATGCACATATACTTCATATTTAAATGCCCTCTTCCTATCCAGGAATCTCACAAATGCATTAAAGTGAATCGAGGTGGAGTTTTTTCGTCTCCTCTCCAGCAGGTGACAGAATGAGACACGCAATAATATTTGTTAAATAAACAAGCACTCTACAGCCCCTCCACGTTGGCAACTGTTGATAGTGGAAACATAGCCTTCCCCAGACTTTGCAGTCTGGTTATTCTAGTGAATGAGTTAGTGCTGGTGGATCTTAAGGGAGAAACTGAATGGTACAGCCTAACTCAAGGAAGCCTATTTTCATCCATACAAGTTATACTCAAGGGCTTCGCTCTCCATCCATCTTCTCACTCATCAAACATTTATTAAGCTTTCTCTGAACTAGATATTAGGAAATAATGGTAGACAGTGGGAAATAATGAGAACATCGATTCCCTTGAGGATGCCTTAGACACAGGTGATAGATGGGGACAGATGTGGAGGGGCTGTCTGGTTAGTAAGAAACTGTCAGGCATCACAAGTAAAGTAGGCCACAGAAACAAGGATCTGAAGTAGGCGTGCTACCGTACTTGCTGCCAGCCTTGTATTCAGGCTAATACTGATAGCTGTTAGAAGACATTTTGTTCCTCACAGTGGCCCTTGGTGGTGGTTAGTGTGTGCTTGGTAAGAATGGTATGGGCATAAAGAGTAGAAAATTTGATCACATTCTACAGTAGCTTTTACTGATATAAAAGTCATGTAGTCCTCACTTTGTGTACACTTAGGATTGACTCTAGGACCCTCAGAATGGTCTCCAACCACATTTAACACAATATAAACACCACCATTTTCCTGGATACTTTAAATATTCTTTGGAGACACTTAGAACTAATAAAGTATATAATGCTATCTAAGTAGTTATACCACAATACTTGGAAATTTAAAAAAAACAACTAGTAGACTGTTTATATTCATGAGAACACATTCTTTCTTGAATATTGGTTGGTTGGTTGGCTGGTTGGTTGGATCCCTGAAAGTGGACCCCGTGGGTACAGAATTCTACTGCACTTGAACTGGAGACTTCATTTGCAGATGGGGCTTAATCTCTCTGACCAGGAAGGAAGGAGATTTGATCACCATCAGAGACTTGGTTAATGCTACATACTCAGATACAAAACTTCAATGGAAGAGAAAAATGGGTCCTGATCAGAGCAGACTTCCTGTATATTGGCTGAGAGTTCATGTTTCTCAGAACGCCTGCTTTCTCTTAGAGATCCCTCCAAAGAGTCTCAGCAGCAATGCTAATTATAGCTGAAGACCTAGATTGGCTTTGGCTGTCTGCAAGTTCATCATTTTTCCTTCATTGTCTTGAAGAGAATTTTTCTGTTCTGAGGAAGCAGTGAGCACACTCATTATGTGTTTGTCATCTTTTCATTGGCACAAGTCATAAAAAGAAACCACAATCCCACAGCCAAAACCTAGCCACCATTACAATTTTAGCTTGGAAAGCATGTGTGCTCTTCTGGGTCTTCGTAGGCCAATGTGATAATCATACCAGGCAGGGATTTCCATGTTTCCTTTACCCCTTTGTCACATGACTGTAACTGTGCAATTTATGCACTGCTGCCGTGTTCCCATCATGTTCTAAGACACACAGGCAGTGCTGTTCCATAAGCCATTCCTGGAGGCAACATTGAGCTTGAACCTTGTTCTTACTCTTTAAGCATTTACCTCAGGGCCTTTAATGTTGGTTGAGATCATAGCTTGTTTTCCCATCAGCCCCCCACCCGAGATCCTGCTGCATCTTTGTATTGCTTTCCCCATGGCAGTGTTACATGTCCGTGTCCTGTGACCATTTAGTTTTCTGCTCCATTTCTTCTCTGTTTAGACACTGCCATGCCCCGTCCTACATACTAATTACTGACGTTTGCCTCTGTGGTGCTTGGTTCATTGTGTCACATTTTCCCATGTGAAAGTGGACTGGGAACCTTCTTGGCAACGAGGTTAATGGATTTCAGAGTCACTCTTGTTTAGCCCTGGAAGTCACAGCAAAGTAAGAACCAGTGGCTGACCCATTTTATAAACCAGACTACGGCCGCTTCGGCTGCAGAGACCGGTGATGGCTTGCACTGTGGTGGCCATCACAAGTCACAAGAAAATGAGCATGCACTCCTACTTAAAGCGACACTGTGCCTGGTGGAGCAAAAATAACCCCAGACCCTAGGACACAGTTCTTCGAGGCCTCAGTAAGATTCTGTTTTGAATTATATTGTGTAGATTGCATTATTATCTGTCTTCTGCATCTCAATTCCCTCATCATTAACATTTAGTACTTAATACCATATTTGGCTCTTAGAGTCTGATATTTCCAAAGTAACTCCACCCACTCATTCTGAAATCATTTGTTCTTCCTTACTCTATCCTATCCGCTGTGTTCAAGACCATAAATTTAGTCTTTTTATAAGAAGACATTTGTAATTTTTGTTTCTGGAGGGTTTATGAAGTAGGCTTAGCTTTAACACAGATTTTACAACACTGTGTGAGAAACTATGCGCATTACTTCTTGAAAACTAACGATAAAACTCTGTTTGAGAAGCTACTTGAGTATCTTCTTGAAAACTAAGGATCCAACCCTGTGTGAGAAACTACATGTGTAACTTCTTGAAAACTAACTAAACAACAGTCTATAATAGTTTTGTTAAGGTTCTCCCCACCCCTTAAGATTTGAAGACTGGGGTGGGAGTGGATCTTATGGCTAAGAGAGGCTTTAGGTAATTAGTCTCAGGGGGATGTGGTGAGAAGCCGCTTACCTTTTTAAAATAACATCTTCAATTAAGCGGTATGAGAGAGAAGGGGAGATTTCCCATGCAGAACATTCCCACCAAATCCATTGGTCCCATTCATCACCGCAAGTAAAGTAACACATACTGAATGTGACTGTATGTCCAAGCAACCCGCCTCAATTCTTTCTCTATCCACTGCTCTGGAACAGACTCTCGGTGTTCCATTGTGGCTAGTGGGGAAAAGCATCTATTCCACGAAAGCCTCCGGTTAACTCCCCTTCCCGAGGCAAGGATAGAAACACCTTCAAAGCAGTAGCCCCAAAAAGCACGTGTGTATGTTTATACACAAACACATGCATATGTACAGGTCCATATGTGTAGAAAGAATAGGCGTTTCATGAAAACTCCGTTTGGCTCTTTGCCTTGGATTCTTTTGTTTTCTGTTTTTGTTTGCCTGCTTTTAGTTTGGTTATTTTAAAGACTTCTTTTAAGTGTTTGAAACTGAGTTAGACCAAGACAACCCCTCCTTTGGTTCTCAATTTCAACTTGACAGCAGTTAGGACATAGCCTCTTGGCTAAAGGGTCGATAGTCTTATCTTCCACTGTTTTAACTACCTATGATCCTTTGAATAACTGGTCGGTCTAGGACAGTCACTATCATTATTCACATTTCAGAAACTTTTTGATGTCAGTGGGAATGAATGGGACTTTAAATAGCCGGGTGCAGCCCTAATTTATGGAAGAGTACAAAGGAGGGATGTGGTAGTCATGGACAACCCAGACTAGCTGTGAGATCTCTTAGTAGCTGTGGATGTCTTCCATATCTTCACAATCATGTCAAACCAGTTCCTGCTAATAACCCACCAGTGGTTTAACTTTCACTTAGATCTGCGGCCACAGACCCATATCTCTGTGTAGCTCTGATCATTTAATTTGCTATTGGTAATGGGTTCCACTAAGCAATCAGAACATGTCTTCAAAAGCCGTCTCTAAGTATTAATTTTCCAGTCTCCCCACAGCCCTGGGAACTGGAATCCCATTTGTAGAGCCGACTTTCAGAAGGTAAGATGGAGACCAGATAACGTATGCTGCTCCTCTGCCAACAGAAAGCAGGCCCGGGCTCAGAGCCCGCTTGCTGTGGAGCGGTTTCGTGTCTCTAAGTGGCATGTTTATTTGCACTGGAAGTGAATGACACCAACACACACAACTTCTATCATTGTTCTTTTGAAGGATCCTTTTTTTTGTTAGCTTCTTTGCCTTTTGCTTGCTTTGCCAAATGGGCCTTCCTTCTCTCCAAGAGAAGCTGAGAGAATAATAGAAAACCTGGAGGAGTCCAATAGGATCTCATTTCTTGGTGTGATGGTCTGTTTTTCTTTCCCCAGGTCCACCATCTGCTCCCCTCAACTTGATTTCAAATGTCAACGAGACGTCAGTGAACTTGGAATGGAGCAGTCCTCAGAACACGGGGGGGCCGGCAGGACATTTCCTACAACGTGGTCTGCAAGAAATGTGGAGCTGGTGACCCCAGCAAGTGCCGGCCCTGTGGAAGCGGAGTCCACTACACACCACAGCAGAATGGCCTCAAGACGACCAGAGTCTCCATCACTGACCTCCTCGCACACACCAATTACACGTTTGAGATCTGGGCAGTGAATGGAGTGTCTAAGTATAACCCTAGCCCAGACCAGTCAGTGTCTGTCACTGTGACAACCAACCAAGCAGGTAGGAATAATTCCTATTAAGTCATGGATGTATTGTATTCCAGTTCTGAAATCTAATCAAAACCTGTTATAAACCTAGAAGCAACAGTTATTAGCATAGCAAATATTGCATTGCTTCAGACAGCAACTGCATACCATGCCTTATATTGGGCAGTAGAAAAAAAATGAAGAATCAGACAGTATGATTGAAAGACAGTGACACATTAGTAAACTGAGCCAGTTGGGTGCATTTCACACTTGATTCACTTCTTTTGTCTTTTAAGAGTTAAATATGTGTGCGTGTACATGCATGTGTGTATGCAAGTAGGAGAGTCTGTGAGCACGGAAGCACTAAGAGTCCAGAAGAGGCTGGTGTCTGACTCTAATACTCTCAGCCATTTCCTTTGGTACAGGGGTTCTCCCGAAACCCAGGGCTTGTGTTTTCTAGGCTAGGCTGAACACCAGCCAACCTCAGTAATCCTTTTAAAAAGGCTCTGACCCACTCTGGTGATATTAAGGTATATGCTGGATGTCTGGCTTGTTAATGTTGTTACTGGTATTCGAACTCTAGTCTTCATGATTGTTAGACATGAGGATAGACAGACAGCAAGCACTCTTTCTTGACCACCAAATCATCTATCCAGCCTCCCCACCCCTACCCCCCATCCCCCACCCCCCATGTTTGCTACTTAATCCCCAAATCCATAGATGGACATCACAACATTTACAGATTAATAAGATCTTAAAGTAGATTTTTACTAATGTGGGGTGTTATCCTGGAATCTGTTGAATTTTCTGACAAAAGCATTAGCATCTGCTGTGTGGTATTTTTTGACTGCATTCTGATGATACCAAGACTTACAATAACATTTGCTTTGAATCATCAAAATGGCAAAGCCACCTACTAGGTGACATAAATTTATCATAGAGGTTTTGGAGGATTGAGGATAGACAGACAGGAAGTAGTAGGGTGGGGCTTAAAAAGGGTATCAGAGTTTTTGGGTGAAGGTCACTGGTTCCTTCTTGACTGCTTCTCGGATTATTGGGGTTCTTACCCTGGTATCTGACTCCCAAGTTTTATAGATAATCAGGTAAATGCATCAAGCAGCTATAGTTTGGATGGTGCTCTTAGATGAAAACGACTGTAAATAATAGACATGGTTTTATATTACAACCAATTGTGTAAACCTTACTTCTGTAAACAGAATTTGCCTTAAGAAGTGTTCTTGTCCTGTGTGATTGACACACCTACTCAGTTCCAGTATGTAGGAGGTTAAGGAGGATAAGTAGTTTGGGACCAGCCTGGGCTATGGCCTTTCTCAAATCTACCCTACCTCTCAAGGAGGATGTATGCTAATTCTGTAGACATTTGCCTAATTGACTGATCTGAGCCGCGCCCCCCCATTTCATCTATATCACACATCAAACCGAGCTAATGAGAAAACTGTTTGAGTTCATTACAAATCTGTCACAATCTTGAATATTAAAAAGTACTGGAGACTCTAAGTTCACAGGTGGAGATCAGAGAACAGCTTTAGGAATAGTGCTCTCCTTCAACCTTGGAGACCAAGGATTCTTTAGGTGACGCTTTCCTGGCAGGCAGTTGTACCTGGTGAGTGACCCCACTGACCAGGTTCCCTGTTATTTTTAAAGAGTTCAGGAGGAGGAGGAAAGTGACTTGTTGTGAGCTTCTTATGATAGCAAGCATGACCAGAAAAGGACTGTTAGTGGGCCTTATCCTATTGACTCATATTTCACTTTTCAATGTTTCTGGAGGTGACCTCCATAGTTGACGGAAATGTGCATATTAACGGATTCAGTAGTAAAAGGATGCCAGAGACTTTATTCAAGGCCATTTTTATTCCATTTTACTCAAATTTCCTAGAGTGTGTGTGTGTGTGTGTGTGTGTATTACTGGGAAAAATTTTAAAGAGGAGCTGCCATAAAAAATTGTTAGCTGTTGGAAGTATGAACACTCTCTTTCCTTAGTTATGAACTATGAATGTGAACGGGTAGGGTTTTATATTTTTTATGTATATGTTCGCATGTGTGCAGATGCATGTGTCTGGGGTTGTACATTCATGTGTGTACATATGTATGGTGGAGACCAGAGAACAACTTTGATTGTCACCTTCAGGTACAATTCTGTTCCTTTGATTTATTATTGTTGCTATTGCTGTATTATTATTATTATTATTATTATTATTATTATTATTATTATTATTATTAGTGAGGCAGGTGTCCCACTGGCCCAGTGAGTTAGGCTGTTTGTCCAGTGAACACAAAGGATCCACTCATCCCCACTTTTCCTGTTACAAGAATCTGCCACCAAGCTTGGCTATTTTGTGTAAGTGTGCACTTTACTGACTGAGCTTTGACTCCAGCCCCTGGACCTTTGCCTTTTAATTTTGTACTTTTAGATCATCAGCACTGTTTGACATTTTTTCAATTTTCTAAAAAAATTGGTATGGGATCTTTTAGAAGCATCACAAGAGTCATCGCCAGTAACGTTCGTTGTGTTGTTGGTGTGTGTACACAAATGGAGACATCACAGCTCCTTGGGCCATCACTGATGCCACTGTACAACAAGCAGCTGACACGCACAGAGCAGTCTCCACATGTAGAAGAATCTGGTTATAACCAGTCAGTCCTTAAATTCAGCCCTTACCCATCCTTATTTCACCCACAGTGATGGGGTTTGAACACAGGCAGTTGTGCACACTAGACAAATCTTCCGCTGAGCTACACACTGTGTCCTTTTTTTTATTATCTCCTTTAAATTACTCTTACACAAATAAGAGCATTGTGTTCTTAACCAATTTAAAACTGGGACTGGACCTTTTGAGGCCACATCTATCCAAGGTCAAGTTTGAAGTCATTTTCTGACTGAGGGTAGCCCTTGGAGATGGGTTGGAGATAGTCTCCATCTCTTCAGGGTTTAGGAAGAGACTTCCATGATTCTTCATATACTTAAGGGCTCCAGCCAAAAGATTATGTCAGCCCTTGCTATGCCAAAAGATCCAAAGAGCACAGTGAAGGCATGTAACACGTGCAAGAATTTTATTAGGAAGGAAGGAAAGAGTCAAAACTTTTATGAAAAATGTTTTTGTAATTATTTTAGATCTAGCAGAAAAGTGGACAAGTAATTCCTCTGGAACAATGAGGTATCTTTTCCCCTGTCATATTGAGCAATTTTGCAGGGAAGCTTGCTTAAACAGAACAAAACTTCACCTCTTTATTTTAATTTTCGTGGAGGTGGATGCTGGGAAGCTGTTCAAAATTAAAAAATAAATCTTTCAATAAGGAGACCTCCTATGAGGTTGGCCTGAAAGTGTTTTTGCTCAGTAGAGAATTACATATGTGTGCAGGACTGTCTCCATGTCCTGCCATACTTTGGAGTTCACTGATTCAAACTCACTGGGTAGTTTGTCTTTTCTTTGCAATCCCTTTCTTCATAATAGTGAGAATTAATAATGTAGGCCAAATTCCTGGGTGAATGTAGCAGTCATCAGCTCTATCAAAGCTCCCCTAAGCATATTTACATATGCACAATTATATTCTAATTGCATTTGGTTCCATCATGCCATTAAATTAGATTCCTTAAGGACCTTTATAGGCAATGATGGCTTACTCTATGAGGAATACATAGAATTAATGGATGTGAGCATTTAGTGCCTAGAGACCTCACAATTGTTCTCTACCTTTGCTGTGTTTTCGTGGTTTACTGTTGTTTTTATTTTCTTCTCAATGAGTAACTTAAAAAAAAAAACAAGTATTAGATAACAAGGAGAACATCTTAGAGTAGATGTTAAATTATTAGGAAATCGGGGCATTGGAGGATAGGAGGGAGAGGGAATTGGGATTGATACGTAAAATAAGATTGTTTTTAAATTAAATAAATTTTAAAAGATTATCAGAAAATCAAGAATATTTATGTATTTAGCTTGGCCTATTTCCATAGTGAGAAAAAAAGGGGGTGTGAGGTTTGGGTTTAGAGGGGCTTTGATGGAAGGCAGTGTGAATGGGCTGTGTTCTCACAAGAATGTGTGAACCATTTGAACCCAGATAGAGCAACAGCCTTTTCCTCTCCCCCTGGGTTCAAAAACAATTGACACAAAGGACAAAGGAAATCAGGATATCTGGCACTTGATTATTGATAAGTTGATTGATGGGTGCCAGCTTTGTGACTGACCAAAAGGGCTTAAAGGGGTGACACTGGTCATTACCCAGGAGGCTGATGGCAAGGGTCCTGCAGGAAAGAAGCTTGTGTTGAGACTGCAGAGTTGAGCATTCTGTATGTGGTGTGAAAGTTGCCCCCACTGCTGAAGGAGACAGTCACCACTCCATGTCAGGATTGATGAAGGAGATGTCACTACCCCATGTCAGGAGTGATGAAGGAGATGGGGGTGGGGGCAGTGAATCTACCTAAGTGTCACCACATTAAATACAGCCTGAGGGGGCGAGCTCCTCCCAGACTTCCTGTCCTTCATGGCAAGCAAAAGGAGTAAATTGAGGTTTGTCTTCCTGTATCTTCCATTCTGTAGCCCCTGCTCTGCCTTTTGTTTGGGAAATTGTCTTGGTGTTTATGAAAACTGCTGAGTGATTTGTTTTCTTGAAGGCTTTCTTTCAGTTTACTTTACCTTAAGTGGACCATCTCAGGCAAATGAATACAGGGTATGTTCCTAGGAGAGAGAAAGTCTGTGTAAATGAAACAAGGTTTTTCTGGCTAAGGAACGGAAGTGTGATAGTTTTCCTTAAAATGCTGTGGCAGCAGGCAGCGTTAGTATTGTTGAGTTGTTGTTTTTCCTGTGCTTTTCACCGACCTCCTCAGGCTTGGTCAGCTCTGAGACAGATCATACTTGTTTGTCTTAAATCATTACTGACCTGACACCTGTGAGCAGTTTTCTCTACTAACCCTGAATTGCAGCCATGACGGTGGCATCCATTTTCTAAAGATTACTTTCTTTGTTTGGTTGTTTATGAATTGAGAAAGTGTGTATGGGTGGGTGAGTGTGTACATGATGGCACATGGGGGGAGGAGAGGGTCCCTTCCATCATGATCTAGAGGACTGTAACCACTTTTACCTGCTTGAGCCATCACACCTGCCCCAATGTACATTTTGGGTTTTGATGTGCTTGCAACAGGGTGGGAAAGATCTGACTACCTCCCTTTCTGGCAGCAATAGTGTGACAGTGACAAACATCTACAGCACTGAATCCAGAAACCTTCAAATATTCTACAGATTATGTGATTATCTAAACCTGCCCTAGCTCAACCCTTCCTGTGGGATCTTATTCATTCGAATACACGGTTGAACACTGCCATGACTTGAGAGTTGATAGGTTTGGATTCTTGAAGATAACGTTCAGAAGTAGATGTTAAGAGTGTGGGAAGCAATTCTAAAGGGTTACAGTATAATTACCATCAGCATAATTTTGCCACACAGGTGTGGCTTTACAGTAATGTCCGTCTCCTAAAGGATTCTGTAGCAGTGCTCGAAGCAGGCTCCCTGTTTCAGTAGTTGAACTGCTGTTGGCTGAGAGTGTAATTTAGTCATTGCTGTTCTCAGGCAGTTGTCGGAGTCTTCGGGTGCCTTTCCCAGTTGCTTTGCTGTCACATAAACCGGTAGTGCTTGTTAGACTGGCATTGTTCTGTGGGGTTGAACAGTTAAGGAAACTGCAAGAAGAAGGCCACACCACAAATAAAGTGGCGTGACACTTGGCCCTAACACCACTGTACCAAATGTAGTAGTAGTTCCTCAATATGTTTGTTGACCTAACTTTTATTTACAGTAAAAACAAATGGGTTAACTCTGTCTAGTAGTAATACATTCAATAAACTCAAAGTAATGAGAAAAGAAAAGAAAATAATTAAGTACAAGAGGCACACTGTCTGTTATTACTCAACTGGTAAGTTCCCATTCTCTCTTTCTCTGCCATCTTTTAATTAGACACATTATGTTATTTGAGTGGGATAATGGCAAACAGTGGGAATTCACATCCCCACTGGGTATAATTGCTACCTGTCTTCTAGATAGTAGAAGGAAGCTTCAGGGAGATGGTAGAAGAAGGGAAAGAATTTTGAGGCAATTGAGTGAGGGATATACCACAATCATAAAGGGGCCAGGTTTTCTGGGGTCTGAAGCTGTCAGGCTTTGTGTTATTTAGAAGCTGAAGTAAGGCTCAAAATAAAATTAAAAAACAAAACCCAAGAGTTTGAGACCCATGAAGATTCTTAGCTTTCCTGTGTCTCATTCTGACAAGGTTAAAGAGAATACAGTTGTCAGACAATGAGACCATTGCTTTAGTATGCTCGAGGTGAAAAGGGGACAGGAGAGTTTGCCTTACTATAAAAGGCAGTGAAAAGAAAGGTCATAACTCAGTATGAATCTGGCCAGTGCTTAGGTGTGAGAGGCCATAGTGGAGTTAGCCGGAAGGAGGATTTGAGATCAAAGGACAAGCAGAAAGCACATTCCCATTGCTCGTAAGAATTATGGTGGAATCAAGTACTCAAATGGAGTGGACCCAGGACCAAGGCTTTCTTTAAGTTTTTTTTTTTAAGTTTGCAAAAGAAGGAGAAAAAAAATCACAAATTATAAGTAATGCACAAATGTGAGCTATTTTCAGTTTCCTGCCTCCCCTGTCCTCAAACACCCATAAATAATGGCTTTCTTATTTCTAAAGGGTTAAAGACAAACAAAAGGTGAGTAATAGTTCGTTGGCATTCAGACATGTGGAATTCAGATTTTGGCCTCTATGAATAAAGTTTTATTGGAACACAAGGCCAGTCATTTGTTCACATGTTGTGTAGGAGGGCTTTCCGGCTCCGGAAGCATGGCTGGGTAGCTGTGGCAGAGCGAATGACCGGCAGTGAAAACACAATTAACTCTCTGGCTTTACATTTATTTTTCAAGCTGGTCTCTGCTCTAGCATACTAAATCAAGAAAGGGGAGTAGTCAGAACGGAGGTTGAGATGTTGAAATGGCCATGCCACTTGTGGGAAACTGTGCTTCAGGGGAAGGATGTGGCGGCTTAGCACTCAGGTTAATCCATATGAAACAGTTTGTATTTGGCAAGACTCGTTATTTGTAAGATGTTTTGATTGTGTTAAAAAAAATTAACCAAAGTAATTACGATTTCAAACATGGCTTTGCTTCCTTCCACCACAAATCTTTCCTCACTGGTACCCAAATTTAAATGTGGGAACGTCCTTCTCTCACAAAGTTGAAGTGCATGGGTGCCCCTCCTCTTTTAAAAATCTTCTTAAAAGTTTTTACTTTATTATTATTGTGTGTGCGCACACGTGTGCATGATATGTGTGTGTGGACCCATGCGCCACAGCCAAAGGACAGCTTTGTGGAATCAGGGTTTTCCTTCTGCCTTTATATGAGCTCCTGGCATTGAACCCCCCGGCATCTGTCTTGTTCAACAAGTCCCTTTCTTCTCTGAGCCATTTTGAGAGCTCCTGGTTCTCTTTAAAGTCTACATCCTTAACCCTTTGTGTCTTGGATAATTACACATGTGATTGTTCATGTTATCCTCATCTCTGAGATGATCTGTTTGCTTTCATCTCCAGGAGATCATGTTATTTTTCTTTACCCTGCTACATTTGAGGGGAAAGCAAACAATAGAACTAGTGAGCTCTCCCAAGGAACTAAGATTGTAAGAAACAAATCCCACTGATGTGTTCTCTGCCCATCCTTTTTTTTGGGGGGGGGGGAAGGTAATGGTAGATGTGCAAAAGGGGTGGCTTCTTTAGGAAACCTTTGCTTGCTTGGGTAATTATAAGCTTGACCAAACACACAATGGGCTTCAGAGGAGCCAGGCTGTGGTTTTCTCATTAACAGCTCTTCTCCAACCACAGGCTCCTGGTGTAGCTCACAGTCCTTACAAAATGCATATTTGAAAAACATAAAGTACAATTTTTTTAAAGGAAAAAAAAACTTCTTGATTTAAACTTATTACCAAAACCAATTATATTTCCATAGAATGTTGTTGCCTCCACTGTAATTAATAAGCCTACACATTAATTCATTATTATAATTTAAAAATCATATACATGAGCAATTCCATAAAATGCAGTTTTGGGTTTTTTGTTTGTTTGTTTGTTTGGGGAACCATGATTTCTGGATTCATTCGTGGTTGGTACCCTAAGGCCCAGTGAGAAGAAAAAATGAAAAGCCTTCTGAAGAAATCTACTAAATTATGTAACTTCAAGGTTGACCGAGCAGCGTAGACAAATGGTGTGTGTAGAGTGCCCAGTGGTAATTACTGTGTATAAATGAAAGTTCTCATTGTTTAGAGAGGTAAATATATCATTCTCAGAAAAGGGATGTTGGTTTTTTATACACCCAAGCCAGAGAACACTTGTTTTTCTTAGCTCCATTTGCTTTGCTCCTACATAAATATACACAAGTGTTCATCTGTGAGATGGGAAATCCACTCTCTTGCATGCTCTTGGCAATGTAATCCTGCTTTCTTTCTCATTTCTCAGTGTTGGGCTTGTTACGTTAAACAAATGCCTGCCCGAGATGAAGAGTGCAGGGCTCACGTGGGTTTTAGGTGGGCTTCTGCACTCTCCACGTGTCCTTCCAACTAGCAAATTCAATCGCTACCTCCTTGGAATAGCCAAAGGAGACTCCAGAGTTCACAATTGAACACCAATGAAAAGATGCAGAGAAACTTTATCAAAGCTTCCATTAACCCCTGCTGATATCTCTAAATAGTCAGGACAAATCCTGTCTGGATATCTAAATTCTACAGGGAGTAATTGAAATCCTTGTGCATGTCTCCCAAAATATGGTCTTCAGTAGATCAGAAAATATTGCCTTAGGTTTGTAATTTGTTCAGACAAGCAAACCGTAGTATTGGAACTTTAAAAAAATTATTTAATTACCCTTTCCACGATGTCCACCTGACTCTGTTGCACTCAACACATAAATCTCCTTTCTCCTTCTTGGCTTGTGCCCAAAGTACAATGAGAGTTCTAAAATGTACAATAGTAACAAAAGAAAACTGCTGCCGCACATTTGTGTGGTCACCTGCCTCATGAACATGGGGACTTTCATTAAGAAATATCAGTGACACTCTGATCCCATTTATTGTTATCAAACTGGAAGGACACAACCTGTGTGTGCCCCAAGCCAGGTCTGGGCACCCATCCTCAGTAAACCAACCAAATAAAGCCAACTTAATAGTAGAAAAAAAGTAAGCTTATTTATTAAGTAGAAAAACGGAATTATATTTCAGTGTGGCCTCTTTAGGAAGAGGGATGAAAAAAGAGTTCCAGCAAAACTCTCAAGTCTGTCCTCAAGGTCCTGAAGCAAGATTAAGGCATCAATAGAGGGTCCATATGCAGGTCTAAGCAAGTGCAGTAAAGGTGTGGTCCAGCCCATCACTGACCTATTGTCTGGTCTTCAGTCCCATCCTATGAGGTGGTCTGGTAAGTTGTTAGATCTGTTCTCACTCTGGCTGGCAACTTTTCTACTCCCAGCTGGAGAGTCCTTGTATGTGGAGTGGCTGTGGTGGGTCATTTCAACTAGTGAAATGGGGAGAGAAAGTTAACTTAAGAGGAATACCTTCATTTCTGCCAAGCCCATTACAATGAGGGTCAGTGTTAGGAGAGCTGTGAGAATCCAGAGAAGCAGTCTTCAAACTGGTTACTATATAGACACAGAGCAGACAAACCACCGAAACTTACAATCTTTTCTCTGGTGAATTATTGCTAACTAAGCCTTGCAGTGTAGTTCTCTACTGAGCCATCTTTTGTGTTTTGTTATAATGAAGCATAAGGGTCACTTACTAAGATACAGCCTCTAAAATGTATTATGGTGAAAATTGCAGGGCTTTGATATGTTTGTGCTATTTTGCTATCTCTAGTGGAAGACTTGAGTCAGAAAAGAAAGGAAAGGAAGAGTGTACCAACTGTTTTTGCTCTGCAGTTCCCAAACAATACCATAGATGGACAAATTTCTCGGGCAGTTTGAGGCACACTTTCAAAAACACCTTTTTGGATGAAAGCTGCAGAATTGATGGTTTTAAGAAGATTTCGAAGGAACCTTTGGTCCGTGGCATATGCATCCAGCACTTAGAGGCAGCTTTAGCTTCTCAATGGAGGGCTAAATAAGGATCTGCCACCAGCAGGCTCCCAGTATGTAGCACACTTGGGTAAGATCCATCCATTAGAACACACATTGAAAAGGGGACAGCTCACAATGACTCCCCGGAGAGTTTGTGTTTGTCTAGATAACATAACATACTGCAAGCAATAAATCTGCCACCTTCAGAATCAACTCTTTTCAGTGGGGGAGGGTGATTAAGTGTATGTGTGGGGCATAATAAGGTAAGGTAGATGGAAACTCAACTTCATCACAGCCAGGCTCTCAAATGTTCTAGTAGCAGGCTTCCTTGGCCATTCTCTGCCCTCACTAAGGTAGCCAAGGACTATCTTGTTAGCTCTGAAAATCACTGATCCCAGGTGTTGCTGGTGTAGCATGGAGTCCTTGATTGTGTCGGAGCGCAGTGAACCTATCCTGACCCTATAGGGCTCCTAGGAGAGCGAGGCTTGAGCGAAATTCCTAGGAAGCACTCTTGTAATGCTGGATAGGAGTGTGTGTGGAGGTGGGGGCTCCATCAACTCATTTCTTCTCACTTAAAGTGGAGGGGTTTTTTTCAACAAAAACTAGGAGAACAGCAATAGAACCCTGAACAATGGAAATTAGGAAGGAGAAAGATGTCTTCTTCTATGCAGAAAGAATGGACAGAGAATTTTAAAGCCATAAATGGTGTTTACAGCTTTGATTTGGAACTCACTCCACCACAGCAAAGTCAAAATTAGGAAGTCTTCGCAGAATGTAAAAATAGGTTATTTGGAGGAGAAGCAAGCCCCTGAAATATAAGTGCTAATTTTTCAAAGTACACTTGAATTCGAGCCTCTCTTTGCACAGTGTATTTTTCTCTTCCTCCACTGTCTTAGAACCCGTACAAAATGATTTCCATGGCCCACTGCAGCTGAGACTTAAGTGTTTCTTAGTGACCATGCTCGGGGAGTATCTCCAGGTGAGATGTTCTAAGGAGGTTCTTCTGGCACTGATGGATTCACTCCTGGATGGGGCTGGATCTAGGAAATTTCACACTTCAGCAAATGATGTTTAAAGAGAGGTGTTGTGACACCGTCGTTCCACCATTGAAAACAAAATCCAAACAGTTATGACTTTCCTAATGCATTCTTTGTTATACTTTATGACTACAAAAGCAGATCTAGTTAAAGACATCTATTGGCCTAAAAACCATTTTAAAATTTAATGGCTCAGTTGTTTCCGCTCTGAGCTTATACTGCATGCAGGAGTTTAAACTATCTGGCACACATAACTCTGTTTCTGGCTGATACCCTAAAAATTAAAAAAAAAATTCTTTGGTTGCCAACTCCCAAGTTTAAAATCTTCTCTCAATGACCCTCTGTTGCTAACCTGCAGTAGAGCCTTTTATTTAAGAGAGCTGTCCAGAAGATAAAGTTTCAGATGTGATGATCACTGAAAGATCATTTCATGGTCATGGCTTTTGGATGGCATGGCATATGGTGACCATACAGAGGAACCATTTTCAAGGGGAGCTGTTTATAATCTAAACCAAAGGCCCCTGTCTGTTTCTCCATCACTTCTCTGTGGCCTGGCTACCACAGCAGGAGAGACAGTTGCACGTAAAGTGCGTGCCTGCTTCACAGCTTTTGCCCCATCAACATTTGATCCCTTGTGTTTAGAATATCCTATACTCTTCCATATTGTGGAATCAAAGAGGGATTAAGATAAGACTTGATATCTCATCAGGCAATGGTAGTTAATTCCCTTTACGCCCATCACTTGGGAGGCAGAGATAGGCAGATTTCTGAGATGAAGGCCAGCCTGGTCTACAAAGTGAGTTTCAGGATAGCCAGGGCACAGACAAACCCTGTCTCAGAAGCCTTTAAAAAAAAAAAAAGATTTGACATCTCAGACCTGGTGCTATTGTTCTTCTCCCTGCCCCTCATTTCCACTTGCTGAGACATTCCGCTTTAATATGCGGAGTCATCATCTTTTCAGCCCCAGTAAGCCAAGTGGCATTTGGACTTGGAATGCTTCCACATAGCAAAGCACACATCAATTGGACAAGGAGATTCACCAGCATCTTTTGATAGACGGTAGGACCCCTGTAACAGTCTTTGTCCTGTGATTTTCTCTCTTTAGACAATGCACTTCAAATGCAATGAGAGAGAGGGGGAGTGTATTTAAAAAATAGAGTTTAAAAGTTTGGGTAAAGGGACCCAAATTCTGTTTATAGTAACCCTGACTTTTTGAGTAGCTTGTGTGAGCTCTTAAAATGACCATTAGAAAGTAGGTTCCCTGTTCCAGATACATGCATCAGATATATGGGATGGAAAATTGGATGGTCTTGAAGATGACTAATAGGGCTCTGGACCCTTCTGCCTTTGGGTCACCTTTTTGAATGTGGTTGACATCCTAAGTGATCCAAAGTGTGACCATTTGGCAGCCATGCGTGACTATGTTAATGGGATTGGTCTCAGTCCAGGTCTTTGTCGACAGGTGTTCACATCATAACTGACACTAATTGACTTCCTAGTGTTTCAACTTGGAAGACAGTGGGCCATCTCTGAGACAGCTATAATGATGGAGTGGTTCGTGATACATTCTGTCTCACTTGAAAGTCAAGAAAGTCAAATCTCTCAGCGGGCACCCCCAATACCTTGTAAGCATTGCATATGTCCCTCGTGGACCCCATTAGTTCAAGACATAGGAAATGGGAATCTAATTTTCAAAATTTTCTCAATAACTCAGAGTGGATAATGCCTCTTGTCTTTGAGCTTTTCTTTTCATTTTTTCTGTAGGATTGCAATTTATGGAAATTGGTACTTTGTTTAGGGTTGATAACCAGATCATGTGTTTATAACAATAGCTGCAAATGATGATGCTTGTTGATAGAGAATATAAAGCTATATTCATTCATGCTTCAGCAAAATGAAAACCAATATGAAAAAAGTAACATGAGACCCCTTTATCAGCAAATTCCAAAGCATGATCTGGGTGCAGTGGTATATACAACTGCAGTCTCAGCACTGAGGAGGCAGAAGCAGGAAAAATCAGTGGTTCCAGGTCGTCTCTCTCATGGTAAGCTTGAGGCCATATTGGGCTATATGAGAGCTTATGTCAAACAGAAAATAAATAGAAAATGAAATTAAAGGAGACTCAACCAACACAGATTCTCTTGTTACTTGAATCCAGAATCTGACACCATCAGTTATTCTCACTTGGGCATTGGCCTTAGACTGTTAATATTAGTTAAGACTGTCCCTATAGATTTTCTGGATTTATCTATTGGCCTTCTCCACCTCTTCCTCCTTCTTCACAGATGATTTAAATATTCTTGTAGCAAATGGCAAAGCCACAACTTTTCCTGAATTGGCTATCACACTTTAAAAAAATCAAAACGACAACATTCACTAACCTGTTTATTGAAACTGAAACCGACAGGCTCATTTGGCAAATGTTCAATGCCATACCTCTATGGAGAGGCTTTACAAAAAGAGGTAAGAGATGGAGAGTAGCTGGGAGAAATTAATTAGCAGGACCCTATTGGTCAGTTTCTGGAGAAGGCGTTCAAGTTCCTCTGTGTATAAACATGGAAATTTGAGTGTGGGGAGCGAGAGGCAGGAGCGAAGATTTACTGGGTTACATCTATCACGTTGGCGTTTAGAGGTTTGGTGATTAAAACATGGTTAATTGAGAACCAATCTAGATGCTCTGGATGTCAGGAAGCTAAATGTTGCAGCATTGTCAGGACCATTAACAGCTGTCTGGGAAACAAAGCGAACCGGCAGCCCACAGCCCAGCTTTTCATTTTGCAGCCTTGGGAGGCACAAGGCTCTCCAGTGGGGCTGACAGCTGAAGGAATAGAGCCTGGTGTGTAGCAGTTAATTCTCCCCTCTCTTGGCTGCTCAGTAGAAGAGGTTCTTCTTACATATTCCAAAAGAATGTTGGAGGGCATTGTGGGTCAGGGAGGACCTGGCTTTGACAAAGGGGTCTCTATGCAAGTGATCTACAGAACAGTTGCAATAACTCAATAATCCTTTAATCTAGAGACCCCAGCATGAATGTCCATCTCACTAGAAGCATCTAGATTGGGGGAGGGGGCAGTTATGCTGCTTTGCTGTGGCCAGATTTACTGTGTACTTTTCTTAATACAGTTGTCCTGTTCAGGCAAATTCTTACAAATGACCCCCACATGGGAAGGCTTGTGTTTCTGCTGCCTCAAACTGGCATTCTGACTTAGCAGGAAGTACACTCGTGGAATCCTGTGGTGTTTCTATTGGCAAGTGTTGACCTATACTTGTCAGAATGCACCAACAAATCTCTTAAGAAACATGTGGAAAATAAAACAAACAGCTGCGGACATACTCCACGCATGCGCAGAAATACTGGAGCAGGGAAAGGTGCGGGCAACCTCCTGAGGAATCCCCATGGGCTGTCACATGAGATTCTAGGACCAGCCCTGTGGTGGCACTTAAAATAGCATCTGTTAAAAGTGAAATGATGATGCAATTTTCTGCATCACGAAGAGCAGGGATCCAGGTGTCGTTTCGATAGCATCATGTTTTTATAGCCACTGAAGCTCTACTCTGTAAAAATTTGCCTCTTTCTTGACTTACTTAGGTTTTTCCCGACCCAGGAAAGTTTACCAAGGAGTTTGGATGAGTCTTTCTAACAATGATTGCAGTAATTTACTATCTGTACACTTTGATAACCTTAATATTTGCTTTATGACCTCTTTGTCATGAAAACTATATACACAAGTATAGAAAAGCAGGCAATATTCTAACATACAGCCATTGAATTGTCTCAAAGCAAACACCTGTTTGACCATCACCTGGACCTACCTTTAATACCTGCCTCCAGCAGTCCACTTTTGATAGCTTGACCTCAGTAACAAAGTTTCTATATATATTCTTCTCAAAGGGTGCTGTCATTGGGGGAGCAAATGTTCCCAGGAGTCTGTGGGAGACATTTTCCATCCAAATCCTAAGAGAAAGGGAATGCAACACTTTCCATAGATGGGGTGGGTAAGCATGTGGATGCTAGAGAATGACTTTGAAGTCTACCCGTTACAGAATTATCTTGAGGCAGGTTAAACTTTTTGTCCTATATCCTCCTCATCTATAAGACGGGATAACAACTGACAGTGCCTGCTTCATGAGATTGGTTTGAATTAATCCATGCCAGACATTTAGAATAAAGCTTGTCCATCCCTGTTGCCTGCTATGGGTTCGTTCGGTGTCACTACAGACATGTGGTATGGAGGGAGGAGCCTCTACTTTTAAAGTCAGGTGGCCTTGGGTCTTTAACTCACTTTATAGCTTTGGTTAAGTTATTTAATTTCTCTTTGCTGGCATTCCTGAATCTGAAACACGAGAGTGATGTAATGTAACTACTTCAAAGAGCAGTTAAGGGTAAGAAGATGTTGCATGCTATACAGAGACCTGAGGTGAAGGGCCCAAGTCTTCAACTGTGTAAGCTGCTAATTGTGCAATGGAGACTAAATTACCTCATGCAAGGCTGCTGTCTTTCCTATTTCACATGAATACAAACTCAATCAAATCCCTTGGCCCAGTATTTTGTCATTTTGCTGAGCCTACTGGACGAAGACTCATGGCTGTGACTTGTGTCCTTGTACAGCCTCATCCTCTGGCCCTGCCTCACCTCAGGGTAGCACACTCGAGTCCCTCACAAATGACTGGGGATCTGCTCATCATCCATAGCCAGGAACTGGATGGAGGAAACCTCGACACCATTCTGGCAGCTTCAGACCGCAGATCAATCTTCTATTGGCCACAGCACACTACACTTCATTTGAGTTCATTGTTGTGAAAATGCCTTTTTGACTAAGTGGCCCCCCTTCACTCCAATGGGGACACCTGCTGTAAACCCTCAATGTCCACAAGTGGGCTATTGCACTAAAACATAACTTCTTACTGAGGTCACATTCGGTTGGTGGCATTGTGGGGAGAGTTGGCATGGGGCCTCCAGGAGAGGCTGAAGTTGGCATCAACCTCCCGCTGGCAGATTACAGAGGAGAGAGAATGGAGAGTCACAAGGGAGATATTCATGAGTGAGTCTAGAAAATAAGTAATTACTTCAACCAAATTCCATAGCCTCAGACTCAGTCATATGATCGTCTTTGGATACAAAGAAGTCTAGGAATGTGGTTTTGGCTGAGCAGCTCCATCTTTGAAACCGCTATTGGGGCAAAGGGGACTCACATCTCTGGACAGTAACGAAAGGGAGGGTGTCTTGGCACTTCCCACTGCAGCTCACCAGCACTGCATGTGAACGTTAAGAGGGGTGTCACGTCCCGAGACTTCAAAGTTTTATTGACGACTTTCTGCAAAGAGTTGGTTGGAAATAATTTGCTGCCCTCCTCTTGGGAGGAGGGGGAGGGCTTGTAAAGTTTTGATTCCACAGTAAACCAGAGATACTGACTGACTGAAAGCCTGCACAGAGTCTGAGCCCTTAAATGGAAGCATTGTCAGTGTCCCGAAATCAGATTCTCAGAACCCTTGGAACCGTGGCTCGGTTGCACCTTCAATAAACGTTCACGTGCACTGCTTGCATTGCATTATTTGTTGAAAATATATGCTGCCCTCCCCTCAGAAAAATCACTGTCTGGAAAACATGCAGCCTTCCTGTATTTCAAAGTTTTAAATTAATCCATATGGATCCATTCCCATTTAAGTCTAAATATATTTAATTCAGACTCATCTGAAGATTTTGGCTGAAATCTTAGCTGTATTTTTTTTAATCGGCTTTGTTTTTCTGTATCTTTTCCTTGGTTGTTTGTCCATTTTGTTTGTTTGTTTGTTTTAATTTTGGACAGTTGTGGGTTTTGTTTTCGAGACAAGGTCTCACACTCTAACTCGGTCTGGTCTTCAACTAGTAAGCTCAGGATGGCCTTGAACTCAGAGCAGTCTTTCTGCCTCGGCCCCCTGCATTACAGATGTGTGCCACCAAACTCACTGCTTAGTGATAATGATAATGGACTCATGTGGAGTAGTAACTTAAACCCTTCAGGGAGTAGGGTGGTGTTCTTACACAGTGGATCCTGCAGTGATTGAGTGTTCTAATGATTTTACTGGGGAGAAAAACAGCAAAGGTAATCCAACTGATTGAATGTGCTGCAAACATCACATGTATGTGTGTGAAGCTGTTAGTGTGTTAAACACTGTAAGAATAGCGTTAAAAAACAAGCAAAAACACGAGTTCATAGAAACTGCTCCTTGGTTAGTTCCTGGTGCCATAAATATGGCTGAGTCCATGAGGAAAAATTCTTTTCTCTCCTTGAATGTGGAAGAAAGCAATTAATATTAGCACCAGAGTTCTTAGCATCTCTGAGATGCAAAACCCTTAATCACAAGGATATCATTAGTGCTGTGAAGCATTTAATTTTGATGCTTGACAGCATTTTAAAATGCACAAACCTTTGATAAGGAGCGAATCAGAGCCACAGTGTTGAATTGAGAAAGAAAGGAGTGAACAAAAACCACCTTAAGCTCTAAGTAATTAAAGTTAAATATGCTGTTTGAATAAAGCAGGGATATTTATAAACTGCGGCTTTATTTTTCCTATCAGAAAAAGACTCCTTGGGTAAACATCATCTATTTAAATCTAGATTCTAGGGTAGGAGAAAGGTAACCTTGCTGTGGCCAAGTCAACTTCCTTTCAAACCATGGCCAGTTTAAGTGGCCCATGGACAGCCACCCATTGAGGCTTCTAGACTTTATAGAACTTGTTTTCACTCTTCCTTACCCACAGGCAGGAGACGTTTCATTGTATCTGTTTTATTTGCTGCCCCATTCACCACCTTCATCCTGCCCCCAAACTCTAATTTAAGCCATGAATGAAAAGCAATTGGGTAATTTTAGCTGTTTCCTCTGCTCCTATAAATTCCCCCTGGTTTTCATTGGTTGTTCATGATGCTGGCTGGCTGGACTCAAGAAAGCTATGGTACAGCCCAGGAGTTGAGGACATCTTTTCCTGTATCATCTTCTCCTTCTCTCTTCCCCATCCCATTTGGGTGTCACAAGCACCAAACTGTGGCAGTAAAATAACTTGTAGGTGTTTAATGGCAAGTCATTGAGGAAGTGATTAAAAGAAAATTGCAGTATTCACATCAGTGGGGAGCAAGGGGAACTGCTGAGCTTTGAACCAAAGAAAGTTAAATTTACCAGGTTCTTAAAGGGGGAGCCACCTCTGTGTGACATCAAAGCATCTCCTGTAATTCTTCCTCCTGGTGAAATGTGCCACTTTTACTGTGATGGAGCTCTCCAATCTATGCGGTTTCTGTTTATCCAAAACACACACATGGAGATGAAACCACGTGTGCTTTCTGAATGCTTTGTGGTCTGCTCTCAAATCAGATGCATCTACAGGTACAGAGCAAATGGGGAGTCTAAATTTTCCTTTTCTCAGGGATATGTGGGATTCTGAATGCAGAAAATGTGTGTGTGTGTGTGTGTGTGTGTGTGTGTGTGTGTGTGTGTGTGTGTGTGTGTAATTTAGTTTGGCTTTCTATTAGAAATCTCAATTCTTTCAATTGCCAAGCTTGGGTGCGTTTTCCTTTTCTCTTCTTGAGGTTTTTGCTCTATTTTACAGCAATTTTACTTGTTTCTATCAGTGTGTGTAAAAATACCTGTTCCAATTGTTTAATCTTAATGCTGCAAGTCTGACTGCAAACAGCTCTGGATCCCTCTTAGGGGTCACTAACCTGGTAAATGTTCCCAGGGATACATGGTAACTAGTGATGTCTCCCCCTTGCTCCAGCTGCCTGTCTGCAGTAGTACATGTAGTCTTACACAACTGAACAGAATTCTGGGGACCTTCTGGATTTTTGGAGATGACCTTCGAGAATCTCATCTGTGTCCTCAATTTAAGAAGTCAGGAAAAGTATTTGCATACATCCTAGAGCTACAGATGAAAAATGCTAAACAAATTGTCAGCACCTTTGTCAGTCTGAAGAGCAATCCCCTCAAAATGTCTGGAACAGGTGCACTGAAGCCTGGCTTTTCTGTTAGCTTCCATTTGAATGACATTTTACAGCCTGTGTGTTTGAAAAGTGTTCAGAAACGTCACGTGGACTGAAACAGAGGTCCCATTTATAATTAGAATTGTCATTTGCTTCGCCCCCGATTGTCAATGTCTTGGTTAAACTAAATGACAAAACTAAACCCACAAAAGGTCATGAGAGGTAGATGCAGATGGAGGAGAATTTGAAGGATGACTCGTGACTGGCACTTAATATTCAGGACATGTTTCATTGCCCACAAGTAGAGTAGATCAGTTTTAACATTCAGGACATGTTTCATTGTCCACAAGTAGAGTAGATCAGTTTTAACATTTAGTTCATTATTGTTTACTCAAATGCATTGACCACCCACACTATATGCTAGACACCCTGAATCCAGAGAATGTAGTGACAATCAAAGTAAGACCTGCTCCAAAAGTAAGCATCCCAGCAGCTCGAGCTTGTATCTGGAAGTCAGGAACTTTACTATGAAGAATCGAGGCAAGAAAAGTTGATGGACTTGACCAAGATGGAAACTAACACATCTTAGAATGCGACTTTTTCTTTTTTGTCTTTGTTTTTTCTTTTCAAATCAGTCGAGTCAAATTCTACTAAGTCATTTAGGTGAAAAATACTTAAGGTATGTGAATTGAATGATTTTCCCTCTTTTCCTTAGTTTTCCTACATTGGACACCGTCCTCACACCACCAAGAGGCAAAAGACGCTTGCTAATTTGCAGCAGGTCCACTCGTTGCTGTCTTACTTCCTCACCCTCACGCTGGCGGTTTAGTTTTTTGTTTGTTTGTTTGTTTTGAGACAGAGTCTCATGGGAGCTAAGCCAGTTCCTGGATTCACTCTACACTCAGCTCCGTGGTGCCGGGATTATAGGTGTTCCCCGCCATTCCCCACCTAAGCTGTCAGAAAAACTTCAGAGCCCTCATAAGTTCTTTTCTCATGGAAGAACACTGTCTCCAAAGCAAACCGGAAGACAGCTGCACCATCTTCAACCCCGGCACTGTGGCACAGGCAGGGTAGATTAGATCTTGGAGTTTGAGGTCAGCCTGGTCTACAGAATGAGTTCCAGGCCAGCCAGGGCTACATAGAGAAACCCTGTTTTGAAAAGGCAAACTAAACAAACAAACAAACAACATTGGTGGCACTTGAGGTGGACCTAGGGAAGGACTATTGGGTTGTTACAAAATAAGAAATTGCTCTGTGTGTAAAGCTAATTTTTTTTTTTTTGCCAAGGTCAGGGTCTCAAGTCGGTGACTGGATAGCCTCAGTGTTTCTTTACTGCTGGCGAATCTCATGTTTTAACAAAGCTTGGGGAGGCAACAGTGCCCAGCAAAGGTTGATAGCATGGTCTCACTTACATTTTATATTTTTATGGTTATCTGCCATTAGTTGCAAATAATGACAGTGTTTAACTTATTAATGGGAAGTTTTCTTTCAAGATAAAAGTTCTAAATAAATAGTATGTGTGTGTTTGTAAGAAGAACATCACTTACTCATGATACAAATTGGAGGGAGCAGCAAATGGGTGGTATGAGAAGACCAACGCTTGCGAACCACTGGGCTAAGAAAAAGACTGGGACATTCCATTGCCAAATACCTCATCTAGGGAAATGAGGTGCAGGCAGGCACACGTGGCAACCTGATGGCTTCCAGATGTAGATTTGGAGGCTGTATTGGAAATAGGATAGATAAAGACAAGCGGACAGCCCGTATGTGGCTTATGATGTGGAGGACATTCAAGTTGCCTCTCCAGAGTGGCAGTGCGGCAGAGCTGAAGTTTTCTCAGGCCTGAGTTCTTCCCAGGGGAGGGATGAGTGAAGATCTTCTTAGAGAGCAAGGCATGTGCAAACACCTGACTTAGGTATGCTTCCCAGAGTCACCTGGCAATGGATGGCTTTTGTTACTGTGTCCATCTAAACACCCCTCTCAAAAGCAGCTGTTCAATAAAGAATTCAGATGTGACAGTCCAGTCACAGGTACCTTTTGCGAATTAGAGCTGTTCGTTGTATATTTCTGTAGATGGTTCCAGAGGCGTGTATCAGCTCTGAACTCCCCTGACTGCCCTCACACCTTGGACAAGATCCACTCTGTTCATTTTATTTCACGTCTGTGCACATCCATTTTCCAAGTAGGTGTGCATTAAGAATAATGAAGTAACAAAGGGGATCACAGTGTGTTGTCCCCTCCTGGCTCCAGACTTTCAAATACCCAAGCTGAGCTCAGATTCCCTTTGGATGGCTACAGGAATGCGGCTACTCAAACCTCAGAAATGGAAATGGATTCATTTCTCGGGGTTTGTGATGTCTTGATGACCTAGCCAGAGAGAAACCACTTTTACTTCAGCAGCACTCTCTGAGGGCAGACAGGCAATTGTTGGCCAAAGAAGCTGTCCATTTCTCAGACTGTTTCAGAGAGAAACTTGATTTGATAATTTTCTGATTTGTTCCCCTCCTGCCTTTTCTCAAATGGCTTCACGTTTTCTATTTCATTTCCCAATCTCTAACATCAGGATCTAAAGAGCCCCCTTTTATGGAGTGTATGCTAAAGCACTCCTTTAGGCAATGTATTTATTACCTGGAGTGAAATGGCTGTTCGCAGCCAGGCAGCCTTCTGTGACTTCTACCACTCCCCCCCCCCCTATAAGAAAGTTGTTCCTTGAATTTTACAGGATAAAAGTTCTATGCCAACCAGCACAGAAAAAAGCTCTGTGTGTGTGTGTGTGTATGTACACATCTAAAGAGCACATTTCCGTTTTTCATTTTCTTCAGATGTTCAGTGGCTTCCATATGTCTGCTGCATACGAGTTGGGTATTACTAACCTTGGCCTTGCCTTTGATGGAGACCATGTGTACTGCACTGTGTCTTCCACTGGTGTTTATGCCTGAGTAGTTCCAATCTGGAATAGCAGAGAGAGACAGAGAAGCATTGGGAAGGATGTCTGAACGTATGGTTCCATCTTGCGGCATCCCTGACAGAGATGTCAGGCTTGTCAGTATCTGTGCAGGAGACAACCCTTGCTAGATTGACTCTGTCATGGAGACTTCCTTTTATAAGTCTGTTCACTACATTCTGCCACCAGGATACACATACATCCCATGTGGTCAGGCAGCACTGACACTTTCCATATTTTGGTTCTGTTGATAATTTATTTCACTTATTCTTTCCTGCATTGAGAATTGGCAGTCCTGTGGGTACCAGGATGGGCGGGGAAGGACAACATTCATTTGTTGGAAGCCCATTTTCACATATTCCCACAGTTTGGGGAGTAAAGTGAATATGCATTCAATTTAGCAAGCCTCCTAATCTCTGGTACTTGAGGCCAGCTTTGTGAGATAAGATGAAGGATTTCATGAAAGCTTCCCCTTCTCTCTGGGGATTGAACATTGACACTGGCCCATGTCTGTCACAGCAGAGCTGCTAACAGCTGGCTGGAGACAACAACACTGCAGAGGGAAGATGCAAGCATTGAGCAGGCTGACTTTATAAATCTCAAGTATGCACCCCCTGCCACCATTGCAGCTCCAATAACATACCCAAAAAGACTGCCTTCATGTCGTTCTCGTGGAAAGGAAGGTTTGTTACTCAGCAGGCACAAGAACAATTTCAACTCTTGTAAAAAATGGTTGTGTAATGTCATTTATGTCCAGGGAGACCATTGTGGCTTTATTTGTGTTCTTTATTATTTGCATGGCCGTGTTTAAATGGAAAAGTCTTACTGTAATTAAGCAGTGCCTTGTTTATATTGGAGAGTGTATAAATCCTTTGCCTTCCAACATTCTCCACAGTAACTGTGGAAGGATGGTAAATCCCCCTGCTTGGATAAAATTAAATATCAGTAAGATGCATCAGTGCTTAGGGTTAGGGTGAAAAAGTTACTGAGCTTGAAGGGAGGTTGCCTTGAGACAACTATGGCTTGGAAAAGGGCAGCTCAAGCAGCATTGCCTGTACTCACAGCCCAAGAGCAAGAGTGCTTTTATGTTTTTACGTACTAGGGAAATGACCCTGTGGACTTTTGGAGTCGCCAACCCCTTACTTCACGGGTGTGTGTGTGTGTGTGTGTGTGTGTGTGTGTGTGTGTGTGTGCACATGTGTGTGTGCATGCTGTTCAGAGGCCACAGGATGACTTTGAGTCTAGATGAATGTCTACCATCCTCCTCTATCATTTGCTTTCCACCATCCCAGGGTCAATGTTACAGATCAGTGCCAACCACACCCAGTTTTTTGCGGGTGCTGGGAATTCAAACTCAGGTCCTCATGATTACAGAGCAAGTGTCTTGCCCACTGAGCCATGTCTGCAGTCCCCTCACAGATGATCTTTTAAAGCTCAGTCATATAGAAAGCAAAGTCTGAAGACAATGAAAAACACCGTGTTTCACTGGAGAAGGGCATCACAGCCCAGGGGAAGGCAAACCCACACAACGTTCTGAAGTAGAGTGAAAATTGTTGCATGATGTTTCCCAAAACAAGTTTCTTTCTTAAGTAAGATTTTGTTCTTTGTTTTCTCTCTCTCTCCCTGATAGCACCATCATCCATCGCTTTGGTCCAGGCTAAAGAAGTCACAAGATACAGTGTCGCTCTGGCTTGGTTGGAACCAGATCGACCAAATGGAGTGATCTTAGAATATGAAGTCAAGTATTATGAAAAGGTATTTCTTCCCTTCTCTCCCTCCCTCACTTCCTTCTTCCCTTCATTTTTCCTTCTTACTATTCCTATCCCTCTGTTTTTCAAGTAGTAATAAATACCAAAATCAAATGCATCTTGATTCCCAACAAAATATGATTATGAAATGTAATATTTGCCTCGTTATCTTGAAAAACATGCATTATGTTCTAATATAATTATATTTTCTATCTAGTAAGAGAAATCAAGACCTAATCTATATACCTTCTATCATAGAGAATGACTCATAACTGCTAAAATAATGATATGTTTAAGCAGATCACTGCTGCTCAAAATGAAGGTGTGGGTTTTGATGACTTTTAACAGAAAAATTGGGTGAGGAAAATTACCTTCTTCATCCCCGTATAGAAAGGCATTAATTTTGCAAATAACTTGTCTCTTAAAGGACAGAGCTCTGAAGAGAGCTATTTGCATCCAAGCTTGTCCTGAAAATGAACAATTTTTTTCAAGACAGGGTTTCTCTGTGTAGCCCAGTCTAGCCTTGAACTCAGAGATCCACTTGCCTCTGCCTCCCGAGTGCTGGGGTTAAAGGCATTACCTATTGGCTTCCTTATTGGAAGCAGAAAGGGGACTGGATTGTTGAAGAGATATCAGATTACAACATTTTGCCATTTTCAGACAGAAAGGGACCTTTGTGAGGGGGGCAGTATAGCGTAGAAGGACCAGAGATGGGTGCAATGGTTGGCTGCACACTGAGGAGGACCGGGAGGGCATGCACAGGGGTGACACTGAAATGAAGATAGGATGCTGATTTCAGTTTCCTCTTAGGAAAACATCAACCATCATTTGATATTCTTTTCAAAATCAGATTATTTCATCTTCAATGCCCCTCAAAATTATAAATAATGATCAATGCCAACATTGACCCTGAACTTTTTTTTTTTGACCTGTAAAAAGTGGTAGCAGTACTTCAGTACCACAAACACTGCAGAGCATTTCCGAGAACATGGGGCTCAGAGAATGTATGCGGTGCCAGGTCACTTGCCTCCACCTCCTTCCTAGAGCAGGAGAACTCATTTTGCCATTTCACCAAATGTAGGATCAGAATGAACGAAGCTATCGCATAGTTCGGACGGCTGCCAGGAACACAGATATCAAAGGCCTGAACCCTCTGACTTCCTATGTGTTCCACGTGAGAGCCAGGACTGCCGCTGGCTATGGAGACTTCAGTGAGCCCTTGGAGGTCACTACCAACACAGGTAAAGAGACCACCCAGACACCACCCATTCCCAGATGCTTTTACTTATAGGTTGAGCCCTCCACTCTGCTGAAATCCAAAGAGCTGTGTCCAATTTTTGGCTAGGTAAGCACTTGGCTACTGTGGACATTTGCATGAAACAAGATAGTCAGTGTCTCCTTGTTAGAAACCCTCACACTATTTGGAGAAGAGCATTTTTCATAATAGTTTCTTATCTGTCTTCCTATGGGTGAAAAATGATGTCAGTGTCAGTCCTTTTTGAACTTTCTATCCAACCATGAATAATGGGTTTGCTAACCTGACTAATTGAGGGTTCTGTACCCACCCTACATTAGGAAAAGGAGTTTTCTTCCTGAGATTAAAGAAGGAACCAAAATTACCCTTTCTTTCCCTACTTACTTTTAGGAATCTGTTTAAATCGTGTCATTAGTGTGCATGTATATTTTTACGTGCCACATACAAACGTTAAGTCTTGCTCCCGGGAGAGCTGGAATGGCTAACTGAACAGAAGTTTCCTGAGCTAGAGATGCCTCCTCCTTAATTACGGAACCCAGACTGGGCCTCTTGATGGGAAGAGGGTGGGACTGAATTTTTCAACATCTGTTACAGATATAACGTGGTCTTACTGACACATTGTTGAATGAGGATGGTGACAGATGGGGAAGGACACTGGCATCCTTGGTCTTACACAGGAAAGCTATAAGGAGGAGGTGGCCTTAAGGCCACCTCTAATAGGTTAGTTTTCATAGCTGGGTGTGGAAGTAGAGCGTTCGAAACAATTTGTCCCTTCTGAACTTTCCAGAATGTCTTTTTCACTAAGAAATGTATTTTTTTCATTATGTAAGAGTTTTGACAAAAAGGATATGAAGGCATCAAAGCATATATTTTTAGATTCATCACCGAGTGGTTTAAAAGTACGGGGTGGAAAGGTGTATTTGCTTAGGAAATGCTGCTGAACGGATTGCTTCAGAAAGTTGAATGTGCTAACAAGTTCCATCACTTAGGACCACCACCCCCTATATGACCCTCGTGTAACTGTCATTCCAGTGCCTTCCCGGATCATTGGTGATGGAGCCAACTCCACAGTCCTGCTGGTTTCCGTCTCTGGCAGTGTGGTGCTGGTGGTCATTCTCATTGCAGCTTTTGTCATCAGTCGTAGGTAAGGATCGAAGCTCAGCCCCCTCCTTCCCAGTTTCTGCAGGAGGCTTTTATCTTCTCCACACAAAGCTTTGGAATGCCAGGGGTTCTCTTCCATTGGATCATTTCACATCCCTCCTGGACTTTATGGCAGGAACTGGGTGGCAGCCTTCCCTATTAAGAGTCTTGCAAAAAATAAATAAATAAATAAATAAATGTCTACTGGTTCCAGGAAGCCAATGGGCGATTTCTAGATGTGTTAAGCTGCGGGGTGTTAAGTTTGTCCTCTGGTAAGTCTGGACTCTGCACCCAAGTGCTGAGCTTATTACTATTTGACAGCTGTATTTGTTTTCTCTTATTAGATAACAGTGGTTATTGCCTGCCTAAAAGGGTTGTTGGCAAGAACCTTTGATAGACACATTAGGTACCACAGCAACATTGTAGGCGCTTCAGCATGTTATTGGTTAACAAGAACGGTAAGGAATATGAGCACTGTGCCTCCCCATCCCTCGGGAAAACGCCATCACTATCTTCAGTATCTGCGTGGGCAGCATATTTATCCCATGTGTGCATTTAAGTAACTTGATTCTTGAAAGGGAGAGAGAGCTAGTGATGGCTTGGTTGCATGGTCTTTGGAGCAACCCTGCTTCTTACTATCACTTCTGTCCAATTGTTCATACTGATCAGTAACGTCATGGGGTACAGCTGTTCATCATCAACTGTACCTCACATCCGAGGTTTCCCCACCACATACCACATCCACAATTTCCCAAGGTGGGGCTTTTGTTGTGAATATGACCTTCTTCAATATAAAGCTCTTCCTGTGACAGAAGATGAAACTGATGTAAAGGAAGATACAGTGCTTGTCCAATGTCATCTTGTTGCTGTGATTGTAGTTTGAACTCTAGTTGGTCCCCCAGTAGCCATGCTTAGCTCTCAGACCACTGACTGTCCTGTTGTCCCATCCACCTGCTGCTGCTCTCACCAATGTCAAGACAATGTCTTTGACTGTTGCCATCACATTTGCAAGTCACTGCTTTTATTGCACGCTGATGTTGACTTTAGGGTGACAAACAGATGTGAGAGTTTGCCTAAGAGACCTACAAGTCACATGCTAATACCATGATCACACCCTTGCTTTCCAGAGTGCCCCAGTATACAGAGATCCATTTGTTCACTGTAATAGTAACACAATATGCAACCATGTATTGCTTCGAATGGTGTCTCTGTGTTTGTCACTGGCTTCGTTCCTTTTGACAAAGCCTGTAAATCGGTGTATTTGACTAGAGCGATGAGTTAAATCTCCAAGAAGTAAAAATTTGAGAGGCAATCAAGACTTTTCCTAATTTGCTGCCATGAGATTTTGTTTGTGTGCCTGTGTGTGTCATGTACATATACATTATTTGAAGTGATGGGTTAAACTGAGCTTTTCAGATTGCAAAGGAGAACAAAGGGAGCATATGGAAATTACATCAGCATTTTTTGGAATTTGTGCATATTTCAGTGTTTCGAGTATAAGAAGAAGTACAAAAAATGGGGGAGGATGTGACTGAATAACATGAATGACCTCTACTTCAAACACAGTAGCCTGAAGTCCAGCCACTGTGTGATGCTTAGACACACGTGAATGTTCCAAAACACTTGGCACGTGAACTTATCATGTGCTACGACTGGGTTTATTCTGCTGTTGTGGTCTAGTTTTTCTGTAGATTGCCTTTCATTCTCTTTTTTTTTCTCTCTCTCTTTTCTTACATAATTGTTTGTCTTCAGTGTCCCCAAACACAACAGTCAGACTAAGCAGTTAGAGATAAGTCACTCCTTTTGGATGTTCGGCTTCAAACATCAGCTTTGATGAGAAGAAAGAAACCATGACACTATAATGCAGGGAGACAGCATCCTCAAGTCTGAGGACTTCATTTCCTTTGTGTTTTCATTGATCACATGATTATATAAGGGAAGAGTGGCAATGGGGATGCATGGGATTTCCAATTATGAGGCCATCCCCCCTCAGAGAATTGAGGTTGTCGAGTTACTCAGTGATGATTTCTGCCTCTTCTCCCCCATTTAAAAAAAAGTCACTTCCCAAGGCTGATAAACACTGCTTGGTGATTGGTTCTCAATGGATCACTTTTTAGAAAATGAAATGTCAGCCCCTTGCCCTCATATTGATTCTTCCTTAGTGGCAGCCGTAAAGCTGTCAGGGGAAGGGCTGCCTGGAGCCAGGTAGTTGACAGGCCTGCAGTGGGATGCTCACTCAGCTAATTCTTCTCCCCCTGCAGCCTGTCTGCTCTGTTATCTGGGACAACTACACGTGTTAAACTAGGACAACAACAGGTGAACATTGAAGAGACAGGGACTGCGGACAAAAAGTCAGGCCCGGGATTTTATAGAGTACAAATGACAGGTAGTAAATGGTCCCCCGAAATAGTCTTGCCCAGCCTTGGCATCCGTGTGAGAAAGTCACAGCTGGAGATTCTGAGCCTGCCCAAGGTCTTTTCCTGTCACCCCCTTTTGCTTCTGAAGGCCACAGAGTAGTGATGTCAGAAAGGATTATTCTAGAAACCAGGCATGTTGTTATCCAGCACTGGGGAATCTGAGGCAGGAGAATTGATAGGTGTGGACTAGCCTGTGTCCATAGTGAAACAGAGCCCCTGGAAGCTGAGCCGAATCTCACAGGGGCTGTGTTGTTGGCATGTGAATGTGAGATCTCTAGATGTAGTTAGAAAAAGACTCACAGAGGGAGACAAAAGTCCCAGAGCTTCTGCTGTCACCAGGAGAAAATCTGTTTGTTGCTAATATGTTCTTTAAGGGGAAACTGCCTCAGGCTCACAGTTGGCATGTTGCTAGATTTTTAAAATAGTGATAGTGTTTATTTAATTTATGATGAGAAGCCTGCATGTGATGTAATCAAGATCAGCTCCAGTTTCTATCAGGTTTTCTCCCTTCTTCCTTCTCCCCTGCCCCCTTCCTTCCTCCTTCCTTCATTCTCTCTTCCTCTTTTTTTCTTCCCTCCTTTCTCAACTTGAAAGTAAACATTTAGGAATTTCTGTCAATGAATGAAATTATTGCAGTTATAGATTTTATTTAAGTATTCAATATGCAATCAACATTAAATGCTGTCCTGCCGAGCAAAGTATGTTGACTCAGCTATGTTTTTACAACTCACATGTAGAGTAAATAAGTCTTACTCCTAATTTTTTTACATTGTATTTATTGTGATATATAATGTGTATAGACTACAATGTGCATGTTGGTTCTAGGGACTGAACTCAAGTCTTTAGACTTGGCAGTAGAAGCCTTTACCTAGTAAGCTGTCTGGACAACTTCTAATTTACATTCAATGGCATTGTAGGTCTGTACTTAGATTATCATTTCAGATGTCTTCCAGAGCTCCTAACTATCTTGCTTTGTTGTAAATGTGACACTGGGCTACTGTCATGAGAACTCTTATCCCAAGCTATACGTATACATTTGCTGAAGAGAAAACCCACATTTCCTTATTTACATGTTTATGTGTTTGTGACCTCTAGTTTAACCACTTTTTCTATCACTTTTTAAACTTCTCTTTCAAAGGGCTGTTAATAGTTGTGTCATTAAATGAAATTTGAAACCCAGAACCTCCCAGACTAATGATGGGATCTGTAAAAAAATTTGGCTGACAACTCTTCCCCTAAGATATCAATGATTTTACCAATTTATCTTCAAAACCACCCAAGGTGAATGAATTCCGATTATTTTAGACTACTCTTTTTCTTTGACATTTATTTATTTAGCATGTATGTGTGGGTCAAAGGACAAATTGCAGGAATTGGCTTTATTCTCCTACCTATCACAGGACTCCCAAGGATCGAGAGTCCCTAGGCTTGCTAGGAAGTGCCTTTACTCATGAGCCATCATGCTGGCCCTCAATAGTAGTTTATTGTTCAAACATGTTAAACAGTCCTAAAAAATGAGTAAAATATGAGGAGAGTCCTAGGGTTTTCTTTAAAGACTCTTTGGTTAAGGCACAGCATGACCTGATGACCCAACACATGCTCTTCACAGGATGCCCTAATATCGATGGTCAGTGCTACTGGGCACTTTCACCAGATTTCAAAGAACCAGATTGATTTTAAAGAAAGCAATTTAACATCCATGGAAAGATTTAGACATATTTATCAGGGCCTGCAAATCAGCCTGTGATCTTTGAATAAATGACGCTGAATGCAGGAAACAAACTCAGTTAATTTGTCTTCTATCCAAGGTTAACACTGTCCACTTTGGGACTGACAGTTCTACCTGCGTCTATTTCTCCTTGAGCCCTCATACTCTTCTCTGGAATGTTTTGCTCATGTAGAAATGAATGCACTTAAATCTTTACCCAAATAGGCTCTGATGACCTCATGTACGGTCACACAATTAGCAGGCAAAGGATTCCCAGGGGAACATTTTTCTAAGCAACTTGCAAGCACTCACACAGGTTCAAGTCCAGCTCTATCAAACTGCTGCTTGGGTGAAGAGTTGAGGCGTCTTTTGATGTGGCCACAGTGGCAGCTTGAGGAGGGGGAAGAAGAAGGATGCTGGCTATGAATCTCTGGAAAGGCTACAGGAGCCATGCTCCTTATTACTGCTTCATCTTTAATGTGTACTTTAGTGAATAAATTACTTACCGTTTACTAATTAACTTGGAGCAGTGTACCACATCCATCAAATCTGTCCGCTTGATGGGGAAAGTTGGTATTTTGATAAAAGCGAGGTTTATGGGAGGCCCCCCGCCACACTCCTGTCCTCTTATTTGTTTTATTGAGTACTCAGGGTGCCAGGAGTACATTGGCTGGGCGGTTTCCTGCTGTTCCCTCTGGTGATGGTTAATGCCCTTATTAGCCAGTCCCTGGGACAGCAGGGAGGCTTGCATTCACTCAAAGTTTCACCTGCAGTGTGGGGCCCTTTGCCAGGACGCCTTCTGTGGCAAGGTTCCATGTTTCCTTCTGGACAATTCTAAGAAACCACTCCACTACTTCCCCTTGCTAATCTTTGCCTTGTCCACATCTTTGTAATTAGAAAATCTGCCACAAAGCCTTGTTTCAGCCATTCAGGTGATCTGTCTGGGATGTCAATTTAGACTCAGCTCCTCAGGAGGGCTCACCCAAAGTAAGCTTCAATGGCCTTTCTTCCCTGGGATAATAATGAGCCACATTGTCCCACTCAGATCCAAGGGGGAAGGGTCAGAGGTGACTGAGGTAGAACAAAACGTGGGCATTTTTGTTTTCAAGGTATTATTAGAGCACTAATAGGCCGCAATTAGCCTTTGAACAGTAATCCTCGTGTTTCTCAATATCCTCTGTCCCCTCGTAGGGTCCTCTACTCCAAATAACACTGCACATTAAAAAGATCTTTAAATGTGCACCTTCGCCACTCATTTAATTCTTCTATGTCAGCAGGACTGAGGAAGGGATGGGAGGGTCAACCTTATCATTAATGACCTCTGCCATTTTGTATTTCCTCTGACTTTGTCCATTGTTAATGAATGTGCTTGATGTGAAAGCGGCCATCTTCATGGTTGCTTGAGGCCACTGGTTTCTATTGTAGACACCCGTTTTTTTGTTTTTAAACCAACTATTTAATTTCAAAAGGAGGCCAAGAGCTCGAGGGTATGGCTCAAGGGTGGGGTGCTTTTTTAGCAAGCACCAGATTCTGTGTTGGGCCTCCAGAAAGGTGAATAAAGGAGGGCCACTACTAAGGCTTTCTTGTTCTATGTACTTTCCCCCTTAATTTCTCTATTGGAGTTCTGAAATGGTTTAAAAGATAATCTTGTGATTTCAGAGAAGGCTTTTAGAGCCCTGATAAGATAGCCTATCACACCCTGGGGACTTAGTCTTGGTGTTTTTCTACCCAAAATATTCTCTTTCCTAACACCCTTCTGTCAACTTTAAAAGGGGACAAAGGAGGGGAGGGCAGAATGGAGGGGCCCCCAATGTTTCTAGAATGTTCTTTTTATTCGGGGCATTAAATCTATTTGTTAAGTTTATTTTATGAAGCCGTTGCTTTCTTTAAGAGTGGTTGAATGTGATTTGTGGGCTTATTGATACAATATGCACCATTAGGGCTGGAGAGATAGCTCAGTCAGTCGATTTCTAGAACGCAAGTAGTACCAAATTAAAGCCAGCGTGGTGGTTTTGTGTGCTGGAATCCAACCGAGGAGGCACAGACAAGGTAGATGGCTAGTCAAAGCCACAGGCCATGGTAAGAGACCTTATCTGAAAACGTGGGCAGTGTCAGAAGAACAATACCCAAGGTTTTAGTCTGGTATTCCTACTACTGTGTGTGTGTGTACACATGCACACACATAATCATTTGATACTTTTGAATGTACTATTAATATTAAGTACGTTCTAGGAGAGGCACTGTGCAGGTCTTGGATCATGGCACCTATCAAAGCCTATACTTGCCAAGAAGGGATATGAGTGATTCACTTGATGTCACTGGTTCTGAGTCCTCATCCGTACCATGTCCTCATCTGTACAATGGAACTGAACATGTGGTTTCCACCTGATTCCCCTCATAGGGTTGTTGTGAACAAGCAATTAAATAATAGACCCTTTGAAGGCCCTTTGAAAAGCTAACTGCAAAGGAAAACACAGGCTGTTATTTGGTACTGAAATATGCACTTTGCAGTTAACTGTGGTAACTAGGGGTCTCTGTTTGCTAAGCTGGTTTGGGCTTTGCAAACAGTTAGGGGAGGAGATAATGTATGTAATGAGACGACTTTGAAAAGTTAAATGCAATGTAAGAGCACAAGGTATTATTATTTGCGAGGGAATTATCCACGTAGAGGAACATCTGTGGGCTCCGAGGGTCTGATTGCTGAGCTGGTGCCTAAGGAGCTGACAAATGAGAGGCTGTGGGAGGAAACTTTGCGCATGTGCCCAGGGCTGTGCTGCCAGAGGCGGGCTGCCTGCCTGCCTGCTCTGCCTAGCACCTTTAGTTTCTTTGCTGTTTTCTCTTCTGTGGGGTTGTCTGCCTTTCTACCTGTTGTAAGTGGAAGAGTTGAGGGTGCCTCATCCTGATAGGAATGCAAGCACAGTGGCTAGGGAGTCTTACCGTGCCTCTGACACACAAAGCACAAAGAGTAATCTCACTGCAAATTTTACATTATGAGAGTCACATATCAACACATTTTATTCCCTGGTTTGGTTCTAGTCTCCTAACGTGAAGTGATCTATAATAAAATGAGATTGTTTTCCATAAGTGATTCATATTTTCCTGACTCAAGTTTTATATGTATTAAAGAGTTATATTTCCTAAAGCAATATAAAAAACAACAACAACAAATCATCTAACTCCAACAGGACATGGAAGGCAATATGCAAACTTTGAGACACCAAGTACCTCGTATTGGAACAGAAGTATACAGATCTGGTCTACAACATCTATTGAAATGTAGTTAACTACAAGGCAAATATTTACTTCCTAGAATTTCATTTGATATATACATATACATGTATATATAATGCTTTAGGGTGTGCCCCCCCCCGCCAACCCCCAGCAGATGACCTAACATAGGGCCTTGCTTTTGGTAAGAGATCTGCCACTGAGCTAAATCTGCAGCCTCTGAAACCTAATGTGATAATGAGGTGTTACAATACTATCATGATTATAACAACAGGATGTGTTATTCATTACCTATCACACACTAAACATTATTGCCATTGCACTGATGAAACTCGTTTTAATTAAGAATATGTATGCAGGGCCAGCAAGATGGTTCAGAATGAAAAGGCACTTTAACTTGAATTCAATCTCTAAAAGCTACCAGAAGGTGGAATGAGGGAACCAATTCTCCAATGTTGTCCTTTGAGTCTCCCCCTCACTCCCCTGCCCACCCCCCCTGCCTGCCCTTGTGCCCACACATGCACTCACACACACACACACACACACACACACACACACACACACACACACACAAAATGGGGTCATATTGGAAAAAAAACAAAACAGCCAGTCAGGTATTCTGGGCTGTGGTGGCTTAAGCTTGTAACCCTGACTCAATATGAGGTAGCATTCTCTTTCTTCTTATTTTATCTCTCCCAAGCCTCAGTTTCCTTATGTGTAAAGTGTGCACTACCTATGCACCTGACTTCTGTTGCACTCAGGAAGAATTTGCTTACAGCTCTTTCATTACAGGTTTTGTGGTAGAAATCATTTTCTTTTCTTTTCTTTTTTTTAATAGACGGAGTAAGTACAGCAAAGCGAAACAGGAAGCAGATGAAGAGAAACATTTGAATCAAGGTAAAAAATTGGTTCCAAAAAATAATTTCTTCTTTTTTTTAGATAATGCTTTGTGTTGTCTGACTTAGAAATTTTGGTTAATGTGCCTATTAATATTTACATAACGTGTTCCTTATCCAAATAACATTCTTCAAGGATGTCAAGGTACAATTGGTGATTCAAGGCTATGTAAATAGTGTTAGAGGCAGGAAGTTCTTTCAACTCTGCTTATGTATCTCTGCTCTGGAAAAGTATTTCTGTAGCTGGGCAGCAAGATACAGTGGGTTGTTATTTTCTTCTTGTTTTTGGGCTTTTTGAGACAGGGTTTCTCTGTGTAGCCTTGGCTGTCCTGAAACTAGCTCTGTAGACCAGGTTCGCCTTGAACTCACAGACATCCACCTGCCTCTGCCTCAAAACTGCTGGGATTTTTATGGTTGTACCACCACTGTCCAGCTGGGTTAGTTATTATTTTCATAAGCAACAAAAAAGGTGTGGGATGATAGAAGAAGAAGTAGGTATAGAGCAGTGGTAGGGGATACTGGAATGATAGCCATCAAGACTGTGTTAGTGGATTTTACATGTTGTTGATATTACAGAAAGTCTCAAAGAAGTAAATCCAAAGAAATTGGTTTAAGTGGTTGAAAACACTTAAAAGAAGCCAGATGACCCAGGAGTAATTTGTACAGCATTTTCTGAGATGGCAATAGCACCATTGGTGAGAAAAATGCCAACCTATTAAGTTATTCCTAATGACTTAGGAAGAGAAAAGGAAAAAGATGGACAAGTTCAGACAACCAAGGAGGTTTGGTCAGTTGGTGCGGTACATACTCAGGTTCCCAGTGTAAATGCCAGTAGAAAGCTGTCAGTCATGCCTGTCACCAGCTGCCTCGGAGCTTACCTTCTCAACTTGTTTGTGAGTGTGACACATGACTCAACTGTACCCATAGTATTCACACATTCAGCCAGACTATATACAGCACCACCTCCAACTGAATGTACTCTCCCAAACAGAATGCAAGTGGAGGTCCAATTTAAGAGTCCTCCCATGTATACTAATCTAGGTTTCATATGAGTCTTCATTATTGGTCTTGTATTCACTTGCTCTAAATATAGGGGAGATGTGACACCCTATAGACAGGGCCTGTGGAAAGTGAAAGTGCCCCATTGTCTTTGATAAGGGAAGTATTTGAAAAGAGGGGTAGGGTAGGACTTTAGTATTAGGACAATGGAGTAGGAGCCATTGTCTGGGAGAAAGTATCCAGACAACTCATTCCAAATTTCCTGATGAGATTCACTTTTCCATCAAGGATGAGTTGTTTTTAAACTCCTATCCTTGAAGTGTAAGGACATTCCAGGAAGTTGGTAGAACTGCAGTGTCTTAAGCAGCTAGCAAATTCTTTGTTTACCCACTAATGAAAACCAGAGCCAGAATTTAAGCATTTTCATATGTCAACGACCATATAGCTAACCCAACTTTTCCTATGTGAAGGGTTTTTTTCAAGACCTCAACCCTTTATGTTTATTCATGTTTCCCGAGATATGTGCAGCACCTTATTCCCTTGTTCCTTCCTTAGGTGTTAGAACTTACGTGGATCCCTTCACATACGAAGACCCCAACCAGGCAGTGAGAGAATTTGCCAAAGAAATCGATGCATCCTGTATTAAAATTGAAAAAGTCATAGGAGTTGGTAAGTGTCTGAGTGTCTGTCTGTCCAATAAGCCGTCTTTCTTTGTGAATGTTAAATAGGTATATAAATTAAAATGTAAATCACACAATTACATTCGAATGTGGGGTGTTTTTTGTACATCTATATATGTAAAAATTATGCATTGAGATTTCCTTATTCAGAGTATGCATGTGATGTTCTGTAAGGAGCTCTGGTGCAAATTTGTGCTCATTTTCAGGAAAATGAGCATGGGGATAAAATAAATGAACATGTAAGACCTGTAGCCAGGCTGGTTAGATCCAGGATATTCTAGTTCGTGCTGGCTGCAAAATTTTGAGGTTTATGTGAAGTGTGAGTTTCCTGTGATAAAATGGAGTCCCTGAGAATAGTGTGTGTTGTGGGGAAACTAAATGAAATCATCACTGGATCTCACTAGTTAAGTGCCTGATACAATGAAGGTTATTTATTGCATCTTGAGTGCATTTCAGGGGCATCTCCGATTCTTCTCCCACAGGTGAATTTGGAGAGGTCTGCAGCGGACGCCTCAAGGTGCCAGGCAAGAGAGAGATCTGTGTGGCCATCAAGACTCTGAAAGCTGGTTACACCGACAAGCAGAGGAGGGACTTCCTGAGCGAGGCCAGCATCATGGGACAGTTTGACCACCCAAACATAATCCACCTAGAAGGCGTTGTCACCAAATGTACGTGGGTCAGCCTCCTCTACAAAGCTAAGGGAGGGAAATTAAATACACATTTTCTTTCCAGGGAAATGACAGATGGAACAGGTCCACTGATTACTAATAGGAGGAAATCAGTGCAGTGCAGGACCAGTCATTAATCTTTCAGTCAGTTCTAAATGGGTCTGTGACTGCAGCTGATGCCCTGTCTCCAAGGCAGCTTGTGTGAGATTTGGGAGAAATTAATATTGCTGAGTTTTGGGTACTCCATACCATCTTTCAAATCTTTGCTAGACCAAACTGATCGTACAAGCAGATGGTAAACGAAATGAATTTCATAAAAAGCAAAACAAAAGCTTGCCACACCTTGCATTGGAAGCTTGGGTTCCAGATGCAGGGAGCAAAACTTGCGAATCTTTATTATATCAGGGTGGGAGGGTGGGGGGGTAGCAGGATTTGCTTGTCTGCTCTGCCTGATTTATGGCTGTTGCCATTCAGCACCTATTTACAGTAACACCTGGCTTGAACCTTCTTTCTTTAGTCCATTAGCATTCACTGAGCTTGTGAACCACGCTTCAGTTAAAATACGACACAGCTCAACAGATGCGTCTTGTGAAGCAAACCCGGTGTACATCTGTATGGCTGGCTAAGACTGACTTATAAAGTGTCACACAGTTAGGGCACTGAAGCAGTGCGTGTTATTTAAGGTGGCTCTGCTCCAGGAGCCCCAGTTCCTAACTATAGTTAGTACAAGTCAAGGATCTTGTAAGCCTGGGGCTCTGTCTTCAGTGAGGCCAAGATATCTCTTACTTGATTTAAGACAGCTGTGAAAAGCTTGTCAATCAACAAGTGGCAAGTGTCAGCATGGCTGCTGCTTCAGTGAGGAGAACCAGGAACGGAGGGGGTGGGGGTGGGGGAGGTTACAGTAGGTTAAGTTGGAAAATAGAGACATTTGTAGTAAGCCACAAAGTATTTGGGAAGAAGATTCCAGAAGGTTACCTAAGTGAAAGCAAGCTCCTCAAATTTAAGCCGTTATCGGAGTCTTCTAGTAACGATTCTTAGGGACTAGAAAGATGATGTAGAAGCATGTGAACGTGCTTGCTGCCAAGCCTTGGGGCCTGAGTTCAGTTTCAGGAACCCACGTGGCTGGGAGGAGAGAGTTTAACTCCTGAAGATTGTCTCCTCTGACCTTAGGACAAGTTCTGTGGCATGCATGACCCCATCCCATGACTAGATGGAATTCAGAGTTTTCTTTTCACTTTTAGGAAGGACAGTTTCCTAGGCTTTCTCTAAAGAAGTTTCAATGGGTGGGGTGGGGATGGGAGGTAGAGGGTGGGAGTTAGGGGAGAACCATCTAATCTTCAATTCCTAAAGAACTTGCTAAAGGTGGTACCAGTACCACGAGCCCAGGATCCACGTTGAGGATAACTGACCGGTGGCTTTGGTGCTTGCTCACACCTCTACCGGTGGCTTTGGTGAGATAGTCCTTCTTTTGCTTCACTCTTCTCACCTATAAAAAACGGAGATAAATAAAACTTGCCTCCAAAGGTTATTTGGGGAGAAAATAAAATATTTAGAGTGGTTTGCACAATGGCAAGTTAAACACACACACACACCTCTTGAAGTGTTAATGGTGTCATTATGTCTGAAGGAGTACACCATTCCTCACACTGAGAATTCTTCAAAAAAGGAAATTCGATGCTGGGGATGTATAATTTTCTACCTCAGGTGAAGGCTGTAATTAGCATAGAATAGTTCTATTTGCTTTTTAAGATTGGTTTTACAGACAGGATATGTTTTCTGTTGCCTGTGGCCTTCGAAACTGCCCAAGCCCCTCACTACTTTAATTAAAAGATAACATTCCCTTTAAATACTTCTGCAGGTCCCTATTCTAGAAAGGGGGCTCTGTTCAACTCGGGTGTTTTTCCTGCCGCAGACAGTGATTTTCATAGCACCTCTGCCGAAGAGAGAAGAAACAGGGGATCTTTGTGTTAAAGTCCCGCCGCGCCTTTAAAAACCCAGAGCTATTACAGCTGTAACTGCTACAAACGACCGCATTCATTTGCATAATGCAGTTGTCGCTGAATTAAAATGATTGAAAAAATTTCCACCAGAGAAGTTACTGGGGTCCCACCCCCTTCCTGCTAACCCCCAATCCCTGCATGTGGCAGGGAAGTAGTCATCTTCATTCCTGAGCCCATCCCTGCTCAACTTAGAAGCCTTTTGTGGAAGAAGGTATTCTCTCTCGTAGAGTTCTTAAAGATTGTGACAAATGGATACTTTTAATAAACGGGGTGAGAATACAGAAAACTTGAGAAGGTGGCAGGAAGAGTCAAACTAGGAAGTTATGAGGGTTTCATAGCCAACCAGTTCCCGGAGAAACTGTCTAGATGGAGGAGAGGATCATAAATTCTCCCCACTCCTCTCTCTCTCTTGGATCATCTCTTTGGGAACACACCAGGGGGAACCAATGAAATGGAATTAGGTGTTAATGCTTGGCAGGGAGAGCCGACTTTTCTCATTAGTTGACAAAGTATCTTTTGATTGAGGCAGGATGACTGAAACTCACATAGGTGATTTTGTTGTGACCAAGGACTTGTAGAGGACAGATGCCCTGAGACCTCCCACCTCCCACGGGGACTGAGTAAGGCGAGAAAGTAGCTCCCAAGGATCTTTTTCAGCAAGACCAGAAGTGTCCTGTCTACACAACAGATCTTACTTTCATTTCTCACTGAAAGTCTGAATGGGGTCACTCTCTAGTTTAAAGGGCCTGTCTCTGCCTCAGAAATATGCCTTACACATGACAGTAAACATGTACGGGGGGGAGCAGAGCAGAGGAGAGAGAACATTAATAAATTGGACTTAGTTGAAATTACAAACTTCAATAGTCTTGCCTCTGAAGTAAGGACATTTCTTCCTCACCGCCCTCCACCCTGCTGAATGTACTGATTGAGAATAAGGAATGCTTTTTTGGCGGTGAGATATCCCAGCCTAATTTCTGACTAAATCACTAAGTTCAGTCAGCAAGAACAATAAAACAAGTAAATATTTTCATCAGCTCAGGTTTTCATCAAAGGGGATCTTTGGCTTTATCCTGTCCCACATTTTCTCTTAGTATGGAAAAAAAAAAAAAAACAACAGGAGTACCACGTTTGCTGGCATCCCCTTGAAAAGGAGTTTCAGTCCTGAATTCATTGCCTGCGGCCAAGAAATGAAAGAAAGGTTATTTCCTAAGGCCCAGAGAGAACTCAAGTGAAACAAAACGGTTGATGCCCCCAGTTGCATAACCCTTCCAACCATTTTGCTCCAGTACCAAAGACAAGTTCCTTCTCAGACAGAATTCTCTGAAGATTTTATTGATTTATAATTTATTTATTAAAAAATTTCATACAACATATTTTTTCTCCTCCCCCAACGCCTCCCAGATTCTCCCTACCTTCCTACCCAATCACCTTCTTGTTGGTTCTCTCTACAGGGAAAAACCAAAAAAAGCAGTAGTTAAAAAAAAGATTTGTTTATTGTTAAGATAAGTTGTTAAAGGAAACCAATAGGAAAGATGAATGAGATGAGAAAGGAAGGGTCCAGGACCAGAGCAAGTGAAGGGGACTGAGTTCTATATGGTGTGTGTTCAGGTTATATGGTTGAATAATTAAGTATTCAATGTAACTACAGCTTTCTCTGACCACAGACTTTAGCATCACACAAGCTGCTTTTCTGGGAATAAAATTCAATGAATTATTCTAAAGACACACACACACACACACACACACACACACACACACTTCAACAGGCCTGCCCATTTATCATTTTCATCTGTTGTTTTAAGAGAGCAATTATCCATTCATGTGATCCCTGGGTACCAGAGGCCACTTTTGTTAAGGACCCTGTCAACAAGCCATCCAAAGGGTTAACCTTCCAGATGGAATTTAAGCCTACTTGTCCTTTGAATATTTCATTCCTAGCTTCCCACAGCTGAGGCATAAGCTTGGCTTGTTTTAATTAAATTAGATCGCACAAGACAGGTGTCTTGGCAGTAAAATTTTGCACAGCCAATTTTTATCTCATTAACTGCATGGCTCATCAAGGGCTTTTGTTTTTCTTTTGGAAACTCTAGGTAAACCAGTAATGATCATAACAGAGTACATGGAGAACGGCTCCTTGGATGCATTCCTCAGGGTACGTGTCTACTCTCTATTAGATCAAAGGATACTAGAATCTGGTAACTAACAGGGATGCTAGGGTCCAGTAACTAACAGGGTTACTAGCATCCAGTAACTAACACATTCCTTGTATACATTCTGTTCAATTGCATTTGTTGGAATTTTTTCAGCCAGGTTCAGGAAGAGGAGAAATGGAATCTGATGTGATTCTTAAGGCTATTGAATAATCCATGGGCAATGAGGGGAGTATTTGATTTATTCTCACACCGTGGAGCTCTTTGAGCTACAGATTCATTAAACTTGGACAATTTCCATCTATCACAGGAAGCAAACCCAGCTCCACTCGTGAATTAGTGACTTTGCTCAGAAGGGCCCGGAAATAATGCCGAGTTTCATTGCGTGCCGGATACAGATATTCAAAGAGAACGCAGTAATAAATTCTTGGTGATAATTGATTTGGCCTAATGCTAATGGGATTGTTCCCTCTCTCTTCCTATGTAGAAGAATGATGGCCGATTTACAGTCATTCAGCTGGTGGGCATGCTCCGTGGCATTGGGTCTGGGATGAAGTATTTATCTGATATGAGCTATGTGCACCGAGACCTGGCTGCTAGGAACATCCTGGTAAACAGCAACTTGGTCTGCAAGGTGTCTGATTTCGGCATGTCCAGGGTGCTTGAGGATGATCCTGAAGCAGCCTATACGACCAGGGTAAGGACCGTTTGCCACCTCTGGCATGGCATCTACTCTGATGAAACTGATCCTTTCTTGTCATCTTGATATTGGAACTCTTCCTCATTTTTTTTTCCTTCAAGTTTACTTATCCTTCAGGCCCTCTCCACATTTCTGCCTTCATTTTTAAACCATGCCTTAAAAAAGAAAAAGAGAGTCACTTTGAAACCTACTCTAACAGGTATCCATTTTGTAGAGCCAGAAATGACAAGCAAAATGAATTCTCTTTTCTCTTTAAAATTGAGCCAAATCAGAAGCCACTATCAAGGGCAATTTACTCAACAAATGATATATTGTTATGAAAATTAGGAGTTTGGATGACTTATTGTGTAGGTATGCGTGCATATACTGTATCCCAAATATATATCCATGTAATGCTAAAGTTCTCTTCATTTTCTGATTTTTTTTTCCTTCCATCTATACTCCTTTTCCTATCTGAGCTTTGCTACTTGGTTCTTTCCTGTTCTTCAGGGGTAAAATTTCTTGCCCCTAGATAAGCCAAAGCATTGTTTCTCCTTGTTGGCTAATGAATTTGAGAATGTATGTACAGAGTTTATAGAGCATTTCCCAATGTCTAATGGCTTTCCATGTAGTGCTGATAGATAAGTATGGATTGGGACACAGTGAGGAGTGTTCAGGGTGAGGTCAGGGTGTGCTCTGTCTTAGCCTCATGGTGAGAATATTGCATTCTAAAGGAATAAACAGTCTTCAAATCATTCCAATACTCAGGCTGATCCTCTTATGAACCCTGAAAGTATGTTTGGTGAGTTCAGGAGACATTTTATTGCTGTCTTCAGTATCAGAAGAGAAGAAACGTCATAGAGGCTTCTAGAAGGATACACGTACATAGTTAGATCCCTCAGCAAAATGTTTAAGGAAAGCATGTGTGTTCATCTGTAGGTAAGGTGTTTGAACATGGTACATGGGGTTTTCCCAGAGCAGGAAAGTAACCCAGGCGATTTATTATCCTGATGAGTAAGCCCTAATAAAGTCGAGGCATTCTTAAATGATGGCTGCTGGAGTCATGTGTGAATTTAAACTCAAGTTCCTTTCTCCAGGTAGAACCTCAGGAAATTTGAAACTCAACTAAAAGTACTTTATTTTACACCTAGGGGGTAATTAAGAAACATTTGAGGGTGGTCAGTGTAGCTTTGTTTTGTTTCTGGAAACATTCCACACCTTTCTGGGTAATAGTTGGTTTATTTACTATGTTTGTGATTTTTTTTTTCTTTTAATGTTAAACAGTAGTCTTTCCTTCATGGAAAAAAATACTGACTTTTACTTTCCAAGGGCCTATTATCTTTTATACATATCATACTTGCCATGTTACAGAAGTCTAGGAAGACTGTGGTGGGTAGAAATGTCCAAATTTGGGTCCCTTTGTTCACTGTCTCTGATGCAGTGTTAAACACTGTCTTTCCAAGGTTGGATGAGAGAGACTGCAGGAAGAAGGCAAAACAAAAGTAAGCCACGGATCCTTTGATATGCCCCAAATAACATATGTATTTATGTAAAACCTGAGATTTCCTTTCTATAATATTGCCCTAAGCAGCACTCAGAGAATAATTAGACAGATCACTTGTTCACTTCCTTGTGGTTAGCGAACACACATGAGAACTGTCTCAACCCGGAAGACTTTAGTCAAACAAGTCTGTTATTACTGAAAGTACCTCAGGAATGCTGTTGTCTCGCTGATTGTCAAGTAGTCACTACACTCAGAAACAAAACTAGCTAGCATATGAGTGCAAAAGTTGGGAAATAACCCATAGTTGCAATCTTCACAGGGTGGCAAGATTCCTATACGGTGGACTGCACCAGAAGCAATTGCTTATCGTAAATTCACATCAGCCAGTGATGTATGGAGCTACGGAATTGTTATGTGGGAAGTGATGTCATATGGAGAGAGACCATACTGGGATATGTCCAATCAAGATGTGAGTTTTTACCCTAAGATTCTGGAAATTCTAGATTACTGTATGATTAAGTAAGCATTGGGTTTGAAATGATAACATGAAAGTCAGTGCTCTTAATGTAAATAAATATACCTTGTAACCTCATTCCACATTATAACCAACAATGACTTGATTTCAAGACCAAAATTAAATAGATCTGTGGGTTTATAGAAAAACCATGAAAGATTGGGAGGAAACAAATTTCACATGTGTTAAAATTGACATAAAAGTTTTGTTGAAAAAAAAATTCTAGTGAATATTTTAAAGCTAGTATAGTTGTAATTAGACCTTGGCCCTCAAGGACTCTTAAATAAAGCTTCTCTAAATGACCCTTTGTAAATTATGCACATCCCTTTAAACGTACCATCTGGATTCGTTCGTAAGGGAGTATCTACGATGCATGCAATTTCAGAGACGCATTCAATAATGACACTAATAAGATTCCAGGCTAATAGAATTTAATTACAGACATCTCCAGTGAGGAAGGAAAAAAACAAATGCAAAACACAGTAAGTCCCAGATCAGGGATTTCCTAGAGCATGTTTTAGTTAATTCTGGAAAAAAAATTTGGGGGATTAGAAGTGAAGTGACCCTGGCCCCCCCATACCTTTCAAACTTTTCTAGTATTTACTCGGGGTAGAACATTATAGAGGAGTGTTTACAATACAGTATTTGATTTTGATGTGGAATGTTGTCTGCCCATAATCTAACTCCACTGGAAATTACAAATCCCTGACAGTTAAAAACCCAGATACACCGAGTAGAATGTAGGTTCCTATGCACAAAGGGGAGGTTGGAGCAATGGGGAAACCATGAATTCATTTCTAAGTGTGTGTGTGTTGGAAGGTGGGTTTCCTAAACTGCACGTAGCCAGTTTAAAGAAGAATGGCAGTCTACCTATTCTCATACCCAATCATGTTGATAGTTTCCATAATTCTGTAAAGCAATTTGATTGTTCTGTGCTTTTTATTTGGGTGACTTTGAGGCATTTATTGCTCACAAATAATATTGACATATCATTCAAATATGTTTGTCTGTCTGGATTTGGGGACCAAGGGGAATCATCAGGAAATGTAAGTGACATCTTGGTCATATGGCAGGTGGAATGACGGATACTAGGGGAAATACACTAAACTTCATAATTTTAAAAAGTATCTTTTGCTCCCCTACCCAAAAGACTCAGTGAGCCGAAAAACTTGCTTTATTAACCTAAAAGCTGTCTTCCCAACTGGAAGTGTAATGCCAGATGTAACCTAGGTTCTAATTGGTCTTAGTAATAAAAACCCGGAGTCAGATATTACGGGGTGAACGCTGAAAGATCAGAGAAGCTGAAATGCTCAGACTGAAAAAAGGCGGAGCTCCTGTCTCCTCTCACCTTATATTTCTCTCTTTGCCCAACCATATCACTTCCTGTCTGTCTGTACAGACCTCCAGGTAGACCTCTATGGTTAACTAGTGGCTACCTCCACCCTCTGATCATCAAGCAAGTTTTATTTGTTAGAGTACAAACAAGATACCGCCTCAGAAAACAAACAAAACTCACCACAGGTCAGGGTTGGAAGCCTTTGAGAGAGTATTCATCACTTTGCATTCTCCAGACAATAGCCCAGTGATGTTTGCATTCTCATCAATGGAGAATGTTCTCATCAACTCCAAAGCCAATACCATGTGCTTGGAAAGATATATGCTTGTCAAGATTAAGTACAATGAAGGTACACAAGTCAGAGTCATCTACCTTAGAAGGAGAAGCAGATAATTCTGATACAACAAGATATTGGAAATCACTTGGGAGGTGGTCCTCCATTGAAAGATATGTCTGCTAGATTTGAAACAGTGTTCTGGTTAACAGGACAGCAGTCAAATTTGCGCCCAGAATCTAGAGCCACTCAAATTGACTATTTTCTGCTGCAGGCCAATTTCTCAGCGGTCAATAGCCCCTTGTGAGATAAATCCAATGTGGTTATGAGATGGCTGCGGCATTTTGTCTTTCTGGCAGCGATCATTTGGGTAGGGGCAATGGAAAATAAATAAATAAATAAAAGGCTTAGAGAGTCAAACAAATAAAAGTGCTTCCAGTAGCTGAGACTGCTCATGAACAAGGCTTATGAGTAAGAACAGGGTGAAGTAGTTCCCCTTTTTGAATTTGCAGGAGTCTGCCGGATCACCTACCCGGGATTCACATGCCAATTGAGAGAGGGTTTAAGGAAGAGCCGGAAAGGCTGAGCCAAGCTTGGTGATGGAGGGTGGGGAGCTGGGTGACTGTTAGATCCTGTCCCTAAAAAAAGAGAACTATGTGCTGTCTGTGACACATTGAAAGGGCTAAATTACCATGAAGTTGAGTGATTCCTTTATCTAATTAAGCAGGTAGACAAGCCACTCTGGATGGCCCTGAGCAATAACACAATAGGCACCTACTGTTAAAACTTGCTTTTATGTGTACAGTCCCCTAAGAATGCACTGTCTGGGTGGTAGTGGCTCACACCTTTACTCCCAGCACTTGAAATCTCAGAGTGCTCAAAGCCAGCCTGGTCTACATGGCAAGCTCCAGGACAGTCAGCCTTATACAGATAAACTGTCTCAAAAAACCAAAAGGAAAAAAATGTATTTTTAAAGAATTGACTTACTAACATTTTGAATAGACTTAGTCAGCATCAGACTGTGGCCAAGACAGAGACTGGGTTGCTGTCTAAGGCTGTAGATCGCCTAAAGGGAAAAAGCAAGGTTATCTGGAAGTGGGTACAGACGCTGACATAGTAGATACTGAATGATAGGACACAGGGCTGAAGTGATGTCTAGGGAATTTCAACTTGGAATTACTTCTTAAAGAATGTCTGTGGCACTGGCTGGGTTCTACTGGAGTGTGTAGGTGTGTTAATGCCCAATAGCAGAGTGCAGACAAAGGAGCTGTCACCAACGCTCTGACTCCACGCTGGGATCTGATTGGGTTCTAACCCCTTTGAAATATCATTGCATCTCTAGTTCAAGTTTCGTATTGGCATCACATTGCATTAAACAATACCTAGCTTTGGCTTCTGTGAACGGGTTGGAGCTGTGCCCATGCTTAAGCTGCTGGCAGCTTACCACATCGTCCTGTTGTCTTCTAGGTGATTAAAGCCATCGAGGAAGGCTACCGGCTACCCCCACCAATGGACTGCCCCATTGCCCTCCATCAGTTAATGCTGGACTGCTGGCAGAAAGAGAGAAGTGACAGACCCAAATTCGGGCAGATTGTTAACATGTTGGACAAACTCATCCGCAATCCCAACAGCTTGAAGAGGACAGGACCAGAGAGTTCCAGGTTTGCCATGCTTACTAATAGTGATGTATGAGGGATTACGTCCTATATGGCAGGCGAGTGCAGTGCATCCAAATTCCTGCCCTCGCCCAGTCACAGGTCACTGCCAAACTCTGCAACCTGGATGGCTCCTTCCTCAGTTACTCTGAGCCTGAAGAAGCACTGCTCTATGAAAAATGTAAAGGTCCCGGGCCATGGTTCACCAGGAAGTTTCCTTGAGGAAAAGAGCTTTACTGTTACAGGTTCAGGACACCTAGTAGACACCAGACTCCTGGTGTAGATCTGGGTAGGAAGGCTGTGGGTTAGACTGTTAGGCAGGCCTGCATCAGGTGAGGCATCCGGGCAGCTCCAAATCTGAGCTCCTTAAAGGTGTCTCTTTTATTGGGACCCTGAGATAAATATAGAATATCCTGCCAGGTGGTAGTGGCATGTGCCTTTAATCCTAGTGGATTTCTGGGACTTCAAGGCCAGCCTGGTCTAGAGAGCGGGAGTTCCAGGACAGTCAGAGAAACCCTGTCTCAGAAAACAAACAAACAAAAAAAAATGTCCCTTCCATCTATGTTAGTGTATGTCTGAGGCCTTTCAGCTTTTGCAGACCTTTATCTCTTCAAAACAGTCTTAACATCCTGCAAGGGAAGGAATATATATTTCTATCACAATTCAAGAAAAAGGGACCCTGGAGCAGACAGGAGAGGGACCTTCTAGTATCTGTGCTTCCAAATCCCTCCCACTGGTCACGTGACAGAAGGAGTAATCAAGCTCTTGAAATAACTAAAATTCACGTATTACTTAAGCTGGGACCATGTGTAACTTTGCTAACTGAAGAAAGATATTCTGCCATGTGGGAGCGTTTTTTCTTCTTTCTCATACTCTTAGGTCACAGAGGCTCCCAAGCCTCCTTTCCAGGTCTAATCAGTTTCTTCAGTCCCCGGGGAGAATCTCTTCTACCTTGTTCACCTTCGGCTGTGTTGTTTGGAGGGAAGAGATACTTTTTAAGGCCAATTCTTTGGTATTTGGTACTTGTCTTAGCATTTAGATAGATATTCAAAGCTCTTCAGCCACTGGTACACATAGTGTCAGCTTTGCACCAAAGCCTAGAGCAGATTGGGCTACAGCATGTACTTTTCGAGGTTCTCAACTTTTTCTTGATAATAATAGCGCTTAAATAATCCTCATCACTATTGCTGATAGTAGGATATAATAGAATATTATTAGCTCCAAATTAGGCAAATGTGGTGTTCTACTAGGAGAATGAAGACTTGAGAACAAGTTTGGCAATGACCTCTGGGACCTCCTGACACCAAGGGAAGCTATTTTCACCCTGAGGTTATTCTGATGTCATGTGGCTAGAGCCCTGTTGCGAGCTTAGCCTGAAATTACCAGTAAATACAAATGGTTGAACTTTGTTTAATAACAAATGCCATGGCTCTACATCCACCACTTAATGATGAACATAAAATTCTTAGTGGTAATGTTAGGAGAATTTGACCTTTTTTGTTGTAAACAGATGCTGAATTTATTCAGGAAAATAAGACAACTGAAATAACATACAAAAGAAAGGTCAGGCAGTTGAGTTATTTGAACACAAAATGTATCGGTGTAAAAAGAGTTGATGTTAAAATGTTTATGCAAAGGGGGAATAGTGCAAATTAAAATAATTTAAAGATCAGATTAATTCTGTGTAAAAGAAATCTAGGCGTTATAATAACTTCTTTTTTATAAGAAATTTAGTGCATAATCATCTTCAGGCTAAAATGTTAAACTCAAACATAGACTTTCTATGGTTTTGAGGGAAAAGAGAAGTTTCAGAAGGCTGTGTTTCTATGTAGGAAGTTACAGGACAGGTTATGAGATGCCTCTTTGAAGATCTAGCCTGTGATCATTAAGTATTCTGAAGATGACTAGGTCTCCTAAAAACTTTCATGGATGGGAGATTCCTTGTGGAACTCCATCGTGAGGAAAGGCAGCATGCCTGTGACCAGTCAGTCTTGACTATCAATCTGATAGTAAACACCTGGCTTGAGGATGAATAAATTAATAACCAAGTTAATAAGAAGAGTTTTGAATTTATTGGAATGACTACTGAGAGAGGAATCCAAGGAGCACATACAACCAATTCAAAGAGCAATCAAATTGCCATTGATTCCGCTGGTCTTGGCACACATGCAGGTCAGGCATGGGTGATTAAAGAGAGGATTGACTTCTGATGTCCAGGTTGGTGGGAATGTGGACCTCTCTGAGAGCATGCAGGATTTGAACTCTCAGTGTTCTCTCTGCTTCCATCAAGCCTGGCAGCTTGCAAGCCCACAATTTCCCTTCCTCACGCTTCACTGAGGGTTCCATAGTTCCTAAACTAATGTCTGTGGTATTTGGTCCTAATGGAAAGTGGATTCTTCCTCCCAAGAAAGCACGGGTTTGAATCACAAGAGGTCCCTCATCCTCTACCAAGTTAGGATGGTCAGAGCCCTGCCATGAGATTCAATGTCCAGAGCAGTCCACCTAAAATGAATGCCATTTTTTAACAAAAGGGCATGTTAATTTCGAATGACCATTTCTCTACTTACACCTCTTTATCTGACCCTTTGTTTCTCTGGTCTGTCACGTGCAATCTGATTTGTTTCTTCTGTTTATATATTCTCATTCCACTTGCAGACCAAACACAGCCTTGCTGGATCCCAGCTCCCCTGAGTTCTCGGCTGTAGTATCAGTGGGCGACTGGCTGCAGGCCATCAAAATGGACCGGTATAAGGATAACTTCACAGCCGCCGGGTACACCACGCTAGAAGCTGTGGTTCACATGAACCAGGAGTAAGTACTCAGCGATGTAACACCAAAGGGTAAATCTAGATTTCATAGTATTTTCCTGTTTCTCTTTGAGTTTCATAATCATTCCCTACTCATTAAAAAAAAAAGCCGGAATGCCTCTCATTTTGATAGAATATAATTTTACATGACTTCTGTAGTACACGCATTGTTGTATTGGATTGCTTAACGGGACATGTGTACACCTCCCTTGTACTGTATTAATTGTGGCTGATTCAAATGTGTCTGCATGAAGCCTTGAGAAGGAGATTCTCTGCATGCCCCCAATGACTTCTTTCCTCTCTCTTTGCCCCATCTACAGTGACCTGGCAAGAATTGGCATCACTGCAATCACACACCAGAGTAAGATTTTAAGTAGTGCCCAGGCAATGAGAGCCCAGATGCAGCAGATCCATGGCAGGATGGTTCCTGTCTGAGCCAGTACTGAATAGACTCAAAACTCTTGAAATTAGTTTACCTCATCCATGCACTTTAATTGAAGAACTGCACTTTTTTTACTTCGTCTTCGCCCTCTGAAATTAAAGGAAAACAAACAAACAAACAAATGTCCGCAGCGTTGCTTGGTGTATGAGATTGCTAAAACCGTGGGGCTTAACGTGAATGATCTTGATCGTTGCATTTAAACATGGAGCCAGTAATATCTCAGAAGTACTCTGTCCATCGCTGGTGTGTAAAATACGTGTACTTATATAAATAAAACTCCGCCTCCAAGTTTCGATGCTGTATTTCCTGTCAGACACCGGGTTTTCGAAGTCACCTTAATCCTCTCTGTGTTTGGAATTTCAACCGAAGGATTTTGCCTGTGGCATCAACTGTAGTAATCACTCCTCACTGGAACGAAGACCACTGTGGCCCAAGAGCATTGGTGAAGGACTCAAAGGTGGCTGTCAGGGCTTGGTTCATACTACAGAATAAAATCCTGGTGAAAGCCACGTGACTTATCCATGCTGCCTCTTCAGACTGGCCCAGGATACCTGGTGGACTTCTACGACATAGGGAGCTTGAAAGAAAAGAAAAATTGATTTAAAAAATGCAAACTCCCAAGCCCTATTACCCCTGACTGGACAAATGAGGTCTTTGGGCCTGAGGCTGTGCCCTATAAAGTTTTATTTGGGAATACTACAAACTTATCGTGACTACCTTATGGATAGTGGGCTGTGACAATCCTGAATGGGGAATTTTCACACTCCCCCTGCTTTAAAGAGGCAACTCCCAAATTTACAAGGTAAGTTAAAAGAATGAGCAATGGCTCTTTGGTAAAAATATTTCTCTCTCTCTCTCTCTCTCTCTCTCTCTCTCTCTCTCTCTCTCTCTCTCTCTCTCTCTCTCTCTGTTGATTGCATTGAAACACTGAAAAGCATGCATGGTCGAGGTCTAGTTGTGAGAGATTCCAGTCCTTTTGGTTGTAGAAGACATCAAAACCAAGATGGCTCCCCTGTTGTTCTTCAGGAAACAGGTGAGGGTCATGTGGGCAGGTCATAGACTGCCCACTGGCTGCCTTTCCCTCAAGAAGGGTCCTCAAGCCCTTTGATGCTATTCACTGAAGTCAGGAAAGTTTGTTATGTCTGGAAGTCAGATATAATGTTAGGAGCCTTTGTAACTACTGAGTTAATGTGCCCCACCTTTTGGGAGAGTCGCTTAAATAAAGAAGCATTTTCTGACTTCTCCAGTAACCCCCACACAGACTAACTTAGCTCAAGAGGATTCAGCGAAATGTTGGTGGTGAGAATGACTGTGATTTCCTTATGACCAGAAATTTACCTACAAAGAAAGAAATCCCCCTTTTATCTCTAACTTCATCAGCAGCATCCAGCACCTCTCTATTTATGTTCTGGAGCTTTCTTTACAATTTTAGGTGATAGTTCATTCCTAGATGCAAAGGACCTAACTTTGTGCTAGGATTTTTGTTTTAATGATTTCAGTTTTATCACTTTTAACCGAAAGACTGACTGAGTGTAATAACCTCTTTTTCTGTCTTTCATTCCCCCCCCCCCTGAAAGCTGTTTCTTATAGACGAGATTGAGTAAGGAATGCTGAATTTGATGCTGTCAAATACTGACAGTTTAGTTAAAAAAAAAAAAAAAAAACCTTCCGTACAACATTAGTAAGCTTTTCTGTTTCCAAGGAATATGACTTTTTTAAAAGCATTCCAACAATTTTTGTTTTATCGCTGTTTTCAGTGAAGTCTGAGTTCTTGATTTTCATGCTAAAAGTTGACAAATGTGGGTGGGGTTCTACTTTTTATTTTGCTTGCTTTGTTTTACAGATACAGTTCTGTTTAAGAAAAACTATGGAAATTTGGGGTGTGTGTTTTCGTTATTTTTATTCTGTGTGCACATGCATGCACATATGTGTTATGTGTCTAGAGGTTAGAGAGCAACGTGCACAAGTTGGTTCTCTGCATGTGGGTTCCAAGGATCGAATACAGGTCACCAGGCTTGGCAGTAGGCACTCTTATTCACTGAGTCATCTCACTGCCCCAAGTACATTGTTCTTGATCGCTACAGTCCTACAGTAAAAAATCAAGCATTCTGGACTTACACATGAAGTGGAAACAGAATATTATCTTGCAGCCAGTACTGAATGAGTAAAAGGATTCCTTTTTTTTAAACAGTCACCAACTTGAGGCGTGACATGTTTTTCTAAACATGGAACATGTTCAGAGCATAGCTTCACTGAAGTACTCAAACAAGTGAACATTATTTTGCAGTGTTGAAGGCCTTGTTGTTATTCCTTAGCAGGGATCTCTGTCTATTATTTCATAATATGAAAGGTTGCATCATTTGAAGGCCACCTTCTGAGCTGTATGTAGTTTGTGTTCAAGACAAGGCCAATGGAAGAGCCAATAAAGGATGTTCCAAGTGTCTGTGATAATACCCCAGGAGCAGTAAAAATGTTTACTGCCTCTTGAAGCCTTAGCAGTGAGCCATGAGAATAATAGGAAAGTCGTACTGTTTCTCAGGATGCTGTGCCAGACTCTGGCATCCTGACAGCTATGGAGTCTACAGCCAACCGAAACGTTGACACTGGAAACTCACCCCTAACTCAGTTCCTCCACCTGTAAATTAGAAAGATAATGATACCTTGGTAATAATAGCTTTCCCGACGTGGTGGTGTGGGCCTGTAAGAAGTACTCCTGCAGGGAGCTCCACAGAGAAGTGGTGCTTTCTGCCAACTCATCCAGGTGTTAGGACCTATGATCACAAATGGTTTCACCGAATGTTCACTGCATGTGGTCCACTGGTCAAAATGCAGTTCAGGTGCAGAGGACCAGGCAGATGAAGTCCCTTCACTCTGCTTTATAGGAGGCTGGGACACAATATGGCTCAATACCAAAGGTGACACCTGTGGAGATGTTTGCATACCCTGTAACTGAAGATCAGCACTCTTGTGTGTATTGGGGCACATTGAGTCCTATTTTTGTCTTAAGACCCTTCACAGACCACGTAACTTCCTTGGCTTCAATTTTAGAACTCCCTTATAATAAAGGAACAGCCTGGGCTCTGACTCTGATGTTAACTAAATGTCAAATTTCACAGTCCCTGCCTTCTCACCTTGGATATCATCCTCACCTGCAAGTCCCCACCATGTCCACTAAGTATTGCGGACATTGTTATAATAGTTATTTATAGTCCCACATTAAGTGAAGAAGGGGATTAGACTGAAGGAGGCAGAAGTAGCAAAAGAAACTCCCCACCAAAACTTTGCCTGTGCATATGTGTAGGTGTGGCGGAGTTTTAAGGTCAAGTTCGTATTCTCTTTGTCCTTCACCTGAGTACATGTATACCTGATGAAATCTGTTATGGTCAGGTTTCAAAAACTACATTTGATGTGTTTATTGCTTCCCAGAAAGGAAGAATTAGAAAACATGTCAGTTCCTGTTTCTTTTCCTTATTTTTTTTTCCTTTTAATTTTTGGATGGGTTTTTTTGTTTGTTTGTTTGTTGTTTATGAGACAAGGTCTCACCAAGTAACCTGCCCTGACCTGAAGCTTTCTACAGACCAGGCTAGACTCAGACTCAGAGATCCACCTGCTTCTGCCTCCTGAGTGCTGAGATTAACAAAAGTTTGTGCCTCTATGCCCAGCTCTTTCTCTCTGTCTCTTAACATAATATCTTTGCCAGGCCGATGTGGTGGTGCAAGTGTCATACCAGCACTCAGGTGGTTCTCCATGAGTTCAAGGCCAGCCATGATTGCATAGTGAGACCCTGTTTCATATAGTAGCAACAATAATAAGAGTTTGGATAAGTATAAACAGCCTCTACATTGACAAGTGAATTGTTCTTATTAGCCCATGCTTAATATACATGCACTGAGCCTTGTCACTTTCTGTGAATCCAAAGTTCTGTGTGGTCTGCTTCTGTTTGATAGAAGCTTGGCTTGTAGCTGATTGGTTGACTGCTGGCTGGTAATACTGGCTGACGTTTTGTCTCTCTTTTCTCTACAGGGAATAGATTCTGCTATCTCAGCCTCGCAGCCCTTCCTGTTGATTACAAAGTCCTTGGAAAAAAAACAGAACCCACCCTCCTCGGTTCCTTCTGAAAGTCTTTCTTTGGCTTCTCATTCACCAGTTTTGAGGCAAAGACACTTGCCGAAACACTTGCACCTGAAAAGCAGAAGAAATGTTTCAGGTCCCCTTCGCCCAGGAAAATAGCAACATCAAGCTCTGGCGTCTGTTCTCCAGCTGCGCTGTGGAATGTGCTGTCTCAAGGCACCAGCTCTGCCTTGTGGTTTTATTTATATGTATTTCCATATTCCATTCCTGTACATCACTGCTGCATCTGTGTGGCAGCATGTGACCAAATGTTACAGGTTTTACTACGGACGCCAGGTCAGGCGCCACCATGCAGAACAAAGCCAGTTCCGTAAGCTGCCTAGGATATGCATTGCTGAAGTGACATTTTACCCAGGGTGTGCCATTGCAGTGATATAAATATATTTTTTCCTAGACTAAAATATGACCTGAATATCGCTTTTGATGTATGTACATAGGTGTGAGTGTGTGTGCCTGTGTGTGTGTGTGTGTGCGCGCGTGTGTGTGTGCGTGCATGCGTGCGTGTGCGCGCGCCTGTAACCTCATGCTTCGAACTGCCTGTGAATGTTGTGGAGTGCTACACCTGGAGAGTTCTGGTTTGTCACCAGTTCAAAGATGAAGAGTCACATGATACACAGGGCCTGGAGACCATGTCCATCCCCTTGGGAAGACAGCTTGGAAATGCTACATGGTCTGTTTATGAGTGTAATGTAGTTGTCATACTCACCATAAGAAGCAATTCTACAGCTTTGGACCTCCATGATGGAGTGATTGTTGGATATAACCCCACCCAAGGTGACAGCCTGTCACCGCAATCGCAGATTCTGTTGGGACTCGCCAGTTCCACGATTGAGAGAGAAGGGGATGGAATCCTGTAGCGACCCCAGATGGAGTACAAGTCGCCTTTGTTTCCCTGCATAAATGAACTTGATGAATGCGAACAAATATATGCAATTCATATACTTTTGGAGATGAACTCAAAGATGTATGTCAGCCTTGAGAGGATGTGTCTGGAGTAATACTTTGTGTCCGTCCCAGTGTCACAGAAAAATACATACATGCCAGTGGCTCTTGAGGTGGATGTAGTTGGGATGAATTGGCCTCTAGCAATTCCAGGTTCCCCAATTACATGTGGAAAGTTCTCTGGTAACCAATATGCAGCTAACTCCCTTTGCCCTTGAAAGTGCATCAGTCTTCTAGAATCTGAGTTCTGGTGTATGAAGATTCGGTATTGACAGGATACGTATACCAAACTCCAGCCAGCATACTGCCATTTTACCTAACCTGAGTGGCTGCCTTGCTTATTCGGAACTATAGTTGCAGAGACTGTGGCCATTTACATAAGCTATAACATCAAATCAGGGAAAAATGGGGGAAAAAAGATTCTGAACCATATATTGTTGAATAAGTAGAGAAAATCACCAATAAATATTTATTGCATTCTGACAGGGTGTGTGGCATTGTATTCTCATAACTATGCCAGAGTGACAAAGTTAATTTACCCCTTTTGGGGGGACCTTAATATATTTTTAAAGGGATGTGCCTATGCATTGATGCCTGAAAAATATGTAATGTGTTAAAAAAAAAATGAGGTTGAATCTCCGAGTGGATCATCTTTCCCAGAGGTCGGGTGGGAGGAGGCCAACTTCCGGGTCTGTGTCCAGCCCAGGAGCAAGTGCTGGCCTGGTGAGCTGGAGGGCTAAATTCTATTCAGATCTACTAAGCAGCTTCAAGCTGTTCCCTGCACCAAATCAAGTCGTTTCACCGTGTGTCTGCAGGCTCCCAGTTATTTTTGGCAATCTTACAAATGAACTGTTCTGGTGTGTCTAAAAGGGCGGAAGAAAGGTGTGTTCACAACACGATTGCGTGTGTTCTGAGACCTCTTGTATTCATCTGTGAAGGGTACGTGTATTAATCCATACACTCCTATAGCCTCAGTTATTTGTCTGAAGACACTTAAATTTTGACCAGTAAAGGAAAGTTCTAGAAGCAATATTTTCACTCCTTTAGCATTGTCCAAATAACATCACGTATTGATAAATGCTGAAGAGTGTATTTATTTTGTATTACTCCAAGTCTGTTGGAATATGCAAGGACTGTGGTTATAATTAGAATGTATAAGGCATATTATGATTTAGTTCATTCATCCTGAAAGGAAATTTACCGAATATCTCTTGGTTCATACATGTTCCAAATTTTGAGCAATCTTTTGAGTTAGCCATAGATTTTTCTATTTTGTTTTCATTTGTCAAGGTATTTTTCTTCCCTTCATGAACTTTAGGTACACATAACTTATGTCATTTATTTATGGTCTTTTATACCTAGTTTGTAAAGTTGTAAAATAGCAAACTAAATGCAAAGAGTTTGCATTTGAAAGTAATAAAGTAGTTGCTGTATACAAGCCCAAAATCTTGTTGTCTTTATTTTATTCAGTGTTGGGGACCCATCCTAGACAAGTGCTTTACCAAGGAGCTAGACCCAGCCTCTCTTTACTTTGAGACAAGATCTTACTAAATTGGCCTACCTTGCCTGACGTTCACCTCATAATCCGGGCTGACCTTCAACCTCCGATCCTTTGACCTTCCACTCCCAAGTAGCTGGGATTACAAATTTATACCATTCTGCTTTGTTTGGGGTGGTTGTATCTTTTCAGCATTTTCCATTTGTATAACTATTTCCAAATTAGTCTTGTTTTTGATTAAACACAAACTTTTAACTCCTAATTAAATGGACTTATTTGAAAGATTTAAAATATTTGGTTAATTAGTTAATTAAAACATTTATTTTTTGCTGTTTGAGAAAGTGTCTCACCATGTATGTAACCCAGATTGGCCTCAAAATCTCTGCTTCCTGAATACAGGATAACAGACATGAGCTACCATGCCCGGTTTACTAATTGTTACTTTAAGTGTCTATGAACTACAGTGTGATAATCTGATACTTCTTAACCTTGTCATTGAGGACCACGCATCAAAATATCTGACTCTCAGATCCTATGTTCTGTTTTAAGAATCGACTTTGGAGCCCAGGGACCCCCTGCTTACTAATTACACAGATTTGTACCATGGTAACTGTAATACTAAGAGACTTCATAAAGATTAAAATTGCTGACATTTGCCACATTACATAGGGTGTGTAATAGTAATTCTTAATTCTGGTGGCACCAATTTCTTCACCTTCAGCCCTCTACCTTGTTACTGACCCAAGGTGCCAAGCAGCAGTTCTTTTTTTTTTTATTTTAATTTTAAATAGTTTGTTTTACGTGTCAATCCCAGTTCCCTCTCCCTGCCTTCCTCCCGCACCCCCCATCATCCCCCATCCTCCCATCCTATTGCCAATTCCTTCCACATAGTGGATATCTAGAGTCTGTCATTTCACTCAGGGCAGGGTCCAGGCACTCCCCCTAAGAGTCCAGGCTGAGAGAGCCTCCCTCTTTGTGCTATGGGCACACGATGTCTGTTTGTATTCCAGGGATAGACACTGATCCACTGCTCAGGGCCCCATAGGTTGCCCAGGCCTCCTCACTGACTCTCACATACAGGGGTCTGGATCAGTCCCATGCTGGCCTCCCTGCTGTCGGTCTGGGGTCCAAGAGCTCTCCCCTGTTCAGATAAACTGTCTCTGCTGGTTTTAATCAGGCCTATGAACCTAAAATCCATGAGTCCTGGCAGGGAAGTCCAGCAAGGGTTAAGACAGCCGCCGCCCCCCCCCCCCCCAACTGCAGAATTGTTACTTCTCCATGTTTTGTACATACATTTTGATAGGGGAGTTTCATAGATGTCCTCAAATTCTGAAATGGTTGGAGATAACAAATGGTTAAAAACTAGTCTTCAGGTGAGTGCTGTCTTCATGACACTTTCATTAAACAAATATCAGTTGGTAAAAGTCCCTGTTCATTGAAAACCAGACCCAAAGCAAAACATGGGGAGCAAGGGCTGATTCCAAAGAGCAGAGGCTATGTTGCATCTTACAGCCTGATGCAAAAGATCACCATGGCAACTCTTACAAGCACTGAGTGATGGGTTCAGTCCCCTTTTGCTGATGCCAAGCTTGATATGCAAACGAAGATCACAGAAGGGAAGTGAATACTGATATTCATGTTCAGAGATCCTTAGCTGTCCTTGAAGAACTATTTATTTTCTACTCTGTCATTAGTGGGAACTCAACCACATGTTCCAAATGCAAGTGCTAGGCCACTGGGAGGTTTTGTTTGTTTGTTTTAAGTCAGGGTTTCTATGTGTGTAGCCCTGTCTGTCCTGGAACTAGCTCTATAGACCAGGCTAGCCTGGAACTCACAGAGATACACCTGCCTCTTCCTCGGAGTGCTGGGATTAAAGGCATGCATCACCACTGCCCTGATGGGGATATCCTTCTGTATATATGTTTCTCTCCTTGCTTAAAGAATGGAACACTGTTTAGCCAATAGGCAGGAAAATGGGCAGAGCTAGGAGACGAGAATTCTGGGAAAGGTAGGCACAGAGAGGCCCGGAGGGACTGGGAGGATAGTACACACCAGGCATTCTCTGGTAAAATAAGTCCATATAGAAATGCATAGATTAGTAGTTATGGGTTAATAATTAAGACAGAGCTAGCCCATAAGAAGCCCTAACAATCAGCCAGCCATTTAATAATTAATATAACGTCCACGTGTTTATTTGGAGCTGAGAAAGGCTGCGCGACCTGGTGGGACATGAGAACCACCTGAGGGGAATACACTTTGAAATGCCAGGGAGAGAAGCTGAAACCCTAGGGAAGGACCAGCCTACCACAGCACAGGAGGGTATGGCATCTGGAAGCCCTCAGGGGAAACTTCCCTGAAGAGTTAGAACCTAGGCTCTGGGCTTCACTTTTACCCACAGACACTTCTAAAAGTTGGCTGGAACTTTGAAAGTCTCATGCGTATCTGTAGAGTGTTGCTGGGCCTCCTGCAGACTAGATATCTACAACTCTCTAGCCACAGCCCTCTTCTACACAAAAGTGCCTTTTTTTGGGGGGGGGGGGTTGATGGTCTTATCCATTCCATCTCCCTGGGAGGAAGGAGGAGAGTTCACAATTAAACTCCAATCCCTGGCGCTAGATTTAAAGAGTATTCTCTTAAATATAAAAGATACGACTAAAATATGAAAAACCCTACCAGCCTGGATTCTGTACTTTCTCATGAGTATGGCCTTATTCTATAACCCCAAAAGCATTGATTCAGAGTCTACACTTCGGGCTTCCATTTATTTGAGTATTTCTGAACACTGACTACATATCAGACATGGCACGAACCTCTGCTTCTATAATTCTCATAACAGTCCACAAAAGTAAAACAAACTGAAAAAGGAATGTTTTCTACTGTGAATACTAGGTGTGGTGGTTAGATATTAGTCCAAGGCCACCTTGTTGATCAGTATTGAATTGGAAAATTAAACACAAGCAAAGAGCCTCTAAAACAGCTGTTCTCAACCTATGGGTCCTGACCCCTTTGAGGGTCAAAAGACCCTTCGGTGGAGGTTGCCTAAGACCATTGGAAAACAGATAATTACATTACGATGCATAACAGTAGCAAAATTACAGTTATGAAGTAGCAGCAAAAGTCATTTTATGAGCCAGGCGTTGGTGGCGCACACCTTTAATTCCAGCACTCGGGAGGCAGAGGCAGGTGGATCTCTGTAAGTTCGAGACCAGCCTGGACTACCAAGCCAGTTCCAGGACAGCCTCCAAAGCCACAGAGAAACCCTGTCTCGAAAAAAAAACAAAAAACAAACAAACAAACAAAAAAAGTCATTTTATGGTAGAGGGTCACCACAACATGAGGAACTACATATTAAATGGTTGCAGATTTAGGGAGGTTGAGAACCAGTGCTCTAAAAGTTTCAGGTTGGCACTTCGCCATCCTGACGTGTATCTGTTCATGCTGTCAGATGAGTGTGTCCCCGTGTGCACTCGACAGCACTAACACACCATTGTCAGCAATGTGTGCTCCACTGCATTGTTCCCCAGCTACCCTGTTGCCCGGCTGGCTGTTTTTAATGGGTTTGCCATATTCTCTACCCCTCTCTCTCTCTCTGTCTCTCTTTCTCTGCTTTCATTGAACAAATGATAATTTAAGTACACTATTTATCTAAGACAGTGCTTTGTAAGAATTAATCTCTGCATCCTAATTTTTGCTAAAAGTATAATCTACTAAAGCTAAGATAATGTCATATGATATGGAGTCAGGGTAGGGTGGGAAGAGGTGGTGATTTTCTTTAATTACCATTTTCATGTTCTGAGCATAAAAGCCACGGGCAACACATCTCAAATGCCATTCGTCACTTTGATGGCCTGTGACACAGACAGGCTAGTCATTACCTAAACAGAAACACGGGATGGGTCCCATGACAACAGGAAAATTAACCGAGGCAGAAGTGGAACATCATCTAATAAAAGATTTTATATGAACACCCTCCCTCAGCCACTTTCTAGTTGTGTGACCTTAGACAGATCACTTCACCTCCCTGAGAGTCACTTTTCTCATCTGTAAAATGAGGGCCAAAGTCCCTGGTATTGTCTGTTTGGCGTGAAAGATCAGCGCAATCAGTTCAGTGGAAAACTGTTGTGCCAAACAGATGTCTTCAGGAGCCAATCAGATGCCAAGGATGCCCAGACAGATGTCTTCACGGGCCAATCAGATGCCACGGATGCCAGACAGCTCAGCTGAGAAGCAGGTCAGCACTGAGAGGAAATGTTAGGCGGCTAAGATGTTGAAGAGTATTAGAGGGGTAGAGTGTGTGTCAGTGTGGGTTGGGATGCACAGGTTTCTGGGACCGAATAAGAGTGGGTGTGATACATCCTACAACCCTCCTTTGGTTTGTTTGATTTAATAAACCCATTAGTTTATTAAAGACTGAGAAGCTGGGTGGGTTTTGGCACAGGTGTGTAATCCTAGTGGATCTCTGTGAGCTCAAAGCCAGCCTGGTCTACAAAAGGAGTTCCTGGACAGTTAGGGCTACACTGAGAAACTTTGTATCAAAAAAACAAAAACAAAAACAAAAAGAAAAGAAAAGAAAAGAAAAGAGCCCCAAACCAAAAAACTGCTCTGAGAAGGCCTCTCTTAAACCAGGTTTACCATTTTAATCTAGAATTTTGAAACTATATGTGAAACTTGAAGTCCTTTAATGTCTCTGGAGGATGGGGGCTATTTCCAAACACATTGTGGCTATCTGTTCTCTGGAGTCTCAGACCCAACGAAGAGAAGCAAGAAGATGTGGGGGCTCACACGATGTACACCTGAGCTCTCCGTGGTCGGTGCAACAGCACCTTGGCTGAATCGCTGTCCCCTGGGTCCCCCTGCCACATCTTAAAGCATGTTCAAGTTCTGACCCCAGATTGCAGCTGATTAGAGATTTCCCTTTCTGCCTTGGTGGTAGAGCGAGCAGTTGAGTGATGGTAGGGTAAAGAGCATGTGAGATTTGGAGCAATGGTTAGAGAGATTGTGATACCTCAGAATGTGATGGCTGAAGTTTTAATCTCAGAGTACACCGGGATGTTGTAAACCATGAAATTTACAGCATGCACAAACGTCAAGACCTGGCTAAGATGTCTGCCTTCTTCCAGGCACGCGAAAGAGCCAAATGGATTTTGACAATTGGAAAACTGTACCACCCACTTAAATCAACAACCCAATTAAGACCCATTGCTGAGTGGGGACTGAGGCCTCAGTTATTTTACCCTCTCCCTCTAGAGGAAGTGCCCTGAGCCACTGACGGCTCCCAGTTGAATAGGTAATAGACCACTGACATATCTGATTTCTGGCAGTCACCCTGGATATGTTTTTTTGTTTACAGCGCTGCTGGAGAAAACTTGATGAATATTTGGGAGCAAATAGAATTAGGACCTAAAAACACAGCTGAAATCAACTTAGTAGAAGACAGAGACAGCTTTGTGTAGAGCTGGAAAAGATAGACATGTGAGAAAGTGGCTTAAATGTAGACCCAGAGAAACTATCTATTACATACATTATATGTAAGAGGCAATTATGGCCTACTGCACTAATCTGCAGGGCCTCCCTACCTAGTAATCAGATTGACATATTCTAATGAGACCCATGTTGTTTGTAATCAGACTGGCATTGCTTATTCATATCTCTATTCCATAAGATGCACTTTTAAATGGCTCGGATTGCACCAGATGCTATAAGAAATGACTTTCCATTTTATTCTATTACCAGCATTTTTCCTTCTTCCAATTAGCATAATTTAAAGTCAGCCAGAGGCAAATGTGAGGGGCTGAAAAGTTGCAAAGAAGTTTAAGACATACTTGATAGAAAAAGGCAAGAAGCCATCCCTGAACTACATTTTTTTTTAAACAACACGAGGAGGCGAACATGGCAATTCATAGTTTTCTTCTTGTTTCAATTGCTCAGGAGTCACCTCTGTGACTTATTGAAATATTACAGCCTCTCTTAGGAGGCTAATTACCCTGTAGGTTTTCTTGCGTTTGCATTATCTTGTGAATGACATAATAGAACCGCTACCTCATTTACCATATGGTTTAATTGAGTTTGCCCCCTCTCTCTCTCTCTCTCCCTCCCTCCCTCCCTCCTTCCCTCCCTCTGTCTCTCTCTCCCTCTCTCTCTCTCTCTCTCTCTCTCTCTCTCTCTCTCCTTTCTTCCCTCTCTAAGTGGTGATGCGTTTATAGAATTAAAACAAATGCTCAGCGGCTAGAAAGATGGCTCTGCACTTAAGAGCACTGGCTGCTCTTGCAGAGGAGGAGAGTTCGACTCCCAGCATCTACATCAGGTGGCTCATTACCACCTGTCATTTCAGCTCTGTCATCTGATGCTCTCTTTTAACCTCTGTAGACACATACACTTACACCACACACACACACACACACACACACACACACACACACACGTTAAAAGAGATCTTTTTTAAAAACGGATTCTTATTTGTAAGAATAAGAACATGCTTACAAATTGCCTCTTTATAAGTCAGATCCTGGCTGTTTATATAATGTCTGTACTTGAAACCTGAAGTGTCATAATGAAGCATTGCTCCCTGACACAGTACGCTGTGAAGTTGATACAGATGGACAGCTAGTATGGGGATACTAATTTGCCAATGACTTACTGCCCCAGAACCTATGGGTATGAACTCTTTTGATTGTGTCTTTAGTTCCTGTGAGGAACATATCCAACATTCATGGCCCCTTGGGTGACTTTTAAGGTTTTTAGCATCATATGTTAATTATATATAATAACAGGTTTCATTATGACATTTTAAAAGTATATTTTGATCATGCCCACTCACAGTTTCTCTCTCATCCCCCCCCTCTCTAATTAGTCCCCTTGCTTTTGTGGTTTTCCTTCTTCTGACCCAGTAAGTTTACTTGAGTTACCTACAGGAGCATGGGTGAGAGGTCACCTACAGGACCATGGCTGAGGGTTCACTCACAGGAGCACAGGCACCTACCAGTAGCTACACAGCTGAAGGACATATCTCCCCCTTTTCAAGAACCTGTGTTTGTTTGTTTTACATCAACTTGGCACAGGCTATAGTTACCTGGGAAGAGGAGAACTCAACTGAGAAAATGCCTCCATCAGACCATCCACACAGTCAAGTGCATGGAGGCATTTTTATTATTAATAATTGATGCAGGGTTGATGAGGCCACTGTGAGTGGTACCACCCCTGGGTTGGGGGTCCTCGGGTTGTATAAGAAAGTAGGGTAGGCAAGTCATGGGGCTTACTGTTCTGTTGTCGGTCTCAGTTCCTGACTGATTTCAGGTTCCTGCCTTGAGTGCCCACCCGAATGACAGACTATGATCATGACATATAATACAAACCCTTTCCCCTCTGTTGGGGAAGTCCTGTGCATTTGTCAATAAAGCACTGTCTGGCCAATAGGAATCTAGATAGGTGGGACTAGGAGTCCAGGAGGACTCTGGGAAGGAGAAACACAGGAGAGTCAAGATGTAACCGCCATGGGGGTAGGAAGCCCGGAACTATTCTCCGGTAAGAGAAATACTTAGATTAACAATTATGGGGTAATTACTTAAGTCAGAGCTAGCCAGTAAGAAACAAGCAAGGCCAACAGCTTCATAATGAATATAGCCTCCTGTGTGTTTATTTGGGACTGATGCGGCTCTAGAACCAGGCTGGCAGGAAGGCTCCTCTCAAGGAAAAAGCCTCTCTTTACACCCCTCCAATGCTCTCTTCCTCTCCCAAGTGTTCCTTTCTTCTGGCAGCTTATTGTTAAACACTGACCAACTATTGGCAGCATGAATCCCTTCAGTGTGTATTAAAAGCAAGTTACTTTGCCTAGATTTTCTGTTACAGTGTAATCAAAGCATATTGACTGGGGGCTTCTCTACCCTAACAAGAGTTACCAATCACAGAGCCTTGGCCAAGACTAAGAACTATGCTAACTACTAACTCACTTTAGCTCACACAAGCTTTTACCTCTGCAAGGAAGAAATGTTTATAATTCCTAGCTCATAAAGAAACTAAGCCTTAGAATGCAAATGCCACTTACTAAGAGTCAAAGAGACTTGCTTATAGTTTTCAAATGGTCAGTGTTTCAAATGCTCAGGTCTCCTTCCTTTCCTACACAGTTTCTTTTCTCCTTGGTGGATCATGCCCACTCATGTTATTCCATTCATGTCACTGACTGCCCCCACTCATCCACAGGACATCGAATCTAAATAATGGAGGGTTTCTGTCATCCTTCTAGTCTGAACTAGGTGACCACCATACCATACTCATTTGTTTTTAACAATGCACATCATGTAATTAACTTTCTTGCCACCCCTCCCATTAGACACCAAGATCAACAAAAGCAGGACTCTTATCCTTTTCTTGTCTGTATCTTCATTAAGACCATGGCTGACACACGGTAGGTGCTCAGGTGCTCAGTTAATGCTGATTAAGTTGTCTCAGTGAATGAAGGGACTCTTGGGATTTGTTTTTATTGCAATTTGTTCTTTGACAATTTCATACATATATGCAATGCATTCTAATTACTCTCAGTCCATTCTCTGTTATCTCTCCCCAATCCTTCCTAAAACTCCCTTTCTCAAATTCACATCTTTTTGTTTTGTTTTGTGACCTGAGTTTAACCAGGGCAGTCTGTGTGACCATGGGTTTGAAACTGTCTATCAGAGGTAGGTGGGCTACACAACTAAGTGATACACAACTAAGGACATCCTTAATTTTTCCGTTCTCCCAGAATTTATTGTAGGCATTAGTTCGGCAAGGAAGAGAGGAGTTCCCTGAGCTCCTCCCCAATTCATGATGTCCAGTCTTGTTAAGCATATATTCTTAATACAAATCATCATGAAGCTACCAAAATTCCTTGCCTTCCTTCATTTTCACCCCCTCATCAACAGCATCGTCACCATCAACAAAGTAACATATGCTCAGGTAACCAGCAGATGGAAGAATATGTTGAGAGCTATACATTAAAGAGCTACATATTGAATATATTGACAATTACTGGCTTTCAAGCTCAATAGATTGTTCATGAGTTCTGGATGCATGATTTAGTTAGTGGCAACATCATCTCAAGACTAATATTTTCATTTCCTCATATGTCAGGTGGAGATATCTCATTTCTAACAAGCAAGCTTGCCATGTGAAAGTCAATAGCTGGTAACCGACCAAGAGTATGGGGTAAGAACTTTAAGACACCCCTTTTACCTTCATCAGTGACACCGCGCTTTGCAGTTGCTGTCCACCTGACCCCAACTAAGGAACTGTCATCACGAATCTGACCTGCATTTACTTAGTTTGGATGTTACAAATTACTACAGCTGCACCCTACTAAACCTCACAACAGTGAAAAGTAAACAACAAAAGCCCGCATTGTTTACTATGAACCATGGGAGATCGAGGTCAGCGAGATGTCTTAAACAGACTCCCTCGTTTGTGTCTGTAGGTTGCTGATTTGAGAAAGAATAGGTCATTGTTTGTTTCTGATCCCTTCCCTGTTTTCATTTAGACCTAGTGCGTGTGCAGCCAGGGCATGGGTGTTTGTGTGGACACATATGGACATGTATGAAAGTGTGTATCTAAGTGTGTGAGTGCCCAGGTGCTCATGGGAAAGAAGGGGGGGCAGGGAGAGAGAGCTTCTGCTCACAGGTGGTCAGAATATGAAACCAAAACAAAAGCAATGCTGTGCCTTTGCGTTTCTTTCTAGCTGGAGAGAAACACTGAAAGGAAGGGAAGGGCTCAGTGTCTTGGGCCCAGACACCCTTGTCCTACACATGGCATTAAGATCTAATAAAAGACTTTGGAAAACACCCTTTGATGCCTGTGCTTGTCATGTCTGGGCCATCAGGCCAGTCTGTACCTGATGGTTGATAATGTTTTCCTGAATGGAAGGTTAATCCTAGTCAATGATCCCAGAGGTGGGAGGTTCCAGGGTTAGACCTTAGATGACTTTTGTATTATTGGAGAGAAGGATACATATAGTTTGTTTTTTCCTGTGGGCCCAGGTAAAGACATGGAGCAGTTGTGAAGGTCTGAACTCCGATACAGGAATGTTCAGGTTGTTTTAGTGGTGTGAGTTTGTGGCGATTGCTCAGAAGAAAGCTAGGATATGGGCAGGGCAGTGAGCTAGCAGGCAGAGCTGTATTCTTGGAGCCTGTAAACACCAGCTAACTTGGGAGTAAGCCATGTCTTCCCTAATCCTGCGCCAGTTTCAATTTGGGAAATTGAATTGAGCAGAAAGCTGCAGTTTCAGTGGGACCTTGACATGAAATATAGCTACCTGGATAAGCAGCTATGGTGGGCATTTATCCCTAGTTCAGGAAAGACAAGACAGATTTGCTTTGGACCACCTGGGAGTCTGGGAAACTTGGAAACTTGGTGATGGAACTGGTTGGCAGCAGTTGGTTAGAGATAGTTGAGTCATGAAAAGAAAATGTGACATCATTTTGTAAGCAAAGCAGAAGCTGACTCATTGACTGCATATACACTTGTTGGTTCATTTTTTTACACACTTAATTCGCTTTGTTTTTCCTCACATAGAAACCCTATGTGGTAGCCACACCTGGGGCTGTATCCTCTGCTTGCAGATGCTGGTGTGAGCTTTATTTCTTTTTAAATGAAAATTATTTAAGTAGTTTTTGCATCTATCATCTATCTGTCTGTCTGTCTGTCTATCTATTTATTTTGTGCATGCGCGAGTTTATGCCATGGTCCACAGGGAAGTCAGAAGATAACTTGTAGAAATCCATTCTCTCCTTTCACTCTGTGGGTCCTGGGAATTGAACTCAGATCATCAGACTTGGCAGAAAGTGCCCTGACTCTGGTCTGGGTTTTCCCAAGGTGGTCCATGCATTCCTGATGGGAAGACTTGATGAACACAGACTCATTCCAGAGGTTGAGGGTCATCCACAGGTACATGCAAGATTAGAGATGACATCAAAGGTGGCCTTAGCAAAGTTACCCAGGGTGTCAGTGCAACCCCTGACTGATGTGTACAGTCATCAGTACTGGCCAGCAGTAGCAGTGGCTTCTTGGACAGAGGAGAAGACAATGCCAATGCCTCTGGGGTCAGAGATGAGGTGAAACAGCACAAAATGATAGTAATGTGTTGTCTTACCTGTTTCCCCCTTAGTCACTTTGCACAGGGATGATGGCAGCTTGACCAATTTGATGGCCCCTCAGGTGGCAGTGGCTACCTCCTAATAGTGTTTAACAACCTGTTCTACAAAATACTAGCCAAAAGCAACTTGGAGGAAGGCAAGGGTTTGTTTTTGTGTAGCCCATCTTCAAGACATTCTAAAGCAGGAACTTAGAGGCAGGAGCTAAAGTAGTGACTATAGAGGAATACTGGGTTGCCTCTTGTGGCTGTATCAGTCTGTTTGTTTCTTCCCTTTTGCCTTCCTTCTTTTTCTCTCTTTTTTACACTACCTAGGATCACCTGCCCATGGGTGGCCCCACCCATAGTGGGCTGGGTCCTTCCAGAAATTGGAAATGCCCCCTACATTTGCCCACAGGTTAATTGGATGAAGGCATCTTCTCAATTAAGGTCCCTTCTTTACAGATGATTCATGATTCTAGCTTGGGTCTAGTTGGCAAAAACCTAACTGGTACACATGAAGACCAGCATGACCATTGTCTCCAATGGTGACAAATGCCTTCAGGTTGTTTGGTTAGCTACCCAATTCTATTATGAACTATCATGATCTTTAAAATCTCTCCCATAAGGGATGTTCCCAGGAAAACATCACATTCTTTGATGGATAGGAAGAACACAGGTGGATATCCTCTAGGGACTTGCTATTAATAATTAATTTATTTATTTATTATTTTGCAAGGTCTCTCTGTAGTCCTGTCTGTCCTGGAATTCTCTATGTAGACAATTCTGGCCTTGAACTCACAGAGATCTGTCTGCCTCTGTTTTTCAGAGTGCTGGAATTAAAGGCGTGCACCACTATGCCCAGACAGGTACTTAATCTTCATGGCCTGAACCATATGACTCAGTTTGGTGACAGAGGCCCACTTCTTGTCCCTGACCATGACTCTGGAGACCACTACCAAATCCTAAGGAGTCTCCTTAGCTTTCCAAATCTGGGTATCCTAGTATTATGTACATTCATGTGTACGTGTGTTTGTGTGTATGTGTGTGTCTATGTGTGTGAGTCTCTGTGTGTGGTGTTCATGTGTGAGATAGGAGTGTATGGACATAACACAACATATGTTTTGAGGTCAAAGGACAATTACTCAATTCTCAGCAGCCACTTGATAGTATTATCAGTTCTATTTCCCCACTGTACAAAATGGGAATTGGATGGGTTAATCTCTGGCCCAAGTTTTAACTGCTTGTGAAATGATGTTATTGAGACCTATGTGGGATTTGTCAGCTCCCAACATGATGGAGTTTCCTACCAGGACTCCTCTGAGCAAATGCAGACCTGAAGAAGAATGGGGCTTCTCCTTTGTTTCCTAAAGCTTTTCCACAAAGTAGATCTGGGATGTGTATTTGAGCAGACAGTTCCATATACATTGTCATTATTGCTATCTGTCCAAATACCTGGATGGAGGAGAGATATGTGTTTTTGTGAGAGCCAACATTTCACATCTTAGGATTTTTTTTTGAGACAGGGTTTCCCTGTGTAGCTTTGGAGGCTGTCCTGGAACTCTCTCTGTAGACCAAGCTGGCTTTAAACTCACAGAGATCCACCTGCCTCTGCCTCCTGAGTGCTGGGATTAAAGGCCCACCCGGCTCATTTTAGGATTTTTAATTCCCTGGTTGATGTCTCGAAACTGATTCTCCCCCTAATTGTAGTGGACCAGAGTGATAGAAAAATCTACTTAGTGTAAAAGGTACTTTGCTTGATTATCCTTGGGAAAACAAAACAAAAACAAAGAAACCTACAGTTTAGAAGTCAGAATGAACTCAGCTAACAGGTGAGCAAGAGGCTGTCATGTGATTTGTATTCTGACAGCAAGACTTGGCCTTCACAATCTATAGCTCCTTCTTTCTTTCTTCTTCTCCCCCCTCTCTCTTTGCCGTGTGTGTGTGTGTGTGTGTGTGTGTGTGTGTGTGTGTGTGTGTGTGTTCTCATGTGTGAGGGTTGTATGGACATGATAGAATATGTGTTTATAGGTCAGAGGACAAGTTCAGGAGCCTGTTCTCATTTTTCTCTTTGTTCTAGGCAGTCCGATTGTTGTGCTCTACTGCATATATGCTAGGCCAGCTGGCTGAACTTCTGGGGTTCTCCTGTCTGCTCCCTGTCTCACCTTAGGAGTCTGGTGATTACAGGCACGTTGCACATGCCTGGCTCTGTGTGTGTTCTGGGGATTCAAACTCATGTTCTCATACTTCATGACAAACTCTTCATCCACTAAGCCACCTCCTCAGCCCTGAATCACCTTTAGACTCTGAAATTCTATGTGTTCTATAAATTTCCAGGTCTGAGTTCCTAAATACAAGAGCGTGTAGACAAGGACACAGAAGAGGAACAGCAGATGATGTTGGAGCTGCTGGGGCAGTGGCCATAGTGTTTTAATTTTTCCATGGCAGTTGGTAAATGGCCACTGTCCTACAAGCATCCTCAGCCGCCCCCTGGCCAGTTGCACTCTCTGCTCCCCAGCCACAGTTGCTGAGTTAAGGTATTTCATGGAAAATTATAGGTTTTGTTTTTTTAGGTTTAAAGAAGTTTTAACATGTTTATAGTAACTATAATCCTGAATAGACTTAAGAGAGGGAAAAGGTGAGCAAGTAAGAACGTGAGCAAATGTGAAAGAGGAAGGAGGGAGAGGAGAGGAAGGGGAGGGGGGGAGAGGGGGGAGGGGGAAGCAATTAGTATAGGAAAGGAATAAGGTCAACATGAAAACTTAAGCCACAGTACCTGTGGGCAGTCTCCCTTCCTGCATCTCTCTGTCTCCCCCCACAACACACACTCCTTCCTCTTCCTTCTTTTCTCCTTCAAGAATTAAAGGAAATTTCTGTTTGCAGATTTCCTTGTCAATCAGTTACTGTCAACAGAATAGAGTACTGACAGAGGATTGTAGAGAAGTACAGATACTGTTCATTTAAAAATTACATTTCTTAGGGGAAATCTCACAGGACCCCAACCCTAGACAAAGAACTCTAGACAACCAAGTGTACCAAGAATGGGAAAATGCTCTTCCTCGTGGATGAAGCCCCCAGTGGTCAGCCCTAAAATCGTATGCATACAAGTAACATTGTATAGACTGAACACATAATTGAAAGAAAGGAAAGCCAGAGACCATAAATCTGAGAGAGAAGGGGTGAGGGATTGCGGGTAGGGTAGATTACATTTTAATTTAAAAACTTAAAATGTGAAAAAAAATAAAAGAAGAAAAAAATTACATTTCCAGGGCCAGGAAGATGGCTCAGTGTGGAACTCAACATGAGTTCAATATCTAGAACCAAGATGGTGAAATGAGACCATTGAGCCCTGGAAGTTGTCCTCTGACCTCCACTCCTGTGCCCTGACATGTGCACACTCACAATCAACTAATTAATTAAGCTATGAAGTCTGGAAGATGTGCCATTCATCTGTAACACCAGCACCCGTAGGGAATACGGCAAAAGGAAGCAGGAGAATTGTTCAGAAACTTGAAGGTCAGTTAGCTCAGAGTGACACACATTATCACAGAGAAACAAGAGATACTCTGCCTCAGAGACTTCCCAGAGCTGCCCTCTGGTAGCCGTGAACACTGTGGCTTGCATGCTCTCTCCTACCCCACAACTTACAATAAAAACAGAAAAATAATTTATATCTCCCAGTATTTGTGGTATTCAAACACACACAGAAAGGAAGTGCTTCTAGCGTTAGTGTAAGAACCCAGTGATTTATCCATTACCCTCTTCTGTAAGGAGCACTCTTTCCTGCCAGCCTGGTCCCACAGCTGTGTCAGCCCCAAATAAACACACAAAGACTTATGTTAATTATGAAACTGTTGGCTGGCAGCTTGGACTTCTCATTGGCTAGCTCTGTCTTAATTATTAACCCATAATTACTAACCTATGCATTTCTATATGGATTTGGCTTACCAGAGAATTGCCTCATGCATCCTCTCTTTCTGGGCTCACAACGCGACTCCTTTCTGCCTACACTTCCCAGAATTCTCTTCATCTGGTAGCCCCACCTATCCTTCCTGCCTGGCCACTAGCCAAACAGTGCTTTATTCATTAACCAATAAGAGAAACATATGTGCAGAAAGGCAACCCCATCACTCACCATAGAACAAATATACTGTGGTCCTTTGGGTAGTGGATGGGAGATCACCGCCAATCATTCGCTGATCTGCAGACCAGGTTCCTTGTCAAGGAGTCCAGTAATCCCCTGTGGTGGTTTGAATGAAAATGTCTCCCACAGGCTCCTATGTCTGAATGCCTGGTGTGTCGTGGTCACCCCCCCCCCCCGCCCCGTTAGTAGAACTGTTGAGAAGGTTTGGGAAGAGTGACTTTATTGGAGGAGATGCGTCACTGAGGGTGACACATGCCAGGCCCAGCATTTCTCTCTGCCTGCTGCTTGAGGATAGGGGTGTAAAGCTCTCAACTACTGCAACAGTGTCTTGTCCATCTGCTTCCTACCATGATGATCGATCGTGGACTCACCAGTCCTCCAAAACTGTAAGTGAATCCCCAATTAAATACTTGCTTTTATTAAGAGCTGCTTTGGTCATGCTGTCTCTTCACAGAGATAGAACAATAACTAAGACATTCCTTACTCCGTTTAAGGCCTATAGGAGCTTACGAATTTCTAGACATTTTAAAGATTGGCCCAGTGATCCTTTCAAGCCCTTCCGGTCCTGGCATTGTTAGTACTCTTGTATCACATGAGTCTTTTGGGAGGCCTGACATTGAGTGAGATGCTGCATGTCAACATGTGTGTATGTTTGTGTGTGTGCCATCGTGTGTGGTTCCCTTTCTTTTAAGCCCCCTTGTCTAAGAAGGTGCCCCCAAGTGATAAGCTCTGGGCTACTCCTCTCTGATTGACACCCGTCACTCTCAGCCAGCTTCCTGAATGTCTCTGAGGTTCTCTTGCTATTCTTGACAGTTGTGTAGCTGATTACTTTGAAGCCCACTTATCTTCCTCAGCTGATTGAAGATGCAGCTGATGCATTTTTTAATTAGTTTGTGGAGTGGGTGGAGTTGGAGGGAAGTCAATTCTGTCTTGCTCCACTCCAATCAATTCTAGTTGGCTAAATGACTTTAGTTTATTTAGTTGATTGACCCCCAGGCTTCTTCAGAAGTTGTTTGCTCTTATTTTCAATTTTGATGATTTGAAAAATAACATAATTGCAAAAGTCACTTCTGTGTTTCTTAATATGTTTGCAGGAAAACTACTTCAGTTCTCCACGGATGTGTAACTCAGGAAGCACACAAGATGGTTTAATAGTATTTGTTATTCCAAGCTATCACTGAAAAAAAATCCCATTTTTTTTCTTTTGGCTTTTTCATTTCTTTGACTGTACAGACAAGTGTTTTGAGAATGAAAAGATTGCCGAAACTTTTGTAGAAATATTTACAGAGCACTCTTTTGCTTCCCTTTGCTTTGGGTCTTTGTGATTCGGTAGTTTGCAAATCCTTTCCCTGGTTAAACTCTTCTCACTGAAGTAATGAATAGCAAAACGGTGCTTTCCATTTATTTGAAGTAGAACGATTGTGGCCGCCTGCCTGGGCATCTAGCTAAAATGCTTACAGAACTATTTCAAATCCCAAACAGCTACCAACCAAATTCCGTTTCTGTCAAAATAATAGAAACAAATGGTTCCAGGCAGAAACACCACTGGTAAACATTTTCATCAGAATCAAGTGTGGTGGCTATTAAAATTTATCCAAATTAGATGTTTATTTCTGAAACAAATGCCTTCTTTGTAAAATATTTGCCAGCAAAGATACCACTCACCCTGAGGGGCTGACTCACTTATACGAAAGATCTATGATTCATGAGTGCCTAATTAAATAGAGAAAACTTGAGTAAACCTTTCTCTAATAGGAAATGTTGAGTCTACAATTTTAAGGTGGAAATGAAAGTCTTTACTGAAACTTCATCTCTAAATACCTTCTCCCTCCCTCCACTACCCCTCTCTTTTCTTTTCCCTTTTTATTCAGTGGGGAAGGGTACTTGAGATGGTGTAACACAAATGAAAAAAAAAAAGACCCAGAGACAGATATTGGGGCTCAACCTGAAGATCAGGGAAGCAAAGTAGCGGGCCTCAGACTCTTACCTCTACCTCAGGGTGATCCCCTCTCCACGAGCAAGCCTCAGACTGTTGCATCTCCTCAGAGTGGCTGAAGAATGAATGGCTCAGTCTTCACTGTGGCTGGAGAATGAGTGCTTTACAATAATTGCTCCTGTCTTCTGTAGCCCTCTATTGCTGGGTATAAAATTAGTCTCTTTTAGACTGATTCAATCTTGTGTAGATCTGGGTGGCTTTGGACTCACAGAAATGCATCTATCTCTTAATTTTGAGTTCTAGGATTAAAGGTGTGTACCACCACCTCCTAGTTTTTGATCGCTGGGATTAAAGGTGTGTAACACCACTGCCTAGTTTGAGGTTGATTTTGCTTTTCTGAATCCTCAGTCAAGCTTTAATAAATCACAAATAATATATCACAAAAAATAAAGATGAAAACAAAAAAGGAAAAGACTAAAAACAAAACAAAAATAAATAATATATCACTATAGGATGGAGCCCAGGTCTTGTGATGCTGAGCACGGTAGCTACACAGATCCATTTCCTCTTAATGACACCTCAAAGAATGCTACTGTTGACTGTTGGGGTGTTCAGGCTCATGGCTCTTAATCAGATGTATCGAGCTATCTTAACTCAGTTCTCACATTGGACTCAGGCTCACTTTGGTGGAGCATCTGAAGTAGACATTGAGGAGGGAAAACATGAGGGAAGGGGAGGGGGTGGGGAGGGGATAGAGACGGGGAGAGGGAAATAAAGATCTATCCCCTGGCTCTGCCTGGATTTTAATCCCAGAGAATGATATGTCAGCAATTGCCATATAAAAATAGCATACAAACTATCTAGAGCAGTGGGTCTCAACCTGTGGGTTGTAACCCTTTTTGGGGGATCAAATGACTTTTCACAGGGTCCACATATCATATATCCTGCACATCAGATATTTACATTATGATTCATAGTAGTAGCAAAATTACAGTTACAAAGTAGCAACAAAAATAATTCTATTATTGGAGGTCACCACAACATGAGGAACTGTATTAAAGGGTCCCAGCATCTGCAAGGCTAGGAACTCTTGATCTAGAGAAGACAAGGCATTTGTTTCTTCCTCATATCCCTGGTTCTTAGCTGGGGGTCTACTCATTTAGGTTTGGTTTGTCTGGCTTAGCTTTGCTGTGGGGATCCAGGTATATATGGCATGTTTCTTACCTTTCCTGGGCCATGTGCTATTTGAGACACAGTCTCATAGAAAACTCAGGAGAGCAATGGACCAAGCTGAGCTATGCACACACAGGTAAGCTCCTGTGTATGTCCTATAGTCTAGTATCCTATTGGTTACAACACGGCAGTGGTATGTGCACCTGGGAGTAACCTCAGCAAACAAGCGAACAAACAATAAAAATAAGAACTATGCCGAAACATCTGGAGATACAGGCTGTGTTTTTGCCAGTCTGTCCCAAGAGCAGCAGGCTTCTATTGTGGAAAGAGTTCATGGCCCCATGTGCTTTTCTACGGGACAGTCTTCCCCTACTAATGACATCTATGTACATTTTTACACCACACAAAGTTGCTACACTCAGAGCAGGGAATTAGTAGAAACTGCTAACTTCCAAACCCATTTTCCTTCTTTGTTTCAGGCTCAGACATTAATCCTCCTGCCTCAGTATCCAAAGCACTGTGGTTATGGGAACGAGTCATGAAGCCTGGTGATTCTATTCCTTCTTTAACACCCATGACTACATTTCCCAGCATCCCTTATAGGTAGTTGAGGCTATGAGATTAGTTCTGGACAATGGAATTTGGCCAGAAATGATACTATGTCACTTTTAAGACTATTTGGGAAAATCTGGGCCTGGTGGTACAGGCCTGAAATTCCAGCTACTCAAGATTCAGAGACAGGAGGATTATGAGTTAAAGGTACATCTAGGCTACAGGGTGAGTTTCAGGCTAGCTTGAGCAACTTAGCATGAATCTGTATCAATATTTTAAAAAGAAAAAAATGTAAAAACATAAAGAGCTACAACTCTGGTAGAGTGCTTGCTTACCATGCTTGGAGCCCTAGATTCAATCCCTGGAACTTCATAAAGAAAAAAGAGAGTCCAATAAGAGCCTGCACTGTTTTATTTTCTTTTTCAAGACTTGAAGTAGACAAAAATGTCACCTTGGAAGTTTGATGTGAATGATGGCAGGGCCACAGCAGAGAAACACAATAGGTTCTTGAATTCCTACCTGGAGAGGAACCCAGTGATTAGCACTTTATATAAGCAAGAGACACAGGTGTTACTGGACCCATGTGCACATCAATTTCTTCATCTACAAGGTGCTACAGTGCCTCTGGAATATGTTCATTCTTCCTTTTAAATGGTCCTGCTGAATTTTCCTTCTCTTGATCACACCCTGGGTTTGGCAACATGCCTCCAAACAAACAGTGCACTTGCGTATCACTTAATGATGGGGCAATGCTGACAGAGGTGTCATCAGGTGATTTCATCAGTGCACAAACACACAGTGCATTATATTCAGACAGAATAAGATGAGGATGACATCACTAGGAACACGCATTCTTGCAGGAACGCCATCCCCTGTGCAGTCTGTCATTGATGGGAACCCTCTTACTCACTGCATGACTCTATGGCCTGTGAGAAGGCACTGGAATGTCTTGCTCTTGTTCTTGGTCACTGGTTCTGGGTGGACTACACTGTCATTTTGTAAAGACAGTCAAACCACATCATGTAGATGTCCATGTAGTGTGGAAAAAAGTCTCCTGTCACCAGACACATTATTGTGTCAAGCTGAAAAAAAGTCTCATCCCACTCAAGATTTAGGTGGTTATAGTCCTCGATGGCATCTGGATTGCCACTGTAGGTGCCATGTGCTGGGAAAATCCAGCCTCTCTCGGGTTCCTGAGCCCCCAAATCTGTGTGACTCAAGTAATCTAGGTTGAGCACTAGGGGCCTGAGGATACTAGAGGGGCTGAGAGTATGAAAAGCAATAGGTTCCAAGTTCAAAGGACAAGCAAAGACTTGCGGCAAAGGGAGGGATGCTAGAATAGTGAGCTGGGGTGGCAGAGCTAATACTCAGAGACAACGTCGCCCAAATTCAGGGTCACAGAAGTCATACCACTATGCGTGATTATGAGATCTCTGGTGCTAGGACCATGAAAACTCAGGACTATGATGAAGTGGAGAGAAGCTTGTTGGATGTATCAGGCTGCATGACAAACAAGAGTTAAAATGAGGACAAGATACATTTTGGCAGAGTCCAGGACCTGACACTTTCAGGGGCTGGGGAGCCTTGACTGGACCGTTGGCAGATAAACTCAACAGAGGGGGATAGTGGATGCTGTTGCTTGAGACATGTGCTTCCATGAAGTGTGTGCCAACTGGAGGGACGAGAAACTGCGGGAATGGTTGGGAAGCACGGAGGAGGGTGATTCACGTCCAGGCTCCAGGGTGTGCGGAGGGACAATGGCGAAGTTGTTCGGGCTGCTGGGAAATCATGTTGTCAGATCATGGCTAGCTGGAGGTAATGGTGAGAAGAAACAAGACATGCCTGGAAAACATAGTGATGTTCAAGAATGCGGCTAATACACTGAATTCCAGATGGAGGAGTGGAAGGGCTGGGGGCCAACAGGAGCATGGTATGAAACTGGGAGCCTATAGCAGGAGTTTGTAGAGCGATACAGGGACAGAATCCTATGAAACAATGGGAGTCTAGTTATCTTGAAACAGTATGGAAGTGGCTGAGATAAGCACAGGCCATCATAATCATGTGAGATGAAGTGGCCTTTTAAATGATGGCTCATAATAAATCATCTACAGTCTTTGCTTGAGGTTGCCCTAGGCCAGCCTGTAGGTAGGTTAGGAGATGATGGTAGAAGATGGGTGGGCATGTGGAGTATTATAGCTTCCGTGAAGTTCAGTGTGGGTTGTGTCATTGGGATTCTGGAGGCAATGGGTGGTGTCAGTGCCTACTGTGAAAGTCTCTAGAGATCTCTGAAATTTCTATTTGAAGAGTACCAGCTCCCTGCTCTGTTGACAGGTTCAGGTACCAAGTATCCACAAGTTCAAAAAGAAGGAAAATTCGGTTCAAGACTCACCCTTTAGATTTAACCCCTTTCCCTCCTTGGCTCACCTCAAATTATGTTCAAAAGGTTAAAGTCATTTTCCTGAAGGTCTTCAACTATAATTAAGCACAAGCGAGTGGATTCAGGTCTCTGATGGCACCAGAAGCCAGAGAATAAGTACTCTTTTACCTCTGAAAAAATGGTGGCTGAAGGACTGTGGGAATTTGAGTACCACTGTGGAAACTGAGGAAGGGCATCCTCAGCCCTACTGGAGAGCTGGCAGTTTTTGGTGAGGCACTTGGTCTCGTTCCATGTACTTCTGAGAATGTACGAGCTCTCCAGAGGACCTTGAAAACTAAATTAAGACTTGCAAAACATGAAACCTTAAGTGCTATAGAAACATAAACTCAACAAAATCATCAGAACCTGGAGACTTTTGGAAACACACACATACACAGACACACACACACAGCATGCATGCACACACTGGGTGTGGGGGTGAGTGGAGATTCATGATCTCACCTGGGAAGATTAAGCAGTAAAGGAGTAAAGTAGCATAAAGGAGCCCTGCACATCCCTTATTAACATTTCCTTGACTTCTTTGCTGTGTCCCTGATACCCAGTCCCTGATACCCACTCATCCCCCTTCCTCCACTGCTCATCCAGCCCAGAGGAAAACTGAGCACATGGAACACTACCATACCATCGTGGCTTAATTCATGCATTTCATTTTGAGTCTACTTGGCACTTGCTGTATACCTATGCTGTTGGTGCTCAGTGTTTGACTCAACTCACAGACTTGGAGAGCTCCCAGTATTAATGGCCATGTGCCCAGTGTCTGGGAATGTGTGAATGGGGGCGGCGCAAGGGGAGTTGGCAAGGTTAACTGCCTAGGAATCTTTGTCCAGAGAATGAGCGGCCTTGGGAATGGAGGAAGATGAGGGGCAGAGTAAGTTTGACCCAGGCACAAGGGTTTTTGTCTTTCAGTTTTGGTTCAGATAATACTATTTAAATAATTGCTGGTGCATCAGAAAGCCTGGGATCTTCGAGTTCCCGCAGCCAAGCTCAGAGGATGGATATCCCAGTTAAAGCAGAAACAGAGTTGGCCCTCCTCCTCCCTCCTTGTGTTCCATCAGAGTCCTTACCAGATTGAACCATGCCCACCCTCCGTCTTTACTCTCTGTACTGATTGAAATGCCAGACTCCTCTAGAGTGGTGTCACAGACACACCCTGAAATCATGTTTTACCAGCCATCTGCTGTCCTTATTATCCAGGCAAGTTGACACATAAAATTAATCGTTGCAACCAGTGTTTTAAGTATCTGTGTGATCTTTCTGAATCTGTAAGACATTGTGGCTCAAAGAGTAAGTGCAGCTTGTCCTGGCTTTCATAACACATGTGACAACCACAACAGACTACTTTATACTGTTTTATTTCCCTCCCCCAGGGATAACGATGAAGTAATAACAACCACTATTTCCTCAATTCTTTCTCTTTAAAAAGCAACATAGAAGCAATTTATTTCAATATCATATTGTTGTTAAATTTCAGTTAGGCATTTGATATAGGAATTTAGGTGTACACTTAATGGATAAACTCAAAGCTCACACTATGCCTTTTTGTTTATAAATATCAGACACCAGAGTTCCAAGGAGGGGGCAGAATGATAGAACTGAAAGATTATGCTCTTCATCTTTTCAATCAGCTTGTTATTTCTAATCTACTGTTTGCATGTGCAGGACTCTGGGGGCTGCTCCTGTAAGTATATTCTGTACCCAAATTAACTGTACTGACCGAAGAACATTCCTTATTCCTCCAAGAAAATTCTCTAGCTGTGCCTGTGGTTGGAGAGCAACAGCAGATGGAAGAGTTCTCTGAATATGTAGGAAACCATGTATATTAAAGGACAAATACAACATTTGATCAGTTGAAGCTTATGTTAATTTCACAGTTTTATTGATTTTGTTGTTATTAGAAGTTGACTAATAAGTGCAGCAATTGTTAAGAACTTAGGGGTATAGGGCTGGAGACATGGTTCAGTGGTTAAGAGCACTGGATGCTCTTCTAAAGAAACCTGGTTGAGCAGGGTTCAATTCCCAGTACCCACATAATGGTAACTCTTGACAACTCTCTATAACTCCAGTTCAGACATTCTCATACATGCAAGCAAAACACCAATGCACATAAGAAGTTAATGAAATAAATTTAATGTTAGGTTTGAACAAAGGACCTAGGAGTAGTGTGTGATATTGATACTCAGTGTTCTTTCCATAGCTGGATGGAGATTACAGTGATGTCCATAGTGGTGAGAGAGACAAGTATGTCCCACAAGCCTGACAGATAGCTGCTTCACTCTGAGGTTTGCCAGGAAGTCTTGCTGATAGAGATGCTTTGCTAATGTAAGTCCCAAGTCAACAGTCTAGGATGAGAAACAACACTCCCAGAAGACCTCAGGGGTCCCTGCCTTCTGCCAGCACACAGTCTAAGCAGGGCAACAGTAAAACAAACAAACAAACAAACAAACAAACAAACAAAAACCCCAGCAAACCAAACCAGAGAATTGACTTGAATATCTTACATAATTTGATAAACACTGTATTAGATGTACATTCACAGAGCATCTTGAGAGATGGGACGCTGATGCAGAAACTACTTAAAAATTTGTGTGTGAGTGTTTGAGTATGTGTTGACATTGCATATACCAGGTTGACTGCCCTTCAAGTTTCTAGGAATCTTCCTGTTCTACCCTGCATCTCGTAGTAAGAACACTGGAATACCTATGTCTTCTGTGATGTGCTTAGCACAGCTTCAGAGATGCTTGTGTGTGTGTGTGTGTGTGTGTGTGTGTGTGTGTGTGCTAATTCTTCAAGCATACAACACACTTTGCCACTGAACTGTCTCACCAGCCCTTCCAACAATTCTTCAAAGACGAATAGAACTTGCCAAAAGTCCTTGACAATTGAACAGTATCATGCTAATCAAGATTATTTAATGATTATTTTTTAAAAATTATGAGTGCCTGTATATATGTATGTGTACCACACTCATGCCTGGTGCTCACAGAGGGAGTTTGATTCCCTAGAACTTTCCCTTACAGGTAGTTGTGAGTTACTATATGTGTGTTGGGAACCAAATTCAGGTTCTCTAAAGAGCAGCTATTGCTCTTATCCCCTGAGCCATCTCTCCTGCATCAAAGTTCTCTTTCTTTCTTTCTTTCTTTCTTTCTTTCTTTCTTTCTTTCTTTCTTTCTTTCTTTCTTTCTTTCTTTCTTTCTTTCTATGTTTCATGATGTGGACCTGGCTGTCACACTGCTGAATTATAGTAATTTTTTAAATTTTAGCCTCACTGCAGTCTATGGGGTAGACACTCTGATCATTCTCATCATGTAGAGAAGGTGCTGAGGTTTTGTGTACCTGCGGGAACTACTACCAACCAAGTTCATGAACTACAAAGTGGCAGGGATGGGTATGAGTGCAAACTGTCTGTTGTGATTTGAAATAGCTCTCCAGGGCAGTGGTTATCAACATGTGGGGCGTGACCCCTGGGTGTTGAATGACCCTTTCACAGGGGTTGCCTAAGACCATCAAAAAAAAAAAACCAGACACATATGACTATTCCTAATGGTAGCATAATTAAAGTTATGAAGTAGCAATGGAAATAATTTTATGGTTGGGGGTCACTGCCTGAGGAACAGAAATGTAAAGGGTTGCAGCAGTGGGAAGATTGAAAATCAGTGTCCTAGGGAGTTCATGTTTTGAAGTTGCCAGCTAATAGGACTTTAAGGAAGTGATTGGATCATGAGGACTCTGACTTGGTTGGCTTTATCTGTCAATGGTGTCATCATTGATGGCATTATTGGGAAGTGATAGAAACCTGAAGGTAGGTGATATTTGGAGGAACCAGGTCACTTTGTCCTTTCTTCTTTTCTCTCACCGTCTGCTTCCCAGCAGCCACTGAGGTGGGGAAACTTTGCTCTGCCATAGTCTCCTCACCACAATGTTCTGGCTCATTACAGAGCCACGTGACCACAGGCTAACACCTATGAAGCCATGAGCCCACATAATTGCTTTAAACAATTTCTCAGTTGTGTCACAGTCACTGAAAAACTAACCCACTTAGGATTCAATCTTTCAATTGTCTTCTAAAATGAACCCAGGAATGTATCGGAGCTCTGGCCTGTGTAAACCATGTCTCTCACATCCAAGCTGCAGGCAAGGCTGACATGCTGTGCTGTGGCAAGCCATCCTGCAGGGGCTTGCCTGAGCCATGCTTGGGAGAGACAGAGATTGTGATTACCAGCTAGCATCTCAAGACGACTCAGGTCTAGGTATAAACTGTACTACAATCACTTACTGACATTATGCCATTTGCTACATCTCTCTCTGTCTCTCTGTGTCTCTCTCTCTCCCTCTCTCTTTGTGTGTGTGTGTGTGTGTGTGTGTGTGTGTGTACAGGTATGTCACAGCATGCTTGTGGTGATCATAAAAGACTTTGCAGCAGTTGGTTTGTCCTTCCACTATGAGGGTCCTGGGGATCAAACTCAGGTCATCTGACTTGGCAGCAAGTGTCTTTATCCTCTGAGCCATCGCACAGGCTCCTCTTCTATCCTTCTGAGCTCGGTTTTCTCACCCATCGAATGGTGTTACTAAGATGTAAGCCTCGGAATGTTTGGAAGATTAAAAGCAAGTAGGTGCACTAACACCTGGCACATAGTAGGTGCTTCTTCATGAGTGACTCTGACATATGCACACACTCAATAAGCATTTCTCATCTCGGAAGAAAATTTAGCAGGCATTCAATTCAGGCTTTCCTCACAGACATATTTTGAATCCTGAGTAAAAGACCCCAGGATTGCTATTTATTTTAAACAACAAACACCTGTCATTGCTCAAATTAGAAACACTTGTAGAACCACGCTGCAAAATATTTATAAATTCACAAATGTGTTTTAATTGCTGCTAAGTAAAATGAATTCAGCTGTAGTTTTTCACTTTGTGAGGAATTTGCCTTCATTGCTTTCTCCCTGTCCTAATTATAGCTGTTGAATATTGAACTCATGCAGCCAATTGTACAGTATTTGTGCTAAAGGGAACTCTGAGCTGCAAGGAGAAGGCTTTGGAGGGAGATGACTTCGGGGGAATGAAGCACTTTGAATTTCAGTTGAAAATTAGGCCAAGACCATATCTCAATTTGGCCTCGTAGCTCTTACCCACAGTGGGAAATTCTTTTACCTAATTTGTGTGCTACATTTTCCTTTTAATTTGATAGTGTACATCTGAAGGTACAGCTGGTTACTATCAGTTTTGTTTCTTGCTAGATTCCAGGGGAAATTAACAGCAATTTTGTCTAACAGAATAAGTAATGGTGGTGAACTTTCACTGACGATGACTTTATTTGAATTATGTCTTTGACCCTGTTTCCCAGCAGAGTCTTAGATATTAAGGCGTCTAGGTGTGAGCTGCCTCTAATTTAGCATAATTTCTTTGTGGGAGATCTATAAACCAGGAACACTCAGCCTAAATCTAATCTACATACATGTTTTGATTGCTGTTTCAAACCTTCAAGTGAATGTTTTCTGTTCCTTTTTTTTTTAAATAGAAAGTGGTTTTAAATGTTTTTAATGCTTCACATTTTAACAACTACGGGGTAGTATCTCACCATGGTTTCTTTTCCCTGATCACTAGCAATTGAAACTGAGCATCTTTTTGTTTACCTGTTACAGTTTGTACAAGGTACAAAAGCCTTTATGAGAGGTCACAGGGAGTTCGGGTACCCTGCATCAGCCACCCGAGGATGTAGCATGTTGTCAGCAGTCTGTCACAGGGAAGTAGTCTCTCACCTAAGCTTGAGTATTGACCATGCTAGCCCCGATCTTAAGACCACCAGGCTCAGGAGCTGCAAGAAATATCTGCTCTTTATAAGCTGCCTAGTGACAAGTACTTTACTATAGCGACTCAAACTGAATTAAGCAGCTAACTGAGCTCTTTCCAGAGTTTGGATTATTTAAAAATAGAAGCTGAGCTGGGCAGCGGTGGCACATACCTTTAATCCCAGCACCCGGGAGACTGAGGCAGGCAGATGGATCTCTGTGAGTTTGAGGTCAGCCTGCTCTACAGAGAAAGTTCCAGGACAGCCAGAGTTGTTCAAAAAAGTCATAAATAAATAAATAAATAAATAAATAAATAAATGAATAAATAGAAATAGAAGTTGAATAGGTATGCACTAGGGAGGCAGAGGCAGGAGGATAAGGAATTTAAGATCAGCCTGGGATACATAGCCGCATTCTGTCCCAAAAAGAAAAAAAAAAGAAAAAAGAAAAAGAAACCTTACAGATAACATTTAATTGAAAAGAAATCTTCAAATAGGGCTCTTGATAGCCAACCAAGAACAAGACAATAACTTGAGGATTAGTGTTTCTTTGTCCTTGAACACACAATAAAAATACACAAAGAGGCTCTGGAAATACATGTAAAGCATGTAGGCACGGTGGCTCCTGTCTGGAATTCCAGCACTAAGGAAGTAGAGGCAGGAGGATCAGGGGTTTAAGGTCACCCTTGGCTATGCATCAAAGGAGTTTAAGATCAGCCAGGACAGTATGAGACCCTGTCTATACATACATACATACATACATACATACATACATACATACACACATACATAATACGTATATACATACATATGTACATTTGCACACCAATAAGATGTGCGATATTATGTAAGTCAATTTGTGTTCTTTATATCCTGCAGATTAAAAGATGAGATGTTGTTCCAGAATGAGGAATATCAAAAGAGACATGACAACAAAAAATAATACTGAAACCTTGATTAGATCCTGGGCAGAGACAAAAGTATGAAGTAAATATTGGAGTTGTTATGCCTCTGCGAAAGGCTGCCAGGAGCAGACCTGTTGATTATTAATGAAGGGAGGTTAGGGAGGGTCAGTGAACCCTCACCACAGAGTCCCGCTGCTCCTCCACGCCATATGTACGCAATTCTGCCCTAATTGCACATAGCCCCTGTGGGCTTGGGTGATATGAGAGTGTATAGCCTGCAGGGGGTTAACTGAGTGGGCATTGCCTATATGGCTGTGGGGAAGCCATCATGTTGGGTGAATACTGCAGCTGGGTTTCTTTGGGGTAGCCATGTTTTGTAAGTCTAATAATCTCACTGGCCCCTTAGGGTGAGCTTTGGTCAAGTGTACTTCTTTGGTTTGTCAGTGGGACCTGCTGTGGGGGATGGAGCTTGGAGGATTTCATTTTTTTAAATACCCCCTAGGGAAGGAATTATTTAAATGGTACAATTTGGGGAAAATTTAGAGTTGACATTACACAATGTTACTGATTCATTACTGCGTTGCTGAAGCTATTGTGATAACAGTGACACGGAAAAATGTCCCTGCTCTGAGGAAATGCAAGAATTTTTTTACATTTACTTTTTAAAAATGGGTATTATGTTTTGCAAACAGTTAAATGGGGGAGGGGGAGCACTAATGCAGGCAAATGTTAATAACCAAAGAATTGAACAAAAGTGTGTACAAGTGTTTATTTTGATATTTCAACTTGTCTGAAGTTTTTAGGATGGAAAATCAGAAAATAAATGACAGGGCCCAGGGAGCCTTCTGGGGGAGTTTGTCACGATCTGTTTTCAAATGTGAATGATCGTGAAAAGGGGTCTTCAGCTTGCAATACGTCACTCGCGCTATGTACACCGTTCTGTGCACATGCTATTTGTCAGTCAGAATGTTTTAAAACCATGCCATATAGTTGAGCAAGAAATGTCCTTGGGTGATTTATTGTCATGCCCCAGTAGGAACATATGCCAGGGTTCAGTGCTTAGGGAGTGTGAGGATTTTACCAGGTAATCAGACATTGGCTTTCCTTTCCTTTGTTTTACACAACAGATTCTGAAATTTAACATTCAAAATGTGATGGGAGACAGCAGGGAAGAGGGGCAGAAAGATGAGAAGGCCGAGGGAGAATGACTCACTTAGGGTGTTGGGTGGCTTCAAGTTCACATTGTACTGAGAACTATTTTTTTTGGGGGGGGCAACCATCTAAAACCAGGTTTAGAAGTCAATATTGATTTAGGTGGAGTCCAGAAAGATGGTGGTCTGAAATGAAAGCATCACCATCTTGGTGAGAAATCTGTCTGGAAAACTTGAGCTCTTCTTACTTCGATTGCATTGTATTTGAGCCAGCACAGGTTTTACAGGATTCTCGTTGCTCCTCCCAGGTGCCTCCTGGGAATGACAATTTTTTTTTCATTAGGAAGAAAAACCCTGTCTGTCTCTAAACAGTGTCTCAAAGGGGACCACCAGGTCTCAGCACTAGTATTATAGAGAAAGAGAACTAAGGCAGTCTCTGTAACTTGTTCCTGTTTAAAAGTCACATACCAAAGAACTCACGTGTGTCAAGATCGTGTAACAGCTTGCAAGGGACCACATGGCTTCACTGAGCCTTCCAAACAGCCTCCTGGGATAGGAGGGACTGTTTCCCTCTTCCAACTGACAGCGTTCCCTCTAGTTTACCCAGAGTATATCCTGAGCTGGGAATTAAATGCAGGAGGGTTAGTTCCTCAGGCTCAAGCTCTCACCTTAGCACTCAACAGCACCAGCCAACTGGAGTTCTTCTGCTCACAAGATGGGCTGTCCAAATGAAACGATGGCTCTCTAAAGACTAGAGATCTGCTGTCTGCTTTTCATGCCTCTAATAAGGGAGATGAAATACTGGAGGGCTGAGTTTTAGAGTCAAGATTGTGTAAAGCAGGAAGGAGAGAATCATGGTGCTCCAGTCCAGGCTTTCTACCAAGGTCCATCTTTCCTGTCGACTCTCCAGGTCCTCAAAGTAGAGGTGGGAAAATGATAAGGTGTGGGGGTGGGGGCGGGGGCCTGGGATTGTAACTCGGTTGGGAGAGGGCTTCCTTGTATGCACAAGCCCTGGGTTCAACCTTAACACCTTGTAAAACCATGTATATTGACTGCATGATGTAATCCCAACACTTGGGAGGTAGAAACGGGAGCATCAAAAGTTCAAGGGCACCCTTGGCTACATAGTGGGTCCAGGGCCAGCCTGGGCTACAAGGAACTCTGTCTCAGCAAAACAATACAAGTAAAATAAGAAACACAGAGGGGGGGGGGGAGGAAGGAGGGAAGGAAAGAGAGGTGTTCCTAAGCTAAAATGTATAGAATGTATCTGATTTAGTGACATTTTAAACTTCAGATTTCATAATACATTAATGTGATTTTCTGATTTCTTTTCTAAATTGCTTTCCTCTTACACAAGTCAATTACATTTGCTAAGATAGTCTAAAGACAGGTTATGGTAGTGTAAGGATCTAGGCTTGTTTTTAGGAGACACCCATCTTGCTCCATTTTAAAGTACTTTTATGAAACTCTGCCACAAACACCAAGCTCTCTTTCTTTCTAAGAAACTGGCCAACACAAGTAAATAAACCTCGATCAAGGAACTTACCCAGGGTCAGATGTCTTTCTCTACAAAAATCACATGGAAAATTATGCACTCTTCCTGTTCTGTGTAAACTGCAAATCAGCATCAATCATGCTGTCTTGATTTGGTCTCCAGTCCTAGCGATGTGACTGGCAAAGCTTCCACGGGCTTCAACATGGCTAACAGCAATCACTGGTGGATAAAAACCAGTCAGTCTTTTGAAGGCAGGCATCTGAGAGCACTTGGTAAAACCAGGCGGCCAGCTCATGTTAGGCTTTCTTTCCGGCACGGAGGGCCTCTGCCTTCATTCAGTGACATTGTCCATGGACCAGAGGTCTGCAGTACACAAAACAGATATGTTTTCCTTATAGGTCTGGCCAGCAAGTCTTGTCTTTCATTATAAAGACAAGTTTATTGATACTGAGACAAGCCAAGTTCCCAGTTCCACTTGTGTTTGAATTCCTGGGCTGCAGCTGAGGCTGTCTGCAAGGATGAAGGGAGCCACTACCAACAGGCTGCTAGTTGAGATATGATGAGTGGAGTGAAAACTTCCTTTTAAATAAGTCAGGCGGAACAAATAGAAAGTCCCTCACCTTTTGCAAGAGTTTTTTTTTTCTCCTAAGCATGAGGGTCATGAATAGGAATGGCTGGCTATTCAGTCATCAACTAGCCCAAATAAAAACTAAACAAAGAAACAGTGACCTGTAGCTTAGAAATATATGCATGCTTTTATGTAACAATCTGGGCCCTCTCTGAATCCTCTGGTCTCCACCCACCTTGGAGCTAGGATAATAGATTTTTGTAGGATGCCCCATCTTGTTATGCTAGGATTTGACTTCTGGTTCTTATGATTGCACAGTAAGCATTTTTGACCACTGAGCAGCCGTCTCTCCAGACCCCAGGACTGAATCTTCTTGAAGACTGTCTTTCTACATATCTGTTGGAGGGCACCTTCTTTATTAACTATTTATTGCGACAGTGAACAAGACCCTCCTTCTGTATGCAGAAAAACCCTTCCACTCAGCCCCTCCCAGGCCTCCCAGGAGCTCCTTGAGTAGGGTGCGTCCTGGTCCTCACCCTACTGAAAACTCTCTGTGTAGGTTTACCTGTAGTTTTATTCTCAACTTTGCAAAGGCTTGGGTGGAAATGAGGAGGTAAAAGTTGGGCCCAGTCCTAATACTTATTCATTATAGCTGCTAGAACTCCATAAATATTGTATCTTTCCCAACAGCTGTTACAATGCAGTGGTAGTTAGTTAACAACAGAAAGGACTAAAATTCACATGAAATGTATTCAAAGTCATGGGCTGGCTGTGTGTGAGCTCTGACTGTGTATGAGCTTCTGGGTGGTGTCTACTTCTCACTAAAAACAGACGTTATTCAGCAAGAATGTGTTCAATACAGCAACATAAAGAAAAACAACCTTTATTTTGGTTGAAACCTTGTCACGGTGACCTGTAGAGAAGTAGATAAAGATGGAGTACACAAGACAGGCATTAAAACAGACAAGACAGAAGAAGCTTACAAATAAACAGTGGCTAATAGCCCCCATCTCGGACCCCCCGCACCCCGTGTGATTTAGTACAGGTCGCCTGACTGTTCTTGAGATTACATGATGGAAGTGGGGGGGAAGGAAAGGGGTACATTCCACAGCTTCAAAGAACTAAGCACAGGGTTTAGGAAGTCATTTTATGGTTGAGAAACTATGCAGAGACCCTAGGATCCAGAGCACTGAGTGGGAGAATGGGGCCATGAAACTGTCTTGAGTTGTTTGATAAGCATGTAAATGTTGACTGGTGACTTACAGAGCTTGAAGGCTACTGCTGCTGGGAGAAACACTGCTGATAACCCAGTAGACGCATTAGAACTTTACACAAACAAGAGGAGTGAGTGAATCTATAACCTAAGACACAAAGATTAGAAGTGTTTTCAAAAGTGTGGTTGCCTTAGCTTCTCCCAGGGTCTATTTTGTAATCTTTTTGTCACAGAGTTATAGAAATATCTGTAATTAAGTGACCAACGGGATAAAGAAAAGGGGGCTTGGTATCATCCTGGGGAACTGTTCTGAACTTTTCAACTCAGATTCCAACAGTGGAAGCATAATGAGAAACAATGCAATTTTCTTTAAAGAAGCTTTTATTTGTTTTTTTCCCCAATCTTGCAGGTACAACAGAGAAGATAGAGAGCTTAAAAAAATGCAGCCAATTAAAAACATACTCTCTGGTAAGTAGGAAAACTAAATAATTCTGACCAGTGTGAGTGGGTACAGTCAATGTGGTCTAGGTTATGGGATTTTGTATTTAAGAACTGCCTTACATATCTACTTAAGACAGTGAGATGAGACCTGCATGTGTGTAAAACTTTTCCCACTATGGCCTCTCGCTTTCATCAGACATGACTTGTTTTAAAAGCAAGGAGGAGGGCGGGGCCTGCGATTCTGTCTCCAAAATGATATTAGTTAAAACAGCATTTTGACACATTTCTTAACACGTACCAATACAGCAGTTTTGGTTTGTTGGATTTTAATTAATTACATGGCTCAAATAATTCGGAAAGTGTAGAAGAACTGAGTTATTGATTGCTGAGATAATTGAGTGGGTGAGGTGGGTGTTTCCTAGCCATATTGACAAAAAAAGTAGCTTTGGTACTATCTGATTTGGGGGGGGGAAATGTTTAAAAAAATTAAGTAGATATAATTAGGCAAGGCTTAATTAAGATAAGGTCATTCCAAGTTGTATTTCCTACTGTTTCTCTTCTCTGTTTTATTTCTGGCTAATCAGAAGTAGAAAACAGAGGAAGATGGAAAATTAGCTATGACAACCAATCAGAAGACTTTCTGCTGCAAAATGTCCTTGTGAACTTTAAATAAATGTAGATCTGACTATGTGTCAACAAACACACTTCCCGCTCAAGTTTATGTGTGCACATACTGAGCACTGTGCCACCACATGTATCTCCCAAGTCAAGACTTCTGGAGCATTTCTATGTCTAACTCCAGAGCAGCTTTCTTCTTCAGAAACCTAATTACTCACTATGACTTGTTTTTATAAGTGAGGAAGAAAGAGAAACCAGAAAAAAAGAAAAGTTACATCAAACATGGTGGTAAGACTGAATTCAATCTAGAAAGGATAGAGAAGGGTGGACTGGATTCAGAGAGATTCAGTCATTTCCTGGCTGGTTTTTTGACATTTGACATATTCTCTCTCTCTCTCTCTCTCTCTCTCTCTCTCTCTCTCTCTCTCTCTCTCTCTCCCTCCCTCCCTCCCTCCCTCCCTCCCTCCCTCCCTCCCTCCCTCCCTCCCTCCCTCCCTCCCTCCCTCCCTCCCTTCCTCCCTCCATCTAGTAACTTGGAAATTTCCAGAATAAATCCTTGCACTGAGATCTCCAGCTACCCCCTGTCTTAGTTAGAGTTTCTACTGCTGAGATAAAACACCATGAGCAAAGCAACTAGGGGAGAAAATGGTTTATTCTGGCTTATACTTCCACATAAAATCGGGACAGGAACTTGAGGAAGGAACTGAAAAGGCCAAAGAGAATTGCTTTTTATTGGTTTGCTCCCCCTGACTTACTCAGCTGTTTTCTTGTATCATCCAGGACCACCTGATTAGGGATGGCACACCCACAGTGGCCTGGATCCTCCCACATCAATCAATAATCAAGAAAATGCCCCTAAAGCTTGATCAAAGACCAATCTAGTGGAGTTATTTTCTCAACTGAGGTTCCTGTTTCCCAAATGAGTGTCGCTTATGTCAAGTTGACATGGAACTAGCTAACATATACCCTCTTCTTACCGTTGTTAATACCTCACAGAAACCTCAGCTCAAGAATTAGGCATGCAGACGCAAGCCTAATTCTTGGCTTTTTCAGTTTTAACTACTTGTGTGCCACCATCGTAGTATAGGTTTTAAACACACATTCTCATACACCGTGTTTGTTGTACGTCTCCTTTAGACATCGAGCCTAGGGATGTCCTCCAATTTGTAGATGTATTGTGTTGCTGACACCATCCAGATCTCCTCTTTAAAGAGTAACCCACATCTCGAAATCAGCATGGCTGATCCCTGATCAAAGGAGGTATTGCTCCAACCTGGGCAGAGTCTCCATCAGCAAATTCCAATGGGATAGGCTAGTGTGCTGCCTCTGCCACGGGAGTCAAGTCTCCAGTGGGCCTGGGACTACCAAGAATTCAGGTAGAAGAAAGATACCGACAGAGGAAGTGTCGTCCATCGTCCCTGGGGAATAGAGGAAGAGGTGTACTTTGTAGTAAAAGTGTGAAGTAGAGACCTGGGAAGAGAAGGTTAAAAAACATCATTTTAGGGGTAAGAAAGAGCAGATACCATTGCACACCAACTAGAATAAGTCAAGAAAGATGTTGGCAATAACAGACACAGTTGAGGTTTTTAAAAGCCAAAACCCTCACACTTTCCTATTGGGAATAGTGTAGCTAGTCTCAAAGACTGTTTTGCAGCTTCTTAAAAAACTTAAAATGTACACTTGCCATATGGTTTGGCATCTGATTTATAGGTATTTACCCAAGAGGAATGGAAATGTATGTTCATATGGAAACTTGTAAGTCGATGCACACAACTGTTCTATTTATCATTTGCCCATAACTGGAGAAAAAGGAAAGCTCCATCAATGGCTAAATGCATAAACAACCTACAGTCTATCAATAAAATGTGAAATTACCCAATAATAAGAGGATGGGGTGTTGGTACATGGGAAGGTGAGACTGATCTCAAAAACATATTGTGCTGAGTAAAGGAAGCAGTTTGGTTAGTTTTGGAAGGCTTCTAGCGACAGAGGGCAGATTAGGGGTACCAGGAGTCAGGGGTGAAGCCAGGGGGGTTATGAGGGTACCTCCTGAAGGATGCTTTGGGGACAGCATGTCTATTCTCCTATATTGTTCTCTATTGTAATGATTACTCAATCTACGTGTATATGGAGTTAGGCTGACCATCAAAAATTGGCATTTTATTTTTACTGTATATGAACTTACAAATTACATTTTTGAAATGTAAATACTTCACATAAGTTGCTCTTTCTAGCTTTAAATATTTTTACTTTATGTGCACGGGCGTTTTGCCTACGTGTGGGTCTATGCACCATGTGTGCGCCTCACGCTCTCAGAGGCCAGCAGAGAGTGACAGGTCCCTGGAAACCGGAGTTACAGACACTTGTGATTGATCCTGTGGGGTTCTGGGATTCAACCCCTAGTCCTCTGCAACAGCAGTCAGTGTTCTTAACCACTCAGCCATCTCTCCAACCCCAAGCTACTACTTTAAAACTTTAAATATTCTTAAGAGAAAGAAGAAAAAAAGGAGGTAAACAGCAAAGTACTCAAAATGGTCCTGAAGGAGTTTATTTATTTATTTTTTATTTCTTGAGGCACGGTCTTGGTGTCTAGCCCTGGCTAGACTGGAATTTTCTGCATAGTTTAGACTGGTCTCAGACTCTGTGGGTCAGACTGGCTTCAGAGGCAGGATCTTCCTCCACTGACAGGATGATACGAAAGAGCCACCAGGCTTCACTCCAAAGGGAGTTCTTCCTGCTCTTTAAGTTTCAGATAAGTGCCTAGGAATTGATCAGTTTCAAGTTCAAATGAAACTTATTTTCTTATATTCGAAATGGTGAATTGTATGAAGAACCGGTGTCTCTAACATGATAGCAACCACGAAAAACTAACATGTTTCCAGTGTGTATTTGTTTAAACAAAGTCTTGGCTAAAATGTGAGCCCATAAAAAATATTTCCTGAGGAAAGTTTAAAGTTTAAATCAACATATTATCTTTGGACATGATATTTGCTAATGAGAAGCCAGTGGCTTAAGTCAGGAAGTTCTCTTTCCCGATTTTACGGCTTTGAAGGTAGAAGTCAGCAACAGAGGCCACAGCAAACTGGAGCAAAATCCATTTGTTTGGGTTTTGCTTTTGTCTGTGGCTCCTCGAACCTGTCAGCCCCCTAATTTATGGGTTTAACCAGCAATCAGAGATCCAGCTTTGCCTCTAACCTGAGGACACACTGCTTCAGATTCTCCTCAGTGTATAGCATAAGGATATCCCTTTATCATGTGTGTCTGTGTGTGTGTGTGTGTCTGTCTGTCTGTGTGTCTGTGTGTCTGTGTGTCTGTGTGTGACATGTACATGGGCATTTATAATTTACCATATCTTTATTTTTAAATGTCTAATGCTAACACTTTAACTTTGAAGCATTTTTGTTTTGTTTTCCTCCGTTGAGATCTTTAACACTCAGGAAAGTTTTATTTATTTTTTAAAATTTATTAAGACTTTCTTTTTAAAAACTCACAAATAAAGAATACTATGCAGTGAAATTACCAGACCCAAAGTCTGTATATATCTCAAAAAATTCATTAAGATTTTTAAAAAATTACATTTTTTAATTTATTTGTGTGCCTGTCGAGGTCATAGGATAACTTGCAAGAGTTGGCTCCCTCCTTCTACCCTGTGAGTCCTAGACATTAAACTCAGATAATGAGGCTTGGCACAAATTCCCTTACGTACTGAGCCATCTCAGCAGGCCCTGTTTAGTTTGTTTGTTTGGTTTAGTTTTTTGTTTGAGTCAGGGGCTCATGTACTCTAGGTTGGCCTCAGCTTGCTGTGTAGTCAAAGCTGGTGTCATATATGGTATTCTGTCTCAGCATCCTGAGACATGATTATAGGCATGTACCTTCTGTCATTTTTGTTTACTAAAATTTCTTATTTTGTTTGTTTACTTAGTGACCCATTCTGTCCTACAGAAAAAGCTGTTTTTCTGTTCTAATGGCTATACCCCAATATTCTGAAACTTATTTTTTCTCTGCTCACACAGCATCTATCAGTTCAAAGAACTACTATTGTGAAAACCACAGTACAGCAAAATCATCTGGCACACAACATGACGTCCTAGAACATGACCACATCAATGATAACCTATGACCCAGTAGCCTGATTTTGTTAATGAAGTTTTATGGAGCATAGCCACAACCCTTCGCTCCTGTGTTTCTCAAGCCAATCTTCAGACCGATGCAACAGAGTGATGTTGTTTTCTGTCAGACACTGGTTAGACACCAATGAGACCAGAAGTACTCAACTGCTGTTTCTTGGCTGAGAAAACATGCCAAATCTTTGGTGAGAATGTAAACCTCAGCCAGGGCTTCATTTTTTGATAGGACAAACTTTATCTTCAACCTTGAGCTTGAGACGTATTTAAACGAAATCTCCGTTCATTTCAGAGGAGAAAACTTTGGGACGCATTAAGTGGAATTTGCAGGTAAGCACTGGGCACAGTCCATTGGGATGCTGCCTTATAGAAGCTGGGATGTAGAAAGGCCAGGGCTGGGACTCCATGATGAAACCCACATGTAATATTTCACAGTCACCAAATACCAAAGCCCTCTGCTCTTCCTCACCTTGTCGAAGGAGCAAGAAAAACATAACCGCAGAACAGGCCCTTGGGTAATAAGGACGGCCTATCAGGTGACATTGGATCCGGGGGAGGCATATATATATAGATATTTTTTAATACTAAATTCCAGCATAGCTTGAAAACTTCATCTCAGAGGCAGGCATGACCTGGAGACTATCAACAAAGCAGTTGACATTCGGAGGACACTCAGAGCAGCGATGCCATCAGATTTCCCAGCTGAGCGGTTTTGTGTGAAAACTAGCAAGGAAAAACAATGCAGGTGCTACTGTCTGTTTTTTATTTGGGAATATGAGTGAGATACACTGACTTCATTCCCATTTTCATTGACGTTAACACTTGCCCTGGTTATGTAGGAGACAGTCTCCATTGCTTTAATGTTTCTGAGCTCCCCCTGGTTTGTTTATAGAATCTGTATGTTAATCCTGGGTCTAGCTGTCCTAGAAGGTACAATACCCACTGCTAATTCTTTGACCTTTGAGGCAGGACATGCCTTTGGTTGCCTTGCAGCACTGGAGTGGTTAGTGTCAGGTTCTGGGCCCTGGTGGCCCTAAGAAGCCTGGCTCAGCCACCATGTGAAACAAGTATTAGAGAAAAGCAGAAAAAGGAGATTTATTCCATGTCCTCCTTTAGAATGAGGCCCAAAGAGGTCCAATCTTCCCCCCACTGTTTCTGTCATCAGCATCCGGAAGTGAGGCTCAGGTCCAAATATAGAACGAGAGGTATGCATAGCTAGGCAGTCCCAGCCAAGGTGTGGCTCCACCCATCACCATTGTCTCAGTTCTAGTCTCTCCTGCAAGGTGGTCTGACAAGCTGTCAGAACTGTGTAATCTCATCTTGGAGACATGCTTCCCCTCTGGCTGGCATGAAGGCCCAGCCTTTTCCTTTTCCTAGCCTAGGACTCTAGGGGAAATTCCAATTCCTTGGGGGCTATTGTTTTAATAGTCAAATAGCTGAAGGGCGGGGCACAAGTGTCTCTTAAGAACATCTCCATTCCTATCTGCAGTTGGAGATATTGATGTGTCCAGGAGAGGGACCATTCATGCATCCTCTTCCATGCTGTGGCATAGCTGCACCAGGCTAGGATTGTAGACCAACTCCACACCGTACCACGAGCATTTCTGTTCACTCCCCCTGCCTCCTTGGACCGTACTGTTACGTGGCTAATGTTCAGATGTGCACTACTGTGGTGAGGTCACCCCTAGGCTTACTCTTGTCTTTCTTATAGTCCAGCTGCTGTTATTTTTTTATTTTATTGAGACAGGGTCTCTCTAAATATCCCCGGTTGTCCTGGAACTTACTATATAGACCAGGCTGGCCTCAGACTCATAAGAGATCCACCTGCATCTGCTTCCCAAGTACTGGGATCAAAGGCATGCCCTACCACCCCCTACATCAAGTTTCTAATGTAAAATAAATAATAAAATAAATAATCAAGGAATTTCAAAAGGGAATTGCTTTCTCCCAGCAGGACTACGGTGTATCTGTGTCTGTTAGAAGTAATTAGATCCATGGAGGGAGACAGCCAATTGACTCTACTGCCATCCTAAAGGGAACTTCAAATGTCACCATGTTCTGTGAGGGAGGTGCTGCTATTCAGGCTTTTGACAACCACCTTTAAGCCCCATACTCTCTTTCCAGGAGAATAGCTGAAGTAACTATGAAATAGAGGCAGGAAAATCTGATTTTTGAAGTTCATATATGAATGTCACAAATATCAAAACCGTGGACTATTTAGAAATGTAGTCCCAGAAAAGTCTGTAGCAAAATTGTCTAGACATTCTAAAAATACTAATTCCCTCCATATTCCCAATAACCCAAGCTGGGAATCTATGAAAGAGAAAGTTTAATAATAGAAAGATCACATATTTAAACACTACTCACAATTCTGTATACACGAGTGTGTTTAATAATAGAAAGATCACATATTTAAACACTATTCACAATTCTATATACATGAGTGTGTTTAATAATAGAAAGATCACATATTTAAACACTATTCACAATTCTATATACACGAGTGTGTTTAATAATAGAAAGATCACATATTTAAACACTACTCACAATTCTATATACACGAGTGTGTTTAATAATAGAAAGATCACATATTTAAACACTACTCACAATTCTATATACACGAGTGTGTTTAATAATAGAAAGATCACATATTTAAACACTACTCACAATTCTATATACACGAGTGTGTTTAATAATAGAAAGATCACATATTTAAACACTATTCACAATTCTGTATACACGAGTGTGTTTAATAATAGAAAGATCACATATTTAAACACTACTCACAATTCTATATACACGAGTGTGTTTAATAATAGAAAGATCACATATTTAAACACTATTCACAATTCTGTATACACGAGTGTGTTTAATAATAGAAAGATCACATATTTAAACACTACTCACAATTCTATATACACGAGTGTGTTTAATAATAGAAAGATCACATATTTAAACACTACTCACAATTCTATATACACGAGTGTGTTTAATAATAGAAAGATCACATATTTAAACACTACTCACAATTCTATATACACGAGTGTGTTTAATAATAGAAAGATCACATATTTAAACACTATTCACAATTCTGTATACACGAGTGTGTTTGCGTGTTTGTTTTGTTTGCTTTGCTTAGGGCCCAGTGATTTTTTAAAATCTCTTAAAAGCACAGACACTGAGATTAAGGAGGCCAATTTGAGATTGTTTTCTTGTTGAAAGAAAGCTATGGATTTAAGATCTGATGACCATAGAGTCAGAGTCATTTCCTAAAAGTTCATCTGCTCCAGTGGTGTCTACACACACACATACACACACACACACACACAAACACACACACACACACACACAAACACACACGGACACAGAAATGAAATCTTCAGCTATCTGTAGTGCCTGATGTTTGACAGTGAGGGAAAACACAAAACTCATCTGCCCTTTATATGTCTTTAATGGGTTTTTGTATTGGTTAATTTTCTTGTAGCTGTCAAAAAATAGCTGACAAAAGCATCTTGAAGAAGGAAGAGTTTATTTTGGCTCACAGTTTTGAGAGTACATAGTTTGAGGCTGATGGCTTGAGGGTACAGTCCATCCTGTGAAGGAAGTCATGCTGATTAGGGATTGAGCTGCTAGTCACATCACACCCATAACCAGAAGGCACAAGAGATGGATTGCTGATGCCCAGCCCAGTGTCTCCTTTTTAATTCAGTTCAGGATCCTCGCCCATACAATGGTGTCACCCAGATTTAAGGAGTGTCTTTTCACCTCAATTAATCGAATCTTGGAAATCCTCTGCAGACATGCCCAAAGACATGTCTCTAGGTGATTCCAGATCCTGTCAAGTTGGCAATCAGTATTAGTGGTAACAGTTATTAATTTAATAGACAGAAATATGATCAGCCTCTCATCAAAAAATATTTATCATCACAGTAATATCTAATATCATTTACAGTATTCATTTGATATGCTCCTCATCCATTGGCTTTTTAGATGGCCAGTCTGGCTATGCTGTTCTGGCTCAGTATCATATTTTTCATTGTGTTGATACCTTCTCTGCTCCTCATTGCCAGCTCACCCCTGGCTCCTGCAGCCTACCTCTCCTCCCTTTGCCTCGTTTGTCACTCTTCCGTAGCTCTGTGTCTGAAACTAGGTCATGAGGCTGTCAAGATGTCAGCTTCAAATTTAGTTCTCAAGTCTCTGTCTTTAAGCAACTTCGTACTTGGAGGACGATTTGCTCTTCCCTGTGGTTAGATGGAACAATTTGAGTGCTCTTTATAGTGTACACGAGTTTTTCTTTGTATGTATCTGCTTAAATGGCTTCTTATAAGCTGCATCAGTATTCACACATGACAGGATTCGGGTTAGCTTCAGAACCTTAAGGTCTTCATAAATTGAAAAAGGGGGTGCAGGGGGCAGGGGCCAGGGGGTAGGGGAAGCACCTTGCAAAAGGAATATGTAGTTAATTTTTGTCACTACATTTAGAAAATAGTTCCAGTCACCAAACACAGCCGACTTTTTACAAATGTAATTATGGCTCTGCCTTGCTGAGGGAAAGTTTTAAATATTAAAAATAAAATGAGCCACAGAAAACTCAAATACCCTCCCCTAGGAACAAATAGTAAAATCTGGTATTCATTAAAATACTTGAATGCTAATGGAAGAGAAAAATGTAAGCCCTGTGTGTCTATTTCTTTGGACCAAGACAGTGTGGTTTCTCAGTTTTCTCAAGTCCTGGCCAACTTAGGATCTGGTGAGACTCTTTGGAGACAGGAAATGTGAGGTTGATGTAAAATACAAGTGAGTGAAATGGTTTAGGGCTGCCTTGTGCTGTATTTTGTCTTGGACTTCCTGTGGAGAAGCATTTTCAGAAACCTATTCCTCAAGTATTGCCCAACCTCCGTTGTGGCTATGGACATGGAGAAAGGGGTCTTGAAGAAGCAGAACATGTGTGAGTTTTGAGGGTATGGACCGTGGAAATCAAAGCACCATGAATGATGATGACCTCCTCCTCCAGTACCCTTGGTCCCCACACCCACCTCTAGGTAGACCAGTTGGCAGAGCAGGACTGACCTCAGGAATTTCTTCATTTCAGTTGGCTATATTATTAACACTATGCACAAAAGTCATTTCATCTGATTTACCTTCCCATCTTAACCCAAATTTCCATTAGTTTTGATTCAACTCCAGAAAGATTAAAACAAAACAAAACAAACAAAAACCAACCAAAAAAAAAACCTGTCAGCTATCAATGCTTCAGAGAAAAATTAGTTGACTCCTTTTGCCTTCCCCATAATTCCTAGTTGATACCACTGCCAAAAGGATATAAGACTTCTTGTTGTTGAAGGAGATGGCATTTCTAGATGAGAACTTGGGGCAGAAAGAGTGGGAAAGGAGTAAAGGAAGTTTATGAGTAACAGAATCCGAGGCTGCAGGTAGCTTGCTGGTTCTGCTGAGCAGAGATATGAAAATATAGCAAAAAGACAGGTGGGCAGCTGTCAGAGTTAATACTGAATTGCTTCCCATTTGCCCCTGGTCATGAAAGACAGGAAAGTTCTGGGCCCTGTGGCGCCCAGGAAAAGAACTATAACAGCTATAGGAGAGACAGCCAGCAGCCAGCTTTCTGACTTCTCAATTAGGTGAAAGGCAATGATAACTTCATTACGTGTTCATGGAAATATTTCTTGCTAGTTCTCTGCTTTTTCCAACTGATGTATGAATGTGGCAGGGTCCAGCACGTAGTGTGTACTAAATAAACATCAGTTATCTTTAGCATCAGTATGCATTTTACAAAAGCCATAAATGGCACTTAGTGTGAGTGAAATTTAACTAATTCATTTCTTAAATACCTAACATAGAAAGATAATAGTCAAACTTGACTCTTTTATAGAAACAGGAAAAAAATGTAGGTTGTTAATGGAAAACACTTGGCCAAAAGGGAATCATCCTGTACTTATATTTTCCATTACTTTTTTCTTTTTTACTAAATACATAATAGTTACAGTTCAATGTCAGCAAATAGGATCATATCATTTTTAATGGCTGAAAACCATTCTGAGCTGTAAAGTCACATATCTTAACAGCCAATTATTGATCTACCCTTAGGTTATTTTTAGTTTTATTAAAAATATTACCATTCTGTGGGCTGGCATTATGGCTTGGCAGGTAGCATGCTTTATTGCTCAAGCTTGCTGGCCTGAGTTTGATCCCCAGACCACACATAAAAATCTGGCCAGTGTGGCACACATCTGTAATCCCAGAACTCCTATAACAAGATAGGAGACAGAGATAGGAGAATCACCTGGAAACCGCAGGGCCAGTTAGCCTGGAACATTGTGCAATAGCAGAAATAACAAGAGAGATTCTACTTCAACACCAGGTGGGTGGTGAGACCCTACTCTTTAAAGTTATTCTCTGACTTTCACAATACACTGTGGTACACATATGCCCCCTATATACACACAAAACAGTAAATACCATCACATACAATGTAATAAGCTTCAGGTTGGCTATATTTTGTCCTAAAATCTTAGTAATGAGAAAGAACTTTCTGAATAATGTACCAAAGGTCAAATTTTTAAAAAGGTCTAGTAATTTCTACTAGACAGAAAATTATGGCAGCTGAGTAGTGGTGGTACATACCTTTAGTCCCAGAACTCGGGAGGCAGAGGCAGAGACAGGCAGATCTCTGTGAGTTTGAGGCCAGCCTGTTCAACAGAGTGAGTTCCAGGACAGCCTCAAGCTACAGAGAGATCAGAGAAATCCTGTTTCAAAAAAAAAGGAAACAAAATTATGGCACATACAAAAAAAAGATGAATCAATTCTTCTTGTAATTTTTAAAGATAGATGATACACTCTGAAATATAAACGGTAATGTTTCCCTATGTTTTAACCAGAAAGAACACTTAAAATTAATTTTAAATGATACTATATTAATGGAAATACAGAGATGAGCTGGACATAGGCAGGTCACACAAAATCAAGTATCTATTAACGACACACACTTGTTGGCAAAAATCAGGTTTATGTGATAATCACTGCCATGTGGGATTTTAGGGTCATTAAGAGAATGAGGATACAAGAGAGAACTTAACATATTAGCTTGTTTTCTTTTCCTATAGTTTCTGCATAATTGCACCCAGCATCATCTTTAAATATCATGAACATTCAGAATCACTCCCACGTTATTATGCTGTGTCTTTTTTTGGGAGCTTTGGGCTCATACACATTTGGGTCTTTCTATTTCACTCCTTGACAAATATCTAAAAACGTATGTATTCAAGTAGCACTTAGTCTTCTCTTCCTCTCTGGAGGTATTTTCTCAGGCTTTGATTAGCTCGGAGTCCATATCTTAAAGCAGAATTATTCATGCAACATCCTGTGTTGCTTCACACAGCTAGTACAGTACCCCCCATGACATCAGCAAAACCTCCATACATCCCCTCAGTTTATCTACTTTTCCTATTCCTGAAGCTCACAAGAGGTCTAGTTGCCTTTTCTCATTCCTGAACTACAGTGAGAGTGTCCTATTTGGCCCTCTCAACTCCACTTTGGCCACTGGCATCGAGAATAATATTTTAAAAATGTAAATAGATCATACTATAAGCTTCTTCATCACTTGAAACTCTTCAATGGCTTTTCATTAGCCTTTATTAAATTCAAACATTTGGTGCCTGAAGGAGCACATAGCAAGCATTGATGAATATGCATTGAGAAGATTATTATCAAGCCTTTGGTGCTATGTGACTGCCTACCACAGGAACTTCACCTTGAAGTTGTTCTCAGCCCTATTTATTTCCCCCTTGCCCCTCCTCTTCCATCTTCCCCCAGAGTTTTAAAGAATGCCATGTCCTTGCTGGGTCAGGATATGTGTACCGACTCTTCTGTTTCCATGGAGAGCTCCTAACCTCACTGATCCCAGGGCTCAGGATACAACATACAGCTGTTACTTCCTCTGTGTGACTCTCCCTCTCTTGCTAAAGAAGATTGTCCATGTGACTATAACCCTGTGGATTCTATTCATGTGCCTTTTCTCCCAACAAATAGCTCATATTATTATTTACATTGTGTATTGGTACCTATATTTCCAAATCTTGTTATGAAATAATTTGGTCACAAGACAGAGCTGCAAACAACCATGATGGTATTTGGCTCATGTTTATACTCTTCTAGTTTCTTAACTGTGGAGTCATCCTTCCAGCCCCTACTCTAGTATCTTATAGTAAAATCATAAGCTATAAATGAAAGAGGAAGGACAAAAACCATACCATTCAGTTATCAGCGCATGTGGAAATCTCTTTCTATGCCTGGTCCTTTGCCTTGGAAGAGATAACAGGAAATCTGTGTGCAAGTAGAGTACCTGATGCTTGCTATGCTGAGACGTCATGCCAATGGTGGCTCATTTAGATGCGAGCAAAGTAGGACTCCAAGAGGTTACCCAAGTGCTAAGAGTTTAATCTCAAAGCTAGGTCTATCTGACCACATAAGCATCCTCTGTCACCATGTGACTGTGTAGCATGACACTATTAGTAGAGGAACCTTAGTCTTTCTGGACCTGATCTTGACCTCAAATACTACCCAACTGGAGCAGGATTTACTGTCCCTGCTCCAGACTTCTGAGTTGGATGGAGATGTAAACACAGATAATTCAGGGAGAGAAGTGATAAACTGGAAGCCATTCTTCTTTTCCCTCTCTGGAAATTGTCCATAATTAAGATGACTCCCTCCACTCAAGTTTCCCAGCTGGCTTTACAAATATAGAGAGAATCATCAATGTGAAGTGTCCCTGTACCTAGAGTAAGCCCCAGAGTCACTCTGTCCATCATGATCCAGGATGACTGATGGCTGCTTGGCAGCCCTCCAGGCTCTGTTTTCCTTTTGTTCATTGTCTCTCTTTGCTCACTGTGTACTTAGACTCTCCCAGAGGAGGCTGGCTTTTAGTAGCTTCCAGATCATACACCCTCCTAATCCACCTTCAAGCGAGGTGACTGCTTAGAGAGGTGCCTGGACCTGGGGTTTGGGATCTCCTGCTTGGCCCTAGACCACGTGTGCTGGTGTTTGGCTAACATTCCACATATAGCAGGCTTCCTTATAGTTCCCCAAGGCCACTGTAGGCCTGCTCATCTTTCATCTGAGTTCTTCCACTGGCTAATCTCAAAGATGTTTCCGAGGCTTTGGGAAGAGCAAACATACTCCTGTCACCCTGGCCCTCCCGTGCTGTGTTGTGCCTTCAGCGAGGCGTAGTTATTTTTCTCTGTTAAGCTCCCAAGGGAAGGACATGTCTCCCAGTGTTCCCACCCCGCTTCCTATGTTTCTGGCTCAAACCCTGGTCAGCTTTTGAAATGATAATAAGCAGATGGCTTTCTCCTCTGGTTTGCCATTTCTAACCCAGTGAATGTTTCTGCTCTTGATTCATCATAGTGGGGATGCCATGTGTGGTAACTACCTAGTATTCCCCAGCCTGCCTCCTCAGCTGCTAAACACAGGGTAGCCTGGATTGATTCTTCACCAGTGACCAGGCAATTGACACCACATCAAGATGTCAGTTTGTTGCAGTTCAAGGTGAATTTCTCTTTCTTCTAGTCTGTGACATGAATGTTCAGAGAGGTAGGTCTGGGGGACTGCCCAGTGGAGACCTCTTGCTGGCTGGTATTTTTCTAGAAATGAGCTTTCAGGGGAGAGCCAGGAGCTGCAGGATTGATTGGATGTTGTCACCCTACTGTCACAGGGGCGGGGCTGGACTGATTGCGTTATTTAGAGCTGTGTTTGATTTTCTTGCTTGCTTTTCCAAAGACAACAGCCGAAGGCAACTGCGTTTGGAAAGCAGCACATTTGTCTTACGATCTAATCTAGTTGAACTTCACTTTTACCTACGACTCCATACCCAATTGCCCCCATTCACAATGCCAGCCCTGGGGTTTGCCAGAACAGCAGGCCAGGCTCCGTGGCTGTGGAAGCTGGCCACATATATATGGAGGAAGATCTAGATGCCAGCCCAGCAGTGGGTTTTAACTAGTACTCCATGGAAAGAAGTTTTTCAGGAGTTCTGCAGAGAAGCATGGAAAATAGTTTTGGAATGTCTGATGTTTAACTTTCTTGGCTGTTCCAGTGCTTTGTTGTTTTTTGATTGCTAACCAGACCTGCCAATGTAACAATTCCCCAAGCCTTAGGTTAGCTAGAGTATAAAGGGAGTGCAGACCTTCCGATCTCAAACATAATTTGCAGAGGAGAAACGTTTCCAGCCACAGAGGGTTAGTGTTTTCATGGGAGGTGATGTGCAACACTTAGGGATGGTCATAGGGGTAAAAAAAAAAACCAATTTTTTTTTTATTTTAAAGGAACTTTTGTAAATACAGGTTGAGCATCTCCTGCCTCAACAATCTGGAATTTGACATGCTCCAGTTCTGAAGATTGCTGTGCACTCACTGATGGGATGCCACAACTGGAATGTTCCTCACCATGTGGTGCTGCTTTAGCATGTGGTCCTTTAAAACATTACATACAATTTTAACTTTAGGCAACATGTGAAGCATGTATATGACACATGTGTATGTAACTGTTCTAAAACTAAACAATAAGCCTCCGGCATAGTTGTGAGGCCAGGCTTCTTGGATAAAGGACGTGCAACCTGTAGACTTGATCTAGGAACTTACAGGACTGACAGGTTTGGCACGAAGACCCTTCTCTTACAGGACGCTGAGCTCCATTAACTTATAATCACAGTTTCCCTGTGTTTCATAAACAGTAGAAATTGGTAAAGGAAGATAGATTTACTCATGGTTTGGCTCAAATGTATAAGTGTATTATGCATTTGTATGTATGTGCAGTTTTCTCCCCACTCTGCCTGTGGCTGTTTTACAATTCATAGAAAGTCATGAGGCAAAGGTTAGGACATAAGCAAATTTAGCTGTAAGATGCTTTAATCACTCTTTTCCTGGGAGAAAGGGGTCCCAGGCCCTAGGTTTCCCTTAAGTCTCTGGTACAGGGGTAAGTTTTTTGAAACTTAAGTTCAGACCAAGAAAATTGGAGCCATAGAGAGCACCCTCTTTTTGAGGCAGCCCTGGCAACTTGCCATGTAGACCAGGCTAGCTTCTAACCAACAGAGTTCTGCCTACTTGGGCCCCCAGAGCTGGAATTTAAGATGTGCAACATCATGCTTCTCAAGAACCCTCGGTTTTGAAAGAGAAAAGAATCAGTTTTTGTGAGAGGTCTTCCCAGTTTAGACCCAGAAGGATTGTTTGTCACTAGGTGCATGCCTTTGAGAAATGGAGAAGGGAAGCGTTTGGCATCTTTTCCTTGGAAGTCAGCTTCCTCTTTGATTCCTGCATGTCCGTTAGAAGCACTCATTCCACAAGTGAAATAAAATAAGAGTCTGGTCGTCCCCATCTTCTCTCACCTCCTGGCTTTAGCAGAAGACCATGATTTTATCTTGGTAGCATAGACATCAGGACTCCCTCTTCCATCAGTGTCTTGGAGAACGTTTGAAACACAGTGCACTGTGTGGAGTGAAGTGACTATGTCATGGTCCTGTATCACACTGATAGAGGGCAGGTCAACCATGAGAGGCAGGACACAGAAGGAAAGGAATAAAGGAGAACCCAGGCTTCCTTTCCTGCTCCTCTATCCCCATGCTCTGAATTTTGAAGTCACACACTGAAAGCCTGTGGGGTCCAGGCAGAGCATGCGCACTGTGGCATGGATGAAGAAGGCCTCTGGAGGTGGGCACACTCCCGGCACTTCTGCTTTTCTCTCCACGATTAATCAGTGCACACGAAGTTGGCTCTTGGGTGTTTTGCCTTAGGAAGAAGTCTTTATTATTTCATTCTGAGTGTCATTCCCCAAAAGTTTTATAGAATGTGGTTCTCTGAGCCAACAGCTGCCATTTTCATCAGATTAACTGTGCCTGCTTGCAGGGAGTCCATAACCACTCAGTTTACTACCCGTTGACATTTCCGCATGCAAGAAAGAACAAGGGGTTGTCAGTGAACTCTCATCCAAGATTCCAGCTGCTCCTCCCAGCCATCTCTACTCAGTTTTGCTGTACGTGCCCGTATCTTGGACTCCTGGGAGACACTATAATAGATAGTAACTTGATGCTAACTGAAGAGGAACTCCATCTATGAGACTATATATAGGGAAGACATTATTACTATTGGTTGAAGCCTTAACAGTGTGGCTGCTTCGAGGTCACCTATACTCCTGTAGGTATCACCTCTCCTTTGCTCTGTAAGTGAGCCCAATAAATGAACTGCTTCCCCACGTTGAACTCTGGTAGAATCCTACTGTTGTTTGTTGTTGAGGCCTTATAAGGAGTGGGTAGATGTTTATGTCTCCTCAAGGAGGGATTCTTGTAACACTCAGGGATGTGTGGATGGCTTTTTTTGCTTGGTTGAAATCCAAGGTAACCTCCAAAGTGAGTGAAGAAATGTTTACCTTACTTTGCAGTCCACAGCTTGTCTCTCCTTGCTACATAAATTTATTATGTTATTTTTAGAATGCTTATTTAGTGTATAGAGCTGACCAAGGAGAATTTGAGCCTTTTATTAGAGCATATCTGTGTCTTCTATCTCTCGACTCCACTGGCAGAGACTAAGAACAGTCCATCAAGCTTCTCCCTCTACTAGGAGGAGGATGATTTATTAAGAGGAAGAAAAACAACCATCCCTCTGCATCCCTCCTGAGTTTGTCTGAAACCGAACACAATTATCCCTTGGTGTATGTGACCTTTGTTCCCTGGGACTCCATGGATACCAGTATTCACAGATGCTGAAGTCTTCTACATCAGAGGGACTATTTGCATGTGACCCACCCTCAAGCTCGAATATCCTTTCAGGTCTCTCTAGGTCAATTACAATTCCTAATACAATGTATATATTGTGTTCAAAGATGCCCCTACTATACTCTTTGGGAGACAACAAGGAGGAAAAAAGTCAGTATGTTTAGAAAAAAATGCATTAAAAGAATAATTTTTTTGTGGCTACAGAGCCTGTATATTTTACAGGCCAACTCTGAATGCTTGTCATAAAAATAAATTATTTTTCATGAAAGGAGAGGCTGTGATTATCTGGCAGCTCCCATCTGGGGCTGTGACATCAATGATGACAATGGTTTCTTTCATTTTTTTTTCTTTTTGTTACAATGCTGTTAGCCAATGTCCAGGGATTCTCATTGGCTAGTTCTGTCTGAAGTATTAACCCATGACTACTAATATATATTTCTATATGGACTTATCTTTCCCAGGACACCCTCCTGACAGGTTCTTTCCTCCTGGGAGATCACATGGCAACTCCTACTCTTGACTACATTTCCCAGAATCCTCTTCAACACCTATCTTGCCTCCCTATTGGCCAGCAGTGCTTTATTAATCAACCAGTGGTTTCTTTCTTTTTTTAAAAATGTTTTATTGCAATTACTTATTTGTGTGTGTGTGCAGGAAGACATGGTGCTAAGAGTCCTACAGCTGGATCTGTAGGCAGCAGGAAGAGAGAGTGCTATTGGCCCTGGCTTGGGCTTTTGAAAACCTCACAGCCTACCCCCAGTGACATACTTTCTCCCACAAGGCCATACCTCCTCTTAATCCTTTCAAATAGTGCCTCTCCTTGGTGACTAAGCATTCAAATGAGCCTCTTGGGCCTTCTCCTACTCAAACTACCACACCTGCCCAGTCATGTTGTCATATTGTAAGCCCAATCGTTTTCTGTTCATACATTAGCTTCTTTCTACTTTGTGTGGCAAGGTGGAGGCGGTCCTGTGTCTGGCAGATGAGCTCGTTGTCTCTGACTTTGCCCCTCTGCTTTCTGGTGTTACTATCACTGCTTATGAACTTCTAGCTACAGACTGAGCTTTGCCTACTGCTAAAATGCCTCACTTGGTCCTGCCCATCTTTCCTGGAATAAGACTCTACCCCACTAGAAAATACTTTTCCAGCCCTCACAGCAACTTAAACTTTGGCAACTTTAGAGGCCCTCATGGTCCACACCCACCTGCTTTTGGTGATGTTTAGCTATCAAGAGAGTTGCGTGGGCATCTTTTTATGGATACAAGCTTTATTTTCTGGGTACCTTGAAAATTTCTGGGGAAATTGACAGTAGTTTCACTCCCTATAGCAACCACAGTTGATAAACAGTAGATGTTTTATTAATGCCTAAAGATGGATTTTGGGATACTAGCTCTACCCCTAGAGTAAGAGCTGAGTATTCTCATGGTCTTTACTGGGACTGTTAAACCCAGAGCCAGGCTGTCTGGGAAGCTGTTTTGTTTTGTTTGAGTTTTTTGTTTTGTTTTGCTTTTTTTTGACAGGCTCTTGTATAACCTAGGTTGACCTGGAATTCACAGATAGTGAGTTCTTCTGTCTCTGCCTTCCAAGTGCTGGACTTGAAGACTTGTGTTACCACAGGTGGTTTCTCCAGAACTTTTTAAGGTAATATGTGACAATTCCTGCTCCCCCTAAAGGATTGCAAGTGGAAATGGTAAATGTTGTGAGGAGAAGGCTCACACTGTTGAAAGAAAGAAAGAAAGAAAGTAAGAAAGAAAGGAAAAAGAGACGAAAGAAGACAGACAGAAGGAAAGAAAGAAAGAAAGGAAAAAGAGAAGAAAGAAGACAGACAGACAGAAAGAAAGAAAGAAAGAAAGAAAGAAAGAAAAAGTTTTCTTTGTGCAAAGACCTTACTGACCTATGGAACCCTTGCCATATTAACAATGCAGAGAAATCATGCAATAAGCAAAGCTTTTTTTTATTTTGCTTAACATAAGATTTGTCAAATTTTTGCCATAAGATGAACCATCCCTGCTCCTGATGTAATAGCTCGAACCCTCTACAAAACTAGAATCCTGTTAACCACTCAACCAGCCTTCCCATCCATCTTCCTTTAAGCTATGCTTTCAGTGGGTCTGGCTAGCTGTGACAGGGGTGAGAGCACTTGGGAAACTGAACCCCAGTGTGTGTCTAACATCTGTTATTTTATCCAGTTTGCATGATGGAAACACTCCCCCATTTCTTCCTCTCTGCTTTGTATCCTTTTAGCTAAGTCCAGACGAGGCAAGCTCATCTGTTTTGATGACGTGCATAGACATTGGAGTTAGGTCATTAGACATTTTTGTGTGCCTCTGCTGCATGGTAGTCTGTAAATGTTTCCAAGACTTTCTATTCCGAATGGATCTTTGTTTTACATGTCTTAAGAAAGCACTTGGAAACCAAGTAATGTACTCATAACTTGGGGCAAACTTAACTAGGCTGTTGGCTTTTGGGTATGCAGGCTTCCCCATAAACTTTTCAGATGTCTCCTGATTTAGCTTCCTATGCTTAATTTTTCTTTAAATCTCTTAAAGTCAACTGAGATACTCACAAGCAGAAAAAAAAAGTCACATTTCTTGGCTTCTCTAGATTATATATACACAACCAGTCTCTTCAGTTCCTCCTTGCCTACACCATGGCTTTCATTTGTCTCTCTCTTCTGGTCACCCACCTCCGAAAATAGGACTGGTTAGAGTCCAAACACAGTTTTCCAATGTGATTTGACCTCCAGGCTGTGCAGGGACTGTTTCTGGCTGAGGCAGAAACATTAAGCTTTTCAGTGGCCCCACGCATCCTGTGGGTCATGCCCGTGCCTGCATTCAACCTACACATAGTCCCTTCATCTGAGGTTTAAGCCCTCCTCCACACAGATGGTTAATTCAGGTCCTCTCGAGTTACATGCTAAACTTTTGTCCTTCAGCCCAAAAAACCTGCCTGGTGTTTCCCTGCACCTGTTTCTGCTTCACTTTCTTCTTTCTCTGACTTCTGACCTCCTGTCAAATTGCCCTTGCTCTTTTATGTATGCTGTCTGATGGTTCCTCTTGTATAGCTCTTTGTCTGAAGTTTTATCATCCCTGCAAAACCAGCCTAGATCAGGCTTTCCTGGATACCACCCTTCTGCAAAGCTGTAGTGTATTCCCCCTTCTCTCTTTAAACGGTCAGCGCTTGGGGAATGTTCTTCGTGTGTGATTGATACACGGTTTTTTCCTCTCACCTTCATAAGTTATCTTTCTCATAACAGCAGAGACTCACTGGTGAGCATTCATGTAGATTTGTACATCTTAAAATCCTTGTAGAGACACTCAGTCCACTGTCTCTCCTCTGCCTCTTCTTGCACAGAGATGGGCAAATACCTACGTCTGTCTCATTTTCAGATGATAATCGTGAGCCTTGGAGAGATTAGCCCAACATCTAGCTCAGTGTCCCCAGGATCACTAATTCTGCTCTCTGAAATCATCGTCCTTGAAACTTCACATTGGCTGACAAGATAGTTTGCTAAGAGTGGAGAGCATGATAGCAACTCTCTGATTTTACACTGTAAGCTTTGGTTTTGACAATTGTTCAGATGCTTAGTGCTCCACCTTGATGGCCCTGCATACCAAGGATTCGCTTATTCTGGAAAAGACTTGGATTTGGATTTTCATTTTGTTTTCTCCCATTTCTGCATTATTCATTTCTACAGCTTTTACTTGAGTAGATGATTCATGTTGTCTCAGATATGCCTTGAAAATTTTTCTCAGAAGTAATTAATCCCATCACTTGGGAGGCAGAGGCAGGCGAATCTCTGTGAGTTCAAGGCCAGCCTGGTCTACAGAGTGAGTTCCAGAACTGGCTTCAAAGCTACAAAGAGAAAAAAAAACCTGAGAGCATTCTCTAGCACAAGCATTCTAACATTGTTACACACTGAACATAGATGTAAGATTGGACAAGCCTTTGGTAAGACAGGATAAACTATCTTGTGTACAATGGAAAGGGCCAATTAAAAATATTTGATGGAAAACAATCATCTTACAGACTAGAGAGAAAGGAATGAGCCATATAGACAGGATTCTTGATGCGATATACTTTATATTTTTATTGAGAAGACAATATGTAACAGATGCATATGCAAACAAGGTATTTCTGATGGCCATATGCAGAGAGAAGAGTGCTTAGTAAGATGGGTGGAGTGGAGCCTGAGAGCCAGTGTGCTCAGTGTAGTGTGTGAGTAGAGATTTGATTTTATTTGTGTGGATATGACCTATGTTTGTGTTTGTGTCGGAAGTGTGGGTGCAAGTGGGTGCATGTGTGTGTTTGTGGGTGCAGGTGCCAAAAGTCAATGCTGGGTGTCTTCATCAACCACTTTCCACCTTTTAATAAATCTTTTGTAATTTTAATATTCTATGTATGTGTGTGTGTTTGTGTGTGAACATGGGCATGGAAGTGCCCAGGAAGGGCAAAGGCATCAGATCCCCTGAAACTGGAGATGTAAGCAGTTGTGACTTACCTGATGTAGGTACTGAGAACTGAAGTCAGGTACTCTGAAAAAAGCAGTGTGGGCTCTTAACTTCTGAGTGACTTCAACAGTTGCCACGCCTTGTTATGTTATGTTATGTTATGTTATGTTGTTATGTTATTGAAGGGGTCTCTCATTGACTCTGGAGTTCATTGATTTGGCTAGGCTGGCTGACCAGTGAGCTCTATGGATCCACTCATCTCTATCTCCCCAGCAATGAATTTAGAGAAATAAATATGCCGCTGTACCGAGCTTTTACATGAGTGCTGGGGATCTGAACTCAGGACTTTTTGGCCGTGCAGCGGGCATTTTATCCTTTGAGGCATCTCCCCAGTCTCTTAGCTGAGATTTAAATGGTAAGATATAGGCAGCCACATCAACTTGGGGGGGGTAGTTCCTTCTATACAAAAGAATGAGAAGACAAAAGCATGGGAAGGAGGGATGTTTGAGGTTTAGGAGGAGGGTCAAGAAGGCTGGGTTGTTTTGAAGAACAATGACAAGGACAGGAAGAGGGAAGTCGACATGAGGTCTTAGAGATCAAGAGAGCCACTGGAGGGTTTAATGAGGGTAAAGGGAGTAATGTTATTGGATCTGTGTTTTAGAAACATCACACTGGACTTCTCGGTATCTCAGGGATTATAGAGAGGCGGAAAGAAAAAGTGCATAGTCTGTTAATATTAATCCAGGTAAGAAATGGTGGTAGGCAGTGCCAGACATCATGGATGATAAGAGTAACAAGAGAATATTTCAGGTGTGCTTTGGATACAAATAGCACAAGAGGTTCGTGGACTCAACACAGATGTGAGGGAAGAATGGAATCATGACTCCCAGTTGCTTGGTGAAATGGAAGGATTTGCTCCCTGTGGAGGACTGATGGTTAGGCAGAGTCTGAAGTGAAAACAAGGTCACTGCTGCAGTATGCGTCATCCTACAGGGTCTACAACGTCTCTGCTGCTTAGCTCTAGGAATGGGGATGTCTCAGGCATTTTAAGAAAAAACCATGTGCCCTTTTCTTCATGTGTCATTTCCTTGTAAGTCCTAAGCCAGACACAATCTAGAAGCTAATGATTTTTAGCTTAAAAGCAGAAAAACATTACAATACATAAAATGTGTATGGAGCAGAGCCCAGGTCTAACATAGGAAGGAAGGAACTGTTCTGATACAAGGCTCTCTTCTGAGCTGTTAGAAGATAATTAACTAGTTGGTATATGGCTGTGGTAGTCTGAATGTAATTGACCCCAATAAGCTCATAGGGAGTTGCACTATTAGGAGGTGTGGCTTTGTTGGAGTAGATATGGCCTTGTTGGAAGAAGTGTGTCACTGTGGTGGCAGGCTTTGAGGTCTCCTATATGCTCAAGTCATACCCAATGACTCAGTTTGCTTCCTGTTGCCTGTGGGTCAAGACGTAGGACTCTCGGCTCTTTCTTCTGCACCATGTCTTCCTGCATGCCACTATGAGCGCTGGAGAGATAGATCAGTCAGTAAAGTGCCGGAGTCTTCCATGTATCAGTCTTAAGCTGCAGGGGTCATCTATCCCAGACTGATGTCTTTGGGACTGTGTTAGGAACCAGCCAAACAGCCCTGGGTTGGGCCCTGAGTGGGGGAGTGTGGATCAGGGAAGTCCTAGCTACCCAGCGGCATTAGGGACGAGACAGAGACATCTTGTCATTTCAGAAGGGCTCTCAGTCAATACTGGAGACCATAATTTATTCTCTTAAAAAGCTTTCCAAAAGCAGGGCTACTGGCAGAAGACATCTATTATCATGTATAGAGCTTTAATCTTGGAGACACCCCCAAAACTTACTAGCCCTCAGGGTGGGCATAGGCTTAACCAGGCCTGGGTTTTTTGTTACACAAACTAGGAGCCATTCTCCACCGTGGTCAGGCCATCTGGTAAACAGCCAGACATCTAAAAGACAATGGGAGATCTGGACTCCTGGAATTCTTGGCTGGGCCAAGCATGATGACCTGCACTCAGATCCCTAGTTCCCATGTGAAAAAGTTGGGCGTAGTGACACATATCTGTAATCCTAGTTCAAGGTAGATATAGACAAGAGAATTCATGGGGCTTTATGGATACCTAATCTAGCAAATTGGTGAGGTCTAGGTCCCATGAGAGACTCTGTATCAAAAAATAAGCTGGAAGAGTGATTGAGAAAGACAGTCTACATCAACTTCTGGCCTCTACATACACAGGCACAGGAGAAAGGGTTTATTTTGGCTTACTGTTACAGATGGATAGAGTCCATTATGGCTGGGAGTATATGGCCCCAGGAGCAGGAAACTGATTTGAGCAAACCATATCAATACTCAAGAAACAGTGAACAGGAAGTGGGGCCAGGCTGTCTGACATCAAAGCCTGCCTTCAGTGCTGCCCTTCCCCCAGCAAGTTCCACTTCCCTTAGGTTCTACAGACATCTCAAACAGTGCCATCAGTTGGAGACAAAGCGTTCAACCACATAAGCCTGTTGAGGACATTTCTCATCTGAACCACAAAATTCAAGAATAGGCAAATTCAGTTGCAAACCATATTGTCAAGAGCATGAACATTTTGGGAGAGGATACTTAAAGACTGTCAGGGGGCCACTAATGTTTCTCTTGCCTCTCTTAATTCTTTGATGATAGAGAAATGTTTTAGGGATTAGATCATGAAGGACTTCATGCCAGTGAGGAAGTGGAATAAAGGGAGCTTGGCCTAACTTGAGAAACAAGAATTGTGTGTTGTATTATTGCTTAATCTTCATCCCAACTTGGTTAGAGACATAGCATTCATCCTCCTGGCTCCTTCCTTATCTGAACTGAACTGTGATTATGAAACAAATCATGGACCTATTTCACATCCTCTCTGATCTTTTGAAACTGCACAAAATAAGGCTTAATGAAGGTGGCATGTCTCAGAATGACTTAGAACTGAGAATGTGACTACATCAAAAGTCTTTCAATGGCAAAATTTTAATGGCTGAATAATATGCTGGAACAGAGGAGTAATTTCCTCTTGAATGCTAGGATGAATTATTTATGCTTTGACAACATTATGTGTCTCTAAAGCAGCTTTTAGTTATTCGCCACTTCTGGGCTACAGCTGATCCTGCTGCCCATTCTTGTAATTACATTAACCTCTTGACTTTACATGACAAGCTTTTCCTGCACACTGCGATCAATAGCCCATAACTATACCTCTTTAATAGGGCCGTAGTTACACTTCAGTTCAGATACAATTAACTTTTGTACCCCTTTTCTTTTTGGTGGGGCATGAAATAAAATTTCTTTTTTTAACACCAGGAACAAAGAGAATCATCGTAAAGGGGGAAACAAACACAGATATGAGGATCATATGAAAAGCAGTGATTGCATTGATAAATAGACAGATGAAAATCTAATTCTGCAAGCATCTGGGACTAGAAACATTGAGAGAAGCAGTAGATATCCAAGCCCTAGATTTGTGTGGTAGCCTTGAAATCTCTAATTTAATATGCTTTATTGGTTCAGTAGGATTAAAGGCACAGTAGACTTCCTTGTTTCCCATCCAACCTATACCAATTAATTATTACACGTAAATGTAAATGGAGAAAGTATCATGCTAAATGCTAAAACATTTCTCAGGTTAGTCAAACCCTCCTCTTTGCTGGAAGTCCTTTAGGAATGGGAAACTAAAACTAGGTCCTGCTGGCTAGGTCAGGCTGTGTGTATGGGTTCTGTCAAGTCCATAACTTGAAGTAGCCATGGGGATAATTTGAACCACAAAAAAGCAGCTAATGCTAGGCTAATGTCTGACCCCTCCTCCAAAGGAAAAAGTTGCACATTTTCCTGCATACCATCGTATGCATGCACATATAGCTCACACATGCACCACTGTGTGCTTTCTTATGCAGGAAGTAGCCTTCCAAAGCTTTCTGTGATTACATTTTATTGCATTTTGTATGTTAAGCTATACAAGCAGAGACATGCACACTCACCATGGCTATCCACCCACTTGAACGAACTTGCTTTTTAGTTAGACTTCAGTTGCCTAGAGCTCTGCAAGCCCATGGATCACTTTGAGAATCTCAACAGATAGCCCACGGAAGTGAAATTAATTCATTTTCTGCTGTAATCCTGTAATATAAAAAGGTACAAAGCCCTTTGCTTTCTACCATGCTATATCATTATGGTCATATATCTTCAAACTAATAAAATAAAACTACCTATTACTAACAGCAATAATTTAGGACCCATCCAGTGTTCCTCATAGATAATGCATATCATTTAATATCACCTTAAGAAATAACTGGTGTCTGTGTAAGTCCATTGTCAGAGTACTCTAATTTTCTTTTATGGTACTGTCAGATTGCTATATTGCAGGAAAGTGATCTGTATCATATAAAGTGTGATGCCTATGCATATTACATGATCAGCAAATTAAACATGAAACAACTATATCTAGTGGGTATGGAATCAGTGGGGAAGAATGAGCGCATAGTTACTACCAAGAAAAGCTGGCTTGGAGAATCTCCCACATCCAAGGCTCAGGCAGTCCCCGTTCACATGTTTTCATGTCTTGTTGATGGGACAGACACCTGACAGAAGCAACATGCTGGAAGAAGATTTTATTCTGTCTCATGGCTTCAGGGCTATCATTGCTTATGGCAGAAAAGGTACAAAGCTAACCCTAGCCTTAATGCAGTTTTAAAATACACATATCATTCTCTACAACAATTATTGAGCACCCACCAAGGCAATCACTCTACTTTAATAACATCACTTTCTCTAAAACAATTTTATTGCTTTATTTGGATAGGCAGAATTATAATCATTATTTACCCAAGGATTCAGCTGGATTATCATAGGGTATTGCTTATAAAAGCGAGAGTCAGCTTTGAGTGTAAAGTTTTGGAAATAACCAGACAATTAGGCTGGCAATTGGGATTGGCTTCCCCTAATGGAAGTTATTATAGCCCACTCGCTCTGGACCAGATATCTTGGACAAGCAGACAGTGGGTATGGAACTGCTTCTTAGAACATCTACAACTCCAAGTGTGGACAAGGTGAGCTGTTACTACACCAGAACTCCAAATAAGCACAGTGCCCTTCCATTGATAGTGTCTGGGAACTGGGTGGTACTAACAAGATTGACTGGAGAATTTGCTCCTCTTGGGGAGCTGTAAAAGGGTTGTGTCTTTTATTGCTTGTGGTTGATGGATACATAATTTGCTCGAAAGGTAAGAAGGATGATGTGATAGGTCACTTCATGGTGTCTTTCTTATACATGTAAATTTCTTTTTGTTTAGTTCAATGGGGAGAGCCAATTTTTTTTCAAGGATATACTATCTAATGAAGCAGTTAAAGTTTATACTGTGCATTGAACTCTGGGGATGGTCATTTTTCTTTTCTTTTTATGGGTGGTCTGTAGGATCCAGGAGAGTAACAGTCTCCAGACCCATCTGAATGGAACATACACATTATGAAACAGTTTGCCTCTCCATTGCTTCTAAATCATGGGGAAAGAAGATGTGGACCCTTTCATGTAGATGAGGCTAATGGATTTGGTACCAGTCTCCACAATAGCACTTTGCCAAGAGGATTCAGAATCTCTCAGACTCAATACAGATTCTCCTAAAACATCTGGGTCCCTTTCTAGAGGAAAAAAAATCAGGGTGAGCTGATGAAATTGCCAGATGTGACTACTTGCCAAATATTGTAGTGCTTTTGCTGGCTGCTGGCTACATTAGGGATGTACCTGATGGGGGAGGAAATTCCATTCTGATCTTCTCCCTAGAAACAAAATGACTTCCCCCCCCCAAACTTTACAAACACATAGTACCATTGGAGCTATTCATTGCCCCAAAGGGTTCTCTACTTTGTGGGTAGATAGATAAAATCCTTTCAGAATTCATTATTCTCAGCATTCTCCCAGAGTGATTTATGCCCCTCCCCCATTCTCTTGATCATTAATATCTGAGTTAACAGAAAGATCGGCTCTGGATGTCAGAACTCAAAAAATGTCAAGTCTGCTTTAGACTCAATGGGAACAGTGTGAAACAGTCTCTTTGCTCTTGAGAAGCAAATATTTCCTTCCTGAAGGGTGAATCACTCAGAGAATAATAAATCCTGGCTCTGAAGCACTTGTTTTATATTGCAATTCCTTCCCTAATGGGGACATATGACCCCAGTAACCCCCTCTTCCCATTCCAAAGGTACAACCTCAAATCTAAATAAATAACTTCTCCTTTCAAAGGAACTCTGAAACAAAAAGCGCTTCAAAACAAAACAAAACAGTGGTCACACTGCCTTAAGGCTTACTGTACCAAATAACCTTAACAGGTCTCCTCTAAACCACAAGCAAGATGTTAAGATCATGGTACAAATGAATTAGTAGTCACAGAGACAAACTTTATGCTCTAAAAGCAGGTCCCTCCCCTTCCACAAAGATCCAAACATTGCCCTATTTGGCTCAGAGAAGGCTGAACAATGGATAGGGTTTCAAGGAACTGGGAAATTCCTCATTCTGCTCTGAAGAGAAGTTAGTAGCAGCAGATATGACAGATGAGCTGAGATGAGGAGAAGCCATGACCCTGCTACATACAGCCCTGTCTGCTGCAATCAGAGCCTACTTCTCTGCCTGAGGGAGAAGGCATCTCTTCCAGATCACACCGGGGAGGCTCACTGCCTTTGAAGCAAGTGAGTATAAACTGTCTCTCCAGGTCACTGAGTTCCCACTGTCTGAGAGACAAGGCTCCGTTCTTTCCGGAAGGAGGCTGCTACATCAAACAAAACCAAGAAAACCAGGAAAGGACTGTAACTCAGGGAAGAAGCCGCAAGGCGGGGCAGAGCATGGCAGTCCTGACACCAGGGCTAAGATTACTTGTGGTTGTCAGTGCAGTCAAGTTTTATAAAGGTTCAGCTAGGATAACAATGCGTTTGATGGTGACAGAGTCAAAAGAAGCCTGTGTTCAGTACCTGTGGCTGCAGGTTCCCCAAATTAAAAGTGTTAGGATGGTTTGGGGGTTCTGAAACTTACTTCTTTAACTTTATATTCTATTCGTCTTTTTGAAACCTGTGGGCAGGTGAGGTATCCTATTTCCCTCAACCCCTCCCCCCTTTCTCCCCATCCTTCCCTTCCTCCCTTCCTTGCCTCATTTCAGGGTTCTTCTCCCCTTTATTTTGTTGTTGTTTTCATGGTAGTTTGAATTGGAGACTTTGATTAAAAGTGTATCTTTCAAGTGAAATTGCCAATGCCAAGTTTTACTTGTTATAGTGCCATACAGTTTCCCATCCTATGGAAAGGTTGTATCTGAATTTTCCCACTGTTCACGGTGTACCAAATGTCTTACAGAACTCAATTTTTCAGAATGTGTGTGTGTGGAGGGGCTGGAGGGGTGGGGATCTTGATATGATCTGTCACTTGCCAAAGTATCTAGTTTGTGGCATTTAATGATTAATGCCAGCTCAAACCAAAGACCCAAATGTTTCTTCATTTCTTCATCTGGTACAACATTTTCTTCTTTTTTTTGACATCACCAAGTTTATTACACAATTTTCAACCTATCAGAAAGACAAACAAATCATTGACAACAGGGGGCTGGGATTTTTTTTTTCTTCTTTTTGCTATGAGGAATAAAACTAGAAATTCTGTCATTGAGTAAAAATAAAACAAAATGGAGGAGAAAACAATTCTCTGGGTAAACAGCTTTTCTGATATTCTATATATATTGTTTTCCCTCAACTGTCACATTTTCAAAGGACACCTCAAGCTGCTTTCAAGAATAAGCACATCACTTAACACTTGGCCAGTTGGGCAGGGAGCCATGTTTTGAAGTGGAATAGGGATTGGCTTGGGGACAGGAAAATAAGCTACAACTGTAGCCTCTGTCCCAACATTAACAACATTATCTTCTTACACTTAGATCTGAAGTATTTAGAGAATTTTAGGTAAAAAGAATTCGAGATTCAATACCTTGCTTTCTCCCGCTTACCTGAGGTGAAAGCAATGAATCTTTCTGTCTCACTCCTCAGCAATTCTCTCTTACCTGGCTACTCTTACAGAGTTTAAAAGTTGAAGAGCCATCCTTATTACCTGCTAAGTTTTCCCCGATGGGCTCACATAGAGAATAAGCTGCCTTTTCTTTAGGAATCAGGCTAATCATTTTCTCTTCAGATCTTACTATCAATAACTTGTAAGCCAAAGGAATAACATTTTTGTTAAAATAAATGACCAAAGCCATTTCAGAAAGCAGAAAACGTCAAACAGCTTGGTAATTTGTAGAGCCCTCTGGCATCCCAAGTACATAATGGATTTGCAAGTGACATTGAAGATGGAGTAGATGACTAGGAGGTCACAACTCTATTTAAACATTTTTCCTCCATTAAAAAAATTTTTTAGGAGAAGATGTTAGGTGATGCATAGTCCCCAATCAGCCACAGTGGCTTCCTCTCTTCCCCGGATAGTCTATATGTCCAAAGTAAGCCACTGATAAATCCATTAACCTGAGGTTAAAGTTTAGCCCTAATAAACAAATTACATCAGCTAATCTAAGAGGTTCATTGAGAACCGCATTCACCAAGTGCTGTTTTTGTCCTGGGTTGTAGATATTGGAAGAAAATCATGGTGTGTCCAGAAGCAACCCATGGGAGGTCTCTGTTCTGTAATGGGGCTGCTTTATGGAGGAGCCCCATCCTCTTTGGATTTATAAGCACTAACAGAAAGCTGGGGACTGTAAATTTTGAGGGCTGCTTATTAGAACCCAAGGGAGTTTGACAGTACACATAATTAATGATCATTTGCTAAAAGTATTTTGGGGGGATTTTATTCAAACAAAGTAAAAACGAACACATTAAATATTAGTTCAGTTATATATTACAGGACATTATATCCATTTGTGTGCCCATAAATCATTTAGCTATGAATACTTAAGAAGAGCAAGAAAGTGATATCCTCTTTACACTCTGAGATAATATTGTCTTAGTATTTGATTACAGTCACCATGTCCTTAATGGACAGATTCATGCTCCATATCCAGTGTCCAGTTGGAGCTGGGACACAACACAATGGTAACGGAAGGATAGAAGACCAGGATCAACCAGAGTTCAGCAGTGTGAACTTGGTGATGAAATAAGACTTTTACTGGGCATGTCAGAGGTCCTCTGTCTCTTTTATTGTATTGTTTTCCATTGATTTTGTTGTCCTGTGTGTGTGTGTGTGTGTGTGTGTGTGTGTGTGTGTGTGTGAGAGAGAGAGAGAGAGAAACAGAGAGAGAGAGAGAAACAGAGAGAGAGAGGTGGGTACTGAGGGAGAAGGGTATGGGAAGGAGGAGTAAAATGAGAAGAGGGGAAAGGGTTTCTAAGAAGGAAAGATGGGATGAGGGGGAAAGGACAAATTTTTTCTTGTGAGGGAAGTATTAAAAATGTTCCTCCAGCAACAAGGCAATATCTGGAAACATCACCATCCCTGACTTCAAGATGTATTACAGAGCTATAGTCCTGAAAACAGCTTGGTATTGGCACAAAAATAGACAGATAGATGAATGGTATCTAATTGAACACCCTGACATTAACCCATACACATATGAACACCTGATTTTTGACAAAGAAGCTAAAATTATACAATGGACAAAAGAAAGCATCTTCAACAAATGGTTCTGGCATAACTGGAGGCTGACATGTAGAAGACTGCAGATAAATCCATGTCTATTGCCATGCACAAAACTTAAATCCAAATGGATCAAAGACCTCAACATAAATCCAGCACACCGAACCTCTTAGAAGAGAAAGTGGGAGGTACCCTTGAATGAATTGGTACAGGAGATTGCTTCCTGAACATAACTCTAGTAGCACAGACACTAAGTTGACAGCTTCCTGAACATAACACTAGTAGCACAGACAGTAAGATCAACAATTAATAAATGGGACCTCCTGAAATTGAGAAGCTTCTGTAAGGCAAAGGACACTGTCAGCAAGACAAAAAGGCACCCTACAGATTGGGAAAAGATATTAACTAACCCCACATCTGACAGAGGGATGATCTCTAAAATTTACAAAGAACTCAAGAAGCAAGTCTCCAAAACCCAAAGGATCCAATCAAAAAGTGGGGTATAGAACTAAATAGAGAATTCTCAGAAAAGGAGTGTAAAATGGCTGAGAGACACTTAAGAAAGTGCTGAATATCCCTAGCCATCCGGGAAATGCAAATCAAAACAACTCTGAGATACCATCTCACTCCTGTCAGAATAGCTAAAATAAAAAACTCCAATGACAGTTTATGCTAGAGAAGATGTGGAGAAAGGGGAACACTTCTTTACTGATGGTGGGAGTGATGACTTATGCAGCCACTTTGGAAGTCAGTATGGAGATTCCTCAGAAAAATGGGAATAAACCTACCACAAGACCCAGCAACTCCACTCTTAGGCATATACCCAAAAGATGCCCATTCATACAACAGGGACATCTGTTCCACTATGTTCATAGCAGCATTAATTATAATAGCTAGAACCTGGAAGCAACCTAGATGCCCCTCAACTAACTGAAGAGTGGATAGAGAAAATGTGGTACATTTACACAATGGAATACTATTCAGCGGAAAAAAAAAACAATGGAATTTTGAAATTTGCAGGCAAATGGATGGCACTAGAAGAAACCATCCTGAGTGAGGTAACCCAGTCACAAAAAGACAAACATGGTATGTACTCACTCATATATGGATTTTAGACATGAATCAGGGGAGTGCCAGACTACAGTCCCATTGCCAGAGAGTCTGGGAAACAGAACCTTCACCCAGCGTTGATGGAAGCAGAGGCAGACACCCACAGATAAACACTGAACTGAACTCCTGGAATCCAGTGACAGAAAGGGAGAACTGATGAGCAAAGGAGATAAGACTGGGCTGATTTAACCCACAGAAACAGTTGACCTGAACAAGGGGGAGCTCTGGAACCCCAGATTGATGGCTGGATGGACAGCATTGAACTGACCCAGACCTCCTGAATGTGGGTGTCAGTGAGGAGGTCCAGGTAATCTATGAGGCCTTGGGTAGTATTTATCCCTGGCATACAAATAGACTTTGAGTGCCCATCCCACAATCAGGGATGCTCTCTCAGCCTGGACTCTTGGGGAAGGGCCTAGGCCCTGCCCTGGATGAAATGACAGACTCTGGAGATCCACCATGGAGGGCCTCACCCTCCCTGGGGATCTGAGTGGAGATTGGGGAGGGCTGGGAGGGGGTTCTAGTGAGGAGGGCGGGGGAGGAGGGGAGGGAGAGGGAGCTGGGATTGACATGTGAAACGAGCTTGTTTCTTAAATAACAATTTAAAAAGAGGAAAAGAAAAAAATAAAAAAAGAAACAAATGTTCTGTCTGGTTTAGAGATTTTTTTTTTTGTTATTGTTTTGTTTGTTTTTTGTGATAGGGTTTCTCTGCGTAGCCCTGGTTCTCCTGGAATTCTCTCTGTAGACCAGGACTGGCCTCAAATTCAGAGATCCACCTGCCTCTGCCTCTGGAGTGCTGAGATTAAAGACGTGCACCACCACTGACTGGCTTTAAGATTCTTTTTATTGGGCCAGAGGAAGACAGAAGGGCAGTGGCTGCTCTCTGGGAGTTCAAAGAACAAACCTGACTTTAAAACCAAACAGAAAATGTATTCTTTTAAGATAACTGCAAAAATCCATGTCATTGTGATTTGAGTGAAGCCTGAGCCAAAGCTTTGTCTTCCTGTCCTGAGAGTAGTAAAAAGTTTAAAGAGCAAAACAAAACAAATAGCGGAAGGAAACCATGAAGAAATCCTTCCCAGGGCTGGAGACACACTGTGTACTCAGGGTTTTGCAGAGTGACAGGAATAGCCCAGGGCAGCACATGTGAGGCAGGGGTGGTGTGTGTGTGGTGTGTGTGTGTGTGGTGTATGTGTGTGTGGTGTATGTGTGTGTGGTGTGTGTGTGGTGTATGTGTTGTGTGTGTGTTGTGTGTGTGATGTGTGTGTGTGTGTGTGGTGTATGTGTATGTGTGTGTGTTGTGGGTGTGTTGTGTGTGTGATGTGTGTGTGTGGTATGTGTGTGTGGTGTGTGTGGTGTGTGTGTGTGTGGTATATGTGTGTGGTGTGTGTGTGTGGTATATTGTGTGGGGGGTATATGTGTGTGGTGTGTGTGTGGGGTGTGTGGTGTGTGTGTGGTGTGTGTGGTGTGTGTGGTGTGTGTGGTGTGTATGTGGTGTGTGTGTGGTGTGTGTGTTGTGTGTGTGGGGTGTGGGGTGTGTGGGATGTGTGGGGTTTGTGGGTGTGTGTGTGTGTGGTATGTGTGTGTGGTATGTGTGTGTGGTGTGTGTGTTGTGTGTGTGGGGTGTGGGGTGTGTGGGATGTGTGGGGTTTGTGGGTGTGTGTGTGTGTGGTATGTGTGTGTGGTATGTGTGTGTGGTGTGTGTGTGGTGTGTGTGGGTTGTGGGGTGTGTGGGATGTGTGAGGTTTGTGGGTGTGTGTGTGTGGGGTGTGTGGTGTGTGTGTGGGGTATGTGGGGTGTGTGTTGTGTGTGTGTTGTGTGTGTGTGTGGTGTGTGTGGTGTGTGTGTGGTATATGTGTGTGGTGTGTGTGGTGTGTATGGGGTGTGGGGTGTGTGGGGTGTGTGGTGTGTGTGTGGGGTATGTGGGGTGTGTGTTGTGTGTGTGTGTGTGGTTTGTGTGGCGTATGTGTGGGGTGTGGGGTGTGTGTGTGGTGTGTGTGGTGTGTGTGTGGTATATGTGTGTGGTGTGTGTGGTGTGTATGGGGTGTGGGGTGTGTGGGGTGTGTGGTGTGTGTGTGTGGGGTGTGTGGTGTGTGTGTGGGGTATGTGGGGTGTGTGGGGTGTATGGGGGGTGTGTATGTGAGTGTGTGTGTGTGTGTGTGGTGTGTGGGGTGTGTGGAGTGTGTGGGATGTGGGGGTATGTGTGAGTCAACTGGACTTTCTGATCTCAGTATATGCTTCTAAATTATGAATGAAAATCAACCAATAATAATCAAAACTTTCCTCTCTGCAAATATTTATGAATCCAAATTGACATTATCAGGAAACACACTAGCACCAAAAATCCAGTGGCTATCATGCAAATGATCCATGTAATGGTTTCCTATCTTTGGTTCAGCAGACACAGGCCTACATGCCTGACCATCACCATTTCTTGGTGCAACGTCTAAGCTTTTATTGCCTGCCTGGAGAGGAAAGAGGGATTAAATGAAAATCATTGAAGATCAAAAGAAAGTTACAGGAAAGCTTTAAGAAATTCTTATACACATTGAACTGAGTGCAGACTTTGTAAGTTTGGCTGAAGAAAAGAAAGGATTTCAGATATTTACTGAGACAGATCAGTGAAAAAAAGCCTTGACAAGTAGACTGTGTGTGTGTATGTAGGTGTATCCATGTGTATGTGTGTTTTTGTGTGTGTTTGTGTGTATGAATGTATGCTTATGTGTATATGTGTAAATGGGTGTGTGTTTGTGTATATGTGTGAGAACATTTTTGTGTATGTATGTGTGGGTGGTGTGTGCATATGCATATATGTGATTTTTTTGTGTGTGTGTCCAAATATATATGGTTTATGTGTGTGATAATGTGTGTGTATTTGTGTGTTTGTTAAATGTGTGTGTGCTTGTGAGTATGTGTGTGTGTTTGTGGTGTGTATATGGTGTGTATATGTGATTTTTTTGTGTATGGTATATGTGTTTGTGTGTATGTATGATTGTGGTATATATGTGTGTGTGGTGTGTGGTCTGTGTGTGTGTGGTAGCAACAAAATAATCTATGGTTTAGGTCACTGCAACATGACAACATGAGGAGCTGTATTAAAGGGTCACAGCATTAGGAAAGTTGAGAACCACTGCTTTATGTGGAAGGGTTGACTTGCCTAGAAAGTGGTGCCCTTGAAATAGATGCTCTTTCAGTACAACTATGCTCAGCCAAACTGAAGAAAACAACATGTTGACCAATCCTTTACTGTATTTTGTGCTTCAGGCATACTTTAGTATTGGAGTCAGGCAACTGGGCATTTGTGCATGTCAGAAGTTGGCAGATGAACCAACACCTGAGCACATTGTCCTCCAGGGCGATGTTATGGGTTTGTTCTCCCATTGAACCTACATACAAGCCAAGGAAAAGATGAAAAAAGTCACAACGGGTTTTAAATAATGCAGCCCATGTCATTGTGTACAAGGCAGTTAGAGACTTATAAAAGAACACAGCTAGAGAATTCTCTGCTGAGGTAGTGGGCAAAGAGCAGTCTTCCAACCTTGTCAGGCTCTGCCCATGTTTTACACATGGAAGAGAGGCAACCAAGAAGAGAGCTTCTTGGTGTCTGCCTGCCTGAAGAGCTAGCGTGTATCTATTTGGCATGTTCATCTCTGAGGATTGAGACTAAAAAATTATCCAGCATTTAGGATTGCAGCTTAGTTGGTACAGTGCTTGGCTAGTAAACATGAAGCCCTAGACCATGCCCAGAACCAAATAAATCAGACATGCTAGGACAGAGGCAATCTCAGAGGGGTGGAGGCTGAGGCAGGAGGATTGGTAGTTAAAGGTCATCATGCCTAGCTGGGTTTGAGGTTAGCTCAGGATACATGAGACCTGCTTTCCAAAAATAAATAAAATCACCTTTTTTTTTATTGTGAGATTTAGATGAAGTGTTGTGTTTCAAATCCCTATCAGCTTACTTTTTTGTTGTTTTAAATGAAATTAAATTAACCTCTCTCTCTCTCTCTCTCTCTCTCTCTCTCTGACAGGGTGTCTCTACAAAGCCCTGACTGGCCTAGAACTCACTATGTAGACCAGGCTGACTTTAAACTCACAGAGATCCCCCTGCCTCTGCCTTCTGAGTGCTGGGATTAAAGTCGTGCGCCACCATTCCCTGCTCTCAGCACCTTACTTTCTGGTGATGAGAGTTTCTCAGAGGCCCGATAGCATCTTCAGGATATGTGCATAATTCTTGCTATCCTCAAGGTTGGTTGGAGAACCCTGTGCTGTAGAATGACGGAAGTTGGCTTCTCCTTAGTAGCGACTGGCACTCTATTTCAATTGAAACTCCACAGACAGAAATGCTCCCCTGGGAATGTTCCCTGGCCTCCATGTGTTCTTTCAGGGCTCTGTATTTACCCCTGGGTCAAGCCAAGCCTCAGCGATCTGTGTGTCTGCACCCTGTCACCCAGAAGCATCCCTCCAGGATGTTTATGCTCCACTCGTCTTGGGAAAGCCAGAATGAGTTTTGGTGTGGAACACACTGCCCACCAGTTCTATGAAGCTTCCCTGCTGTCCCTGGTAGCCTCCTCAGGCTTGTGTTTCTCTGTGTGTTCTTCAAAAGCTCCCGTGGGAGACTCTGCTGGTCTTATGACAGATGAGTGTGTTTCTTCTGAATGAGTTCTTCAAATCTCTCTTTTTAAACACTGAATTGTCCTCTTGCTTGGGGGCTTTCCTTTTGGCACAGATACTCAGATTTGAGAGCCAGGTTGGGGCTTTACTTAGAGTAACTGTGTGGATTTGGGTGCTCTGAAGCTTTGGATTGGTCTTCAGAAACCCATTTTAGACATGGACTTTTGTTTCCCTGACTATCTTTCACTTATTTTTTAAATGTTCGTGTTGCTGTATTTTTTCACATATTCTCATTAAGTCGTTTTAAGTTCTTTGGTAGAACAAGTGAATCAGGTGAAATATAAATAAATCAAGAAATAACACACAACAGGCATGATTGTTGATAAAAATAATGGTAATAGAACACACAGCTAGGAAGAGAAGGCTGAAGGGAATAAATCTTTCTAAATAAGGCAACTAAGATCACAGCACGACTGAGCACTCATAAATGGACAAGAATAACTTATGTGCTGCGATCATCAAGGAGGGTATTTCTTAAAATGTGGAACATGTGATTTGTGCTAAGTATGACTATAAGTATCACTAGGCAGGCTACAGCCGATAGCAACTTCAGAACACCTTGCAGAGAAAATTGGTTTTAGAGACAGGAATTTAGAAGCAGACCTGACTGAGGGATCATGGGTGTGGAAAACGGATAGACTTGGATGAGGATGTTGTGAGGGGATGAAAGCAGAGAATCAAAAGGAAGCATGAGTTATGTCGTTGTGGGGCAAAGACAGAGCTGGATTAGGTAGCTGGCTAATGAGTGTCTGAAATCCGTCACGCTCTAGGGTGGCCGAGAAGCTCAGCTAACAATAGTGTCTCTGAAATAGTTCTGGGAAATGAGTTGAGAAGATAGCTGAGACATTTTGGAGACTCTTCCCAGAATGAAGGACATCCTCGGTCTGATTTGGTCTTTACCCCTAGACACAAGAGGCCGATGCAAGTTCATAATATCCCTTCCTCGGTACCTAATTCCAGTTCCATAATTCTGGGAGGCAGCTGGCACTATTTCTGTCCATTTCATAGATGAGGACATTGAGATCCAAGAAGCTGAGTGGGTTATCTGAAGTGGCACTGACACTCTGTGACTCAGTCTGACATCTTGACACAGTTACATCAGTTAAGGGAAAGAAACCTCATCAAGACAGGGCATAGAGCAGTGTAACTGTATTCTGTAATAGAGACTGCATGCTGTTAGGTACTTTTGTATTAATGGAATACTTAATGAATATGCATATGGATATGTTTTATGGAAACACGAGTTTTACAGTGGTAGAATATAATTATAAGAAAAAAGAGGACTTGTTCTAGAAGCAAGCTATAAAGATCTTGCTCTTTATAGGAAAACAATGAGGAATTAGAAGAACAAAGCATTAGCTTTTTCTAAAGTCTGCTGAGTTAGCCTTTGTGGACAGAAATATAATGAGAATGATCCCAGGGGCTCTCTGGATGATGAGGCATTGAGCCCTTATGACATCAACTGTATTGGACAGTAACAAGTGTTCAGAGGATGTCACAAATATAGGAGGTACACACTCTCTGGTGACTCCCATCAACTGCTGGAACATAATGTCCTTCCCAGTGTCCCTAATTGATGGGTTACTTGCTACTCAGCTCTTACAGCAGAAGTTCAGGGTGTTAATGTGAGCCAGTGAAATCCAAAGCATCATATAAATGAAGGGAAACTATGAGTGAAACCAAGTCATCCCTTCAAGCAGGGCAGCGGAAAGCATGGCTGGGCCATTCCCGAACAGTCAAGACTGCCCATGGGGTGTGTCATGTCACCAGGGTCAGGGAAGGGTGGTCCAAGGCAGAGATGCTGGGGCTGTGCCAAAGGAAGCTGTGTATCCACTATTAAGTTCAAGCTAGTGACCTCTGAAATACCAAAGAGCAAAGGCTCTGTCTAAGAGAGCCAGGGAGCCCCCAACCGAACCACAAACTCAATAAAAAACAAGCAACAACTACAAAATTTCAAACAGCAAGGGCTGAGTCCACCCAGGAAAGCGATGTCCAGAGATGAACAGGAAACAGAATGATTTTAGAATTAATTGGCAACACCTAAAGGTGCTCAGATTCCCATAGGTCATCTGGCTCTGGAGTATAATCTTAAAGGGATTAGACCACCAGCACAGACAGACCACAAATGACTCAGTCCAAATTCCTTTGCTCTGTCCTTTATATTCTCCCAGATACTAGAGGACATTCAGGAGCGCTCCAACCATGAGAGCTGCCAAATAGTTAAGAATAGATTAGAACAGACTTGACTGGAATACACAGACGAATCATCAAAGTGTATAAAATATTAAACCGTCCTCAAAGGGATTTCAAACAGGGTCTGTGGCTAATGCCAAATGGTATACGACGTTAGGGAAGGCAACTTCTTTAATTGATAAATATTTATTGAGCACCTAGTGCACACCAGGCCCTGCACTTGACATTTTGTACAACAAGGAATACAGCAGACAGAATCCTTCATTAACAGAGCTTGCAGTCTAGAGACGTTCATACATTAAATAAACTCATTAAATTATAATAAATGTTATAAAAGAAAACTTGGGATATTTTGAGAGGAACAGGCACATAAATTAGATTAGGATGATGTAAGAGGTAATCTTAGCAACAGACACTTGAGAACTCCAGAGTGGGATGGGGTGGGGGGAAGTTATACAAGTTAAGAAAAGATATTCTGAGACTGGAGAGATGACTCCATGAGGACCACAGTTGCCGAGCAAGCAAAAGGGCTGGCTCGTCAGTCCTCACGTAAAGCCAGATGGCTTAGTACTCCTACTGTGAGATGAGAGGTGGAGACAAGAGAATCCTTGGGAGCCTGTGGACCAGCTAGCTTGGACAACATAGCGCCAAGCAGCAAGGGACCATGGTGGAAATTGAGCCCTGATGCCCAAGGCTGTCCTCTGACCTCCGTATGTGTGCTGAAGCATACATTCATCCACACTCACAGACAGAACGATGCACTAAAAATAAAGATGGAAAGACACGCTGAGAATAGGAGCAAAGACTGAGCAATCTGTCCCTCCAGCCCCCAGTGACTGGTTTCTAGCAAATAGAATGTGACAAAAGCAGTAGCATGTCATTTCTGACTTTAGACTTCATGAAGACCATGACTTCTGTCTTAAGTGTTCATTCTTGTATACTCTGAGAGAAACCATCAGCTATACTATGAAGTGTCCCATGGAGAAAGTGACAAGGCACTAAATATGGTCTCTTGGTCTTCAGCCCAAAAGACATTGGAGTCCTTATTCTAAAATGTAACAAGAGACTGGGGACTGCCAACAGCCTTATGGGGGAGAACTTTAAGGATAAGGACTATATCCAGCCAAAAGTTTGACCCAACCTCTTGAGAGATGTAAAGCCCTCAATATATTAGCTGGAGGAAATGGTAGAAAAGAAATATTTGTTGTTTTAGTCTATTAAAACTCTGGTATACATTGCTCAGCAATAAAAAATAATGTATTTGGCCCATTCTGGGTATGATTTTCCAGCTTTTATGGAAGCAGACACTGATGCCCAAACATCTAGCTGCATTGTTTGTCCTCTCCAAGTCTGTGTCTCTTTTACTTACACCTTTTACCACTTGAGAAGGTTGATGAGTAGTTTCAAAACTACAGTGAGTCTCCAAGGAATGTTAGCTGATTGAGTGAAAAAAATGTACTAGTTTGAGGCATGTGGATCTATCCTTCTCCAACTTATCCACTGTAGATGTCTAGTCTTTGTCTTTGGAAGAGAATAGTTGTCAAAAATCTCAAAGACTGTAAGAGCCAGAGGCAGTGGATGAACACAAGGAACAAGTCCTCCAGACAGAGTGCATGGAAACTCACAGTGACTGAGAGAGCATGTGAACACCTGTGTTAACTCAAGCCAGAACAAATGTCAGCACAGAGCAGAGAGTCCCACCCCTAGCCAAGAAGCCATTGGCAACTGCAAGCTGCCAAGAGATGGTTACTTTTCTCAGAAAGTATAAGCTGCTGGGTTGTGGTGGTGCATGCCTTTCATCTCAGCACTCAGGAGGCAGAGGCAGGAGAATCTCTATAAGTTAGAGACCAACCTGGGTAACTACAGAGAGAGTTTCAGGATAGCCAGGACTGTTACACAAAGAAACCCTGTCTTGAAAACAAACAAAAAAACCAAACAAACAACCCCCCTCCCCAATTATATCCTTTGGTAGGTTGACCAGTCTCCAGTGGATAGCTGTACATCTAAGAATAAACAGACATCACAGGTAAAGAAAGAAATTGGGCTTGACAGGTAAAGGACACAGTGTTGGATGTGTAGAAAGAGGCTGTGGATCAACAGGGAGTTTTAGGAGGGGTAAATATGATCAAAATACATAGTATGAAATTCTCAAAGAAGTAATGAAAAATATCTCTGGAGCTAAAATAATTAACAGGAACAAAAATAAGTTGGAAAAACCCATGCATGAAAGTCATTTAAAGTAAAGGTTGCATGTAGTTTTGTGTCTTCTTCCCTCTGCAAGAAGCATGTGTTTGTTTGGTTTGTTATTGTTTCAGGTGTATTACTGGCCATATACACACTGAACTGGAAATACATATCTTTAACTCAAGATCATAAGATCCAAGAGAGAGATTTGAAATTAATATTCTGTAAGTCATTGTACTCATGCCTCTGTTACCCTTCAATGTGAATATGACTGCGCCATAGGATAGACTAAGTGCCACAAGACCCAAGATGACTAGACGTTCCAAATGAGGAAAACAAAATCCAAGAGGCACAAGAGTGTTTATGAATCTCTGGAGGAAAACAAGCGGCCCTCATCTGATGAGATCAGGACCATAAACATGGAGCCTAACAACACTGGTCTGAATCACTGAAAATTAGCTACCTACTCCCAACACTCTAGAGACAGCACAATTACCATAGCTGGCATCATAAAAATAACATTTCAAACAAAGGCACACACAATGCTTTTGTTATGAACCCTCTTGGCATCATAAAGAAACTCCCTGAGCTGCTTGCTGTATTGTGAGTATAAGTATCCCTTTGGAATACTCCCTTCCTGTCCTGTATGGATTTGAGGGCTCAGAAACTTAGAAAAATCCAGGAGAACTATGGATGGGAGGTCTCCAGGGACCCAGAAACCATTTTGAGAGAGAAATATATTTAAAAATAAAAATAAAGACCAACAATTTAAGACCTATCATCATGAAACTAGAAAATTATGTAAAATAAGTAATATGACTGAAAAAATAGTTGGATGGCTATGACCAGCATGTAAATTCAGGAGAGGGTTTATGAGGAATTTTCTGGAACCACATAGCACATTAACATTAAGTCTCTGGTGGCCAAAGAAAGGACCTGGGAAATTCACTTTAGATGTAGGAGGAGATAAAAAAACTTCAAACAAACAAACACCATGGATTTTTATTGTTGTTGTTCACTGGTAGTTTTGAATATTGAAAAATATTTTTCCAGTGTATGCTGGAACATTCCTGAACAATTATGTCTTATCTTACTCTAGGTTTCTAGGTTAGACAGACTCTTTTCTTATTGAAACTGTATTCTTCCATTGGTTCCCTTCCCAAGAGCGAATGTGGCTCATGAACTCTCACCTCCTTCTCTGCTGCCCATAGTCTCCATTAAGCATCTTCTGTGGGAGCTCAAAGCCTCCTTCTTGGTAGTGGAGTCAGTTACATAGTGAGTTTACAGTTGGAAAAGGTGTGTATGTTCCTACTTTGTATCTGGGTTCTGAATTCATTCACAAACTTCCCGAAGGTCAGACTGTGTGGTCCTTTCTGTGCCCAACTTTCTACTCAAATCCCTTGGAAGTAACTGCACCCTGACTGATGATTTTGGTCATGACTGATGAGCATCCATGATGCTCCTCATGCAAAAGAGGTAATGAAGAGAGAATCTCGATGTGTAAGTTTGGAGGAGAAGGTGGATATGACTGATACTAGTGGTTTGTTTTTTAATTAAAAAACCCAGCAAACACAGCACTCCTTTGACTTAGAAGAATTCAGGGGTTATCCTTACAAGCATGAGCTGTGGCAGGAAATGGTGACTGACTAATAGATTGTGCCTCCAGATGTAACCCTTTAAAAAGCTAAAAGTTTTGATTCAATAATCATTGAATGTTCACTGTATTGCAGCTGCCCCCATATTTTAGCCTCAGAGATGTCTTATCACAATATTGTGAGATTTAGATCTCACATGAATTAGAGATGCCAGAGAGTGAGCAGGCAGACAGTAGGACTCTTGACGCCATCTCCACAGTGTCATGCTTCCCTCTTGGAGGCTCTTTTTTACCAAGAACAACAATTGTTCCATGTTTTCAAATAGCAAACAAAAGCGGCCTAAATCAAACCACAAATAATTATTTCCTATGTTCTCACATACCATATGATCGATAACACCCAAAATATTGGAAAGTAAGTACTGCTGTGTTTAAAGCCAGCAAACAAGAACCAGGGTTACACATTCAGGAAGTAAAGAAAGCTAAATTCATCTCTCTGAATTCTCAGTGAAATAAACTAATGCCTATGATCTTCTCATGGCTAGCAGAACCAAAGGCACTTGTAGGAGACCTTTCTATTTTGTCTTGGTGTTCAACAAGAGAATGCAAGAACCCCTTTCTTAGGTGGGGGGCTCTTGCTGTTGTGAGTCTCAGTTGAGAGGACAGTTGGTACTTTCATACAGAATGTAAACTTTTTCTCCCTGGTTCCAAGAGTACAGACAAAAGAGAAGACAAGTGACCTGGACCTCACAATCTAACCCATAATGATGCTTTGATCACCGAGGGAAAGGACTGTCCTGTGGAAGGAGAAGTGGTGGGCACCGTTGTCTTTATGGGTAGTGTAGCACAGCTGTCTGATGGCAGCGGGATAATATTCTTTGTCCACCCACACGCCTCCTTCCTTGCCCACTTCCTGTTTTCCAGTCTCAATTTTCTAGTATTTCTTCATTTAGTTGTTTAGCAGTTGTGCCTCAGAGTCACTAGATCTTAAATTAGTCCACGTGTTCATGTCTGCTTGCAACCAACAGCGTAGTCATGTGATAGTCCAATAGGCTAAAACATACCAGACAGGCCATGGGAATAGTTAAGTTACTTGTTCCATCTCTAAAGTTTACCAAGGCCACGGGGATGATTTTCAAAACACAGTGATTCATAACCCAAACAGATTTCTTTGCACATTCAGAGTTAATGACCAATGTCAAAATGGATGGAGCATTTGATGTCTGGACCAATGTTTAGCCTGGAGATGTTGGCTGGTTCCCAGGGAAGGGAATGTCAACACAAGGGGCACGGAACTGTGAGGCAGGGAGGTGTCATGCAAAAAGCACACACTTTGATCTCCTTTCTGTACTGACAGCTGTGAGACCCTACAGTAGCTCAGCCTCTCCACGTTTTAGTGTCCTCGTGTGCTCAATGGGGATAAGTCCATATACACTCTGAGTCATAATTAGGATTTGTAAGTCTAGAGTACTGGATGCTAGTGACCAAATGCTAATTTCCATAGGCTATGGAAGCTGTGGTCCATGCATAGGGGACAAGAAAGGCATCAATAACTGAAGGTGTCTTTTACCAACCCCTCGCCCCCTGGGGAGGACTTCATACAGTTATTCATGTCTGTGTGTGGTTGCTGGGACTCACAGAACTAATATTTATAATTCTGAGAGTTCCATCAGGGAAAAAACACTTGATATTTTGATAAAGCATATGTACTATTTCTCTCTCTCTCTTTTTTCCTTTTTCATTATAAAGAGAGAACTTTGAGGCTGGTTACTTTTGGAGGAAGTAGTTATATTTAGTTTTCAAGGCTTGAAGTCAAGAATTGGAAAGCCTTATTGATTTGGCATTTCACAGTGACATGGTAGGGAGGATTCAGGAGAGCTTACCTCACTAGTCAGAGAGGCTGGGAAAGATCAGGTCCTTTATAAAGACCATCTCTAGGGAACTAGCCAGGTCCTGTGAGAACTGTCCTAACCCCTCTCACACAGCCTGAAACTGACTCAATGGCATAAGCGTCTGCCAGCAGGTGTACTTAACCTGTCAGCACACTGATTGCTCAGCTGCCAGCTCATGATCCGTTAGGAGACACACTAGCTCCATTTCAGTGCGTGAATATCTGAACTGTGCTCACCTAGTGCAGCTCACAGGGCAAATGACCTAGTTGGTGGGTACATCCAGAGGACTTCTCTATGTCCCAAGTCACAGATAGTCTTTGTTTTCTAGCATTCCCTCACCATAGTGAGAATTTCCCGGAGGTGATTTCCAGCTCTTCTGTGGAAAAGAAAAAGCAGAGTAAAGAGATGCAAGAAAAACAGATGCTTTCATTGAAATAAAAGCTATCTTGGACTGGGGAGAAAGGTGGCTTAGCAGTTAAAACCACTAGTTACTGCTGAAAAGGACCCAGGCCCCATTCCCGGTACCCACATGGCGGCTCACAATCATCTGTAAGTCCAATTCCAGAGGGAACCAGTGCCCTCTTCTGGCTTCTGCAGGTACCAGACATGAAAGCAGTGCAATATGTCCGTGGAAGCAAAACACTCACACACATAAAATAAATCTGTAAAGAAGAGTCACTGTAGAGTTGAATCTGACCTCGGCAATGGCCTAGAATCCTCATGGGTGAAGTTCAACACATTTTTATGTAGGAGTAAGACATAAGGCGACGTGAAAATATTTCAGAGCTTTGTCGGCGTAGTTGCAAACTCTTCTCTCTGAGGGGGAGGCAACCCTGTTCTTCCCTTCCACCTTGTTTAGGAGGCAGGATCCATCTTGTGTCTGTATTGTATGCTCCAAGCTAGCCAATCTGCAAGCTTGAAGGTGATTCTCCTTTCTCCAACTTCTCTCTCCTTAGGAGTGCTGGGATTACACACTTATATCATCACACCTGCTGTTTATTTAGTTATTTACTCACTTATTTTAAAACCATGGGTTTTAAGGATCCATAATTTCAGGTCATCAATAAGGCAGGTATAGCTAGTGCTTTTACAGGCTGACTCCATCTCCCTGGTCCCAAGAACAGATCTTATGAGAACTGTCAAAATGAAGAACCACAGAGCTCTCCATCTAATAGTAGTATGTGATTGTTTAAAAGTAACATTCCAACTGTTTACAACACCACAGACTGTTTTGAAATCCATTTTTTAAAATTTGTATGTGTATGGGTGTCTTTTCTGTGCACATATCTGAGGACCATGTGTGGACAGTGCCTGTGGAGGACAGAAGAGGACAGTGCATCCCCTGGAACTGGAGTTACATATAGTCGTCAATGTCGTGTGGGTGCTGGGAATCAAGCCTGAGTCATCTGGTTGAGCAATCAGTCTTCTTAATTGCTGAGCCATCTCTCAAGCCCAATACTACAGGCTTTTACAAACACATGCAGCTAGCAAACTAGTGTACAAACTATGAGTTGAAGAGGGAAAAGAAAGATGTGGGTCCAGTCATGACTTGAGGTCTGTTATGTCAAATTCGTGAGACCTCCAAAGGACCACCAAGGAGTCCACTTGTAGGGGTGAGCCCACAATACTGTCCATGCCCCATTGACGCAAATGCACAAGGTTTATTGTTAATCTACAAACCTTGGCAGGGACCCTCTTCAGCAAACTGGCACAGCAGCTTCAGGAAAAGGGTGCCTGACCTCAATTGTAAGGGTTTTTTTTTTTTTTTTGGTTTTTACGAGACAGGGTTTCTCTGTATTGTTTTGGAGGCTGTCGGTCCAACCCAGCCTCGAACTCACAGAGATCCGCCTGCCTCTGCCTCCTGAGTGCTGGGATTAAAGGTGTGTGCCACCACGACCCAACTGTGCCACCACCGCCCGGCATAAGGGGTTTTAAAGGAAAAAAACCACAAGCAAGGTGGTATATGCCTTGGTTGTTCAGGATTGGGTAAGAGTAGGTGACCTTTGGATTCACTGATGTGGGGGCTAGGGGAATTTCAAGATTGTTACTAGCAGTTGCCCACAAAGGCAGTTGTGATGAGAAGATGTTATTTACCAAAATTAGTCATTGCGGATGGGGTCACTTTGACTGGGGTGGGCACAGTTTGGGTGCTCCTTGGAAATGTTTATGATTCCTTGGCTGAAGCTGAATCAGCCTTGTGCCACACAGGGAATTTCTCCATCCTCTCCAGTTTACCTTACTCTTATAAGAACATTTTGCAATATTTGGATATATGGTGAACTGTTACAGGAATTAGGGATCTGTAACTGAGCCTTTTCACAATTGGGAACTCAGGATTACAAAGCAATGTTTGGTGGAAGAAAAGAGCAAGAGGAAATTTGAAGGTTGATTAGAAAATACCTGTAACTCTTAAGGTTACCTTACTTCACCTTGGAAATTACCAGAACTGATGGAATTGTAGCTTCAGTAATGAATGGGGGTTTGTGTGGTCTCATGTTTTACAGAATTGTTGCCATGCCACTGCCTTTTCTTTTCTTGTTTGTTTGCTTTGGTTTTTGGTCTCCCCCACCCCTCCCCAGAGCTGAGAACCGAATCTAGGGCCTTGTGATTGCTAGACAAGTGCTCAAACAGCGAGCTAAATCCTCAACACTGTTTGTTTCTTGAGACAGTATCTAGAATTGTAACCATGTCACTAGGCTTGTTGTTGTATGTTTGTTTGTTTGTTTTGCTTTGTTGAGACAGGGGCTCCCTGTGTAATCTTGGCTGACTTAGAACTCAGTCTGTAGACCAGGCTGGTCTTGAACTCATAGTGATTCTCTGCCTGCTGAGTACTGGGATTAAAGGTGTGTGCCATCACTAGCCTCTAAAGTCTCTGCAATTAACTTTCTTTTGCTTGATTTCCTCTTTCAGATGGTCACATTATTTTTTCAAGATTATTTGCTGTCGAAGCAGGTTTTCTCTCTGATACCTCCCTTCAGAAGAGGTGACTCAGAATGTAATCCCCCAGCTATACAGGAAGACTCAGTAGCAGAGAAAATAATAGTGTCATTAACCTCTTTAACGCTGGTGATAAATTCTCTAACCAGTTATGTATCAGGGTAGCAATTGACTTGACAGAGAAAATCCACCAACACAATGAGCTGGTAGCTGGTGTCATTTCTTAGTGCAGAGTGACATGGACATCTTGGCTGGTGGGTCTCTTCTTCCCTCCTGTCTTTACGGTCAAGGTGCACTGCCCTGAATCGAAAGTCTAGCTGCTCCAGCATTCCTATCACCCACAGCTGCAGGCCCTGCAAATGGAAACAGGCATCACCGCTCTTCATTTAAGTCACCACAGAACAGAGACCCCCCCATCTCATTTTCTGACAGTCTATCATGACAACTTCATGGTAGATACTCAAGTCAAGACTAGAAGGTGCTTTGCCTCATGGGAAAACAATTTATCAAGATATTGAAATGAGCTACCAAGAGGGGAAATATGTCAGCGTAGGTGTCTCAAATGAGCAAAACAGAGAGCAATAGAAAAGCTATAAGCTCAAGGCAGTTTAAGAAAAAGATGTTGTTGATTTAGAGGTCCCCAGGTCACCTTTGGCCAGCCATGAAAGGTGTTTTATGTTTTCATTTGTTAATTGAACACTAAATGAAAATGGCAATAATTAATATTTTTACTGCCTATTAATTAGGAAATCATATCGTGGGTATGCTACCTGGCAGGATGAGCTATGAGGCATGACCAAGCTGGAGTGCCACTGGGCATTGGTTGAGACCTCCCACCTGCCAATGTAAATGTGCTCATCATTTTGCCATGTTATTAGAGGACTTTCTAGTAAACTTACAGTTCTGATGGTTACTCTATGTGTTCAGTGGACCACAGTCACATAAGAGGACATGAGGACAGATTTTATTTGACCATTTATTCTCTTGCCAGCAGGCTTAGATAGTTTGCTACTCCAGGCTCACAGAGAAGACTCCCCTCCAACCCCAAAGACCCTTGCCTGTAGCACGTGGAAGTTTTTAGGTCTGCTCCCTCATCTAGTTGCCAAAACATCTGGTTCAGATGTTTGGGGGGAAATATTTGTAGCTATTTTTCCATACGGATTTAATTACTGCCACTGAACATTAATGGGTGCCCTGCTGGCCTAATAGATTTTATCTGTGTGCCCTCATATCTATGAGGTGTAACTGACAAGCTAGGCCTTTGCCGCCGTGACCTCCATAAAACAGTTGCAGCTCGAAGATCGAGAATGGATGGAATTTAGAAGATGAGTCGAAAGCAGATTCTTGGGACCAGGATTTCAGTTGGCAGACATCAGTTTTGCAGTTTAAATAACGTATTGTGCATTGAGAAGTTACGGACTAACTACATTTCTGTATGCCTTACATAAGATATGTTAACGTAAGCTATGGATGTGTACATTTCATCATTAAAACCATTGTAATTGCCAATTTACTTTACAGTGAGTTTTTGTTTTGTTTTCTAGTCTTTCAAACAGCAGGTTAGGATGCAAGGAAACAAAGAAGCAGGGACTGCTATTTATCATGATCTGTATACCAGGTTCTTCACTAGCTAGGATAAGCGTCTATCTCAGTTTACATATCATAGTAACAGAAAACAGGTACCAGGATGGTCTGCTGTTGACAAGGTAATTCATGTCCAGTAAGATAATGTACCAAAGTCATACAGTAAATAAGAGGAATGAAAATCTCAACAATATGGTCTCTTACAGAAGACTTGAAAAATATCAACACCATTAACACCAGGTGACAAGTCAACAAGGATAGAGGAAATCTCACAAGTCCCCACCCTTAGAGGAGGAGCTACAGACTACTAGTGACTGTAAGTGAGCCCCTTTCCCAGCTATGAACCTCTCTAAGCACATATACACACCAGTGACACTAAATGGACTCAATTATTAGGTTATAACACTAATAATTATAGGAAATGGCAAAAGAAAGAGAAAAAAGCAGAATTAGTATTTGGACACAAGTATATGTGACTTTGTATCCAGTCTTGAAATTCTACTGGTAATATCCTGAGATTACAATGGAGCATTTGTTAAACACTCTCTTCCAGCAAGATTGTCATTGCTGGGGACACAAAAGGAGCACAAGAAGGGGCAATGAGGCCAGCAGGGGCAATGAGGCCAGCAGAGCTTCTGTATTGCTTCATATTAAGGCTCTGCTAGCCTGGTTTGAATCTACCAGGCTTTCTACCAGCTTGGCAGGGTACCATAAAGAAGGTTTGACCCATTTTCATGGTCTCTGGTAATATTATGAGAGTGAATAGAACAGATCTTTATGAAATCTAAGAAAGAGGTGATTTAGTAACACTCAATATTTGATAGCATGCAATGCGTCACAGTGCCTCTATTGTGGAGCCAGGAGCTCTGGCCTCCAAGTCTTGGTCACACTATCAGGAAAGTCTTGCGGCTCTTGCCTGTAGAATGAGGTAACACCATTTCCCCAGCATTTAATTTCTTTATTCACTTATTGTGTGATAATGTTTCTGTACATGAGTACACATACATATGAAGGCCAGACATGGATGTAGAATATCATCTTAACCCATTTTCCACCTTCTGATTTGGAGACATGATTTCTCACTGAGTCTGAGGCTGACTTGGCTAGATTGGCTGGCCAGCAATACCAGATCTCCATCCCTGGGATTATAGGCACGTGCTACATCTGCATTTTTACATGTGTTGTATACTGGGGATTGGAACTCAGGTCCACATGCACATGTGGCAAGTAATTTACTAATTGAGCCATCTCCACACCCCCTAATTTATTTTAATCTTGACCACATTTTGCTCCTGAGCTAGCTTGGGTCTGCTGCTGCTTATGATCTGAAGTAAATAGATGCAGGCCACGTTTGGTTAGAGCAGGGGCATGTTTAAAACACTGACAAGTTGTCATTTGACTGTATTAACAACACAACAGCTGTGAAGAGAATGCTAATTTTTGGAGAAGACACTGCATCTTGCAAGAAAAGTCATTTGAGTACATGCACTAATGTAAAATATGATGAACAACAACACAAACCTTCAAGGTTATGCCTCTAGATTATTCCCACAGAGCTGAAAAAAAAATCATGTGATGCAACATGCATTGGTATGTAAGAGGTTAGAGTTTAAAACTCAGGTCTCCCAATAATTAGGTGTAGAAGTTTGAGGAAGCCACATTCTCTGAGGTTTGTTTTATTCACTGTATGAGAATTTGATTACAATGCCCACTCTGCATTGTCGAGAAGATTAAACAAAATAACTCAAAATGGTTGCTCTACTTGCCAGTATGCAGTAGGCATGGTTATTCGGGCACATTCTTTCTTACACAGTAGTTGTATGCATGGGCTGGGGCCAGAGATAAGGAAGAATGACTTTGGGATTCAGCTGGAATCATTTTGCTTTGTTTTGCTAGAAAAGATTGCTGAGGTCAATAACATCCACGGAATGATGGTTTATGGAAGGACTTAATGGGGGCTGCTCTCAGCCTGGACTCCCATGCTATGCAGGGAGTTTGTCTGTGTTTAATTAACAGATTTTGTTATTTTGAGGTATAATAGACTTTTGGAATATTAACCAACGAAATTCTCATTAAGAATGGCTTGATAGCAACTTACTGAAAGACACGATTGCTCTTTCCAATTTTTTCAGTGAAACACTGAACTGCTATATACGATGTTTGCACATACGTTTTTGTATGTACACGCATTTTTTCACTTAGGAGTGCAAAAAGCTTTCTAAGAAACAAGTAAATTGTTGGCCTTTGGTGCAGTGCAGTTGATAGGTGGTCTCTCTAGCACACACTGAGACTTGGATTGGATCCTCAGTACTGCATAAATCATAGGCACTGTGGTACACACCTGTAAGCCCAACAAAGGGGTAGGGGCAGAAGGATCCGAGGTTCAAGATCAATCACAACTTTATAGCTAGTTGGAGAATACTCTGAGGGTCACATGGGGCCTTGTCTTAAACAAAACCACAACCATTTTTTTCCTTCCTGCATAGCTAGCTGTCTTGTGTTGTAGTGTCACTAAGAATAAATAAAGCTCTCGGGAGGAATCCAAATCCTTCTCAACATTTGGTGTGGTCAGTGTTTCGGATCTTAGTCCTTCTACCAGATAGAAGATTTTATTGCTCTGTTTTGGAGGATCATCTTTTCGGACTTATTTTCTACTTGTGTATCTTCTCTGATGGTGTTTTGATGTTTCCAACTTGATGTGGTTTCTTAGTGTTCGGTTTTAGCTCAGTGAGCATGTTCAGTGTCAGTTTTCTATTAGGTGTGTATTTCTCAAGAATCCCCCTCAATTTGTAGCTTTTCTTTTTATTCATTTACTAGCACCTCATTCTCAAAATTTGGAGCCTCAGTTGAGTTCAACTTGTCAATTTTCCCTTCCATGGTGATCTTAGTCGCTTTTCTATTACTCTGAGAAAACACCATGACCAAGGCAACTTATAAAAGAAAGAATTTAACTTGGAGCTTATGATTTTAGATGTTTGGAGGGTTAGAATCTATGAGGAAGCAAAGCAGTGGCAGTGAAATCTGAGAATGTATATCTTGATCCACAAGATGAAGACACACAGAGAGGGACATTGAGAAAGGTATGAGTCTATTGAAATCTCAAAGCCCTACCGTACCTCAGTAACACACCTTCTCCAACAAGACCACTCCTCTTAGTCTTTCCCAAACAGTTCCACAAAGTGGGGAAATATGAGAATTTGGGGTAATTCTCACTCAAACCACAACAATAGTGCCTGGTGTGTTGGTAATATACAGTCATGGTAAAGTTCAAGCTTACTCAGATTGTCTCTTATGCTATCTTTTACAAGTGCTATCACTTGTTTTGTGTTTAAATTCATTACCCATTTTAACTACTTTTTGTGTGTATGTGGTACTGGGAATTGAACCCAGATCTTCACACATGGTAGGTAAGTGATTTACCACTGAGCTACACCTCAGGCCTATCTGGTATGTTTGTTTGTTTGTTTGTCTATTTTAACAATTAGAATTTTAATTTAATTTTACTGTTGAAAAGTTTGAAGAATAACAGAACAGGAAAAGCATAGCTATTCCAAAAACTGGTGATAAATTTCATTTTTGAGTTCCTATTTTTCTTTCTTATATGTGAAGTTATATTTTTAATGCAAATAGACATCTTTTTATGGTGTCCACAATGTTTTTGGAAGAGCAGCATGCAAATGTTTAGCTTGTTATATAATACAAATCCCTTCCAGTGGTCACTGAAGAAAGGGTACTTCTGTTCTTGCTTGGGTCTCCTGAAATCTGCAGTATTGTCATTGGGTAGTTGTAATCGGCAGTGTCATCAGAAAATCACCCAGGATCTCCTAGTTTCTGTGAGGTATCCAGGCAGTCAGATCCACAGAGTAGCTTCTGGGTGGTTCCAAAGGGGAAGAATCTTGATGTATTTCGCTTTTCATCTTCCATGGCTCCCAGCAGTGGTTCCTTTGAGTCTTAAGAGCACGAAGCCTCAAGGTCAACGGGGACTTTGGAAGCACAGTGTTGATTATGCGGTTCAGAGAACACAGTGGTAAATTTTCAGGATTCAGCAAAAGTCAGAATTACTAGTTCTGCTTATTTATTAGCCTACAGTGAGCTTTCTGCACAGTACGATGCATATTTGAGTGCACTTAATGTGTAGGGGAGACTTTAGAGGAGGTCAGTCAAAATGGAGCTTCTGTGTTCCTGTGTGGTAACTTGCCCACTTCACTTATTTTTACTTTAACTTTTTTTGGGGGGTGAAGGGGATAAGGTCATATGTAATCCAGGCATGCCTTGAGATCTCTATATAGCAGAGGATCACCTGGAACTCCTAATCCTGTTTCATCCTCTCTCCAGTGCTGGGCTTGTATACATGCACCATAATGCCTGGTTGTTCAATTTCTTTTTGACTCAGAAGTAAATGCTTTTCCATCAAAGGACATGCTTTAATAGTCAATATCTATTTAAAGTAGTTGAATCATTAATTGTAGTTCTCAGTTTTATTTTTCACGGAAGGAGGGACCCATGAAGGAAAAAGTGTCTGTGGCACACAGAAGTCATAATGATTTTTCATTCTAAATAGCAGTCAGGGGAGAACAGTGGTTCTGGTCCAGGGATCACACTTTAAATAGCAAGGTTTTGCCAAGGTCTCTTTTATAGGAATTGAGGGAGGGCCATCTTAGATCGTGTAGAATTTATAGGATTCTCTATGTATTGAACATTTCAGTGCATAACAGGACCCTGTATGTTGTCTTGGCACTGCCCTCTGAAGGTTGGGATATTTTCTGTTCTGGATGAACCCCTGCCACAAATGTTTGGCCCACAGTATGTATGTAATCAACCAACTCTTTTGACTGCTATTGCTGGATTTGGTCAGTTTTTCTTAACATGGGCATTATATATCATGGGAGACATGTTCAAAGCAGCCTTTGAAACATCTGTTTACTCAGGATTTCTTCTTTCAGTTGAATAAAAGCACGTTCCTCTCCCATTCCCTGCAGACTTTACCATGCCCTAAATGAAATAAATATTTGCCCAGAATTTTCTCTAAATTTATCATGGTCCTTGCCCTCAAGTTACATTCTTAACTTTCTTTTGCTTGAGCCTACAAACTTCTAAGTTAAGGTGAAGGGAAAGCCCACAGTACAACAATCCAAAAACACCACCTGGAAGACTAGTCAAGCAAGTCAACAGAGAAATCTCAGCTGAAGGCAAAGTCTTAACTGGACAATTTTCCATTCTCTATGACAATGGCTCAGAAGTTTAGTCCCCAGGTCAGCAATCATGCACAGGAAACTTCTAGAAGAAGCAACACTAGGATCCACCCCCAGAGCTCCTGAATTGGAGTCTATGAGTGCCACACCAGCTGGGTTTAATGGGGCATTCTGCTGAGGGTGAGAGTTTGAAAGTCATTGCTCTAATTTGTTGGCTCTTAACCCAATCATAATCATGAACACAATCACCTGGAGAACATTAAAAAAATATAGATTCCTGGGCTCCATCCAGACAGCTTGATGCCATCAATCTACACTGGGGCCTGAGCTTGAGTGCTTCCAAAGAACCTTCCAGATGATTTTGTTGTGTAGCCTAACCCTGGCTGAAAACCACTGGTTCACATGTGTCAAAGCCTATGTGTCAGTGACTTCATGAAAATGTGTAAGCAAGTTCCAAGTCTTTTCTTAAGTAAACCAATACCCATCACATAGATTGCTCTAGAAAATGCAGATGATTCCAATAAACCAACAAATGCTACACATTTACTACATGAGTTATATTCTAGGCAGTGGTTAGCAAACTGTGGGCCACAAACCAAGTCGAGTCCACAGATACTTTTCATACAGCCTGCAAGCTAATGACTTTTATGTTTTCAAAGTATTTTTTAAAGCTAAACTGAGACTATGCAGCAGAGACTGTATGTGACCCACAAAATCTAAATATTTACGATTTGATCCTTTGCAGAAAATTTTGCTGACCTTGCTGGAGATGCAGCAGGGACATTTGTTGAAGGAAAAACTTGCAAATGAGTTTCAGAAGCAAGGATAGCAAGGGGGAGCAGCTACAGTGCAAAACTCTCTGGGCCTTGAATGATTCAGCCCAGGCAGAAAATGCCATGGGAAGCAGTAAGTCAGAAAGGGGTTGGAAATCATATAAGCTTTACAGCAGGAAACTTCAGATAAGAAAAGGCATTTCCCACAAGACCTTTGGGCAAGGTCATGTTTGGAGTTAGGAAGCTCAACTTGAACTATTTCTAAGAAGTGAGAGTCTAGGGTGGCTGGCATTATTGCGTTCCTGGCATGCTTGGAAAGTTCTGCCACTGGAATTCCTTTCACATGCCGTGTGCCAGGCTAGATATTGACAGCCAGGATTATACTTTGGTTTTGAAGAGGCATCTGGACTATTCGTTTTCAAGTAGGTGATGTGGGAAACCCATCCTAAAGTCTGTTTGATGGCAGAGGACGTCCTCAGGGAGGTCTTTCTTGAGATCAGCTTTTGTCCCAATGACTAAATGTCCTTTCCTGCTTCCCATATTGCTTCTTGTGTGGTCATGCATTGAACACCACCTTGAAATTAGTTGTGTGTTTGATTGCCTGTTAATCCTTGTTGGAATGTAAGCCTGTGAGGACTGCAATTTTGCTGTTCTTATACAATTCCATTATCACTGATTCAGAGATGGCTTTGGTATACCATTGCCATCACATCAGCTGTTTCAAGACTGTTACTTCATAATGACTACTTTAAAAAAACCCGATTCAAGTAGAATATATTTAGAGACTGAGTGACCTTCAGACAGTCACAGCCTTTAGTACCAACTTGTAGCATGATAGAGAAGAGTGTATATGTTCTCCAGGTAGAGTTTCATGATGTTTATACCTGACTATGTTAGACTTGGATACTGTGGGGCAGAGCTGTAGATGGAGGTTGGTAAGAAAAAGGGCCTTAGTGAACCCCCAACCAAAGCAGCAGCTGAATGTTTATAGGACCTTCCATGACATTCTTCACTCTGACATCCCTGTGGCTCCAAGTTGATTGTGCATAATATAATCACTGAGGTTCACTGCCATCACAGTTACAAGAATATTTTTATATTGCTTAAAAGGAGATAGAATCAAATAGTCTTCTAAAAATATTTTAGGCCTTCTGAAGAATAGCCTGATTAAGATAGTCAGTGTAGGGCTGAGGGAGAGTATTTGTGCTGAGAATACATAAACATAATAAGCTGCGGTAGTCAGGGGTGCCTGGCAGTGTTGGCCTCTCTTCTGAGTGTTTCCAAGGGCATTCTGGTTTCATTCCATCTGGGAAAACTTACTCACCCATCACAGTCCTACAGTCACTCAGCTTAACACCACTAGTCTCACTTGATCTGTTCCATTGTGCTTATTTTTGAAATTAGTTGGGGTTCTTAGGGAAACTCAGTCCAGTTGAACATCTATCCTGTTGCCTGCCTGCCCCCCCCCCCACCAAATAGGAAGTTATGGATATATCCAAAGAGCGTTTGATTGGAAAATGTTAAGCCCCATGTGAAGCTCAATAGATCTAGTCTATTCATGATAGCTGAGAATGGATGACCAGGTCTCAAGTGCACGTCAAGACATCCCAACATTTCAATTTTCAAATATCTCTCAAGCCTGACTAGGGTGGTGGTGGATTCTATCCCTTCCCCTCCCCATCCATCCCTTCACTCTCCTCCCTTTCCTCCCCAGGTTTCCTTTCTCTTTTTACCCTTCCTTCATTCCTTCCTTCCTTCTTTCCTTCCTTCCTTCCTTCCTTCCTCCATCCCTCCCTCCCTCCCTCTGAGTGAAATTGGGCTTATTATATAAACTGTTGAGGGCAGTGAGCTTGGTAGTCACGTAAGCAACAACTCTAATATCTTGAACATTTTGGATAATTTGCCAGCATTATTTCCATTTCTATTATTTCCCTACCCCTCACCTCCTGTAGATCTACACACTTTTTTTTTTATTAAATCAGAAGCAAAACAAACAGAGAACTCACCAGAGACTATAGAATTCCTTGGCAGTAGGACATTAGATGGTACAGTGCAATATCTGAGAGGCAATGTATTTTCAGTGGGAGATCTCGAATTACTAGAATTCTCAGAGTTCTTCTGAAATGTTGAATCCTTCATTCAACCAAAAGTTGCGCTTAATCAATGGCCCAGTTATAATAAATGCTAGCAAGAATCCACTCCCCAAAATAATCTTATCAGGATGCAAAACTGTGCAGTTTTTCTTCGCTTAAAGGGAAACAGAGTCACTCCACAGTCCCTTTCTTTCCTCCACTTCAGGGAGTTAATGTTTTACAGAAGTTGGCAGGATGGATTGATTTGCTGAGGTGTTACTTTTGCTTTGATGTGTGACAGACAGATGCAGCTGATGTTGGGGAAGACCAGGCAACCTCATCTGTCTCCTAGGGAGCCTGGGAACTCATTTCACAACTCATTCATTAGAAAACCAAGCTCTTTTCCAAATACGCCAATGGGAGTATTCCAGTGCCGCGGAGAGCAACATTGTATCCCCGGAGGCAGATAAAACTCAACCTCTGAACCTCAAAGGAAGCTTTTGTGTTCGTCAGGGGCAAATTTACTACAGTTGGCAAAGCACAGAAGCCGTGGGCATTGGAAGGAACAAGGTTAAGGGAATGTTGTCTTTTTGTTGGTGGGGACAGACTCGTTCTTTTTTTCTTTCCCTTTTGAAGTGATACTAAAAGGAAGTCTGTAGTGTACTAGCATTCTAAAACTAATATCCAGCATATTTCAAAAAGCATCTTAGCAATTTCACATCGCCAGGTAGGAGTCCTGGAGTGAACTTGAAAATAGCTACTCCCATACCTCAGTACATTGTCTGAGCTTGGACCCAAATCCATAGTTGACAGCCCATGCTGATCCCCTGAAAGACTGGGAAGCCCCTGTAGTCCAGACCATACCTCCATGTGAGCCCACTTCAGGCCTCTGTGTAGACACAGCACCCCTCTTGGTCAAGGAGATCAGAAGTGTCCAGTTAGCCAAACCCTGAGATTATGATCCAGGCCTGAGCCAGCAGTTGCGCTCCTTGCAAGGCTCGGCAAAGATTGTCTACTGAGAAAAACAATCAGAGATATGAGAACCTGCTGTAGCAAGAGACTAAGATTATCTGGGAAACTAACATAACAGTATCACTTCACCGACATCTTGAGCAGCGAATTTCTGCACTGTCTATGGGTCTCTGAACCCTACCAGTGCAACCTTTAAGAGTCTTGATTTTGTGTGAACATAACCTCTTCCAACAGCCCCCCCTCATTAAAAGCCTGTTCACATTCCTTTACATATCAGAACCCTTGCTACTGTACCACAATAAGTATTTATGATAAACAAGATTTACTTTAGAATCACCAGTAAAAAGGCCAAAATCCATTTGCCTGTGGCCTCTTTCTCACCTTGTGGAAGTTCTAAAAAAGACTTAAGAATTCTGGAATGGTAATGTGTGAACTCTGCTCACCAAATAAATACCACAGGAAAAGCCTTATTTCTGGTGAAATCCAAAGGTGTCAAGCCCGGGGCCAGGGTTTTTATGATGATCAGAATAAGACTCACACAGTTAAAGGAAACAGGTGCTTGCCTGGCCCGGCATGCAGGATGCCAACTTTTAAAGTAAAAAAGCTGCTTGCTGCTCCCTCATTGTTGCCCTGGTGACTCCTGGTTCTGAGATGACACATGCCCAATGAAAGTTCTCATTTCTAGAGGCAAAATCAACATCAAGAAATCTAGGATTTGGGGCTGGAGACATGGCTCAGTGATGAAGATTGGGTTCTGCTTTTGCAAAGGATCCCACTTGTTTTCAGCACCCGCATCAGGAAGCTTCCTTTAACTCCAGCTCCAGAGAGTCTGACCCTTCTGGCCTCCAAGGGCAGCAGGAGTCAGGCTCATATACCTCCTCCCATATACACCTAATTAAAGATAATAAATAAGTCTTTTTTTTTTTAAATCCAGCATTCCAGAATTGGACAAAGCTTGTCTAACCAGAGGTTCATAAAAGGGAGAATCCCTAACGTTTGTTGAGTTGGGAGAAGTGGGTCCATCAAGTGTCACATCAAAATGACATTCTCCCCAAAAGCCTGGTATTTCATAGTCCAAGCCAGAGAAGCCACAAAGTCAGGCCTTTAACTAAGAGGCAACACCTCCCAGAAAACAGGGCAGTAACCTCAAAAACAGCATCAGCTGAATGAGAAATGGTCGGTCCTTCCAGATGCTGTAGTTCGTCTCTCTCTCTCTCTCTCTCTCTCTCTCTCTCTCTCTCTCTCTCTCTCTCTCTCTCTCTCTCTCTCTCTCTCTCTCTCTCTCTCTCCCTCCCTCCCCCCTTCTCTGTGTGTGTGTGTGTAATCTTCCCAACATGCAGCTAGCATGATTTAGGGCAAAGAGCATGTGGCTTGGAGTTTGCCTGGCTTTAGTATTTATTGCCCCCTTAAAGCATTCTTCAGTAGTGCTTGACATTTCTCTCTGGTTTTCATAATCACATTCCATGCCAGGGATTCACACACACACACACACACACACACACACACACACACACACACACACACACACACACACAGAGAGAGAGAGAGAGAGAGAGAGAGAGAGAGAGAGAGAGAGGCAAAAGCATTTCTCTCAGAGTCTCATTCTTCTTCTCAAGTCTGTATTGCTGCACTTGAGTTAGAATTCCACCCTGTGTAAAAGCGAGAAGACAAACAAGCCCTGTGGGCTCTGACTGACTGGGGAGTCACAGTCACAAGAAATCTAGACCTACAACACCCAGTACTTAAGTCTTCAGCTTTTGAGTTAATCACACACTTGAAATTGAATGGGTCAGAAGTGAGATATGCTGGTGTATCAGTGATATACTGTATTTCAAAGACTTGATCCAGAGAAAACAAAACGTGGAATAGCTCAATGTTAAAATTTGTGTTCTTTACACATCGAAATGATATTTATATTTGTGCTAAATAATATTTTCTTTAAAATAAATTTGCATTTATATCTTAATACTTTTAATGATTTTCATTTTAAAGTACTCACATGCATATCTTATTTGTAAGAGTCCACAGCAATGCTATTGTCTTTTATTAGTGTTTCTCTTAGCTTACGTTAATCTGTTTCCTTTGAAGGTCTCATATTACTGTTAGGCTAACATCATTCTCTCTTTTTTTCTCTCCTCTTTGTGCTTAGGGACTTTTAATTTTCTATATGAATGTTTATGTGGCTATTTTATAAATGTTCATGGATTATCTGTTCACATTATATGTGTATGTATCAGTATCTCAGAAATGTTCAGTAGCAAGAAAAGGCAACTTCATTTATTAGTTAACTCAGTGGGGGAGAAGATTGACTGGCTACATAATAAGACTACTACTCCCATCTAAGTGAAAAGCTTGTGGCTCATAAAGCCCACAGACTTTCTCGCCCTGGGACAGTAGGTTGGTAGGTGATGCTGGGATTCACTCCTAGGTCTGTTGAAATACAAAGCCTTGTCCTCCTCTGTAAGCCACCAAAAGTACATGGCATTTCAAGACATGGACGAAGAATCACAATACCTAGAGAAAATGGCATAATCTCTGTGCCCTTCAACTTCTTCATCTGTAACACAGAGATGGTAATAACATCATTATCTTCAGGGAACCGATGGGAGTATAAAAATGACAGAATGCTGTGTCACATGCTTTCTTGGTGTTCAATCCATAGCAGGCACTCAATAAATTAGAGCAATTATTAATTCACTCAACAATGCATATTTCAAGCAATGTCTCCACAGGACAATGAATGGGTCCCATCTGAAGGCCTTGCCAACTTCCACCCCAGGGTTTTGAATCACAGCTTTGCTTGATGAGCTTCCAATATGCTTGTCTGGTTCTCGCACACAGCAGCTGTCTTGGCCCCTGCCTTCCTAATGCTTATGCACCCTTGTCTTGGAATGGTCCAGCCACAATCTTTAGGAAATCTAGCTTGAAAATGCATGGTCTTGGACTATTTTACAAAACCCTCTCCACTCTCCAACTAACTGCTCTAATGAAGAGAAAAATGGTAATTGAAACGAGACTAATTAGATTGTCAATTACCTGCCTCCTCACATAGGTAATTGAAATCTCCCTAATTACAGGGTCTGTGTGTCTTGGTGCTTTGTACTGAGGGATTATTAATGGAAAGCAGCTTTAGATGAAGTAACAGGAAATCTTGAAAAATGATTTGGGAAAAATTCATACTAAAGCGTTCACTTTTTTTCAAAGCAAAGATGTTTTATATTCAATCCAGCAATGAAGTCATCAACTAAGAAAGAACACCAGTCCAATATTTTGCCTCGACTATAAAGTTCAGGCATATGAGTAAAGACTAGGGATCCAATGCTTAGTCTTGACAGTGATTTTTACCCACTCTTTATCCTTGTTTTTGCATGGGCCCCTTTGGACCCATGTATCTTTTTTCTTGGAAAGAAGGAATGGCCATCAGCAGGCCCTGGGAGGATCTCAAGATAAATATAGAAAGTGGGATTTGCAGATGAGGCGCAAAAACGTACAAGAAATTAAATATATACATCAAACAAATGACTTCCTCTGAGTGCCCACTAGGAAGACCTTTTATTGAAGTGGCTTCAAGGGTGAGTGGGGAGGGCAGTTTTGATTCCGGAAAACAACGTTCTAATGATGAAAGCCTTACAGGGCTCACTGCTAGGAAGGTAGTTTCCAGCTCTAAGCAAAGTGCCTCCTCCGATATACAGTAACTTCTCAGTGGAAGAGATGCTTCAGGGAAACATCTAGGGACAGCGAGGCCACATTGATGAGCCCATTATACTCGGGCAGGGACGATTCTTAATACTTTTTCCAGTCAAACAACATCTGGTCTCTCACCATCCTGCAATCAACTTCAAATTGGGAACAAAAAAAAATATGAACGATTTCTACCTTAGATCTGCAGATCTGCCGCTAGGGAAAGAGCTCTGACTTCTCCACAGTGACCTACCTTGAGCAGAGCCAGCCCTGAGTCCTAGTCCTCCCCTCCTTAGCTTTTGTCAGCACAGTGATCCAGGGAGCTTGATCTGAGGAAGCATTATTACTTTTTTTCTTTGTATGTGAGTGCGTGAGTAGGAATACACACGTGTGTGTCGGTACACATAAACATGCATGCAAATATGCATTGAGGCCCCAGGTCAGTCAGTCCTAGGTATCTTTCTCAGTCACTCCCCACCTTTCTGTTTGAGATGATGTCTCTCATCTAACCTGGGGCTTTCTAACTTGAATAGCCTAGCTGAGCAGCAAGTCCCAGGGATCCTCCTGAACCTGCTCCCCAACACTAGGTTTACAGGCATGCTTCAACATGTTCAGTTTTTTAGTGGGCGTTGGGGATCTGAAGTCAGATTCCCGTTGCTACACAGCAATCACTTTACCAACTTAAACTGTCTCCTCTGCCATGATTTTTCTTACTTTATACTAGTGAAGCTGCAGTATGAAATGTGATTGCCTCTTTTTCAGAGACGAGACTGTAAGTAGGCAGATCAACAAACATTTTTCGAGATTTGAGCAATCTCCTATCATTGTATGTATTCTGGGGGAATTGGGATTCACAGGTGATCCAATATCACTCCGGTTCTATAGCCATCATGAGATGGCCTTTATATGCATCCCAGTGAGCAGGAGTTGATTATGAAGGAATGATAAGCATGAGATATGAACTTAGACTTCATCCTGGAGGGATTGTAGGTATTTTGCCCTTCATATGACCAAGGTAAGACCTTCATGGTGTTAACCACCCACCTTATTCCAGCTCCTGCACATAGCAAAGTGTTCATATCTTAGGAACAACATGGCTAAGGAGTGTTTGCTGTATAAGGGTCAGAAGAGAACAGCACTATTTTTGGTACATTTTCTAGAAAGTGTTATATGATGTCCTTGCAGTAATTGTCAGTGAGACAATGTGTTCATTGTCAATAACAATGTCCAAGTTGCAGCGTCAGCTAAATGATAAGCCCCTACCCCCAAGTGAAATGGGTCATGCAGTGAAATCATTTTAATAGTTTTGAATCAACATATTTTGTAATTAAGTGGCATTTAATTGAAGACATCAAAGTGTAATGCAAACTTCAAACTAATTTCTTACTACAAGTTAACTTAATAAATGTTGAAAATCTCTTACTTGTAGCAGGCATCAGAGGCAGTACTGAGCTGAGCCTTTTAGACTGAAAGAGCTATACCCAACTCATGGTTATCTATGCAAGGAATGGGGCCTCTTAGGGAGACAATAGATTTATAAGGCTGGGGGTGAGTTGTTAAACATGTAAGTTTGGGGCAAACCAAGAGATCCCTTTGTCTTTGTGTCCCCACATGGAGAGGTGGGACAGGCAGATTACAGTGATAGTTACATAGCTTTGTGTTAGGATTTCCTTAAACTACAAGTGGTTTACTTGATCATATCCTAATGCATAAGGAATCTCTAGTTTTTTTATCTTTGTGATGTCTCAATCAATGAGGTGGGAAAATGGAATTAATAATTTTCCTTACTCCATCTGTTCACATTCTCTGCATGACAAAGACCCAATTAAGCACATTTCTAGACAGTTAGGCAAAAGAAAAAAGAACCAAAATTTAAAAACTCAGACTCCTTGTAGAATCGCTTGGTACTTGTGTGCTGGGGAGGGCAAAATGGAAGGAGGTGTACATGTGATGTTTCCTCAAGCTTTCTGGAAGCTATTAAGTGGCTGTGTAGTACACCTAAGAAAATCAATTCAAATTTCACTAATAAGGAGACCAAGGGACAGAACATGTGTTTTTAGATGTTAACATTTGTCTTCTACTTTGCTGTTGCTGTAGGCAAGAGATGATTTAAATGGCACAGAAAACTGATCACATTGTGTCTTAGTTAGGGTTTCTATTGCTGTGAAGAGACACCATGATCACGGCAACTCTTATAAAGGAAAATATTTAATTGTGGCTGGCTTATGGTTTCAGATGTTTAGTCTATTATCTTCATGGCTGGAAACATAGCAGCATGCAGGCAGACATGGTGCTGGAGAGTTCTATATCTTGATCCACAGGCAGCAGGAAGTGAACTAAGGGGAACAGTGGGCATAGCTTGATCATAGGAAATCTCAAAACCTGACCCCCTGTGACACACTTCCTCCAATAAGGCCGCACCTGCTAATAGTGCCACTTCCTTTGGGGGCCATTTTCTTTCAAGCCATCACTTGTTGCAAAGGAATTTCTTGAAGGTTCTTTTCTTCTTCCTGCTGCCTCTGACTATATCTCATTAATATTGTCAGTCCTCAATCCATTTACTCCCATCCCAGACTCTGTTCCTCTCAAGCATGCGTGTTGTGCTTTTACAATTCCTGACTGCATTCATCTCTCCAACCACTGATACATCACTTATTAACCACCCTCCTTTGTTCTGGGAACACAAGGAGAAAATTATAAATGTTCTTCTTAAAATGTCCAATCTTCTTCAGTACCTCCAGGCACTTTCTCTTCACTTCCAGGAGTCTATTGCAGATGGTGTGACTTTGCTAACCCAACAGTTCTCAATGGCTTTCTGATTCTTTCCCTCCCTTTCCCACCGTATTTATCTTTTCTCGTTATCAGCTATCCAGGAGTGATCATATGTCACTGTTCTGATCAATGATAAAGAAGGGGGGGGAGAGCTAGATAATTTTCCCATTTCACAGAAATGTATAAAACTAGTTGGCTCTTTCCCTAATTTCTTTGTTGTTTTTCTATCTTGAACAAAATACCTGACTCAAATAAAACCATTTGGGGATCATGGAATGATCAACAAGAAAGAAATAAAAAGGCCAAGAGAATTGCAGAGACACAGGCTATCTGAACTAACACCATCATCAACCACTCCCAGGCTTCCTGTTGTCTACTTTAGGTCTATAAGCATGGTGAAGTTCAATGGATTATATCACTAGCTTACTTGCTTATGAGATGACAGGCTTTCCATCTCCATCTTACAGCTCTACCATGTCACCCAATCCTCCATCAGGTTATCAGGCTGTTGCCATTCCTGTTAGTTACCAGGAGACCTGAACCTGCCAAACCTCTTTTGGTACAATTTCTTTTGTCCCATTTATAACTATTTAAAATGGTTTTCATCAACAAAGATGAAAAGAACATGCATTAGACCTTGTTGATGTGGAATGTAGTTCAGTGGCAATATGGAGATAGTATATGATAACTCTCTAGCACTTAAAATGTACTCCAAGCATCCTGGTGTCCTTGTCTGATTTCTATCAGAGAAGCCAATGCTACTCCTTTTAATTAGCTGAGGACTGCATAAGGTTAAGGATATGAGACAAAAGAATCCATTAACTTTTATGAATTTAACCTAAAAAATTTTCAAAGTTTTCCTTTGTCAGTTGAAGATCTTCTTTCTTCTTCCACACACCTTTATGTGTCTTAGAAAGATGCATGACTTGAATTAAGAGAACTGCCTTACTTTCTGGCCAGCTGTTAGTTCCCAGGGCAAACTTAAAAAGTCATGCTGGTTTCACAGCTTCACTGGACCCTCTTGAAGCCTGAGAGATGGGTTCTGCCATTGAGTAGCTTTAATGTATTCAGAGTTGAACTCACACAAGCAAAGGCTAGTTTCTCCTATGCAATTCTTGGATTTGTGATTCACAAGGTCTCTGGTGGCGTCTACATGTTATGCTCTGTTTGTCTTACCTCTTGGGAATATGAATGAATATTGCCTTTAGAGTTTTCAAGCAAGAATGCAAACGAGAAGCAAAGAAAGAATCTGTGTTGATGCAGCTGAACATAGCAATATTTTCTGCATCTCTTCTCTAGTGTCTGAGATTTTTATTACAGCGGAATGAGATATGCCTGATTTCATTATCTTCCATGAATAAAACTTTATTAAATACTTAAAGTATCATTATGCCTCACTGCAACCATCGCTGAGGGAAATGCTTTGAATAAAAATGACTTATAAACTTAAAAGGAAGGTAGCTCCCTCTAATGTTAAGTCCAAGGCGTCCTAGTTAAGAGAACACCAGAAGTTCTTGGATTACCTGAGGAAGCACCAATCTGTGTGTTCTATAGTCAACCAGGAAGTAGACATGGAGTGTAATTTCCAGCAGGATAATGTCTTCTATGCCTGATCCCCAATGTCTAGCACTATGCAAAGCACACCCTAGGTACTTGCTGAGTGTTCTAGTGTCCTTCTTTTGTTGTGACAAATATTATGATCGAAAACAACTTAGAGGAAGATAGGATTTATTTCATCACACAGGTTACAGCCCATCACTGAGGGACAGGAACTCAAGCAGGAATCTGAAACAGAAACCATGGAAGGCTGGCTTGCTTTCAACAACATTCTTAGAGAGCCCAGGACCACTTGCCCAGGGAATGGTACTGCCCACAGTGGGCTGGGTGCTTCTTCCTCAATTCACAATCAAGACAGTACTCTCCAGATACGCCCACAGGCCAATTTGATCTGGGACATCCCTTCTCAGATGACTCTGGGTTGTGTCAAGCTGACATATAAAAGAATGGATAGCTAGGAAGATCGCCTTTGTTATTCACCACTTCTATTCACAAACATATCATAGATCCAGGTGACGGGAGTAGCAAGTCTAATTAGCCTTTGATGAGACCAAATACCCAAGAGGATGACTTTCTGGAGGAAGGATTTAATTTGGCCCATAGGTTTCAGAAATTCCAGTACATAGTCCCTGATACTACTGATGCTAGGCCCATATTGAGGCAGGTTACTAAGGAGGCCAGACACTGTGGAGGAGGAGGCTGTTCCTCTCATGACAGAGGGGAAGCAAAAAGAGATAAAGTGTCTGGGGACCAGGCATAACTTTGAAAGTCACAGCCTCCATGACCTACTACCTCTGGTCGGGCCCCCCTTTCCTAAGGTTTCCACTACCTTCTACAATATTGGGGGACTCCACACTCAACAGATAAGCCTATGGGGGACATTTTGTATTCAACTATAAGAAGGTCCAAACATAAAATTTAGCTTAACTCTGTTAGACAATTAAAGATGACTTTTTGACACAAGGAAACCCCACCCCCCACTCCAGAAAAAAAATCTCTCAAACTTTCTTGCTAGCTAAGAAGCATGGAATGGAATTCTTTCTTCATGTATGATACACCTGAAGTCTTTCCCCCACATGCTTTCAGCCTTTAGGTCAGCCAATTTGGCCTCAGCACACCTAGAAAAAAAAATCAGCCTTGTTAAGTGCTCAAGAGAAGAAACTGAAAGACGTGTTTCACAAAGCTGATATGCCCTGAAACCCCATTACATGTGTGTGTGTGTGTGTGTGTGTGTGTGTATATATATATGTATATATATATATATATTTACTACCATGGTGGCACCCCAAACCCCCAAATATGTATATTTTACCAAATGTAAACTGTGTTTTATGGTACCCTCAAAACCTAATTATATATATGCATATATATATATATGTATATTTACCAAGTGGTGTAACTTGTGTTTTATGTGTTCAGTGGCACCTGGTTGATTGGATGACCTTGGGTTTAAGAAGGCATTTTTGCACATGAACTTTGTATGAACCTGGAGAGACAAAGGAACGATGAGCAATTGGGTGAGGGTTAAAAAAGTGACTTTGCCTGGGTCACTGTGAAACCCCTTACGGACACCAGAGAAGGTCCTGCCATACCTTGTCTAATAAAGACCAATAAAGGAGAGAATTTGTCCTGTGTGGTGTCAGCACTGCTATAAATTCTCATGCAATAATAAAATAACAGGATGTTATTAATTCAGCCATTCTGGTTTTTCCTGAAATGATTTTGGAGTCATACCACTGATTCATATTTTCAATGGCCAATACTTTATTTTCTAGAACTATTAGCTGCTTTAAAACCTCTGTGCCATCATACGATGAAAGAGATGGTGAAATATTTCCACTGGTTCTGGCAATTAACATAATTTAAAGCCACCCTGCACATTTTAGAAGTAAGAACTGTGCTTTAAACAGCTCAAAGAAAAAATTTAAGTGAGACAATGAGTAGGTTTTTAACTACCCATCTCAGTCTTACATATAGGTGAAAAACTGGTACATGTCTAGCTTTCAATAAGCATTTAAAATGTTAGTCATGCATATATTTTGCAAGCCATTGGAATCAGAGGAGCTGAATTAGTGTTGACTTCTTTGGATTCTTACTATACACAGAGCACTGTGCTAAGACCTTCTTGGATGTTGGTCTATCCAATCAACTAGATGAAACTGAGACAGTTTTGATACCTTTTCCCAAGTGGACCTATGATCTTAAAGAAAAAAACTACACCAACCCTTATAACTTCTAAGAAGATGAAGGTATGGTAGAGTGTTGGTGCTTTGAATTGAGTTGAACTATTTGTCAATAAATAGCAAAAGCTCATTAAGCAGGATAAAAGAAAGACCAAAGGTACCATGTTGTACCATCATTGTCATGTAAAAGGCAACAGAAGGGAGGGGCCTGAAATGTGAGGCTGTCACAGCAATGCGTTGGGCAGTAATGTTTGTGGATTTCCCCATGTTTATAGTTTTTGCTGTGATCCATTCATTAATTTAGAAAACACTCACTTCCACCTACTTTCATATTCATGGTCTTGTATGCCTTTTTCAAATGAGAACTCTCATGATGATAGACGTTTCTGGTGTTTTCTATTGGGAAGACTAACAACAACCCCAGCTAGCTGATGGCAGGCCTTAGGAGGCAGCAGGAAGTTGGTGCTTCCTTTCCTGGGCCCAGGGTTGAATACAGATGTGGCTCTCCCCATCTAAACTGTGAGAAGAATTTCAATATGACAGAAGCAGAGCATTGGGCTACCTGGGGGACCCTCCTGAGCCCATGAACCTGCACTGGTCTTTTCGCCACAAAACCAGTCGCACAGAGACGCTCATTCTGTCATTCCTACCTGCCAGCTAGTTACTGACTGAACAGCCTTGGGTTGATAGTTTCTCTCCCCACTCCTCCAGAGAATCCAGATAGCTTTTCTCTTTCTTCTTGACTCTTGCCTCCTGGCTATATTTGCCTTTACATTTCTGTTCCCTACTGTGTCTAACATTCAGCGTCTCTGAGGGTGGTGTTGGTTAGGTTAATTAATAATTATCCCAAATGAAATCCCTTGTTGGGTAGAATTCTCAGGTGCAGCTGCTTTGTGGGTCATTAGATGCTATTATGACTGCATTGGGTCACGTGGCAGTTGTGGTCTGCTCAAGTTGTGGCCAGGGTTGGGGTCACACGGAGTGAGAAACACATGGGGCGACAAACATTCTGGCCGATTTGTTTCTGCCTCCTCTTCTAGAGCTGTGGCCCTGACAATCATAAAAGACTTCTCAGGTGCCTTGGGGATGACTGATGACAGCTGACTTGCTCTGTCCAAGGCCAGCATGAGTAAGATCCTGCTCTGGGATCTTGGAAAAATATTTAGGCATATCATATATTGCAGCACGATAGTTGACATCTGCAAGTTCAGAAATACTGAGTTCCCAACTTGGGATGATTTTAACAGTGGAAAAAAACAGACTGTGAGGCGAGTCCCTCTGAGAATATCCCCCTGCTCATCAGATTTCTGCCCTCTGCAAAGCCACTCTCAAGTGTGCTGGAGTTGCTTGTGGGTACACACCGCCACTGCGTCGTCCCATAAATCTTCTCCAACATGGAAAAGTAAATTGTGTTGTGCGGGAGAGTTGTTTGGAAATCCATTGCTGCTACAGAGTGTGAAGGATATGGAGGAGAGACGGGGGAGGGGGCTGTGTTCTCAAGGTGAAGGTCGCCATTATGAGCTCGGGTCCTAGGAGATGGATGTGAAAGTAGAGTGTAGCCGCAGAGGCCGGGAACAGCTGACCTTATTGTGTACAGCGTCGGCACAGTGGTGGGAACAGCTGGCCTTACTGTGTACAGCATCAGCACAGTGGTGGGACAGCTGTGCTGTCTCGCCGTCCCGATGTCGGTGGCCCACAGAGGTGACTGAACTGGTGCTGTCTGTTCTAGAGACCGCCCTGTTTCTCAGGGTAAACGGGATGACAGCATTTGTTTTTAATGTCATTATTCTTTATGCTGGTGGAATGTCCGTATCACCTGAAAGGACTTTTATAAAGAGAGCATTTCTGCTAGGGAAGCATGGAATCGTGGTGGTTCCAAGCCTAGCCCTGAGTCAGCCTACTGGTTTGAATCCCATCTTTGCAGGACGAGGTGGGACTGACTCTCTCCTCATATATGAAATGTAGACAGCATGCTTGCCTTCCCCACCTGCTTTTGAGAGGAGAAATGACAAGAATGTTAGTACACTGTGTAGAACCTTAGAACTGTCCAGCAAACTTTTGTTGCTTGACATGGGCACTGTTGTACATCACATGTAGTGAAGGATAGAGGTGCTCACATGCATTTTCGAACACACACACAAAAGCACATGTAAATCACATTAAGATGCCATGCACTGCTGGAAAGAGGATACTTTACTATACAATTTCTTTTGAAATCTGCTCTTGGAAGATGAATGGGGTACACTCGAACATGTGTTAAAAATTAACTAAGAATCCCAAATGAAAGATTTGTAAAGGGGGCTTAGTTACATCTAGGGGGACTTTGGATTTGACAAACAACCCAGAGGTAAATCTAATTTATTCTAAGGGCAAGAATATTCAGAGCCTTGAGAGGCTAAGCCCTCTGTTCCCAAGTACAGAGAGGATAACAAGCCCAGCAAACACCATAATTTTGGGACCTCGCAGACAAAAGTCAAGCTAACTCAGAATGCTATGGGACAGTGGTAGAGAACCAAAGGGAGACACAATCTCCTCTTTCCCCTTTCTCCTAGGCTTATAAATACAGTTGTCTGCATTGTCAATTCCTACAGGGCATGGACCATGTCTGCCTCACTCCCTTGAGCAAGATCTTTACACATCACCACTCGAGGATTAGCATTTAATGAGTGTTTGTGAAGGCAAGGGACGGTTCAGCCTGTGCACTAGGTAATTTAGAGCTGGCAGGTCCCTGCTAGAAGGTTTTCTTTTCTTTCCTGTGGGAACCCCTTCTCTGCTGGATTTTCCTTGTTGATCGTAAGCTCCCTTGGGTAGAAGACTTGTTTGTCGGTATGTTTATTAAGAGACATTGAGCAAACTGCAACAAACCACACAGTGATAACCTTGAGTAAAAATTTCATGAGATGCTATCAAATGATTCATTAAAAGAAAGATCCAGGATATTACCACCAACTGCTACATTAACTAGTCATGTCATAACATCATCAAAATGCTAATTAGCTTGTCTGGCATGGTTTGTTATTAAAAAAATAGATCCAAGTTTCCTGTAGTTTTTCAATTTGGGTAGGTTTTATTTATTTCCCCTACAAATATTTGCTTCAAGGTTTAGTGGGCAGATAAACAATTTTTGTGAGTTCTACTCCTCCTATAAATATCCTGAGAAATCATGAATTTCACTGGGTATTCAAACCCGCATAGTGGTGAACTCGGGTGCCACTGAGGGTGGGTACAACATGGTGTCAGGAAGGTGCTAGAAAAAGGTTATTTAGGTTACACTGTGGGCTCCATCCAGGGCTTACTGGCTGTTTGCTTGCAATGTGGCTGGGCAGGGGGCAAAGACGAAGATCTGGGGTTCAACTACCCTTTGACATTAAGCACATGCTCACAAGGGAGTAACAAGAACAAACTTCCACAGAGGAGGTTCTGTCCAATCATACAAGTCTGGATACTTGGATACCAAAGTTGCAAAACAATGAATGATAGATAGAATCCAAGAGGAAGAGAAAGTTCCTTATTAAGAAAGGGTCACCTACTGGGGCAATCTGGAGGAAATGCTGTGTTTAAAATTAAAGGGGGAGGGGATGAGTGTCATAGAAGACGATCAACAGCTAGTAATAGTTGACATTGCAATTTCGGGGTGGAGCTCTAGGCCTCATGAGAAGATAAAAAACAAACATGGCAAGAAGCCAAGCTGGACTTGAAGAAGCAGGCACATTCATTTCTTAAGGGATCACTCAGAAGAGCATTCAAGGTCAATGTCTAGCTGTGGGGGTAGGTTCTACAGTAGGCTGATGATGAGAAAGAAAATGGGAGACCCCTCGCAGATCTAGGATCTGACATCATGGCAGAAGGGATTACAAAGGTATACCCTGAGCCACAACTGTTGGCATCAACAGGTTCCAGATCACTGCTTAAGTTTAGGAAATGGGAATGAGGCTAGGGAAATGAGAGAACTTAAGTAATGGCTCTTGACTCTAGGATGTTTAAGTCCAAACCAAACCCTTGCCTTAACTTTTGTTCACAAACCATGCAATTGGTGTCTGAATTGAAAGTCCAGATAGCATGTGGGGACAGTTGACACACTCATTCTGCAGTCAGACTTGGTGTCAGAAAGGCAGTGCTGGAAGATGTCCACAGCCAGAAAAAGGGTCCTCAGGTCACCCACCTTCTTTCCCAAGACCCTGCAGCTCCAGAGGCAACCCAAATACACTTGAAAGAGTGTACCTAGGAGAGACAAGCTTGACCATTATGCCATCATCAAATTCTCCGTGACTGCTGAGTTAGCCATGAAGAAGAGAGAAGGCAACAACACATTTGTGTTTATTGTGATGTTAAGTCCAACAAGCACCACACCAAACAGACAGTGAAGAAGCTACGGCATAGATGTGGCCAAAGTCAACAGACTCATGGGGCCTGATGGAGAGAAGAAAGTGTTTGTTTGGTTGGCTCCTGATAATGCTGTTCTGGATGTTGCCAACAAAATTGGGATCATCTAAACTGAGTCCTCTCTTTTCTCATGATAGAGTGGGGAGATTATTTTTATAGCATTGTTTTGAAGAGAGGATTTACTAATTGATGAAGACTGCACAGAGCAATGTCCATGATGAAGTGTTCAAACATGGTTACTTTTACTTATCATCATCATCATCATCATCACCATCAGCACCAGCCCTATCATCATTGTTACCATTATTTGTAGCATGGTAATAGTACCTCTTGTAGTAATCATACCACTGCTATATCTGAGTTCTGGTAATGAATGGAATCATGTTTTCTTGTTATTTAATGAAATAACTCAGGGGAAAGCCTCAGGAATGTGAAGATTTTACTCACTCACTTATGCTCTATTCACTTTCAAAAAATTTTTAGACAGATCTTTTGATAAAAGCACTGGGAAAATAATGTCATAAGAAAAAACTACAATTGGGGCCCAGGAGAATGAGGATGGTAGTTTGGATTCTAAGACCCACATAAAAGCTACCTGGGTGTGGCAATGTGTCTGTTATCCCAGCACTCAGGAGGCATACACAGGATCCCTGGGGCAAGTTGGATAGTGAGACAAGTGGAGTCAGAGAGGTCTGGACTCAGCCAGAGGCACCTGATGTCAACCTCTGGCCTCCACCCAGATACACACATATGTGCATACACATGTGAACATACATACACACATGTATGTGCACCACATACACATAAAAAAGATAGAAAAGGGGTACCTATTACAGTTCAGAAAAAGGCAAACAGGAAAATATCAGGAGATGCTGGCTGTGGATATAGCTTTGCCTGGGAAAGGATGAACATGAGCTCTATATTTGCTGGTAGTCTTGGAGAGACAAAGGGATGATGGGAAACGGGAAGATTCAGGCTGTATTTGATGTTCCCAGGCTCCCTTCTGGGTACCACATCTCCCTCCTGATTGCTTATTGTATTTTCTCCTCTCCAAATCTGCTCCAGAGAAATACTCTCAGGTCCTCCTGTCAGCTTAAATCAGTGAACAGCTTCGGAGAATATTTCCACTTAGAGTGCCAGCAGAACAAAAGGGCAGATTCTCCATTAGAAAGGACTCCTGGTGCTTGTGGGGAAGAGAGGGAATTTTGTGTTTGGTGTCAGACCCTGGGCTGTGAGGTCTCTAGGCACTGCAGTAGTCCTTGAGCTAGGCTGCCCATCGGAATCATTGGGGAATTGCTGCAACCGAGGCCCGATTCTTTAGAATCTCTTTCAGCAGATCTCGGGCAGTCTTTTTCAGCCCACTTCCTATACTATTTGCTTCCAGAAGCCAAGGCAGAACTGTGCAGAATCCCAGACATAAGAGAAAACTGAAAAAAAAAAGCCCCATGAAATAATGACTGATTTTTGCATTCTTATTCTAGATCTGCTGCAGAACTCTCCTTACTTCTATCATTTACTGTGTTGAGACACAGATTTCTTGATCTATATCTTTACTGAAAAGAAAACAAAACTGTAAGTGACACGGTGAGCAAATGAGCTCCAAGTCAATTAGGGCCATGACTTCCAAACTGGAATCCTGTTCCATAGACCATGTGGTGAACCAGTGAAATCAGAAGATTTGGGGAAAAGGGAGTGGCCGTCCCTTTGGACCTATCTTCATCCATCCATGACCATACTGTGTCAGTCCAGGTACCCTGTGGTTGTTCATGCCAGACCTGTGTTTTGGAGGTTTGTTGAGGGAGAGCTTTCCAAGATAACTTTTTAGTTTTCCTGACTCCCACTGCAGACTAGACAGCAAGATTGAAATAGAAGACATACACGGGTGGGACCTGTTGGACAAACCTTCCTGAAGACAGACCTGCAGATAGTGTGCCAAGGTTCCTTGCCTAGGATCAAGCAGGGCTTTGTCTGACAGGTATAGGCGGTCACCTAGAACTTCAGACCTGCAGATAGTGTGCCAAGGTTCCTTGCCTACGATCAAGCAGGGCTTTGCCTGACAGGTATAGAACTTATGATAAAGCTTGAGTGAAAAATAGTAGTAAAACCAGGGGTTAATAGACAATTCCAGCCCAGGTCATTAGGCCTTGGCTTACTCTTTTACTACAGACGTCCTCCTCGCCAAAATAGAATGCATCCTCATCATATTTTATTATTAGTGCACAATGGAAGGGATTTCCACCAAGAGTAAGATTCGTTGAAACTCTGTCCAACCTACATGCATGTATTTATATGCATATACATTAGATTTTCACTCATTTATAGTCAGTTTATTCACTTATTTGCCTACTCAGTTATATGCTCAGACAACCAATATTTCTTAGGAGTTTTCTATGCGGTAGGTGCTTCGATAGATCTAAGATATATGTCTATGTATGAACATGAAAAAATGTAAGTTGTCATATAGGGATGGTAGAGAGGGCTAGATAGTCAGCAAATAAATTATATGCTTTAATCATATAATTAGCCATTGTGATAGAGGCAATTAAGGAAAGATTAAACTTTTGATGGGGGTAGGAGGGAGGAGTGGCTACCTCAGGAAAAATTTCCCTGGGAAACATATGACATGTAATTTTCCAACAGTAAATATTTTTTATCCTATTTCCTTGAATATTTTTCTAAAGTCATTCTTTCCCCTTTAATGGAGATGTCAACAGAGTACGTATTTTCCTCAGACTTCCTTCTTACTTTTCATAAATGAATTACTGAGGTAATAGACAGCTACACATGGGGAAAAAAACCAGGGTGGTCCATAGACAACACAGGTCAGCATTCCACAGAGGACCATGGCAGATCTCTTCTGTTGGTGGACCTCAAGCTTTCTTCATCACCATCTCCTTATTTGAGGATACACTATGGGACTTGCGGGGCATCTTCATGTCTTACCACGTTGTACCATTAGTGACTTACCAGCAGTCCCGAGGATACAAAGAACCCTCTGTCCCTGATAAGAAGTGGGAAAGGACGATTGTGGTCCATTGATGTCTTGAGTCTAAGGTCATGTACTTGTAAACATTTAAAACAACTGCATAATCTAAGAGTTTATTTGCACCATGGCCAGGGATCTTTTAAGTATGATGTTTGCCTTTTCCCCAACTTCTCAATACACAAATATTTCTATCTTGAATTCAGAGCTTTTGGGGGAGATGATTTAGGGAATTCATTTCCCTGACTCTTGCCTCAGCAACCACCCTGACCACCTACAGTTAACAAATAGAGTTTTTTTTTTTTCAAGACGGGACTTCTCTGTGTAATAGCCTTAGCCGTCTTGGAACTAACTCTGTAGATCAGGCTGACCTTGAACTCACAGAGATCCTCCTGCCTCTGCCTCCTGAGTGCTGGAATTAAATGCGGGCACCATCACCAACAAGCAATAAACAGATTTTTTTAAAGAATAAAAAAAAACCCAGCAGTTATGTATTGGTGGCATCAGATCCTGGTGAATCCTTGCCTTCACGGGGTGGATGAGTCTCCAGGGGTGTGTGAATCAATCAGCAAATGAGACCTGTGTGCCAGAGAAAAGAAGGGCATGGGGAGTCCACTGGGCGTATGCTGTTAGATGCATAGCGAGAGGGTCAGGAATGACCTCCTGGAGAACGTGCTGTCTGTGTCGTATCCCGAGGTCATCTGAGGCAAAATGGACATGGCTAAGCTACTGGTTCCTAGCCCAGGACCAGTCCATGTGTCCCACCTTTGAACTCGAATTCTGGTTTTATTTTTTTTCAAAGACACAATATTAAAAATGCTGCTTAGACACTGTTGAAATCATATTTTAAAGGATTAGGGTATATATTCAATTTCATTTTGGGCTAAATAGCCTATTGTGGCTTGTCCAGAAAGCCAAACCACCATGAATAATATTTCCACGGGAAAAATGCATTCTGACTTTAACTCACTGACTTATGAGTGAACTTGGAGGCAGCTGCTCCCTGTACAGAGAGATGGCTGCGTTAATGAAGGGTCAGCTTTTCTTTCCAGTCTCCCAAATAGGACAGAATATGACTGTACTGAGCTACCCGAGAGATATACCCTGGCTTTCTTTTCTGTTTCTATTGTCTCCTTTAGTTCCACCTAGAATTTTCCATTTCCCCCTCAGGGCTTCTCTTTTTGCCCTTAGATCTCAGAATAATCCCTCATGAAGCCACGCTGAAAGCCCTTGAGTCCTTTCTTCTTTCGCAGTAGAGCTGCCGGCTGTTCTGCCTTAACCGGAGTCTCTCACAGGCTTCTCCATGCACATGTGTTTGTTTGTGTTAGGACACTATCTGCTTCTGGCAGCGGCCTAGTCTCATGCCGGCAGTAAGCACTGCACCTGGAAAGTCAGAACGCCTCACAGACCAATTAATGAATAGATATTCCACATAGTTTTGAAGCTGAAGATTAGCATCTCTCCATTAAATGGTTGAATTCTTCCAGTCTTTTCTCTGTTTGGAATTGATCCCACGTGTTCTTAGACATAGATGATCTTTCTTTTTCTGCCGTGCTAATCCATGTTCCTTAAAGACAGACAGGTAAAGCTTTCTTTTTGACACACAATGGTGTTGCAGAAGATCTAGAACCCCAGACGATGAAACCAAAAGGGAGGGCTTGGTGTACCTCTACCCTAGGAGGTTATCTGGTTTATTCTGTGAATTCATGTTTGAAGTTTGCCTGGATCCATGTGGAAGAACCATGCACCCATATATGGTTACTGCTTCTCCAACTGCAGTATATCTTAGACTTATCTGAAGGGCCTGTTAAGAGTGTTGGGCTCACCTAGAGTTTTGGATTTAGAAGGAGCCAGCAACTTTCCTGGTAAAGTTGTTGTTGGCTCCTGTCACCGCTGACCAGGGAGGCACATGCTGAGAAGCTCTGGTCTAAATCCTCCCTGGGGCTGGCAGATTCCTTGAATTAAAAGTGATCCTTAATTAAGAGTTACTGGAATTAAGAGTAATCCTGACCAATCCTCAGCACTGGTCAGCCTGACTTCTTTCTGAGCTCTGTGTCTACACTGCTTCAATTCTTCAGTGCTGGGTTTCATCTTGGGCACATTGTTCCTACCCAGTGTGGATGAGAAAGTAGAGTCTCTTGTCACGAAAAGTGACACATTCTCCATGGCACACTGCCAACCTACCAACTCATTTCAGTCTTCATTCTACCGGGTTCAAACTGAAAAAGAACCAGGCTGCCGCTGTGGGCTGCGGCACATACCTTGCAAACTGGTTTGTTAACTTTCCTTTTCAACTGAGCCTTGGAGAAATGAATGGGGTGAGGGAGATCACCTCTTGCTGAAAAGAAGAAACTGTGTCCCCAGAGGCCCACATAACTGAGGACAAAGAAGGGCGAGTCTGTTTGTCTCGGCAAAACAAGATCCCCACGCTTACATCCAAATTAAAGGGCTTTGAACTTGAATGGGGCCACGGCTAATATTGCTCTCCCCATCCAGGTTTGCTGAACTTATAAATATCAATTATAAGGCTGAGTAAATTATAGGGATGTGGAACTCTGCTTTGTTACAGCTCTTCTAAGTGTCTATGTAGGGCTAACAAGGAGATTGCAAGAATCTGCTGCAAGGAATCCGCACATATTTATAGATAATTAATACAGAGAGGGGAATGGGAAATCAGGCTTGAATTTCTTAAAGCAGTAATTTAAAAATGCATTATGGCAACACATTAAGTTAGCGGTTATTCAACAAGGAAATGTGAAGATTATTAAGCTAATTAAAGGTAATAAAAACAAGTTAAAGTAGTCTGCATGTAACTTTGAAATTAAGAAAAAAAATTCCCCTCCTTTAGTCTTCCTCCAGGCTGGGCAAGTCCCAGATGGCGATGGAAGCATGGGTAAGTTACAGGATTTCTATGGAATAAGAAGTGATTTTTGGATTAAAAATATATTTACTGAGGAAGTTCCCTCTCCTTCTTCCCCAACACACAAGGAAATGTTTCTGAGAAACTCTAGACCTTTTTGTGGAGACCCAGGAGTGCCTGTGTGCCTTCCTTCCCTCAACACGGGATGACTAATGGCTGTGTCAGAAACGTGAAGTGGGAAGACTTTCTCTAACACATTTGATCCCTCTCACTGGCTTTCAGAGTCTCCGGCCCCTTTCCTAATCTTTGGGCTCTCTTCCACTTCAAGGGAAGTGACAGTGATGGCGTCCCGGCTTCTCCTTGATTGTAGCACCTACTCTCTGCCTGCCTGGAAGCACTCTTGATGTAAAAGGCAACTTCACTCTGCAAACAGGAAGTTGAAATGGCTGGTGGGAATAGAGACAGGATTTTGTAGTAGACGCGTTAACTCTGCAGGGCTGAGAAGTTTCTTTGGACAAAGAAAAATGAGAATTGCAGCAAGGTGGTGAAAATGATGATTAGAGAATAAAAAAATAGCATTCATTCATCATGTGTAGTAAAATAGCATGTCCCAAATTTAAGTTTGCTGTTTTGACTGCTTTTGTTTGCTCATGATTAGGGTCAAGGTAGTAGCAACATGAGGGAACAGCCAGACTTCCAAGGAAACCATTCCCCTACTGCCAGCACAATTAAACAGATTATTAAATGCTTCGGGAGGAAATCTTGGGGGTGTTTATTGAAGCAAAGGACTTTGCAATTTCAAATTAAAGCAAGCTCACTGTTATTAATTCTGGTAGAGGACCCTTGTAAAGTTTACTATCGAGCAAATGGAGGTGTGTACGGTTAAATAGGGTCAGAGGGCAAAGCTTATCACAGAGAATTGGCCAGTGCTCCTGTAGGGATAATGACTAGGACAAAATTAGAATGAGGGTGTTGAAAACAAAAGTTGAAATTTGTCTCACCACCTATACAGTTGTAGAGCACATAGCTGATGTGTGGTGACGAACAAGGGGTAAACATTGGGACTCACACCACAAAGGAATTCGATTTCCTTTCCTAGATTCTATAATAATCTTTATGATCTCAGACTTTCCTAAAACAGGGCCTGGGAGCATATTTCATCCTTAAGAGCAATTTGGTTCTAACACTTGAACTAAGAGATGGGGTTGATGTTGCAAGTTAGTTGGTCTGTGATTATGCAAACCTTGAGTAATCTACCTTCCTCCATCCCTAAAGAGTCTAAAAAGGAAGCTATTTCTTTGGGAAAAGCTTACCTACTTTTATTACTTTTATCAGCAAATTCATGACCAGGATTTGAGGAGGACAAGTTTAAAAAAAAAAGAAAAAAGAAAGACTGTCTCCAGAACAAGGGATCCTGTCTGGCCATCAGTGAGAATTGTTTGAAACCTTCAGAGCAGCAGCGGTTCTCATTACCAGGAGCCCGCCTTCACAAGGGATGCCTTTTTTCAATTATTTTCACTTTTCATTAGAAGCCTTTGGAGTTGCTGCTCACCTCATTAAGTTCACTAAAATACTATGCATTTAATTTCCATGTCGGAGTAAATTGTTTGATGCGAAACCTGGCTCCCTGAGTCAGGTTCTTAAGATTGTCGTTGTCTGTCCTTGACTAGCCAGTTACCTGTGAGAGGACTGAACAAATTGATGCAATTAATACAATCTGTGACTCGACGAGTCTCGATTATTGGAGTTTTCCTCGGGGAGGCTGTCCAGCCTATGCACGGTGCCTTCTGAGTGCCTAGGCACTCATTGCTACGGGCTTTCCAGAGCTTGCCCCTGCCTGCTTGTAAAAGGTCCTTCCTGACCCAGCCTCCACTTTCATTAGTCATCAGGGGGCTAATTGAACGCTTTTGCTCACAAGCTCCCTTCTCTTTTGCAGCCAGGTCTTTGCTCTGCTAATTTACAACAGGGCCTTTTTTTCCCTCGCTTGAAGTTTGCACCCTCCAGGTATTTGTAGCCTTTATCTTTTTGCTCCCCCAGCAACGGCTCAGTCAGATTTCTTGATTTGCCTCCTTTAATCTTTCCTCATATTCAGTCACTTGTAGTTCTCCGCTTCCTTTCATCACCTCCTTTGAACTCAGCCCAAGGGTTTGGGTCCTCGGGTACCCAAGTCACAGGACAGAGGTCGAGGGTTGGTCTTTTTACAGTTGTGTGGGTCCATGAAGGGGGAATTCCAGCAAAGGAGTCTTGGATGCATCTTGAACTTACTCTAATTTCCATTTCGAAACCAAGCGTGCCTCTCTACCTACACCCAGCCTCTCTCTTGCTACCATGTTCTCAGTCTCTCCTTCAATAAGAAACCAAGGGTCTTCTTCATCCTGTCCCATCGCAGATAGACCATACCTACCTCTTAAAGGCCTAGGAACTGCGTTATCTTTCAGGACGTCGGCTGTCAAGTACATACTCTGCTAACCTGTGGGGTCTCTGACACCTCTATTATATCTCACCTTGTCTCAAATTTCCCCATCATTTTCAAAATCTGAGGAGGATATATGTGGTCTGTGGATCACACATAGTCTGGAGAACATCAACACACCATTGAAACTCATTGTCAGACCACAGCATTTCGTGAGATGCATCAATGAACTTTCTAAACACAACCACCAGATTCGAGGAAATCCCAGGGCTTTCCACAGGGCTCTCCAGTGCAACTTTGGGTAGGTTAGGTAAGACGGTGTGTGACTGTGATTAGAAGGGGTTGGCTAGAGACTGTCAGGTCACCTTTAATCCCCACATCATAAATGGGCCCCAAGAGGCTCCATATTAAGTTAGTGCATGTAAAAGATGTCATCCCGGCAAAAGACAAGGCTCAGTACCATTGCCATTTAGGATGAAGTATGAGGACTCTGGCCCTCGTTAGAATTGGAAATGAGGCTCGCACTCCAGACAGGATAGATAGATCCCTCAGCTGCACTTGATGGGGTTCTATTAAATTCACTGCAGCTTCCCGGGAAGGAACTCTGTAGTGTTAGATTCCTCATCTGCTCAGGGACCGAGTTTTTCATTTCACAGCTCGCACTCTTTCCTAGTAATAAATTGACCTGAATTGGAGTCCTGTGACTGTCAATTTGCACTGTCCCTTTGTACTCTCTCTCCACCAATATGTGGGGCCATGACAGGATATTAATATTGAAAGAGAGGGTTCCCCGTTACATCCCACCTGCCCACTCCCACCGTTTTAGTTCGGCAAAAGCTTTCAAGTGAATTGAACAAAGGATTCTTCTCCCACCCTACCCGACTTTCCTACTTACGGTGCCCTCTCCTTCTACGGATGGATATTTGTCACTAAGCAATTCTGAATGTTGATCTTGCTTCTTTGAGCTGAGAGAGAGCAGCGTGCCTTCAGGTCAGTATGCTTCCTAACCACAACAGAATGTAAGCCTCATTCTCAGACAGAGTGCCATACATGTGTTCAAAGCTGAAGAAAACATAAAAGGGGATGAGGCTAAGGATGGAGACAGTTTCTGGGCGTTCACAGGTAAGCTGATACTCTGAGATTCTTGGAGATTAGTGTTCTATCAAACAACAGAACATCTTTGGCAAGAAGAAACCTAAGGGATTAATGGCGAGTGGGGGAAGCTGGCTGTGGGAGTATGGGGGACAGATGTGTACAGAGGGTGTAAAAGCCATTCTTCTTAGAGCTGGGAAAAGTTTAGACATTCTGGGGATTGAGCCAGATAAATTTTAGTTTAAGCCTTTGAGATCACAGATTACAACAAGCAGGAACAAGTTGAACTACAGTAGACACAGGTTAAAACACACACACACACACACACACACACACACACACACACACACACACACACCACATTTATGCCCAAGTGTGTACATATGCATGTTCAGCCTCATGGTGTTGTTTGTTTGTTTTTATTGGTTTGTTTTATTTTTCCGGTGATTTTATGTTACTGGCTTAAGGGTAGAGGTCGCTGACACATGCTGTAACTTGAAATTATTAGAAGAGCAGTAAACTGTACCTGAACTGACACTGTGGAGACAACATACAGAAGAGAGAAAAAACAACTTCGACTGATATGTAGATCTTAGCTGATGTGTGCGTTTGTGTGTGTATGTGTGTGTGTGTGTGTGTGTGTGTGTGTGTAAATTGAGAAAATTCATCAGGAAGTTGAAAAATAAAGGAACTGTCAACAAAATGCATTCGACTTGGGTGTGGCATTTGCCTTTAAGAGTAGTATAGAGATAACAGCCAAAATGTGTGTTTCAGTAGTGAAGGTTTTTTTTTTCCTTCTTTCATTTCTGCTGTGGAGTAATAGACCATGTCATAACCTACTGATTTATTTATTCTCCATAATTCTTCACTGGCTGAGCCCAGTCGCATGTTTTTATCTGTTCAGGTAGATTCAGCTGAGGTCTCCCACTGATTTCCCTCAGTTAGGAGGACCCATGGGTCCAGGGAATCCAACATGGCCTCACTCAAGCCCTCTGCTGGTGCCAGCTGTAACGCTGGACCTGTCTTCTCAGTCAGCTCCCAGTCAGTTACATGGCAAGAGATTTCTAGACCTTGAGAAGACAGAAGACATCTCAAACGCGACAGGCATAGTTCAAAATATAAGAAATTAAAGCTATATCAATCAATAATAATGATGGAAAGTTTAAAAATTATCTGATGGTGTCACTAACCATATTTCTCTCCTATAATAGACCTTATGATTTTGCATTTTATTATTATTAATTATTATTATCATTACTGTTATTTTTAAATTCTGAATTCAGGGTTCTGGTGGAAGGCAGCCATCATTAACAGAAAGGGTGGAGGAAAGAATGAGAAAACAAGAGCTGCTCTCATATAAAGCTAAAATTATTTTAGAAGAGAAAGTGAGGACTCATTTCCTTGCTTTCAGCTGTAATTGAGTTTAAGCAGACAGAATTGCCTTACTCATGCAGGAATTTGGCAGGGCACTGGGGTTAACAAATTGAGCCTCATGACAAAGGTTATGGGATCTCAGATGAGGACAACTGGCCTTGAGCATCTGCTTAATATCCTTTTCATCTTACAGAAGGGAGTTTGAAGATGTATTTTGGCTCGGGATTTCATCATCTTTGCTAAATAGATTTCTGTTTATTATAGTTCTAATAATATTATTACTACACATTGATAAAAGTTAGAAGCAAAGGAAGCCATTAGCCATTACTACCTGCTATATCTTTTAAGAGGGAGGATGTTTTCAGCTGCCATGAAAGATCTAATAGTCAGTAATTACTGAGAAGTTAATACCTATGTCCCTTCATTTTAATGGCACCATCAATTTTATAGATGAAAGTTTGAATGAAAACTTTAGGGAAGTTTCCTTGTAGGCATCCAGCCAAAGTGGAATTACCATGCTTAAGGACTCCACCATTTGGGCCCACATATGTGTGTGTCTTGATAGGATCATATCTTTGTTCTATATGGATGTATTTTTCAAATGAAAAAGACCACTGGGGCTGGGAAAACAGCCTACAAAATGCTTGCCTTGCAAGCACAAGGCCCTAAGTTCAGAATATACATGAAAAAGGCAGGACATGGCGATGTTCCCTTCTAATCTCAGTGTTGGGGAAATAGAGCTAGGTACATCCCTGGTAGCTACTGAATAGGCAAGCCAGCCTACTTAGAGAGTTCTAGGCTAGTGAGAGACCCTGTGTGAAGGGACTGAACGGTGGGCAGCACTTGAGGAATGACATCGGAGGTTGTTCTCTGGCTTCCACATACTTGTACACACGTGTACACACACATGAGTGCGTGCGCACACACACATACACACACACACACACACACCATTAGTATTAGAGGTAAAATGGAGCCAAACAACTTATATTCAGTGTTTGTTTTCTGTGTCTAAGAAATATGTGGACAAACACATTGGTGCAGACACAGTAATGGCCAGCATGTAGTGAACAAACCAGGAATCAGGATTTCTGGTTCTGTGAGGTCTGGCTTTACCATCACATGAATTGTGACTTTAGGTGACTATGCTTACTTGTGTGTGTGTGTGTGTGTGTGTGTGTGTGTGTGTGTGTGTGTGTGTATGTGTGTTGTTGTTGTTGTTTTTATGAGACAGAGTTTCTCTATGTTGTCTTGGCTGTCCTGGACCTCGCTCTGTAAATGAGGCTGGCCTCACCCTTAGAGATCCTCCTGCGTCTGCCTCCCAAGTGCAGTGATTAAATGTGTGTGCCATCACTTCTGGCTATACATAATTACTCTTTACTGTGGTCCAGTTTCACTTGTACAATATAAAGATCTATCAGTGTGAATAGACACCGTCTCTCTCAGGATTTTGTAACAAGACATTCTATAATTGCTTTTATTTCACATGAGTAGTTCCAAATTAACCTTCACAAATTTATTGGAAAATATTACCATTTGTATTTTTTTAGCAGTCTATAGAACTTCTGAATCCTACAAAATTTTAGCTTGGAAAAGATCCAAGATGGCATGATTTGGAAGTTCCCAAACCCTTACATGCTTCAGAAAAAACTGGGTCACTTATTAAAATATTGACTCTTACACCCCACTCTTAGACTGTTGTCTGATTCAGTAGGTCTATGACAGGTTTACTTTTTCTTTTACTTTTTAATATTGATATACTGCCCCTCTCACCACGCTGTGAACATCATTCTGTTCTCTCAAACTATTTATTTAGCCAACCAAGGACCGGACTTTGCAAAGTTAATTGAATTACCCATGCTTACTCATCAAGTGAGCCACTGACCAAGAGAAGTAAAACCCTAGTCTTACAGATTTTGAGGTCAGAGCCCTTTCCAGGATACCACAGTTCCCCTTTGAATGCAAATTATATGATACAAACTGAAAATTGCAAATGAATTTATTCCAGTCCACAGTGCTGCTCAGATAGTGTTCTGTTGAGAGGCAATGTTTCAGTAAGTAGCTAGGAGTCTAAATATCCAATAATATCCTTTTCCTTCTTTCCTTTCATCCTTCTTCCCTTCCTCCATCCACCCCCTTTCTTTCTTGTGGTCTTTTCTGGGCTTACGCTTCCATGAAGAATTAAACCTGAAACTGGGCGAAGGAAAGAAGACATAGCTATGGGTAACAGACTTCTGCTGTGACTACCACAGACTGAAAGTAAACAGCCCAACAACTGAATACACTTTACAACTATTTTCATGATTTTACTTTTTTATTAATAATAAAAGGTACATACTGAGTTTGTTCCTTGCACTACCTGATTTTGGTATATTTGAAACTTGTTTGAAAGGCAGTCCTATACATGCTGGCAGTACAGAGAGTGAGATTCTATCTTGAGTTCTTAGAGATTTGTACAAACTGGGATGGTGAATGCGACAGAGATGTGAGAAGCTTGCTTCTCCCCAGACACTGAGCACGCTTCAGCCTCAGTCTCAGGCTCACCCCACTCTCTAGCATCATCCTTGGACTCTTTTTTCCCTCCCATGTTGGCTCTGCATTCCTCAAGTCCGAGGTTAAGAGTTTTGTTGACCCTCCACACAAGGGCAAGAGGCAATGAATGGAAACTCTCTGAGAAGGCTCTCTACTGCCTGGCATTCTTTTCTATATGTCTTTCTACCTAAGTTTGGGCTTAAGCTTGCTTCAAGTTATGTGTTGAAAATTCCCGATATTAGAATCTGAAATCCTATATGGTCCAAAATCTAAGAATGCTTAAGCATTGGCATGATGTCATAAGTGGATAAATTCCACACCGTACCTCTGGTGACATTTCACAGTCAAAACCCAGAAGCATCAAAAATATTCTATAAAGTCACTCTCAGTCTATATTTTTAAGGCATATATGAATATAAAGGGATTGTTTTGTTTATATCCAGGCTTCTCTCCAATATATTTTATGATATTTATAAAACTACTCCAAAATCTGCTGAAAATCTAATCTCATAATTACTTTTGTTTCCAACAATTTCTGACAGGAATACTCAACCTGTGATAAATATGACCAGTGGATGGGGTGACACTTCCAAAATTAGGATACACAAAGGGCCTTTCTTGCTTTTTCTTGTCACGATGAGAGCTGACTTGAAGAGAGGACTATGTGGCAAGAAATAAAGGGAGGTCTGTGGCTACAGCTAGCACAGAATAAAGGCTCTCAGGCCTCTAGCTGGTAAAGAAAGGATCCTCCACAACCACATGAGTGAACCTAGAAGCTCATCTTTCTTTTGCCAAACCTTTCAGATGCCAGGTGGTAGGTCATGTGAATCCTTGAGGCCATGGCATGTAAGCACACTGCACACAGACCCTGGACTCAGAGTCATCGTGTAAGCACACTGCACACAGACCCTGGACTCAGAGTCATCGTGTAAGCACACTGCACACAGACCCTGGACTCAGAGTCATCGTAGAACAGAAGGCATCTGTTACTTCAAGCCACACTGAGTTTGGGAGTAACTTTTACTGTGGTAGGTAATCATGATGGCATTGAACATGATCACCTACAGACTAAGAAATCACACATTTTAGGTGTCACTCTTTTAAAAACTGAGATTTGGGCCTGGAGGAAAGGCTGTGTGGTTAAGAATGCTGGCTTCTCTTCTAGGGAACCTGAGTCAGATTTCCAGCATCCACATGAGGCTCATAGTATATAACTCGTGTCTCAGGGGATCTAACACCTTCTTCTGGCCCCATGGATATTGCACATGTGTAGTACATAGGAATTAATACAGGTAAAAAACCCACATGCACAAAATAAAATAATAAAAAATTAAATTGAGATTCTGGACATAACCTTCAGATAGTCTGACTTAAGTTTTGACTAGAGCTCAGAAATCTGTTTTCAAACAATCATTCTAGGTAGTTTTAATGCACATAATCTTAGAAGTTCACTTGGGAGATCACTTGTTTCCAAGTGATTTTTCAGAATATAATTCACATATATGTGAAGAGAGGCCCTTTCAAAAGGCAACTGAGTTAAAAGGTCCATTCTGATCAGTGTCCTCCTAGTAGGGACAATTTAGACACAGGTACCAGGCCTGAACTGCAAAGAGCAAAACTCTCAGGCAGCAGAAGGTCATCCATAAGCCAAGGAAGGTGACTTCCTTCAGAAGAAAAGATTGCTGCTGACACCCAGACTTCAGTCTTCTGGCATCCTGAGCTACAAGAAACTTAATTTCTGCTTGGTAAACCACCTAGTCTGTGGTGTTTTGTTATGGGAGTCTAGCAAAATAAAACATCTACCAGCTTGGGCTTACACATGACTGTCTGTTCTCAAGCATGTGTGAAAGACCGTGTACTACGCCCCAGTGATACTGCAGAGTCTGCGTTTCAAATAAATATTTGTTATCATTGTCCCAATGAAAATAACACTTTCAGGCTCAGACTGGTTTCTTTTTTCAATTTTTTCCTCCACACAGGGTTACATAAGGGTTGTTTTCATGAAAATATGTAATTTTGTAGCTCATAATCTTGGTTATCAACTTGACTAGAAAAATTAGAAAGTTAGATAATATATATCTGCTAGGGCATTTCTAAAGATGATTGACATGTGGGTCAGCAAACTGAGCCGGGAAGACCTGTCTTGGGTGTCAGGTCCAGTTGGCATATGAAACAAAAACCAAAGCTGGTGGAAAGCAGGAACCCACAATTGACCATCCAAGGGGCATGCTCGCATGGGAACACTGGACTCTTTTCAAGTGGGTGTGATTTTTGCCACCACTACTGCCATCAACCCTGAGGGTCTGACTCCAACTTCCTGTGACTCCAGCATCTTCAGCCTTTGGATATAGACACACACCAGTGTGTGACTCTCTAGGGACAGGCCTTCAGCCTCAGACTGGAGCAATCCTTGTTCTGTGGATTCTAGCTTCTCGAACGGAACAGCTATTGGTTTCCATGGCCCTGTAGCTTGAGGAAGATGACAATTGTAGGACTGTGTACACCAATCATGTAAAGCAGTGTAATAAATTCACTCTTATTCTGGTTTTATTCTGGAGAACCCTCACTGATGCAGCCCTCCTCTCCATTTTCATAGGTAGCACTGGCTTTCACAGCATCACACTTCCTTACTGTATTCTAAGCATGGACTTTGACCTGATGCAAGTAAGAGCATTTAGAAGCTCCGTGCTTCTGGCTTAGACTCATGCTCAACCCAAGATGTCTTAGGAATCTACTCTACCCCATCCACTGTGCCTTGTGCTCCAGATAACTATCTCTGGACTTTGGACTTGGTCTCTACTGCCTTTCACCCACTGATTGTCACTTATCTAGAACAAGCAACTCAGTTAAGAGTTGTTCTAGATACTTGTATTTTACTAGTCACCTCTTTCCCTAATCCAAGATCCAGGAAGTGTCTGTGTAGCTATATTTCAGGAATTAAACCATGTAGTCATGCTCAGGAGAAGACCAGTGGAACGTTAACATGCTTAGCTACATGCAGTGGGAGAGAAGTTAACGCCATGGTGGTGACAGTGGATGGAAAAAACATTGGTGTCTCTTCAAAGCCTCAGATGATCTCTCTGCTTCAGGAGTTGACTCCAAAAGCCACATACACACACACACACACACACACACACACACACACACACACACACACACACAATCACCACCACTACCACCAACAACAAAAAAAAAACAAGACAATAAATGATTCCATTGCTACAAAAGTAGGGGGAAAAAAATCAGAGACGTGGCCCGTATTTCAACTGCAAGCAGGGGGCTTTGATTACAAATAAGGAAAAATATTCTAAAAAGCAGAGAGGTGAAACACCACAGAATTCTCCTAAAGGAGTTGCATTGCTCAATTACTGTAATGGCTGGTCTTTTAAACCCAGAATGTCTCCTCTATTTAGGCTTATGTAAGTATAGTAGATTCAAGCCTGCAGTGGAGAAGAAAAAAAAATGGAAGGGCTTATTAAGAGCACATTCACCCCTGTAATTCTATGGTCTTCATGAATCAGCAGCCTGTTTTCAGTAGGTTTACCAGTCATTAATAGTTGATATTATTTTAGGCTAACCAGTGGCTGATTCTTAAGCATGCTTCAGGCTCCAAAACTGTGCATACCAAGATTTCTGGGAACAGCTGGAAACCCATAATTATAGTTCACAGGGTACATGCTCATCTGGCAAAATCTGTAAATAAAGCTTAAAAAGCAAATATCCCATTTATATAAACAGCTTCTGAATACTGGGAGATCAATTGCCAAGGGAACGGGGAGCTAGCTTTTCTCAATTATTTCTTTCCTTCTATCAGAGGGTAATAATTTATTATTTTCTACAAGAATAAGGGAAAATTTAATATTTAAAGGCTTGGAGGTGAAGAGTGAAATTTATCTAAAAACATTATCTCTCATTGTGCCTCGTATTAACTTGAAACATGGGTTGACTCTTCATTGGTGAAACATCAGAAAGAAAATTAACTGGTGGAAAGTAATTTTCCTACTGGAATCTGTCCCCTGCAAGTTTGTTCTAAGGAACCTTCTGGATTAGCTGCCAAAGACTGTGAGGTCTTTCTCTCTTAATGCCTTTTTAAAAAATTGTTTGAAATACTATAAACCAACGGGAATAAAACAGTATGGGATCAAGAAATAATTCTATGTTCATAAATAGAAGACAATGTACTGTGCCAGTTGCTTTTGGAACAGGCAGTGTATACCGTAGGGTATGGGGCGGTTAAGGTTTGCTTTCAAAACCCATTGCTACTTCCCGTTTTATTCCAAGTATTTATTCAAGAGTGGCTTTTGATGGAAAAAAAATTTTAAATTGAATGAACTCTTAAGCAATTAATGGTTATAATTCTAGTAGAAGTGACATGATATAAAGCCACAGATGCACCACAAGGGACATTCCAGTGACTGGTTAGTATTTGTGGTGGCAAAGGAATGAGAGCATGATCATCCCTCATCCCTGCAACAGCAATTAGAGTGGTCAGTCACGCTCAACGCTACTCAGTAGACCACTGGATTAAGAATAAAGGCAAACACATTCTTTGTTTCCCTTCACAATATTTTTTACTTTAGTTTGGCTTTGAACATGTTTAAACTAATTATTTAGGTACTTAACACAATTTAAACAAAATAAATGAACCAGAAAAAAATGCAATTTGCCTATATTCGTCACACATTACCCTTACTGGCACCAGTCACTGTCTGAATGGCCGGGGGGCATGGGCTGATGTAAAATCTGATTTGCAAATATTCCAAACTAGATGACTGTATATTCTAGCATATAGAAGGTTGATTATTGTGTATCTTGGGTGGAACCAAAGTTGTTTGCCAGCCAGCCTGGGCATATATTGCTGTTTTCTATCTCTTGTGCCTTTGGACTCTGAGCTCTGTTGCTTGTTACAGCATTTACTTGACTCCATTCAGCAATCCTTTTACATTGTAGACGTTAAAGCAAAGAAATCTCCATTAACCAATAAGAGAAGTGAGTTGCATTGGCTAATAAAGCAAGAGGCTGCAGTCATCTAAAGCAACATTGTGTGTGTGTGTATGTGTGTGTGTGTGTGTGTGTGTGTGTGTGAAAAACCTGTAGCGTCACCATGCACATCAAAAATACCCAGTTCCATCAGTCCAGAAGTTTCACCAGCTTCATATACCTCTCCTTCTTTGGGAGGCAGTTATTCTGATTTTTATGGTCACCAATTAATTTCATGTTTAAAAATCCATTTTAATGGAAACACACACAAACATACACAACACACACATATCTTGCATCCAGACTCATATATATATATATATATAAAACTATTAGTATTTTAATCTCAATCTAATTCTAACAAAGGAGAATTGCAGGTGTAATGATTTTCCATGCTCAGTATTAATCTTATTGCTGTGAAGGAATTATATCGACAGTCAATGTGTGTTTTGGAATATTTTTTTCAAAGTTTTATTTAGAAATTCTAAATAAACCAAACCAGTATTAGGAAAGGAGCACGGATGTCCTATGAGTTTAAAGCTGGTGCTTCTTTGATTGGCTTAAAGCCAAGTTTGCTTATAGTTGGACTAAGAGAAGAAGAGCCCACCTAGAAACATTTTCTGTGAGCAAGCCTTTGGAGAAAAGACCCTGGGTGCCACACATACAGTTGTGAAGGAAAGGAATAGAAATCAGCTAATTAAAACAGGAACATTTGTGTTTGCTCTTAAGTAAACAAACAGTATGGTATTCCCGGGAAGCCTTATCGGGAACTCTGGTGTTAGTTTCAGGTCTGTCACCAAGAGCAGCTTGAATGACAAGTGACTTCTCTGGGTCTCTCTTTTCTTATCTGTTAAGATAAATCCCTGTGGGGCCAAGCAGGTGACCACTATGTGAGAAATCGTCTGGAAGTGACAGGGCAGAGGCTGTCACCATTGAACTGCAGCTGATGCTGGGTCACCAAAGGAGTCAGTGGCCAAATGGCCCAATGTTATTCAAATCCCCAGTTACCAAGGACATCTAAAAATCCGAGAATTTCCATATGAAGTCTTCTATCTTAGCATTTTTTCTTCATAAAGCAAATAAAAACCAACTCAAGCAAAGGAATACTTTAAACCAATGGCAAAGATCTCAGATTAGTTACCCACTGTTGGTATTACAGCCATTTTCTACCAGTGGCCCTTAGGATGTGGCTAATCCAAATTAAAATACACTGCCAATGTAAACTATTTATTGACTTCCAAACCCTAGTACAAGAAGAAATCAATTTCTTATAGATAATTTTCATGCTGATCATGTATTAAAACAATATTTTTGCTGTATTGGCTTTAGTAAAATAAAAAATCAATTTTTATATGTTTCTTGTTACTTTAAACATATAGTTAATGGTAATAAAATCTAAATTATCTTTCTGACTCACAGCTGTGGCTAGAAGTGTATGTGTGTGTGTGTGTAAAGAACTACTATTTCCTTTTTAAATTAAAAGAATTATAACTAAAAAAATAAACTCCTTGAACTGGAGTTACAGGCAGTTATGTGGAGGCTGGAAATTGAACAGAGGTCCTCTGCAAGGGCAGCCAGCGCGCTTAACTACCGAGCTATCTCTCTAGCCTCCCCCCTTATCTTTTAAACAATTATGACCTTCATTGTTTTTGAAGTACCTGCCCTCGTCATGAGTACATAAAGTGCTAATTTCATGTATAATCCCCTGACTGTAAAATACATGATTGTCTCTCTCTCCTTCCTCTTCGGTGGGAAAATCAGAGCGAGTGGAAGAAAGGATGAAAGGCGCTTTGCTGAGAGATCATTTGAATACACTGAGCCAGAAGACAGCAGGCCGGCTTTCATGAACGGGTGCGCACAGTGGCTTTCCACCTTGCAGGACCTCGAGCACAGTATCTTCCATATTTTCTCCTTCAAGTACAGTCTGCTTCCTCTGTGGAGATGATCACAGAACCATGCTGGGAGACAGCACTAAATGGCGACATCAAATCCTGTAGCTGATCCATCTCATGACAAATAGAACTGTGTGAGACAGTAGTAAAGAACCACACCGTATGAAACGCGGGGCTTGATTCCTTTTTTTGTCATTCTTTTATCAACTTGTTCTCAAGAGTGAAAGTTAGGAGTCTCAAAGAAAATAGCATAAAATGCTCGAAGTGAAGAAAACAGAGAGAAATCAAAATTAGAATAGTCATTTAGAGGCTCCAAACCCCAGAAAAAGATATTTGTATCTTTTACTTTATTTTGTTGTTGTTGTTATTATTATTATTGTTGGTGGTGGTGGTCGTGGTGGTGGTGTGTGTGTGTGTGCTGGCACACTTGTGGAAGTCAATTTTCAGGAGTTGCCCCTAACTTTCCACCTTGTTGGGGTAGAGCCTTGTGTTTCTGCTGTGCTGACTAGCCCAGGCTAGCTGGTCTGTGAACATCTGGGTGAGTGTCTTGTTTCTGCTATGCTGACTAGCCCAGGCTAGCTGGTCTGTGAATATCTAGATGAGGGTGTTGTTTCTGCTGTGCTGAGTAGCCCAGGCTAGCTGGTCTGTGAATGTCTAGATGAGGTGTTGTTTCTGCTGTGCTGACTAGCCCAGGCTAGCTGGTCTGTGAACATCTGGGTGAGTGTCTTGTTTCTGCTATGCTGACTAGCCCAGGCTAGCTGGTCTGTGAATATCTAGATGAGGCTGTTGTTTCTGCTGTGCTGAGTAGCCCAGGCTAGCTAGTCTGTGAATGTCTAGATGAGGCTGTTGTTTCTGCTGTGCTGAGTAGCCCAGGTTAGCTGGTCTGTGAACTCCTGGGTAAGTGTCTTGTTTCTGCCTCCCATCCTGCTGTAGGATCCTGCCATTTCTAACATTTTAAAAAATGGCTTCCTAAGATTGAACTCAGGTAGGCAGATGCCCATAACATGAACTTATGCCCATTGCACTCCCACCCAAGAACCATGTTACTGATCCAAATGTTGATAATCTTCGAGAGGATAACTACAATGATCAAAGGAGAAGTTACATCTAAAATAAGCGAGTTCTTTCCCTAGAACTGAAAGTGGACTCAAGGGTTGCTGAGAACCCAGCACAAAGACAGGAACACGGACAGCACTGTGTGCTGAGAGCCCTGCTGACAGAAGAAGAACCATGGGTTTCGCAGAAGGGTGGCCAGGGGAAACTGCAAGGGTAAGGGGAAGAGTCAGAGTGACCTCAGGAGAGGCTCTAGGAGGCAGGGCAGTGGGGCATGACCCGATAACTCAAGGTAGAGTCAGTGCGGAATCTATAGCCAACCAAAGTATAAAACGATGTGGATAGAACAAAGATGTATTTAGGAATTCAATCCTTCAGTGTTCCCCTGCAATACATTTAAAGTCAGCCTTTGAAAGAAGAAAGGCAGCCAAGGCAATACTCCAGCACACAAACTTTAAATAAAGCTGAATGACCATGAGAGGAGGAAAAGTGACATTCCAGGGTGCTTTACGTCAAACTCTGATAGGTCACTAACTGGGGAAGGGTAGCAAGGAATTCTAGGAAGGAGAGATTTAGAAAAAAAGTAAAACCAAGCAGCCCACACAACACTGAATATATCTGAGCATGGGACTAAAAACCACTAAGAGTTTTAAAATTCAGTTTCAAGGTTTGGGAAAAACTAGTGATTAATACACAGAAGAACCTTTATGTAATTTTTTTAAAGGACACAGTCTATTGATAAAAGAATAAGACATATTGATAAAAAGTAAATATGAGCCTAGTACACTTTTTTTTGCTCAGCGACTATCAATACTTATGTAGTTATAAAAAGATTGACAGCATTTTTATTTAAGAAAATCATCATAGTGTAAGAGGCCTTTCACTTTCAAGAGATGATGTAGGGCCTGGATGCTCTGCATGCTGCCTGCGCGCAGATATTGGTACAAAAAGTCAATGCCTAAAGTTATAAATCAAATGGTAAAAAAAACACGCATCAATAAGGAATATTAAATTAAAGAGAAGGGAAGCACCTGGGAAGGTTGAGATTGTCGCTTAGGAAGCAGGAGCTGATGTGGAGATTGCCGTTCTTGCACTTGACTTTTGGAAAATGTATTTATCTGAAAAAAAAAACCCAAAACAAAACTACAAAGCACCTAATTATAAAAGGGCTTGGGGCCTGACCTGTGGGGTTCACAATCTTGAAGAAGTGCGTAGAACATAAAAATTCTTTCCAGTTCAGTGTTAAGAACAGAACAGTGTTCGGAAAGAACAGAACATGGAGCCATATAACACAAACCATGGACAGGGTAAATAATTGCATATTCTGATGAAAATAAAGTTTAGCCTCATTAAATGGCAGTAGACATGTGCCTGATAGTCCAGTTCCCGAGACTGACCTACAGGGCCCAGGTGGTGGGTGAAAGCTCCAACTCTCCAGTGTTGTTCGCTGATTCTCACATAACACTTACTCCACATAACACTTTAGTATGCACACATTTGTGGGTGCACCTCCCCCTCCAGGGCACACAGGGACAGAGTCAGAATAGAACGTGAAAAACAAATTGAGAACAGCAGACTGGAAAATTAGGATTGTGGCTGGATCGTGATGTTGAGAAATTAGTAAGATTGTCAGTTTATTTAGATATGGTAGATCCATGGCATCCATGTGATCATTTTTTCTCCTCAAGTATCTGCTCCTGAGTATCTTTTAAAAATGTATTATGTGTTTGTATGTGTGTGCATGTATGCAATCCCTGTCTTTTCACCATTGGATTCTGTGGATCACCCAGGTCATCATGCTTGAGGGCAAGAGCTTTTACCTGCTGAGTGAGCTCATCAACCTGAATGTCTTAATATAAGTCATTTTAAAATATATTCCTTCTGTTGTGTGCTTTTCAGTGCCATGAGATGATTTCCATGACAAAATATATTAAAAATCATGGTTAGCTTCTGCTAACTGTAGCCAAGCCAGAGAAGGTATACCACTATGAAGGACTAAAGGTTTCTTAAATACTTTTCCTGGCTGTGCAAGCAACTGCACTTATAGTATGTTTAGAAAGTGAACAAAATATTATAAAGTCAATGAAAATCCATTATAATGATGTCACCCCAAGATGGAAAATTAGTGTATTTTAAGTATTATTGCATGTGAGGACAATATCTACCTTTGCTGGCACTTTATTTTGCTGCCATAATGCCTGGAATATATCAGGCATTTTATTTAGTCCCAAATAACTTAAACTCTTTTTTGCCAGTACAAATATAATGAATTAGTCCAAGACACTGGGGATTGACCCCGGCTACCTGCCCGTGCTAAGTAGGTGCTCTACTGATAAGATACATCATTCCACTGTTCGACTTTTTATTTCAAAACATTGTTTGACTAAGGCATACAGACTGGCCTTGAACTCACTCTATAACCCAGGTAGGTCCCATCTTTGTCTGTCATCCTCCAAAGAAGATCACAGACCTGTGCCACAGGCTTGGCCACAAATTTAATTTATAAGGTTTCTAATATCTTCATTTCTGAAATGGAAGGTTGTTGTCAAAATAACTGGATAAGTGGGATTCTGGCATTTTTCTAGCCCTTAGAAACTATTAACCTTCTGCAAAATTTGACCTTTCAGCAGTCTTTTTGTCCCCCACAATACCTTGGAGTTAGTTTTTCTAGAGAGCTACAATAATGACTCTTGAAAGTTAATTAGTAATAATAACGATATGCATAATTGGACGCTGCATTTTGGAAATAGCACCTGGCTTATGCAGAAACCTCCCAATGGCAGCCTGCATGAATCCCTTGCCTGCTGTGGATTAGTGAGTTCTGGGCAAATGCTGCTTCACATTGTGGACTAAACACTTCCACGTGTCCCTTAAGTGAGAAAAGGGAAGAAGGAACTAGACAAAGGAAAAGAAGTAGACATACTATGGAATCTTGCATGAAAAGATCAGGCATCAATGACCTCTGGGCCAGCCCAGTGATGTGGAGGTAATTTCATTGCCAACAGACACTGTATCCTCTGGGACTTCATATGATAGTCACACCACAAAGACTCTTGACTAAAAGTGACAGAGATGCTTTCTCTATAATTGTTTCCTTTTGCTTTTTTTCAATGCTGGGGGTCTGTGGTTGTTTGAGTATAATTGGTCCCCATAATCTCATAGAGTAGCACTATTAGGAAGTGTGCCTTAGTTGGAATGGGTATGGCCTAGTTAGAGGAAGTGTGCCTATGAGAGTGGGATTTGAGGTTTCCTGTGCTCAGGAAACTGCCCAGTGCCTCAGTTGACTTTCTAAGGTCTGCATATTAAGATGTAGCCAGTCTGCCTACATGCTGTATCTTCCCAGCCATGATGACAACAGACTGAACCTCTGAAACTGTAAGCGAGCCACCACAATTAAATGTTTACTTCACAGTAATTAAAAACTCAGTGTTGAACCCAGGGCCTCACACATGCTAAGCAAAGTCTCTACCACCAAACTACACCTTAGCTGGTGCATTTCTCCACATTTGAGAACAATCTCATGACTTGCCCTGTCTACATTGGCAAGCAGTTTGGCATTTAGAGCTGGGAAAAGTTTTGATTCTCACTCAGGCTGAGATCTCCATCTTGAGATGAGGAAATAAATACTCCAGGAGTCAAATCATTAAAACAAGGTCAGAGAGACTAAGTTGCAATGGAGACAACCCTAGTACACTGCCATTATTCTGTATAGCATCTTATACCAATGTCTCATAGCCAACACGGTCTGTTTACGTTGAAATACGTAAGGATCTCCTTTTACTAGTACATATCCTAATTCACAAATGTTATCCCATGTTCTTTATGTCTTATATGTATATTTTCATACTTTCTGCAAGCCCTTGGAAACTGAATTGAGATGTTTGGGTTAAAGGTGTAAAAACTAGACACTCGGTTCTACATGTGAAAATGGGTGGTCTTGAGCCATCTGCTCCTGATTGTAAATGGATCAGAGAAGGTGGGGATAAATAAGATCCCAGATGAGCAAAGATTGGAAGGTCATTGTCTTCTGATGTTAAAAAGAATAACAGATATTCATTCAACTGTATATATAGAGATTTTATATATTTTCATATACATTGATCCTGGAGACTTTTATTTCCCATAGGAGTCATGTAATATTAGGTGGTACAAAGTCCAAACAATGTTTTATTTTTCAAGTAGGAAAATTGCAACCACTGATGTGATGTGATTTTACCCTGAAATATGATGGGAACTTTTAGGAACACTTTGCTAAGTATTTTAATTATAAATGTGTCTATAATTTATCTTTGCTGTTTATAAGATAGATATTACTTAACATGCTTAATCTTTAAACAGGTACATCTTCAGAAACATGTTGTTGGCTCTCCAACAATATCTTGAGATGAGACAGTTTTGCCACCAAATATTCTCACGAAGAGGTGCAGTCTCAATTCAAACATTTCTTTTTAAAAAAAGATTTATCAATTTATTTTATATGTGTTGGTTTTTGCCTGACTTAATGTCTGTGTGAGGGTGTCTGATCTCTTGGAACTAAAGTTACAGACAGTTGTGAGCTGCCATACAGGTGCTGGGAATTAAACCCTGGTCTTCTGGAAGAGCAGCCAATGCTCTTAACCACTGAGCAATCTCTCTAGGACCCCAAATTTGTGTCTTTTGACTCCTAATTTTCTGATATTATTTTTAAATATGGGTATTTCCCTAATACACTTAATTTTCCAAAGCAACCTGTGCATGTGGTATTTTTCTCGAGTAGGTTTGTGTTTTACATTGTTATGCTGTCTTTGTTAGCTGAAATAAGGACAGACTTTTCATCCCTTCAAAAGCAACAAGAAGTCACCCACAACAGCAAATTATATGTAGAAGCAGGCTGAAATGCGCTTTTAAACTTACCTATTGAGATACAATGATTGGGGCTGCAAAGATGGTTAAGAGTGCATACCGCTCTTCCAGAAGTCCCAGGTTTGATCCCTAGTACTTAAGTCAGGCTGATCACAGAACTGCTTTTAACTCCAGCCCCAAGGGATCTGATGTTCTCTTCTGTTCTCTCAGGGCACTCACAAACATGTGGGCACACACACACACACACACACACACACACACACAAGAAAAATAATCACATTTAAATAAAAAACAATTATTTGCATTATGGATTATAATTACTATATAAGTTTTAAAATTACGTATTTACTAATTTTAAGTACATTTAGATTAGATATAATTATATCACTTCCCCCTTTCCTTTTTCTTCCTTCTTCCCCTTCCAAGCTCCCTCTTAAAATCATAGCCTTGTTCTTTGATTAAAAAATATATATGGACAAATACATAAATACAACAGGCTGAGTTTAGTTATTTGTATGTTTATGATTTCAGGGCTGACCATTTTGTATTGGATAACCATTTAAGGAACCCATCTTCGGGAGAGGTTAATTCTCCCTCTCTGTAGCCATTAGTTGCCTGTAGTTCTTTGTTTAGAGGTGGGACCCCATGAGAGTATCCCCTTTCTGAGAAAGCATGCCTATTGCTATTGTCATTGCTCAGGTCTTGTTTATATAACCATTTCTAAGAGAGACAATCTTACATCAGACTTCCTGGTACCCTGGCTCTTATGATCTTTCCTCACCATCTTCTGTGATGTTCCCTGAGCAATAGATGCAAGAACTGTGCTTTAGATGTTTCCAGTGGGACTATGGTCTCCACAATCCATTGATTTCTGCATTGTGTTCAGTTGTAGTTTTTTGTAATTTTTTCTTTTACAAAGGTGTTATTCATCTATCTATCTATCTATCTATACACATACATACATACATACACACACACACACATACACACACACACACATATATATATATATATATATATATATATATATATATATATATATATGAGCGAGAGAAAGATCCAGGTAATGAGCATGCTAGATGGGGTGATTTCTATACTAGAACTTACTTTAAAACAGATCGAATATCTATTTTCTCAAAGTCATCTGCTTTCCAACTATGTTCATTCAACGTAAAATAAGTTGGACTCTATGACCTTCCTATGAACCTTGTGATTTAGTTACACGTATTAGTTTCAAATGGATTTACTTTTCTAAAATTATTCTTTGCATGTAATACTAGATAGACAGGGGGAATAAAGAAAATTAAACATTTGGAGAAAGACATTTTATATAACATTTACAAGAGAATATATGATGTATTTCTCAGCTAGGTGGCCAAGAGGCCGGTGGTGATGGGAACATGCATGCAGCTCTATGAGGGTGAGCCAAGGCTCTCATCTAATTCTCTCAGAAGACTGCGGCATTAACTTAATGGCAGGAGAAACTGAGTCTCCTATATTATCTGAAATTTCATAAGATATTTCACTTTTAGAAATATAAATGTATATAGAAACATACCTATCTCAAAGATTAAAATGAGATGAAATAAAATATGTAAGAAGACATCTTACAGTTGCTGTGGGGAAAACTAACTGCTAATTTGTTTTCTTTTGTGGGTGACCTCAACTTAAAATGAACCTTAACTGTAAGTTCAGAGTAAATAGGTGTCACTTGCTTGGTGTATGACAGGAAAACTAGGAAAATCAACCAACTATTCAAGCTTCTTTTTTTCCCTACCGTGATTTATTACACACATTTAGCATAGGAACAAAAGGACATCCAAAACCAGTCTTCATGAAGTAGAAGAGTTGCCCTTAGTTGTGGTGGTCTTCCTACTGGCAAATATATTTATTTATTTATTTTAATTTTAAATAGCTTGTTTTACATGTCAATCCCAGTTCCCTCTCCCTCCCCTCCTCCCGCACCCCCCACTATCCCCCCCATCCTCCCACCCTATTGCCAATTCCTTCCACATAGGGGATATCTAGAGACTATCATTTCATTCAGGGTAGGGTCCAGGCACTCCTCTAAGAGTCCAGGCAGAGAGAGCAACCCTCTTTGTGTTATGGACACATGATGTCTGTTAGTATTCGAGGGATAAACACTGATCCACTGCGCAGGACCCCATAGGTAGCTCAGGCCTCCTCACTGACTCTCACATTTAGGAGGTCTTGATCAGTCCCATGCTGGCCTCCCAGCTGTTGGTCTGGGATCCAAGAGCTCTCCCCTGTTCAGATCAGCTGTCTCTGCTGGTTTTGCCAGCCCATTCTTTGCCAATTTGCTCATCACTCCTCTCTCTCTGTCGCTGGGTTCCTTGGGTTTTGTTCAGTATTTAACTGTGGGTGTTTGCCTCTGCTTCCATCAGTCACTGGTTGAAGGCTCCAGGATGGTTATATACATCAAGTTCATTATCAGGAATGGTCATTCGAGGTGGTCTCTACACTATTGCTTAGCTTGCCAATTGGTGTCATTCCTTTAGATCACTAGAGGTCACAATGGTGCCTGATCTGTCTTCTAACCTATGATTCCCTCTTCCCCCTATCCTACACCCCCAGTCAACCTTCTTGTTCCTCCATGACCTACTCTCTCTTCCACTTCTCCCCCTATTTCCCAGGTCCCCCTCCCCCCACCCCTAGCTGTGTTCCCCATCTGTTCAGAGGATCTTGCCTCATTTCTCTTCTCTTGGGTACCATGCATATCTATTAGGTTAATCAACTTTATATGGAAAAACAGAAGGCCCAGGATAGCCAAAACAACCCTATACAATGAAGGAACTTCAGGAGGCATCACCATACCTGACTTCAAGCTCTATTATAGAGCTATAGTCCTGAAAACAGCTTGGTATTGGCACAAAAATAGGCAGGTAGACCAATGGAACCGAAGTGAAAACCTTGATTTTAACCCACACACCTATGAACACTTGATTTTTGACAAAGAAGCTAAAACTATACAATGGAAAAAAGAAAGCATCTTCAACAAATGGTGCTGGCATAACTGGGTACTGGTATGCAGAAGACTGCAGATAGATCCATGTTTATCGCCTTGTACAATACTTAAGTCCAAATGGATCAAAGATCTCAACGTAAATCCAGCCACACTGAAACTTTTAGAAGAGAAAGTGGGAGATACTCTTCAATGAGTTGGTACAGGAGACCACTTCCTGAACATAACACCAGTGGCATAGACACTGAGATCAACAATTAACAAATGGGACCTCATGAAACTAAAAAGCTTCTGTAAGGCAAAGGACACAGTCAACAAGACAGAAAGGCAGTCCACAGAATGGGAAAAGATATTCACTGACCCCACATCTGACAGAGGGCTAATCTCCAAAATTTACAAAGAACTCAAGAAGCAAGTCTCCAAAACACCAAAGGATCCAATTAAAAGGTGGGGTACAGAACTAAACAGAGAATTCTCAATAGAGGAGGCTAAAATGTCCAAGAGACACTTAAGAAAGTGTTCAACATCCCTAGCCATCCGGGAAATGCAAATCAAAACAACTCTGAGATACCATCTCACTCCTGTCAGAATGGCTAAAATAAAAAACTCCAATGACAGTTTATGCTGGAGAGGATGTGGAGAGAGGGGAACACTCCTCCATGGCTGGTGGGAGTGCCAACTCGTACAGCCACTTTGGAAATCAGTATGGAGATTCCTCAGGAAAATGGGAATCAATGTACCACAAGACCCAGCAATTCCACTCTTAGGCATATATCCAAAGGAGGCAAATTCATACAACAAGGGCATCTGCTCCACTATGTTCATAGCAGCATTACTTGTAATAGCCAGAACCTGGAAGCAATCTAGATGCCCCTCAACTGAACAGTGGATAGAGAAAATGTGGTGCATTTACACAAATGGAGTATTACTCAGCAGAAAAAAAAAACAATGGAATCTTGAAATTCGCAGGTAAATGGATAGCACTGGAAGAAACCATCCTGAGTGAGGTAACCCAGTCACAAAAAGACAAACACGGTATGTAGTCACTCATATATGGATTTTAGACATGGATCAGGAGAGTGCCAGTCTGCACTTCTACTGACAGAGAGTCTGGGAAACTGGCAAATATTTCTTGAAAAAAAAAAAAAAACATCAGTGTAAGGCAGTGTTGAGCAGGAATCCGTCTCACCAAACAACACAGTTCCATGTTCTATTTTCTATTGTCTTGGAATTAAAAAAATGAAAAGTGTCTGTCTTCGCCAGGTGTTGGTGGCGCATGCCTTTAATCCCAGCACTCGGGAGGCAGAGGCAGGCAGATCTCTGTGAGTTCGAGACCAGCCTGGACTACCAAGCGAGTTCCAGGACAGCCTCCAAAACCACAGAGAAACCCTATCTCGAAAAACCAAAAAAAAAAAAAAAAAAAGTGTCTGTCTTCACTGGCTTTCTATTGCCATGATAAAATACTATCTTCTAAGGCAACTTGGGGAGAGGATGGGCATTTCCTGTCCTGATCACATTCCATCACTGAAGGAAGCCAAAGAGGGAACTCAAGACAGGGCAGGAACCTAGAGGCAGGAAGTGAAGCAGAGACCATGGTGAAACACTCCTTACTGGCTCACTCCTCATGGCTTGCTCAGTTTGCTTTCCTATGCCATCTGGTACCACCTGCCCAGGATTGGCATTCCCTTTAATGGGTGGGGCCTTCCACATCAATCATTACCCAAGAAAACCCCCCCTACACAATCTTATGGAGGCATTTTCTTAGCTGAAGATTCTTTTTCATAGATAGTTCTAGCATGGGCCAAATTGACCAAATACTAACAAGGACTATCTCTTAAAGCAATAATATGTAATTATAACTAATATTTACTGGGAACTTACTATGTACCAAGAATTTTGTTTCTAATATATCTTAGAGGACTTAGAAATACTGAATATAAAAAAGAAATGCCAAATATTTGAAGGGAAGTGATCAGTAGAATATATTTCTTTAAGCAAAACAGCCTTTCTTCTAAATAAATCATTTTAAACACTATAATATGATAGCACCACTATTCTGTGATTCTTTAAGTACAGCATGATAGAAAGCAACTTTTGAGTTTAGTAGTGCTCTGAAATAAATTTATGTTTCATGATCAGTGGCATATGTGCATAGTTTAAAAATGTATGAATATGTTACATAGAGATTTACATATCTGGTAATACACATGACACATAAATATACTTACAGTACATATGGATATCTATGTAGTAATGTTCCCTACATATGTTCACATAATTCTATATATACAAACATAGATAATTGTGTATTTGTATGAATTAGCATTTATATAAGAATTCTACACATAAATCTTAAGGAATGTACAAATACTAGTATCCCAAACTTGCCTTTTGAAATAATCTGGAGACCATTAAGGTAGGCAGCACTGTTTTTGAAGACAGAGATTCACCCTAAGGTGGCATCTCAGAACACCAATACTTGTACAGCTCAGTTCAAGGTGGAAAAAGTTGTATTCTAATTTGTTTGTCACCTGTTTTACTGAATGTTTCTAGTTATTCTTAGCATCCTAATCATTCATTAAAGACTCCTCTTTTCATGTAAGGCAGTTTCCTTTTATGTTAATTTTATTTTCATGTCTTAAGATTTTCTTTATTTCTATCTTTTTAAATGCTATGGTCCCCCCACCAATTTTATATGACAGAATGTTAATCCCCACCAAACAGATCAGGAGTTGGAGCCTGGGGAGCATTTTTAGTGAATTAACAGAGCCATGAAAAATGGAATTATTGTCCTTGTAATACACTCTGAGATGATCCTTACCTGTTCTATTCTGAACATGCATCGAAGAGGCATCAGGGAGCTAGGAAATGGGTACCCATTAGACCTCATTTCTGTTGAAATTTTCCTACTGGATCTCTAGTGTCCAGAGCCATGAGAAATATATTTATATTATTTATAAGTCACCCAGTCTATGATATTTTTTTAAAATAGCATCTGGAATTAACTAAGGTACTTTCTTAATAATTACATTGCAAAGACAATATTTCTCAAGGTCTTTCAGGATCTTATTTTTTATTAATCAGTGTTTTCTTAGTGCGACTGTGAGTCTATGTGAACAAGAGTTATATTTGTACAGCAAATATGGCTTCCACAAAGTTTATCTTTCTTGACTTCCTTCTTCTCCTCCTTCTGTCTTTGCTTTCTTCCAGATGATGAAACCTACTTCCAGGTACCTGTTCCTCACTTTCTTTCAAACATTAAAAAGTCTTCTACTTCTAAGCACTTGTAAAAGTGCTACCTCTTCCTGAAAATTTAAAGCCTGTGTATCAGTGTACTCTGATTTTCCTTGTAAAGTAGTCTGCAAGTCCCCTACATCTCAGCACAAAATGTAGATTTTTAAGCAAATAGCAACTAATATACATAATTAAAGTTTCAATAGAGGGTGTGTGTGTGTGTGTGTGTGTGTGTGTGTGTGTGTGTGTGTATAGAGGCCAAAGGACAGCCACAGATGTTGGTCCCCAGGTGCCCCATTTCCTTTCCCGAAACTAGGGTGTCTCTCAATATTCTGCAGTTCAACAAATAGGCAAGGCCAGCTGACCATTGAGCCCCAGGGAATCATTTGTCTCTGCATCCCCATGCCGGGATTGCAAGTGCACACTACCACAGCCAGCTTTTTAAAATGGGTGTTGAGGACCCAGCTCAGGATGTCAGTACTTTAGAGGCAAGCATTTCACTCACAGAGCCATTTTCCTTAAGGAGACTATTGGAAGTGTAAAGTTTTCCCACATGCCTGCTGAAACTTCATCCTCACCTGGCTTGAGGGCAAAGGACCCATCAGTTGAAATCATACATTCTTAGAAATTGTTTGCGATCTGGGAAGCAGAATGAATTTTGAAAGTCTACTTAGTGACAAGATGCAGTTGACCCCTCCTGGAGTCTATACAAGATGTATTCTTATCTCCTCACCACAGTCATATATATATATATATATATATATATATATATATATATATATTTGAATACATACACGGATTTCTTCTCTAGGTCAAACATACCTCATTATTTGACTGAACTGTGTGTGATGTGGCTTCTCGTTCTTCCCTCTGACTCTGTAGCATAATTCTGTGAATGGAATGAAGTGAAACATTTTCTTTTCCCTTCATGAACAGTTGGAGAGTAGCTGTCATGATACAGGCCACCATTTCTTTAACCTACTTGATAGACCACCATTACCGTAGTGCAGGAGAGTGATCCTGTTACATAGTCCTCTTATTGGTATCTCATTAGTGTCCTCTCCTTCCACTCTGTTCTTTTGTAGGAATGATTTTTTTCTTCTCAAATTCTTGTTTCATAAAGCCTTTGGATTTTCTCATAGGCCTTCTGGGAGTTCTTGAGGATGGGGAAAGTAATTTCTCTAGACCACAAGAGGAAAGAAAGGTTTCAATTTGGTTCCTGTGAGATTGAACCCCAGATGGTAGGGTAAGGATGGGAATTACAGAACCTGTCTGTTAGCCCCTTCATCCAGTACCTATGTTTCAGACTTTGTCTCACAATCTGGAACAGATAGCACATTCAGACTTCAGTTGATTTTAGCTTCTATTTCATACATCCAGGAGAAAGAATGGTTGTATATTATCTTGAGAATCTGAGTGTTTCTACTGGTCAGCTCTGATGATTTAGCACAATTGCTCTGCAGAACTCAAATAAATAACATCCTTGTGTTTGAATGATTTGATTTGACATCATGAATAAGCAAGATGTCTTCGTAATTAATGGCTCCCTTCCCAGGCCTCTCAATTTCAACAGCACACAAGCACAAACACAGATATTTATTTGTGTGGAAATCTTCTAGTGGAAATGTATGCAAGGATGTATAAATAAATTTATATGATGGAAATCCTGTGCTTTAGCTATTTTCCCTACTTGTGTATTCATTATTTGTCTTGGCCACTTATAATTGAATATCATCTCCAGTCATGAAAATTCTACAAAGCATGTTAGAAGAATCCACTTTTGTTTCCCATTGCATTGAAATGTACCTCCTGATTCTCATGTCTGTATAATCCACAGCAGGATGTGTTTATTGCCACCTGGGATTATTTAATAATTAAAGATATAAAAGTAAAAAACTGCATAACTATTACATACTTATAGATAATGTTTGGATCAAGAAAATATGAATTTCCATCAGGAAAAAGCGTGTTCAATTAAAAGTTTGGGGAGGTGGGGAGTTAGCCTGAAATAGAAATTTATCAACACTTGTAAAAACAACTTAAAACTCTCCCAATTTACGGCATTTCAACAAGTTATCATGTTGGAAATCACTTGAGACTTCTCTTCTGAGGAAGATCATTGGTGTTTTATGCATGGGCAGAGATCTAAGTGACAGAGAGCACGTTTTATGGAAAATCTGATTTTTGTATTGTGTTCATTTGAGTCTTCCTGCCTTTTTTCTTCCTTCTTTAACTTCTGTTTCATCTTCCTTATTTCTTTCTTTTAAAACTGGTTTGTGTATTTTATTTTAAATGTATTTGTGTTTAGCCTATATGTGTCTGTGTACCAGGTGCATTCAGTGCCCGTGGAATTCAGAAAAGCAATCAGATCCCTTGGAACTAGTGTTACAGATGGTTGTCAGCTGCCATGTGGGTTATTGAACCAGGGTTCACTGAAAGACTAGCCAAGTACCCTTAACCACTGACCCATCTCCCATCTCCTATGCCGCCTTCTTGCCTCCTCCTCCTCCTCCTCCTCCTCCTCCTCCTCCTTCTTCTTCCTCCTCCTCCACTCTCTCCCTCCGTCCTTCCCTCCCTCCCTCCTTCCCTCCCTCCCTCCTCCCCCCCTCTCTCTGAGGCATTATCTTGCTATGTAGCTCAGCCGACCTTGGACCTCCAACCGTCTTGCCTCAGCCTTCTGACAACCAATGTCAAGATTGCTGGAGATCTTTCTTTATGTACTTCCTTGGACAAGAATGATTCCAGAAACTACGCACCTATTTAAAAGTTTATAAGGCTGGGCGGTGGTGGCGCACGCCTTTAATCCCAGCACTCGGGAGGCAGAGGCAGGCGGATCTCTGTGAGTTCGAGGCTGGGCTGGACCGATAGCCTCCAAAACAATACAGAGAAACCCTGTCTCGTAAAAACCAAAAAAAAAAATAATAATAAAAAAATAAAAGTTTATAAGAAGGATGAATGGAAGAGGAAGCCGAAGAAATTCACTTTCCTTTCCTGGCCATTATGTGACGTTTGTGTTGATAAGATTAAATGACACAAACAAGAATAGGGGATTAGGGTTGGAGAGATGGCTCAGTTGCCAAGAGGGCTTGTTGTCCAAGCTTGGGGAACTGGGTGCAGATCCCAAGCCAGATATAGTCTCATTCACCTCTAACCCTGGCAATGTGGGTGGAAGAGAAAAGTGTGCTGTTGGGGATTGACTAACTGCCAGCCTAACAGAAAAACTGAGTGCTCCATATTCAGGGAGAGATCTTGCTTCAAAAGAACAAGGCAGTATTCACCTGCCTGTAGTTCCAACAACTCCAGGGGGTCCAACATGCTCTTCTAACCTCTGAGAGCATCTTCACAGAAGTAGCATACACACATACACATGGATAAAAAATAAAAAAGTCTTTAAACTATTTTTTAATGATCCACCTGCCATGTTCATCACAGTGTTTTTCCTTTTCTTTCCAATTCCCAGTCAAACTAATGTATATCCCTCAAAATGAATTTGGTGTGAGGATAAGCCAAGGGAGGGGCTTCCTGAGCAACCAATGGACCAGGACATCTGGTGGAGATTCTGCCCAGCCTCAGATGCCTGCTTTCCACGCATCTGACCTAACCCCTGCCATTGCTAGGTAGAATTTGCTCCTCATTGCTCTACTCTCTTCTCCACTAAATCTTATTTTGGTTGTGAACAACGACTTTGCAACTCATTCCATTGTGTTAGATTGTATTACCTGAATTCCAGAAATCTGGATGCCACTTTTTATCTTCAGAGTTTAATGAGGGCATTGTCTCCACTGAATCTTTTAGGTAACCTGGAGATGTGTTAAGCTCCCGAACACTCAGAGCTGATGCTGGAGCAACTGTAGCACCATTTGTTGAGTGGCCCCAGGTTGACACTGATCCACTGATAACCTCTCTTTGGGTCTGACTTTCCAGCTGTTTTCCCACTCACCCCATAGCTGGGTCATATAGACTTTTTTTTTCCACTTAATTGATGGCATGTCGTGTAGGAAAGAATCAAAGCCACTGCTATCCTGGTAAGATTGATTACATCGTTGGTTTCTTTTGCTCCCCCAGAACTCCCACAAGGAGGTTAGTCAGCTTAGATCAGACACAGTCTTGTCATAGCTTAACATCTCTTCTTATCAAAGTGTTTATCACTTTTGTGTTGTAATGTTTTTGCCAGTTTTTTTTCTAGGCATCACAATCTTGCTAAAATGACCATAGAGAACTTAGTAAATCAAAGATTCAGAATAGGTTTTCACTGAACTTAAGGGAGAAAAGAAGTTGGAGAGACCCTTTTAATTCACTAACCCAAGAGTTTTTGGGGAAAGATTACTGCATACAAAACAAAGAAATCATGACTTCTAAGGTAACTTTCTAGAATAGGTCTATGCCGCTTCTTTCTCATTTCCTTTTCTCTTGCCTGGGGTTGACATGTATTCTGACAGCTATTCGAGTAAGAAATCATCCCATTTTGAGATCTAGGGCTTCATCTTGTTTGCTAATATCTCCACTTCAGGGTAAAAAGAGGTACCTCATCATCTCCCTGTGGCTATAATAAAAATAGATATATCACGTAGAGATGGACCGCTTGTTGGGTTTATAGGGAATTCCTTTCTGTGCCCAGGGAGTTTAAGCATTAACTTGAAAGGAGCAGCTGTGGTCATGAGGCTTCTTCTGTCCCCGACTCACCACAAGCACTAATTCAATTAATTTATTGCTTTGGAAGATGTTGACACAATAGTGATGTACATGGTCTACTCTTGGTGGGCAGAGATAAAAACACTGTGTTGGCAAAAGGCTCTCATCCCTTTAATGAGACATGATACTGTTTAGAGCACCCTGAGGCAGAAGAATGTGTGGTGGAAAAATCAAACCGAAAGGAAGGGGATGCAAAGTCCTTGGCTTGGTGAGCTGCATGACAATTACTTCACGTTTGTGAAGACTTCTGGTCCTGAAGAGATATAATCTACCTCTTCTTTGGAAAGGAAAATTTTACTCCTCCCTCCCCATTTTGAAGGAAAGGCTCTATATCAACTTTCTAGATCTTTATGTAGATGGTTTTTTTTCGAATAAAAAGGACCTTAGAAATCTAATCAGAAACGAATAGAAATAAGCTATTACAACACCGACAAAGGGAGGAAAGATGATGGCAAGCTCAATGTCATTCTCTGCTACATAATGACACCTACTCTCTCAAATGTAACTCATCCCAAACAGCCTTAGCCCTTTTCTTTCTTTTAAGGATAGGTGTAAACTTCCCATGCTGTTTTAAAATAAGGGAAGTGTTGCGAGGCTAATGAACTTTTCCTGTTTACTCTAAAGATCCACTAGTACCTAGAGACGATAACTACACAAGAGAGAAAATCTGCCTTGTTCTATGGGACTTCTGTACTTCTTCTAGAATGGAATGGACATTCAAGGTGAGTTCACTTAACAGCAGTCACAATGCTGGTCAAGAATTAAAGTACCTGGATCATTTCAAAACTTAATATAGACACCCTGTACATTAAACTCCTCTCACCCTTTGTCCAACAGACCTACAGTTAGGTAGTTTGTACACTACATAGGGATCCAGACCAAGACAAGTTAGTTCATGCTCTGCTATCCATACTGTGTCTATGGCACCGAGACTATATTGGTTGGAGGTCCTTGTTCCCTGGATGAGAGTATTTGTAAATGGATAGTTCCCTTAAGGTCCTAATCTCTAATATTTGCTCTAATTTGTTTTAAGAGCTCTGATCTAGAAATCCCAAGAGATAGTGTAGAATGGATATAATGTCTGTCATAAGGTCACAACAAGGAGAAAATTTAAGTAGGCCTGAAAGAAAATAGCGTCTTTAGCCACACCCACTGACATTCCTAACAATTCTGTTGGGAAGCACATATCTGATGTAGATATGTGTTTTCCATTTATAATTGTTTGTTAGATAGCACTGGCTATACTTCATTTGCTGATTAGTAAAGTGTCTGGAGTTCACACCCTTATGTTGACTCTTGTATTCAATGATTTCTTCTGTTATCTTGATACCTGAGGTGAAGAACATAAGCAGCAATTTCTGGAGAATAGAACATTCTTGCAGTAAAAGAATGTCACAGATTAACGATGATTCAGCTGTCAGGGTGGAGAGACCAGACAGACAGAAATACACAGACTAACTCCTTTCCAGGCTGTTCCTGATCAGCAGTGGAGCCTTTTATTTTTATTTATTGGTATGTATGTATGTATGCATACATGCATGTTTGTGATGTTTGTGTGCATGCCACAGGTGTGCAATTGCCCTCAGGCCACAAGAGGGCATTGGACCCTCTGAAGCTTGTGTTGAGGCAGTTGTGAACTGCCAGAAATGGGTGCTAGGAACCAAACTTGTATCATTTGGAAGAGCAGTAAGTGCTCTTAACTACTGAGCCACCACTTCTGCTGCAGCTATGGGCACCTTAAAATAAACTGATAGTCCTAGTAGTTACTGTCTACATAGGCATGGGTTTTATGCTACCATAGACACCATGACAGGCATTGGGTGAAGAAACAGAGTGGGTATTCATGGAGATAATGGCTTTGGGACAAAGTGTTGGGAAGTTGCCACTTTAGGGAGAAAAGAATAAGACAGATATTTCAGGTAGAGCTTGGTTGCTCGAGGCTGATGGAGTAACATTAGTTATTGTGTATATTTATTGGGGCCTGAAGAAGAATTATGCTAGCAGGGAGAATATACGACTTATCAAAACACAGAAAATGAATATAGCATCCAATATCTTATCCAGTAACTTTATTCTCTTGTGTGTCCTGCATGGCCGCTACAAGAAGCTGCATTTTAAATCCCACGAGCATCTATCTCATCTGAGGAGTAGCAATGGAAAAGGAATAATGGCTTCCAAAGAGAGTGGATAAGAGCACCCTTGAAGCATTTAGCTCAGGATTAAGTCATGATGTAATGACTAATTAGGAACATGACCATTTTTTTTGAATGCTGCCTTTAATGAACCTCATTGGTTACATACCACAAAAGTGATGTCAAATGGCTTCCAGGTCCCATCATTTGTGTTTTACAAGATGGAGACCAAATAAATACTATAACCTAGAGATATATATCACTTGAGCTAAGTAGAATTGAGATTTTAGATGCAGATTCTCCAGTACTTAATTGAATGGAAAAAAAAGCCCTTCCAGTGCTCAAAATGCAATAAAGAGGGAAAAAAGAAAGAAAACCAAATTCTGTAATCATATTTTTTCAAAATATTTGAGGTTAGTGAATCTTACTAGGAAAAACATCATAAACTAACCCCAAATTATTTCCAAGGCTCATAATTAGGGTTGTGTAAGTGAGCATTGAGCAGTATTACGACCTGCAAATATATCTCATATGAAGTTGAATCCACAATAGTTTGAGAGTTTCCACATGGTAGATTTTGACTGGACAAAGGTTGAAGGAATGCATGAAAGAAGCTGATGGGCTAGACAGAGCTGGGGGTTAAAACCAAAATAACTTAATAATAAGCAGTTCATCTACATGGCTCCTCAGTGCTGCATAACTTACCCTTAGAAGGAGCTACCTGTCTGACTATGTGCTTGCAAGTGGACACGGAACACCAAGGTGACCTCCTGAATCATGTTGTCCTAGTGGGGCAAGGAGTTAGTGTGTGCTATGAGGGTATAGCCCATGGGGTCTACCACTCCTTGAAGCCCATTGAGAATTTGACAAGCTCATCTTCTGTTGCTTGGTATTTTCTGCTTGGCTAGGTATTCTTAATTTCATGGTATTGAGCAAAGCTCAGTCTTGTATATGTGTGTGTTCCTCTGCAAAGAGCAGAGGTCAATGCCAATTGTCTTCCTCAGTCACTATCTTATTTATTTCAAAAAATGAGGCTAACTTTTACATTTTATTTTATTACTCTGTGTGTGTGTGTGTGTGTGTGTGTGTGTGTGTGTGTGTGGTGGGGGTTGTATCCATGGACTTGCACAGAGGGTAGCCTATGGCTATTTCTTTCTGCTACTTGGGTCCTAGAGATGAAGCTCAGATCATCAAACTTGCTGACAAATGTTTTCCCCTGCTGAGCCAGGACCTCTCCCTGAGCCTGTAGCTCACTGACTCAAGGAGAGCGTCTGTTTAGCAAGCCCTATGTATGAATCTTCCTGTGTCATCATCTTCCCCGTCTTCCTCTCTGGCCCTCAGGACTGAGATCACAGGTACTTTTTACACCTGGATTCTCTTTCATAGTGGATTTTTAGAAATTAAACTCAGGCTTCAGTCTCGGGTTTGTCAGCTCTCACACATAATATTTTTGAAATTACCTCTGTTGGTCATTGAATCTTAGAATCCTGTTCTCTCTAGTACTACAGCTAGGGGTCTATAAGTCCCAGCATTTAGAAGTGCAGTGATAAGGGCAGACAAGAACCTTCAGAAGGAAAAACTTCTGTTCTGGGACAACTCAGTTCTAATGAGGGGAGACTGAGGAGCATTCCCAGAAGAGGGCTTCGTTTACATGACAGCTCCGTCCCTGGCCTATGCCCTTTCCACAGAATACTCAAAAGAGACTCTGGCTACAGTCACTTGGACATTTGACACCTGTCCAGTCCAAAGGGGTCCAACATTCACTAATTAGATGAAAACAACTTCCTACAGGGTCTGGGTACCCACAGATGTTCATTAACCCTTTGGCTCAGTATAGAACAGGGACAGATCAGTCTCATAACCATTTAACTTCCTCTCTTAGCAGACTCTTTTTTGTTCAAAGCTGTTTGCACTTTCTGCCTAAGTCCTCTTGCAGAGCTGTGGCTGGATCTCCACACATCATAGACGATGTGTTCTGACAGACATGAAGATTTAAGGTGAAATGCATGCGCTGTTTAAAATAAAATCATCTATGTCATGAGTAAGAAAAACAAAACAGATGGAATTACGTCTTTGGTCATGCCCCACAACTGTTTCAAGGTCTTCTAAAATACTTAATTTAATAAAGAAAGAAAAAATCCTCTAAAATTCTAAATGCAATAAAGAAAAAAGCCTAATTCTCAATCACATAGGAATTTGGTATCAATAGTTTCAGTGTAAGGAATTCTCTGGTGAAATGCACTGGGTTTATGAGTCAGAGGTTGAGGGTAAACCACCAAGACGGAATGACTATTGGTTGGAATGTGAGGGACAAAGTAGCTTTGCCTTAGCAAATTCTATGATAAAAGAAGGATCTGTTGGGGGAGCTGTGGTCAGAAAGGGGAAACCTCCTATCAAATCAGGCAAAATGTGCCGGCCGTCTCTGCAACACAACTCTAAGTTCCTCCAGAGGCATTCTGAGCAAAGGATTCTTCACAGACCATTTCTCTCCCACAGCTTCAAAGGCGGGAGGGTGCCTTGTAAGCCTTCGGTTAGTTCCAGAGTCACCAGGGAAGCTCACAGTCTTCAGGCTGCCTGGCTGCTTTTTGGATGGAATGCTTCAACTTGACATCAACAGGAAAGTGCAATCAGTCTTAGCCAGGGGATGCTGGAAATCTCTTTCTCTACTGATCGGTGGGGAAAGACAGGAGAGAAGGGAAGGGTTTATTCAATACCCGAGTGCCGAGTAAACAAGTACCCACGGTCGTTTCCTGCAGGGAAGTGGAAAGATTAGGCTGGTTTATATGGAGCTGAGGAGAGGGCTTAGCACACATTGTAGCTGATTAAACAAGAGTGAATCATTGCCCAGCCCCATCTAGATAATCTCCAGCCATTATCTTTCATAATAACGGGACTCTTGAGCGATCCATTCTCCTCTGACTGATGTCTGTGAAGAGGTGGAGGGCACCCTTCCCATGCATGATGTGTGCGGTCGTTCGATTGTTACCTTCCCGCCACAGTCCTTTCACGCGTCTTTACTTTTCAAGATCATACACAAGATACTGTTACAGACCCTAATTGTAAGCTTTTAAAACCGTGTGTTAGGAAGCCCAGGATCACTTTCAGGTTCTTAGAAGCAAAGTCCCTCTTGCCAAGTGTCCTTGGGGACCTTTGTTACTAGAAGTGGGCACTTTGCCAGATGCCGTAGCAAAGCTTTATAAAAATAGACAAGATAAATGGACTTTTAGTGTAGTGTTGTACCAGACTTTTAATTTTCAGGAAATTATATATTTTTTTAACTTAGCCAAGAGTGAGTCAATTTGTGACTTAGTTGAGAGGTCGGGGGTGGGGGTGGGGGACTGGAGAGTGGTGGCATGTGACATTTTAAAGTCAGGAAACCCTGCCACACAAAACAGATTTCTCTTGGCAATCAAGATAACTCAAGAACCACAAACACATTGTCAGAGGGAAAAATTACATTTTGCTGTAACACAGATCATGTACAGATGACTTATTCCTCTTTCAAGTTCAAGCACAAAAAGACTGTTTATATATTTCCACTTCTTACTCAGGAGGGCAGAACAACCTCGGAGGCCTGAAAAGATGGTGAGGGGCTCCCAGCTCTTCCTTTGATGAAGAAATAGCGTGATCACATATACAATCCAAGCGTTTGAGAGCCAGAATGGAGTCACTGCCATAGGTAGCCATTGTTCATTTTTAAAATCCCTGCACATACAAAAAAAAATCATTACTGCTGTTTCTGTGTTTTAATTTATTTTTAAAAGACTTTCGTTTTAAAAGTATGCATATGAGTGTTTTGCATACGTGTCTGTATGTGTACCACATGTGGGCCTGGGGCCTCACAGGCTGGAGGTGGGCCTGGGGTTCCCTGGAACTGGCACTATAGATGGCTGTGAGCCATCCTGTGGGTGCTGAGAAATAAACCCAGGCCTCTGGAAGAACAACGCGTGCTCTTAACCACTGAGCCGTCTCTCCACCTCTCTTTTAACAGCTCCAGCTGTTTAAAAAAATGTACACTTCGCTTGATTCCTTTGGAATATGGCAAAAATTTTCCCTAAGTGGGGTCCTGGCTGCCTGTATCATTTCAAGGGTATCCTGAATTGACACAAATATCCCCAATTTTATGGTATCATTAAATTTTATAACAGATCCATCCCATGGTAAACATAATTGTATGAAACAATTGAAAAATGTTTACTGAGCCCCTTTGAAGTGCAGGGGGAGGTGAGGGAAACAGATATTTCTGAAAAAGTAACCAACAGTCTCTAAAAAGTTTGCAAGGTAGTGTAGAGGAAAGATGTACTTGTGCTTACAAATATACAAACACACATGGTCAGCGTTAAGCAGTAATGTGGGGGAAGTAGTGTAAACAGCTAAACAGTGAAAGGACGCAGTAGTATATATGAATGCCTGCTTCCATGATGATGATGATGATGATGATGATGATGATGGTGGTGGTGGTGGTGGTGGTGATGGTGAGTATATGTGGAGGTGGGAGAGAGATTGGGTTTTTTCATTACTGATATTCCCTCCTCTGCCTTCCTCCCCCTCCTACTCCCTCTTTGTGAGTTAGGATACCCTATAGCCCAGGATGGCCTTGAGTTTGCTGTTTAGCAAGGATCTCAAACTCTTATCCTCCTGCCTCCACCTCTCAGGTGCTAACATTACAGGTGCACACCCCCATGTCCAGTTCACACGGTTCTAGACCTTGAACTCAGACTTCGTGCATGCTAGACAAGCACTCTATCAAATGAACCACATCCCTCTGTTTTTATTTTATAGAACTTATGTGCATTTCCTCCAGGCCTCTTGAAAGGAGGCCTATCTTAGGTATCTGTCACATAATTGCCAGTAGCTGAAACAATTGCCTTGGGATCAACTCCATTTTACAGACCTTGAAATGGATCCTTAGTCACCAAGCAAGTTACCTAAATCTGCCAGTCAGCAAATGGCAGCGCCAACCTTCTTCAGATTTTGTACGTTCTAATACAGTACCCTGTGGATTACAAATGTTTTAAAACATAAGCTTTGCAGACCTAGATTTGATCAGATAGTGCCGGGATAGTAAAATGAGATCACAGACCACTCAGTGCTGAGCTGAAGTCTCAGCATGTTGGAAAACCTTCACTGTGCTTCCTGCTCCCAGGGTCTCTGTGACTTCAAATAGTTGGCTTTTTAACTAAATAAAGTTGTGCAAGATGAAATCTCAGTTCGTTGCTTCTGTAGCTGAGACCACTTGAGCTGAGCTCTCTTCAGTTTCCAGGGCAGCCTTCAGGGGTATACAAATCATAAAACGTGTAAAAATTCTATCTCTTCCCTTGGGGGAAGAGAGGGGAAGTTCCCTAGTGAGTGGCTGGTGTCTGAAGGGTGCTGTGTGTCTCAAAGATGAATTTCCAGGTAGCTAATTGGAACCGGATGTGCATCTTACCCGCTTTTCTGGAAACTTCTTTCTCCCTCCCACCCTAGCCCCCTACCCGCCCTGGGTTAGGAGACTAAAAATAAATTTAGGCAGAATTTAGAATGGAAAAAAGTCCCCCCATCTCAATTTTGGGATGAAATGAAAGTTTATTGCGGCAAAGAAATGTTTTCATCTGTTTTGTAAGATTCAATCGGCAGATAATAGGTAATTACAAGCTAATTCCTTAGACTTAAAGAACCCCAAGACTGAATGGAAATGTGATTATGTCTGTTTGGGAAAAGGCATTTGCGAAATATTTGTGTTCATTACTCTTCCTCTGAGCAGAATGCTTAAATCAAGTTCTGTCTCCCTTTGGGGAACAAGTTTCTGCAATTGAAGATACTGAATTTTCTTTTACCTAGTTCTGTTGATATGAGAACCTGGGGATAAATTCTGTTAGTCTTGTAATGGGCCCTACATATTAGGCAGTTGCCAAAGTCACTCTATCCCCATCCTTCATTAAGTACTGGATTATTTTATGAGTGCCATTCAGTGTCACTTTTCTGTCCCTGCATTTATCTAATGGGAAAAGGGTTAAGGTATTTATCTGACCCCACCATTTATTTCTCAAATACCTGGGTACCATTCCTGTTTTTGAAAAACTCATATTTATTTTAACTATGTGTCTGTGTGGAGGAATCTGCATGTAAGTGAGAGGTGCCTGTGAAGGCCAAAAGGGGGTGTTGGATCCCCTGGAGGTGGAGTTAAGGTGACTGTGAGCCGCCCAGTGAGGGTTCTAGGTGCTAAGTTTAGGTCCTTTGCAAGAGCAGCAGGATTTAACTGTTGAGCCACCTCTTCAGTCTTGCAGTCATTTTAATTATGCATAGTAACACTAACAAGGACAATTTAGGCCCTATTTAATGCCCGTGAAAGCACTTCAAAGTAGGTGCTGTGTTCACATTGCAGGTGGTGACATGAGGTTTAGTGAGTGTAGTGGTAAAACTTGGGGCTGGAGAGGTGGCTCAATGGGTGGAGACATGCTTGCTGTGCAAGCTTGAGGGAGTGAGGTCATACACCCAGCACTCACGTGAAAACACCGAGAGTGGCGGTGCACACCCGTAATTCCAGTGCAGGGGCGCTGAGACTGTAAGATCCCCAGAGCTCATGGTCCAGCAAGAGGAACAGCCCACTACCAGGAAGACAAACCGAATAGAGACCAGATTATAGGAAATATGTTGATGTGGGGCAGATGGAGTAGGAGTGGCCGATCATGCCCTGGGGATGTTGAACTTCTCTGTTGCAAATAATTCTGCTATTTGTATTATTCTGTACAATTCTGCTATTGTATTAGCTTGTGCTGCTAAAACTTGTGGAGATTTAGGAGAGGAGGGACCCACGTCACCACTTGTGTCATCTTGTCAACATATAGCCACTAGCTTATTTCCTTTACTTTCACCAAAATTACTCTAGTCTAGAAAATGAAGGGGGGAGATATTTAAGGAGAAAAGGACACAAGGAAGAAAATATGTTTCAACCCAAATGCCAAGAGCTAAGAAAGCAACTGTAGAATTGCTGATTTCTATGCCCATGAGAAACGAGGAAGGTACTGTCTCTTTTAGCATTCACACCTTCATTGGATCAAGTGGTCTCTTTTAAGTCCTTAGCCTGGATTCTCAGAGTCCAGGCAGCTGGGGCACATGGCAGGGATCCAGGGCTGGGTACCAACTCTCTGCATACTGCCATATACAATGGCAGCTGCTACTGTTCCTTCTTTGTCAGTGACTCTGTTGGACATCTGTCATGCTTGCCTAGCAAGCATTTACTTTTTCCAAGGACCTATTTATTTTATGTGTATGAGTGTTTTACCTGCATACCCATGGAGACCAGAAGAGGATATCAGATTCCATTGCACTGGAGTTACAGATGGCTCTGAACCACCATGTAGGTGCTATGAACTGAGCCCTGGTCCTCTCTAAGAGCAGCAAGTGCTCTTCCATCTCTCCAGTCCCCAGCAAGACTTTGCAGCAACACTGGCTCATTTTCGTTGAATGAGGGGAAGCTGAAACGGAAGTGAAACCCAGAAGACAGGAAAAGAGATCCTAGGCAGGGCAAAGAAAGATTCTCAATGATGTCCTTGTCGGGCACTTTTCGCCATCTCTTCTCCATCCATCTCTCATTGAACTTTCTGCTTATCAGTTGGCTAGAATGCCTGCTCAGGGATCTTTGTGTTTCCCTTCCTCCAAAGCCAAGGACTGAAGTTCCAGACATTTGCCACTACAGCTTTTGCTTGGGTGCTGGGATCTGAACTCAGATCCTGTGGTTTGCACAACAAGCACTCTGACCTGCTGAGCCATTTCTCCAGCTGATGTTTCCCGAAAGCCTGAATCAAGGCTGCTCAGTGTGAACCCTCAAACTTCTTTCTTTCCTCCTGTCTCCCTCTCTCCTTTCTCCCATCTCCTTCCTTCCTTCCTCCCTTCCTCCCTTCCTCCCTTCCTTCCTGCTTGCCTGCCTGCCTCCTTTCCTTCTCCTTCTTCCTTATCTGTCTTTCTCCCAACCTTCTTTCCTCCACTTCCCCTCCTTCCCTCCCTTTCTCCTTCCTTCTCTCCCTGCTTCCTTGCCTTTTTTTTTTGGGTGGGGGAGTAAGTTTACAGTTAGAACTTGGCTCAGGTCTGAGATGTTTAAGCAGAATGACATATGAGCACTTTTTTATATCAGAGTATGCAAATCCACATGTCTGTGCTCACATCTGAGGGCCATTCCAGTGTTCCTGCTTCAGGCAGTTTCTATGTGTCCCACACCAGGATGTCCCACTCAGCCAGTCTTCACAAATCAACCTCTGAGTGTGTATGACACAGTTTCTGTGAGTGGCTCGAAGGCACAAAACATGGTCAAGAAAGAAGACAGCTGACCTACTGACAGAGGGCAAGAGTGGCGGCAGAATGCCAGGCTGTGTAGGGGCCACGGAGTCTCTGATAGGCTACGATGGCCCCATTTATCAACCGCTGGCTGCAGCAGCAGGCCTCAGACAGATAAGGCAAGCAGAAGCTCTCCTAAGGAAGCATGAAGACACCTCACACCATTAGCAGGTGACTTTGGCTTTGCTGGGGTGCCTGTTGTTGCTACCTGTGGGAAACGGGGGACCACTTGTTAGGGAGAGAAACTTCAGGAACTCCTTTCGAAGAAGGACCTTTCAGGGGTTATCAAGAACTCTGCATACAAGATTCAAAGCATTTTACAGAACTCAAATGTCATATTTAAGTGTGTGGGTTTTTTTTTTACACTCTTTTTTTTAAATTTCTTAATCAAAGCCCTATCATTGGCATCCTGGTAAATATTTAATAACTAACTCTTTAGGAAAAAGGGGAAAAAGAGTTCTGGTTAGTGCTGGTTTTAGCTGTGTAAATAGACCCTGATGGCCAATTTCCAGCAGCCAATATATCAACTGACTCATGAAATTCCTCAAATTTAACAATTGGCTCTGGTATGAGCCAACTCCACCTACCCTGAAATTACTGAGGAGAGGTTCTAATTATCAGACGTATTGTGTGGATAAGGGGCCAACCATGAGTCCTCTGTGTAGAACTCGGATGTCAATCACATTGCAGAAGCTCAGAATGAAAAGCTAGTCATGCCTTTCACATCTTGTCCTCAATGAGGACCATTCTGGTGCCTCTAGACCTTAAGGTAATGCCAGAACAGACTCTAGCTGTGGAGGTCACAGAGGGTCATCGTCTGCTGTCACCTCCACCTGCAGCCTGATTATGGTATGTGGCCTGCTCTTCAGCATGAGTCAGGTGCCCAGCAGCCGAACACAAAGGCAGCCATTGTAGGGATAAGGGACTACGCAATCTTTGCAATAAGAGAAGCATATGCCCCAGGGTAGAAGACAGTCACCAGAGGGGAACGGGGTGGAGCATCCTCACCTGTCCAAGGCCTGTGATGTGTCTGAACACAGCAGGCAGACAATGTAGCAGCCCCATGAAAGGACAGGAGAGAAGAAGGAAAAGGCGAGGGCGCTCTCTTAGTGGTGGCTGCAGCAGGAGGAAGGAGGAAGATGAGGGCGGGGCAAAGAGGAAGGCAGCAGCTAGCTGCAGTTAGTTGGCTGGCAGAAAAGGGCTTCACCCATGAAGCAGGTGGGGCGGGTTGGCTCAGTCAGTGCAGAGGTGGGGCTGAGTTCTGGGAAGCTGCCAATTTTACAAGAGGGGAAGGATGCAGGTGGGAAGGGCTGTGAAGTTCTGACAAGCAGGTAGCAGTTTGTTTTAATATTAGTCATTTTGCCCGAACTGCATTTACAAACAAAAGAACAGCAGCTGTCCCAAAGATACAAACTATGTACATACACATGTTGAAGTCTACAAAGCAGGGTTGTTGTGTTTGTCTTAAGAGGAAGAAAGGGAAGGTGGCTGGTAGTCTTTTAAGCTTTCCTGCTCCCTTTATCATTTCATGCCTAAGTGCCCTCTGAATTAAAGGGACAGAGCAAAGTTTTAAAGGGGAAAATGGCACATCAAATGTGTCTTTTGCTCCACACAGCAAGTAAAAGCATAGGAGGCAGGAGGATCACTTTGAGTTCAAAGTCAGCCTGAGCTATGGTGACACTGCCTCAAAACCAGATAAAGCAAAGATGAATTGGCAGCCTTTATGATTTTATTATTATCATCATTATTCCTATTATTATTGCTACTTGATTTCTTCCTTCCCCTCTCTCTTTCTCTTCTCTCCTTCCTTCTTTCCTTCCCCTCCCCCACCTCTTTCCCTCCTTACCTCCCTCTCCTTCCCTTTTTCTTTCAGAGATCGGATCTTTCCATGTAGTTGTGGAAGGTCTAGAACTTGATATATAGGCTAGGCTTGCCACCAACTCCCACAGGATCAAAGGTTTGTGCCACTATGTCCTGTCTACTAGACTGACTTTCTTTCATTTACTTTTAGGTCTTTGTATATGTGTATATCAAATGCAGAGTTTTTCCCTGGCAACCTAAGCCTGCCTTTCTCCCTAGTTCCCTGAAAACAGTCTGTGGGGTTCCCTTCGAGACCCCAGATTAGGCACAAAACACACCCAAACATCTGTTCTCACAGAGATCCTTCAGGAAGAGGAAAAGAAAAGTTGAAGTGATTGCTTTCTGACTCAGACAGAAGCCAGCAGCAAATGACCTTATAGGTGTCCTTCTTAAGCAGAGGAAAAGGGAGGTCTATGTTAGGATGGGGTAGGATGTGGGCACATGAGGTGGTAAAGGATGAAGGAGAAGGGAAAGGGAAAAGGAGACGGGGAAGAGGTGTTTGCCCCGGAGGGACAAAGGACTGCCTCTGGATGGAGAGGAGACAGACAAGGCCCATAGGCAAATGACAGCTCATAAAGGTAAAGGGGAACTCCCCCCCCCCCGTTAGGATGAGGTGTTTCATTTTAATTGGGCATGTTAATTAGGTGAGTCAAAGGGGGCTTCTGATTGCTGGACTTTGGTACTCAGCCTCAGGAGGAGGAAGTGAGCAGATAAAGGGAAAGGACCTTGGTGGCTAGCTTTAGGAATGTGCTCTGTGTTTAGCAAGGCAGAGGGAATGGGGGAGAAGGGCAGAGCCCCACACTCTAGCGGGTTAGTGCCTCCATTCCCCACTCTTACTCACCATTTTTCCTGGACGCTTTCACTTCGACTCTCACGCCTTACATATTTTGCTTGATTTTATAAAATCTAAAATCTAGGAACAATGAATGAGAAAAGACATATGGTATTTTTCTTTCTGAGACTGGCTTAATTTGCTTCTCTCTAGTTGCATTCATTTTCCTTCAAGATGACAGAACTTTGATCTTCTTAAGGACTGTAGATTTTTCACTGTGTTCGCATACCATTTTCCTTATCCATTCCTCTGCTAGCTTGGTTTCACAGCTGAGCTAATGTGACCAGTGCTGCAGTAAACACTGATGTGCAGAGAGCTCCATGATGTGTGAGCATAGAGCACTGTGGGTACCCAGGACTGGTGTAGCTTGGTTACATGGCCGATCTGATACTGGGTTTAAGACACTTCCACACTAACTTCCATAGTGGTCAAAGTAGTCTACATTTTCAATTTTGTTGATTTTGTTTGTTTGTTTTTATTTTTCAAGACAGGGTTTCTCTGTGTATAACCCTGACTGTCCTGTGGCCTCGAACTCAGAGATCCATCTGCTTCTGCTTCCTGAGTGCTGGGATTAAAGGCATGTGCCACCACTGCTCGCTCAAACCTGGTGGTGAGTTTTGAAAGTAAAGAAGACAGAGTGCTTCTGGGGAAAGAGATTTGTGCACACAACAAACGGCTTAAACCAACAAAGCAAAAGATTTTGATGGACATTTCAGCTTAGCACCTTTGGCCTTGACTTGGAAACAAATGGCAGACAATACACTTCCCATGTGCCATGCTGCATGCACAGATGTGTATGCGGTGACCTTGTACATGATCGTGAGTTACAACACTGACTCAAAGAGTAATCCAGTTGGGGAATATGTTTCCCACCCTGTGCCCCCAAAAGGAGAAAACACATATCTCCTTCAAGCAGGTTCTTTCATGAACAACAAAGATAACAGGAAACCAATATTCCTCTGATCCCTTAAACTCCCATCTGAGGAAGCCTCATGGATTTTACAACAGAAAGGAATCAATGATTTTCAGATGTAAGTACATATTAACCCAGAAAGAGAAAAATCATAATTAAAGCCCAATGGGAACACTCCATCCATATTTCAGCCTCAGTGAATTCTCAACCTTCTCTATTTTCTTTCCCTCGCCCATCTTTTGTAAACCCAGAAACTAGGTCAGAAACATCAGGTCCCTGTTTGGCATGAAATTGACAAGGCAATCTACAACCAAGGAACACTCAGTCCCTCTAAACACACTATAAATAATTTATTTTAAAATTTAGTTAATTCATCTTAAATGTATAAATAATGCATGACTGAGTGTTCTGTGTAAAAATGTCTAAAATGTGAAGGCTGTCTGTAATAGAGTTACTAAATGCATTCCTTCCCTGATAGTTTCTCTCACAGACTGAAAATTGTGGCTTCTGATTTGCTGAGTATCCATCCTGGGCCTTTTTCTAATTATGTACCTATAATATTCACTTCAAATACTTTTTACCTCTGACATCATCAAGAGACTTGTTTCATTAGCAAATAATCTTTCAGTGATTGGTAGACAATCAGAAAAACTCTAATGAATTATAAGCCATATTCCTTGTCTGAAACTGCCCGAAACAGCTGAGAATCTAAGTTACAGTGAAACAGAAAGAGAGAAGGGGAACTCAAGATATAGAAGGGTGCAGAAGAAATTGATTACTCTTGGCTCCTGCTTCCAGGAAAGGGCTTTCTGGTGACATCACACATTAAGCAGGGATTAGCCAATGGGAACAGAAGAAATGCATTTTAGATAAAGGGACCAAAAGGTTATTGGAAACTGGAGTCAATTGTACATTCTGGAGACCCCCTACCATGCCTTTTCTCTGGTTGAGTATCACTTGCTAGGTTGCCAGTGGGGATGAAAATATGAATCACTTTATTATCCTTTTTATCTTGGTGGCTATCAAATTCCTGGCAAATGTTTGGCTTATCTTTCAAAGGATAAACATGTATTGAGCTATTGAACTGGTTGGACAACCACCCTGGAGATTGGTGAGCTGAACACCAACCTTCTCGTTGGCCAGAGAGTTGTTCAGGTGACCAAGGTCATTCTATAGACAATAGACTCTCAACTGAATCTTGCCAGAAGGGGCTATTCTCTTGACAAATATTTTGTAATAACCATGTTGTTCCCTGAAATAAAATAGATTCTGTAATGCACTTTCCACTCATATAATATTTTAAAAATCAATATGATGCTCTGCCCCCAGTTTAAAAAAAGAACACATAATCAAATCCTGCACATATGCTTCTATACATAATCCACGGACTGTAATCAACAAGATACAAGACTGAGTAGGTATTTGTTCATGAACCTACAAGAATGCTGCCAGTGGTTAGTTTTGACCTTAACTTGTATGTTATGTTTTCTGGAATGGAGAAAAGTTAGTAATATTCTAAATTGAAAAAGCCCAATTTATCTCTTGGAATACTCAGTGTATACTAGGAATGTACCAATATCACTGGATAGATCTCTATCAGAGAGATAGCCTGTCCTAGTTAGTTACAGATAGCTTATTTCTTGTTTGGGATGGTCTTGCTCACAGTTGCCTGTCTAGCAGCCTCATTACCTGCCCCAGTAACTATAAATGGTTCCCTCACTCAGATCATCATGACAATACTCAGCTGTCCAACCACATTTCTGAATTATTCTCTCTGGTCAGAATTGCCTCTATTAAAAGTCATTGCCTTGTATCAATCAAAATTCACAATTGGAACCGTCTTTGAAAATGTGAGCTGGTAGAAGATATGTTCTAATAAATCTTCAGTTCTGTGTTAATTGCATATCAGTAATACTGGATGATTTGTTGGTGTGATGGACACTGTGTTATAAAGACCTTTTCTCCTTATTGATCAGTAATTTTCTCACCTCTTAAAAGATATCCTGACATCTAAATGAGGCCCACCAGTATACCCTGGTGGCTAATAAGTTTAGAGTAAGAAATATAAACTGTGGTTAAGAGTTTCTAGACCAACACAAAGAGGAACTAAAGAGAAAAGATGCCAGAATTTTAGCCACTTCTGTGATTTTGAAGATGTCTAACTCTGAGTCGTGACTCAGGAGGACATAGGGACCAGTCTGCAAGAGAGGGTTCTGTCTCTGGTCTCTAAACCACCAGGGTGACAATCCTGGAGTGAAAGAGCTCCTCTCTACACTTGTATACACCACAAAATTCATTTGAAAACCACATTGAAGGTCAATGTTACCTGATTGGATGGAAAATGAGAAATGGTAGCTAGCACTCGGGATAACTGCCTCTGAACACAGAGAGATTTGTGGGTGTAATCAGCTTGGATTTCTAAGCGACTGTAGTACACCGTTCCCTCAATCCTTTCCAAGAGGACACTGGCTCCCTTATTGACTAAAAAAGTTTTTCAACATGCTGAACTGTCCAAGGCACTTTTTACACACGACAAGGAAGAAGGAAATGTCATGTTTTAATCTATTGACTTTACTCTGTGGAGTTAAACTACATACTACAAACAAATATTTGTGTACTAATCATGTTCATTTTTGAAACATATAAATCACAAAATTTTGGAAATTTTATTTATTTATTTACTTACTGAAAACAGACTGCTTATATGTAATATATTCTGATTATGGTTTCCCATCTCCCAGCTCCTCCCATTTCTTCCCCACCTTCCCACCCAGTCAATCCACACTCTCTCTTGCTCTCTTTTTAAACTGAAGATTGTCTAGACAGTTTTTAACAACTACAGAAGAACAAAGCTTCAAACTAACATCTATGTATGTCTGTGTGTATAAAGTAAATGTTTTACACACACATACACATACACACTTTCAGATGTACAAAAATGATATATGTGACTTCTATTGATTAATACCAGTATTTGTACTTTATATGTAAACAGATGGATAAAATTGTTTCATCAAGTGTATGAATATATCTTATACTATCGCAGTTAATCGATAATATTCTTCAGTTATTACTAGTAATACTTTCAACATATTCTTTTTTGAAGACAAAATATTAAGACAATTTAAAGCATCAGAGAATGTGTGTTAGACAATTCTTTAAGAAAAGAATATTTAGCTCTAAAATTTCAGTAAGCCAACACCCCTGCTTCTTATCTGGGTATTTATTATTCACATTTTATTCAAAATATTTATACCCATTTCAAGCAGTGAGAGACACATTTTCCCTAATATTTCTCAGGATCATTTCTCCCTCCATTGCTATAAAATTAAAAAAAAGGAATAAAGTCTTAGTGGAAGTGTGCATGTAGCTATTTATCCATCAGTAAAAGACTAACTATAAATAGACGGCAGAATTTTCTCAGTCTCTGTACTTTATAACACATTTGATTCTATGTCAAACAAGCAAACAGAGAGTGTTGCAAAGGGCCAACTTTAGCAAATACCATGTATTCACCACTTAAGATGCGCAGATCTCTACCGGAAACCTCTGATCCATCATCACAAAAGCTTCAGCAGGCAAATTGTGATAGCTTTCTGGGAACTATGAGAATGTGGATGTTTAAAGAATCAACAAACATCCATCCATAAACTCCATAAAACATATGCAGGGTTACATATTAAATACATACCAAATAAAGATGTGTCATTGTTATTATATTTAATATATAAACACATGCTGTAGTATTTTTGTGTACTGTTTAATTGTATGTGAGTTGTATCATACTATAGCCAGGCAACAACGCCCTATATATTGTTTTTCTATTTTAACATTAAGAGACATATACTCACTGAATATATTCATCAATATATATTTCATTCATTCATTTTTTATACCAATTTTGTTGAGCACTGGTTTACGGAAATAATCTGTGTACATTTAAAGTGAACCACTGAGTTTCTCACATTCATAAAACCACCTGCATAATGAAAAATAATTGAAGGTATTCACTTTCTAGTAGGCCATCCTCTTACAGTTAAAGTATCCTTTACATCTTTCCTTTGCATGTCACCCAAGGCAATTACTGATTGACTTTGTCACTGTAGAACACCGTGCATTCTGTATAAATTAGATCACACAGCCCACATTCCCCTCTGCCTGGCTTCTTTCCTTCAGCACTTTTTCTGAGACTTGGTCACATTGTGTACTTCACTGAGAAAGAGCAGCTTGGTGTACTCTGTGTTCCTGTGCATGCGCAGAGTCCTGTTTACGTGCTCATCTGCGATTAGACAGCTGGCCTGTTTCCAGTGTAGGCTATCATGAAGTGAAACTGCCAGGAATATTTATGTGGGTGTCATTGTGGTGTGCATGTCTGTTTTGTTTTCTCATAAGAAAAGACCAAGGGTCATATTGTACATATATGTTTAACTTTTTAAAAATGCTCATCTCTCTCTCTCTCTCTCTCTCTCTCTCTATATATATATATATATATATATATACATTCCACACACACACATATATATGTATATATTCCACCTGTGACTTTTTAAACCTGTGTATGAAATTTTTTGAAATAGTCGCATTGCATCTTAAATTTGCCCATATGTTCATTCAGTTCATTCATTTTCTCCCTTCTCCGGATCTGTTTCATAGTGATTGGCACTTTTGTCTGCACGGTTCTAAGAAATGGACAGTGGAGTTAAGTTAATACGGTTGACTTTGGATATTATATTTCATTACCTTTTGTGTGGTTTCCATTTCGTTCCTGAAGCCTCCAGCTTGATTCTTCGCTGTCCTTGCAGAGACCACATTAAAAACTGCTCGTTTCCGAATCAGACTTAATGTTTACTTGTTTTTCTGCTTGAAAGCTGTTTATATTTTCTTCACTTTTTGTATGTTGAGACTTTTAGGTTAGGACCCAGGACATGGAGAACGTCTCCTGGGGATGACATTGTCCAGTGCAATGTTCCCGGTCAGGAGTCAGAGTGCTCAGCTTGCATTCATCATCATGAGCCATGCCTGCACTTGGCTTTTTACCCAACCTTGGTTTCAAGTGCTTTCTGTTTGTCTGGTGCCTGCTTGGGTCAGGGGTCAGCTGGGCTGGGTTTATACAGCGAAGGGTCCCCTTCTCTACCTCTGTTATTGTTGGAATTCTTAAGGTTCTGAGGCATTCCTGGTTTCAGTGACTCTTTTAGTCATGCTCTAAGTAGAATGTAAGCTGCCCACATTACTTTTGTTACCACCTTGTGTGGAACTTTCAGGACAGACTATGCCATGTCAGGGGTTCACTCTCCATTTCTGGGAGGATCAGTTGAGTGCTCCCTGCTCTCTATGTTTTCTGATTACTTGAGTTGCCATACAGTATTCTAACTGGTTGATGGTTACATATTCAGCTGTCTATAGACCTTCATTGTACCAGTGTCTTTATGCATTTACATGGCAGATTATAGATGAAGAAATGGAAATTTGGGGTCCTAAGTTCTAAACTTCAATTTGAGCAAAAATTGCTAAATTATTAAGCAGTATGCTTATAGCAGTCATGCTTTCATTAAAGATTCTTTAGCCTCTCATTTATCCACATTCTAACCAATATTTGCTAATATCAGTGGTTAAACAAATTGTTATCTTAATGTGGGGGATGTTGTCTGATTGCTGTTTTTATCTGTAATTCCCTAATTACTTGTGTGGCTGAGCAAATTTTCATACATACTGATGTTTTATGTTTCTTTGTTTATGAATTCATGGATTTTTTCTTTTTTAATTAAAAGGTGTTTTCTTTTTATTAACTTGTGGGAATATTTCCTGATTTCTCATCCTTCACACTGTAAACGTTTTCTTCTTACCACGTTGCTTGTATTTTAGTTTAATTCATGGTGTAGTTTCCAAAAAATTCAGTCTATATTGTAAGCCAGTTGTGGTGTTCCATGCCATGGAATCCCAGCACTTGGAAGGTACATGCAAAAGGCTCAGGAGTTCAAGATCAGTCTAAGCTACATAATGAGTGTGAGACCAGCATGGACTAAATGAGATCATGTATCCAAAAAGAAAAAAATACTCTATATTTTAATGATATTCTATTTGACATTTAATGTCAGCTTGACATAGCCTAGAATCATCTATGATGGGAGTCTCAATTGATGGATTGCCCAGATTTTGCCTATGGGAAGGTCGGTGATAGGGTGACAGTTGAGGGTAAGAGAGTCGTTTTGACTGTTAATTGATGTTGGAGCGCCCAGACCACTATGGGTGTCTCCATTCCCTGGGCAGGTGGTCTTAGATTATTTAAGAAAGCTACTTAACTTGGACTTAGAAACAAATCACTAAGTGCATTCCTCCCTGGTTTCTGTTTCAAACTCTTTCTTGACTTCCAGTCCTCTCTTAAGTTGCTTTTGTTCAGAATGTTTTAGTAAAACAACTGAGATGAAACTGGAACAGATGGAGTCAAGTTTATTATATTTAGTTTTATGATTTTTTGGTTTTGATAATCTCTTTACAATGTCTCTGACATTTTTTCGTTCAGAGTTAGTTTTGAACATCAATTATGTTATTGGTTCTTTTGTAGGCACGAGTGGCTATGGTAGCTAGAAAAAACCCAGGAAAACCAGGTAGGATGCACTCGGCCAGAGTCACACCAAATTGAATGCTGAACAGAAAGGCAGAGTGGCAACATACCAATGGGCACAGACTTTGGAGCCTGATTGTTCAGATTTCTATCTGGTTCCTGTTACTTAGGAGCTGAGGGAAGCAAAAACTATTCTGTGCTTCAGTTTTCTTACTCTAAGAGAGGACATTAGTGATGTCTACTGGATATTGACTGCATGCAATGATTTTTGAATAGCTAAAAGAGAACCTGAACATGTATAAGGCACCCGCTGCATATGAAGTACTACATAGCCATTTGAGTAAGTCAAATCAAATAGGATGTGATTAAAGCAGTTGATGAAGTAGGTATAGAACCACAGATGAATATTTCATGGGAAATGTCACCAAGAAAGTACACTTGAGCACAATCCTAAGTGAGGGAAGGTAGAGAAATCCACTTAGCTTATGGTGTAAACATTTAGACAGGTAGCTTTTAACCATTTCCATTAATTTTACCTTCCGGCATTTCTTAGATCGTCTAAAGTTTAATTCTATGCATGTTGATCCTTTTAAACAATATTTTTATTAATTCTTTGAGGATTTCCTACAATATATGTTGAATATATTCACCTCTCCTCCCACCAAATCCCACAGCGACCCTCTCGATCCTCCCATCCCCTCATACCCATTTTTGAAATTTCTCTTCATTTTTGTTTCTCCATTGCATCTAATTTGTGTTGCCCAGCCAGTCTTGGGAGTAGGGCCTGCCCTGGCATGTGGCAGAACTACCAGAGGTCACATCATTAATGAAAACCAAGTCTTCCTTTCCCAGAAGCTATCAAATGCTGATATGCTGGAAGCATGCCAATCTCTTACTGGTTCTAATAGTTTTTCTGTAAATTTATGAAACTTTTTTTAGTAAAAAATAATCAAAATATCTATAAATAATCATATGTTTATCTTCCTTTTCTAATAATATACCTCATGGTTTTTTTTAATGGAGTGTATTATAATGCTGAATTAATGAGCTGTTGAAAACATATTTATAGTATTCCTGATTTAATGAGAATTCTTTAAATATTACATCATTAATTATTTATTATGATTGCTGTAGGTGTTTAATTGGTACTCTGTAACAGGGTAAGAACATTCCTCCTATTCTTTGTTGGCAATTTTTAAGTTGAAGTTTTTTGAAATTATGCTTTTAAAATTTATTTCCTGATCATTTCAAATGATGACGTTCCTTTTTTGCAAGCCACTTGATTGAAATGTCCAGAAGTACGACATTAGACTCATTGCACCTGCATCCTGTTGAGGAATTTTTGTCCAGGTTCCCATATGGACTTTTAATTGTTTGCCTGTCTGCTGGCTGGGTGAACCATTTCGTCTGGTCTGTTGTGTGTCCCAGAAATCATAAATATATGATTATTTATAGATATTTTGATCGTTTTTCACTAAAAAAAAGTTTCAGAAATTACAGAAAAACCATTAGAACCAGGAAGGGCTTGGCATGCTTCCAGAATATCAGCATTTGATAACTTCTGGGAAAAGAAGACTTGGGACACTTGTCCCAAAAAACACTTACCCATTTTTCCTTGATACTTGTCTGTGGAATAGCTTTGTTGAATGAAAAACACTTAATGTAGGCAGGATAGTGGGAAGCTAAAGTTCTGTGACCCCCCCCATTCCCAGCTTAGACTATCTGGTGTGGTTGTATGTCCTCTCAGTGTCCATTTCTTGCTTTAAAAATTCTTCTCTGAGCTTCTTACATTCTATCAGACAACTTAGGATACAGTTCCCCTCCCCAGTCCTCCATGGTCCCACCCCAAGTCTCTTGTGGCTCCTACTTAACTCTGGAATCTAGCAAAGCTACCTTTGTCCTCTAAGGCTCCTAGTTGTGCTCCGATGCTGCTAACCTTTCGGTTGCTTCAACACCATCCTTTAGACCTTGATCCCTTCAAATGTAATAGGTGTCACCAGCTCATTTCCCTGTTCTTGAGGTGCCTTGCATGGTTTTTGTTTCCTGTGCCAATGCAGGCTGGTACATCTTGCAAAGCCTTGTGAACATGATCCTTTTCAGCCCTTTGACACCATGGTGTACTTGCGTAAAGTAAACTCTGTAGTCATCTTTGTTTTAAAGATGCTCTGTAACAGAGAGACTTGTATGAAAATCTTCCACAAAAGCAGTAAAACTAAGGCGAATACATCCATTTAAAGGAAAGAAGAGTAGCATGTGTCTGCTTTCTCTGGGTATGCTTGTTTTTTTTTTAAATAAAATTGGATTAATTCCCATGTCTTTAGAAATTCCATAACTATTTTTTTAGAGAGGACCATTTATTCATCTGAAGCATTTAATGTACTCAGTACCTTGTAAACATGAGTTCAGTTGGTGGAATTATTTAATCCCAGGCTTCGTTTTTCAGCCAGACATGCTCAACCTACAGTCCTTGAGCTATGTGGCTGCAATGGCTATGAATTCAGCCCAACACAAAATCATGAACTTACTTAAAATTTCCTGAAATATTTTCTTGCAGTTTTTTTTGGTAACTTGATTTCGAGGTTCCAGGAGGACATGAACTCAGTAAATGACAATATCATGTTGCAATATTCAAAGGTTGGAGATGCCTGTAGAAACATGGCTTAAAGGCAGGGAGGATACCTTTGGGTTCCATGTATCTCTGAGGTAGAACCCTGGCACCCAAGATGCTCCTATACTGGAATGTGTCATTAATTTTGTTGTTATTCCAAGATGATAATTTTCTTCCAGTTAGTGGAAGATGACTTTATGTGACTCCACCCAACATTCCAGCACCCCCTTCCTACATTGACATATAGGAAGTAACTGAGACCTTTTAAGCTTTGTTCCTCTAAGCACGACACCCATGAGAAGTATGACACATTTGATTGAAAATTTGGATATAATTCAATATATTCAATATAGAAATAAGAAGATAATTCAGTCATACTATAAACTCTCTCTATCCTTTCTCTCTGATATTTAAGCCTCCAAAAATTCTCTCTGCTGTTATATGATTTCTAATTATTAAGACTATATATACATTTGACAACATTTGACAGCAGAGGGAACCCAAAGGAAATAAATTACACAAAAAAGTTTATAGTACATCTCCAGGTAAACAAGCATGCCTGTTTTTAAACTCATACAGACTTTGATTTCCATATGCAGTCAGATCTCTGCATCCCGGGAGTCTCTTCTAAGCTAAAGGGGCACATGAGATCTACCATAGTGAGCTTTCCTCTGTGCATATATGCCCAAGGGTAGGATTACACAGCTAATTACCTCTTTGTCTCAGAACGTCCATACTTGGACCAAACCACAGGATATTAATCTTACATATATGCCCAATCTCATCTCTTTCTCCTGTGTAGCAGGCATGAAAGGTTAGGCTCATTAAATTTAATAGTCCACGAGATTTTTCAGTCTAAGGCACATTTGTGAATCTCCTGACATATATCAAGGAGGAGGAAGAAAGGGTGGTTATGGGCCGTGTGTAGCTGTTTGACCATCAAACACCTGCTGTTCTCCAATGTGTTACAGGTGCGCCTGCTAAATGGTGAGTCTTACGTCTTTCCATCTTCCATACACACGCCCCCATCTGTGCTCCCCTCCACTGGAGTTCTCTCTCTGTTTTGTTTAATGGCCAAAGTCAAGAGATGCAACCCAGGGTATCACTCTGTACCAAAAGGCTAATATGGGTTTAGGGGATTTAATCACAATTTCTCGAGGCAAGTTATCATGCACATATCGGTCACATGCAGGAGAACACTCACACACCTAAAATAAAAATGGATCTAAAACAGAAAGATTTAGTAACACTGACTTCTGTCCTCTGGCCACCCAGGTCTGTGCTTCCGATGAACAGGAACTCCGACTCTTCAGGTTTGATAAGGACAGGGGAGAGTGCAGAATCCTTTATAGGAAGGCTTCTCTCAGGAAATCAGCCTCGTGAGTCTACAGTGCCAGTCCCTGGCAAGGTCCAGAAAAAATGTGTGATGGGACTACGTTCAGGGAACTTTGCAGTAGAAACCCAATTATGAAATCAGATTACTCTCTGAGCTCCATAGTGAATTCAGAATTCTAAACAAGGATCCATGATCATGAGCTGATTCTCCCACTTACACCATCACATTGAATTTCTTTATTGTGTGTGCATGCACACAACCCACAATGCACATCTGGAGGTCAGAGGAGAGCTTGTAAGAATGGGTTCTTTGGTTTCTACAGGTGGGTCCCAAAGATGGGACTCAGGTCAGCAGTAAGTACTTGTATCTACTGACTTATCTAGGAACAGATGCCCACTGATTGAACAATCCTTTCATATGACTTCATCTTTCCCTTCTTACCACTTTTTAGGGTTTCATACTCCGTTCTACAAATTTTATGATTTCCATTATCTTCATATTTTTAAGATGATATCATTCTTCCCCTATTCCAAGTTCTATATTAAAACTCTCATTGAATTCTATGAAATTAATCAGAACTGTAACTTTACATATTCTAGATCATGTTCACAAGTGTGCCTTTTTAATTTTTGGTGCCAATCTATCTTGGCTGGAGATAACTTTTATGTTGTATTTAATTACATCAGGGATGTGTGTATTAATGCATATTGGTTCTTTACCAAACCAATGAAAACCAAGAATCTTTACAAAGTTCACATAACCACTGAGCCTTAACTCAGAGGAATTCAGTAAGGAATAAGGAATAAAGAACATGAGAATAGTGCCATGTATTTCTTCCTTCTACATTGAGGTCTGTGTGAGTGCTTTCTATTTAATAAGCATTTACTATATTAAGTAATTTATTTCCCTTCTTGGTTGCATGCTCTGTGGCCAGGTATCATGGCTGTTACTTTAATTACATGGGAATCTAGCAACACCTACTTTAAAATCCAGGGAACACTGCAGACTCAAATTGTGAGTAATAAAACTCTGAAATGAATGTCAATGGAATTTCATTTCAATATAATGACATCAAAGCTCAGTTATGAGCTACATGAAAAGAAAGATCAGCCTCATTACTTCAATGTTACACCCTTTTTGGACCAAAACATGAATTGCTTGGTTTGATTACCCACCTTGTTTACTGCACTTGGCTCTAAATGACTTCTGATTGTTCCTCCAAATCAAATCCATCTTCAAAGGTATTTCTTAACACTGAAGGGATTCAAAAGACTATGCCATGGGCTTTAATCTGAATGCAACAGAAAGAGGAGCTGGCAGTCTCTTTGTTATGAATTAATAAGCAACAAAGGGGAAAAAAGACAGATTAGTGTACCTGGATTCCAGCCCTCAGCTTCGCAAATAATTAGCTGGTTTTGAACAAGTTACTCCAGTGTGGGTCTTTGCTTCTCCAACTATATAATGAGGGACTTGGGCTAGAGGATTCCTCTTAGATATACTAGAATGGGCTTGATGTAGTAGGAAACTGTCAGGATGCATTGTTTATACATGGAATCCTGCAACTTCATGGAGAACCTTCAGGGTTGTTTATGTTATTGGTATCGTGGAGTGGGTTAGGTATCTAAACGATTTATATTTTGTTTGGTTCATTTGCTTTTTGAGATAGGTCTTCACTTTATAGTAAGTCCAGACTGGCCAGGAACACAGGGCCATTTTCCTGCACATATACACACACAGGCACAGACTCACATGCATAAATAAAAACAGAGCTAAACATTCCTTACAAAGAGAAAGACTTCTGCTAGAGGCTTCTGTAAAAGGAGACAGTCACTTTCAGAAACCTCTAAGCATTTCCTATCACCATGTTAGCTCTGGTGACAAGCTCTTCTCTAAGCCAAACAGTAAAGACAACAAAAATCACATAGAAATTTCAAGGCAATCAGGACATTGTTCCTGGAGCTGACAGAGAGAACACTTCCATGCAGAGCATATGACAGAACAGACAGAATGAAGGACACTGTGCCCTGAAAGAGGGACTGTGGCGAGTAGAGAGCGACCCAGTAAATGCCTATGACACTGCATCAAATGCTAGTAACAAAGAACTGAAAAAAATTAAAATGACCCCTTATAATAATAGCTTTAGTATTAAAAGTGACTTGGACTAGGTGTTGGTGGAGCACACCTTTAATCCCAGCACTCGAGAGGCAGAGGAAGGAGGATCTCTGTGAGTTTGAGGCCAGCCTGGTCTACAAATGTTTGTAAGGCACTTTGTCACAGCACTGAGAAAGGAAAGCACTACCCGCTGCTAGCTCATTCACTTTTTGATTCCAAACCTTACTGCTTGGCAGACATCTCTGCCAAGGTCATTGTGTTCAGTCAGGTATACTCACTAGGCCTCTTTGCTTTCTGGATATCATCCAGACCATGGTGTATTTTGTACATTTGGTGGTTACCTGATTGTTTAGTTCCCCCAAGAATTCACTAGCTCTGTTGAGCTTGGATGTGTCTGTTATGGCTCACCATGAATTCTTCAGAATCTGGAAATAGAAGACAGTAAGTACTGACATGGATGAGTAATTAGCTAACAACAAAATTGGGTAATTTTTGTAAGGAATCGGCATGATACTAGTTCAGTTTATTTGCATACTGCACACCAGATGGAGCTTGCATGTGGGTACCATTTAGTAGATAATTCTTGGGTTAATGCATTAATAGCTAAGATTTTACTTGGTAATTTTAATATAATTTGTAATGATAGTTTTGGTTTCAAGAGAAATTTGGATATACACATATTTCTTTTGAAAAAGCCTCAAGAACCCAAATTATTATTGAATTCACAAGCATATCTATGCACCATTGATTTTAGAGTCATTTAAGCCATTCTGTCGTAGACAGTGCCGACGTAGTTAAGAACTCAAATTTGCTCCAGACCAGTAAAAGAAAGTACCACAAGCCAAAGATACGTCTTGGATTTCTAAAGAGGAGCTCAAACCTACTTTATGGCAACTTTAACCAGCTTGACTGTGTGTGCATTCAACTTTGCAAATGAAAAGGGAGAGTTTATGAAAGAATGGAAGAGAGTTGATTATATAAGTAAGTTTTAGGGAATGGTCCAAAGGCAAATGCATGAATGCATGCACATGTGCACGTGCAGGACAAAGAAGGGGCAAGTTATTTAATTGTGGGAACTTTCTTGTATTGAATCTATGAACAGTTGTAAAGTGTTTGAATATGTGATTTTTGTTCAAATGTTTGTGGCTAATTTAGAAGTGACCAATTCAACTTCTGGTTAAGGGAACTCCTGGTACTCGTCAGGGTGTTTCAGCTCAAAATAATTAAAAAAAATCAAGTTCCAAATCTCCTGGAGTTTGCCCTCAGGGATTTCCAGTTCTTGGCTCTCTGCAAGGACCCATTCCCTCAGGGTTGCAAATGGCCAACATTTCATTGTACTTTCTCAGCTAAATTTCCTGCTCACAATAAAAACACACAGGGTTTCCTGTTGGTTTTCCCTTGTTTGTGTGTTGTCATAGAACCAGTGCTTGCAGTCAACTATAGAAGTGACAACAAAAATCCTAACTATGAGGAAATAATTTTTCTCATGTCAAGGATTGAATTTTAAAGTGATATCTGGGACTGATGTATTGTCTGCACCTGTTAAATGATAATGTGAGGCAAATATTTAAAAATATTTGAAGGACATGAAATACCAGAAAGACAAATAAAGTGGAGGTACCATTTTCCCAATTAAAAGAAAAATGAGAAGAAATAACAGTAGAATATTGATATTAACTAATCTGAAAAGAAGTACCCTGAATCACCTTGAATAATAGTTTCCTATAAATATTAAGTAGATAAGCTAAGGGTCATCCTACCAGGTACCCATGGTTTGGGTACAATGGAGGTGCCAACATCATGTTTGAATGAAAAAGAAATTACATTTTCTTATGCTCATAGCAGAAACAATATGACTCATTGACCTAAGATCACTGTATAATTTTTCCACTTTTAAACAATCCTTCATATTTATATTGCTGTCTGACCCAGAGCAATTAGATGTAATGGCTTCAAAGAAGATTGTGTTATTTATTACATGTCATTTGTTGTGACAATATGTCTGAGTTGAACACTTTAAGCAAAGAAATGTTTATTTCTGGCTCATGGTTACAGCCCAAGGCATTGGGGCTGCCTTGCTATTGGGTTACAGTGAAGCAGACATGGTAGTGGTGAGTTTGTGCTGGAGTGAAGCTGTTGTACTATAGCAAACAGGAAAGAGGATGGTAGGGAAGGAAGAGTCAAAGGACATGATAGGTTCAAAGACACACCCTAGCTAGACTTCCTCCAGCCAGGGCCAACCTCCTAGCAGCAGATTACAAACTCATCAATGAAATGATCCAGCAATGAAGTTGGAGACCTTAATGACCCAAGCACTCTCAATAGACCCACCAGTTAAGCTGTTCTGGGGACACTTCATATCTCAACCTAACCTTCACCGGCAGGATCCCATCATCCTGGGGTACTACCAAACACAGTCAAATTTCTTTCCAGGCTTATACCTGCTTCAGTAGCCACCTACATTGCATCTGTCATCTCCTGTGTGCTAGGTTACTTATCCTCTTAGAAACATCTGCTGGCCCACAGCCTCTGAGACATAATTAAGAAGACCTGATATCCAATTCTATTGAATATTTACATATATTCGTCAGGTACTTGTAATGGCAAATGCGTTTACTTCTTTCAAATAAAACAATCTACATGCAAAATTGTCAGGTATTCTGACAATGACACAAATATAATGCACAGGAAATGGTCACCATTGTGAGTTTTTGGTGCAGTTGGATTGTGTTGACATGGGAATTGGGAACTAATTAATGCTACTCCTATTAGGTCTCATTATGGAGCTGGAGGAACACAATGTTCTCAATGATCTGACCTCTTGGGTGTAGGGAGAGGGAGTATGTATATTCAGATACTAGAGAACAATGGACTTCCAAAAAGTCTCAAATGTTTGAAGTTTGTGCCATTCACCATTCCTTCTTTACAACACGCCTTGTACTGTTGAAATGTAAGGTTTCCAATAGAGGCTAAGAAACTCACGACACCACAAGGAAGAAGAAACTTGCTCATGTTTCTAAAAGGCATGTGAAATGAAGAGCCTCAGAGGTGCTCAAGGATGTACCTCACCACATAGGCATGAGCCAGGGTGGGGGAGTGGGCTCATTCCTACCTCCTTTTAATTATGTGTAGGAGGAAGCAAATATTTTGGGGATACAACAGAGGACTATTCTTAGCACCCAAGTTTAAGGAAATGTCAGATTTATATGATTTATGGAAGGAAATGGTGGAGTTGGCTTTGGTTTTTTTTGTTTTTTTTACTTTTCTTGCCCCCCCCCCTCAGGCTGACCTTGAATTGGCTCTGATCCCCCTGCCTCAGCCTTGTGACTATTGGGATGACAGGTGTATTCCACTATTGCTGACCAGCCTTTCCTTAGGAGTCTTGTGGCCATAGTAAGTATATCTAAAGGGGACCAAAAGTCCTCTTTTAAAGTACTCCACATATATTCAGAAAAAGAAAAATAGCAACATAATTATTACTGAGCAATCAGCATGCCAAGTGGGAGTAAAGCACTTTTGAAATAAGAGGCAGGCCACTCAGGTAAGTAAAATCAAGCAAAATTACTTTCGTTTAGTGTGTCCTTCAAAAACATTCATTGTGAAACTTCCTTCTTTTCGTAAAGCTTTCCATTTGCCTAATAGAAGGACATGGAAACTGTTTGAAAGCCAAGTTAAGTAGATAAATAATGAATGAATAAACAAACAAATAAACCCCTTCTTAAATAAAAAATAATAATGATCAGAGTGTTTCTAAATACAATATAAGATTTCATGCAGTTTTCTTTTTTCTCCAACACTCATCTGGTTTCATTACTTGGGTGGTTTTCAATCCTTTTAGAATCTTGCCCTCAGCACTGAGAATCTTCTTCTGTAATCATTAGCTAGTACAGATTGGGCCTCAGAAAGCCCAGGTGAACAAGGGGTAGTCTAGAGGTTTGTATAACCCTCAGACAGGCATTGGAGTTTTCCAAAGATGAAGGGATCCTGGATTGTGAACCCTCACTATTCCCCAAGGTATCTGGTCTCAAATCTAACAAGTCATTCATTTGATTTATTAATTCCTTATGATTTGGGAAATTCTGAAAGGGATGCAAGCTGATCCTCTGTCTTCCTGGCTAATGCTTTTTACATTTACATACTGTTCTCTGCTCCTTCCCAACAGTTCTAATTTAGATGATCTTTCTATCAGCAGAACAAAGAAATTTGAAAGACAGTAGGAGATACAATTGTTAGTAGCAATGCAAAATGGATTTGAAAGTCTCACTTTGGGAAGTTAAATTTAATGGGTTGTTAAGATATGACCAAGCAGTGTACATGTTCAGAGCAGGAATGGGTCATCAAACTGTCACTCCTGGGACCCATCTGCTTTACTGTTTTCTTTGGTAAGTAAAGTCTCTCTGAAGCACAGGTGTTGTGGTTATGGTTAAGGTTATGGTAATAGATTAGACATGGCTGTTAACTCTCTATAGTGGCAAGTTGAGTATTGTGGACCCCCATTTTAGTCATCACTATTTTATTTATTCATAATCATTTATTCTCTCTCTCTCTCTCTCTCTCTCTCTCTCTCTCTCTCTCTCTCTCTTTGTCTCTGTCTCCATCCCCCCTCTCTCTGTGTGTATGTGTGTGCTCATAGAGGTCAAAGGACACCTTGAGAGACCTGGTTTTCTTCTATCATGCAGGTTCCAGAGACTGAATTTACATGGTCAGTCATGGCTTCAGTGCTTTTACAAGCTGGTCTCTAGATTTCAATATTTTTTGTTGCCAAATTAATAGTTCTCAATGTTTAAGGTTATGGGGTGAGGGAAAGCCTAATTGGAGGCTTTTCTCCACTCTCCTGAAGGTATATTTTGTAGTTAAAAGGTCTCCCATAGCCTCATCATGGTTTTGAGCATTGGTTCCATAGATGGTGGTGCTGTTTTTGGAGGCTGTGAAACTTTTAGGAGGCAGGCTCCTAGTTACTCTGTGTGCTTTCTGACCTGCTATGATATGAGTACCCACCTCATCATAGTTCAATGGTCATAGACTACATTTCAAGGAAAGAATATGAGTTAAGCAGATAAAAACCATTTCTTTAAAAAGGAAAATCATTTTTCTTTTATGTGTCTGAGTTTTTTTATCTGCATGTATGTATTTGCATCACATACTTGCAGTACCCAAAGAGGCCAAAAGAGGATATTAGAACCTCAGTAACTGGAGTCAGACTGCTGTGAGTTGACATGGGTTGCTGGGAACTGAACTCAGGTCCTATGCAAGAACCAATAAGCCATTTCTCCAGCCCAGAAAATTATTTTTTTATCTAGAGATTTTTTTTGACTTACCAAACCAAGATTTTCGTCTTCAACTGACAAATGCAAGGCCTAGGGGTAAATCTACTGTTTCAAGAACACAGTGATGATGAGGTTTTCATTCTTTTCTTACTTCATCTTAGCCTGTTGGCTTTTTTTGGGGGGGGCATTAATTTATTGTCTTTTATTATATCTCCAGTGGTTATTTCAATGTTATACTTTTGAGTGTGTACTTTAAATATGGAGCTTTTAAAGAAGAGTTGGCAAAGTTACCCCTGTTTATGTTTGATAAATAGAAACCCTTTAACTTCCCCACTCTGTGCACTGTATATGTCTGTGTGCTACATGCATGCCTGGTACCCACAGAGGCCAGAAGACAGTGTCAGATCCCCTGGAACTGGAGTTACAGATCATTGTGAGATACCATGTTGGGACTGGGAATTGAAAGAGGGTTCTCTGGAAGAGCAGACAGTGCTCCTAATGACTCACTCTTATCCCCAGACCCCTGGCTTACTGGCTTTTAAGAATATTTAGACTGTACCTTTCCTCTGAATTACTTAGACTCTTAAGATCATGGAAACCTTTGTCTAGGTGTGACTTATCTCAGCCATGTTTTGAGTAAGGGAAATGGTTTCCATATGTCTCCACTCCTTCACAGCCAAAACATTTGCACACAGGTTGCGTGAATGCCTCTCACAGGGTTCACTCTCCTTATTTCAAGTCATGAACAGAAAGACCAGATTGTAGGAAAGAATTTGTCTTTGTATTGGGTGTTCATGTCCCCAACCAACCTTCTTCTCTCAGGACTTAAAATGGTGTTGGGTCATGAACCTGCTTTACATCTTCCAGGGAGCACATAATTATCAGTGTTGGTGAGTGAATTTAAGACAATGTTAGATCATAGACACCATAAAATATAAACAGGAAGTGATTCTAAAAATATGTAAAATTGATTTTCATATGTGTCTTAAAAAAACCTTAGTGGCTCAAGTATGTTGCTTTCCTATATTTCTACCTCCCTGGAGAAATGCCCCATACCAAAGCCAAGCAATTTTGAAAATTAAAAACATATTTTATTAATAGCTCAAATACAGGAAGAACACAACAGCCCTTCCTGATGATGTAATTGAACTTGATGATTTGAATTAAAAATATGCTAACATCTGGTAGTTCCTCAAACATGGCCTACCAGGAACAGAATCAACTAACCTCTGAAGAACACTATTCATGCTTTCTCTACATTTTTTTAAGGAAAAGAACCTTGGCCCTTTAATAGCAGTCTGCATGATGAAAAAGAGAAATAGGGAATATTTGGCTTGAAAGCTTTGTTCAAATTTACCACAAATGTCAATCATTCACAGCAAGGCTTCTGCAGACCTGAGTGTCAGACAGGAGGTGAAAAAGAAAATCACCCTCCTTGACATTATTTGAGAGTATTTCTCCCAACTCAGGACAAAAGTAATACACATTTTTCATTGCGATAGAATTTGGGATAAAGCAAATAGACAAGTACATGGGGATAAACTTAAATTAACATAAGGATTTAAAACAGGTCCTGTAACACTGAGTTGCTATTAAGACATTGTTGGAATTTGAAAGAAATTAAACTAGATTGTAGCAATTTTGAATATTTATCTTTAGATCCACAGACCACCCCTCAAAAAAATCAATATACAAAATTTCTTTCATTTCAATTTTCAATGAAATCCCAGCTGGGGTTTTTCATACTAAAAATACAGAAGACAACCAAAGAGCAGTTTGCTTTTTTTTCTAAAATTTGAAACTTGATAAAGATGGAAATGAACCCGCCACATAATTCTTAAGAAAAGCAACTATTTGTTTTGGGGACTGAAAATCACAGAGTTTTATGTTTTTATTCAGGGCATGGAAAATTACCAGAAAGGCTACAGGAGATAGCCCCAAAGTGGCTTCCTGCTCAGTTGTGGAAATGCTCGATTTTAGTCCCTCGTTCCTGACCCCAAGACTTGTTCTTAGAAGGACACAGAATTCCTGTTTGGGGTCCTCAAGAGCAAGCAGATTTCAGCCATGACCTGGTTAGAGAATGTGCCCTGTGCTTCTGTCTCCTCCGAGTATCATGGAAAACTGCCAGCCCTCCTTAGACAGGAAGCTGAGCCAGCCTCCGTGCTCCCTCACCAGCTGGAGTGTAGCTCTCAACAAGTAAGTGGAGAAATGGTGCAATACTCATTTGTATAGCAGAACAGCCAGGGCAATTGAGAAGCTTCATCTCTTGGTCTTCAAGGAAATTTATTACAAACAACTCATTGTTCAATTTTTAATAACTTCTTTATTTTTGTACGCTATCAAAATTCCAGGAAATGCCTTTAAGAATAGAAATGAAACCTATTTGTGAAATATTTTATTTTGCTTTGTAACCCGGTTTCTCTCCTCACCCCCCACAAACATACATATACAAATACACACAAACACACATGCAAACATGTATAAACAAACATACAAAAACATATATACAAACACAGATACAGATACACACAAACACATATACACAAACACACATACAGGTACACACAAACATATACACACAAACACATATTTGGGAGTAAGGGACATTTTGCATTTAGTTTCAAATAAATTCCATGGGATTTTCCTCTTGTCTATGATTGCAATTCTCTTTTCTAAAAGTGAGAAACTTGGCTCCCATTGTCTTGACTGTAAGTACTCATTTGCTCTCATCTAGAATCCATGAGAAGCCATCTCAGGATTGCTTATCACATTATTGGAAAGCATGATCTTACCAGATGAGGTTCACTGTTTGTAGTTCTGTCAAGGTATAGTGTATGCATCAGAGTGGAGCTAAAGAATCTTAAGTCTACCATTTGATGAACTGTGACAAATTCAGACATTCTCTTCTACATTCTTATTAGGATAAAGACAATTTCCAGCCATTAAGAGGCAGAGGCAGGTGGATGGAGCTTGGTGTGAGTTTGGGGCTAGCCTTGTTTACTCTCTAAGTTCCAGGACAATTAGGCCTATATAGAGAGACCCTGTCTCAAAAACACCAAAATAAAATAAGAAAAACAAGGGAGGGGTGGTCGATTTCCATTGTCTAGTTCTTTGACAATTGTCTCCCTCAAAGCAAATTAACACAAACTAAATAGAATAAATGAAATGACACAATAATGTAATAAACCAAAGAAAACAAAAAGTACATAATTCTGGGGGGTGTATTTTTTAAATTATTTTTAAAAATCCTTAGCTTGGATGTTTATTAGAAACAGAAAAGAAGATATAAACATATGTCTATATTATAGCAAATTGCAAAAGGGAGTCTGATGACATGGTGGTGAATAAACTGCATGACATTTATTACATTTTTTGCTTCTGGTCATTACCCAATGATTTTGTCCTCTTTTAGACATGTGAGTTCCTGAGCTTGGAAGTCCTGGAAAGGCTCTTTGCTTACCTTGCATGCGTTTGAGTGTGTAGTCTCTCTTCTGCGCTCACTAATAAGACCATCAGCTTCTCGTGTTAAGGCCCCCATAAAATCTCTGTCCCTCCAGGGGCAGTCTCTCTTACTCTGTATTAACATGGGCATGTACCAACTTTTATTTTTTCGTTTTGTGAGACTTGAGACCGAGGTGAAGGACTTTTGAACGGCCCGATGTTTTTAGCACAGAGGTGGTCACATCAAGTGGTGGTAGAAGTTAGCTGAGAAAAGGACAGGTTGGTGACGTGACTGATTCCAATCACAGCTCTTGGCAAAGTGTCGAGACTGGAGCTGAGTTTAAGTCACTCTAAAGCAGTTCACTGTCACTTCTCCAAATGACAAATGCCAAAGTCCTTTCTCAAATAGCTAATGAGCAATTTCTATGCACTTATATTCTAAAGCAAATTACTTGGAATTCTGGGCAAGCACATACTACTGTATTTGACTTCGGCGATTCTGAAGATTACAGTGGTATTTCCTGTCTTTGGAATTCAAGAGTGAGGCATGGGTTTTTCCTCACTCCCATGGCTTCATACCCCCTCCACACCTTTAGCTCTTAATGGTGTTGTGCTTGTCTGCTAAGACTACATGGTAGGAACAGTTTGTGTGGGAGAAGACGGGTGTACAAACCCATATCCTCATTGCTCGATTCCTCCATGTTATTTAGACCAATTGCTTCAGAGCATTCAATTATTTGCCCATCTTAGAAGGGAATTGTTTTCAACCCTTTGACTAATAACTCCTGTCTCTTGATTTTATAGCTTCCTTCAGCTGGTCCCATTCTTTCTCAGGTTAGATCTTGTGCTGGTGACTTAAGAGTGTTGTGCCATGTCAACGGTAGACACTGCGGATCCAGGAATTGAGCAAAGCTTCTATGCAAACTGTTTGAAAAGTTGGGGAAGCTCTACCCAGACCTCTAGTTTAGCATAATATTCCGGTGTATAAACTCCTCCACCTTGTTGCCTTTGCTTTTTCCCTTTGAGACAGGGCCTCTCTGTGTAGCCTGGGCTGCCCTAGAACTCGCTCTGTAGACCAGGCTGGCCTGGAACTCACAGAGATCTGCCTGCCTTTGAGTGGGATTAAAGCACGTGCCACTACCACCAGACCCTCTCCTACCCCTTCTCTTATGTCTTTTATCCCTAATTCCTGATCCAGAAGACATAAGGTTCATGGTTCCTCTCTTCCATCTCTCGAATGTGTCAATATTTTAGTTGTTTCTATTCCAAGAGGATTACTCTTGCTTTTGTTGTTTTTCCTTTTGAAAACATGTTTAGTTATGGTGTTTGTGACACAGGGTTTCCACCAAAACATGGACTGCCAGTGCCCATTTGACCAGAGCCCCAGCTCTTTTTTCTTTATCAGATCAGCTTTTCAGAGACAATGTTCCTCTCAAGAGTGTCAGATGTGAAGGGTGGGACAGGCTTTACTGTGTTTTCCAAAAGTTCATGAAGTCTCTGATTCAAAACGATCTGTAATTAATTTATTCAGTTCAGTGACTGTTTAACAGCAGGACTAAAACACGTTTGAGTCGCACTTTGTGCCAGCCAGCTCAAGGACCGGACAGATGCCAAAATATTTTCCATTTGTGTTTTGTTATTTCATATTTGCTAAATATGAGCCATTATGTGATATATTTACATATATATGATGAGCATGAATCAAAACATTTTCCTTCTGATTTTCTTAATTGGTTGTGGAAGGAAAAATGTCTTTAATCTTGTTTGTAAATGATGCTTAATTTTCTTAGTGTTAATTGGTGGTAATACGAAAGCTTCCTAGTTTACCATCCAGACAAATACAGGAAGATCTTATTTACGGGTTTAATAACCTTAATGATTCTAGCACCTGGGGCTACTCTGTATGGCCATAGTCTATGTGACTCTATGCAAGTGGTAGCTCTGGTAAGGTGAGTTGATACATCTTGTAAGTTACAGACCTACCTACCAGTTACAAGGCAAAACATTGTGGGAGAATGAATTAATCAAATCAATCTTTAGCAAAACATTTTTATGGGTACTAATCAGACGTGTCCTGATAGGCTAATCTGGACTATTATGAAGGACAAGGAAATCTGCAGAATCAATGGGGAATGATAACTTCAAGAGAGTAAACAGCAGAAAAGCTTGTAATCGTCTTTTGTAATAAAGGGCTTAAAATCGAAAAACCTCAGTTGACATTTTATCGACACAAACATTGTCTACCTGACCCATCCAAGCTCCTGTGTCATTTCTAAAAGGTTGAGAAAGGGTTTTTCAGATACTGTTTACACTTGTATTCAAACTATGAAGAATAACCTGACGATTGAAGTGACTGGGACTTGTGACAAGGACTCATTTGGTGAAAGGCTGATCATGGTCACACACTGTACCAAGCTAGAATTCAATAGGAATCCCAGATGGGCTTCCTTCCATCCGTCACCCCTATTTATCTACCCATCCCTCTATGGGGCACGGTAATCAGACAGGGCAGCTATTTTTCTGTCCAAGTTTTCTGAATGGCTGAATCCCGGGGCTTGGGAAATGCATAAGGCGAGAAACTCTATCCTTATATGGTTAGACTTTTTTTTGTATAGATGAGAGAGAATATAATCCTGTATTTACTTTCCTTCCTCAGCTGCCTTCTTACTTTCTATAGTCCACCTGGGACAGAAGAGGATATGACTTTTGACCCACTCAGGAAACTTGTTTATACTTTGAAATAAGCAATCTGATTAGCCTTATCATTACTGGGTCCTGCCTAATTCAGCTGTTATTGGAGCCCATAAAGTTACATGGCCCTTTTACTGCCCAGCTTTCCTGTTGGAGTGGAAGGCTGCATTTTGATTCATTGTTGATTGTGACAGAATTACTAACACAATTTTGTATGGTCGTGTGTGTAGCAGGGCTGCTGAATTTTTTAAAAATCAAGGAAGAAAGCTCACCAACTCTTCCATGAGAGAATAAAATTATATGGAGTATTAGGTGAAACACGGCTGAAAATATTTTCTCATTTGGCACTGTGTCACAGTTATTGTTGCCAAAAGCATAAGAAGGAAAAAGGAACAAGAAGCATGATAAAGACCATGGGCTAGCAAATACTCAGTTCTTTGGGGAAAAATTTTGTTAAATAAATTTGAGGAAAAGCAGAGAATCTAAAAGTGAGAAACCTCTTAAGTATTTTAGAAAGGGTGGGAACACTAGGGGTAATTGGAGGGAAGGAAGTGTATGGAGAAGATCAACACACACCATGTAAATGCACTGAACTGTCAAAGAATAAGAAATTATTAAGAATTAGATTTCAATAAAACAAGTATTTCACATGGCAGAGTATGTACCAGTAGCAGACATGATAAGACAAAGACATTTGGGTGGGCATTCCCCACAAAATTCTGCCTTCACAGTACAACTGGGATAGTGTAATCCCAGACCAGAACAGGAAAGCCATTTTCTAATGTGGCCCCACACTGTCAGTGATGATTTGGATCATCAAAAATTAGTTACTTCTATTGAGTCTGGAATTTCCTCCAGGTCATGTGCATAGATGATAGAAACAAGAAATAAATAGAATGCATACACACTGTATCATATACTTAATCACTACATGGTTCAAACTACAACTTTAAGTATTAAAATTACTTCGAAAGCTAGTAAGATAAGAGAATTGAAAATCAGCAGAATCCTTTAGTGAGAAAGCAAAATGGTAGCAATGATGAGATGTCAAGGTAGACAAGTCCCCTGAGGTCCTCCAGCCCTCCTTCAACTTATATTCTGTGGAGGCAGAGGGTTAGTCAAGAAATAAACAAGGAAAAAGTATGGAGGTGGGGGTAATTTGTACGCAATTTAGATTTTTGGAAAGGCTAACTCAAACTTAAGCAAGCACTTAAACTTGCTTTCTTTTTCCACAGTGTGAGACTTTTAAAAAACTCCTTCTCCTCTGTGCATGTGTTAAAATGGGGTGTGTGTGCATGTTCATGTAGATGTGTATACAACTGAATGCAAGTACATTTGTGTGTGTGTGTGTGCGTGCATGCGTGTGTGTGTGTGCATGCGTGTGTGTGTGTTTATGTGTGTGTACTATGAATCTGAGCTTAGGTCCTCCATACTTGCACAAGCAACAATTTACTAACTAAACCATCTCCCCTGCCTTCTAGCTTCTTTAATATGAAAATGCATTCTGAATTTCTCAAGTGTAGCCCACATGAAGTAAGTGTCTGCACATGCATATACACATCTATATGAGGTAATGATCTATGGGAAACCCTTAAAAAGTTCTGTTTTCCCATGACCCTGTCTTACAGAGCCTGAATCTGCAGTGAAGGCAGGTTGAGGCAATATCCCATGTCTACTGACCTGGTTCCAGAGTTCATGCCATGAGGGGTGAATGAAGACAAGAATGCCTAGTGCCCCCTAGAAGAAGGTAGGGGTAGGGTAGGGCTGCTAAGGTTATACATTAGGGGAAAAGAAAAATCTCAAAATATCCCTTTCTAGACTGTTAAATTCTATTAGCAGTGTTCTTTTGAGGTTTGTAGAGCTGTGTGTGTGTTGTCGTTGTTGAATTCCAACAGGAAATAACTGGGCATCTTTGACTTTTAGGCAACATTTACCTCAGCATAAGAGATGTTAGATATCGGTATTGAGGACTAGAAAAATCACAATATAGAATTCATCTCCTTGGAAGAGAACCTTCGATTCAGACAACTTGAGGATAGTGCCATTCAGAATAAAAAAGACAGGGAGATTTTGTGGAGTTTAGCAAGTTTGGGTGAGGCCAGGAGTTCAGCAACTTTCCAAGCTCCCAGGTCATACTAGTGCTATTGGCTCAGTAGACAACAGTTTTGAATCATTTGGGGGACAAACAATGGGATAATGGGAAGATTTTTCTGTGTATTTGTGAAGAAAGAAATATTGCAGGGGTATGGATCCCAAGCATATTGGATTGAGAAGTGATGTACCTGTCAGCTTTGCACTTCTGAGACAAAACATTTGAGAAACAGAATTTGAAAAGAACCAAGGTTTATTTTGGTGCATGCTTTCAGAGGGTTCAACCCATGATCACATGACTCTGTTGTTTGCGGGATGTGAGTAGCATAAGGTCCTTGTGCTCACAGCGAAGCACCAGAGAGTCCACGTGTGTTCAGCACTCATTCTTGCTTCAACAGAAGCAATGCATACCTGTTTTCCACCCATAAGGCTAGGAGTAGATGTAGATAATAGCCTGATAATCTGTGCTAAATGTAGGGCCAGGCCACACCTGAACCTCCCCAGACTATTATCCCAAATTCTTCTTCCCTAGACCTTTATCTTGAGTTTTGCCTATCCGTCAATAGAACCTATCCTCAGGGGAGATGCTGCCAGTATTTTTACTTTGCGACTTGGTGACCTCTACGATAACATAGACCACACTTGCTTCCTCCCTGAGGATCCTAAGCTGTAGAACCCATTCTTTTTTTTTTTTTGGTTTTTACAAGACAGGGTTTCTCTGTATTGTTTTGGAGGCTATCGGTCCAGCCTGACCTCGAACTCACAGAGATCCGCCTGCCTCTGCCTCCCGAGTGCTGGGATTAAAGGCGTGCGCCACCACTGCCCGGCTTGTAGAACCCATTCTTGCGGAAGAGGTCACATGTACTATGCAAAAGAGTTTTGATGTAGGCATACCTTAAGATTTATTGTGATGATTGTCTCCAGGAAATATTTTCCTAAAATTGTACTGTACTTATATATGTTTAAAACAAACAGCTCATTGTCAGTTTGAACCAGCCTGACTCAGTTATATTGAATTGTATTTCCTTCTTGTAATTCTCAGAACATTCCACTGTTAGCAGAAGCATTTTCAGGGATACCCCCACAGTGGGTTTGTGGGGAGGCAACCCTTACAACCGACAGAATGTGATAGAACAAAGCCAGTCATATTATAACAACCAGGCTGCCAAAAGAGAGGAGGGTGAGGAGGACAAATGTGACCTTTGAGGGCATGCCCCAGTGACCTACAGCTACCACTAGGCCCTGTATCCCCCAATTTCCATGACTCTCCAGCGGCCTGTGAAGCTATGAACCAGCCAATGAGTCTGTGCATGTATGAAGGCAGAGCTTTATAATTTGACCACTTGCCAATAGCTCCCACCTCTGAATACTATTAGGGACCAAGACTTCAACCCAAGAACATGTGGGAGATATTTTAAGCTTGGAACTGTAACAGAGTAGAAACAGGAAAAATATCTCTGATAAAATATTGACGAGAACTCAGCAAGCATTCTAGGTTATAGATTATTTATTTAGCCAATGTTCCCTTGAATTTTCCATTTCATTCACCCATTTTCTTCTTAGAGACCAGAGAAAGGCTGCAAGTGGGAGTTTCCTCTTCTATTTACTTACTATATTTTTGGGGGGTTCATTTATTTTGCTTTATGCATATTAAAACTTTATCTGGATGTATATATGTGTGTCCCTGATGCTATGCAGAGATCAGAAGAGGGCATGGGATCCCCTGGAGTTAAAGAGTCACCATGTGGGAATCAAACTGTCCTGTGTCAGAGTAACGAGCGTTCTAAAATGCTGAGACACCTCTCCAGCCCCCTCTTCCACTACCTTGTCTTGAGTCCCAGCTTCCTGGTCTATTTAGTGAGGGGAAATAGCTGACCACATAAAATAAGAACTATATGTGGACCTCATGCTATTCCCTCATTTTCTGCTTCTCAAAAAGAATCAGCATGGGGAGTCCTGCACTGGAAGGGAATATATGTTTTGGATGCCAGAACACTCTGCAACTACAGGGCTATTGTTTCATCTCCATCCTTGCTGAGGCAGACACCCATTCCAACAGGGCCTCTCTCTGTCTTTCCATCAGTAAACACAAGCTCCTGTAGGGGAATAAGCGGTGCATATGGCTGTAGGCAGGAGTGTTTTGTTGTGGCTAAAAGCGCAGTGCCATGTTGTTATTTTTTAATTAAAGATACTTATTTCTGTCACACAGCGAGATAATTTTTAGACAAAGGCTTTGTGTAGACTGTCAAGGAAAAAGTTTTCCATCACTCTGCCAAATCTTAAACATTCCCGGTGGATGAGAAAAACTCCAAGAGAATAGAACACATCATGGTGAGGTCACTGGCAGTGGGGGAGGGGATGCTTGCTGTCTGAGCTATACAAATCAATTACTGAAATATCTTGCTGAGCCAGTTGGATCTACCTAAGGAGTATGGGTGTGGTCCAGAGGGTGGGGATGGGCCAGTAGGTGGTGATGAGTGACTCAGGGCAGCAGAGATTCTTGATGCATTTGTAAATACATCAAAGGAGAAAAGGAAAGTATCATGGGATAACGATATATATAGTGCTTGTACACCTTTCTGCTGTAGTAGTAACTTTTCTTGTGGCTGTGACAAAACGCCACACAAAAGCAGCTTAAGGAAGGAAAGGTAGATTGCCGCTCACAGTTTGAGGGAAGACAGTCCATGGAGGAGGGCGTGTGAGGCAATGGCTCCCATCATGCTTGCCGTCAGGAAGGAGAGGAAAAGTGAGTGCTGGGTCTCCTGCTTCCTCTTCTATTTCCTTCTTTAGCTCCAGACCCTGGCTCTTGGGATCATGCCAGCCACATTACAGATGGATCGTCTATTCTCACTTGACTCTCGAGGAAATAGCCTCACAGACAAGCCCCTATGTGTGTCTCCCAGGTGCTTCCAAATTCAGTCAAGCCATCAAGGAATGTTGACCATTTTGCCAATTATCACTCATTTTGCTGGTTTCCTTGCCTTTGCTATAATCACCCTTGCTTACCCTCAGGGCATTAAAGTAGGGGCTCTGTCCTCTGCCCTCCTCTCTCCCTGTGATGTTCATGCTGTCACCACTGATCTCAATGGACCCCCCCCCCAACCAACTTCCCACCACTTCTCCATCTGCCAACTCCCCTATTCTCCACCTGTATTGTATCCTGGTTTTCACAAAGCTACAGGCATGCATGGCCTGTCGGACATCCCAGGTACAGAGCCAAGGCACAGAGCCAGCTCTTAATTACTTTCTAGAAAGTTAGTTTTTTAAGCGCTAATGTAGCACATCCTAAATCCTATGCACGTAGGGCCTAGGATTAGCTGGGAGGTGTTAAAGTATTTTCCCAGCCCGCTCTGCCTTTTATAACCTTGAACAAGTCATTTTCACTCCTCTCTTCTCACTTCCCTAATGGAAAGATTAAGGAGATAATATCAGGAAGGTGCTATCTAAATATGAAATGAGGTATAAAGGAAATAAATAGCAGACGGTGCTGTCAAAAGCAGCTGATCCTCTCAACAGTGTGTTTTTCTGTGACCTTCAGTCTCCTAGGAGTGGTCCAGAAAGCAATAATCATAAGTTAAGAACTCTTTCTGCCTTCCTTAAAGTGCATATCCCGCTCACTCGCTGCAGGCACACTTGCAGCTACTCATTCCGCAAACATTTCCACAGTACCTACTGTGGGCCGAGTGACTGACAGGTTAGAAGCTAAGATTTTAGGCATGAAAATGTAGTGCCCATCTTTAGTCTTAAGATTGAGTTCTTAGGGGAGAGCTGGAATCACAAGCTATATGATACATGCAGAATGGAGGTGTGTGAAGAATTTTATACAGGTGCTGTGAAAACCCAGCCTGTCAAACACATGCAGGTTTCCTTGAAGAGATAACTTTGACCTTGCCCCTCAAAAGCTAAGGTGGCCAGGGTTAGGAAAACTGGGTGGGAGAAATACAGCATGTTGTCCTGGCGAGAGATGCAAACTGCAGTTTTCTGTCCAAAGGCTTCAGGGAGGATGCTGAGGCAGAGGGCAGTGTGGGTCTAGCTGGTGGTGACCAGACAGCAAAGGAATCCAACCTGTGGAGAACGGTGCTTCTGTGAAGAGGCTGAGGAGTGCAGGAAACCATTTGCGTTTTCTCCTTGAAAGCAGCACAGAAGGTTCAAACAGGAGACGTGTTTGATCAGCGATATGGCTTTGGCTTGGCAAATATTTGCCTTCCTTTCTAGGTCTACTACCTGTATTCCTGTAGTTCGTACTGAGGTAAGTTCCTGGCCTCTGAGCTTCCCATACATCTGAGCTGGTAGCAATTAGTTACATGTGACTATGGAAATGTAAACTTGAATTAATGACAATTAAATTAAAATGTAAGAGTATCATCCTCTCTGCTACCTAATCTGCTTAATTCCACTGCCACATCTCAGTGTTCGAAAGTGATGCTGAGAAACCACTGGTGAACTGTCATTACAGGAAGTTCTGCAAGACAGCCTGCAGACTTCTGCTCGTTGGGTTTGGACCATCTGTTGCCTGACTATCCCGTGAGACTGCACAATGCGATGATAAAATGCAGAAGTGCTAACCCCAGTTCCCTGGGTTCTAATTCCAGCTTTGTTACCTCCAGTAGTTTCTGACCTTGAACAAGATACCTGACAACTATGGGTCCCAGTTTCCTAGCAACCGAACTTATTGATGTTGAGGTTTAAATGAACTAATACATGCAGAGTGCAAGATGGGGGCCCAGTAAATTCTGAGTACCAAGAAACGTCAGATGTCAGCATCCAATCAGCAAGCTGGACTGCTGCTCTCCTAATTGGTTCTGATTGTTCCTTACCTCTTAACCTGAAGCTCTACAGTCAGTGCTGTTCTCCAGGGCCTGAACTTGACAATCACCATCTTACAGACTCTTCCTTGGAGATCTGCCCCTTCCCAGTTTTCTTCAGCTATGACTGTCCCTGACTTGGTTCATGCACTTTCTAATTGGCTTCTTGTGGGGCTCAGGGTTGTCAGGGATGGGATAAAGCACATTGCACAAATGATCCATTCTTTTTCTTTTCTTTTCTTTCTTTATTCTTTTTTTTTTGAGACAGGGTTTCTCTGTAATGCTTTGGAGCAGGTTCTGGAACTTACTCTGTAGACCAGGCTAGCTTCGAACTCACAGACATCCACCTGCCTCTGCCTTGAGTGCTGGGATTAAAGGCATGAGCCTCTGCCACCTGGCACAAATGATCCCCAAATGAGCATCTTGGTGAGCTGGAGGGAGGAAGGAGAACAATTGTAATTGAGCTCAGAAATTTCCCTGAACACTGCTAGGCAGCAGGGAGGATGGAAAAAGACCCTGGGAATGGGTCACTTCAAAACTGAGAGTAGAGAGTTTCCTATTATTTGAAGTAGCCTCATAAGCAAACTTGTAATAAGTTTTCCCATCTAGAGCTCTCTATGGGTGTATTGATGCTTTGGTGTAACATTTCTGAACTGACATGCTGTGGGTTTTGCCTGACATTACGTGAGTGTTCAGTGCCTTCACTAAAAATCACTGCATAGATGGTTTAAGAGGTGATCATCTACATTTCCAGGTCCAAATTTCTCTTCTGTTTCTTCTCTACAAGTATATGTAAGTGTGACGAGCATGTGTGCATGCATGCATGCTCATATATATCTCTGTGGGTGTACTTGCATATGTGTGCACATGGAGGTACAAGATGGATGTTGGTTAGATGTTTTCCTCGACGGCTCTCTTCTTATTGTGGTATGGTCTCTTTCTAAGCAGAGCTCATCACATTCTGAGTAGTCTAGCTAGCTGGCTTCTCACGGGATCACCTGTTTATCTGTGAGTGCTGGGATTATACGTGACTGTCACACCTAGCTGGCTTTTTATATGAGTTGTACATGTCCAGACTTCATTCTGCTTCTGGCGTGGAAAAGCTCACTTAACCACTGGACAGATACCCTTTGAGCCATGGTGGCCACGCCACATGAAGAACATGTTATCGATTGGTTACTGTGTGTAGTTGTACCTTTGTCCCACCCCTAACCACAAGGGCTGAATGGAAGGAGACGTGAAGAATCCAGAGAGGAGTCAGAGCTGCCTCCTACCCTTCTATTAGTACAGGTCTGATGATTCTTATTTGCAGGTAATAAAGCCGGGAACAAATTTACTGGCTAGAGTATGGGTGGCAGAGCTGGAAAGAATATTCACAGCTGTTTAGTCTTTCCCCGGCGAGCCTTCTTCTGAAGTTTGAATTACACAAAAGGAACTTAGGAAATCTCTCCACCTCCTTACCCTGGATGTGTATGAAAGACCACACAAGCACACACAAAACAGGAATTTATGACCAAAACCTCAATTAAAAGAAAATTTCCTGTGTATGTGGTAAAATTAAAGACCTGCTTATGCTCACCACAAAAATCTGCTCCACGCCTAGACAAATGTTCTCTTCTGAAACACTTTGGTTTTGAAACCTACCTGCCAAATACGGAAGCCTGTGCGCACTGCCTTGGCTCATCCGTGTGGTTGACAGCAGGATATGCCACCAGCTTAGACTCTTTTATGTACTCACCGCCCCCTGAATGCTGGAAATGTTCATTTATCCCCCCTCACTCTTTCTCCCTAGAAAGCAAAAAGACTGATTGCAAATTACCCGTAAGAAATAACCGTGTTTGTCCAGGCTTTTGCAGATGCAAGATACTTCAAAGATCAACCTATTGACTTTGTCACTGATTTTTGGAGTTAGGAATTGTATATTCCTTTAAATGATGAAGGTAAATAAGATGCAAGCATTGTACTAACCTACCCTCATTTCTTCCATGCAAGTGAATCCAATATGGCAGATAATTTTTTGAGACTCTGATCCTGAGTAAGTAACTAAGAAACATGAATAGCAGGGCTTTATTCACAAAAGTGAAGAAATTCTAGGCTGTGGACACAGTGCAATTTTGAATTATACATCTTAGAACACTGTTAAGTCAAATATTTGAATGTCTGTAAAGTTAAGCCTTGCTGTTTCAATTACAACCCATTACGCATCTGTCTGTCTTTACAGGGCTGAAGAGAGCAGCATGTCTTTTGCTCAGTGAAGGCAGATCTTCAAAGGGGATCCTGCCCGAACGAGATGCTGCTGAGAGCCATGGCAGGAACTTCAGTCTGTGGCTAGAGCTGAGAAAGTAAGTGATAAAGCATATAGCCTCCAGGAAATTGTTTTGAATCAAGTCTGTGTTCTTTAGAAGTCATTTCCATGTAATGGATGTTGAATGCTTCCTGTTAGGGCGATTTTATGGCTTTTGGTTTCAGGGACTTTAAGAATTTCTATAGGCAGCCTCCCAGTTGACTTTCTCATATTCTAAAGAAACGGATCCAAGTCGGTGTGTGTGTGTGTGTGTGTGTGTGTGTGTGTGTGTGTGTGTGTGTGTGTGCGCGCGCGCGCGCGAGTTTGCCTATGCCTGTGTCTGATGCAGGCTCCGTGCTGGAGAGATGATTCAGTGAGTAAGAGTGCTCATTTTGCAAGCATGAGGACCTGAGTTCAAATGCCAGCACCTGTGATAAAAATCCAGTTGTGGCTACATACACCTGTATCTGCAATTGCTGGCTGTCATTCTAGTTCCAGATTCAGTGAAAGATTGTCTTAGGTAGGGTTTCTGTCTCGTGAAGAGTGTGGCAACTCTTATAGAGGAAAAACATTTCAGTGGGGTGTCTTACATTTTCATACGTTTAGTCCATTGTCATCATATTGACATGCAGGACAGCATGGTGTTGGAGCAGGAGTTGAGAGTCCTACATCTTGACCCTACACCCAACAAGAAGTGGCTAAGACACTGGGTGTAGCTTGAACACATATGAGACCTCAAAGTCCGCCTCCACAGTGACATACTTCCCCCAACAAAGGCATAGGTACATGCACACATATGCATGTATACCACACACACACACCACATAGATATCATACTCATAAACAGAGAGAAAAACAAACGTGGGTGGTTCTGCTTTCTTTCTCAGTTCATGGGCACTCATTCAATCTATATTCTGTTGAAGGAACTTTCTGGCAACATTGTTAATACTCTTCCACAGTGCACACTGGTGCATGATTCCACACTGGCATTCCAGGACACACTGTACTCAATTGAACCATATTTAGCAGACGAGTAATTCCTGACCTAAACATCAACGGTGCATATGCATGTGTCAGAGAACAGATTCCTCTAGGTTAGTGCTAGGGAAAGCACATTCAGTGTTAGGTTATGGAATCCGGGCCATAGCACCAAAACTGCCCCGGCACTGAGTGATTAGCTGATAAGATAAAGATGAGAGAGAACATGAGGTACCCTCTCTAAATCCCAGAGATAAAATGATTGCTTTGTGGCAGGCTTTATTTGCTGCTCATAGTTCTTCTTTGTGTCAGTTAGCTATTGCCATGTCACAATCCACAGGAAACCGGTGGCTTAAGAGTTAACTGCCTTCTCTTGTTCATGAGCCTATAGACCAGTGGTTCTCAACCTGTGGGGAATGACCACCGGAAAACACTTATTTTCGATGATCTTAAGAACCAAGACACTACTCAATAGCAAAATCACAGTTATGAAGTACCAAAGAAAATAGTTTGATGGTTGGGGACCACCACAACATGAGGAACTTTGCTAAAGGGTCGCAGCATTAGGAAGGCTGAGAACCACTGGTCTAGATCATCTGTATGTTCTTCTAGCATGAACGTACCAACTTTTAACGTGTCGTGTAAGCTCACACTGCAGAATCAAACAATTGAGTTTTTTTTTAATCACACCAAAGTCGCACATATCTAGTAAGTTTACGATTTTGTGTTGTGCTGTGTTCATAAGTATCCTGGGTGCACACAGCCCGTAGGGTGTGGGTTGTGTACACCTATGACTAGTGTATCCAGACTCGCTTGTGCTTTTGTGCGGAGTTGCATTTGGGTACAGACGCATGCTCATTGCGGCTACTCTCTTCAACTGTTTGAAAGTTAGGCTAGCTAACTTTTGCCCGGTGTGAGATGACAGTGGCTTGCAGCCACATTCCTCCCTCATCCTTCCTGCATCACTCCTGTCTGCATTCTGTTGACGTCACATCTGCTCACTTCAGTGGCCAAAGCGGAACGCTTAATCAACAGTGGGCAGAATGGTCACCTTCAGCTATGGAGTGGAAAAATGGAACTATCAATGCAACCCATATAGAATACTTCATGGTGCAAATTACACCCCTGTTCTGTGGAAGAAAGCAAGCTGAATCATTTCCCCAAAGCATGCATGTAACAACTGGTAGGGCCAGTTTCATAGCTACACCCAAAGATCCTCTTAGGCTCCGCTGAATGTGTGTCTGCAATGTCTTTAGCTTCTTCCATTGTCCCATCTTCTCTTGCTTCTTGCTACCTGGTCTACAAATGGAACTGACAGCCCATGTGTTTAGATGCAGTTCCTGCAAGACCTTGCATTTAAGCAAAAGTATTTCAAAGACCCTCAGCTACCTGCATGAGCAGTTCTGGACCCTGTTTCCTTGTGACACCCTTTACTTCCTGAAAGAGTAATTGAGAGAGCCAGAGTGATAGTTTGTCGGTAAAGTGTTTGCCACACAAGCCTGGGTACATGAGTTCAGTCTTCAGCCCTCACATAAAAGACCCAGGTGTGGTAGCTCATGTTTGTCACCTAGTGCCAGAGAAGCAGTCAGTGGATGTCCAGGACTTGCTGGTCACACAGCCTTTCTTACTTGATCAGCTATGTGTTAGTGAGAAACTCTGTCTCAAAAATAAAAAGTGAATCAATAAAAAGGTGGATGATAACTAGGAATAAATGGGAAGTTAGGCAGTGTTGTCCCCTGGCCTCCACATGTATATGTGCACTGAGACATATGGTCACTTGTAAACACATGGACATTCTCTGTATCTGTCTCTGTCTTTGTCTCTCTCTCTCACACACATACACATGAATTCTTGAGAACCTCAAAGAATATTTGTTTTTCTGGGCTACATCAGTGGTCATTATATTTCTCAAAACAAAATATATTTATTAAAAAACAGTAGTGGTTTGTATTTTCACAGGCTTCAGGAACTGTATAATACTGTCTATTTTAAAGTTTTTCTTCAACAATTGAAAACACAAAAATTCATTTTAGCTTGTGGTGGTGTTGGTTATTTTCTACTCTTATTACTCTTTAGTCTTTGGCTCTGTTGCTCTTTGGGTTTTTGAGGGGGTCTGCCACCCAGCTCCCAAATAAATCACACACGGAGGCTTGTTCTTAGTTATAAATGTCCGGCCTTAGCTTGGCTTGTTTCTTGCCAGCTTAATTTAGCTTAAATTATCCTGACTACCTTTTGCCTCTGGACTTTTTCCTTTTCTTACTTCTGTATATCTTACTTTTACTTTTACTCTATGATTGGCTGGGCGGCTGGGCGGTTGGGCCCTGAAGTCCTTCTCTCCTTGTTCTACCTTGCTCCTCCCTCTCCTCTTCTTTGTATTTATCCTCTCTGCCTATCAGCCCCACCTATCCTTTCTCTGGCCTCACTTTTGGGCGCTCAGCTCTTTATTAGACCATCAGGTGTTTTAGCAAGTCAAAGAATCACAGCGTCACAGCGTTAAACAAATGCAGCATAAACAGAAGCAACATATCTTTACATTATTAGACAAATGTTCCAGAGCATAAACAAATGTCACACACCTTAAAACAATATCCTACAACATTGTGGGGCCATAAAATACAGGTGTTGGGGTAGATATGGCTCCTAGGCTGTAGTTTGCAGAGCCTACTTTTAATGCGGGGCTGTGAGGTGGGAAACTATTGTAATTGCTCGGGGGGGAAGTGATCTATTTAACACGCATTGAAATGTCAGATTGTACCCCAAGCATGTAAAATTACCGTGAGTCAAATACAAATTAAAGCTATTTGCAAGAAGAATGAGTTAACTAGAGTGCTTGTGCAGGGAAGTAGTAGAATATGAAGGAGAGATGTTCTCGGAATACCCAAGTAAGAACAGTGGCAATTAGGACACCCTAATGTGGGCAGCATAAATTACAACCACATCATATTTAATATCATATTCTCATTGTATAGAAGAGTGGAAACACAGAGGTGTACTGAGTTGGCCGAGTCTATGTTTCCAGTAAGTGGCAGAACTACAGCTGCTTCTTTAGTCCATCTTTACATGTAATTTCCCCTCCTCTGAGCTGTCTAGAATGCATCTTGTGTGTTAGGGAATGTGATACTAAAGCACGAAAGAGCCCTGTAAGAATTATCCTTTTCGAGGAATGGAAACATTAGTTTTGAGGGGAAGGGAGTGTATTTTCAAATTTGGAAACTATTTATTGGGTGTCTTAGAATACCATGACCAAAGCATCTTATAAAAGAAAGCATTTAATTTGGAACTCACAGTTTTAGATGTTAGATCTGTGACCATCGTAGCAGGGAACATAGCATCAGGGAGGCAGGGGGGCAGGGCGGCAGGGCATTAGAAAAATCCCTGGGAGTTGACATTGGATTCAAAAACATGAGGAAGGAAGAAGATAACTGGGAATAACCTGAGATTTTGAAACCTCAAAGCTTGCTCCCACTGACACACTTCCTTCGACAAGGCCACTCCTCCCAATTCTTCCCAAACAGTTCCACCAAGTGGCATCAACTATTCAAATACATGAGCCTTTGGGTTGTGGGGGGGCATTCTTAGTGAAACTGCCACATTGTGATATTTATTTATATGGAAACAAGATTTAGAATTCAGGCCCAAGATATTGGACAGTTCTTCAGGATAAAGGAATAAGCAATCTGCTTAGAATGGGAAATGGTACTAGCTGAGTTCTTACTTCTGGTGAATGCAATATTTCCTTGGATTCTTAGGACTTAAGCAGGGTTGTAAGTTGGAGACCACTGGGGACTGGACTGAGAAATTGCCAGATGGGAAATTTATGGATCGGGTATCATCTGTGAACTTGAGGAAAACAGTCTTTGATTTGGATATCTAAGTGTGCACTCAAGACACTACTGTTTCCTTGTGCAACCCTTGGATTGACAGTGAAGAATGGGACAGAAGATACTGAAGCTTTTCATCAGCAGTATCTTCAGAATGAAGGCAAGGATCTTGTTCTTGGCTGTGGCTAGGTTGGGCTGGAAGTGACCAATCTGTGCAAATCAAAATGTAGTTCAAAGAGGACTAAAGAGTGGCAGAGTATGACAAGAGGCAGCAAGTCAGTAACTTATACCAGGGTGTGTGTTCACCACTAGAATTCTCAGGAATATTGGTTATTTATGATGCAGCAAAGAATTTAACCAGTGGTTTTACACAGATATGAGCACACACACGCATGCACAGGCACAGGCATAGACACACATGTATGCACACATGGAAAGAAAAGAAACCCTGGGAATGGGGAAAACACCTGCCTGTTTATTGACATATAGAGAGGTGCTTTAGAGGGAGGGAGGGAGAGAGAGAGAGAGAGAGAGAGAGAGAGAGAGAGAGAGAGAGAGAGAGAGAGAGAGAGAGAGGGAGGGAGGGAGGGAGAGAGAGAATGGAGATATGAAAACCAGTTAGGAGACTTTTGCAATCAAGATAATGAAGTCCTGAACTAGGGCGGGCCAGGAGGTGAAGACAAAGAGACACATCAAACACTTCAGGAGGGTTGGTACTCCAGATGTGGAAAGGATCATTGTTTCCTCCAAACACAGGGTGGTGTACCTGGGATGATGTCATTTGAGGATCTTTCAGTTCTCTGGCAATACAGTCAAAGCCATTTATTTTTGGTTACCACCCAATGTATCATTTGTTGCTTGGTTTTGATACAGAATCTCATGAAGGCTAGGCCTGTGACCATAAACTCCTCTTGTCTTTCCCTCCCAAGTACTGGGTTTATTGGAATGCAACACCATGTTTGGATGTCCAATATATCTTAATCTGATCTGGGATTGATAAATTATTTAAACACCTTGAAAAAACTGAGTGAGACAGTATATGCCTGATATTGTTTGTGTGTATTACTTACTAGCCCCTGGTGAGATCTGAGAGACTTCAGCATTGAATTATCTTTGGAAAAGCCCAATTCCCCTAGAGCTATGCTTTACTGATTGCCTCAGTGATTTCCAATTCAATCAAATTGGCAATTAAAATTATCATATTTTCCATTGCCTCATCATAGTAGGTGGGTAATGCAACTTTAGATCTTGCTTTCCAAATTCTACTTGGGTGCCTGGAATACTTGTTTGGAAGACTTGGGTGCCTGGGAATATTTGTTTGGAAGACTTGTACCATTCATAGGAAGCAGAAAATGATGTGGTAGGCATAAGCCACCAGCCTTGCTCTATCCCCTCTAATCAAATGTAATTTTTTTATTTGCACAACAACACTGAGATACAAAGGAACATTCCTGGTCAAAGAAACCCAGCTCTGATGCATTCTCTCCTCCCTACCCTGGGTTCATGTTTGAATCACTACGTAGGCATATCATCTCAATTCCCCATTATCACTGGTAGAGTTTAACTACATGGCAATCATTCTATCTCCTGATCTTTTGGAAAAGAATTGAGAATGCTTGAACTACCTCACTCTAGTTCTAGATCCTTTCAACTATCAAGGAAGAATACATCTACCTGAACTTACATTCCCTTGACGTCTTGCCATCTATCTGTCTAAGTGCATTTTAGTTTCAGTGTGCCAAGACATCAGGAGGTCACAACTGTTTAATCCTTGGCACATAATATATTTGTGTCTCAGAGTTGAGTAAGTCATGTTCTGAGCCACAGAAAAGACTAGTAGGGATTGTCCAAGCTTGCCCTGGCTGATGGCTGAGTAGTGCGGAAGTAGAGGGCAAATCAGTGAATCCAGTTCACTAAATATTTAGAATGTGATAACGATATGGGAGGCTTTGAGGTAGAGAAAAATGACTCTTCTTTATTGTGCCAAGAAAGTTCCAGGGCAAGTCATCTATTTGTAAAGTTGAGTCCAATAATGTCTGCTATTTATTAGGCCTTTCTTCTAAAGACTTCAAAGTATTAGGTAATCAAACCCTGACTTTTTAATTAAATATATATTTAAAAAATGCTAAGCTATTTGACCAAAGAGGTGGGGACATTTGCTAGCCTTATGGTCTATAGATACAGACACAGACATATGCATGCATTTATGCAATACATATGTATAGCATACGTGCTCACCTATACATGTGCCTCTGTGTCTGTGTATTATGTAGGCATGTATGTGTACATGTTTGTGCATGTATTTCCCTCCTCTCAATAGTAGCTAAGTATGATATAGTGTATTGTCCTCTCTCTGGGAATTCAGAGGTTCTGCTATTTCCTGCCTACGCAACCTGGGATATGTCTCAGACTTTGCCAGTCTCTGTTTCTTATGAGAGCACTGCCATTTCTGTGGGATATGAGGAGCATTAAATGTAATAATACAGGAGAAACAGACAAAATGGAAAGCCTTTTGAGGTCAATGTTGGTGCTGGGCAAGGTAGGGATGGCCCTTTCTCCAATTAGATTGTGAGGGCTGTGCTCAAGTCCAATTTGATAAATGTGCTAGGAAGCATACGGATGCATTTTTCTGGACAGATGGCTGCTGTGCTCTGCACTGCACTTACACGGCTTTCTGTGGAGTTGCCTTAGCATGGAGAGCCTCTTTCAGGAATCTTGATGGGGCTAAAGTGTGTTAGGTGAACCTCAACAAACAAGGAGCTGCAGGCTTGAACCTAATGCAAACAGTTGCCCGGACGTCCAGGACTGAATGTAAATAACATCTTGAATGCCATCGAATGTCAATACCAATGTTTGATGATATTACATAAATTCAACTTTAACTGAACAAAGATAAACCCAACCAAACGGACCCATTTATTTATATCTCTGAATACTGAAATGAATCCCAAATAATGGAAATTTTATGCCTTGGGTCCAAGACATCCCCATACATGAAAGGTGTGTGTGTGTGTGTGTGTGTGTGTGTGTGTGTGTGTGTGTACATGCATACACATGCACGCATGGGCACATTGTGTGCTTACACTTCCTAGCTTGAGAATTCTTATCTCTTTGGGAACAAAGTCTCAAATAAATATCCCTCCCTAGATACCACCTGCCCCAGGGGTTCCTCTGGGAAAGAGGGAAGGGTGATTTATATGCCAGGAGAAACTGTTTATATTATGTGGTAGTGTGTCCTGGCGCCATTAAAAATTAGTAACCAAATCCATCTATAACAACTTCAAACAATAACATGGGTTCGGAAGAGGGTCAGTTTCTGGGCGCTAGCACATTTATAACCTTGACATAGATGATCTAGTTTAAACAGATCACTGATTTGACCAGCATTGAGGTGTAGCAGTGAGGTGTTGGAGCTGGGCACTTGAAAAACAGCTGTTTTTAGGCAGGTGTCTGCTATCAAAATAGAACGCATATATGTAAAATATAAAAATCCTGAAAGAATATTACAGATGGTAAGCCATAAAGATATTCATTTGATAAAGGAAATGTTGGGGAAAAGATGAGTCACAGACTCTTTGCCTCAAAACCCAAATCTGGTTATGGAAATGGATCATCAAAGGATGAACTCAGCTTGGACAGAGTAGAACTTCTGTATTTCCTGCCCCTGGTCTATGCTCCCTATTCTGTAACTGGTTGAGAATCATTGTTTTAGTTTTACTCCATGACTGAGACCTCGTATTCATGTGTACTTGCCATTTTCCTCAGTCTGGTGACTATTGTGCCTTAAGTAACTAGAGGGAGGAAAGGAGTACTCGGTTCACACATTTGGTTTCATTGGAACCCTGAAGTCATGACAACTGGAACGATCTCTTATGCGTTAGCAAAATTCTTGTGATGCCTTGTGCAGAGATGGTACCAGAAGGAGAATTTGCCAGAATCTGTCACCCCCAAGACCTGCTTCAAGTGACCTCTAGCTATCAGCTAGTATATCCTGAAGTGCCACAGCTTCCCAAAACTGTTGAATAAATGTGTGAACACATAGGCCTTGTAAGGGGACATTTCCTACTGAAGTCATGTCAACATGGATTTACTGGTGTGCTGTTTTCAGTGGCCTCTTTTGGCCTAGCTAATGACCATGGGCCTACAAGACTATCCTTGAACTGAGATCCCTCTCCACAGGGCTAATAGCTGTCTTTGTTGTTTGCTTCTGAGGGTTTCTGGATGACCCCCAACCTTCTTCAGCTTCGTCATCAGGAACTCGGTGTGGTATGTACTACATGGCGTGCTGGGCACTGTGCCAGCTTTCATTGCAAATGTCTTTACCTGCCCCTATGCTGTAGGGATACACTACAGATAATGCAAATGACATAATATACTTAATAATACATCAACAACATATAGCCTTTGACTTACAGGAGATGTAGGGATTGCCTGGGTCTTTTGAATCTTGTTTGCCTTTTTTCAGTTGATGGCTTGGTTTGCTCACAAGGACTCTTGGGGCAACTTCTCTGTGGTGGACTGCCACTAACCTGTCAGTTCACAGCAAGAATCCCTTCGAAATCACTCAATTATATTCCTACAGATGGAGAGAGGAGACCTCAAACTATAGTCAGGATTATGTTGGGTTGTTAATCCAGGATGCCAAGAGAAATGGCAGTGGACACTTGTGGGACTCCACATGGTACACCTGCAGGTAAGACAGAGCCATCTGTAAACCAGAAGGACAGTCCCCAAGCTGGAAGATCAGGGTATTGGGAAAGATGGCATAAAACTAACTCACTACCAATAACAGAGGTAATAGCATAAACAGCCCAGAGATAATTATGGCTCAGACAGACACCTCACACAGCAACTCAGCAGCTGGTGAGTAAATTCACTCAGTGTTCTCTTGTGAGAACAGCATGGGGCCTCTGGTATGGTCAATATACAAGCCAGGTGTTGGCTGAGTTGAGATTTGCCCTGCACTACGAGGAAGTGAAAAAAGAACCCAAGAGGAAAAACTCTGAGTTCAGCGAAGTGAAAACCCTGCTTCCAATAACACACATTGGTTCTTAAACAATAACGTGCCTTCGTCTATGGCTCCAGGCCCTCACTGACTGCTGGGAAGTGTAAGCCACATTCTCAGATGAACTCTCATAGTGAACTACACAACCTACCTTTTCCATTGTTTTTTTCCGCTCTAGTTATCTTTGTTTTATACTCATGCATGCTTTTTCCCTGGTTCTGGTCTTGTGTCCTTATTTACATTTTCCCATACTTTATGGTGTGGATTCATGTAGCTCATATCCTATAAAAATAAGACAGAGTATAAATAAATCAACCTCTTCATCCATAAAGCAAAAGCACTGAATGGGTTGTAAAGTTTTGCTGGCATACTTGTACACGCTGTTCCTTGTGATATTTACTTCCCAATAGCTGTCTAGTTCTGCAGAATTTACAATCTACATTGGAATGAAATAGATTTGTTTACCTGAAGATTCCCTCAATCATTAAATAAAAATAGATCTGATTATTATTATTATTATTTTTTATCCCTCCGCAACCTTTCCCATGTTTGCGGTCAACTTCATAAATAATCATGTTCTGATGTACATTTCTCCTGTGTACCCTTAAAGATCCCTGCAGTATTACTTAGCTTTTTTGGTTGATGTAACAAAAACAGCTTCAAAAGGGAAGGGCTAATTTTGCCTCATAGTTACAGGTAGGATCTGCTGCCGTGGAAAAGGCAAGATGACAATAGTCACTCTAGCTGTGGTCCAACGGGCAGCAGGCAGCTGGTTACACTGTGTCCACAGTCAGGAAGTGCGGAGAGATGAAGGCTGTGCCCAGCTTACTTTCTCCCTGGGCCTCCCCCAGCCCCTGAACTCCAGCCCACAGGATGGCAGGGCCCACATTCACAGTGAGTTTTCCCTCCTCCTTTAAACTTCTCTCGAGAGATCCTCACAGACACGTCCCGAGTTTTGTCTCCTCAGCTATTCCAAGTCCAGACAGGTGGACAATCAAGACCAATCATCACCCTGAGGAATGAGAGTGATATTATCTTAGGTCCATAATCCACCCAAGAATCATGATAATGTGTGAAACAGACTGTAACTTCTTCCAGTCATGAGCTTTGGCTGGCAGCTTTCTACTAACCTGGTGCCAGCATAGTACTTTCGTTAAAGGTAGGATATAAAATTAAGCACTGGACTCTTTTATTAATTAATTAATTTATTTTTTCCTTCTGTCATATATTTCATCCTGACCGCAGTTTCCCCTCCCTCCTCTCTTCCCAGTCCCTCCCCCAGCTTCCCCTTCCCCCAGATCCACATTCCTTCATTTCCCTTCATACAAGAGCAGGCCTCCCAGAGATACTAGCCTAGCATCGCATACCAAGTTACAGTATGACTAAGCACATACCTCGTATCAAGGCTGAAAGAGACAGCCCAGTAGGAGGAAAAGGGTCCCCAAAGCAGGCAAAAGAGTTAGAGACAGCCCCTGCTCCCACTGTTAGGGATGCATAGAACACCCAGCCACACAACCATAACATATATGCAGGAGACATAGACCAGAATCATGAGGGCTCCGTTGTTGTCGCTTCAGTCTCTGAGCCCCTAAGAGCCCTGCTTAGTTGATCCTGTGGCCCATGTTCTAATGGTAAGTGCTGGACTCTTCATGATGAAATAGTGAAAATGCTTTTTACATCTTGCACCACCAATTTTTCTCTCACAGTTTATGGGGAATATTCACAGTGAGATACAGTTTTTAATCTGCGCTGTTTTAAACTCAGTATTTGATTCTTAGCACCCCCCTTTCCTTTAATATTGTCTCCTTCCAGAACCCTTTTGGGTTGATGGACTAAATGTGTAGTGGAAAATTTAAAATATTTCCTCAGAACATGATGGTTATCTTGGGTTGAGAGTTCTGACCTTGCCATCTCCTGATCTGGGTTTCAGATTTTGAATGGATGATTATTCTCACTGTGGTTTAAAAGGAGACATTGAAATTTTAACAGCCTCATTTTCGTTATCTATATGATGATGATTGTGTTTCTCTTTTAGCCCCATGAAAAGCAATTGAGACAGTTTGTACAACACATCAAAAATTCAATTCTATATTCACCCATGCAGCCGGCTCTCATGGTCATAGCCTTGACCATGTCAGGCTTAGATTCTGTTGTACGTAAGGGCAGCACACCTCTGCAAATGTAAGCCTGTGGCCTGTCTTCCTAGTCCGTTGTTGCTCAGGGACTCACCCCTGTTCAGGTTAAAGCACTTTTCTGTACTCTGGGCATGGGCTGAGTCAGTGTTACACAAATAAATCACATAGGTTACTGAATATTCTTACCTTAATGTTTGTTCACAAACTTCAAATAGCTACTCCACGTGCCCATGACCTCTGCCTTACTTGGTAATGACCTTGGCTCATGTTCCTCGGAGATAATCATCGATTAGGCAAAATATCTCTTATGCATCTGTTGTGACATTCTCAGCCTCCTTTTTGGCTTTGGAAATTGTTGGGGATCTATGCATATTAATTACTATTTCAGCTTGACAGTTCTTGGCCAGAGATATCTAATATATTCGGAATCTTTTCTAAAAAAAAATCCCCAAATGTAACCTCTACTGAACTATTGTACCGAAAGGGGAAGAGAAAATCATGGGCACTCTTGGGAATCCTGTCTATTAAAATGTGTGCTGGGGGCATGTGAAGCACAAAGTGAGATGCCCAAGTTTGATCATGGCAATCAGCAATTTGGCCATTTGTCACTGATTTTTTAAAAGAATGTTTGTATTTGAGGGTACAGGGAAGGACTCAGACTTAATCACATTTCCACCAGAGACCAGTGTTAAGCATAACAACATTATTTCCTATTGCATATTCTGCTTTGCTTCTGTAAAACCCACAACAACCCATTACTCTGTTGCTTCAAACCCCAGATTCCACAGCTGGGGAGGCAGTTCAGAGGTGCAGTGTTTGTCTAGCAAACTCAGTGCCTGGACTTTAATCCCCTTCGATGCAAACACCGGCACCATGTCAAGTTCCAACACATTTCAAAAGATTCATTTTGACTTTGCACCCTGTCATTTGCAAACAAAAGCCCCGTTGGCTTGGAAGGTTAAGCCATCCGGTGGAGAAGGCCATCTTCACCCGGTGTTAACCATCCTCTGTGAAAGGGCCCTTCATGAGCCACTTCTCAGAGAAGCAGAAGGAAGATGAATTAGCAACTTGAAAAATAAGGCTGTGTTTTCACAATCTGTCATAATCTCTTTGATCTTGTTATGAAAGCCTTGTCAGATTCCTCCTCCTCGTCTAATTTATGGCTCAATAAGGATTCCAGGCTCCAGGGTGCTGTCATTACTAGGTGTTCAGAAAGAGCCTGCCTTGACACCATCTTCAGTGCCCAGTCTGCTTAACATCTGTATTCCTGCTCCTTAGAAGTGAATGTAAGGCCCAAGCATAGGCTAGCCATTGTAAGGCCAGAGCACAGGCTCTCCATCATAAGGCTAGAGCACAGGCTAGCCATTTTAAGGCTAGAGCACAGGCTAGCCAGGGTAAGGCCAGAGCACAGGCTAGCCAGTGTAAGGTCAGAGCTCAGGCTAGCTAGCCTGTGTAAGGCCAGAACACAGCCTAGCTAGTGCTTATTAAAAACCATTGACCATGTAAAACACTTTAGTTAGGGGAGAAAACACAAACACAATTTTAGAAAGAAGCTGAGGTAATTAGTACTTTAAGATATTAAACACACACACAAAATACTGAAAACCCTACAGCATAATCTTGAACATATTCCTTGACCTCTCTGTGTCTACTTGGCCATGAAATTGGGAATAATACAAGCAACTACCTCATTGGATATTCACATAAATGAATAGTATATGTAAAGCAGTAGACAGTGCCTGCTACCGAAGAGAGAGATTACTTCTAATCTGATGTTTTTCAAGCTTGGAGCAGACAAACCATTAACACCACATGAAACTGAACAAATGAAGCCTGTGATATAATCTCTCATTGCACGTGAAGCTAAGCATCCAGAAGTAAGGGCTCTGTTTGGTTATTTCTACCTGTCCTGTTTCTAGCATGGCACTTGGCACACAGTAGGCACTTGGTAAATGCAGGAATAGATAAATGTGCTAGGTACCTTGTCATTTAGGTTACTCCTTGCCTTCCAGCCAAGCTTAGCTTAACTTAAATGATTGTGCTATGTTGACGCTCAGCTGGATGAACCTACATTCTCTTGATCTTTGTAGCAGTAACAGTATTTGATTGCTTAATACTTTATGAACCAATGTTACCTTATTTTTTTATCCAAATACACATATGGTTAATTTGGAATTCATCAGCTTATTAATTTGAGACTAAGATGGCTGACTTGGGATTTGAACTATAGGTATGTGGTAGTTCCTGGTATAACTCAGGGGAGAAGCACATTACCTCCTTGAGTATGTGGCTTGAACCTAGATTTCCCTCTTGGTTTTACAATTGCTTTCTTTAAATTTCTGTAGCTCTCTTCATGGTTTTTGTGATGCAAAATTCATCTGAACAGGAAGGATTGTTGACGGATTTGATCTCTCTGTTAGGTACTCACAGCTATAACTAAAGCTACAGGACCATATGCTAGTGTGCATAGTTTGGGTGATTTGAACAGCTTTGCATGAATGACTTTGTCAAGTTCTATTTTGTATGATATGAGAATTCCTGGGAATGTCAAGGAATGCTGGGTTTGTGGAGGGGACCCAGTGACTGACTGAGAATGCTTAGATTCCTTTTTATATTTGCTCCATACAAGATGAGCACATACTTTCTGTGTTTGCACTTCAGTTTACAAAACTGCTTTGCATATTGGCTGCAGTAGGTGTTATAGCTTGGCAAGGGCTCCTATCAATATCATTCCCATCTCAAGTGTAGCACTGTTGTTGGCTCCTCTCAGGGCAAGCAAGGAAATTTAGTCGCAATTTCCTTTTTATGTGAAGATATTTTATTCACACTGTACTTATTTCATTTTTTTTTTTGCTGAATTATTCTCTTAACAATGCTGTGTTATTCTTCAGTAGTCTAAGAATGGCCCTTCCTTTCTTTCCCCTCCTCTTTGAAGTTTTGAGTCATCAAAGGCCTTTCTTCTCTACCTATGATAATAAGGGCTTTCATCAGTGATAGTCTAAAAATACCATTTGGAGAATAATTTTTAAGTCATAAATATGGAGAAAACCAGGAAATGTTTGTCTTCCATTTTAGGCACAAGACATTAGAGCAAATAGAGCTTGAAATATGTCCTGTGGCAGTTTCTGAAGCTATGTAACATGCCTCTTAAATCCCAATTTCAGGTTTGCAAAGGCAAACGGGAAATCTGAGCAATGGCTAGGACCACCCAGCTTGTTCATTGATGTTCGTGAGCTACCATCACAACAGAACACCTGAAAGAACATTGGGATTTTTTTTGAGCTCTACCGAGAATCTTGAGTTTGACTATGCTCTTTAAAATTCAGGAAGAGCATGGGCTATAAATAAGGGAGAGCAAATGAAATAATGGTTATGAAAGAGGTCATGAATGCAGGCTCCTGTGTGTATATACAGTTGGTTATGAATCAAGTACTGCTAGAAAATACATCAAGTGATGTTTAGAGTAAGACCTGGCTGTTCTTTCAGTCATCAGCTAGACAACTGATAAACATTGCTATCTGGTTAATATAAAGGCAGTTGAGCACACTTTGTAAGCTCTGGGAGATCTTCAGAAAGCTTGTTTTGGGTTTAATAAGAAGCTGCATTCATTTAGCTCCATTTCAGATAAGTAGCACCTCATTGGTTCATAGTTCTCTATTCATCTTGATTTAAGAGCATCCATAGAACATCAGAAGGCTTTTAAAAATTCATATGTCTTTGATGTCTTAAATATGAATACAATAAGATGGATTTAATGTTTAATGTATGCCGAATGTTTCATTGGCAAAGCCGCTTTCAATTGTATTCTCCCGCAATGAAATTCTTACTCAGACACCAGACTGACATCCCATGATTCAATTCAATCCTGACACTATGTAGGTGTATTGGGCATCTCAGTGCACTTGACCCCACCGTCAACAGTCTTGTGTCTCTTGTACTTTTGACCAAATGGCTATAAGTCGTAGGTTCCCACATTCCCACTTCTGAGATCTGATAATTTATTAAAATGGTTGAAGGAACTCACTGAATGCTTTGCACACACATACTGGGTCCTTTTGAAGGATACAACCAGGAGTAGATACATAAGGGCGATGTGTAGGGCAGGACCTGGTGGGAAATGCCAGCCCTCACTGGGTGCCTGGCTGTGTCCTGCTCTTTAAGAGTTGAGCAGTTAGTTTTGAGATTTTTGTTCTTCTAGATTCATCCATACTAGATTCATGCCATACATCATTGGCAAAAACTCTGGAGTAATCGAAAGGAGTTCCAACTTTTGCTTGTTTTGGTTGATTTTTTTAAATTGGCAAAAAATTAAAATGCATTTCCTGTATACATTTGATTTTTGAAGTATATGTATATACATACAGACACACACACACATAAATACATGTATATAGAGATACACTTTGGAATGACTAAATCTACCTAATTAACATACATGTTGTCTCATAATGCTGCCTACTTTGGGTTGGACACATTGAAAAAAATTACCCTTAGCATTTTTTCAAGAATGCAACATATTGTTGCTAACCAGGATCAGTTCACTGTACAATAAATCTCACCCCGCTGAAAGTCTGTCACTTTTGACCAATATATCCCAAACATAGCCATATACTTTGGTCCTAGTTCCTGGTGACCAACACTCTCTGAGGTCACCCTTAGACTCCATGTCTGTGAGATCCTTTGGCAATTATGTTCTCTGCCTGGCTTTCCTTTCCTTTCCTTTCCTTTCCTTCCCTTCCCTTCCCTTCCCTTCCCTTCTTCCCTTCCCCTTCCCCTTTCCCTTCCCCTTCCCCTTTCCCTTCCCTTCCCCTCCCTCCCTCCCTCTCTCCCTTCCTCCCTTCCTCCCTCCCTCTCTCCCTCCCTCCCTCCCTTTCTTCCTTCCTCCCTTCCTTTCTTCCTTCCTCTCCCACTTCCTCTCCCCTCCATTCCTTTTAGGCAGGGCTTCTCTGTGTAACCCTAGCCATCCTGGTATTCACTATATAGACCAGGTGGATCTTGAATTCAGAGATCCACCTGCCTCTCTCTGCCTCCCAAGTGCTGGGATTAAAGGTGTGTGCCACCATACCTGGCCTGGCTTATTTCATTTAATATAAGGTCCTCTGAGTTTATTCATGTACTGCAAATGACAGGATTTCTTTCTCTTTTTCATGGCTGACTAGTTTCCATTGTTTAGAAGTATCCCATATTCATTCCACATTGATCTAGTAAGGATATATAAGTTGTCCTATCTTCAATAGTTCAAAACTCTTTTGATAAACAGAATAAAGACATTTGTCTTTTCTTTCTTTATCTTTCTTTCTTTTTTCTTTCCTTTTTTTACCCACACAGGGTTCCTTTGTATAACAACCTTGGCTGTTCTGGAAACCTGTAGATCAGGCTGGACTCGAATTCATAAAGACCCCCCCTGCCTCTGTCTCCTCAGTGCTTATATTAAAGGCATGCACCACCACACCTGCCTTGCAGATATTTCTGAAACATGCTGATTTCACTTCCTTTAGATCAATAATTTTAACCTTCTTAATGCTGTGATCCTTTTTGATACAGTTTCACATGTTATGGTGACATCCAAATACAAAATTATTTTGTTGTTACTTCATAATTATAATTTTGATAGTTTTGAATCATAGTGAAAATATCTGACATGCAGGATATCTGATATGCAACCCATGTTGGACTGAGCTCTATAGTTTGAGAATCACTACTTTAGACACACACTCAATGGTAGAATCATATGGTAATTGTGGAATCATAGGGTAATTCTCTTTGAATATTTAAAGATGTCTTCCTGGTATATAATGACTGTAGTAATACACATCTTCAACAAGGTTCCTTTTTCACCACATACTTCCCAATATCTACCTTTTATTTTAGTAATGGCCAATCCAGCAGGTACAAGACAATACATCACTGTGTTTTTGTGTACATTCCCCAGATGATGTCCCAAATTGAGACTCTGTTCATATATCTCTATCATGTGTATTCTGTACATTCTCTTACTATGTGTCTATTGCTGTATACCTATTTTTGCCTGTGTTTTTAAATCAGGCTATTTGTATGTTTGCTATTGAATTGCTCAAAGTCTTCTTATATTTGAATATTATCTCCTGATGAGCTATATGATATGCAATGATCATCTCTAATCCTCTTGGTGGATTCTTTGTCTGCCCTTTGTTGTTTCCTCTGTAAGGTTCCCTTTTCCTTTCCTGTGGTTTTACACCTCTGGCTTGGGGGCCACATCTATAAATACCATTGCCCAGACCAATGCAAGGGAGCTTCCCCTATGCTTTCTTCCAGTAGTTTTAGACCTTGCTTCTCATGTTGAAGTTTTGTGTGTGTAGTGTGTGGTAAAGGTGCAGTTTTTACTCTTCTATACGAGAATTCTCCACTGCCATTAGCTGGGAGATTGAGCTTTCTACATTACATGTTTGTAAATGCATGGATTTACTTCATGGTTTCCTCTTTTGTTTTATACATTAGTTTTTGTTGTTGCTGTTTTGCTTTTATTTTATGATATTGGTGTGCTATTTGACTTACAATGTATAGGTAGTATATTTTGGAGACAGACAGTGTGATATCTCTGTTGTTATCTTTTGCTCTGATTGCTTTGGTTATTGTGATCATTTTTAGTTCCACACAGATTTTAGGATGGTGTGTGTGTGTGTGTGTGTGTGTGTGTGTGTGTGTGCATTTGAGGAAGGCTTGGATCACTGGGTAAGACCAATTGCTGTGCAAGCATGAGGATTCATATCCTCAGAACCTAATTAAAAATGAAAAAAAAATCTTTTATGCCCATAATTCCAGTGCTGGGGGAGGGGGGCAGGCAGTTTCTGAGAACTCCCTAAACAGTCAGTCTTGTCAGAGCATGATCTCCAGGTTCAATGAGAGACCCTGTCTCAAGGGAATAAAGTAAACAGTGATAGAGCCAAACTTCTGATGTCTTCCTCTGCCACTGCACGCAGGGGCACACACCTGCACATGCGCAAGTGTATGTACACATATATCCCCTAAAATGGAGAGAGTCAGTGACTGAGGAATGCCCATTCCCCAGCTGAACATCTGTATCAAACCTGCTTCCCTCAAGGCTTAGCAAAGAGGGGACCATACAATTCCAAAAGTCAAAAAGACCAGGGGAATTGCTGCAAATTAGGTCATCTGGACATGGCTGGGAAATTGCACCCATTAACTCTCACCCCAAGACCTTCACAAGATCAAGCCAATCCATGTTACAGTATGGATGTAGGCAGGGCCCACAAGGCCCGACTCTTAGTTGAGGAGCTGCAGACAGCTGGGGGCTGCTAGGGGAGGGAGATCCCTTGTAGGCTGCCCATTCCCCGTTGGACAGCCACACACCCTTGCTCATACAGGCAGCACTAATTAGACTCAGTGAATGTTACTGAAGAAGAACAAGAGGAGGAGGACCTGAGGTGTGGGGAGGATGAGCGGAGTTGGAGGGGGAGAGGGGAGGGGCTGAGGCAGTCAAAACACATTGTATTCATGTGTGAAATTCCCAAAAAGTAAATAGATGGTTTCTTAAAGCACATCCGTAAGGAAACACATGACTCTGGATAAATGCAAGCAGATGCACTCACCTTTAGGCAGCTCTCAAGGTTCTTCTCCGAGGCTCCTGCTGTGTCTGTTTGCCTACTTCTGTGGATGATGCTTCCAAGTGAGGATTCTGCAATGAGTCCTCACAGGTGAGGCTTTCTTAAGGACACAGTTCTGAACGCTCTGTAGTATCTTGCTGCACCAGAGATAGGGGTGGGGATGGGAATGGGGGTGGGGGTCTGTGTGGGGGTGAGGATAGGGTGGGGGTGGAAGATGCTTAAATACCCAGCCAGCCAGGTTGCTTGTTTCTGCCTGTGTTCTTCCCATCAGGGAGTGATTTTATAGAACAAAAGCTCTGGCCATCATAGTCTCTAAGAGGATTTAGGCAGATATGCTGGAGAAAGTCAATAGCCCTATGAAGATTGTAACTTCAAAGATGCCTTACAGCCAGAAAGCTCCCTAACTCATGAATAATAAAAGGAGGGAGGAGTGGACCTTTTCAAATGTCAGGAAAACTGAAGGTGAAATTCCTGGGTGCAATGTTTGCTGATGCTGGGCTTCCCTAACATTACCACAGCCCCAAACTTTTAAGCCATTTTCAATGTTCATTCTTATTTTAATATGTTTAGCTTTGGGATACAGGGAGTGAGGTTTTTTTTTTTTTAATAGACAGTCATTTGGGTTCTGGCTAAAATGTGCACAGCTGTTTTTATCTATCACATACACAATTGCTTATTATAATGCTGTATGACTCTATCTAGAATCAGTATTCATTTAACTCCCAGTCTTGTACGTCTATCACTGAAAGTCAAGAATGTCGCTTCTCTGAAAAAAATGGGGATCATGGAATCCTACCTTTTCACTACATAATACTACACTGCTGTGTCTAGTCGAGTCTGAATCCCAAGGGATATGACATATACCGTTGTCCTTAGGCAGTTTCTCTGAACTGAAAGATTCTCTCTTAAAGATTCTGAACATTAAGCAGACCTCGTATGTCTGGGAAGGCTGAAGACTAGCCTTAGAGAAGCAGTCAGTGATGCTGGGAGGAGCCTCTGGCCAGCTGAGTTGCACATAGCAAATCTCTCAGACCTGCCTGCAAGTTGCACAGTGAGCTCCAAAGTTATGGCCTTCATGGATTGTCAGCTTTCTTGGGGTGGGTTTTGGGGTGATGCAGCTGCTTTCAAGTCATCTCTGCTCCTCCTAGTTAATCCCTTCCCCACACTCCTGTCAGTAACTCCCCACCCTCACCCCAAATTATTGGTTCAATCAGTTGGACTTCTATGCATTTGTTACCTTGGTCTGTCATGGATTCTTTTACCAGAGTAGATATGTCTGTGTTTTGTCTCCCCAGGAAAATATGTCATACAACAACAATAAAATTTGGGCTCACGCGCATGGATTGGTTTGTGTCCTCCCAGCATTCCTACAGGAAGCCGTAACACCCAGTGTGATTCTGTTAGGAATCATTTGACCTGAAAGAAGGCAGGTGAGATTGAAGGAGGTCTTCAAGGTGAAGACTGAAGTAGTAGGACAGGTGTCCATATAAAATGAGGAACAGACGCCAGGAAGAGCACAAAAGGAAAATATGGTGAGCACATGGAGGGAAACCAGGGATGAAGGCTTCACCAGGAACCAGCCTTGCTGGAACTGAATGTTGGCCTTCTAGCCTCGAAAGTTGTGAGAAATAAATGTATGTAGGCCAAAGGCCTCAGTGTTTCATGATGGCAGGACAGCAGGACTTCACTATCTTGAGTCTGAGAATAGTTATTTATCCGGAAGGGTTCTTTCTATAGAGTGGCCTATGGAGCCTGGTCTACAGAGTGAGTTTCCAGAGCTCATACAGAAACCCTGTCTAGAAAGAAAAAAAATAGATATATAAATAAATAGATACATGTACCTTTTCCCCCTTTATATTTAAGAAATGTTAACTTTAAAAATGTAGGATACTTTCAAGGTGAGATTATTGGATTTAGATGGCTGTTACTCAACAATAGAATTTAGTACTGTAAAATCTAAGCTCAAAGGAGAAGAAATAGAAAAAAAACTTTATTTTAAGTCTCCAAGAATTGCTGATTTTCTTTCAGGCTATATAATCTGTTACCTACAAAATTATCAAAAATAAAAACCAGAGAGATCCACTCTTGTTCTGAATATGAACAGCATCAAGAAGTTTACATGTACACTGAATGAAATATAATTAAAATACTTTACCAGAGGTGGGAGAAATGATTCAGTTGCTAAGAGTGTATGCTGCTCTTACAGAAGACCTGGGTTTGGCTCACAGCACCCACATGCAGATTTACAACCATCTCTACCTCCAGAGGATCAATGCCCTCTCTCGGCCTCTTTAAAAACTGCCAGTCTGTGATACACAGACATAGATGCAAGCGAAACATCCATCCATACAAGGCAGTGATTCTCAACTTTCCTAATGTGTGACTCTTTAATACAGTTCTTCATGCTGTGATGACCCCAACTATAAAATTATTTTCATTGCTACTTCACGTCTTTAATTTTGCTACCAATATGAATTATAATGTAAATATCTGTGTTTTCCTATGGTCTTAGGCGACCCTTGTAAAAGGGCCATTTGAGCCCCTCAGAGAAGTTGGGACCCACAGTTTGAGTATCACTGATATATAGTAATAAAATATTTTTAAAAGTTCATATATAAAGTGATGAAATATAGGCCTCCCTAGTTTCTGGAGATATGCTTATTGGTAGAGAGTGCATATTGCTTTTCAGAGGACCCAAATTTGGTTCTTTGCATCCAGTTGGTATTTCACAACCACCTACAATTCCAGTGTAGTGATTTTTTTCCCTTAGACTTGAAGGTGAGAAAGGGGAATTACAACATGATACCACCTGGACAGCAATAGAAAATACCAGGTGCAACTGTCTCCTGGTGCGTTGGCACATCAAGATGCCTGAGTCAACAGGAGAGTCCAGCAGGCCAGTGTGTAACGCGTAGATACTGCTGGGTCAGGCATTCATTCCAACACTTTACAGATTTTGTCTCCCTGGTAGGTCTCTGGTTCCTATTTAACTGGAAGCTAACTAATTGTTCTCTTCTAGACAGAGATTCCTCCCTATCAATCAACACTAGATATTGACTTTAATACTGGTTGAAATATTTTTTAATTTTAAAAATCAATTTATTTTGCACTTTTAGTGTTGCTTGTATGTGTATGATTTCAGGATTGAACACTTGATATTGGGTAAATGTAAAGGGAAACCTTTTCCTTGAGAGAAGCCTTCCCGCCAGCCTGGTTCCAGAGCCGCATCAGTCCCAAATAAACACACAGGAGGCTATATTAATTATGAAGCTGTTGGCCTTGTTTGTTTCTTACTGGCTAGCTCTGACTTAAGTAATTAATTAATCTAAGTATTTCTCTTACCGGAGAACTTCCCGGGCTTCCTACCCCATGGCGTTACATCTTGACTCTCTGTGTTTCTCCTTCCCAGAGTCCTCCTGGACTCCTAGTCCCACCTATCTTGGTTAGCTATTGGCCAACAGTGTTATATTGACAAATGCACAGGACTTCCCCAACAGGTAAACAATTAGGTGGCTCGTCTCTGGGGAAGACTGCTTCTATTGTGTGTGTGTGTGTGTGTGTGTGTGTGTGTGTGTGTGTATGTGTGTGTGTACTCACACCTGTGTGTGTTTATGGCACCACACATGTTAGGTGTGGTGTTGGATCCTGTGGAACTGGAATTATAAACAACTGTGTGCTGCCTGATGTGGGTGTTAAGAGCTAAACCCAGGTCCCCTGGAAGAACAGTGAGTGCTCTTAATCAGTGAGCTGTAATTCCAGTCTTCTTTGAAATATTTCTTGAATCCAATAGTGTGCATCATTATGTTTAGTGGCACACACACAAAATAACCTTAAAATATGCACAAATGTACACCTAGGTGTGTACACAACATGCATGTGGCTACCATGATTACTTGTGAATGAGAAAAGATAGATGTCAGAGGAGGGGGGGTATGAAATAAAAAAAATAGTGGTATAACATCAAAGGTAATTATAAAATTAAAACCATTCACACAAAATTCCAAATCTTGATATCCCATATACCCATCATGCTAAAATTATAGGTGCCTACTAAGACGAATACACCTAGCAAGGTATTCTTGGGGGTGAAAGTTCATGATTTGAAAGAGGTTGATACCTTCTGATACTTATGAATTATGTTAATTATTTACAAAAGGAACTTTCTTACTTGCATGATCAAAAATATAATGGCATTTTAAAGAAATATATACTTCCTAGTGTTTTCATGAGTAGAACACAGTTTAGATGGACCCCCTTCCGCCCTTCCTCAGTAATTAAGTAGGCATTTCATGAATATGTACTTTCCCTCTATAGGGAAGGTCCCAGGACTTGTATGTGGTCCCTGTCTTTTACTCTTTTTGTACTGGGATGGGAATACAAATATCTGTATGTTTAAGTGTACTCTGCAGGCTTGCTATGTGACCCAGGACAGCAGCTGCTGACACAGCCTGAATGTATAAAGGCTGCTTTTGGTCTGGCGGGATGAGAGTTTCAGGACTCATGAAAACAATAATGTACACACACAGTTACATGGTGCTGATGTGAGCAAAACACCTGCATGCCCTATCTGTGTTTTCTGGAAGGAAACTGAAATAGTTAAGAAATATCAAACAGGGTGTAGCAAGGGTGAGGCTTGGCATGGGTGTCCTTGCTGGGCAAGGCTTGCAGGTGGAAAAGGCAGAGGTGGAGGAGGGGCGGAGGTGATGGGGGTGTCCTGTAGCCCATGACAACCTCAGCAGCAAGTTGTACACACTGGGTAGTGTGGTCACCATCAGCCTCCCACACGTCTACCAGGGAGGTCCCTCAGACGAGCAACTCTGCCTACAGGTAATGTTACTTTGAGTCATCAACTGGAACAGAGTTTTTGCAGCAACTCAGTTCTGACTTTAGGATTGTTTAACATATGGAAAACCAGTGAAAGGTACAGGTCAGAGTTGTGGTTCATCTTTGCTCATTGGTTGACTGATGTGTTTTAGAAGTTTCTTTTACCATAAAGGAGGCACATTTCACCATTTACAATGGAAACAGAATCAAGAGCTTGGGAAGGACTGTGCCCACAACATTATTCTTAATACATTCCCATATACTAGGAGATAAAGAAGTCCAAGAATGGCAAATCCTAAGAAAGGGAAGACTATCTTTTTACCTTAACTGAAGAATTGAGTATTTGGGAAAGGAATATCACAATAATTTTGCAGAATACTCTTTCTATGTCAAGGTCCTTAACTGAATCATAGATATAAAGTCTCGTGTGTAGCACGAGCAGCTTGCTCATCAGGTCCATAGCTTAAGGCATGGGCATCTTAGGAAACTATTCTCGTGCACGCCACACACACAGTAAAGTGTGCATGTATGAGACAGAAGACTGTCAAAAATATTGCAAAGGGATTTATTTTCACATGTGATGGCATTTCATTCTTATGTGTGTGCTGCTGTATGCATATAAGTGCATCTATTTACATGCATGTGCAACCAGTCAAAGATTTGAGGCAGAGAGCAAACAGTGGCTGGTGGGGAATCGACTAATTAGAAATGATTGTTCTGCTGGAGAAGTTAGCCCTAGTCTGAAATCCAAGTGTGTTTGGTACTTGGTTTCCTATTCCATTTGCAGAGCTGTTTTTTTCATTCTGAACTCATCTGGAAGGCTAATGAATTGTCTCCTTAAACACTGTGCACTTCATTTTATGGTTTAAAAAATTAGCATTATTAAGGCATCTGAAATAAGGGCTTTTTTGGAATCCCATTGCATTTGGCTAGTGAAAGTGAATTGCATAATTATTACGTTGGTGGCTGGCAGCACTGGTTCTGATACTCAGATCCACATCCCCAGAATTTAAATGAAAGAAAGAATGAATCTGGAATCAGGATGATATGATATCCAAAACAAAAAGCCTCTTAGGGTAAAGAATTCTTGATGCTTATTGCCATGTTTTAGATCTAGAATGTACCCTCAGCCTGGAATGTTTGAGCTGTGGTCCCTGGATAGTGGTGCTATTTTGGGAGTTTGTGGGGCCTGCTTGGTGGAGATGGGTCAACCTGGAGTGGATCTTTGAGGATTATAGTTTGGTCTTACATTTCACTTTTATTCTATTTCCGGTCCTGACAAGATATGAGCTAGCAGAACCCTAAGCTCATGGCACCATTGTCCAAGTTGCTTCAGCCACCATGATGACTGGTATTGTCTGGAACTGGAAAGATAAATAGCTCCTTTAAGTCATTTTTTTTCAGTCATATTGTCAGAGGGATGGTCAAAGTAGCTAACACAGCTGTATCAAAACATGTCTGCAACATTTTAATTTTGATAATTAGCTAATTAACATGAGAACGTTCATGTGTGCATATGTTTATGTGCATATATATGTAAGTCCAAGTGGATTTGTGTGTGTCAACCTCACGAGCCAAGCCAGTCACCTTATTTTATGAGACAGGGTGTCTCACTGGCCTGGACCTTACAAGAAACCTAACTTGGTTGTCAGAGAGCTCCAGGGATTCATCTGTCATCACCTTTCCAATGCTGGGATTGCAAGCGCCTGCCACAGCACCTGATATTTTATGTGTCTGTTGGGAGCTCGAACTCAGGTCTTTATGCCGGTACAGCAAACCCTTACTGACTCAGCCATCTATCTAGCTCCCATGATATTTTAAAACATGGTTGATTACTAATTAATTTCTCATGCGCTAGAGTAGATGTTTGGCTGCTTTCCTACTATACATTTCTCAGTCTCCTCCTTCTTACAATCTATTCAAGGTTACACTGCCTTTGCAACTCTTGAAGTTAAGTGAAATGACTTCCCTGCATTTGTTCAGGGATTGGAAATGCTCCCCCAGTCTCTGTGTGCTGTTTCCTGGCTGGGACTTGAATTAATGCTTTGTGACTTTGTAGCCTTGTGCCCCTTGAAAGCATATGGAAAGAGCCCTTAAGGATAAGACAGGTCAGACAAAAGGAGAAGGGTATAGAAAGCGTGACAGATATTTGGAGGCATGACACAAATGAAGAATCTAAGTCAAGCATCAGGATTCTCAAATTGGGAAAAGTTAGTGATTTTGGTGATCTTTACTCATTAAAAAACTGATTTTAAGTTTTCATGCAAGTATATAATATACATTGACCACTGTGTCTCCCCCTTCCTGGTTTTTCCCCATTCCTGGGTGTCTCCTTTGTTACCCTAGGCAGTTTGACTTTATTTGCATGTCATTTATGCATATATGGTTCTATGGAATGACGCAAAACACAAGAGCCACAAATGGCAGAAAATATATTTGCTTTTCTGAGACTGGCTTAATTCTCATAGTATTAACATCCCTGGTTGTACCCGTTTTCACGCAAGCTGCATAGCTGCATTCTTTATGGCTGAAAACTTCCATTATGAATGTACACCACATTTTCCTTGTTGCTTCCTCTGTGCTTGGACACAAAGTTCATCCTACAGCTCAGCCCTTGTGAGTGGTGCAGCCACTATTAGCAATGTGTGTCTGCAATGTGTCAACTTGGAGTCCTTTAGGTAAATACCCAGGGTTGACACAGTTGGGTCTTACGGTAGATATATTTTTAGTTTTTTGAGAAACTCATTTTCATAGTGGCTTACAGTCTCACCAACAGTATGCATGGTATCATTTTGTCCATATACTTGCCAGCACTGTTGTTCCCTTAAAAAACAATAGAAAACATGATTTATTTCTCCTTTTTTCTATGTATGTATATCTGTGCATATGTACATATGCATGCGAGTACCCATGAAAGCCGGAAGAGGGCACTGGATCCATTGGAGCTGAAATTGCTGGTGTTTGTGAGCTACCAAATCTGTGTGCTGGGAACCAAATTTGGGAACTTGGGTCCTCTGTACGAGCAGCAAGCTCTCTTAGCCACTGAACTATCTCTCCAGCCTCTTACATTTGTTTTAATGACTCACATTCTCACCGAGCTAAGCTGAAATCTCAGTATAGTTTGGATTTATATTTCTTAGATGGCTAGTCAGGTTGGATACTGTTTTATGCTTGCTGGCCATTTTGATTTCTTCTTTTGTGAATGGTTTATTTCACTAGCCCATTTATTGGTTAGGTTGCTTGATCTCCAATGTCTTGTTTTCAGAATTCTTTGTCTAATCTAGATATAAATCCTTTGTCAGCTGTATAGTTAGCAAAGATTCTCTTCCATTCTGTAGTTTGTCTCTTCAATTATCTGTTCATTTTTCAATGTTGGCCTTATTTCTTGAATTACTGGGGTCCTATTCAGAAAAATCCTTGTCTATGCCTGTGAATTGAGATGTATTTTTCCTACTTTTTCCTGTAATAGTTTTAGAGTTCTGGTTTTTATACTAAAGTTTATGTTCTGTTTGAAGCTGTTTTTTAAAAAATTTGTTTGTTTTTGTGCTAGGTGAGAGATAACAGTCTACTTTCAATCTTCTACATGTGGCTATTTGGTGTCCCAGAACCATTTGAAGAGGCTGTCTTTTCTGCAATGTGTATTTTGTTGTCTTTGTCAAAAATGGGCTTGCTGTAACTATATGGGTTTATATCTGGATCCTTTGTTCTATTCCATGCTGTTTTTGTTAGTGTGGCTCTGTAGTATAATGTGAGGTCTGGTGTGGTGATACAGTTTTATTTTCACCCAGGGTAGTTTTGAGATCCTCAGGAAAATGTGAAGGACTGAAGACACACTTCACCCATTAAACAAAAACAATTTCTTGTGAGAATACAGACTGAAAGAGTAGAATTCTTTTTCCAAACAGCAAGGAAAGGCAAGAGCAATTGGGGAAAGGTAATAATAGACTGAAGGTTTAGTGATAAAAAGGGAGTTTTTCATTTTTATGACAGAGCAAACTTGAGTATGTGAATAAAAGCATGAGAGAATGGTGGTTGGGAACACAGGTACAGGAATAAGCAGTGGCGAGGACAAGGCTGCAAGAGAGGAGGACTAACATGGGATGAAGACACACATGTTGGCGGTGAGCAGGGACAACACATTCTGCACTGCAGGGAAGAGCAGCAAGAGCGGCTTCGGCTAACAGGGCCAGGTATGGGTGCCATAAAACAGTGGGTTCTGCATTATGAATCTAGGATGGTAGCGTGTAAGGAGGGGAACAGTATATTGGCTAAGTAGAAGACAGCATGGCCAAGGTCACAGATTTACAGGTATCCTAGCTAAGCAATAAATTCCTTGCCCACACATCTAAAGCAGATATTCTCTCTGTGTGTCTGTCTCTGTCTCTGTCTCTGTCTCTTTCTCTCTCTCTCTCTCTCTCTCTCTCTCTCTCTCTCTCTCTCTCTCTCTGTGTGTGTGTGTGTGTGTGTGTGTGTGTGTGTGTGTGTGAAGGTTTTTCTAAGTGCCAGGTAGCTGAATACAACTTATAAGGTCACACCAACCACTATTAGAATGTGATAGGAACAAGCCATCCTCCTCTTATGCTGGTACTGTGGGCTGGCAAAGAAACTCAGCCCAGAGATCACACAAAATGAATGTAACACACCAGCGACAGGTGCTATTTTTACTTATCATTTTATATTTAAAATTGTTTCTGAGTAATGATCCCTGTAAATGTTTGCTCACAAATAGAGGTATGAATTCTGTGTGGGTGTTAATACCCTCTAAATACTGGAGTCTCCCAGGCTGCATTGTTCATGCAGGGAGCGGCAACTATTTTTCCTACCAACGTAAGAATAAATACAAATAACATTCACAGAGAAGAGTGAAGTCTGTTTTACTAAGCTAAATGGCAATGTTTTCCATTTTATGACTTTTCTCAGCCTGCAGGCTGTTATTTTGCAAGGTATATTTAAGAATAATGGTGTTTTTTTTTCTTCTCTTCCATTCTTTCTGAGAACCACTAAACCTATCCATAACTAAGAGTCCTACCAGTTTACACAGAATTCTTAAACTAACTTTTTCTAGGCCAAGAAGAGGCCAACAATCTCCACTTCGCAGTCATTCTATGACCCACCAACATAGCCACAGCATACGCCAGATATTAAAGGGAAAAAGATATGCTTACCACAGTCTTCAGGCTCCAGGGGGCTGGAGTCCACCTGACATGCATCTCGACACACAGGCGCACCACACTTTGGGCTTTTTGACTTCTGAACATTTTTGCTTCTACGTATTTTGAGCTTATTTTTTCTGTCATATCGACTTAAAATAAATGTGCTCATATTTTGAAAAGTATATAGATATTTTTCCTTTAAACTTAAAATTTTTAATTTATTCTGTGTGTGTGTGTTTGTGTGTGTGTGAATGTGTACATGAATGCCACAGAAGAGAATTTGTGTGTGTGTGTGTGTGTGTGTGTGTGTGTGTGCGCGCGCGTGTGCATGCATGCCACAGAAGAGAATTTGTGACAGTCAGTTCTCTCTACCCTCTGCATACATCCTGGGAATGGAACTCAGGCTTGGTTGTGAACTCCTTTACTAAATGAACCACCTCTGTGGCCTTTTAATGTACACTCACCTTTTAATGTAAATGTAAAAAAATTTCTCTGCCATAGAATTGTTTTTATAAATAGGAGCATATTAAATGGGCTTTAAGATCAATAGTCATCAACAAATATACCTTACACAAGTGATGGATTTTACACTTTGGAAAAGAAATGTAAATATATCTTAACATTAAATTTGGTTCTCCCTGGTTCTTGAGTTCTAACCTAATAGTATTATTCCTGAAGGAAAAAATATCTCCATGTCTCTGTCTGTCTGTCTGTCTGTCTGTCTGTCTGTCTGTCTGTCTGTCTCTCTCTCTCTCTCTGGGTATGGGAGAGACTACATTTAGTAAAATATGTTCAATTTCCATAAACAATAAATGATTCTAAAATACCACAACTTAATGAAATCACCGCAAGTTGGTTTATTACATTTTACTTGTTGTATATCTGATTTTTTAAAGCTAGAGGGAAAAAATACCAAATGTTTATAGACAGATGGTTTAAACTTAATCAGATTAAATATCAACATGGAAATCAACTCAAGGTCTGAAAATTTCAAGAATGCTTGAAAGACTCTGTAACACAGCAACTTCATAAGACAGAGTCAAGCAGAGTGCTCATATTTCATCTGTCGGATTTATTCTGCAATTGACTTGTTAAGTGTCCCTCAAATAAGCTGTCTTGGTAAATGGTTGCCAAAGTGTATTTCTTCAGTGAGTATAAATGTATTGTTTGACAGTTGGGATTTGAGAAGTTTAACTAGTTTCTTTTGCTTTAAAATCTAGCTTTTTGGCATGGGATTGTCTAACTTACATTGTAGAATGAGTTCCAGGCTGGTGGCGCCCATGTTTAAGTTCAGGGCAGGGAGGCTGTGAGATATTCTTGTCAATGATGGACACTCAGTTGCTATTATGTAGAGTTAATTTATTAACTTTGCCCAAAACTTGTATAGAACCTCTTTTATTTTCATCATTTGTTTACTTCATTAGTGGAAGTAAACAGAGATGGGTTTAGGCATGGAGTCAGTGAACTTTCTCTTTATCTAACAAGGCACAATGGGTACTAGTCGCAATGCAGGTCACACCAACGGTCCTGAGTAAACTAAATGGGTCACAAAATAAAACCAGAAGTCATGAATGATTCTGGAAAAGGGACTGTAGAGAGTGGGAGGGACGGGAGTGAAACATATGTGAGGAAGAAAGTAATCAGAATGTATTCTATACATACATGAAATTATCAAAGGACAAACTTAATTAATGAATATTTTTTTTTAAAGTTTACAGCCAAGTCTATCTCAGGACCCTAGTCTACTGATCCACGATACACAGCTCTAGAAGTTACACACACAGCACTGCCTTTTCTGATCTTCACTCAAAGCTCTCTCTACGGAGCCTGTCAGTTTACAGTTCTGCTTCCAGTGCTGTGTGTAATTTGTCTACTTCTTCCCACCCTGGGTTCAGAGACACCGCAGGAACTATGTGACAACTTAGGCAGAGGTGGGAAAGCCATTACAGGGTGGACCCATGCATGAATGTGGATAGGTTACTTCCAGTAAGTAAGTATGCTTGTTCCCACAGAGAAATTGCCTAGATAAGATGACTATAAACCTGGCCCCACATTAAAAGAATTCCCAGACAAAACCCAGCAATTATCTAGAATCAGGTTGATCCACCTAAAAAAGACAGCCAGTTCTAGTCACCAAGATGATTCAAACCCAAATATTTTCCAAATCTGCCGCATTGCCCTCACCCTCAAGACAGGGCTTCTCTGTGTTACAGATCTGGCTGTCCTGGAATTCAGTTTGTAGATCAAGCTGTACTTGTACTCACAGAGTTCTGCCTGCCTCTGCCTCCTTAGTGTTGGAATTAAGGTGTGCACCACCACCACCACCACCACCAGGGTGTCTATATCCTACTTTAATTATCTGTAGAAAGTGATTCAAAGACCTACTCTGGACTGGGGTAAGACATGAAAGCTTGATACATTTACTAGTACACTTGTTTTCATTCTTCCTGCTCCTATATAACTTTAAGAAGCATTTAATTTCCTTTTGTTCAGGTTTTTTACATTTGTAATTGTGTGTGGGGGGGGGGTGGACTGGGTGTGGAGTGTGAATGTTTGTGTACAGGTGCTCTCAGTCCTGAAGAGGGTTTCAGATAGATCCTCTGGAAATGGAGTTGCAGGTAACTGTGAGTTGCAATGTGCTGGGTGCTGGGCATTGAACTCAGGTCCTCTGTAAGGGCAATAAGATGCTCTTAGTCCATGAACCATCTATCAGACTTTTGTGGGATGTTTTTAATGAAGCTGTAAAATATCTTGGAGATTGCTGAATCACCATATATCTACGTGCATCTCCTTACACTTCTTATTGTTATTTTAAATAAGACATAGAATTTCTGTCTGGTCTTTGTATTCTTTGGTCCCTGAAGGTGAAGGAAATGATTAAAATGGTTGGGTAGATCCCATTTCCTACTGTTGCCTACTTTATTGAAAGGTATAGAATTTCCGAGACTTCAAACTACCAAGCTCAGTGGGTTGTGTTTCTGTTTCCCATCTAGGAACTAAATGGCTCAGGAGGCTTTGGTTTTTGTTCTTCATGTTTTGAAAACCCGAGGCACCAATCTGTCACACAGCCACTGCAAACAACAGAAGCTGCTATGGAAAAAAGACAGTGCCTGTCACAGAGAAACACCACTTCTACCTGTTGAGATTCAAAAACTATACATATATAAAATTCCAAATGTTTCAAGGTGACAACCTATTTCTATCTTGCAAAATGAAACTTCCAGCTTAAGGAACAACTACTTAAAGGTTGTTTTGATTGCTTAACTTAAAAATAAGACTTCTGAAGGAAAGAAATTACAATTTTTTTTCTATATTGCTTCACTTTTTTTTCTAGGTATCCTTTTAAATTCAAGCAAGTGAATAACAGTCAGCTTGGTCACATGAGTATGACTAAACAAATTAATTAATAATAACAGAACATTTATTTAGCTTTGGGTTTCTGTGTTAGTCAGCTTGTTGTTACTCTATGGATATACTAGAGGCAAGATACCTGGTGAAGAAGTTGTTTTAGCTTGTCATCTTGGAGGCTGGAAGTCTGAATGTGCCACCAGCCACAGTGAGGGCCCAGTGTTAATTATATCACATTGTGATGAAAGTATTTGTGCATCTCTGTGTGTGTGGCCTCTCTCCTTCTCCCTATAAAGTCACTGGGACTCAGTCATGGGAGTTCAAATCCAATATCCTAAACCAATCTAACCACTTCTAAGTGTTATAACTCTGACACCATAGTTAAATTTCACTGTATCTACATCATCCCAGATCCCCTTGTTCCTCCTCCTGCCAAAACACATGATTTTCTTTTAGTTATTATTGCTACAACCTTTCTCCTCCCACTCAGACATGTATATACAACCATCTGAATCCATGTAGTATTACTCACATGCACAGATTAGTATCCAGATTAGCAGCCACTTGGGGCTGGACATCCTGTGCAGGCACTCAACTCTGGAGGAGACTGCTTTTCCTTCTCTCAGCAGCCATTGACCACCTGTAGCTCTGCATCTAAGAGTGGGAATATGTAAATTTCCCCTAACCAAATTGGCATGGTGACTGTAGTCATCATTGTGCTGGTCTTATTCAGGTACCCATGCTGTTGAGATTTCACCGTGGCATTTTTGTTTTCTGCCATGACTTAGTGAACACTGTCTAGCAGCAGGTATAATGGGCCTCTGGCTCTTACAATTTTACTGCTCACTCTTTTGAGATGTTATCTGAACCTTAGGTACAGGGATTGTATTGCCAGATATATCTGTTGGTGTTGGGCACTCCACAGTCATTTATTTGTTCTTTTCATTTTGACATCTTTTATTCTCCGTCTGCAGCAATACGAAGTTTCTTTGATGAGAGGTGAGGGTATAGGGAAATAATTTAGAATTAGAATGAAGTTAAAAAATGCAGGTTTAGGAAAATGGCAGTAGTAGGTTCTCCTCTAGGTCTATGACCCTCTCTGGTCACAGGGTGTTGAGTAGGTTCAAAGTACCAAGCATGAATCCCCTCCTCATCAGCAGGTCTTAAGTTCAGTTACACAACTGCTGGTTACTTCCAGATAAAAGTGCCACTATTGCAGTTTTGACAATTATCTGAGTTAGGGCTTCTATTGTGAAGAGACATCATGACTACAGCAACACTTATAGTTTCAGAAGTCTAGTTCATTATCATCATGGTGGGACATGGCAACACGTAGGCAGACATGGTTTTGGGGCTGAGAGTCCTACATCTTGATCAGCAGGTAACAGGTAGTGAACTGAGATGCTGGTCATGGATATAAGACCTCACAGTCTGCCTCCACAGTGACACACTGACTCTAACAAGGCCACACTGCTTGTAGTGCCATACTCCATGAGCTTATGGAGGTCAATTACATTCAGACCACCACAGGGATATCTTGCAATGCTGGTCATCGCTGCAGTTCATCATCTTTAGAGCTAGGTAGGAATAATAATCTCCCTTAGCAGATTGCACAGCACTTACATTCAAAGCATTCTTAACAGGTCTCCACCTGCACCCCTATATTCCCCAGCCTTATGCTCCTCTCTAAAGAGTGAGAGGTAAGCAGTAGTGTGGGGTGCCAAGTGCTGCAGAGTCCCGTGGAAAGACGATCAATGCCTTTTTCTGCATCCTGAGAACAAATGAATCACACAAGTTCTATTTCAGTTGAGATTTTTGAATTCACCAATTTCTTCCCAACACCACATCTGTAAAACTGGTAATCAGGGAGTCTACAAAGTGGGATTGACTAATCTTGTTTGAAAGCTTGTAGCACTTGGAAGAAACCAAAATGAACCTGCTATTTATTCAGAAGGTCAGGGCAAGAATTGCGTCTTGGTAGTACAATCAAGATTGTGCATTAGCCTATACTATGCAACCATAAACCTTTTTAGTGGTCTGCTTCTGTAGCAGCAGGAATGACAGCTCCCACATGGGAGGTTTGGAGGAAAGTAGAAAACAACCCAGGTGAATCTACCAGTAAGTGCTCTCTGAAACAAAGGTGCTGCTGATTGCCTTTGAGATGAAACTGCATTTGAATGAAGTAACAGTAAGCTTGGAGTGGAATGGGAAATCTAGAATGAGTTCACAATTAGGCCAGTGAAAAACGAGGCTCTATTTTTTACTGAAAATGTAGAGATCATCTTCAATTTGAGTTTCAGTACTGTAATGCTGACATATAGCTTACACAGAGATGATTCCTGTTGGGGTGAAAGGTTAGCCAATTAACCCATTGCATCACCCTCTTACCTATGTGTGCCAGCTGTTTGGAAGAACTTGAAAAGGGGATGGAAAGTTCTTAATATTCTTTGACAGTCCAATATTTGTACTTAGATTCTGGCTATTCCAGAATGACGCTTCCCTGTTAGAATGGCCAGTCAATCTCACTACATGATGGAAAACAGATGGGAGATTAGGATGGAAAGTGCTTTTCCAGATCCTTGGTCCCAGCATGCTGCAGAACAGAGCCCTAGAGTTAACCAGCCAAGTGCTGACACATGTCTTACAGCAAAATATCCCTCACAGCCACAGTTCAAAGGCCTCGCTACCCTCCAGGGCAATTAATACAGCATCGCGTTCAACAGTGCTTGAACCGAATCCACCGAATCCCCAGGGGAGAAATAATGAAGCAATCGCAGAGCTCCGACAAGAGCAGTGTGCAGGGGTGGCTACAGTTTCAGATGCTGAAAGCCTAGGTAGGGTTGCAGACTTCCTGGAAGGAAGCCGGTCTGATGGTGTCCACTCTTTAGGTCAGTGTTTGCAAGACAACACAGAAACAGCATAGTCGATAGAAGGGAAGGGGGAGAAAGGAAAAGACAGATAAAAAGGAAGGGAAACTGTTTACATATGCCCACGTTGCCCTCATGGAGATTCTCTTGTTTGCCCACTAAAGACAGAAGCAGAGAGCTACTTAGTAAGTTGGAAAGCAGTGTCTGCATGTTCTACCAGGAAAAATAAGAAGAGTCCCTTTCAGAGACCTGAAGCTATTGGGGTTTAAATCCATCCAGGGCAGATGTGTGAAAGGATTATGCTTTTTCAGGTGTCTCCAGTAATCCTTTCTTAAGGTTCACTGGATGGAAATGGCAGTGAGCAAGCCACCTTGGTTAAATGTGAAAGCAAAATAAAAGGGAAATGGTGGCAGGCTGTGCTTTGCAACCCCTTATACATGTAATTCTAAGCAAAGAGATTTTACTTTTGATTAGACTTGGAAACAAATTCTAGGGCTTGCAGCAGCTTAACAAGGCAACCGGAATCTAGTTGTGCTAGAGCCAGACTGTCTGTCTGTCTGTCTATTTATCTACACACATGTATACACACATATATATGTATATATACATGTATAATACTATTATGAATTCTCTGAGAATCTCATACATGCATGGAATGTATTTTGACTGTATTTACCTCCTACTCCTTCTCTTAATTCCTCCCAGGTCTACACACCAAAATCCCTCTCAACTTGTGCCATCTTTCTTTTGTTTTTGTTTTTGTTTTTATAATTTACCAAGTCCAATTTATACTGCCTGGATATACACGATTTTTGTGGGTCCATGGTAAGAACATGTTAGCCCTAACAGGAGTCAACTGTTTAACGAAAACTACAGAGTCAGACTTTTGCGTATGCCACATACATTCATTCAAACAACTGTGGCATTATTTAAAAGGACATAAGCAGTGGCCCACTGGCCTGAAGAGTCCTTCTCATGTTCAACAACCCTGTGAGAATCATGATGATCACATGTAGCCCATCACATGTAGCCCATCATCCTTGGCTCTGTCAACGCCTCCATTGATGCATCCATGAGCTGGTGAGGAAGGCTACACTACTGCCCCCTTCCCTGGCATGTGCTCAGGTTACATAGGACAGAATATATTGGTACTTCTTTCCCCCTCTTAAAGATGGATACACACACAATATACTGTTCACCACAGATTGCATGGCTGAATAGAAATTAAAGTAAAAATCTAGTCACTCAAGGATAACCATATGAAGTCTTGATGGATGTCATTCTATATTTTGTTTTCTGTATGTCTGCTTACAGAAGTGGATTTATGAGCAAGTCCCCACATGTGTCTAGACAGTGACAGGTCTTATGCTGGAAAGAGTGGGAAAGAGGCCTCTATAGCCAGACTGCCTGCATTTAAAGCTCACATTTGTCATTTGCTAGCTGTTTCAGTTTTGGCAAATTACTTCAGATCTCTGGGCTTTTTTTTTTTTGATTGATAAACCAGTGACACTATCAATGAGGTAAAAACCAACAACTGTGTAAAAGATGCACAGGCCCACACTCTGCCTTTCAGAGCACTATAAAGTATCAGGTCCCATTACCTCTTACAAAATCATTATTCACTTAACAATGAACATCTTTCCATGTCAATATATACGCATTTGTGTCATAATTTTAACTAGTGTATGGAATTAAGTAGTTTCTATAGCTATCATAGTGTACTTTATCACACATTGAAAAGGCCTGCTTTTATTTCTGCAGGCCAAATTATAAAAAATAGCCATGAAAATTCATCATTGTACATTGATACCCCATAAATCCCTGGAAGTGGAATTAATGATCCAATGCATATTTTTAAAACATCATTTACTTTGTTTTGCCAAATTATTCTCTAAAAACTGTTTACCAATTTTACTTTAGCCAACAATCTATGAGTCTATTTACCATGTCCTTGCTATCATTAAATATTATCTTTTGTGAACCTTTATTAAATATCCCATCAGTAGAAACTTGACTTAAAAAGAAAATGATGTAGGTTCTGGAAAGATGGCTCAATGATTAACAGCACTCGCTGCTCTTGTAGAGGAACTGAGTCTGGTTGCCAGCACCCACATGGTACTGGAAATAACCATCTCTGACTTGAGGGAATCCATGCCCTCTTCTGAACTTTGCGTGGGCACATTCACACATGCAGGCAAAGAGCTCATACACATAAAAGAAAATGGTAAATCTTTTTTGAAAAGTTAAAAAGAAAATGCTCTAACCATATATTTAGTGCATTTTCTTATTCTTTGAAGATGGCATTAGCCATACCCACATCTTTGTAGTTATGCATATACACACACATGTATGTCGGCACACCATCACATACACATTTATAAACTTTATACATTTTGTCATATTTGAAGAATTCTATTAATTTTATTCATTAAGGTTTTCAAGTATTTTAGAATTATTTTTATTTTATTGAACAAACATAGAAAGTTGTAACAGAAAAGTGCTTGTTTTGCTAAACCCTCTAGATGTAGGTGACAGTTATGTGGCTTGATCTGCTGGGGGTTGGCCCTGGAAGTGGCACCAGGACCTAGCCCACGGGCAGGAACTGGCTTTTTGGAGCCCACACTCTATGGTGGGATACCTTGCTCTGCCTTGATGCAGAGAGGAGGGGTTTGGTCCTGCTTCAACTTGGTATGCCAGACTTTTTTACTCCCCAAGTGAGGCCTTACCTGCTCTGAGAAGTGAATGCGGGGTGGGAAAGAGAGGTGGTAGTTGGGATAAGGGGAAGGCAGGGGACCTAGGGTTGGCATGTAAAATGAAAAAATAATTTTTTTAACGAAAAGTGCTTGTTCTGGCATCCTTTAGAATAGCAAAAGATTTGACCAATTATACCTCCAATAAAGTTCAATATCCAAAATATATTAAATCAAACATCCAGACATCAAGAAAACAAAAAACTCAATTAAAATGGGGTATAGATCTAAACTGACGATTCTCAAAAGAGGAAACTCAAATAGCTGAGAAACATTTAAAGAAATGCTCAGCAGCCTTAGTCAACAGGGAAATGCAAATGAAAACCAATTTGAGATTTCATCTTGCACCCATTAAAATGACTAAGATAAAACAAAACAAGTTATAGTTCCTGCTGATGAAAATGCAGAATAAGGACAACATTCATCCAGTGCTAGTGGGATTGCACATTTGTATAGCCACTATGAGAATCAGTGTGGCACTTCCCCCAAAAGATGGAATCAGTTTACCTCAAGACCCAGCTATACTATTCCTGCTTTACCCTACTCCAGAGACATTTGCTCAGCCATGTTCACTGCTGCCCTATTCATAACAGCCAGAAACTGGAAACCTAGATGTCCCTCAACAGAAGACTGGGTAAAGAAAATGTGGTATGGGCAGTGGTGGCACACACTTTTAATCTCAGCATTTGGGAGGTACAGGAAGGTGGATCTCTGTAAAGAGAAGGTTTTTCCTTGCTATCCGCTTTGATTTATCACCCGCCAGTCGCCTGGGCTCTGCCGCATTGTAGTCCCCAAATAAACACACAAGACGCTGTATTAATTATGAAGCTGTTGGCCTTGCTTGTTTCTTACTGGCTAGCTCTGACTTAAGTAATTACCCCATAATTGTTAATCTAAGTATGTCTCTTACCGGAGAAGTTTCCGGGCTTCCTACCCCATGGCGTTTACATGTCGACTCTCTTGTGTTTCTCCTTCCCAGAATCCTCCTCGACTCCTAGTCCCTCCTATCTAGGTTTCCTATTGGCTCAACATACAGCTGGAAGTGGCAGCTTTTGCTGGATGTCAGCATGGACTTAGGCAGTAAGCTGGAATCTTGAAAACGGCAGTTTAAACAGCCGCGGTTTTAACAGATAAGACACATGGCCAGAAAAAAATAAAGATTTACTGTAAAGTCAGACTTGGATAAAGGAAAGCCTCTAAAGGTTTACAGTGTGTTTCAAAATATATGTGAGATTGAGAGAGAAAATGAAACAGCAAAGTGGTATATAAATACAAAAGCCGGCGTTGTGGTGACACACGCCGGTAGGATTTACTCCAGAGGCAGAGGCAGGCAGATTTCCAAAGAGAAATCCTGTCTCAGAGAAAAATAAATAAAAGTAAAATAAATAAAGTAATAATAGATAAATAAATAAGCCATGTAAAGATGGAAAATACACAGAGAGTCTGGATACTGTATGCTATTATGTTTTTCAGTTTTTTGATTGCTAAGGAAGGAACAACTAAAGTACACTTGATTATAAATGCTGCTGAATTAATTCAACTTCTATCTTTTGAAAATGCCTTGACCTCAAAATTTAAGTATAAGGATATGTTACTCGGAAAAGGAGTTTTAGTTTATGTTTCCACAGAAAATGAAAAGCTGAGGATTCCTTCCAGGCTTCTGTGGTTTGACGAACCAAGACCCCCGGAAGCAGTGGACCAGGTGTTCCAACAATTGAGACAGCTAAGATGATGCAACTTTACAGACCCCGAAAATACGGACTTATACAGGTTTCTGAGTTTTGTCATGATCCCCATGGTGTGAACAGCTCCCCCTTCCAGTAGGAAGCAGTTTGGAATGAGCGACATCCCAATTCCCATCTTGTTTATAAATCTTTGTTTTCATTTAAATGGGATTGTTTATAATTGGTTAATGATCACAACCAATCTCTTTTTAATGGTAAAAAGGGAAATTATGATATGGGTATTGTTTTTCATTTATTGATACAAATTCAAGGTCAATTTTGTGATGTGTATATTTCTCCTCTTGATTAAGTATTGTGCTTATACTGATCTTTTACAATGTAATGCATAACTGAATACAGATTATAGATAGTTACTTATAATAGTCAGAACTTATAGTTAGGTAAGTTAGGTTTTCTAGATAGATAGAAATATATTTGAGATAGATAAACAGTCTTCAAACCTCTCAAAGACCTTCAGAAAATGGCGTTTTAAATGGTTTAGGGTTTTTCTTGACAATGAGAAATGTATGCTCCTGGCAGCACCAATTACATCTGAGAGCAAGATGGGCATCGAAGAAACTCGTTATGGAGTTTGCTTTCAACATGGCAAGATTAGCCATTTGGGCAAGAAACTGCTTTTGCCTGGACTGCTTGACTGTTGCTGTATAATCTGGATATGCAGGACCCACAGGAAAGTGACTGCTGAACTCAAATAGTCCTTCAGGGTTCCTGCTTCATGAAAGAGTCTACGAGACTTTCTGTAGGACAAAGAAAAATGACTGACAGACTGCCAATGCAGATGGACAGTTTGAAATTTCCTGCTTTGCTGAGAAGTGTTCTAGACACATTGTGGCCTATGGGCTGAAGATGGATGCCCCAACGTACCAGAGGAACTTCGGGTGACTGTCCAGGCAGTAAGATGTCTCTATCAATCCTAGTGTTTACATATTATCCTTCTGTGGTCTTTGATGGAGTTGAAGACAGATAGTTATAATTATAGTTTTCCTTAGTTATGATAAAAGATAAGCTACATATAGAATTTTGGACTCACAAGGATGGGATGGATGATATTTTCTTTAAATCTTGCTGAAGGTTGATACACAAAATGTTGTAACTATGTTCTTACTTGATAACTGTTCTGTTATATACAATTTGACTATGTTAAAGTTAAGACCTTTCTTTTTGTTTAAACAGAAAAGAGGAGATGATGGGGGAAGTCCTGTACATTTGTCAATAAAGTACTGTTGAGCCAATAGGAATCTAGCTAGGTGGGACTAGGAGTCCAGGAGGATTCTGGGAAGGAGAAACACAAGAGAGTCGACATGTAACTGCCATGGGGTAGGAAGCCCGGAACTATTCTCTGGTAAGAGAAACATACTTAGATTAACAATTATGGGGTAATTACTTAAGTCAGAGCTAGCCAGTAAGAAACAAGCAAGGCCAACAGCTCCATAATTAATATAGTCTCCTGTGTGTTTATTTGGGATTGATGCGGATCTAGAACCAAGCGGGCGGGAAGGCTTCTCTCAAAGAAAAAAGCTTCTCTTAACAGATCTCTATGAGTTCAAGGCCAGCCTGCTCTACAATCCTGGTCTACAGAGCAAGTTCCAGGACAGCCAGGGCTACACAGAGAAACCCTGTCTTAAAAAAAAAGAAAGAAGGAAAAGAAAAGAAAATGTGGCATGTATATAAATGGAGTACTACTCAACTGTCTAAAAAACTGAAATTCACAGTAAAATGGATGGAAGCTGAAGAAAATCATCCTAAGTGAGGTATTCTAGCCAGACTCAGAAAGATAAATATGATATGTATTCACTTATATGTGGATATTAGCTGTTTAGTCAATAATAACCAAGTTACAATCCATATAATCTCAGAAGTTAGGTATAGAGTAGGGTACTGGGAAGGGCAGGTAGCCCTCCCTAGGAAAAGAACATAGAATACATAGTTATGGTTGGATGAGAATAGGGTCTGGAATGGGAGGATGAAGTCAGAATGGGGAGTTGAAAGGGAGATAAAATGAATATAAGGAGAGACAGCTAAAACCAAGGACCATTTGAGGGGTAGTGTAGAAACCTAGTAAAGTAGAAGCTTCCTAAATATACATACATGAAGGTGACAAATTAAATCACAATACAATGGGGAAGACAGAGTCCCGAATGGACATCTCCTGTCATCAAATGAAGCTTCCACTACCAGGAATTAATTACATCTAATTGAGTTGTTGGTCAAAAGTGTCCCCGTGCTTAGACAGCCTGGGTTGCTCTCTATAAACTGACAGCAAGGCCCTATTGCTGGAGGCAACCCCTATGCAACTCATTGAGCACAGAGAAATAGAGCCGGTGCCTTCACTGTTATTTTCTAGTGTTTTTGGTATAGGAAGGTACTCTGCAAACTACCAAAAGAGAAACACAGTTTCCAAGCAAATTACAAACACTTTGATATACAATGTGGCCTACCTGCTAGTATAAAATATGCTAGTACAATGATGGCAGAAGCTTGTGGGAATTAAGGCCCACTCCAGAAGATGGAACCCATACCTGCCGCTGATGAGGTGACCAAGTGCCTGAAACTAGGTGGTCCCAGGACCTATGGTAAAACCAAATACTATTGTTTCACTAAAAACAATGTGGCAATAAAATGACTCCTAATGTCATTCTGCTATATTCATAGTTTAGTGCCTTGTATGGTCATCATCAGAGAAGCTTCCTCCTGTAGCATATGGGAACAGATACAGAGACCCACAACAAGAGTGTGAGAGATCTTGGACCACTCAGTCCTCAGTGGGTGTCTCAATGAAACCCTTCCCTTCGGGGATTAGAGAAACCCATGGAAGAGGGGCAAAAAGACTGTAAGAGTCAGAGAGGATGGAGGACACCAAGGAAACAAGGCCTTTTAAGTAGCAGGATGCTTGCACATATGAATTCAGAGACTCACACAGCACGCACAGGACCTGTAAGGGTCTGCACCAGAGCTCCTAGAGCGCAAAGGAGAAGTGGACACATGCCCCTACCCCTTAATCCAAGAGCTATTTCCAAATTGTAGCTACTTGGAAATTAAAATTTAGTTTTCTCCAAGGCAGTCTCACTGGGGAAACAGACTTCTCTTAAGGGTAGACTGCATGCCCAGCAAGGATGGCCAACAGAAAATGAGCTCAATGGCATCTTTGGAGGTTCCTTGTCTCATTAGGTCATCTTATGGCTATCTTCATCATCATCATCATCATCATCAATTTTATCTTCTTTGTTTTCATTTTAATTTAATTTTAGTTATACATTTTTATCTCTCTTTTTAACCTACAAATCCTTCAAGTATATGTCATTGCTTCCAGTTTAGTATGTTTTAGGGATCCGTGAGTATGGGAACAGTAGGTTTCTGCATCTGTGTCTGTTCCATGTGCCTTGTTTTGGGTTCTTTTCTTTCTCTTTCTTTGTTTTGCCCTATTCTGATGTGTAGTTTTTGTTCTTATTATAGTGCATTGCGTTAGATTGTTATGTCTTAGAAGCCTGTTTGTTTTCTAATGAGAGACAGAAAGGAGGTGGATCTGGGTGGGAGGGGAGGTTGGTAGGAACTGGGAGGAGAAGAAGGAAGGGAAACTGGGATATATTGTATAAGACAAAAAATATATTTTCAATAAAATAAAAAAAGCTTGTTTAGTGAATATACTGCTAATCACACACAAATAGGGTTGATATGTTTCATAACACCAACTACTTTATTCCTTTGATAAAACATCCTATTCATTTCATTTAGGGGCATATTACATAAACAGCAAAAGAACAAGGTGGATATAGGAAATAGTATGGGGTAGTATTACCATAAATAATAGAACCTAGCCAACCAAATTTCACCGATAGGGTTTTGAGTCCTATGGAGCCCCGTCTGGAATTAACTAGAAGATTGTGTTTTAACAGCACTCACCCCCCTGTGTCAGATACTATACAGCAGTTAATACCACCCCAGATCCATGCGAGAGTGGAACGTTTTTACCTTTATTGTATCTTTGGACCTGCACAAATGAATTTGGCAGTTTCCTCTTTGCCTGGTTTGAATGGTTTAAAAATGTCCTTTTCCTTCACTGGCCATCCGTAGAGTTGGAATCCAGTATGTCCTACTGAGAAATCTGAATGACTTTTCAAAGCAGCCTCTTGTTAGCTCATGACGTGGGGCATGCACTTCAAAATCTGCAGGCCCCACACACCTCACTGTGTGAGACTTCAGATCGCTAGGGTTTCTGTTTTCTATTGTGACCTCTTCTGGATTCTGTTCCTCTTGACAATCGCAGTAGCTTCTCTGCTATTCTTCAAAGAATGGCCATGGAGTTTTTATATCAAAGGCCCCAGGACCATTTCCCTTATCTTTGCTTCTTAATTTCTCCCCCATTGTCCTCCAGGGTAATTAAAAGGTCACTATGTAATTATTTGTGAGAACTAGGGGTTCTGTTTGTTTTCAATACCGCACTCTACTTTTTAATTTCTACATTTGATTAACACTGTGGTTTATTAGACGATGAAGAATCTGGGCTTTGATGCAAATCCAGGGCTTCGATTATAGAAGAGATTGTATCATCCTTACAAACTAAACCTAACTTAACAAGCTACTTTATTGAATTCATATCCCTTTTCATACCTTTTACCTTTCTATCCTGCTCTTTTAGCACATACCTACATTAAGTAAAAGCATTGGATATAGGACTATTATACACCATAACTATTAGGAATTTGAGAGTGACTTTCACCTAGGCATAAGCAGATATTTGAGGTTGGCTGTAGGTCTGAAGTCAGGAGTAGCTTCATGGTGGAGGTGGAAGAAAATCCCTGGAGAGTGGTTCTAAAATGTATCCTAAACTGACTCTCCTGGGAAATGCTTATACTCTCATTTCAGTGGGTATTAAAGCTTTTTCCAGTTTGGGATTTGTGTGTAGGTGTAAATGTAGCTGCATCAAAGGTCCCAACGTGATCTGTGGAAAGAGAGCTCATCTCTTGACTCTTGGTTCCATGGGAAATGCGTACAAAAATCTGGCTAAAAAATAAAACCCCATGTTTTCCCATATGAATCTATTTAAAATTTAAATATGACAGGCTCTGTACTTCACTTCACAACCAATACTTAGTGGGTAAAGTGAAGGGAAGGGTTGAGATCTTCATGACATCTTAACTTCTTAGTCAGTGGGAGCACATGCCCCTAGGCTATGCTGTCAGCCAGAATCTATTGCTTTTGTCAGATGTTTTATTAGATTTTCCTAAGCTGTACCATGCTTAACATAAACGTAGCTCTGAAACCAAATTATGTTACCATTCATATTTTTATCACAGTCCTCTGGACTACTTCCTATGACAGACTGTGAATTTCAGTTCTAAGAGGCGAACTTCTGCATTGCTTCCCAACACCAGATGCAATTCATCATGAAAGAAGCATCAAAACTCTTGTGGTTATCATATCTGACATTGGTGCTTGGGGGAAGTGGCTGTCTGGGCTGGTAACATAGACTCTTCAACCATCATGGTCTGGAAGACTAAAAGTAATTCAAGAACCACCTGCCCATTTCTCCACTTACGGAGTTCCTCTCAGAGACAACGTTGTTTAGAAGGCTTGACATTTGACCATTTTGGGTGATAACTCCCATCAGTTGAATGACAGCTCTGGGTGTCAGTTCCTTTCTCAGTGCTGCAATAGGGACTTTGTTTTCTTCATGTTACCCAACACTCACATGGGCTCATAGTTTGAGAAATTGTTTTTGAGGTCACATAGCTAAAAGAAGGGATGCTGTGTTCCACTAGCGAATGATGCAGGTAGGCAAGTTCTCTCTCTTCACTTGTCAGTATTTTCTGGTACCCAGCCTAGTGACTGGTTTGTACAAGAAGTCTTAGAGGGCAAAGATATCAGAGCAAATGATCCATGTCTACAGGTACATTAATTTGCAAGGTATATGAATGCCAGGAAAAGAACAGACACAACTCCATGACGAAGCTTTCACTTGCTAAGCAATTATAATTTTAAACATTTTTAATAGCTTTCAGGCCTTTGAAGTATTTTAAAGCAATTCCCAATGTTGAGTTACACAGTGCAACTTCCTGGGAAAGTCTTTTCTGATGGATTTACATCTGTGGCTGATTTGGGCATGGTTTGGACTTTACTGTTGCCTTAAAGTCTTGAGGGGACACACTCTCCACCTGGCTGCTTCAGAGAATTAAGCCTTCAAGAGTTCTTTTAAGTTGTACTTTGAAGTACTTTGAACACTGATTCATGATAATGAGCACAATGGATACACGAGCCAACACCCTACCCCACAGTTTAGAGCTCATCTTAAAATGGTATCAAAGTGAAATACCTGCATTTTGCAGTCATGACTTACCTCCACCCCAGACTTAAGTTTACTGTTGTGTTGGTAGATTGATTCAATGTGTACTTTGATTGAGAAATTTACTCTCCATGGAATCTTTATTGTGTATGTGCACATATTTAATGTTTCCAGAATATGAGAAATAATATGCATTGTGCATTATGAAGAGTTGCTTAGAGAAGTAAATCTGTTGTCAGTACGAATTTGCATTAGGCTTTGGGACTAAAAAACAGGATGATTGAATTATGTTATTATTTTCACAATACACTAATATATCTATCCTCACCAGCTGAGAGTAGCCCTGACCATCATTTTGAAATTTAGGTCAATAACCCCATATGTTCAGTATTGAAGTGTTCTGGTCTACATGTAGTCCCATGGGTTGTGATGATTGTGAAATCAGACCTTCTATTAGTAGACTAAGAAAGAGAAAGGGTTGAGGCAATAGCTGGGTTGAAGTCCTTGCCTTGCAGACACAAGGACTGAGTTCAATCTCAGAACCTGTACAAGAAAGTCAGGCATGGTATTACATGCTTGTAATCCAAGTGATGGGTTGGTGGATGTGGTTAGACCCCTGGGGCCCACTGACTAGCCAACCTTGAATACTTGGCAAATTCCATCTCAGATAGTTTTATCATGTTTGAGGGTCAGGGACACTAAATGTTGTCCTCTGGTATCTCCATGCATGCACACACCCACACATAAATATGAACATACACATATACCCCCACATATGCAACATAAGGAAATAACTCACAAAGTGTTTTTCCAGAGACATTTATGTATTTCTAAGATAAATAAAAGGCAAAAGGAAGCATTTTGATATTTGTTCAAGGGAAATGGTATAGGATGGCAAGAAGGATACTCTGCTTATAATATTTTAGAAGGAATGCTTAATTTTGTGGGTACAAGCACTAAGGATTCAGTTGCACAGTGAGGGAGCTTAGAGAACCCATGATGGTAGGAAAAAAGAGTAATTTTCATTCCTTCCTAAACCTCTGTACAATTACACTTTCAAAAATCTTTGGCCATGTTACATGGTATTGTCTTATTAACTCCAAAAAAATTTACACTGAAAACAATTTTAATGTGATCACAGACTCCCATCTGTAGACACAAAACATCACAAACACTTCTGTTTTCTAGAAGTTTCCAGATAAGTAACTTGAGATACCCTGATTTGGATACAGCCTATGGTCATGTTCAGTGTCCCATCAACCAGGTTTCCAGGCAGGGCTGCTCAATCCAGAGCTCAGAACACATTTCCCAAGACCTTTCCTGGCTTTTCTGAGCCTTCTGTTCTATCATAGCATGTGTGGCCACACACCTGCCTTTCCTGTACTTCTCCAGGAGTATAAGCTGGCATTCTTTAGATAACTTCCAAGACCACTTAGAATGTACTTCTTAAAAGAACACTAAAAAGAACCAAATGGCAGACTCTAGAGATTCCCCATGGAGGACTTTACCTTCCCTGGGGAATGGAGTGGGGATCCGGCGGAGGGCTGAGGGGACTGGTGGGGGAGAGTGGGCATGGAGGGGAGAGAGAGGGAGCTGGGACTGACATGGGAAGCAAGCTTGTTTCTAATACAAATATATAATACAAAGTGTTTATAAAAAACAACAAAAAGAAAATATATACACAGACGTCTAGATAGAGTTGAAATGATAGGTCAATCTGGAATGGATGTTAGACACTGTTTTAATTCCAGGTATTATTTTAAAGGGTAAAATCATGGATGGGAGTCAGTGAGCAAGACAAGTCCACACCCACAGCATCAATCCTCCGTATTACCTCCAATGTTTCATTTTGTCTCATGAATATATAGGGTATTATTGTCAAAGAATCATCACGGATCCTCTAAATTTATGATTTTGAAAGCTTACTGCACAACTTAATTTGAAGGGGAAAATAAGGGACAGGGATGGCAAGTCACTATGTGATACATAAAAACTATTTAGAAAAGAAAAAAAAAGAACCAAATCCAACTGAGCTTCTTCTATCCCTCTTCTTCTCTTCTTTTTGCTGTGTTTCTAGTGACTGAAAATAAACTAGTATGACTATGATATTGTAAATGCCCTGTCTTCTGTACCCCTAAGTTTTGAGAAACAATCAGTAGTTACTGTCACATGCTAAGGCAGTCTTGGTCCTTAGCTGGGTTTTGTGAGCCAAATTGAACTCGTGTTCAGAGAATTCAGCAACCGTACCATTTAATGATATGTTTTTCTAGAAGGATCATAGGATATCATGAGCATAACTTATTTGTCAGTGGTGTGTGTGTGTGTGTGTTTTGAGTTAATCTGCTAAGAGAAAAATACCAGTTTTGATTATAAGAGCATTATACAAGTCAGAGTTGTCTAACAAATGTTGCTGTACTTTTCTTTCCAGAAAATAATTATCATTGATTATATGGACAAGAGGATAAGATACACATACATGCATACATACATATGCATATCATAAATATATAATCATAACTACATATAGACATCATAAATATATATATTGTATGTATATAACATAAGTATATACAAACATCATAAATATATATAATTCAATTATATAATGGCATGTATAATATATCATTTATGATATATATGTAAACTTCATAAATATATATAATTCAATGAAATGTGTGTGTGTGTGTGTATGTGTGTGTATGTTTGCGTATTTTGCCTGGCTACCTTGCTATTTAAAAATTCTACACCATCTCCCTTGTTTAACACATGGACTGAAAATTGACTCAAAGTTGCTGAGGACTAGCCCTCCACACTCTTCACAGAGTCAGAGCATGGCTTCTCTTCTAACTATATAGGGTACTTTAAGTGGAAAATCCTGCCATCTAGATGTTGCTGCATTATGAAGACATTCTCTTTGTTTTGTTTTACATCTTTCCTTGGCCTCCGGAGGCAGAAATCAGCATTTTTAACTATCTGGAGGATTTGTTTGAGGTTGTTGGTGTCACAATGATTTGTGGTCCTATTAAAATGACATTTGCTGATGACATGATCCAACGAGTTGTATCAGTTCATCTCAGTGTGAAGACGCGCTGATCTTTTCATCATGGCCACACAGGTAATCTAGTAACCTGCGGCTCTAATGTGATCAGCTACACTGCTGTCACCAGTATTTGCATAAGTGCTGTGCAGAGATAGACTGACTTTCTAATTCAAAGTCACATTAAGGCAAAATAGCTGTTGCGGGATGATTTATTCCTTTATTGACTAAATGAAATCATTCAAATCCTGAATTCTGTTCTTTTTCCTTTAGCATCAGAAATTCAAGTGGTTTCTCCCTATTTTACTTCCTCATATTAAACACCACACACACACACACACACACACACACATATTACATTTGCACTTATACTGCTTGTATACGCACATGCATGTACTCACAATAGTCTTTTGCAAACACAGGATGGAGTGCCTTTTAACGTGTTTAACTAGACTTTTGTACCTCTGCTCCCAAAATGGACAATTGATTAGCATGGAATCATTAAGAAAATCAGATAACTATTTGTGGCAAGATATTGTGGCTCTCACACACTTTTTGTTTACATACAGAACTAGCAAAAAGCAACTTTCCTTTTTCTTTTATCAGCTAGTCATGGGGTAGAGGCAGCAAAGAAAAGGGAACATAGATTCGTTTGAGGCACACATGGCTTTAGCTAGTGTCACTTGTCTCAAAAGGAGACACGGCCATATTGTCAGGAGGCTTCACTCTGAAGTAGCGAGTACATCTCTCATTCCCTCTTGAGAACCACGGGTAGACAAATGCATTTTTTAAAACGCATCCAAGAATACAAAACTGAATAAAAATCATCCTTGGGTCAATTTTTTAAGTGTCAAATCCATTTGATGAAATCCACGAGTTTTCTCACAGCACTGTAGTGACTATTCTAAACAGGAAGGTTCTAAAGCTGGGTGCTGACACTTTCAGATGTTTATGTGTTAAAATAGCAAGAGGGCAGCTTTCTCCCCAGGTATTTTATTTTATCCCATGTGCAAACAGCAGGCTGCAGACATTCCCTTATACAGTCTGTTTTCATACTTCACCTTACAGACCTGCAGGGTTTGGCTATCTTGGACTAGGGTCAAGTTTCTGCTCCCCCTCATCCCCCCTTTACCCATCAGTGTTTGAAACCTGTCAGTTCCCAGCATTGAGTCCTTGTGATGACAGACAGCAAACTGGTTGTGAGACTGTAAAAATAATGTCCTCCTGGCTCAGTAAACCCATCGCCCGGCTTCTGGCCAGCCATGTGGCCAGTCCTGAGGATGAGCAGTAACAAATCAGAGTCTCTATTTTCAAGAGTTCATTGTTTAAGGGGGGCTTGAAACACTTGTTCTCTCCCTTCTTTATCAAATATATCAATTGTAGTTTCTGGGAGTCTTGCACTTCAAATTTTGTACTTTTGAAATAACCGTGTGTTATTATAGCTTTGGATATTGATGTTTCAAATATATGCTGCCACCTCAAATTGTAATTTCTAGAATTGAATTTATAAGGCATTGTCCAGGTCCAGGTTTTCATACTAAGTTTTAATAATGTGATATAAAGAAAAATAGGGCTTTCAAATCATAGACCAATAGAAATTTAATTTAGACCTCTAGCTTCTGCTAGCAAACAGCTCACATCTGTAAGTTGCATCGAACTTCTTGCCACTAACTCATAAATGCCCCAGACTTCCATATAACAGGGGGAAATATTTTTTGCAAAAGTGTTCAAGATAAATAACACTCTAAAACTAATTATTGAACTGTTCTTATTGACTAAATTAATAGTCCAAAACCTTATGCAAAGTGAAAAGTTAATGAACACAGGCACAGGCATGTAAATAGAAACATCTTTACAATGGCTTAGAATATAATTGAGAAAAACTTCTGCTTTTCATCATTTGTAGAATTTGAAACTTTTTTAGTTTTTAAATTCCAGAATTGTGGGGATTAGCCATTTTGTAAATATACAAGCGTCTTAATTCTCTGAGCTGGTCTATGGATTTCACAGCCCTTGGGGATCCAGAGGACTGAGTTTAATAACACTTTAAAACAATGGCCTGTTTCAGTTTGTTATTTTAGCTGTCTTATAAATAATAAAACAGCTGATGAGTTAAAGTAGCATTTTTTGCAGCTTCCCCAAACATGTGATAGTGATTTTCAAGTTGGAAACATTGACTTGGAACACTTGGCTCTTGCAGTTTGTCCTGGGTTGGTGAATGTCTGAGATCATCCATGCCAATCTTCATCAAGTCAGGCAGTGCCTGGGCCATTACAACTCTAAGTGTTCACTGTTCTTGGATTTAAGAAAAAATAAAACCTTACAATTCAAGTGTTCCTTAGTTTTGTGAAACTTCCTCTTTGGGTTCAATGGCGCTGACTGAACAAAAAAAGTTTACACAGTTCACTGGACTGATTCATTCTTTTTTTTTATGACCAATTTCTCTCATTTGTATTTTTCCCTCAATATATGTTTTTATTTAAATTAGAAACATGAATGCTTCACATGTCAATCCCAGCTTCCTCTCCCACCCCTCCTCCCTTGCTCCTCCACCAGTCCCCCCACCCCCCCACCCCATCCCCACATCATTCCCAAGGGAGGGTGAGGCCCTCCTTGGGGGGGATCTCCAAAGTCTATAATCTCATCCATGGCAGGACCTAGGCCCTTCCCCATGTGTCCAGGCTGAGAGAGCATCCCTCTATTTGGAATGGGCTCCCAAAGATCATTCATAAACTATGGTAAACACTGATCTACTATCCAAGGCCCCAGTGGTTTCGGTGGTCTCCTCACTGGCACTACATTCATGGAGTCTGGATCAGTCCCCTGTTGGCCTCTTAGCCATAAGTCTTGGATTCAAGAGCTCTCACTTATTTGGTCAGCTGTCTTTGTGGGTTTCACCATCATGGTCTTGACCCCTTTGCTCATCATTTCTCCATCTCTGTCACTAGGTTACAGTTCAGTGCAGTGTTCAGCTGTGGGTATCTGTCTCTGCTTCCATCAATCCCTGGATGAGGGTTCTAGGATGGCATATAGGGTAGTCATCAACCTTATCATCAAGAGGGGCTTTTAATGTAGTCTCTCCACTATTGTTTAGTTAGCCAGTTAGTGTTATCCTTGTAGATCTCTGGAAATCTCACTAGTGTCAGCTCTCTCCTCAAACCTATAATGACTTCATATATTATGGTATCTCTCATCTTGCTCTCCTCTATTTTTACCTTGACTCAATCTTCCTGCTCCTCCATGCCTTCTTCTCCCCTCCTCTTATCCCCCTCTCTTTTTCCTGGTTCCCTCTCCCCTCCCCCAATGTTCCCAATCTGCTCAGGAGATCTTGCCTCATTCCACTTCTCTGGGGTATCATGCATCTCTCTTGGGAACCTCCCTGTTTCCCAGACTCACTGGCACTGGGATTGTAGGCTGACACTCCTCTGATCCATAGTTAAAATCCATATATGAGTGAGTACATACTATGTTTGTTTTTTTGTGTCTGGGTTACCTCACTCAGGATGGTTTCCTCTAGTGCCTTCCATTTGCCTGCAAATTTCCAGATTTCGTTTTTTTTTCCGCTGAGTAGTACTCCATTGTGTAAATGTATTACATTTTCTCTATCCACTCTTCAGTTGTGGGAAATCTAGGTTACTTCAAGGATCTAGCTATTACAAATAATGCTGTTATGAACATAGGGGAACAGACATCCTTGTGTGAATGGGCATCTTTTGGGTATATGCCTATGAGTGGAATTGCTGGGTCTTGTGGTAGACTGAGTCCCATTTTCCTGAGGAATCTCCATACTGATTTCCATAGAGCCTGTATGAGTTGGCACTCCCACCAGCAATGGAGGAGTGTTCCCCTTTCTCCACATCCTCTCCAGCACAAACTGTCATTGGTGTTTTTGATTTTAGCCATTCTGACAGGAGTAAGATAATATCTCAGAGTTGCTTTGATTTGCATTTCCCTAATGGCTAATGATGTTGAGCACTTTCTCAAGTGTCTCTCATCCATTTTATACTCCTCTATTGAGAATTCTCTATTTAGTTCAGTCCCCCACTTTTTAATTGTATCCTTTGGTGTTTTGGAGACTTGTTTCTTGAGTTCTTTGTAAATTTCGGAAATCAGCCCTCTGTCAGATGTGGGGTTAGTGAATATCTTTTCCCAATCTGTGGGGTGCCTTTTTGTCTTGCTGACTGTGTCCTTTGCCTTACAGAAGCTACTCAGTTTCAGGAGGTGCCATTTATTAATTGTTGATCTCAGTGTTTATGCTACTGCTGTTATGTTCAGGAAGCAGTCTCCTGTACCAATTCGTTCAAGGGTACCTCCCACTTTCTCTTCTAACAGGTTCAGTGTGGCTGGATTTATGTTGAGGTCTTTGATCCATTTAGATTTAAGTTTTGTGCATGGCGATAGACATGGATCTATCTGCAGTCTTCTACATGCCAGTATCCAGCTATGCCAGCACCATTTGTTGAAGATGTTTTCTTTTTTCCATTGTATAAATTTAGCTTCATTGTTAAAAATCAGGTGTTCATAGGTTTGTGGATTAATCTCAGGGTGTTCAATTCGATTCCATTGGTCTACCTGTCTACTTTTGTGCCAAAAGCAAGCCGTTTTCAGGACTATAGCTCTATAATAGAGCTTGAAGTCAGGGATGGTGATGCCTCCAGATGTTGCTTTGTTGAGCAGGGTTGTCTTGGCTATCATGGTTTTTTTTTTGCTTTTCCATATAAAGTTGAGAATTGTTCTTTCAAGGTCTGTGAAGAATTGTGCTGGGATTTTCATGGGGATTGCATTGAGTCTGTAGATTGCTTTTGGCAGGATTGCCATTTTTACTAGATTGATCCTACCTATCCAAGAGCATGGAAGATCTATCCATTTCCTGGTGTCTTCTTTAATTTCTTTCTTTAAAGACTCAAAGTTCTTTCCATACAGGTCTTTCACTTGTTTGGTTAGCGTTACCCCCAGGTATTTTATGTTGTTTGTGGCTGATTTCTTTCTCGGCCCTTTTATCATCTGTATATAGTAGGGCTACTGATTTTCTTGAATTGATCTTGATCCTGCCACATTGCTGAAGGTGTTTATCAGCTGTAAGAGTTCCCTGGTAGAGTTTTTTGGGTCACTTAAGTAAACTATCACATCATCTGAAAATAGTGAAAGTTTTACCTCTTCCTTTCTAATTTGTATCCCCTCGATCTCCTTTTGTTGTCTTATTGCTCTAGCCAGAACTTCCAGTACAATATTGAAGAGATATGGGGAGAGGGGACAGCCTTTCCTTATTCCTGATCTTAGAGGAATTGCCTTGAGTTTCTCCCCATTCAGTTTGATGTTGGTTGTTGGTTTGCTGTATATAGCTTTTATGATGTTTAGGTATGTTCCTGTTATCCTGGATCTCTCTAAGACCTTTATCATTAAGGGGTGTTGGATTTTATCAAAGGTTTTTTCAGCATCTAGTGAGATGATCTTGTGATTTTTGTTTCTCAGTTTGTTTATATGATGGATTACATTGATGGATTTTCCTATGTTGAACCATCCCTGCATCCCTGGAATGAAGCCTACTTGATTATGGTAGATGAGTTTTCTGATGTGTTCTTGGGTCCGATTTGCCAGTATTTTATTGAGTAATTTTGCATCAATGTTCATGAGGGATAGTGGCCTGAAGTTCTCTTTCTTACTTGTATCTTTGTGTGGCTTGGGTATCAATGTTATTGAAGCCTCGTAAAAAGAGTTTGGCAAAGACCCTTCTGCTTCTGTTGCATGGAATAATTTGAAGAGAATTGGTATAACCAGTTCTTTGAATTTCTGGTAAAATTCTGCACTGAAGCCATCTGGCCCTGGACTTTTTTTGGTTGGGAGACTTTTGATGACTGCTTCTATTTATTTCCTTAGGTGTTATAGGAGTATTTAAATTGCTTATCTGTTCTTTATTTAATTTTGGTAAGTGATATTTATCCAGAAATTGTCCATTTCCTTTAAATTTTCAAATTTTGTGGAGTACAGCTTTTCAAAATATGACCTGACGATTCTCTGGATTTCCTCACTGTCCGTTGTTATGTCTCCCTTTTCATTTTCTGATTTTGTTAATTTGCATGTTCATATTCTGCCATTTGGTAAGTTTGGATAAGGGTTTGTCTATCTTGTTGATTTTCTCAAAGAACCAACTCTTTTTTACATTGATTCTTTGTATGGTTTTCCTAGTTCCTACTTTATTGATTTCAGCCCTCAATTTAATTATTTCTTGGTGTCTGCTCCTCTGGGGTGAGTTTGCTTCCTTTTGTTCTAGAGCTTTCAGCTGTGCTGTTAATTCTCTAGTGTGACTATTCTCCAGTTTCTTCATGTGGGTGCTTAGTGCTATGAACTTTCCTCTTAGCAGTGCTTTCAAAGTGTCCCATAAGTTTGGTTATATTGTGTCTTCATTCTCATTGAATTCTAGGAAGTCTTTAATTTCTTTTTTATTTCTTCTTTGACCCAGGAGTGGTGCAATTGTGTGTTATTCAATTTCCATGAGTTTGCCAGGTTTCTGTGATTTGTGTTATTGTTGAATTCTAACTTTAAGGCATGATGGTCTGATAAGACACATGGAGTTACTACAATCTTTTGTACCTGTTGATGTTTGTTATGGTGCCAAATATGTGGTCGATTTTTGAGAAGGTTCCGTGTAGAGCTGAGAAGAAGGTATATTCTTTTGTGTTTGGATGGAGTGTTCTATAAATGTCTGTTAAACACAATTGGATTATAACTTGTTTTAGGTCCTTCGTATCCTTTTTAAATTTCTGTCTTGTGGTCCTGTCTAGTGGTGAGAGTGGGGTGTTGTAGTCTTCCACTACAAGTATATGAGGTTTTATATGTGCTTTGAGTTTTAGTAATATTTCTTTTATGAACATGGATGGCTTTGTATTTGGGGCATAGATGTTCAGAATTTAGGCTTCTTCTTGGTTGGTTTCTCCTGTGATGAGTATAGAGTGACCTCCTTCATCTCTTTTGATTGATTTTAGTTTAAAGTCTAATCTGTTAGATATTAGGATTGCTACCCCCACTTGTTTCTTTGGTCCATTTGATTGGAAAATCTTTTCCCAACCCTTAACTCTGAAATAATGTCTGGTTTTGAATCTGAGATATGTGTCTTGTATGCAGCAGAAGGATGGATTCTATCTTTGAATCCATTCTGTTAACCTGACTGATTTATTCTTATCCTCTTTGTCATTTATTATATGCAATCCTTTTCTACAAGGAGAAATGGAGGGGGCATGTGGGTGATTTCACAGTGAAAGTCATCCTCTCGTGGAGCCTGGTCGTTTGTGAAGTGCTTTCCACAAAAGGTGTCCAGTAGAGTTCTCCCACTTGTGTGACAAGTGCCTTGCCACCTCAAGGGCAGTAGTCAAGGGCAGTAGACAAACTCAAGATTGCCTTGCATGGAGGAGCTCATTAACATCTCTCCTTTGTCTCATGGCAGGTGCCACTTTAATTAAAACCAGGACACACTCATCTAATTGCTCTGGTGTTCACAGAAGATCAATTTGGAGTTATCCATGTAATTTCTCAGCTCTCTACCAATAATGTAGTTACAGGCTGAGAAGATGTTTCTTTGGTGTAACTGTCTCTCTTGTCTTCCTAATGCGGGGGGGTAGAGAGGGGGTTATTAATTCATATCCAGAACACATAAGGAATTCAAAATACTCAATCAAAATATTAAATACCAGAGAAGTGAAAATTCAATTAATAAATCTTTAAGTGAATGGAGCATATGATTGTCAAAAGAAAGAATACATATGGCCAATAAATATATATTAAAAAATTCAAGATCTTTAGGTTTTGGGGAAATGCAGATGTAAACTACAATGAGATTCCGTTCTACCTCAGTCAGAGTAGCTATCACTAAGAAAGTAAAAACAAATAAACCAAAAAGTTAACATTTGAGGAAAAGCGAACACAGATACACTGTCAGTAGGAATGTAAATTAGGATGTCTGCTGTGGAAGTTCCCCAAAAAAACAAAATAGAAGTGCCACTCCTGGGTAGAAACTGGAAGAAATCAAAGTCACACTACAGTGTTACTATATATCCATGGTTACCTCGTCACTACTCACAATAGCCAAGATGTGTGGCTCCACAGGTAATGGGTAATATCTATTATTCAGCCAGACAAAAAAAGACAAAATCCTGTTGTTTGCAAGAAAAAATATATATAATAGAATATATATGTATTTATACACATATATAAAGCCAAACTCAGAAGACAAGTATCATGGAACTTCTCTCACATATGTAGTGTAGGGAAACAAACACAGTAGTAAAAGAAGGACTGTTAGGTATGTGAAAGGGGACAAAGAGGAGCCAAAGGACAAGAAGGGGTCATAGAGAGAATGAATATGATCAAAGTATGTTACATGAATGTATGGAAATGTCATAATGAAACCCTTTACTTTGTACAGTTAATGCACGCTAATAAAATGGTTCTAACTGCTGAAATCTAATAGGGAGGAATCAAGAATGGGGAATACTATCTGATTTCAGTGTTTCATTCAAAAGGCAGTATTGGGCTTCAGGAGAGGTTGAATGTTAACAGGGCAATAGCCCAGGATCTACTCAGATAAAAGCGAGCATTATTGAGCTGGTTGGCTCAAGCCCAAAGCAGAATGAACTTTCTCTAGTGCAAATTGCCTCGCACTTCGACGCAGTGCCAGCACTGCAAATGGGGCATATTTCTTTTCCAACTAAAGCCAAAGAATCATATTTACTTTTTCCAAATGCAGTGATTAAACCATTAAGAAGGAGGCTCCTAAGCTAGACTGTGTTTGAAGGAAAGCATCAAGAAGGGCCCAGACAAAGCACTTTGTTTCTGACGTTTCACCACCCATTCAGTGAGCTCCAGCATGCTAGACAGGCAGGCAGTGCCCATCCCCAGAAAGGAGCTAAATTTGTGTAGCCAGTGGGTTTAGAAATCCCAGCAGACAGTTTCAACTAGACACAGTGCAGCTTCTGCTCGGAGACTTCATGGACTCCTGGAAATCAAGCTTTATGCTTGTGTGCCATAACTAGGAGGTAGGGAAGTCTTGGATATGAAAATATTATCTATGATTTTACCAATCTCTAAATGAAAATTAGTATTTCTGTCCACTGCTAATCAACACTCCCTCACAGTGCTAGCCTTGATCCTGGATTTGGCAACAGGTTCAGTGGTTATTTTTCTATCATGTGTTCATTGGTTCTACATCAGTATTGTTTAAACTCATTGTTTCTCTGGAACGACTGGAGTTGGATCTTCTGTTGGATTTTGTCAATGAATCAGAAACACAATATTTTTGTGCCACAAGTTTATTTTTACACATTTCTGATGACTTTGTTTAACTATAATTGGATATTTTTGGAGCACTAGACACATTTCATTGTATATATTTAAAAACGTGGGTTTGAGAATGAATTTGTGGACTTTTCACACTGCCAGTGGGGACCATGGCACAAAACAAAGTGTTTAATACTTTTGAAAAGGGATCTGTTGTTGAGAAGGGCTTTTATGTATGGTTCAGTTTGTGTGTGTGTGTATGTGTGTGTGTGTGTGTGTGTGTATGTGTCTGTGTGTCTGTGTGTGTGTTGACAGATTGTGTGGTAGGCACTAGGGATACAACTATGAATTGCTATATTATTACTGACTTTAAAAGGTCTGGCAAAGCATTAGATAATTATATGCCAACAACAATGACTGTGCCAACTATTCATGCTAAGCAGTTTATATGCATCGTAACTTTTTATCTCCTCTTTATAGACAAGGAAACTATGGTACAAAGAAGTAAATGGTTGGACCAAGTAATTGGTGCCACTTGGGTTTGTGCCTAGGAGGTGGCACTCAGGATCTGTGTGCTGAACCATGAGACTCACCTATTGTTCACATTGAAGTAAACTCATGTGCAATTGTAAATGTTCCCCAGGAGTGGAGAGGGCCTGTAGCCAGCCTGACAGTGGTGGGAGAGGGTCTTTATGGTGTAACTCCCTCCTTGAGTTGTCCCAGATAAGGCTGGAAGATTGGCACTCCATTAGGTGAAAAAGGGAAGTTAAAGTCCTCTACACAGAAGGGCAGGCACACGTGCTATGAGCAACTGGGTTGTGTCAACAAATATTACTGATTATATTTTAGAAGTAGGGATGGGAGCAGTTGGGTCTAGAAGGCAGGTTGCTGTAGACAATAGGCATGACAAAGAGGGCAAGTGCGTGTAGTTTTATCAGAGCACTCCCCAGAACCCATGTTGCCACCGTCTTGGACTTCTAGCCTTCTGAACTGTCCATCTTATTCTGCTATGGAAGCTCAAGCTGAGACAGATGCTACATGGGCACTGCCTTGTGTTCGCCAGGAACTTTGCCTCATCTTAATTAATTCTCCTAACAAGTCTGTCCTAATTTACAAGCTCAGATTAGGGTGTGGTGAAGTTTAGGACCTGGGCACAGGTAAAGGCTGAATATCTGAATTAACATGGGAAATGTGTCTACAAAGATTTCACCCTTAACCCATACAATACGATTTGCTGGATCCTGGACTCGAGTCTGTGTATCTTCCCTCCAAGCAAAGGCTCTGGACTGTAGGCCAGTTATCTGGTCCTTTCCATCAATGTTCATCACTGATGATGGTCATGTCTTATCCTTTCCCTTCCAGTATGATTTCATTCACTGTGAACTGTCACAATGTCACAGTGAAGCAAGCCTTTCCCCCAAAGTGTTCCCAGATTATGTAACCACAATGATACAATCCAGTCTAGTAATGGATCTAGACATTCCTTCTGTTTTCATGTAGAACATTCCATATAGAAATAATCTCTCTTGCTTATGTCTTTATTTCTTTGAAACCTCTTGGAGAAAGACAATCATCTTTTGTGTTTCCTACCATACCCAGCTCAGAGCTGAATGCTGACTGGACAAGGATGCTAACAGAGCCTTGCCCCCACACAGGGCTACTCTGTATCTCTATAACCCAAGTCAGCATATGGAAATGCATAGAAACACTGTCAGAAGTTATGTCAAACACATCCAGGTGGCAGTGAGTTAGAGTTGTCACTGCTTCATAAATTAAATTTACATGATTTCTATGGAGACTTTCATACTTTATTGAAGCAGCTTCCAAAATACTCAAAAATAAAAAAATGACTAAACATTTTTGAAATATAAAATTTAGTCGCTTTTGTTGTATGCGTATGGGTGATTTTTGTTTTTGTTTTTGGCATGTATGTATGTGTCTTATGGGCATGCCTTATGCCCCCAGAACCAAAAGAGGGCTTCTGGTTCTCTGGGACTGGAGTAACATTGCTGTAAGACACCATGTTGGTGCTGGTTGTTTCCCAAGAAACACTTCTTCGCCACTGAGCCCCCTCTCAGTCCTTACCGAGAGCTAAGATGTCAGTGGTGAATGGCCTCCCCCAGCTTGCAGAGACTGTCATTCACAAATGCTTGCTACATTTCAGAGGTGCTGTAAGGATTCTTTATGTATCACTCACCATGTCATTAAAACAGGAGGAGGGAGATACATTTAATTCCCACCTTACAGGTGAGGGAGCCATGTCTCAGAGATGTTGAGTAACTTGCCTAAGGCTGTTGGGAGGTAGAGGTGGCATTCAACCCAAATCCATCTCAGTACAAAATACATCTGAACATGACCATAATTCTATGTCCTTCTCCTCCCAATGTTTCAACAATACCCAAACAATTACTCTATTTAAGGACAACAATGTTCAAATAGACGTGTGTAGTATATAATAAATAGCTACATACACAAGTCTCCTTAAAACCATATTTTTCTTTTCACTTGTAAAGGGAAGTCATGAATACAGCTTAAGAAGATGAAACATTGAAGCTTAATAATTGAGTGGAAATGTATTTCAATTGTGAAATTTGAACAAGTCTTAAGCATTCTTATAAATAGCTGATGAGTTCACTATGAGTTCAGAAATCCTCTCATTCGCTTGAAGTCTTCATTTCTTTGTCTTCAAAGACTTCGTCAGTTCCTTTCTTTGTCAAGAAGGTATTCATGAATACCCCACCCCAAAATGTTCCTGTTACTTCATCCAAGAAAATTAGTACTGTAGGAGAAATAAATCAAAAAAAAAAAGAGGAGAAATGCATCGCTCACAGCCACCTAATTAAAGTAGCTTGGGAAGCATGTTATTTTAAGTTTATTACTCCTGGTTGCCTTTTCAAAATGTTGCTTGATGAATATAATCCCTCCTCTGAGATCTACAAACCTATTGATCAGTCATCTTAAATTACAAATGAACATAACACATAGGAATGCTCTCATTGGTTCACACTGACAAGCAGTTGTGCTGTTAGCCTGCGAATTTGCTAAACACAAAGATGATTTCTAAGATTTGTATAATTTTACTGTCATCTATAGGTAATCAAAGAGATTATCTCAATTATTCTGAAACCTTTTATATCATAGAATGTAGTTTGGGATAAAAGAGTTTTGTCTTGAACCTCATGCAATATAGCATATCTAAAACCAGGTGAATAGCTTTAGCAAAAACTAGTTGCCCAGTACTTTTACTTTTGCATGTGTAAAAATAAATTAACTTTAGTCATAGTAAACCTTATTCTGGACCAAATTATCTTTTAATTCCTAAGTTACCACAATCTTTTCAATAACTGTATAATGTAGACACACATTACTTGAGTTATGCAGTGAGGGACCAAGACATGGGACTTTAAAAGTTCTTATTGTTCATAAGTCTAGTGAGCCAGGATTGGAGTCCACTAATTGTGCTTCCAGAATGTGTACTTCTAAGCATCCCCCTACCTCCATCAGAGTACCTGGCATACAATAGAGCTGAGTTCCCCTTAGAAGTTTCCCAGATACAGAAGTTTGCTGAAGTTTCATGTGAGATATTGTAAGGTTAAAGGAATTGCCAGCTCCTTTCAAGGTAGGACAGAGGTGTCTCTTAAAATTAGGATGAGGATATCCAATGACCTAAGAAGAGGTTGTTACAAAATCTACATCAAAAGACCTTTGATCAAAGTTATCCATGTAATATTCAGGAGGAAAAATAGAGGAGTTTTACATTACTGCTGATCAAGAAGGAAAAGTGAGAGCTGGGAAATAAAGATGTAGAAGGACCATACCTGTTGTGTGAGGAGTTGTGAGTGTAAATACACTCATAGGCAGGCCAAGGAGACACCTATGGGTAGGGTGAGTGTTTGAGTACCAGGTTCCTTCTCAAGGGAGTTTATAATACAAACAAATCAATACACATGAAAAAAACTCAACTAAAGGGAATGAAAAGTCAGGATGCTGGAGGACCAGCTGAAGGATGAAATCCTTGGATATAGATGGCTGCCTATGTCATCAGGTGGCCTTTTCTTTTAAAACTTTATGTATATGTGTGTTCTATCTGCATGTATGTCTGTGTGCCATGTTTGTATCTGATGCTCATGGGGGCCAAATGAGGGTGTCAGATCTGCAATGTAGGTACTAGGAATCTAACCTGGGTGTTTGACAAGAGCAGTAAGTGTTCAGAACCACTAGGTCAACTTTCCAGCCCCACATGGCCTTTTCTTGGCTTCTGTGTATACCTGGTATCTCTTCATGACAACTTATTGATAAATATAGTAGCCAAATTGCATTACAAGCTACCCATGTGATACCCCTTAATCTACACTACTCATTTAAAAGCCCCATCTCCAAATCAAGTACTACTTTGAGGTCTATTTTGAGTTGGCACCATCAGCCAATGTGGGTGAGCTTACAGTCTTCTCTCAAATAGCTGACTAGTTCCCATAGAAGACTAAGAACCATGGTTATGGAAGAAAAAAATCAGTATCATATTTCTTACAAACTTGTATCAAGTAGCATTTTACTATGTTGTACATAAATATAGATAATTGATATATAATGTTATTGAGTTATAAGAAAATTTATATTATAGATAAGATATACTGAGTGCATTCTAAAATTGTACCAGACTGCTCAAAGGCCTTCTACACCAAGTCACCATTGTTATTTTTTGGTTGCATGACAAATTCATTTCCCTCCCTCCCTCCCTCCCTCCCTCCCTCTCTCCCTCCCTCCCTCTCTCCCTCCCTCCTTCTCTCCATTTCTTTCTTCCTTCCCTTTGCTTTTGCTTTTTGAGGCCTAAGGGATCTCTTCAACTCCTTAATCATTTAGTATTTACTATATAGGTAAGGATGACCTTGAACTTTAATCATACCACCACCAGCTTTCCAGTGCCAGCTTTATAATCATGTACTATGCTTAGTTTTAGTGGTTCTGGGTATCCCACAAGGGCTTTGTACAGTGTACACCAAGATCCTCTGTTCCTTGCAGATATGCTTTCTAATATCAGGGGGAATAAGCTTGTCTTGGAAAAGGTCAGATTATAGGTATTTTTAACTTCCTATGGTTCATAGACTTAACCACAAATATTCAGTTCTACCTTTATAGCATGAGGCTAACAATGTATTAATGAATGGTGGGACTGTGCATCAATAAAATCCTAATTTGTGGATGCTAATGGTTGAATTTTACATAATTTTCATGTCATAATATATTATTTGCAGTTTGAGTTTTCCCTCAGTCATTTGAAAATATATTTTAAAAATCCTTATTTATTACACTGTATGAAAGGGGACAGTGGGACAGACTTTACAGCAAAACTTGCTGATTCATCTCTAGGAGAACAAACATGTTCCAGAAAATGATGCTAGGGACTTCAGAGCTGTTTCTGGGGCAAGAATCATAGTGATGTAGTAGAATCTGACCTTCTGATGTCCTGCATGATGTATTCCTCTAGAGCAGTGGTTCTCAACCTTCCTAATGCTAGGACCCTTTAATAGAGTTCTTCATCCCATGGTGACCCCCAACCATAAACTATTTCATTGATACTTGGTAACTACAATTTTGCCACTATTAAGAATTGTAATGCAGGCATCTGATATGCAGGACCCACAGATTAAGAACTGCTGCTCTAGAGACTGTAGGGAAAGGAGAGAATAAACATACTTGCTTTTGATAGTTAAGGGAAGAAGTAATAAACCCTCGCTGGGCAGTTGGTCAGAGCAGATGCCAAGCACGTGCCCCATCCTTCATCCTCCTTGCTGGTGGATGAACCAGAAGTGGCCAATTAGATGCAGGCCTGGCCCTGAGTCTGATAGGAGCAGCCTTCTGCTGTTTGTGAATATGGAAATTTCTCTTCATTAAGTCACATAGCTCTTAAAGGGCATCCTGTGAAGCCCTGGTCCAAGCTGAGCATCTGATGGAGGAGGGAGAGATGTAGTTGCTGAAAGACTAACCATCTAGATGGTCCCACACTCATGCACATACAGGCAGTCGTAAGTGGACTCAGTGGAGAGAGAGAGAACTTGAAGTTGCAAAGGGAAAGTGGTAGGGAAAGAAATGAAATTTGAAGAACTAGATAATGAATTTGATCAAAACATGCTATATGCATCTATGCCATTCTCTATTTTTTTAAATCTGTACTTCCAAAGTCCACATTTTTTTTAATTTTAGGAACACTCTTATTTACATATCCATTCCCCCATTCCCTCACCCTCCCATCCTCCCATGCTTCCCCCACAACCCACCCCCACCCCCACCCCAGGGATAGTGAGACCCTCCACGGGGACATCATTAAAGTTCATCACATCATTTGGGGGAGGGCCCAGGCCCTCCTTTCTTTATCTGGACTGCAATAGCATCCCTCCATAGGGAATGGGCTCCCAAAGTCCATTTGTGCACTAGGGATAAATACTGGCTCCACTGTTACAGGTTCCATAGACTGACTTGGCCTCCTAGCTGGTACCCACATTCAGAGGGCCTGGTTTGGTCCAATGCTGTTTCCCTTTCTTTGCAACTAGAGTCTGCATGCTCTCATTAGGTCAGGTCAACTGTTTCTTTGGGTATCTCCAGCTCTGTCTTGGTTTATTTGCTCATCTCTCCTCCCTCTCCACAATTGGATTCTAGGAGTATGGCTCAGCGTTTAGCTGTGGGTTCCTGTTTCTGCTTCGATCAGATACTGGGTCAAGGCTCTAGGAATGGTACTCTGGTAGTCATCAATCTCATTATAGGGGAAGAGCATCAAAGGCAGTCTCTCCACCACTGCCTAGATTCTTAGTTAGTGTTATCCCTGTGGCTCCCCTACCATTTCCGCTGTGCCAGACCTCTTTCCAAACATATACTGGCTACCTTTATCAAGGCATCTTCTTTCTTGCCCTCTTGTATTCCTCCCATGTCTCAGTTCTCCTGTTCTCCTCCCCCCTCTTCCCTTATCTCCTTTCCATCACCCTCCCCCATGCTCCCAATTTGCTCAGGGGTTCTTGTCTCCTCCCCTTCTTCAGGGAACCATGCATTCTTCCCTTGGGGTCCTCCTTGTTTCCTAGCTCCTCTAGCAGTGTGTATTATAGGCTAGTAATCCTTTGCTCTATGTCCAAAAACCACATAAGAGTGAGTACATACCATGTTTGTCTTTTTGTGACTGGGTTACCTTGCTCAGGATGGTTTCTTTTAGTTCCATCCATTTGCCTGAGAATTTCAAGATTCCATTGTTTTTATCCACCAAGTAGTACTTCATTGTGTAAATGTACCACATTTTCTCTATCAATTCTTCAGTTGAAGGGCATCTAGGTTGCTTCCAGGTCCTGGCTATTACAAACAACACTGCTATGAACATAGCCAAACATATGTCCTTGTTATATGAATGTGCATTATTTAGGTATGTGGCCAGGAGAGGGATTGCTGGATCCTGAGGTAGACTCATTCTCATTTTCTTGAGAAACTGACATACTGATTTCAGAGTGGTTGTACAAGTTTGCATTACCACCAGCAATGAAAGAGTGTTCCTCTTTCTCCACATCCTCTCCAGCATAGACTGTCATTGGTGTTTTTTATTTTAGCCATTCTGGCTGGTGTAAGATGTCAGAGTTGTTTTGAGTTGCATTTCCCTGACAGATAAGGATGCTGAGCACTTTCTTAAGTGTCTTTCAGCCATTTTAGAGTCCTCTATTGAGAATTCTCTATTTAGTTTTACACCCCACTTTTTATTTGGATTGTTTGGTGTTTTTGTGGCTAGCTTCTTGAGTTCATTGTATATTTTGGAAATCAGTCCTCTGTCAGATATGGGGTTGGTGAAGATCTTTTCCCATTCTGTGGGCTGCTGTTTTGTCTTATTGACTGTGTCTTTTGCCTTACAGAAGCTTCTCAGTTTCAGGAGGTCCCATTTACTGATTGAGGATCTCATATCTGTGCTACTGGTGTTATGTTCAAGAAGCGTTCTCCTGTACCAATTCATTTAAGGGGACCTCATACTTACTCTTCTAAGAGGTTCAGTGTGGCTGGATTTATATTGATGTCTTTGATCCATTTGAATTTAAGTTTTGTGCATGGCGATAGACATGGATCTATCTGCAGTCTTCTTCATGTCCACCTCCAGTTCTGCCAGCACCATTTGTCGAAGATGCTTCTCATGGCAGGAGCCTTCAGAAGGAGCAGGTGGCCTCTAGTGGAGAAGGGAATGTGCTAGCAGAAACAGAGGCAGAGGGCGTGTGAAAGCCTTGACCAAGGGTACAGTGATTCTCTGACTGGAAGAAGACCATGAGCCAAGTCATGAGGGCAGCTTTTGGAAGCCTGGGGAGGAGAGGAAGTGCCTAGAGCCTTGAAGATAAGTGTGTGCTTGCAGGGCATTTTAAGTTTCTGAACTCTAGAATTAAGTGAACAAATATATTTTTATAATTTTGGTTAAATTATAAAATTTATAAAATTATAAAATTACTAAGGTAATTTTGAGTAATTTACCCTAGTAAAAATAAGAAATGAATTCACCCATTGACTAAAAATCTCCTTTCTTACTGATGCTTGTCTCTCTCACTAGATACCTTTATCTAGTGACAAAACATGATTAAGGGGTTAAGTAAGATACATATATGTATGTTGTATTATGTAAAATGTGTATTATGTAAATATTTATCTCTAGATTTATATGAATAAGACACCTGTATTAAAGCCTATAACCAAGATATAAATAGGGTTGCATGCCAAGTAATTATTTAATATCTTTCAAGTAACTTTTTGAATATTAATCATGGCTAAACTGAGTAATCAGTTCTCAGTGTCTGAAAGCCTGTGGTGACAAGTACCAAATATCCTTTACCTCAGAAGGTTAATTTTCTAAGTAGCCGGACTTCATGTTTACCTGTAATGAAATGGATCTCCTGGCATTTAGGGTCACACTTAAAGGAATGCTTCCCATGAGTCCAAAGGACATGTTACGAGGAAACTTACACTGTGCTTGTTCACCCCTGGTCATACTCATTGGGACCCCTCACTGCTGTGATCCAGGTGGCTTAGACTTTGATAGAAGCTGCCAACACTTCCTATGATTAGATACTCTGATATCACAGTGTGAGAGCAGGGTTCAAAGTGACCTTTGCTCTACTACACTCTGACAAAAGGCCCTATAGAAGCTCACCTGATGCCTGGCTCCACAGGAAATCTCTGAATAACTGTCAACTCTGACCTCTGATTCTCTCCTGCTGTACTTGATGAGAATGGTTGAGTAGGATCCTGGGTAAGACAGAACCTGACCCTTGAAGCCTCATCACCAATCCTTCCTTTTTCCTCCAAGCAACACAACAAGATTTTATGCATGTGACTGGATTAAGATAACCAATTTTAATTCTTGACAGGGAGGAACGTTTCTCTAGGCTGCATGCAGAAAGAGAGGAGAAAGAGTTATCTTTGAAGAGTGTGTACTAACCTATACTTACATCCTCACTGTTTAGATCTGGGGCAAGGCTTGAGAGTGTATTATTCTTGGTGCTTCTAATATACCTCCTGACTTATATGCTTTCAGACCTGTTGATATCTGACCCCAATTCATTAGGAAACAGAAGAACTCCTGTTTAATAACTCACAGCCCTCCTTGGGGTCATCTAAAAAATATTCCAATTGAAGCATGCCTCTGAACCAGTATTCCCCTTCTCGTTTTAGTAAAGGGAAACCTCTAGCTATGTTACTATTTATGGAGGCCAGTGCTGGTTTCTGTCATGCATTTAGCTAATCCAACTGTTCTGAAGACAAGCCAGCCTTCCTTTGCACCTATATTTTTATATGTCCCCAATATGTCATTGACCAACTTCGGAGCTCAGAATCTGGTTCCCCAGGCACATCTTATAGGGACTGTGAATGGCATACAGAATTGGTTTGAGCTTTAAGTCAGTGGTGGTCTATTATAACGGAAGTCTTGATAAAGTTGAGATGGGACTCCTTGGCTAGAGAGAAATGTGATGCTAACTAGAGCCCACCACCAACTATGGTAGTGCATGCCGGTAGTATATGATGAAGAGCCAGAGACAGGAGGATCACAATTGCTATTCACTGAACATGTTCATATAGCAGATTGGATTAAGTCCTTGGTGTTATTTCTTATGGCAAGAAGAAAATAGTTTCCTTTGTTTTTTTTTAACTTTTCAGTTTTCCTCCCTTGTTACTGTACCTCCTTGGAAAGTGACATTTGGAGAGAACACAAAGAAATTGAAAAGCAAACTTTATGATGGTATTCTTAGATGTAACTGATGATGGAGATAGTTCTTGTCTTTTGAGATTTAATTTTCTGCATGTTTTTCTTTTTTAAAATTTTATTTTAATTCTAAGCATGTCTCTCTCTCTCTCTCTCTCTCTGTGTGTGTGTGTGTGTGTGTGTGTGTGTGTGTGTGTGTGTGTGTGTGTGTGTGTACTGGTAGCTTTCAGAAGAGGATGTCCTTACCTAGAGCTGGAGTTACAGGAGGCTGAGAGGTGACTGATGGGTGTGCTGGGAACTGAATTCCAGTCCTCTGAAAGAACAGTAAAGGCTCTTAACTGCTGAGCCATTTCTCCAGCCGATTTCTGTTTTTCATATCTGATATAAGAATAGTCATTATCTTGCTTCGCACAGAGTAGGATCTATATAAAGAGAAAAGGTTGCTAAGCAGAAATGCAGGAGCAGGTAGAAGGCGCAGTTCAAGGTAATGTAAATTAATTGAATTTGTTGCTTGGACATATTTACAGACTTTAAAATATTTAAACATGTTGTGTAAAAAGTTATCTGTCATTATTCCTTCTCTGTCTATTGGCTTTGTTAAAATTAATAACTACTTTATTATGTACATACACATGTATGTGGGTGAAAGACATATGCCATGGAGCATGTGTTGAGGTCAGAGGGCAACACGCAGGAATTGGTTTTCTCTTTCTACTATGTGGTTCTTGGAAATTGACCTCTTTTTTGGCTTGGTGGTAGAAATCTTTTCCCACTAGCCATCTCACTGACCCCTATCCATCGTTTTTGCCAGGAAGAGATTTGAGCCCCAGGGGTACTCATTTCTAAATTGTTTCAGATAAGTGGACAGAATTTTGCTGCTGCTGAATTTCTTGTTCTTGGAAAGTGGTTTGGCTTTTCCATTTTCATCTTGTGGGAACTCATGTTCTTCTTTTTCCTTTGCAGCAAACACAAGCATATTCTAGTAATGTACATCTTATCAGAAAACTGAAAATTACCCTTTTCTAGTAATAAGACATTTTAAACATCTGCACTTTATTTCATGAAAATCCTTCTTCAGTCAAGATAAGTAATGGAACAGAAAAGTTCAGATTTCTAAAGATAATTGCTCGACAATGTGACACTTTATTATTATATACATGTAACAGTAGGACACTCTCCCATGAAATCTGATACAAGCCTCTAAGGTCACTGTGAATCTACAATCTTAGCCCTTAATTTTTTCATTGAAAAACTTAGGACTAAAGAGTTACTGTAGTCATAGAAAGGACTGATTATGGCAGATGTCAAGATTTAAGCACCTTTGATAGAGACTCCTACTAATAAGTTGAGGAGCTCATGACATAGGAGGTAGAGGCAGAGCTGTTTAACCTCTTCAGGAATTTTAATTTTTTAAAAAAGAGTGATGTCATTACCCTTATGGTAGGGGTTTGGAGATGTTCCTAGGAACAGAATAGAAGGATTTTTTTCCTACTAAAATTCAGCTCTGTGGAAAGTCAGTAACCAAATGTATGGGAGAAGTTCAAGTGTGAACATCGCAGAGGTTACAAGAACATGTCATTCCTTCCTTAAGAACGTATCTTTCCATCACATTCCTAGTAGATGCTAACTCAGTAGTTCTCAACTGTGGGTCCTGACCACTTAGGCAAACTTTTGTCTCCATTACATTACAATTCATAACAGTAGCAAAATTATAATTGTGAAGTAACAATGAAAATAATGTTATGGTTGGGGGTCACCACAACATGGGGAACTGAACTAAAGGGTCACAGCATTAGGAAGGCTAAGAACCACAGCTCTAACTCGTTGCCAAGGACCTTAAGGTTCTGCTAATCTGCAACTTCTTCCTCTTGGGTCTGTGCCCTAAGCATCCCATCCCCCCTTTACAGATTTCCCTACCTACAGATTGTCTCATAAATTTCCTAAAATATCCCCACACAGAGAACTTCCTTCCTCATTAATTTTGAGAGTTTCCATTCTTCCCATTATGATGTGAATGCTACCAGAAGCATCTATTTGTTCTACTGTCACACCTAGCAGTGTACTGTCAGTAACTAGAAAGGTGACCATCCAATGAGTCTAGTGACTTATAAAACATGCTTCTTCTTCTTCTTCTTCTTCTTCTTCTTCTTCTTCTTCTTCTTCTTCTTCTTCTTCTTCTTCTTCTTCTTCTTCTTCTTCTTCTTCTTCTTCTTCCTCTTCCTCTTCCTCTTCCTCTTCCTCTTCCTCTCCTCCTCCTCCTCCTCCTCCTCCTCCTCCTCCTCCTCCTCCTCCTCCTCCTCCTCCTCCTTCTTCTTCTTGTTTTTTAAGACAGTGTTTCTCTGTGTAGCTTTGGAGGCTGTCCTGGAACTCACTCTGTAGACAGGCTGGTCTCGAACTCACAGAGATCTGCCTGCCTCTGGCTCCTGAGTGCTAGGATTAAAGGTGTGTGCCACCACAACCTAGCTAACATCCCTCTTGTTTATCTCTCAACTTTACAAATTAGTCTGACCTCGCTGGTCACGCCAAGGTTAGTCAGGAGCTGACACGTCTTTGTCAAGGTATCCAGACCGACAGTACTTTTTTTTTTTTAATTTTAAATAGCTTGTTTTACATGTCAATCCCAGTTCCCTCTCCCTCCCCTCCTCCCGCACTCCCCTTCCACCCTCCCTCCCACCCTATTGCCACATACTTCCACATAGGGGATGTCTAGAGTCTATCATTTTACTCTTGGTAGGGTCAAGGCACTCCCCTAAGAGTCCAGGCTGAGAGAGCATCTCTCTTTGTGCTATAGGCACATGAAGACAGATTGTATACCAGGAATAGACACTGATCCACAGCTCAGAGCCCCATAGGTTGTCCAGGCCTTCTCACTGACACTCACATTTGGGGGGTCCAGATCAGTCCCATTCTGGCCTCCCCACTGTCGGTATGGGGTCCAAGAGCACTCCCCTGTTCAGATCAGCTGTCTCTGCTGGTTTTGCCAGCCCATTCTTTGCCAATTTGCTCATCATTCCTCTCTCTCTGTCACTGGGTTCCTTGGGTTCAGTTCAGTGCTTAGATGTGTGTTTGCCTCTGCTTCCATCAGTCCCAGGATGAAGGCTCCCGGATAGTTATAGACATCAAGTTCATTATCAGGAATGGGCATTCGAGGTGGTCCTTCCACTATTGCTTAACTTGCCAATTGATGTTATACCTTTAGATCACTCGAGGTCACTCTGGTGCCTGATCTGTCTTCGATCCTATGATTCCCTCTTCCCCCTATTCTACCCCCACCCCCTCAACTTCCTGTTCCCCCATGACCAACTCCCTTCCTCTTTACCCCCTCTATTCTTCCCAGGTCCCACTACCCCCCCTCGCCCTGTTCCCCATCCATTCAGAGGATCTTGTCTCCATCCTCTTCTCTTGGGTACTATGTATATATGCATATCTTTTAGGTTCTTTCCTGTTTCCCAGACTCTCTATCTGTGGAAGTGCAGACTGGCCCTATCCTGATCCATATCTAAAATCCATATATGAGTGAGTACATACCATGTTTGTCTTTTTGCGACTGGGTTACCTCACTCAGGATGGTTTCTTCCAGTGCTATCCATTTCCCTGCGAATTTCAAGATTCCATTGTCTTTTTTCTGCTGAGTAATACTCCATTGTGTAAATGTACCACATTTTCTCTATCCACTCTTCAGTTGAGGGGCATCTAGGTTGCTTCCAGGTTCTGGCTATTACAAACAATGCTGCTATGAACATAGTGGAGCAGATGCCCTTGTTGTATGAACCTGCCTCATTTGGATAAATGCCTAAGAGTGGAATTGCTGGGTCTAGTGGTAGATTAATTCCCATTTTCCTGAGGAATCTCCATACTGATTTCCAAAGAGGCTGTATGAGTTGGCATTCCCACCAGCAGTGGAGGAGTGTTCCTCTCTCTCCACATCCCCTCCAGCATAAATTGTCTTCGGTGTTTTTGATTCTAGCCATTCTGACAGGAGTAAGATGGTATCTCAGAGTTGTTTTGATTTGCATTTCCCTGATGGCTAAGGATGTTGAGCACTTTCTTAAGTGTCTCTTGGCCATTTTAGCCTCCTCTACTGAGAATTCTCTATTTAGCTCTGTACCCCACCTTTCAAGTGGATCCTTTGGTGTTTTGGAGACTTGTTTCTTGAGTTCTTTGTAAATTTTGGAGATTAGCCCTCTGTCAGATGTAGGGTTAGTGAATATCTTTTCCCATTCTGTGGCCTGCCTTTTTGTCTTTTTGATTGTGTCCTTTGCCTTACAGAAGCTTTTTAGTTTCAGAAGGTCCCATTTGTTAATTGTTGATCTCAGTGCCTGTGCCACTGGTGTTATGTTTAGGAAGTGGTCTCCTGTACCAACTCGTTGAAGAGTATCTCCCACTTTCTCTTCTAAAAGTTTCAGTGTGGCTGGATGTATGTTGAGATCTTTGATCCATTTGGACTTAAGTTTTGTACAAGGCGATAAACATGGATCTATCTGCAGTCTTCTGCATACCACTACCCAGTTATGCCAGCACCATTTGTTGAAGATGCTTTCTTTTTTCCACTGTACAGTTTTAGCTTCTTTGTCAAAAATCAGGTGTTCATAGGTGTGTGGGTTAAAATTAGGGCTTTCGATTCGGTTCCATTGGTCTACCTGCCTATTTTTGTGCCAATACCAAGCTGTTTTCAGGACTATAGCTCTATAATAGAGCTTGAAGTCAGGTATGGTGATGCCTCCTGAAGTTCCTTTATTGTATAGGGATGTTTTGGCTATCCTGGGCCTTTTGTTTTTCCATATAAAGTTGATTAATGTTCTTTCCAGGTCCTTGAAGAATTGTGATGGAATTTTGATAGGGATTGCATTGACTCTATAGACTGCTTTTGGCAAGATTGCCATTTTTATTATGTTGATCCTACCAATCCAAGAGCATGGGAGATCTTTCCATTTTCTGGTATCTTCTTTGATTTCTTTCTTCAAAGACACAAAGTTCTTGATATACAGGTCTTTCACTTCCTTGGTTAACATTATCCCCAGATATTTGATGCTGTTTTTGGCTATTGTAAAAGGTGATGTTTCTCTGATTTCTTTCTCAGTCACTTCATCATCTGTATATAATAGGGCCACTGATTTTTTTGAGTTTACCTTGTATCCTGCCACATTGCTGAAGGTGTTTATCAGCTCTAGGAGTGACCTTGCGGAGTTTTTTGGGTCACTTATGTAAACTATCATATCATCTGCAAATAATGAAAGTTTGACTTCTTCTTTTCCTATTTGTATCCCCTTTATCTCCTTTTGTTGTCTTATTGCTGTAGCTAGAACTTCAAGTACAATATTGAAGAGATATGGAGAGAGTGGACAGCCTTGTCTTGTTCCTGATTTTAGAGGAATTGCTTTGAGTTTCTCTCCATTTAGTTTGATGTTAGCTGTTGGTTTACTGTATATTGCTTTTATTATATTCAGGTACGTTCCTGTTATCCCTGATCTCTCTAGGACCTTTATCATGAAGGGGTGCTGGATTTTGTCAAAGGCTTTTTCAGCATCTAGCGAGATGATCATGTGGTTTTTCTTTCGCAGATTGTTAATATGGTGGATTACATTGATAGATTTTCTAATGTTGAACCATCCCTGCATTCCTGGAATGAAGCCTACTTGATCATGGTGGATGATTTTTCTGATGTGTTCTTGAATCCGGTTTGCAAGTATTTTATTGAGTATTTTTGCATCAATGTTCATGAGGGAAATTGGTCTATAGTTCTCTTTCTTAGTTGTGTCTTTGTGTGGCTTGGGTATCAAGGTAATTGTAGCCTCGTAGAAAGAGTTTGGCAGTGAGCCTCCTGCTTCTATAGTGTGGAATACTTTGACGAGTATTGGAATGAGCTCTTCTTTGAATTTCTGGTAGAATTCTGCACTGAAGCCATCTGGGCCTGGGCTTTTTTTGTTTGGGAGACTTTTGATGACTGCTTCTATTTCATTAGGGGTTATAGGTCTGTTTAGATTATTTATCTGTTCTTGATTTAGTTTTGGCAAGTGATATCTATCCAAGAAATTGTCCATTTCCTTTAAATTTTCAAATTTTGTGGAGTACAGATTTTCAAAGTATGCCCTGATGATTCTCTTGATTTCCTCAGAGTCCGTTGTTATGTCCCCTTTCTCATCCCTGATTTTGTTAATTAGCATGTTCTCTCTCTGTCTTTTGGTTAGTTTGGACAGAGGTTTGTCTATTTTGTTGATTTTCTCAAAGAACCAACTCTTTGTTTCATTGATTCTTCTCAATGTTTTCCTGGTTTCTACTTGATTGATTTCAGCCCTCAATTTGATTATTTCCTGGCGTCTGCTCCTCCTGGGGGAGTTTGCTTCTTTTTGTTCTAGAACATTCAGCTGTGCTATTAATTCTCTAGTATGACTGTTCTCCAGTTTTTTCATGTGGGCACTTAGTGCTATAAACTTTCCTCTCAGCACTGCTTTCAAAGTGTCCCATAAGTTTGTGTATGTTGTGTCTTCATTCTCATTGAAATCGAGGAAGTCTTTAATTTCTTTTTTTATTTGTTCCTTTACCCAGGGATGGTGCAATTGTGCATTGTTCAATCTCCATGAGTTTGTAGGGTTTCTGCGATTTGTGTTATTGTTGAATTCTAATGTTAATGCATGGTGGTCTGATAAGATGCAGGGGGTTATTCCAATTTTTTTGTATCTGTGGAGATTTGCTATGTTTCCTATTATGTGGTCAATTTTAGAGAAGGTTCCATGTGGTGCCGAGAAGAAGGTATATCCCTTTGTATTTGGGTGGAATGTTCTATAGATGTCTGTTAAACCCAGTTGGGTCATAACTTCTATTAATTCTTTTGTTTCTTTGTTAAGTTTCTGTCTGGAGGTCCTATCTAGCGGTGAGAGCAGAGTGTTGAAGTCTCCTACTATTAGTGTGTGAGATTTTATGTGCATTTTGAGCTTTAGTAATGTTTCTTTCACGAATGTAGGTGCCTTTGTATTTGGGGCGTAGATATTTAAAATCGAGACTTCGTCTTGATGTATTTTTCCTTTGATGAATATGAAGTGCCCTTCTTCATCTCTTTTGATTGATTTTAATTTGAAGCCTAATTTGTTAGATATTAGGATTGCTACGCCCGCTTGTTTCTTGGGGCCGTTTGATTGGAAGATCTTTTCCCAGCCCTTTACTCTGAGATAACATCTGTCTTTGGTGTTGAGATGTGTTTCTTGTATGCAGCAGAAGGAAGGGTTCTGTCTTCGTATCCATTCTGCTAGTCTGTGTCTTTTTATAGGTAAGTTGAGGCCATTGACATTGAGGGATATTAATGACCATTGATTGGTGATCCTTGTTTGCGCTTGATTTATTGTTAGTGAAGTTATTTTGTGTAGTTTCTCCTCCCTTTTTCTTTTAGTGTTTTGTAAAGTATGATTCTATATTGCCTGTGTCTTTGTGAATGTCGTTATCTTCCTTGGCTCTAGGTTTTCCTTCTAGCATTTTCTGTAGAGCTGGATTCATGGATACGTATTGTTTAAATCTGGCTTTGTCATGGAATATTTTGTTTTCTCCATCTATGGTAATTGAGAGCTTTGCTGGATATAGTAGTCTGGGCTGGCATCCTTGTTCCCTTAGCGTTTGTAGGACATCTGACCAGGATCTTCTGGCTTTCATCGTTTCCATTGAGAAGTCAGGTGTAATTCGGATAGGTCTGCCTTTATATGTTACTTGGCCTTTTTCTTTAGCTGCTCTTAATATTTTCTCTTTGCTCTGTAGGTTTGATGTTTTGATTATTATATGGCGAGGTGACTTCTTTTTCTGGTCAAGCCTATTTGGTGTTCTGTAAGATTCTTGTACTTTCATAGGCATATCTTTCTTTAGGTTAGGGAAGTTTTCTTCTATGATTTTGTTGAATATGTTTTCTGTACCTTCAAGTTGAAGTTCTTCACCTTCTTCTATACCTATTATTCTCAGGTTTGGCTTCTTCACGGTGTCCCATATTTCCTGAATATTTTGTGTTAAGGATTTGTTGGTTTTGAGATTTTCTTTGGTTGACGATGCTATGTCCTCTAATGAGTCTTCAACACCTGAGATTCTCTCTTCTATCTCTTGTATTCTATTGGTGATGCTTGCATCTGTAATTCCAGACCGTTTACCGAGCTTTTCTATTTCCAGCATCCCTTCATTCTGTGTTTTCTTTATCGTTTCTATTTCAGCTTTCAATCCTTCAACTGTTTGAGCTGTTTCCTTAATTTTCTTGGTTGTTTTTTCTTGGTGCTCTTTAGATTCTTTGAGAGATTTGTTTATTTCTTGAATTTTTTCCCCCATTTCATGGATTTTTTTGTTTGTTTTTTCTTCTATTTCTTTAAGGGATTTCCTCGTTTCTTCTTTGAGGCTCTCCATCATCTTCATGAAATAACTTTTAAGGTCTGTCTCCTCTTCTTCATCTATGTAGTGCTTTTCAGGTCTTGCTGGTGTTGGATCCCTGGATTCTGGTGGGGTCGTGTTGGTGTTTCTATTGCTGAGTGATCTCTTATTCTGTCTTCTTCCCATCTCTTCTTCCAGTGGGTGCTGGTGGGGGCTTTCTGTTTCCACTGGTCTCCTTCCTTACTGCAGCTGAAGCTGAAGCTGGCCTCGCTGGGGTTGGGGTCTTGGAGGGGCTGATCTCTTTCCTGAAGCTGGGCTCGCTGGGTTGGTGTCTTGGAGGGGCTGATCTCTTTCCTGTGTGGGCGGCTCTTCTGAAGCTGGGCTCGCTGGGTTGGGGTCTTGGAGGGGCTGATCTCTTTCCTGTGTGGGCGGCTCTTCTGAAGCTGGGCTCGCTGGGTTGGGGTCTTGGAGGCGCTGATCTCTTTCCTGTGTGGGCGGCTCTTCTAGAAGCCGGGAGTGGCCCCGAAGATGGGGGGGATGGGTGATGGGCGGGTGGTCCCAGCCGGGGACCCAATCTCACCTGAAGCTGGGCTCGCTGGGTTGGGGTCTTGGAGGGGCTGATCTCTTTCCTGTGTGGGCGGCTCTTCTGGAAGCTGGGAGCGGCCCCGAAGATGGAGGGGGATGGGTGATGGGCGGGTGGTCCCAGCCGGGGACCCAATCTCACCTGAAGCTGGGCTCGCTGGGTTGGGGTCTTGGAGGGGCTGATCTCTTTCCTGTGTGGGCGGCTCTTCTGGAAGCCGGGAGTGGCCCCGAAGATGGAGGGGGATGGGTGATGGGCGGGTGGTCCCAGCCAGGGACCCAATCTCACCTGAAGCTGGGCTCGCTGGGTTGGGGTCTTGGAGGCGCTGATCTCTTTCCTGTGTGGGCGGCTCTTCTGAAGCTGGGCTCGCTGGGTTGGGGTTTTGGAGGCGCTGATCTCTTTCCTGTGTGGGCGGCTCTTCTAGAAGCCGGGAGCCCCGACAGTACTTTTCTGCTGTCTTACACTCAACATTTTGTACATTACTCTCGGCCTTTTTATTGCACCTTTTGTTTTTTGCCATTTTGGTCCACTCTACGTAATTTCCTTCTCTCCAGGATAGTAAGGCAAGAATGTTCTTGTTGTTTAGAGGAGGATATCTGGAGGACGTTTTTTAGAATTTATAGGTGATAGCATTTTCCTTCATCAAGGTAGGAATAGGACCTTAAGGAATAGGTGACTGTGATGGTGTCAAAACTGCCGCAATAGAGTTTTAAATTGATGTGTGCACAACGGAACTCTGGGAATATAGACAAGAAGTGGATGAAGATAGACTTCTGAGAGATGGCGAAAATAGGTTAGAAAAACAGACAAGACTGTGTAATTATTCCACTTTTGTGTGGCATTGGGGATCAAACCCAGAGCCGTGTGCACACTAGGAGAGAGCTCCATCATGAGACCCATGTCTAGTACTTATTCTGTAGCCTAAATACATTTTTGAAAAATTGTATCCATTTTATGCTCTGTGTTCACTAAAAAATTTAAGCCCCCTTGAACAAAAGTGAAAATAACATATTTATACGTAAACAGGTCACACGAGATCATTTTCACTTTCAAAAACAGAGAGGAAGTGTGGTACTCTCCATATGTGGCCATGAAGTTGAACAGATGGACTTGGATCTATGAAGGTTGTGCTCCTGTGCAAAATTCAGACTATTTTAGGAGTTCTAAATGTTATCACATACATTTTCTATTGTAGGAGCTAAAAGAAAGCATATAATGAAACATTCCAGAAGGGCTGATAAAACTCAAAATGAATCCAAATTCCTTTACTAATTGGAGTTGCTTAATTCTTGGTTTCCACTAACTTGTGTGCATTATGTGTGAGTATCACTTACATGACAATATTAAAACTGTTTGGACGTGCAGTGAGCAGGGAATACAAACATACTGAAGATTCCACTTAAGTAGCAAACAATGACATTGCATGTCACCATACATAATTAAGTTTTTAATATTGGATTGAAAGTTATGAATTAGTATGGGCAGGGCAAAAATATGAGCAGCCTGCCTCTCCATGCCCATGGTTAAAGATGAATGAACTGGTTTTTTCTTGGCTTCTAGGCCCAGGAACCTTCAGCTTTTGCAATGAATAAAAGGATCCTCTATGTAAAGCCTCAAACCATTTCTTTGTATTTTTTCTCCTTGCATATTTTTTCCAGGTTAGCTGATTTAATTAAATATTCTCTAAAACACTGGATGTTAAGAAACGCCCAGAATCTAAGACTCTGAGATCTCCCACTTTAGCGTTGATTAAAATCGATGAGTTTGGAGTTTTCTGTTAAATCAAAAGCTCCTGGCTTTCAGCAACTCTTTATTTTTGGAGAAACAGCTTTTTCTTTGTGTAACAAAAAAGGCTTAGGAAAGCTTCTTTAAAAAAAAAAAAAAGGCTTAAAGGCTGCCGAATCTTAAAATAGCCCCTAAGAACTGTAGCAGGCGCGGTGTGTGCAAAAGCGCTAGGCTCAGAACCTAGCTCTTGGGCTTCCTAATTCAGCACTTGCCCTTTGCTGGGTTTACAAACTCCAACTCAGTACTCCTGCTGTGCTGCGCTTTCCCCAGAACTCATACCTGGGAGAAGAGGACATTTCTTTTCTTTCTTTCCCGTTAATACTGTTCTCCGAGTAGCCCACAGTATCGCTGCACAAACATTTTATGCACCTATTTGTATGCCATTAGTTGACCATAGTTACAGAAACTCTGCGTATGAAATGTAGCTCCCATGACTTTGTTTCCTCACTCACAAGGGACTTGACATTTACCCAGTGCCTCCCGGGCATGCCTGTGCATACTAGGTGTTCATGGGTAAGTGGCATTGGCTCTGTCCTCCTGCAACTCTTCCTATGGAGTTAAGGAAGGATAAATCGATTCTTGACATGTACTAGATACAGCAATGTTTAAGCGGTATCTCCTTTTAGGATTTACAGCGGAAATGTGAACATTAAAAAAAAGTATTATTTCTCTCCATGCTAGCAAAAGTAGCTGCCAGTGCAGGATGCAAGGCAGGTCTCCAGGATGTGAGAAATCAAGGTCTGGTAGAGATGCCTCCATTTGAATGAGGAATTCTAAGGAAGATAATTTAGGAATTGTACTTATGTTCAGTGCTCACTGTGATGTTCACTTCTGTGTGGGATGACTGGGACAAAGAGGTTGCTTCTTGGCAGGATGTTGGAAGGGCTGCATGATTTCTGTTACAAACGGGCCACCATCTGTATTAGGACTGAATAATACAGAAGTAGATTATTTCACATGCACACTGCAGGGAGGATGAACGTGTTGGTGGGACTGATGTTTCTAGAGGTCATCCAGGGGCTGAGTTTTTGAGAGGCACAGCTATCTTCAGATGGCAAGTTCTGGGGCCACTTTGATATTGTCTCCGTTCCTGAAGGCAGAAAAACCCGGCAGAGCTGAATGGGAGGTGTCAGTAGACTGCACCACAAGATGATAGACTGCATTTGTATTCTCTGTCTCCTTGAATGGGCTTTGGTTGATGGCTATATCTGTCTACAAGGGGAGATGGGAAATGTAGTACATCTATATCCTGACCAAAGGAGAGAATTCAGGATTGGAGGACTGACCATCAGTCTCCACTATAAACAATGACTGCCAGGTCAGTGGAGTGATCAGTCATTCCTGTTCAGTTTAAGGCAATTTTCTTGAAGTACCAAACAACTCAGAATCAAATGAATGGCTGTGATAGATGGGCCTAGGAGTATATACTAATGAAACTTCATTTTAATTTAATTGGGAATTAAATTTCATGTATTTTCCTTTTCTTTCTGGAAGAGCCCTGCTAGGAAATTAGGCTCTGTAACTGGTATGAGGTTTTGGCTCGCATAACAAAATAAAGTTTTATTACCAGTTGCTTCTTATCTTTTTTATTCTTTCCATTAAGATTCATCTGTATAACCCTTTTGTCAATGCTTATGAGGAGACATGATGTGATTTTAACCAGTCACACCGGCAAATTCTTCCTGTAATTCTTATGGAAGTTAGGAGATGGGGTGGGTTTTGGCTTAGTGGCAAGAGGAAGGCATGGGCGGGTCACACGTGCAGGCATTCGTCTGTCCCTTGACTGCAAATATTTATAGTATGCCTTGTATGTGCCAGGCCAACACAACAGGCATGGTCTAATCGATGGACATTGACTTTGTGTCAGACTCCATGCTAGGTGGCAAACATCTGTTTCCTTTTTTAATCCTCCTCAAATCCTACCGAGGCAGAAGTTAAAGCCTCTGAGAAATTGAAAGGCCACTGAGATTAAATCGCTTAGCCAAGGTCACTTATTAGTCATACACAGTAGTAAAACTCGGATTGGAAACAAAGTGTGTGTGGTTCTAAATGTGTCTTTTTCCCCAGTATGACACGTTGGTTCCTTGAGTGATGGTGTATCGTTCTGATTATTTGTATAACAGCATAGGAGAGGTTGGCAAATACTTGTTCTAAAATGAAATATGGGGCAGGAAGGAGCTAAGAGATCAGGTCTCTGGGATTAAACCCCATCCCCTTAACTAGAAGCCAGGACTTATGAGTATTAAGCACAGATGTTTTCTCCTGTTTTTACTGATGTGGAGTGAAGTTTCCAAAAGAGAATAGAGAAAAGTCATACAAAAGCTTTTTATTTAATTCACCCTTTTTAAAATTCAACTTCTAAGGAGATTCTACCACTGTCACACTTTCCACAGCAATCATTACTGTCTATCCCAAATTATGGAGGCAAAATAACAAACTTCTCACAGAATGTCTGGCACATGCTAAGAGTTGTTGGCCCCTTAATGGAAACCATGGGACACTTGGCCACCTGCAGTCAGTTCTTAGCTGAGGTCAGGCTGACCAGGGCAAGATGATGATACTAATCAAAGTAGGTTGTGATCACAGCTTATCAAGACTTCCTTCAGTTGGGGTAAGCTGTGACTGTGATTCTGGGATCAATGAACTCTCACAGAATGCCTACGAGGACGAGTTGTACATTTATAACTCATGAATCAAAAAGTCTATGATAGATATAAAGGTTGCTTTGCTGAGTAAGACATTCTCTAAATTATAGAATATTGATTATGGACAATATCCATGTGTTGGCCATAACAGTATATCAAGAAAAAAATGACTGTTCCAGTTCACTGGCATAAAGTCCTTTCATAGCCCAAATTTTATTTATAAGTATTCTATTGTCATATTTACTATTTCTGACAAGCACTAAGTGTCGATTCATTTTATACAAATTAATTAGGCATCTACTGTGTGCCTAGGCTAAAGATAAACTATTCAGCAACTAATAGAATCCATGCTGTATTCATACTTCTCTTCTTGTAGGAAGTGAGGCAGGGTTATAAATACAAAGAAAAGGCCGTCTCTAGCAACAGTGAGAGCTAAATGATCTGGAGGCTATGGAACAGCTTTTCCTCAAATGACTCAGATTAAGAAGCTATAATACATAGCAAGGGGAAGGCTGTTTAAATGAATCAGGGAGTGTTGGAGGCAGTATTTGAGTGGGTTTATGAGGGAATGGAGGAGATTGAAGGCAAAAAAAATCCATATCTCAGGAAATAGCTATTTAAGTGACCCTGATTCAGAAAAGGAGAGATAAGCAAAAGAAAACCTTGAGAGGTGGCAGCAAGGGGCTTCGTAAGCCATGGTGAAGACCTTAACTTTTGTATTCTCAGTCTGAAGGGAATCGGTTGGCGTGTGAAAGGGAATCTGGGCAGCACCTGATGTGAATTGGTAAGTTAACTGTACTTGTACAAGGATGGAGGAAGAGAATTCATATAAAAGGAGCTTGAAGTCTCCTGTCTAGGATATGAGGTTGACTTAAACCAGAATAGCAAGGCTAAATGGAGTGAGACAGTTAAGGAAATTTAGAATCACAAATGAACACCTCTAGCTATAGTTCTTAGCAAAAGCAAGAAAGCCAAGTATTTTCTTCTCTGGGAGTTTATATTCTAGCAGGGAAGGTAAGAACCACATAGATAAACTAATGATTTAAAAGAGAGGCAGACTCCCACGGCTAAGCACTGAGCTGAACTCAAGAAAGCCAGTAACAGAGAGGTTGGACTGATGACCAAAGGGATTAAGACTGGGCTGGTTTAACCCCCAGAAACAGCTGACCTGACAAGGGTTAACTCTTGAATCCCAGGCTGATGCCTGGGAATCCAGCATGGGACTGATCAAGACCCCCTGAATGGGGGTGTCAGTGAGGAGGCCTAGGTAATCCCTAGTATACACATGGACTTTGGACTCCCATCCAACAATGTGAGATACACTCTCACCCTGAACTCTTGCGGGAGAGTCTAGGCCCTGCCCTGAATGAAATGACAGACTATGGACACCCCCATGGTGGGCCTCACTCTCCCTGGGAAAATGAGGGGATACTGGGGGCCCTGGGGGGAAGGCAGGGGAGGAGGGGAGGGAAACAGAGAGGGACCTGGAACTGACTTGTGAAGCAACCTTGTTTCTAATCTAAATTTAAATTTAAAAATAAAAAAATCTTAAAAAAATAAAAAGGGAAATAGACAAATGATTAAAAAAAAGAAGTCAGGCATAAAAAAATAGTGGCAAGTGGAATACAGAGGAAGTAAATAAAATATGAAAGATACTGTGTAGCCAGGGAAGGATTTCCTTCCTTCATTCCCTCCTTCCATCCATTCTTCCTATCCTTCTGTCTTTCATTCTTTATTTCTTTATTTTTTCATTTCTTTCTTCTTTCCTTTCTCTGTCACTGTCTCTCTTTCTTTCTGTGGTCAATAGTTCTCATTCATGTAGTCTAGGCTGGCCTTGAACTCACTGTATTTGGGGTAACCATGGTGTCCCTGAATAGCTATGACCTGCTGGGGACCAGGTGCTCACAATACATGAGTCTATGAGAGGAACACTGCACATTCGAATCACAGCAACATTTGTGTGTGTGTGTGTGTGTGTGAGTGTGTGTGTGTGTGTGTGTAAAGGAAACAGCACTAGGCATCATATCAGTATGTACATGAGGTTAATTGGTCCCCATTTCTAATCGGATCCTTTGTTTAAAGCTAATGTTTCCTTACTATAAAATTACTATGTTCCCCTTGGTAATTAAGAAGTATCTTTTGAGGTGATACTTAGCAAAAAGCTCCCATTACTTCTCAAACTTTGAAAGCTTCATGACTAGTTCATCTAATTATTGCCTGACTCATTAACTATGATGATAGTTTCCAAATGTTGTATTCTAATCCCACCCTTCCCTCTACCTTGAGATGACTTTCACTTGTCTTACTTTTTTTATATCCACGAGTTCTTTTGGATTCCCACTTTATTCAATACATTGAATCATCTTGTAACATTTATTTTGTTGATCTGAATGTCTCAGATTTGGCTGCCGAGAGCTCCTTTATGCCGGGATCCTGTGTCCCTTGTACACATCTCTGTCACCGACTGAATACATCTTTCTCCTTGCTTTCTGATACCAAGGGCTTTGCCAGGCTCATCGTTCAATTCCTTAACCCAGTTCCTGCAACAAATCATCTTTTGTAAGATTTTTTTGAGCTGTGATTTTAAGGGTAACGAGGAGACAACTTGGTAGATGGCTGGGGCTTGGGGGAAGAGGTGGAAAAATAATAAGCCATGCATGGCTCAGCAGCAGGGCTACCTGGCCAAGTTCAAGGATCAGAAGGCAAGTCAATGTGGTTCAAGTTTTGTTTAAGTTGGAGCACATTAGACAAGATCAGGAAGAACCAGGATTGTAGCCATATTGCTGAGTAAAGAATGTTACATGTTTAATTGCATACATATTTCAATCACAGCCATATAGTACAGTGTCCTGCCTCTGCTAGTAGTGAGAATATTTCCTCTCAGGAGGCCAAGAGCCAGGAGATAGGCAAGCAAAGGAAAAGCATGGGGGAAATAAAGTGATACCCAGCCTGGACACCTGGAGGAGGAACCTCATTAGCAGCTGAGAAGAAGGATCCATCCAGTGCTAACTTTTCAACAGATTCAAAACAAAAAGCCACAGGTAATAAGACCAGTTGCAACTAGTTCACCATCCAGAAGGTGTGTGTCTGTGCACGTATGTGTGCACGTGTGTGTGCGTGCACGTGCGTGCGTGTGTTTCACCAGAATTATAGAGAAGAGGGTGATGATGGTTACAAGGCAGATAAAGATCACCAGGGACACACAGCAGTAGGAGAAGGTGGCAACTGAAAGTCACCTTCTATGTGTATCGATGTCACACTTTAGAAATAGAGAGGAAAGGTAGCAGGGCCCCTTAGGACTGCAGAGGTCCAGAACATTTCTGATATGATTATTTAAGAAACAACAAGGTCATAAATAACACTGTAACTGAGATTCTGACACTAGCTTATTGCAGGAGGTCGCATCATGCAGCCTCTACCACTGCAGTACTGGCGATGGGTCTATTCCTCCTGTACTCACAATATATGCCTTAGAAATCTGTACAAAGGTCTGAGGGTATAGCTTAGTAAAATACTTGCCTATTGTATACAAGGCTCTGAGTGTTATACCCAACACTGCTTGGTGGCACAGGCCTGAAATCCCAGCACTGGGGAAGTAGGAACATTAGAATTAGGAGCTCAAGGTTTGGGGGTAGTCTGGACTTCATGGGATCTTTTCTCAGAGAAAGCAAAGAAGTAAACTTAAAGAAAGGAAAAGAAAGAGTAACGAGCTTTACACAGCCCTCTATGGCATTCAAATCAAATTCCATTGTTCCTGGATTTTTGAGACCTCACTTGAAAAGAACTCCATTTGGATACTGTTCAGGAGGAATCATGGGAAATAGCTGGATGAGACATCAGCCAAAAGATCTCATACTTCCTGCACTGTTGCTAATTCTAGGCTGTACTGGGCTATTCCAAGCCATTCCCCCCTCCCTGCAACCCAAGCTTGTTTACTTTTTGTTTACCCCATTCCTTTATTCATATACTAGAGTATGCTCTTGGATTAGTATTTTAACTCAGTGACTCTATAGTAATAATAAAAACTGCTAGTCGCTTCACATTTTCTCTCTCCCACTATTCAGTTTGTCCTGTTCAAATACTTCTTGACTGTAATCATTTAGCTGTGAACTTCCTGGGAGGTGGGAAGGCACCAACAATGCTTGACTCAAAGGAGGAGTTCAATGAATTTGATTGAACAAAGGAATACACAAATTCCCAAGGTTCCAAGGACACAAAAAGGAGCTAAATGCCAGCCATCCGAAGAGCGCTGGAGTAGATTTAACTGGCGTTGGTTAGGATCTGTTGTTTAGAAATGGGGAAATGTGCTTGTGTGTGCTGTATGGCTCATAGTCAGCTGTTATCACAAACAAACAAACAAAAAACAATTCCTAAGCATATTTCATAAATGTTCCCTGTAATGAAACTCTGTTGAATTGTGCTGTGCTTTCTGTGTGGTTTTTGAGCAGTTACCCAGGATGATTTAAGACAAGTTCCTATGATCAGGGCTTTCCATTCTTTGCTGTTTAAATTGCATATTGAGCCATTGTGGGTCTTTGTGGAATTTAAAGATACCAGGGGACCCACACAAATGATCCCAGACACTTCCTTCTCACCTAAAGATTACCAGACCTGCATGTAAGTTCATCTCCAGCCCCAGCACCTAAGCACTGCTTCTGGCTCCACAACCCACACAAATATGGTCACTGCCACTTAAACACTCACTGGACCATGGCTTAATTTAGGGGATTCTGCAAAATAAGGTAGAGGCAGTGCAGAGGGGTTCAGGATGACTGCCATGAATGAGAAAACACACACACACACACACACACACACACACACACACACCATGTGTAGGTTTAAGAAACTATGGAAATCAAAAGTAAAATTAATGTGTCTTGTTTATAAATTGTTTTCCCCAAGAGGAAATAAAACATAAGGCTGCAAGTGTGTGTACAGCATTGCCAGTTTGAAGAGGAGCGTCTTTCTGAGAAATAGCTGCAGGAATTTCATTAGCAAGAGCTTTAGTTTTTAAAAGGGCATGGGTGCATTACATCGATGCCCCAAACACTCGAGCATATTTATTCAAGCGCAGAAGTCAATGATATAAAAGAAAAAAAAAACCAAGAGAATGATTCTGATAAAAAAATAAAGGACTGCCTTTGGAGTTGTAACGCTTTGTGTCTGGATATAGTTTAAATAAAAAGAATACACCGAGGCAAGAAAATACAATAAAACATTGAACACACGCTCGTGCGCGCGCGCGCGCGCGCACACACACACACACACACACACACAGACACACACAACACACACACACACAGACACACACAACACACACACACACACACACACAAACACACACACTGAGAAATGACTCTTTCACTTCTAGGAGTGTGTAAGTAACCATATCCTTAGGTATGCTGTTAGGATGGTAACTTAAACTGGCTTGGCGGATCCTGAGTGGGTGGCAGAGACAGGGCAACTCTGAATGGGCCTTTTGCTGGGACCAAGCCTGTCCTATCTCCCAGTGCTTGGTCTCATTAGCACCTGCCCCTTGGGGCAGACTTCTGCCAAAGGAAAGACAACCCGAGGAGTGTGCACCATGCTGGGCATAGGCTTGGTCTCAGGCTTACCCGGCTTTTCTGTCTGGCTTTGTTGCAGGCCAGCACATGATCATGGGGTGCTTGGCTGTCTCCCCATTCCCACACTGGGCCATCCTCTGCACACCCGGTTTGTCTTTCCCAGGTTTCAGATTTGAAGCCACACATGCGCACCGCTGCTTCTGGGACCGAGTTCACTGCCCACAACAGCTGGCCTTCCTCCATTGTGAACCAGTAAATGCTCCAAACTTTTGCTCCACTCCCAGGGGACCCCCCCCCATTAAAATGATCTTGCATTCACTACCTGCCAACGGGACCTGTAAGCAAGCCAGGAAGAGCGGCAGATTAAGCATAATTATGAATTCCAAGTGGAAGGGAGTAGTTCGAGACTGGTTTTCATGAAAGGCCCATTTTCCCCCTTACTGAAAATTCACATAGAGAAGCACTGAAGGCTCCCAGGAGTCTTTATATTTAAATGTGCTTTGCCATGAATGAGACCTATGCGTTCACTAAAACAGACAGAAATCCTCCCAAACTTGATCGCTCTTCTTAGAATTGGATTTTGGTCCGCTCAGGATTTGTATCCAATTTTCTAGAGAAGTATTTTAACATTTATTAACAAGAACTGGTACCAAATGTAACCCTCAAGACGTTTCCCAGGCTTAGCTGTCAATGAGCTCTTAATCCCTAGGGATCTCGAAACCAGCCCAGCCAGGAAAGATTCAAAGGCCCTTGCAGGCTGTTCCTAACTGCTTAGCACGTGGGCATCAGCAAGTCAACTGTACTATTTCTTGTTCTAGTCTTCGCAAACGACGGGGAAAAAAATCTAAGATGCCGAGCTTGGAAACCCTCCCATTTTCTGCATACACTGCATTAATGCCCTGCAGCCTCACCATGGGACAGCTTTTCTTCATTCAGTCTGAATTTAGTGACACCTCTTCTCAAGCTTTCTTGATCTCGCTGGTCTTTTCTCTCTTCCTAACGCGGCATCTGCAAACAGCTATAGTATTGAAGATGGCTCACAGGCAGTCCAAATGGTCTGCTGACTCCTCATATATTATCTTATCTGTATTTGAAACGTTGGGTCAGAAGTGACTTGACAGTAAGTGAAATCCTGGCTTTTTAACAAGCCCAGTAAAATCCTGGAAAGCAATCACAATAATAATAAAATAATAATGATAACAGCCAAAAGGAACCATGAACTTGCATAGAGTAAGATTTGATGCCAACTTTTCAAGTTCATTCTCTCTGAATCTTTGTAAATCTATGGGACAGACACCATTCTTATCTTTATAGATGAGGAGATGGAAGATTGTGTCAAGAGTGTCTAAGTCCGTTTCCTAGGACTAAGAGGGCTTTTTATTTTGTTTTGTAGGGAACAGATGAAATTTGAACCTTGACATTCATATGTTTTCATGGATGCTAAAAATATTTTTAAAAAATCTTTCATGTAATTGCTTTCAGAGTTGGCTTATAGAACACACAAGAAAAACCAGTCTCATTTCTTTCTAATTGTCTTTCTATAAGATCCTTCTGTTTTCCATATTCCCAAAAATTATTTAAATATATTCATTGTATGTGGTTTAAAAACCAACTAATGCATTTAGTTCAGAGAAAATCCAGATGTTTATTTAAAGCTGCAGTGCCCCCAAATCCCAGTTGAATTAAATCTTCACTTTTTATCCAATTGTGTACTTGTATATAAAAAATTCCCCTTTTATGTGTAATTTTAAAGCAGCATATGGCACATTAATATTTAATGCAACCTGGTTTATTTTCTTCATTGTTTATAAAATTATGTGTAACCATTGATATTGTTATACTTATCAAATCATTTAAAGATGAACCAAATGCAAGACAGGAATAGAACACAGAAAGACGTGCGTGCCTTTATGTAATCTGTGCCTCTCCATAAGTGCACATCCCCTGGATTAGTGGTTTATGTCTTTAATCATGGCAACAAGACTTTTATTTTGCAAGATGGATTATATTACTCCCTTACTTGCTGTTAGGTTGTTTAAATACCTCAAAACAGTGTCCAATGAATTCTCAGATTCACCTTGAGTAGCTATCAGTACGAGACACCTTGATAGTCTGAATTTTTTTAATCTAAATAAACATGTACTCTATTGGGTAGTCAGGGAACTTTCATCTGCCCATGAATTGTTTGATAGGAATGAGTATTTATCTATAGATGCCCCATGTATAACACAAAGGCTGCTTTTGACAGACATGGAATGCCCAAAGGTGTTTTGAATCATTTTCATGTCTAAATGAACCATGGGAAAGGACAGTGTTTGTCTAACATAGTTACACACACCCCTGCATATGTTCACATTTTCATTGTTCAAATATAATAGTGACCATGTGGCATGACCTGGACAGGCATCAAAGAAATGACTTTCACATTTTTGGGGGGGTGTTGTTTCTTTGTTTGTTTTTGTTTTAAATATGTGTGCACTGATCTTGCAATGCCCCAAAGGCCTTAGAAATGCTAATCAAGACCCCCTCCATCCTAAGCTCAGGAAACCAAATGCTGGCTTAGAAGTAGCAACTGTATCACTCTCAGGGGCAGCAGGAAGGAGGACAGGGGCAGTCAAGTGGCTTGCACCTCCTGGTATCACAAGAACAACAGAGAAGGGTTTGTGGTTTTTTTCCCTAATTATAAAAATAATATATCCAAATCATGAAGAAACAGGAAACAGCATATCCAGAGGTTTTCTTTCTTTCTTTCTTTCCTTCTTTCTTTCTTTCTTTCTTTCTTTCTTTCTTTCTTTCTTTCTTTCTTTCTTTCTTTCTTTCTTTCTTTTAGTATTTTACATATCATTCCAGTCCCGTGTCTCCCCTAAATCCCATGCATTTAGACTTAGAGAGGATCCCTCCATGGGGAAATGGACTCCCAAAGTCTGGCTGGGGTCTATGAGCTACCACTTTCTCAGGTCAGCTGTTTCTGCGGATTCCAGGAGTTCAGTTTGGTGCTTAGATGTGGATCTCTGCTTCTGCTTCCATCAGCTACCGGATGAAGGCTCTAGGATGGCATATAAGGTACTCATCATTATAGGGGAAGGGTATTTAAGGTAGATTCTTAGTTGGGGTAGTCCTTGTGGATTTTTGGACATTTTCCTAGTGCCAGATTCCTCTTTAAAACTGTAATGGCTTTCTCGATTAAAGTATCTCTTTTCTTGCTCTCTCTATTCTTCCCCTGACTCAATCTTCCTGCTCCCTCATGTTCTTCTCTCCCCTCCTCTTCTCCCCTTCTCTTTTTCCTAACTCCCTCTCCCCTTCCCCCCATGCTCCCAATTAGCTCAAAGATCTTGTTCCTTTCCTCTTCTTTGGGGGATAATGCGTTCTTCTCTTGGGGTCCTCCTTATTTCCTAGCTTCTCTGGCAGTGTGGATTGTAGGCTGGTAATCCTTTGCTCTATGTCTAATATCCATATATGAGTGAGTACATACCATGTTTGTCTTTCTGTGACTGGGTTACCTCACTCAGGATGGTTTCTTCTAGTTCCATTCAAGATTTCATTTTTCCCCACTGAATAGTACTCCATTGTGTAAATGCACCACATTTTCCTTAGCCATTCTTTGGTTAAGGAGCATCTAGGTTGCTTCCAGGTTCTGGATATTACAAATAATGCTGCTATGAACGTAGTTAAACAAATGTTCTTGTTGTACGAATGTGAAAAAGTATTTGACAAGTCTGGTTAAGAATAGCCTCTGGACGAACTTCTGTTTAGCTCTGTAGAATTCTTAATTTTTCTGCAGTTCTTTTGGTGAAAACTCCAGTATCCCTACCTTCATCTCAATAATCCTTCCACCTAGGGACCTGTGTGTCTTTGGTCAAGGACCCAACATGGTGAGTGCTCCATAGGTGCCCTTGGGTGTTAGTATTCAGGCATCTATACCAGCCAGACCTTGGGGTTCTGACAGGATAAGTCCTCAGCTGCAGCTACTAAGAGCACCCCCTATGCATGTTCACTACTTTCCCTTTTAAAAGGGCCCTGCCCACCTCCCATCTTTCTCTCTCTCTGCTTCTCTGCCTCTCTCTCCCCTTCCCTCTTTCCCTCCATCCCTCCTCCTCACCCCTCTCTTTTCTCTTCTGCTGCTCCTGTCCCCAGAGATTGGTCTCTCCTCTCCCCTCTTTTTCCATCCACTTTCCCCCAATTAAAGCCCCCTCCACTCAAGCTCTGTCACATGGCATCTTTCTCAAGTTTTTAAAATGACAACACCCGGAAAATATGAGGTGAATCTGTGAAATCTCCTTGCAAAGTCTCCTTTGGAACTCTGGTTCTTTGCCACTTGTGTGGTTAGGTGTTCTGCTTAATGCTGGAGGATGCAATGGGTTTTTCTGAAAGAATTTTGAAGTTTTCAGTCTGGGTTCACCAAACAACCCAATACTATTTGCTAAAGTCAGTGACCATGAAACACATCAGCAGTATACAGGGAATGGAAATGGCTTCTAATTCAGGTAGAGTGGGCATGCATGGTCTCAGATCTTTGCTGCATGGGAAGTATGGGAAGCAATCAGAGAAGAAGCAGCAGAGTGAAAAAGACTTTCACTCTGAACCCCAATCCCATAAACACAGAGTAAAATGGGGAACAGGAAGGCATGGCTTTGTCTAGAGGGTATGTTGGGCCCTTGCATAAGTTTGTCTGAGAGTCTGTGCCTGAATATTCTTATTAACCCATAAAACAAAGTTGATGACACCTTTCTCAGAAAGCACATGGAAAGACTGAACGAGATACGGTCCACTGTAGACACCTCAATCACAAGAGCCCTCCTCGCCAGCTTCCTTCCGGTACAGGCAATTTTTCTTCCAAAATTAAAGACATGTGTATCTTCTTGAGAAGTTAACCTGCTTGAAATTTAAAGCTATTGCTTATCTTTAAAAAAATGACTTCATAAATTAGATCTAGGTTATTGGACTAAAAATGTACCCATCCAAACTCTGTGTAAACACAGTTTAAAAATACCAGATCCATTATTATTCAATTGCAATTTTTCCTCCACAGTGCAGTCAGTTTTGGAGAAAAATGCTTAGCTATGTATGTGAATATTAGCAGGGGAATTAATTTTAAAACCAAACCCACCATGATGAATTATAAGCAAACGAATGATTGGCAAGGTAGAAAAGGCAAGGCAGAAAAATAGAACCAGAGAGCTGGGCTCCTAGTGTATGGCAAACTCTCCTGTGTGGTCTGGCATGTCGGTATTTGGGTCAGGGAGGAGAGGGAAGAGGAATTTCTTAACTGTGTTTTGACTTTACCTGTCACATAGCTCATGCTTGAGAAGACATTTCTAAACTGCAGCTCAATCTTCCATCAGTAGGATTTTACAGTGTTCACTGATCCCGAGGAGCCATAAGGAACTATTGCCTCAGAATCTGAAAATGCAGAGATCAGAAAAATGACCAGAAGTGACGTATGTTGATGTTTCAATGACTCACTGTGCTTTCAAATAGCGCTCACTCATCCATGCTTGGTCATTCTAGCCCCTCTTCCTCTCAAGAGCTCGCTCCATGCCTGCCGCAAAAGTACGCCATTCTGTTTTTTCTTTCTGAGAAGGTTGACCTCTTGTTTCATGGAGAAGGCTACATAACTAAGTAAAACCAGTATTCCTGTTGTTCAGGTATCTGTGTTCCACTGCAGGCACCAACCGGCAAATACTGGGAAAAGGCAGTCTGCTCTACTCAAGGATTAGAAGGACTGGAACCATCACTGAATACAGTCCACCCTAGTCCTCATTCAAAACGTGGCTTCTAGGCAGGTGAAATGGCTTGGTGTATCTGTGTGTGTGTGTGTGTGTGTGTGTGTGTGTGTGTGTGTGTGTGTATGTGTACCCACTCTAACCCCCACAATAAATAGTATATATATTCTATATATAACATTTATGAAAATAAAAATGGGGGGGCATATCAGAGCAAATGTGAGGCACATCAGACTTCTTAATCTGAGGCTATGGATTCTTGTTAAAAGTTTTATTATATTTACTTACTTATTCCTTTATTTTGTGTGTGCAAGTGTGTGGCTGTCCCACAGTAGGCGTGCAGAGGTCAGGCAACAACTTGTAAGAGTCTTTTTTATCTTTTCACTGTGCAGGTCCTGGAAACTAGGTTTGTCAGGCTTGGCCGCAAGCACCTGTAGCTTGAGCCTGTCAGTCAGCTGGTGGAAGGTGTGAGCTCTTGAAGGACAGTAACCCTCTTTTTTTTCACTTCTGTTACATAGAGTTCGATTTGACAGCTGGACTTTAGATTTCATAACAAATAATTTATGCAAATCACTTTTGCGCCATTCTAAACAGAGCCTGGATCCAGTTCTCCTTAGTTCTTACCATTTTGAGGAGGGAAGCTGTTTTTCTGTTTCCTGATGTTAGGGACAGATTCTGCTTAGTCACTTTCACCAGCAATTGGACAGCTACTACCAGGTCTCCCAAAGCTGAGTGACACTGTGGCCAGTGCTGTGCATTCTAACTGCCCAACCTACTGAGCAAGTCCCTGTTATTGAGACTGTCAGGGGAGGAAGTATGTCAGAGTTGGCTCTGTCATATGTCACCTGATGGAGCTAAGCAGTTATCAGAAAGCTAGCAATGAATAAATGCAGAGCTAACTATGAATTAAAACGTGACTTAAATATCTATATGCTATCTATGCATGTATATGATACAGATGTATCTTTCTACCTACCTATCCCCTCTGTCTACCTGAATAAATATGAATTTTTTCATTAATGAAAGTAGTGTGGGAGGCTGCTGTTAGGGATGGTATAATTGGAGGGATCAAGGCCACTCTTTCTTTGAGAGCCTTAATACTTCTTTCATAGATGATCCCCACCCACACTACACTGTTGCATACACGCTTCTGATCTTCTGATTCGTGCTTCCATTCATGTTGAGATATAGAGCTGGACTATTTACAGGATTTAAGATGGGAAGAAGTCTTCATTAAGAAACAAACCCACATTTCATGGCCCCCACCCATGGCAGATTTCTCCTAACTCCAGTAAAATTCCGTGGAGCTGGGCAGAAGAAACCCTATGTGCAGTTGACGAGAGAGGGGAGATTGAACAGTAATTGTAATTCCCACCGTCCCAGCAGCACTTGTTTATTAGTGTGTTTTTAACTAAAATGTGGAGTGCTAGCACTGTCTGCAGAGTCCTTTGTTCAAATCCTCCAGTGTATGCGAATGTGTTTGCATTGGTTCCTGATTAGGTTTCCAGTGGCAGGATTGCAGCAGCTCTCTTATGGAGAGAGCTCAGTCCTGGCTCTTTGGTCCTGACTTTGCCCTTGTCTGTCATCTGTTAGCGGCGTGATGCTGTGGCATGTGTTCACTCTCAGTTCCATGATGGTAACTGTTCTTACCCGACAGAGTCAAATGAAATCATATGAATTGATATAGGGGAAATAGCTTGGCGTTAGAGCTAGAGCCTACCTCCCACCTCAGAAATGTTAGCTATCAGTAGTGGCAGGTCATAGTTAACAAACTGGAAGGATGAGATTTAGGAAAAGGGAGGTTTTGATAAGAGTAAGGAGAAGTTACTAGGTAAAGTGAAGGACTGGTGTCGATCCTGGACTTGCCTGGGGGACGGTAAGGTAAATGTGGCTTAAAGACCACTGTGATCATCTTGGCTTTTGAAGAGAAAGGGGTAAAGAAGCCCAAGCTATTAGTCACCAGTACTCATAGGTTTTACTCTTAAGCAATGCTATAGACATTTGTATGTATATAAATATCATGTCCTCATTCTAAACCTGTGAAGGAGGCACTACTCCCATTTAGAGATGGAAAAAGAAAATAAAACAACTAAAGATGAGAAAGCTAGATAGCTTACCCAGGTGTTGTGGTTTACATGAGAATGACACTATAGACTCACATATTTGAAGGCTTAGTCATCAGGAAGTAGAATTGCATGAAAAGGATCAGAAGGATTAGGAGGTGTGACCTTGTTGGAAGGAGTGTGTCACTTGGAGTAGGCTTTGAGGTTTCAACCCATGCCAGGCCCAGTGTCTATCTGCCTGCCTGCCTGCCTGCCTGTCTGTCTATCTGTATGCTGCCTGCAGACAGGATGTAGTGCCAGCTACTTCTCCATCACCATGCCTCCTGTCTGCCATGATGATCATTGACTAACCCTCTAAAACTCAGTAAGGGTTGCTTCAATCTTCCTTCACAAGAACAGCAACTAAGATACCAGGACACAGAGACTAACAGAGCTGTAGTTTGCTGAGTCCACATGCCTGACTTTGTGAGTTTACATTAAGCTTTGTTTTTTCAATAGTCCTTACAAGGTGCACCCCTGATTGTGTAGGAGCCAAGCAGGAGCTCCTAGGATTCCTCTTGTTCTTCCTTCCTTGCTTCCCAATTTCAGGAGCACGCTGTGTCATTGATTCATGTGTTCTGTTTTGACCAACTGGATATAACTGTTGCCCCATCCAAGTACTAACCAGGCCTGACCCTGCTAGCTTCTGAGATTAGATCTACAGGGCACATTCAGGGTCCCTTGGTCACATATTCCACTTGTCATATGGTTTTGTTTTATTTGAGATAGAGTCTGATAGAGTTGAAGCTGGTCCTGAACTCACTCTACTGATCCCCTTGCCTCTACCTGTTGAATGCTGGGATTGCAGACACATGCTGGGGAATGAAGCCTAGGGCTTTGTGTATGCCTTGAATGTACTCTACTGACAGAGCTACATCCCTAGTCCCTCCATTTGTTCTAAAAATTCAGTATGTATTCCAATTTATGCATTTTCTCTCTTTGGTTTTCCTAGAGAACTGGGGACTAAAGAGATTTAACTGTTTTTATGCATACAAATGTATTGAAATTAGTGTTTGCTGAGGAATCAAATGTATTTTCCCATTACACACTATGTGGTGGTATGGGCTATGCCTTTAAGTTAGTAGCAATGATCAAACCTGCCATTTATTTTGCAGAGACAATATTCTTTTATTGTAACTTCTTACTGCCGAAGGTGATTTACAAAGTGCTAGTAATTCAACTAGCCTGACAACTATTACATAGCAGGTATGTTTCTTCTTCTCTTGTCTTCCACAATATTTTTTTTCTGCCACAAGTAGTGAATTTGTTACCTTTTAGGGATTCAAATAATACCATGCAGTTATTTATTGACTTTAGTAAACATTGCCAGCTTGGATGCCACACACCTATTAAAAAATATTGAGAACCACAAAACTATCCCTATAAATCTGGGAGAAAGCGGCAGTTGGGAAGTCGAAGCTTGTCTTCACTGTGCTGAATGAGGCTTGAAAGAAAGTAGCCGTTTCTGTTTATTTACAAATATCTATGCATATTCATTTGTATTGCCTCCTCTCCCCCTCAAGTGAATTGACAACACCAGAAGCCAAAGCCATCCCTTTCTCTCCTGGACAACATTAGATAAACATTTAGGCTGCCATGCCGTGAGTCACTCTCTGAGCTGGAGGCATCAATTTTAAAACAATCATTCCATTGACAAGCCCTTCCCATGTCTGAATGCTGCTTTGGGATTCTGGCTTGTTTACACAGGGCTCACACTAGCCATCTGATGGACATTCCAGTCCCCAGGGAATAAATCCAAACAGTTGCATGAATAAAAGCACACAAGAAGTGTCCCTGCACTTCAGCATTTACAGGAACAGATTAATTGCTAACTAATCCCAATTGTGAGTTTGACTCTGTTTCAATAGCCATATGTTAGTAACTATTCATCTGAAGCGCAGCGACTCAGAATCACATGGGAATATGTCCATCAACTGTCTAATCTGTAGAAAGAAAGCAGGTAGGACTCAAACATTCAAAAGGAAGGTTAATGATTGCAGAACGATATACATTCTCTGCTTTTCCTGTGTGATGCAAAGGTAGGAGGTTTAAGGTAGTAATGTCGTATTCTTTTATTGTTTTCCTTTTATAAGGTAGCTTGAAAAAAGAGTGTAGAGTAAGTAGACACTATGCTCACCTGTTAATCTCCTTGTTTGTGATTTTTGGGGAAATCCACCTGATTACTTTGAAGCACTAGTAGCTGACTTCCGAGGGTCCTGGAGATTCCATTTGATGAGGACACACTTCTCTTTTTTTCAGGGGAATCATCTTTGCTTTCTTAAATTTCTATTGGCTGCATTGTGGCTGAAGGACTTTCTCTCTATTCACAGTTTTTAATGTCACACTTATCATCTGAAATTGTTTAGTCATATATTATAGAATGTGTGATTAGACATAAAATTAAACACTACTCAGCCTCTTAGTGTAGCAAATCTACACTCCCTGTCAATTTTTTCAACCACTCAAGCTAAAGATGTTTTACGTGTTAAAATGAGTAAAATGTCAAAGAATAAACAGTTGGTACAGTCCATGAACTGATAGGATATCCACATTGTGTCTATAAATAAAGTTTTGTTGAAACACAGTCACACCATTTGTTTCTATCTCCTTCCTGGTTGTTTTCCCATAGCTATAGCAGACTTGGATATTTAACACAGAAAGTAGATGGGAAGAACAACTTGAAGTGTTAACCTGTTAGCCCCAGTAAAAAGGATTTCTGGACTGGGGAGATGACTCAGTCGCTAAAGTCCTTGATGCACAAACATGAAGACCTGTTCCCTGATTACCAAAACTCATGTAGAAAATCATAGTGTGCTCCCCGAATAAAAACAGCTAAAAAATCTCAGCAACAAAAATGAAAACCAAAACAAGCAAACCTAAAAACAAGAAAATTGGTAAGACGAAAACCATGCCCTCCAATGATGTCTAATGTGGACCTTAAAAAGAGCTAACCTCAAAAAGATTTAAGAAATAAGATGCTTTAGCTTCTTGTATTTCCCCAGAGATTTTGTCAGCTGTTTTAAGAAAGGGTTTCACAAAAATGCCAGATGTTTATATACATGGGTCTTATTAGCTGATGGAAGGCCTGGCATCAACATCATCATTGCAAGAAGTTATCCTGGCTAGTTTGACTTATCTGAGTAGGTTGTGTTCAAAGAGTGATAGTTCTGGACAGGCACTGTAGCCATGGTTACCACGGGGCCTTTCTTTCCTCCTTTCTCTGATGCATCAAATGATGTAAGAGAGATCATGCAGTGTTGGTCTGAAGACCTTACTGAGCTACATTAAGTTCATCGTAAGCATAGTTGTTCCTGACATTCAGACTACCCCCTCTTATCTTTGAAAGCCTTCATGACTCATCTCTGAATGTTACAAGCACCTTGAACCCCAGCCTTTCTCCTGATCTCCTAGTTGCTATTTATGCTTTTCAAGTCATATCATGTTACCACCTTAGTCATCACTCTGGCAAGCTAACTTCATGGATGCATCGTCGAGAGCTTCAATATGCCACATAAGTCATGTCTTCCAATTCCTTTATCATTCTCCACGCTTGTCTCTGAACTCATTCCAATTTATCTACTGCCTTCTCTCTGGAATTGTGATGCCCCAACTTGACTCTGGTATTCTCCGGGTGATTTCACCAACCCACAACTCCATACCTTTTCGAAGTCATAAATCAAGACAGAACTAGCCTTTCTCTTTTTATGCCATAGCACAATGTAAAATGCAAATGAATATATAAATTACTACAGTGTCTTCTTTCTGCCCTTGGTGGACTTCGTACATAGCCAGCATTTCCATTATTGCAGCGTAGAAAAGAATCTCAAAACTCATTTTTTTGGTACATTAAAATTTAAAGACAATCTTGGACTCTCATTACACCTTTCTGAAAGACTTGTAACAACATGGGCGGTGTTTTTATTTTTAATGCTCAATAAGTCTTCCAATACAAATACTTTCTCCACCACAAATCTCTCCTCTTGACCTTCATTTTTCTTCACTCTTTATTTGAATGACTGTGTATGATCGTTATTTAATATTTTAAAACTCATTATAATTAAAGTGGGATGATCTTGAAAGATGTCTCAAGTGTTTTCCTCTCATGGGAAAGTGCCTGGAGAGGTGTTAGGTAGTGGAACCAGATTCTACTATCATTTCTAAGTATATGAGAGGAGAAGCATATTAGTCTAATGAAGGGAGTGGAAAAATATCCCTGCACATAATAATTTGAGCAACAAAATGATCTGGAGAAGTTGGAGATCTTGATAGATGGGACCAAGTAATTGACAGAGTGTTTTAATTAGGACAAGACATCTGCCAGATAATTACCTTTTCCAGGATAAATGATTACAATTTTTCAGGTTCCCATCACTTATAATTTCTAGCTGTGGTTATCTTCAGCATTCTGATCTTCCTAAGCTTTGAGACAGGATAGAAATGGTTTAGTTCTGAGAACTAAACATATTTGAGATAAAGCATGTTTGGTTGAACATCCTGTGGTGGCTTTTTAATTGCAGTTAGTGTTCATGTGAGCATCAAACCCTGTCATCTAAGCTCCTGTTGATTGTTATTCAGGATTTCTTGAAAATAAAACAACTGTAAAATATAAGCTTCGAGTGTGAAATTCTGTCACTAATGGGTTAATAATCTGTGTTTTTTTTTTAACATGACCTTTCAGATGCATATTTTCTGTTTAACCTGGTGTGTTTAGGGACAATATCTTCTGTTTAATTTTTTATTCAATAATAATAACCCCAGTAGAGGTCCATCTACACATACTAGACTTGTAAGAAATGGGACAGTACTTGGAATTGAATTCTGGTCTGTTGAGAGAGAACAGTGTAACTCCATTAGACTTCCCTTCAAGAGGCATTTCTTCTTTAACGTGGATTATTTTCACAAAACATCAGCTAAAAATTCACTTCATACTTTTTATTTAACATTAGTCTTCCAAAAGCACTTTTTGTGGTTCAGTTATCTGTAGGAGTGAATAAGTAACCATTCACTCATTGTCTGTTGAGGAGTTTGCAAGGGTCTATGTACTTGGACTTGAACTATGATAGTAGCTTGTACTGGGAAGAAAATATCTGAACAAATAAAATTACTCTCCTAGTGCTTCAATATATTTGGCCTTGAAATTTGGAGAGAAACATTTCTGCAATGCCTCACCCTGTCTTGCTGTCACAAAGACAACATAACACATGCAAGTTAAGCTTTATGCAACAACGTGGAGTCATAACGATTGTCGTTAATCACCGTACTGTGATTGATGAAACCACGACGTACTTGAGAGGTCTTACTGAATAAGATAGCTTTTCCCTGTGTATTACCTGACCCTAAATCCTCAGTATCAGTATTTTTTTTTCTACAATGGCAAACCGTTCCCATATAATTTTCTTAGACTGGATGCAACAATTTGCCACCGAGTGTCCATGTAGAGAATAGCACGCATAAATTGTCCCACAGAGGTCCAAAGCCAGGGTGTTGACAGGCCTATTCTCAGTCTGAAGGTGGTGGAGGGGGAGGATCTTTCTTCACCCACACTCACCTTCTGACAGTTGCTAACAATCTTCCTTCTTGACTTATATAGTGTCACTCCAACATCCACCTGCATGTCACATGACTTCCTTCTTGTGTGTTTCTGTGTCTGAACTTTCCTCATCTTAAAGGAACAACAGTCATTCTGTGGGGCTTGCCCTTACATTGTGTGACTTCATCTTAACTAGATGATATCTCTGTGTTAGTCTCATTTCTATTGGGATAACAAACACTCAAGATAACTTACGATGAGGTTTACTTTGGCTCATAGGTTTAGAGGATTCAGTCCATTGTTGATGATCCTGCTTGATGGGCCTATTGCTTTTGGCTTGTGATGGGGCAACATGTCATGACTGGAAAATGTGGCAGAGCAAGAGTCTCACCTCAGATCCAGGAAAGAAGAAGGAAGAGAGAAAGCAGTTAGGGTCAAAAGATCCCCTTCAAGGTCATGTTCCCAAAGAACAGCAAACTTCCCCTTGGACCCTACCTCCTGAGGCTTCTCTTACCTCCAAATTACAGCATCCTGGGAACTCAGTCTTTAACACATGGCCTTTGGGGGACATTTAAGACCCAAATGATAGCAATGTACAAAGGCAATGTATATAATGAACTCATGTTCATAGGTATTGCTTTATGACAAAGAATGCTTCTCAGTAACCATAGCTTAACCTATTGAAACTAACCATTAATATAGACTAGAATATAAGAAAATTCTTAATCAACATATGAAACTTGGAAGCCCAACGCTGGATCTGTAGTTATTGGGGAGTACTCAGTGCATGTCACACTTTTGATGGGCTGAAAGGCAATATAGAGATTGGGAATGATAATGAAGATATGCGATAAAGACCCTTAGAGGCCGAGCAAGCCACAAATAGTGATGCCAACAGGGCAGAACTGGCTTTCACTGCACTTTGTAAATGAAGAAATAGAAACTCAGATGTTAGACGGGTCACTTAAACATGTGAATTAATTAATTGGTTTGTAAGTGCAGGTCATCTGACTTTGAAATCCAGGTTCCTAAACATTTTCTAGGCTATTTGCAAATGAGAGGTGGAAGAGAAGGCAGGCTGAGAAAGGAAAGAAATGGGAACTGTAACTTCCCTCCTGGCTTGTCATGATTTTGCCTGCTGGCTCTGCTGAAGTGGTTTAAGGAAAGCAAGCATCAGTCACCTGGAGAACCAGTTCAAGCATGGTAGTGGGTGGATCCCTGGAGTTTCAAGCCTTTAGACTATCAGGCTCTATGTGCCTGGAGGAGGCCTCGGAATCTGCATTCCTCATAATGCCACATGAAGGTACGAATGCTGTTGAATGGGCACTCCAGCTCAGGGACCACAGAGAAAGGTGAGACAAGATTACAGTAGAAAGTGGTGACCTAAATCCTAGGGGTTAAACGATACTGATGCACAAATATATAGTTCCAACCGCTCTTTAAAACTTGCAGTGTAAGATACTGAGTGTACATATATGTTTCACACACACACACACACACACACACACACACACACGCACACACACTATTGTCGTAGTCTGTTACTAGATTTATGATGACAGCCAGAGAGCGAGATGAGATTTTAGACTTTCGAAACTGAGGACTTGGGATTCTAGTCCAGGCTTGTCCCTAAATTAGTCAGGTTTTCTTGTTTCTATGTTATACTACCCCACCCTTAGTATAAAATCAGGGCACTGAGATAAGGAAGTAGTTAAACACATTGTAGCATTCAGCCACAGATTGTCATTTTTGAGAAAAATAATGATTTAAAAAAAGATCTCCAGTGTTTTTTATCTTCCTAAATTTTTGCACAAGCATAAGTGTTGATTTTTAAGGCACTAAGATAACCAGACTATAAACGTACCATATTCATAAGACATCTGCCCACAGATAAACAACATTAATGCTTGGGGTGTTCTTTCAAAGATGAGTTCCATGGATACATACACCCTTGTAAATATACTAATTTATGGTCTTCTAGTTTTGATTTTCTGGTCGTTATTTTTATTTATGAGTTTCATATGTTTTGCTTTCGTTCATTCATGCCCCCACTGCCGTCCCCCCTTTCCACCTGCTCCCCTCTGTCTGGTTCCCTTTCTTATTAGTCTTCCCTTCTGTCTTTCCTTTACAGATAGTCCATCATGTCTTCTACTTTTCATCACCCTTAATATCTCTTCCTCCTTTTTACTGATACCCTTTCTAGGCCTCATGATTTACACGAACATTTGCACACACACAGCTAAACATAATTTTCAGTCTGGTTCCCATAAAAGGGACAATGTGTGCCACTTGTTTTTCTGAGTCCCGTTGTTTCACTTAGCACAATGAGATTTTAAACAATATTCTGTGCTCATGTGTGCACTGAATGCAGGTGTTACTTACAAAAACGTTTAATGCTCTCATAGTGGTATATTCCATGATAAGCTTACAATTTTCATGTCCCACCATTTACTCTTGGGACTCTAAACTGTCTCTCGCTTATAGCCGATAGACAGCTGAATATGATGCCTGGTCTGGTGATATCCCTAACGTGTTTGGATGTGCCTGTCTGTTCTAAAGGTCAAGAGCTAGATCAAAGAGGAACCCTGACTTGAAGATTCATAAAGTATGAAATCAGAGCAGACTGTAAGATGTGTCAAATGATGGTCCTTCAACATGCAAGAGAGAGAGGGGAGAGAGAGACAGAGAGAGAGAGAGAGAGAGAGAGAGAAAGAGAGAGAGAGAGAGAGAACACAGAGAAACAGACACACACAGAGAGACAGAAAGAGACACAGAGACAGAGGGAACACACAGACAGATGACACACAGAGACAGAAAGAGAGAGGGAGAGAGAAGAGAGAGAGAAAGAGAGAGAGAGAGAGAGAGAGAGAGAGAGAGAGAGCACATGTGGTTAGTTATTCTTTGCATCTATGATGCAGGAAACTGTAAGGAAATACTCTGATGTGTGAATAGCCATTAGCTCTTGATTCCTGGGTAAGAATGATTTGTAAATTGAATTCTTTGCCATTCTTTGTATTTCCTAGCTGGTTGGTACAGGGGTGGGGAGGGAGATACACTGAGACTTGAAGAAGCAGCAGTGGATTCTGCGTCTAGCTAAGCTACCTGGAATGGACCCAGAAACATGAGAAGGGAACATCTGTGTGGGAAGAGGCAGCAAGAGAGGAATTCTTTTTTTTTTCTAGACTGCAGAGGAAGGATTTGGCTTCAAAGGGGCAAAAAAAAACCCTCTATAAAATTCAAATACAATGCATTTATCAAGCCCCTCAGTCTGTGCTCCCTCCATCACACTCTGGCAGGAAGAGGAGCTTCTGAGAAATCAAATGAGGACAGTGTCCAGGCCAGTGTGCACCATCTGCACAGAGGACTCTTTGAATGGGTTGGGTAAAGACACTGGTGAACTGATTTCTTTTTATAAAGAAAGACCATGAAGCTGGTCCAACATCCCTTTTCTGGAAAGTTGCAAGGGGAGAGCTGCTGGAATCTAGGGCTTCAGGGAGATCTTTACTGCCTGCCTGGATCCCATTCAACACACACACACACACACACACACACACACACACACACACACACACACACACACACACACACACACAGAGAGAGAGAGAGAGAGAGAGAGAGAGAGAGAGAGAGAGAGAGAGAGAGAGAGAGAGGGAGGGAGGGAGGGAGGGAGGGAGGGAGGGAGGGGGAGGGAGGGAGGGAGGGAGAGTCAGCCATCGGAAGAAATCTGTACTCAGCAGAGGGTACAAGGGAGAATTGGCAGGGCCAGGGAGTGTTGTCAGGACTCAGAGCAGCCACTTCCAGGCGCCTGAGTACCTAGACTCTGGAACCCTAAACCATAAATTTATTTTTCGTTGCTACTTCATAACTGCAATTTTGCTACTGAACAGTTTCTCGGTTCCTACAACTGTTTGAAAATACATGTTCTCTGGTGGTCGTGACCCACAGGTTGAGAACCACTGGCCCAGAGCGATGGAGGGTGCAGTGGCTTCGGAAAGCTTAGTCTGGGCATGTAGGAAATGCCATAGGCAGCCGCCGGCTGGAGGGGAGGCAAGAGCTCTGCTCTGCGTGGGAAGGCATCTTCTGATTGATTCCGTGGTACATAAGCCCGTGACGTTAGTCAATCAGCACAGGATCTGCGTGGGGTGGCTAGAGCCAGTAGGAGTGGGAGGAGAGGATGGAGGTGGAAAACGAGCCAAAAGAACTTGGGATGCTCTCTAGAAAGAACACCAACTGCGGGGTGCGGGGACAAGGAGGACGATTCAGTGTTAGCCTTCTGGAAAAAATGCCGGGAATGGCTCTGCTGACAGGGTGGCCACTCTTTGGCCAGAGCTGACTGCTGTGGAATGTCCAGGGGAGGTATTGCCAGCAGAAGCATTTTGTATTCTGCAGAGTCTGAAGTAAAGGCCTATCCTGGGTTAAGGCCCTGTGGGAAGCCAGTACGCTGAAGCAGCTTTGGGAGCTTGGCATCCAGGCCGCCCATGGGAGCATCTATAAGAGCAGCTGAAGAGCGGAAACTGTGAGGGACACTTCACATGACTCCAGGGAGGGAGAGTGTGAGCATGTAAGAGAAGCAGGGATGTGGCTTATGAAAAGACTTTGACACACATAGGGAAAATTTGCCATAGATAAATAAGGCAGGAGAGATGGTTCAGTGCTTAAGAGCACTGACTGCTCTTCCAGAGGACCTGGGTTCAATTCCCAGTACCCACATGGCAGCTCACAACCCTCTGTAACTCCAGTTCCAGGAGGCCCGACACCAATGGCAAAACATCAATGTAAATAAAGTAAAAATAAATAAATTTTTAAAAATCAAAAGTTATGTAATAGATTAAAAGCTGCTAGATAAACACAGCAGGAAGCCACACGAGATTACCTGGCTCAGCATTGTGGGAGTGGAAGAGAATCTAGACAAGGAAGTGATGGGGTGCCCTTTACCCCCTCTCCCACCCCAGTTTCCATGACAAGGACCCCATAGAGGATTTCTGGATCACTCTTCGCTGAGATCCCTGCTTTTTTGGCCTAATGACTCCATCCCAAAGATCCCTACTTAATCGGTACAGCGCAGTTTGGTGATTTACCCCCAATACTGACACTTCTGTTGTCTGCTGGAGCCCTGTCACAGCAATTGCCCAAGGGTCACAGGTTATAATTAAAGCATTGTGTGTCTACTTTATTCTCCTGTGTGTCTCCTCTTCAAGAACAGGCCCTCCATGAGAATTCACTGCTCACCCTTGTGGCCCAGGGGGATGGGCTCATCATAAAGATTTCCTGAGTAGTTGTCCCAGTAAGGAACCCAGGGAGGAGTCCGAGTTTTTGAGAAAAATACAAGCTAAATGGAGGAGACAGGCTAAGAGTGAGTATGGCAGGCTGGTCCACTCTGGGGACACTGGTCTATCTGTAACACCCAAGAATGTTTGGCTGACCTTAGATGAGGCTGCTGGTGGATGGAGGAACACAGAACTCACCGGGTAAATCCCAAGGCAGTTGATAGGAGGAAAGGAACATTCCAGAATTTTTCCATTCTCAGCCACTCATACCTCCACCCTCCCCCTGCTTACCTCTGCACCCAGATTCAGTGGAACAGTAATTTGACAGGAAGGGGGAAGGGGCAGAGCACTGGGCATTTGAAAGTTTACCTGGTGCCAGGCTCTATTAAGCAGCTCATAGGTGGGATCATCCTCTTCCCACAGGCAGATTTGTTAGTGGCACTGCTTTGCCCTGGAACTAACAGATGTCACCAGATTTGCTTACGGGAACCAGGCTCAAGGGCAAACTCAGGATATTAACCTAGATTTATTTCTAATTCTGGTGGGTGTCTCTGGTTTTTTCTAGACAGCCTGTCTCCACAGTGAAGTCTACCAAGAGTGGTTGCTGGTTTTCAAAGGCTCAAAGCATTTCTGAGCAACCCAAGCTGTTTTGTGGTGGTGGTGGTGGTGGTGGTGGTGGTGTGTGTGTGTGTGTGTGTGTTCTCAAGCATGTGTGATGGGAATGCTTGTGATCTAAGTATTACTGAATGAGTAACTGTGCCAGTCCTTTGAAATGAGTTTTCCATCTCAATTATGTCACTTCCACTGGGGGAGGGGTAAACACATGGAATGTTAATGTCCAATTTTAATGACATCAATAATAAAAATAAGTGTATATTTGATCATCATGGGGTAGATTACAGGTCTTATATCTAAATGTGATTGCAAATGGACTGACAAAATTGAAACCTGACAAGTCACCCTCGATGATGGGGAGTGCACTTAGATCCCGAAAGAACAGAGGGGTCTCCTCCCTAAATGTTTGACTACAGTGCCCTTTTGATTCCTCTGTCTGTCACTGACCTATATCTAGTTTTCTCAAGTTAGGCAATTCTACTTTCTACTTTAGGTTTGAGTAAGGATCCCCTTTCAAGTTTACTAATGATGCTTATCCTTCCCATGGAACTCAGCTTCCTCTGAGTTGCCAAGACATCCTTGGAGACCTAAATACTGGACTTGCCAAATCCATGGCAGGTATGGGGTGGTGTGGCCTGGGCCCTGCTTGTTCTCCAAGGGGAGTCATTTCCAAAGGAGAGGTGAGTAGGAAGGCTGGATGGAGAAATCAGAAGCAGCCAGTCTCCCACATCCCACCCCTGCTTTCCCCCACAGAGCTGCATGTGTGTGGCCTTCTTACTGTATTTGAAGTGATTAAACTACCTCGTGGCACTTGCATTTTCATTCACTTGAAAGGAACTAAAAGGTTACCTGTGTATTACTTGTTTTGATCCATTATTGGAAGTTCTATCCACGTCCAGCAGAGAATGGGGCTGTGGTTAGGTTCTGTTTCTAGATGGGCTTAGGCATCAGGGTTGATTGACTTGTGATAAATGCCATAGGAATAGAAGAGTTAGGGCACTGCTATGTTATGTGAAACTAGCTTATTGACAAAAATCAGCTTTGGCACTCAGGGGTGTGGCCATTTTCCACAGTGTCTGAGGTCAGGTCTTGCAGCTTGAGAGGTGGAGACGGTTGCCACTGCAGAAGAAACGTTGGGCTTCTTCCAAGACAGCAACACCTTAACTGCCTCCTGACCAAGGGCCAAGGGAGCCACTAGGAGGAGCTAATGACTGACCAAGTGTGTGCTCGCCAATATTTAATGTGAATTGCTTTACCAAGTGCCCAACCTGGGCTCGCTGCAGGCTCGGGGGTTTTTAATTATTCATGTGGTAATGGATGGACCAGAGATCGTCTGCCCTTCAAGTGGTTCACAGAGGAGAGCAACTGTGTCTCCTAGTTTCATTTGCGGGTTTATTTCTGCCAGAAGGAAGTTACTACAACAGAAGGACAGAAGAAAGATTGCATTATCAAATCTCCCACAACACACACACACACACAGACACACACACACACACACACACACACGTGCGCGCACACACGCCATCATTGCTTTCTACAAACAGAATACAACTCCTCATTCACTAAAAAAATATTATCTCAGATCACAATGAGTGCATTTTGCAATCTCTGGCAGGTCCCTCTTTCTTCTGTGCACAGGGAGTGTGATTAAGAAAGAAGAGGCCATGACATTCAGTGCTTGGGTTTGAAAGTCAGCTCTACAATTAATTTATAATTTAATAGTTATATATTTTGACACTATTTCTTAACCTCTGTATTCCTCTTTTTCCTCCCCCTGTATCGTCCTGTGGTAAGGATAAAATGAGTCTGGACATGTATGTGCCTGCAGATGTGGGAGCACCCAGCTCTGTTTGCTGAGCTTTCTGCTTCTCAGGACTGGCAGAATGCATTCCAAATGACATCATAGTTCAAGCACATGGTTGAACATGGTTCTCCTTTGCTTTTTCATCAAGCAGTTCAGCACAGCTTCGTAGGCACAGCCTGTGTCAGTGTAAGCCACCACCCCCTTAAATATTCTCTGCAAAGGTAGAGAAGAGGGGCTTCAATACATAATCATGTCTAGTAAGCCAACTTGGCCCCTTCAGTTTGCTCCGATGGCAAGAACCTTCCAGTTCTGTGTCTCTGGATATATTTTGAAATGGTTAACAATATGTAAAGCCATCCATACTCTGCACATAGATGGGTTTGGGGATTAAGAGCACTTACAACCCTTTCAGAGGTTCAATTCCCAGCACTGATGATGGTGACCCACAACTCCCTGTAACTCCAGTTCCAGGGGATCTGACTCTTCATTTTGAGCTCTGAAGGCTCGTGCTTGCAGACAGTATACTTAAACTCAGGAGGAAAAACATCAATACATATTTAAGCAAATGGGTTCTTGCAAACTTTGGGATTTAATGGGGGAAAATTAGAAACTCTCTTTGGTAAGAAAATATTGGAAACTTGTCATGGCCACATTGTACACTGTTGTATATGTGATTATTAGAGTAGGTCACAGGGTTGCAATCCTACTGCCTCAGCCTCCCAAATGTTGGGATGACAGTCTTATGCCACCACACCTAGTTATGATAATTTTCATGTGAACTTACCACATAACCATTTAATGAACAGTCTGGAAATACAAGTTTAACCTTTTCAACTTCATTACCATCTAATACACAGTAGAAGAAGATATAAGGAATAAGAAAGTAAAAATAAAGGTAACAACCATCTATTAAATGGACTATTCTGTAATAAACTACATTTTTCTTTGGGGGGAATTTTTTTCTCACATTTGTTACATATATGTGTGTGTTCATGTATTTGCTAAGGTTAGATTATCCTGCTTGGTCTAACCATTTTCAGACAGCAATTTCACAAATACCATTTCATATCATTAGAGATTAAAAATATATCTAGAACTCAGAGAGAGAGAGTTCACAGCATAAGAGTACTTGCTGTGAAATCAAGAGGTCCTGAGTTCAAATCCAATGCCACCCATGTAAAGCCATGTATGGCCACATGTTCCTGTTGTCCCATGTCATTGGATGGAGGCAGGTTGGGTCATGAAATATGCACTCCATGTCAGTTACTATGGATGTTAAAGAGAATAGCAGGAGGAATGTATTTGAGATTGGGTTTGTGATTATCTCCCAATAATGGGTTATTAGAAACAGTATCAGTGACACACAAGTTTTAAGTTCCATTTTTTCCTTCCAGCTTGTTCTTCTCTTTAATGAAGCAAAACCACAGGAGGCTATAGGGCACCCTACTTGTGAATCATGAGGACTGCCACTTAAAAAAATGAACTATCACTATGGTCTGGGGTGTGCTCCAATATATGCCTTTCTGTCTTTTTTATTGATAAAATTTGTTCTTTGACAATTTCGTTCACATACAGAGTGAATTCCATTCACCCTCATCATGTTATCTCACTGTCTCCATTGTCAACCCTTCCTTCTCCCCACAAGTTTCTTTCCCACTTTGATGCCTTATGTTTTATTTTGTGAGCCAACGAATTTAATCATGGTCATTCTTGAAGTTATGGATATGCAGTGCGGAGGCTGGCGGCTTCACCAACGGATGCACATTGAAGAAAATGACCTTTGGCATTCAGCAATAGCCAATCGTTCCCCCAGAGAAGGGTAGGACAATGGGTGCTTTTCATAGATAACTAAGACTGCTAACGGTAAGGCCCAGCTGATATGGAAAATGCAGAGCAGGTTCCATCAGAGTGATCTAGATGAGATGTTGAAGGATGACGTAGGAGCATGGGAGGGTGGGGCCATGGCAGGTTGGATTCTGAGGATCTTCAGCATCAGGGCCAACAATATCTAGTGCAGTATTGAAAGGGGTGAAGGGAAAGTGGCCTCTAAGGGTTTTGGTCTGAGACATTAGAAGGACAGAGCCCTGACAAAGATTGCGATGAGGAAGGTGAAGGCAGGTATAAAGGTAAAGATGGTGCTGAACATTTGCATGAGCTTTAAAAGGTCATTCACCCTCTAAGTGCAGATGTCTAAGTAGCACGTATTGATGAGCATATTTGGGGACATAACCTTACACAAGTCAATTTCCATACTCAACAGTATGAAAAGAACACCATAGAATTTTTGTTAAGGTGAGATTTCCATGCACATTACTAACATGTGATACTTATCTTTGCAGCTGTTTGGAACTTAAACCAGTTTTGGAGGTAAGGTGTAGTTTAATCGTTGGTATTGTTTAGTGTTGTTGGGTCATGGTAACCAGAAACCAGATTTCTTTCATTTAGTTTCTTAGTTATTTTCAAAAAGTCTTTCCACAGGCACTATACCCTGGAGTTGTTTGTGCCCCGACTCTACTTCCCCAGTTGCCCTGGCCGCTGACATGATCATTATTTACATGGATTTACTTTGAAGCTTTCATATATTGATGAATTTATGGTGGAGTTAATGAGTTTTGAGCTCTAGCAGTGTGCTCACAAAAGCAAGGTAACATTAACAATAGCCCCTGCAAATAAGTGACATTAGTGTCGAACTAAGGAATTAATTTGGGGAAGTATAAATGTGGCTTTAGTGGAGAGTGCTCAGTAGTGCATGGTTTTTACACAGTTAAGTTTTTGCCACTGTCCTGCCTTGTCATAGTTAAAATTAACAATACAGTAACTCTATTGGTATAAAGGCACGGAGCCAGAAAATTCTCATATTCTGTTTCTCAGTTGGTCTGGCAAAGGAAAAACAATGTGTGAAAGCTACAAGACCAGAAGTTTCTGTAAATTTATATTTCCCATGATCATTTGCATGAAGTCCTAACTGAGGATTCAATTTTCATTGCTACCTATTCAAAAATTAAAATTCTCTCCTGCCAAGAATTTGCTTTGTAAGCAGTATATATAACTATAAGTGGACTATACAATGAAATTGTATTTATGTATTTCTATGAATCTGATAAAATATTTCACCACCCCAAAATAGAATTGCAATACAAGTTTTTATTTCAAGTCAGATCAGGGAAGAAATAAATTTTACCACGGAACTACCGAGTCAGCTTTTTGGCTAGCTGATTACTTAAAAGGACATGAGTTAGATAAGCACACTGGAGAATGGTTTAATTTTCTTGCGAATGTGATGCAAGACATTCATGGGGACAATGACTGTTTTCAGGCTCCGATGTGTGAGTGCTCCTTGGAAATCAGCACACTGGGCAATCAGTATTAACACCTGAAGAGCACAAAAAAATTAGCCAAAGAACAAGTAAGAACTCCCCTGCACTGCTAGAGCTCATTCAGGAGACCAAACTGCACAAATCTGGCTTGTGTGACCTCCCCAATGCCAAGTTCTTCATTAGAATGTAACTTCTCAATGCTCAACACTGAAAACCAATGTTGATAAACCATACTAGATCCAAATTCAGTAGCATTGCTCTTGCCTCTGTGGAAAATAACATAAATCATTGTTAAATGAAATGGCAAGGAAAACTTTATAGCTGAAATCTAGGGGGGAAATTGCATAGGTGTGATTCAGACAGCACTGTAATTGATTGTTTTTTCCTTGTTTTTATGTTCATGGTAATTTTCAGTTTTGTAAGATTAATATTTTGTTTAAAATTGTTTTCTCTGTAATATTAAGTTCTATGAAAGATTTTATATTTATGGTATGGAATGTTCCTCCTATCCCATTTTCCTAAAAAGAAATCATTTGAAATTATATGAGCTTCAGAGGAGGGAGGTGTCTCAGCGGCCATCTTGCCCCGGATTAGCTTCAGCAGAACCTCCCAACCAGAGAAAGGAGGTGAGGGGTTGATGTTCTTCGAACAGTAGTTCTCAGCCTATGGCAACCTCTTTGGAAGTCAAATGACTTTCTCAGGGGTCACGTATCATAACGTGCATGTCAGATATTTACATTATGATTCATAACGGTAGCAAAATTACACGTATGAAGCAGCAACAAACTTATGGCCGAGGTCACCACAACATGAGGAACTGAATCATAGGGCTGCAGTGTTAGGAAGTTGACAACCATTGACTTAGAGACTTCTTTAACTTAAGTGATGTGGTAAAGGCCTCTGGGAGGCCCTTCATGCTAACTTGTCACATGATGGGGGAATTGAGTAAGGCCCACAAGCATAAATCATGTGACCAGAACTTCATGGAACTCACAGCCTCACCTTGGAGGTCATGGCATTACTTCGTACAAAAGTGGGAACCAGGCACCCTCTGTAGGCAGCTGATGATCCTAAAAGCTTTGAGTTAGAGAAGCAGGCCACAGATTTCTCAACTGGCTCATCATCAGTTCTTGGTTCATGGGGCCACAGACAGCTTCACTCTGTAAAGACACAACCCCTCTTTTTATAACATGTATGAGCACGAAAGAGATATTTTTTTTTAAAAAAATGGAACATTCATGGCATGTCTAGAAAACCAATTTAAATTGCTGCCCTGAATTGCGGTTAAGTAGGCCCCTCTGCACGGACTCCGGGAGTGCCTGGGTGGGTTTGTGACATGCCCACAGAGAAGGCAGCCCGTTTCCCTCACTTCATTTCCTTCCCACTTCAGTGTGAGTGTGTCTGCAATACTGCTTTGCTATCCAAGAACAACCTGGTCTCGCCTGTGAAGGTCAACAATGAAAGAATTACTGGAATGGCTACACGGGGAATGTGGATTATCTGAGATTTTCACCTACTCCTGGTAGGGCCACCTTGTCCTAGCAGGAATCATTTTTGGCTTCTAATGACATGCCAGAGAATGAGACCAGGGCCTGCATATGCTACTCTTAAAATGTATCGTTTGTTTCCAAAGGGGATAAAGTGATTTGCCTCACAGAGGAACTCAGCAGTAGTTGGCTCTGTCCAGAGGTAAATCAGGGTTAAATTGCTTAGGAAGCCACACAAGTCAGTGGGCCTGGGCAGATGGATGGAACAGACTTGGCAAGTTCTTGTCCAGACACAGGAACTGCCCTTCCATCCACTGCTTTTTCAGGATCGTTTTCCTGGGTGACACAGATGCCAAGGGAAGTAAGCATAATGAAGATGTCTCTTGGCTTCAAGTCTGGACAGTGCCGTCTGCCCCCAGCACCCCAACCTTCTTCCCCACACACAGGAAAGCCAAGATTTCACACAGCTTGACTGCAACAGATCCCGGGTCAGATGAGACTTCAGATCTGAGCTGTGTAAACAACGCTGTGGGATCCAAGGCAGCAGGGACTGTCAGCTGTCCAAGTGCTCATATTAGAGAGATTAGGAGAAATACAATTTTTTATTCAAGCATGTTCTCTCTTTCTAATTTTTCTAGAAGCCAGTGTGTTTCAATTAAATGTGCAAAACTGCCAAAGCCTGTAGGCCATGTAAAGGAAGGTCGGCTAATAAAGTATGTCTTATAAAGTATGTTAGCGAAATCCAACATGTTTGTGCCAACAAAATCGATGATTCAAGGGACTCACACTCTCTGAATGAGAGCAACGGCTCACTGGGTGTGCGTGAGTCACAGCCAATGCAAGTCTGGACACTCAGATGGGCAATGTTATTGACGGAATGCTTACGGAGTAGAGGGTAGATCATGGAACCATCCGATCTCCCTGAAGACTCATGCGCATCAGTTCAGATCAACGTATTTAGTTTACTGAGGGTGATCAGTATTAGACCTAACGCTTGTGAGATAAACTTTTAAAACCATTTAGCTTCCAAGTTAACCTCAGGGCGACTTTCTTTTAGAAATACAAATTCTCGCCAGTTATTCTATCCTTGTGGGTCTCCCTCCCCACTGGGTTAGACAAACAGATTAGCTTTTTGAAAATGCTAAAGGAAAATAAAGAAATCCCTGAAGAGAGGACATGGGAGCTTTATTGTAAATGTAAATAAGGGGCTAAATGCAAAAGAAGAAATAGAGGGAAAGGGGTTCCACAAGACACCAGCCATCCTGAACCAAATCAAGGAAGCTCTTTTGTGAAAGACCCACCAAAAAAATAACTGGAGCTGGGTATGCATCTCAGAGTGCTTGCCCAGTAAGCACAAAGCCCGGGTTCTGTCCTTATCACCACAGAGAACAGAGAATGGTAACTCACTCTAACCCCTGCACTCAGAGGAAGAGGCAGCAGGATTAGGAGTTCAAGGTCACCCTCAGTTACATAGCAAGTTCAAGGCCGGCATGCCTCAAAACCAAACTAAAACAAAACAAAACAACGTTTTGTATCAACTTTGTACTAACTTTTGCATATTTTTTTTATTGTACTCAGAACCTGTAGGTACTAAGTATATTGATATAAAACAGCTCCTCTTGAGCAGGGTGGTAGTGGTGCACACCTTTAATCCCAGCACTTGGAAGGCAGAGGCAGGTGAATCTCCATGAGTTCGAGGCCACTCTGGGCTACAGAGTGCGTATCAGGACAGGCTCCAAAGATATACAGAGAAACTCTGTCTCAGAAAACAAAAACAAAAACAAAAACAAAAACAAAAATACCCAGCAGCAACAACAACAAAAACAGCTCCTGTGTTGATTAGAGTGCAGCTGTGACTGTTTTGTGCGTGAGTGCCTCATCCGACTGGGCTGTGTGGAGAATATGCAGGTAGTATGCTGGTCTCTGCTTCTGCTCCCCAGAGAGAAAGCCATGGCTGAAAATTCTGGGCCTGTTGTTCTTGTAGGCAGCTCGAGCTTCATATAGATTTCCTCCCGCTTTTTTAAAGGAGACACTCTGAAGAGAAGAGCAAAGGCTGTCAGAACTGATAGCCTGTGCAGCAGGAATTCGGGGTGAAGGAGGGGCTCATGGCTGTCTTCCCTGACGAGCCTATGGGGATTTTTATGGGACTAAAGAACTTACATGTAGCGCTTGTCTGGATAAATGGGCACTCCATGTTCTCTGCGAAGGAAAAAGAATATTTTAAATGCTAAACTATGTCTAAAGTGAACAAGAGTAAATTCTGGAACTTGAATGTCTGAATGACGAGAATTTGGCTCAGGCCAGAAGCTGCATAGAGGAAAAGACAAAAGCTGGCTTTCCTAGCTTTGTTCTTTGGGGCCTATTACTGTGTGCAGTGCCACTTTCCCCCCTCTCTCTCCGAATAATCTCCTCAGCAAAGTGGGATCAGCAGAGGGGATGTCCACGATGCAAACTGGCCCCTGGGAACCAGCACTGAGTAATGGACAATTTTATGGCTCATTTGTAAAAAAGGAAACTTGAACAGAGCCCTCTGTTTGCTTTGCTCCTGCAATTCATACCACAGAGACAGAAAGCAAGATGTGAGAGAGTGGGCAGAGCATCTGTAGACCCCAGCTAAACCGTGCAAATAGATGGGGAGCTTCTGAGCGCTGAAGAGTCCAAATTTCCTGGGGATTTATTACAAATAGTGACTGTCAAGGAATGACAAAATGCTAGAACATTCTTCATTTTCCTTCCTACCAGGGTAAACTCAAGGGCTGATGAAACACTAGAGGCTTGTGGATGGCTTCCAGTTCTTTCTTCCTCTCCCACAATGAGCACCTGTTATCACAACGATGGCTAATGGACATCATGGCTGGTGTGTGTATACATTTTGAGTGTGTGAGCTTTCATGGGCATGCATATGTGAGCATGTGTGAAGTGGGGAGGTTTGTACTTGGAGCCAGGACAAATGCTTTTATGAATTAAGTCTTTCTTGTACTGAGTTACTTCCTTGCCGTACTCCATCCGGGCAAGTCTAAGAACATAAACTACTGATCTCACTCAAAGATGAATGCCAGGCAGTTGTTTGTAAACCCTCCAAGCTTAACATGTAAAGAGGACCGCTTGAGATGCACACGTGGGTACTCCCTACCTGGCAACGCAGGATTGTTTGAATTTCATTAAGTCATATGCATCTCTTTCTGGGGCTCAACCTTTGCAGATAGTTGCTCTAAATTCTCTGAATAACAAAAAAAATGAGCATCCAAAGAAAACATAAGATCATATGCAAGTAGCAAGCACAATAAGCTCACTTATTGTGGGTAGATGTTCTGGAACTTTCCTTTGGATGGGGCACTAGGTAGTGTTTACAACACACTCTCAATGCATACAGCCATCTGCACATTCGAGAGGCACAGCCCAATATTTGTCTGATATTTGCTTCAGTTTCTCAAGTCGTTGCTGTTTCATGAGGCGATTCTGTTCTGGAATCTTCCCCACAGCCGTTTTTCTCCTTGGCATTCATCTGAGGTTAAGTCCAGCTTCTCTTATTTGCTACTAATCCATGATTATTATACAAAAATATTTTTTGTTTGTTTTGTTTTCAAGACAGAGTTTCTCTGTGTAGCACCAGCTGTCCCAAGTTTGCTGTATAGATCAGGTTAGCCTCAAACTGAAGACTCAGAGATCTGTTTGCTTCTGTCTCCTGAGTGCTAGGATTAAGGGCCTGCTCCTCCACCACCAGGTAAAAAGGTCATTTCTTATTATAGAAATTAAGTTCCTTTCATGCAAGTGACAGGAACTTAGCTCAAGCTAGTTTTTCAACAGTGTCATTGTTTTTCGGCTCTAGTCACTTAATCCAGTTCCTGGATTCCAAGTTCAAACAATGCCTAGGGATGTTTGGTTGTATTTCTTAGTTCTTTTTCTTGTGAATTAGCCTCTTTCTTTTCATGGTGACTGTAGCACTGTCAGCAGGGATTCTATATCATTGTCCCAGCCACAAAATTCAAATGCCACAAAGGCCCTTGATTTCCCACCTTGACTGTCATATGCCCCTCTCCAAACAATCTTTGGATTAGAGGGGGGAAGAGAGGCTGGCCCAGTGTAGGTGGCCCAGCTTTGGTCTTGGGTCCTTTCTTAGTCTTTCTGAATAAGAACAGTAAAAGTACCTTATAGTGATGCCTTGCCTGTACAAATAAAGCTTGTCTGAGGATCAGAGGATGGGGCTAGCCGCTGGCTAACCATAGAGGTCAGAAGGTCTGTACACACAGACAGGAAGTGAGACTGCTGGGCAGAGACAGGAAGTGAGAAGGCTGGGCAGAGAGAGGATGTAAGCAGAAAGAAACAGGAACTCACTCTTTTCAGCTGGGAAGCTAATGAGGTAAAGTAGGCTTTGGCTCCCTCCTCCTCGCTGATCTCTCAGCATTTTCCTCTGTATCTGACTGGGTTTTTACTATTTAGATCAATTAGAACTCCACTTACAGTAGGTACATAAGTATAGTAGATAGAGCAATGGATACTGCCATTCATATAATTAGTAAGGACTAATCAGTACTTCATTCTTGGTCCAATAGACCTTAAAAATCAAACCTTAAAAGAATTGCAATAATGTAGCAATATCTTCTTTAAAAAATCATGCCATCATATTTCTGAAAATATACTGAGAACCTAGTAGTGAGGCTGTATCTAAAAGGACAACTATTATCAAAAGGTAGGTGATATTTTGACTTTTCAACTGTCTTCTTGGTTTTACTTAGTATTCTCAGTAGGCATTGTCTATTAAAATGGTCTACTAAGGAATCTTACTTATAGAAATACATTCAGTATTTGATATAGAGAAAGGTATAGGCAAGAATGTAGACCCCAGTCTATTTATAGCACTAACAGGGCAGGGAAACAGGACACAAATAACCCTGCTTGTTAAATTAATTAAAGGAACACTTCCAGTGACCAGGTTGATTAAAATAATGTTTTCACAAATTGTTTAATGAAAAAATAATAAAGTGTTTCCATTAAATGTTAAATTTAAATCAGAACTATATAGATCCAAGAATCTTACTTTTGTAAAACTAAATGTATCTGTTGGGAAAAAAGTTGAGAAATGGAAAACTTGGATAATTTGTAGATAGTGGAGCTTAGGGGTAAGATTATTTTCCACTTGTATCTTTTAGTTTTTCTCCAAGTGTTAGGCTCTAAATCAAAGGAAAATGCCTTTAAATGTGTGTGAGAGCATTGAGTGGCAATTCAAGTTTCTGCTTAACAATGTATCACCCATTTTCTTTTATAACATTTTCTCCCCTCCAACTGCTCATCATAAATAATTCCCTGCAACACTTTTACCTCATGCACACACCAGTATATTATCTCATTACTTTGTTCACCAATGTGGTTAAAACAATAACGAGCAAAATTAAGGATTTGGTAAAATTCTATTTTTCCTTAGTTCCTGATTGTACTCCTTGCTGGAATAATTGTGAAAGTGGTTTTGCCTAAACATTTTGTGTAGCAATTAAAAAAACTAATCATTTCTAAGAAAATACTAAAAGATTCAATGCACACTGGAGGCTTTTCCTTGGAAAGCGGCACAGTGAATAGTAGTATTGAGTCTTGGCTATTTAACGAAGGCGAGCTTTGAAAATGCTCCATCGTTATGAGGCCGCGCGGGCTTATAAGAGGATTTCATTACCTCTGCAGTTTCTGCCACAGAGCCCAGTCTGCCTGCCACCTTTGACTGCCACTCAGATTCATTTTGAAGCAAGTTAGGCATCCGTATCTAGGGAAGAATAAACTCCTGAGTGTGTAATTAGTAACTTCATGCTTCTTTCTTGGTCCTGACTTGTAGAGACCAGTTTTGTTTTCTACAGTTAAACACAGGGCTGCATTGAAGAAAAGACATTTTTCCTATAATCTCTCCCCACTCGTCTTGGATGATTATAAAGTATGATTTGAAAGGATCTTGGATGCAACAACATATTTTTGTTTGTTTTGTTTTGTGTGTGTGTGTGTGTATGTGTGTGTGTGTGTGTGTGTGTGTGTGAGTGTGTGTGTTTGAGGGGGGGTGGAACTCACTTCATAGACCAGTTTGGCCTCGCACTGAAAGATCGGCTCATCTCTGCCTCCTGAGGCCTGGTGTTAAAGATGTGCACCACCACTGCTGCAATGATACCTTTTTGCTCTTTCGTTCTTGTTTGTTTTTCTATAGATGGGACTGCCTTCTTTCATACTCTCTTCATAAGAATCTTTGGTCCTATCACGGGGAGGACTGTGGATGGAAGAAAATCTGATTTTGAGAGAAATCCTCAGACAGCCGAAGCAAAATAACCCATCTCCTATCCAGATCCTCCACGGCGACGGTTTTCTTTGGGCCTCAAATTTCTCTGTCTCCAGAAGGCAAGTTCAGAGGCTGTTGTGGTTCAAATGTGAAATGTACCCCGCTGCTACACTGTTTTCCCAGCCTCCTCGGAGGAAACAAGTTGCTAGGAGCAGGGCTTGAGGTTTACAGCCTAGCCCCTGTCCATGTTTACCCTCTGCTTCTAGACAGTAGATGGATGCAGTATGACCAGTTGCCTCCATGTTCCTACCCCTATATCTCCCGTTGCATGATGGGATGTATCCTCTTGAACCATAAGCCCCAGGAGATGCTCCCTTCTTTGAGTTGTGTTTTGTTGCGTATCTTATGACAGCAACAAGAAAAGCCGGTGATAGAGTGGGGAAGCAGACTTCTCCAGGAAGCTGAGATCTCCCTTTTCATGTACCCATCCCATACTGAGAGTATTTCCAAATCAAGGCTCCCAGGGAGGTCTCCTCCTCTCCCTTAGATTTATGACGTCATTGCTTTGCTTTGAGGCTTCCTGTGTTTGCTCTTAATATTCAAATCAAGTCTTTGATATATTTTTCTGTGAATGCTTGTGGTTGCTACCTCACCCTACTAATAATTACCATATCTGGAAGACCATCCTGCTGCCTAAATGGCAGGGTGCAAAAGGAAATGAACATGTCTACACATATAACATGTGCTCAAGCATGTATGTAGACTTATGCACATATGATTTGAGATATCACTTTGTGTTTCATATCCCACTCACCATTTCTTTTATGTCTTTGGAGAGCACCAAATGTTTCAAAATCAACTACAAGTTTGCATCAGGCTTCTTAAAGTCTGCCCAAAGAAACCCACTCAGAGGAAACTTCTTAAAAGCACCGATTTTCTCTTTTAATTTTGTTCTTTCATTTATTTTATAAGTTAACTCCTCGGGAATTAATTTCCAAAGACTTTTTCTTAGCTTTATGTGAGCGTACACTGGAAGGGTTGGAAACGAAACTCTGGCAGGCATGACGTTATTACAGTGGAAGCCGCCCCAGGGACATTGGGCTTCACTTCTAGATCTCTCATAATCTACTGTTGCTTTGTCACTTAATCAGGATGCCAACACCTTCTGGGCCTAGTGAGAACAGGAGGGTGTTGTATGCCTAGGAAGCTGAAGGCTTGCATAGATCTCTGGTGCAGGCCCATTACCAGCTGCCAAGACACTTAGCATGGAATGTGAAGCCCTTGCGAGATGTCTCACCTCTGTTGGCAGTCCACGTCTCTTCTAAGTTCTACAGACAACGTCCCAGTTCAGTCTCAGCTAGTTAACTTCCTCTAACATACTCAGCATTGTTTGTGTCTCTGTTTCTCTGTTCAAAATGCCTTTTGTCGGTGATGGGTTTTATTCAGACTCTCAGAGAAACCTCCTGCTCAGAGAAACTGCACCCATAGGTGGGGGCTTGCTTCTCCATGTTCCCTATGACCTGGGTTAAACTCCTGCCACGGATTTATGCTACCGTTTAAGTAGATTTCAATTCTGTTCCAGTATCCCTCATCATCTGGTGGATCCTTTGAAGACAGGAACTGAACCTTCATCACCCAGGTCCCATAATGCATTGCAATGTCTGGCACACAATTGTGCCCAATATGGGAGAAATGAATGACTTACAATCGATGGATGAAACCCAAGGAAAATAAACAAAATCAAACAAAGAAAGGGTAAATCTACAACAGATCTTAGTTCATCTATTTTTCCTACAAATAATCCAGAATTTAATAATCAGTGAACCACAATCTACTGGTGTGAAGGGAATAAATTGGTCACATTTTAGAAGACATATTAATTCTTTGGGGCTATTAAGAGCCATTTAGATTTTGGTTACACAATTCCAAAATTGCCTGCTAACATTGTGAGCAGATCAGTTAAAGCTGGTAAAGTAAACCCTGTTTTTGGAGAGAAGCCAGTTCTAAATTACTCATGTGTTAGTTTTATTTTTTGTAGATGCAGGTTTATAATTTTAAGATCAGTGAAATGCCAGGTCTCTCCTAATGAATAACTAATATTTATTTGTAATTATCCAAGTACAGTTTTGATGTATAAATGGTTATCCTATGACTGCAACAAAGTCAGAAAAAGACAAGTTCTTTTTAAAAACACAATAGCAGAGCAGCCTTGTCTTCATTCAATACTTTCTTTAAAAATTTTGCAACAATGCAAAGGTAAATTTTAGTTCAACCTCCATTGAAACACCACTTTTCTTAGTAGCAAGGAATATGTTAATGAGGTCATATGCTATCTGTTGGAATCCAGCTTTTTTTTGTTGTTGTTCTGGACATATTCCTACATAAAAATGCTTCTGTAAACATTTCCTAACCCACAGTCAGTTCTCTAATCATATGCCCCAAAACAATTCTGATATGTTGCATATCTGCTCTAATATTTCAGCACTTCTCCACTGCATTGCAAAGCTCAACTTTCCCTCTTGTTTCTGGCTTCAGTCTTCCTGCAGGCACCATCCCTACTCATCTATCTCTTCCTTGAAGTCCTTGCAATCTGTATTCTGGGAACACAGCAGTCACTTTGCTGTCTGTGTACTTGGCTATCAGCCATCTCTGAGTCAATCCCAATGCCACCGTCACCCACTTCTTTGCCCCCTTGACCTTTGTCCTTTGCTTTCAGATCTGGATTAGGGGACTTCCATGTCCTCTGGCAGAACTTAACTGAAATCATGTTGTTCTTTTTCACGGCAGTCCCTCCTACCAGGGTTTGACGTATTTGAAAGGTGGTACCTTTATGGCACTAACCTTTCTGAGGTCCCTTACTGTGACCAAATATAATCATTAAGTGAATCCATAAATGGACTCTTGGGGCTTTAAAAACAGTGATGTTGTCAAGATCTTGCTCTCTGGTTTTGGTGAAATCACATACCTTTTCAGTTAACATTTAAAGATTTCTAAAAGTTGAACATAATATAAAATAATTACTTGTATTTATAAACACAGTATAAACACACACAGGCGCGTATATATTTCTAGTGAGCCAACATTTAATTTTTTTCTCATAAATAACAGATGGCTTGGGGAATTGGATTTCCACTTCCCGTTCTTTCCCTAAAAGGAAGAGAAAGGGGCTTCAGTTTGAGTCCTTGAATAATCATGATCATGTTCAGATTTGATCTGCAACCCTTGAGTCATATAATCCATACTACATCTAAAAGGAAAGCGTGTCATCGTTACTGTACACTCACTGATCCATTTTGGAAGGAGGAAGGCTGAAGTCTGTCTGGGAAAATGGTTAGAGGTTAGTGATGCCGTTGAGTCTGCCATGGCTGGCTGGATTACCTGGGCTAAACCCATGAACTGCTCTGCACTTTGTCATCAACACCTGTAGAATGGGTGTCACTCATACTACATAGGAAGTGAGAATTGAACAGTGCTCTCTGGCTGTTCCCTGCTATTTCTCAGGCACCTCAATGCCCTCCTCAGAGGAGCTTTCCCATGCTTTGGGTAACCCAGCCCTGCCCTGAACTGAGACTGGACTATTATATATTATATCAACACATAAAAATATTTTCTAAGAACTGTATATGGCTGTACATGCTTATGCAAGAGGCTAGCCCATGAACTTAAGGCAAAATGGGTCTATGTAGTGAATTCTAAGCTAGTCAGGGTTGCATAGGAATATCCTATATTTAAAAAATAATAATGAATTGTCTGACTGTCTGACTAAATGGCAAGTGTTTCCTCACTATTGTGTGTCTGCCTTGTACCCACACAGCAAATAATGAATGAACATAAGATTAAATCTCAAACTCGGTGTTGATTGCTTCATCATTAGAGCCTCATTTCCTTATTACATGTGTGCATATGCATTCTTCCATATAAATACCCTCAGGGTGAGGCAGGGTACATCATTATTGTTAGTTAATATTTATGGATTTATCCACTTTCAGCTAAGCTCTGCTAGAGGACAGGGAATAGGGACTAGTGGGTGAGTGGGTGAGCATGAGAAAGGAAAGGAGGAGAGCAAGGGGAGGAGAGAGGGACCGAGAGGAAGAGCTAAGGAGAGAGGGGGAGAGGAAAGATAGAGAAGAAAGAAGGCAGGAGAGGGGGGGTGGAGGGAGGGAGAGGGAGGGAGGGAGGGAGGGAGGGAGGGAAGGAGGGAGGGAGGGAGGGAAGGAGGGAGAGAGAGATCCATCAGACACATTGGGCCAGGAGGAGGGATCTGGAAACTGGAAGCACCTTCATGCTCACCAACTCCTTTCTTATCGCTGCTTTGGCCCTTAGAATGATGTGGTCTCTCTGCTTTTACCCTTAAGTTGATTCGGGGATCTAATTTTGGGCAGGTTTGTATTAGAGCGTTTTTAGTTTGTGGGAAGTTTATAAAATGTGGGTTTTTGTTTTGTTTTTAAACAAAAAGACTAGCAGTAATAAAGACCTAGGACAGGGTCATTTTCATTTAGGAACCTGAATAGTCTCAAGGTTTTCCCGAGAGCTGAGTGTGTGCACTGTTGTGGGGTTTGAGATATTCCAAGTGTGTCTAGTTGTTTTGTGGACTCTGCTGGTTTCCCATCACTATGACAGCATGCCTGAGGCGGCTCATCTACAGAGGAAAGGCTTCCTTTGACAACAGCAGCTCCTGTTGACTACTGGAAGACCTATGCTTTTAGGCCTTTGGGACAAGTGCTGAATTGAAAAATCAAGGTGTATGTGGTAGTAAAAACCCATCTCACATCAAAAATATAAATCAAAAGGAGGAATATTATGGGTATTCATAACGCCCAGGAGGCCCTGCCTCCTGAAGATGCTATCATTCTCTCATGGGGACCAAACCTTTAAAGTGTCTAGTCAACATCTGACCTCTACTGTTCTACTCCTGACTTTCAGTGACTCATGCTTATTTCACAGAGAAAACATATCCATGCAGTCCTTAAGAAAGCCTGAAGTTTTAGCCATTCCAGCATTGCTCAGAACTCATCCAGCGGTCTTCTGTTAACTAGATGCAAAGTGGGTTCCAAGCACCCCTAAAAACCAAAACAAAGTTCCACCCTTCCAGGTATATGGAAGGACTGTGCAACAGCAGAGACAGGTGTGTGCTGATCAACCCTATTCCAAAAGGGAGAACTAGAAAAACAGGAAGGAAGATGAGGTCAAAGTGAGACAGAAACCCGGAAGGGGAGATTGACGTTAGGCCCTAAAGGTGCATGCTTGGAATCTGGGAGCACTGCAAATGGGCAGGTCCTCTGAACCATTCTGCATCCTGATAGCCTGGCCCAGGCACAAGCCCCTTGTGTGATAAGCAGAACTATTTCTGTGATTGGAAGAGGCTTTAAGAGCTATTGACTTGTGTGTGGCTGCTGTCCACTGTGTCCCAGGTTCTTCAGCACTGGAGAATTATAGCTCTACAACAGGAGATTTCTACCAAACGGAATCCAAAGAAACACTTGGGTTGGTTTTGTGGACCACAGTTTTTGGCCCTTCGCAAAAGCACAGGAGCACTCTTCTTTTGGAGTTGGAAAAAAATGATTCTGAATTTCAAGGCAACAGCATGGCTTGATAAAACCCCAACATTATTAATATGATGATTTTTCTAATTTGTCCTCTTTTGTCATGTCTTCAATGTCAAAAAATCAAATCATAGGATGTTTGTGCAGGTCCCAAGGCTTATTGGTTAAAGGGATTTGAATATGCATCTCCTTTTTCATCTTATAATGTAAAAGATCAAGAGACAGTCTCTTCACCATCATGAGTGCCTGACATGTTGGAGGCACACCACACATCAATTGCACCGCTTATTCCTGTTATCTTTAAAGCTACATGACAAGCTAAGTGCTAACATGCCAACATTATGGATGAGAAAACTAGAGCTTGGAGAGATTTAAGAATTCTTGCAAGGTCACATGGTTAGTTTCGAGTCACTTTTCAAATTCAGGCTTCCAGATCACTAAGCTGCTGCTTCAAACACTGTCGAGGATCCAGAGTGGAAAGCATTCCAGTACAAACACAGTCCTCTCATGTGACTCGGAACTACTAGAAAACAGTAGCCACAGTACACTTTTCCATGCTGGAAGCTTATCACATAAACAGAGAGCACAGGTTTGGAGAAGCATCTACAGAGCTGGCTGATCGGACCCCATGCCATTCTGATGCTGAGTTGGGTTATAACATCGAACCCCATGCTAGCCCTTTTTAAAGAACAAGTGTTGTTTTCTTTCATCATCCCTAGCCAGTAAACACATCCTAGAAAAAGAAAACAAAGAACAGGAAATGATATATTTTTATTTTCTATAAAATTAGTATATAATAGTCATTTTAGATGTATGAGAAGAAACAATATCATAAGAAGTACAAAATCACCCAAAGTCCTATCTATGACTGATACATCCTATGGCTTTACAAAGCTGTGGTGGTTTGAATAAGAATGACCTCCTTAGACTGCCATTTGAATATGAGTGGCACTAGTAGGAGGTTTGGCCTTGGTGGAGGAAGTATGTTACTGGGCATAGGTTTTAAGATCTCAGATGCTGACTCTCTTCCTGCTTCCTGCAGACCCACATGTAGAGTTCTCAGCTACCTCTCCAGCACCATGTCTGCCTGTATGTTGCCATCCTCCCACTATGATAATAATGGACTAAACCTCTGAATTTTAAGCCAGAGCCAATTGAATTTTTTTCTTTTATAAGAGTTGCCATGATGATGGTGTCTCTTCACAGTTGTTGAAACCCTAACGAGCAAATCTTATATTTGCAGCATTCTTCAACTATTTTTACCTTCCTATAAATTAATAATCCTTCAATTTCCATGACAAGTTTATGGTAAACATTTGTAATGTCTTCTTTAATTTTCGTCATGTAAATGCATCATTTAATTAGCCTTTCTCCTATTTTTAAAACTTGGGTTGTTTCCACTTTTCCCCCTCACTTTTATAAATAACACCACTAAGACCCTGCTTTATTAAATAACACCACACTAAGAGCCTGCTTTATTATATTTTGTTTTCAAATAATGTTAAAATTAGAGAAAAAGTTGCAGGATTAGTGTGGGTCTTCCATACATCTTTCACCTCAATTGTTTACATTTTACTCATCTGTGCCTACACCTCTGTCTCACACATTCTAAACTATTTGAGAATTGACTGTCTGTTTCTCTCCTGGTACATCAAACTCTTTCCTGTATGTTTTCCTAAAAACAATATGCTTCTACATGGCAACAGATTTTTAAAAAAATTATAAATTCAATATTGATACAATACCATTATCTATTCCATGAATTATCTTTAAATATACTTTTTTCTAGATTAGTATATGATCCAGCACAGTGAAAAAAATTTATATAAACTTAAATACACACACACACACACACACACACACACACACACACACACACACAGTGACCTGAGGCTAGATTTCCAAAAGAAAGATTGTTGAGTAATTAGATAAGGTTTTAATCTATCTGTGCTACTGCAAAAGCCCAAGACTATGCAATAAATAATGAATAGACATGTAGTGGTTCATAGTTCTGGCAGCTGGGGAGTTCAAAATGGAGGATCTGCTTCAGAGCCTTGAGCAGGGGCCTTCTTGTTGCATCATCCCATGGCAGAAGGTTAGGAAGGAAGACATGGGATCATGGTGGGGCAAACACTTATCCTGCATCTGAGGGTGGATCCCTCATGGCCAAGTCTAGCATTGAGAGTTCTACTTCTCAACATGTTTCTGTGGCAGTTAAACTCCAGCCTGTGTTTGGAGGTGAGGACTGTTGAAACCACAGCTGAGAGATATTTTGATGGCAACTGAGATGGCAGTAGCCATTTGACTAATGGTAATGTTGGACCTGTGTGTGTGGTAGAGTGGGTCATAACCATCTATTATACAATAGGGAAGGCCACATTGTTCAAACATAAGACAGAATGGCAATGCTTCACAGGGATAATGGTTTTACGGTCAAAAGTTACAGGCAGTTGTTACCTATATTTTCCTATGTGCTTTATGATATGGAAAGATGCCTGGTTTAATTTCCATTGTAGAATTTAGGGTGCCTGTTTATAGTTAAATAAGAAGGTATGTGGGTGTCTTAGTCATAGGTCCTCTACTGTGATAAAAATCATGACCAAAAGCAAGTTTGGGAGGAAAGAGTTTATTTTACATTCAATTGTGGTCTATCATGAAGGGAGGTCAGGGCAGGAACTCAAGGCAGGAACCTGGAGGCAGAAACTGAAGTAGAGTCATGGAGGATTTCGGCTCACTGGCTTGCTCCTTATGACTTGCTCAGCTGACTTTCTTATACAATCTGCCCAGGGCACTGCTTACTGTGGCCTGAACCCTTCCACGTCGATCATGAATCAAGAAAATCGCTCACAAACCAATGTGATGGAGGCACTGTTAGAACTGAGGTTCCTTCCTCCCAGGTGACCCACTGTCACTCATGCCAAGTTGACAGGAAATTAGCCAGCACATTGTGGACTGCATTGACGTTGTTATGAATACATGTGCGACTGCCATGGCAGAACAAATAAACAAAAAGTGAGAAGTTGAGGCTTGAAGAACAACAATCTGGGTAGTAACAGACACGTTGGGAGGAAATGTAAAGATTTGAAAAGAATAACTAAACTACCTTTTACAAGTAGGAAAAGAAGTGAACATGCACAATCTTTGAAAATCATTGGTTCACACCTTTCATCTCTCAGCTAACAAAAATAGTACTGTAGCCTAAAACAGCAAGCATTACTCTGACATTGTAAACGCAGTGAAGAACACAGTAAACATGTCTGTTCACACTAGTCTTAGCGTCTAGATGGGAAAGCAATAAACGTGAAATCATGCATAGCATCCTTTAACCATTGCACTGGGGCTATGAAGAAACACATGGGTATGTAAGACTTCATAGGAGATGAAAGTTTCTCATCTGGATACAGGGAGGTAGAGTAGGGATGGCTTCTTGGCAGAGGAAACTAACCTCAGGTTACGTGGAATGTTAAAGAAATAAATTCAGAACGCAAAATACACGTAAATTCCAATTCTTTGTGCATCCAAAATGGTGATCAAATGTCTTTTAGTTGCCATTGTTGGGGATCCAAATGATAGAGTTCCGAGTTCAAGGTGCTCCCTGAGTGCTTGACCTCACAGAAAAGAAATACCAAGTTAGGACTGCACAAGGAATTTGTTTCTTTTGGAGACACTGAGAGAAGAAATCTGCCTTATCAAATGTAGTAGCAGGGAAAAGGCCTGAAAAACAAATGAAGGGGGGATTACCCTGGGGGTGGGAAGGTGAGCATGGGGGAAGGAGGGAACTCCTAAAGGGGAAAGCAGATTTGGTTTAGAGAGGCATACAATCAGCACCAAGAGAGCCATATGGAGAAGGAAGAGGGAAGTCTGGGCGAGAACTGGAACTCCAACTGTGCTCAATCTGCAACCCATATACAACGCCTGCCAGGAGCCCACCTCATCCTTGGCTGAGTCCAAATCATTGCAGGCTTTTTATTTCTTTGCCCCCCAGAGTCATAGAGCAGGTCAAAGAATGTGGATACAGAACTATGAACTTTGATCTTGACTCTACCCTTCTTGGAGACTTCTGTAGCCCTTGGGACTGGAAAGGATCCAAAGGGGCCAATGTGCCCGCTAAGGGCACGCAAGTCCCTGCTGGTTAAAAGGCACAAGGGAATCTTGGAGGTGAAAAACAAGAGAAGGGCAGGGTTGCCAAGTAGCTAAGATTCCAAGTTTAACAACCCAAACCTCAGGAACTGGAGATGAGATGGTTAAAGAACAACTCGTTTTAAATATAAATAAAATACTATATACTCTAAGTGCTTCATGAGGAAAATGCAGTTCAGAAAAGCAGATTTGCTGCTGCACTAAATGTTTTAATTTTTTTTTATATGCTGCAGATTAGAGCTTGCATTTTCTTGTACCTCCAAGGCATAGTCTTTTATGGCTTTGGAGATAAAAGATTTACATTTAAATCATGATTTCCTTGTGCCACATTTTAACAATAGCTTTTTAAAATCTTCTGTTCACCCAAAGGTCAGACTGCTTTCTTTCTGTCGGCATGGGCTGCCACTGTATACTCCTGAGCATAACCTTCCTGCTTTGGGAGTCTAAATATTATTTATTGTGGTTGTAAAGGGAGATCCAAGTGCCAAGTGTTTCTCAATAACATGGAGACCTCAACCTGGGAATGCTAGGAGAGCAGAGACACTGTGTGGGTGACAGACTCAAGTTCCAGACAGCAGGTGCTTCTGCTCAAAATTTTGATCCAAACTTAACACCCGGTAACTGTGGCCCAAGTTGAGAAAGGTCCAGAATGGGCCATTGCCCAGCAGACCCTTATGCAGCTACAGCTGTTAAATCTATATCTTCTCTGACTCTTTTCCTGCCATTCAAAAATATGGTGCTGTGGGGGAGACCTCACAGAACCATCTCCTCTGTGTTACCAAGAAGCAGAGCTGTCTGACACCTCGCTATGCTCATTAACACACATTCCGAAGTCCATCATTGCAAATCCCAAATGAATAGGCTTTCAGGATTCCACATTATGATGGTTGGTGCTGTCAATGGGATCTTGAATTACCTAGGGAAGGGACCACTGGGCTTATCTCTGGGTAGTTACCTTGATTGTGTTCATTGAGCTGAGACACTCTACCCACTGTGGGAGGCAGAAGTCCCTAGGTGGGATTTTAGACTGCACAGATGGGGAAGGGAGCCTGGCACCAGAATGCATTCATTCCTTTCTACTTCCTGAGGGCACATATGATGTGAGCAGTTGCTTCAAGCTCCTGCTGCCACCTTACTTCCCCACCAGGAAGGACTGAACCCCTATCTGGAAGCCTGAATAAACTCTTCCTCCCTGAAGCTGCTTTGTCAGAGGGTTTTATCACAGCAAAAGGAAAAGAAATGAAGTCATGGTGGCCTTCTCTTCAGGGCTATTCATAGATGAATCTCCTAGCTAACATACTGACTTTAATTTTTTTCATACAACACATTTGATCATATTCTTTCCCCTCCCCCAGTTTCTCTCAGATCCTCCTCACCTCACTATTCACCCACCCAACTTCACGGTATTCCTCTTTCTTCCTCGCAGATAAACAAACAAAACCAAGATAAGGAAAAACAATACAGAGATAAAACAAAAGTCACATACACACACACACATTCTCTCTCTCTCTCTCTCTCTCTCTCTCTCTCTCTCTCTCTCTCTCTCTCTCTCTCTCTCTCTCTCTCTCTCTCTCTCTCTCCATGGAGTCTGTGTTGTGTTGGCCAGTTACTCCTGGGCGTTGGGCCTGCTTGATATACCCTGTGAGACTGCACTGAAGGAAACTGGTAACCTGGTTTCCGGTTCCCAGCAGGTAACAACTGCAAACAGCATCTTGGTTAGGGGTGGGACTTTGGGTCCACCTCCCTTTCTCTGTGCTAGGACTTTGTCTAATTTGAATCTCTGCAGGTCCTGAGCATCCTGTCACAATCTCTGTGCAAACACACTGACTTTTTTCTTGAATTTTTTTTCTTAAAAATAAAGAACACTTGCAGCCCAATCTGAGCTTTCAAATGTATGCTGAATAAGTAAAAGAGTCGAAGATAGCTTACTTCTGACTCTGAGTGGCAAGTACAGTTGTTACAGACATGTGTCCTCTGTCTCTCTTAATTCACAGCTAGTGATTTAACTAAGAATGAGCATATTTTCAAGGGCCAAGAAAGAACTAAGAGCCAAAACACTTGACCAATCACTCTCAACATTCAGGATTGGTGTGATCTGGACCCAATCATTCTAAATGGAAATTGAAACAAAAAAGTTCAAAGACAAATCATATCAAACAAAGGGAAGGAGGGAAGAAAGATGAAAATGTTAATTTTAAAAGAATAAAATTTTAATTATTTGTGATTTATTAGTCATTACATTCACCCTTCTAATAATAAATACGAATTACTATGTAAGAAGTATTACTTTGTAAGAAGGTTGCAACTACCAGCAACCCTGATGTATCCAATCCTTCTATCCCTGGGTGTTCTTAGATTAAGAATCAATTACAAAGGAGAAATGGTTTATTCCTTTGGTTTCAGGGAGGCATAGTGCCCCAGGGAGTCCATTACAATCTGAAGCTTATATTTGACCTAGAATCATTTTATTCCGCCATCTTCCAGCCATACCATTCTGAGAGAAAATTCCTGTGTTGGAAAAGGAGCCTGCTTTGTCTTCCTTGAGCAGTCTGTGGAGGCTGCACTTCATCTCCAAAGAATGCGGAAGACATGTGGACACACGGTGTTTGCACAGGCGAGAGTTTCACAAGGACGCGTAGGTCATAGCTATATTGATATTGCTTTTCTCAGCGTAATACAGGCAGGAAAGTCGGCTGAAAAAAAATCTTTAATAACTGTTTCTGGTTGGACATCACTTCACAGTCCTGTATAACAAAAGCACTTCCCTTCTAGATGGGAAAAGTTTTATTTATTCAGAGGTGCAGAGTACTACCCGGGGAGAGCCCCAGGCAGTCCACGAAGTTGAAGCATTTTGCCTTCAGTGTTTTTGACCTTCATGGGTCCTCCCTGCCCCCTCCTCTATTCCATACTTTGTTTCCTGTCCTTCTATTTTTATCCAGAGGGGAATCTTCAGGACTCTGCTTTACTTCCTATCCACAATTGACTCTCAGGAAGGTATTCACCATGCCATTGGCACCCATGTCTGGAATTGATCAATTATATTTTTTCTCCTGGATTTTGCTTGCTTTTTAAAAATGTTTTGGTTTCTGTGTGTTTACTTGCTTTTCTTTTGTTTTGGTAGTACTAGGACTATACTCAAACTCTCCTGAAAGCTAGGCAAATGCTGGATCACTAACTGTGCTTTTTGTTATGTGTCTTCTTCAGTTTAAACCTTTCTAAACATACCAGACAATAGCCGCAGGAAATGCTCTGAGCTACTCCAAACAGAAGACTTGACAGTCTGTGGAAGCCATATTATATATGAAGCAGCTTCCTCACACTAACTCAACTTGCTAGAATAAGAATTACCCTCATTTGGTATTGGCCCAAGAAATAACCATGATGTTTATTCAGCTTCAGAGATGTCTAAGAGACACCCATTACTCATTAGTGACAAACATTTTTCAGGTAAACAAGAACAACCCCCCAAAGCTCTCAAACTATGGGTTTATTGGACCCTTATTACCAGATCTAACAACCAGGGGCAGTAAATACACGTGGTTGCGTCTACCTGTCACCACCTTGGCTTTGGGTCCTCATCCATGTTCAAATCATGATGACCTTTAGGAAGGCAAAAGAACTAGTTAGTGGTAGGAACTTAGGTTATGCCATCCCTCTTGCTACATTCTTGCTAGAATCATCCTCTAGGATTTGGTTGTCTGTTTTAAATAACATCCACTATACTTTATTAGAATTGGGAGCTATGAAGATGATTTAAAAAGCTGAGAACCACTTGCAGCTCTCTCATGTAGAAAGTATATCTAACGATGAAGCTGACACCCATTAAATCAGAACCAAGAGAAAGAATGCATGTCCTCATGGATCGTGTCACTTTTGGCTAGGGTTGGGCTTGAAACTCTCACACCTCTAGGCTTTTTATAATATCCTAATCTTATATTAGTGTGATTTGGGATTTTATCGTTTTTGACCATAGATATACTACTTAACCAGGGATGTCACCATGGAACCTGTCCACAAAGATGCCAAATGAGATTCCAGCTGGTAGCTCATAGCAGCCACAATTGCTGGAACCGCAAGGTGACACTGATGATACTTTTTGTTGTGTGTGTCTCTCATGACAGATGATTACATTGTTACAGACACATGCCCTCTCCTACCCCATCACCAGCTTTTCACTGATAGGTGATTCTGGATTGACAGTAGGAACACATTCCTAGAGTGGACAGGAAAGTGGAATGTGACACCAAGCTATTTTTTCCTTCTCGGTTATTTCATAGTGCTTGTTTGAGCTGGTTCCTGTTTGCCAAGTGTCATTCAAAAGTCACCCAATTGTTGGTCCATCCTTGCTCAGTTGTTGATGAGAGTGCCATGTGGGCTGGAATCAAAGCCTTGCTGAAATGTGTCTATTTTACATCTGTTCCTGGCTGGGATCTTAATGACATGCACAGCATAATGAGATGTGTGTCTGGTTTGTGTAATGAGATTCTTGATTTGAGTGTCTAATGAAGCCTATAGCCTAATGAAATATATAACATAATGAGATGCATAGCTTGAATGTATGGCACACATCTGAAGGTCCTTTTAAAAAAATAACAGTAAACATAAAAAACATTCCTCCCATCTGTATAAAGGCCATCTACATTTCCTTGGGATTTTTCACTTGCAATTTCTTAATGCTATTGTCATCTTTGCAATGTATATTTCTCATGTCAGAAACCAAGAGTCAAAGAATTGCCCCTTACCATAAATGGTAGCTTGAAAAAATGGCGTAGATATTTTTGTCCCCTGAAAATGTATATACCTGTTTTTCCTCCTATTAATGGCCTATTCATTAATATGGTCAGTAATATCAATGCATTGGCTATGAAAATACCTAAAATTTGTGACTTGTAACTATGAATATTTCTTTATCATTTAGATGATGTTAACTACTCTAAATCTCCAGCTATGCTGTCTTTGATGATATGTCTTATATCTTTGAAAGACATCTGCCAACAGATGACCTGTCTAGGGAAACATGTTGCTGGAGCAGTTGGATCACCCTGGTTTGATCTGCCATCCTCTTCCTAGCAACTGGTGGATTAATCTACTGGCAGACTCAGAAGATCATGAGGACAAATCACTTTGAGACAAAGGGCAAGAGCATAAGAGGGATGAGTTTTACCCTCATCCCATCTACCAATGTAAAGTGCTTTATTCGGCACACCCATTTCCTATCTCTATACTACCTAGGAAATTTGAGCAAAAGCAATAGTAATGAAATACTAGTTTGCTTGTAAATGTAGACATTTGCTCAAAGGGTAATAACACAAGTGGCTGTGAGCATCCTGAAGCTTGTACAAGACACTACATTAAACTCCTGTATCTTTTGAATTGAAAATGTACTCTCTGCAAATCAACTAGGTAAAAACCTAACTTCTTGGGGACACACAAACAAAAGTATTAATGGGTTATTCCTTAATTTTTTATTCAACTTTGGGCAATATTAGCTAGGAGACAAGGTAGGGAACCTATCTCACATTTGCAATAAAATGTCTTGGAGGTTTTTGCCCCTTTTCATGGGTTCTCTTAAGTGAATTACAGATTGTTTTCTGCCAAGAACTACTGGTGATTGACCCCAGGCATGAGGTATACATTACATGAGACTTGCCCTAAAATTTCTCAAAGACTGAGGGTGAGTTTTAGCAGTGTGTATCTCATCTGCAGCAGCCTGCTGGATGAAACCCAGGACACTGTTTGAAAATTTATAGAGACTAGTGTATCCTGCTGTTTAACCGGCCGTCTGAGACTTTTTTTTTAAAAACATACCCTGGCCAAGGTTTTATCTCCCTCCCATCTCCCAGATTGAATATCCATTATCTCTCAAGCTGCCATTACCCTCAGATGCCTCAGATTTATTTGTCTAGGTATTTTATAGAATAAAGGCCTGATAGGGTCTTCTTTAAACACACATCCTAACCACATTTCAGAAACCAGCAGTTGGTCCCATCACCCCCTACCTTTTGGCGATGCTTTTCTATTGCACAGGGATCATAAATTTCACCCCCACATACATTTTACAATTATGGAAAGGAATGAATCAAACAAAATACCCAAAGTTTAGATTTTTTTCAATTCATTTTCCAGCTGCACTTTTCTAACCAAGGGATGGTTTGATTTAGTGCATGTGCAGGTGACCCCATGCAAAGATGCTTGATAAAAGCATGTGGGTAGATTGATTAATTGATGTATTGATTATTTACTTCAGAATCTGGCATCAATCTGGCTCTCCTAATTAGCCCATGTAAATTTTCACGTAATGAGCACCATGCTTTAAGAAACCTTCTTTATATACAATGGAATATTTAAGCATCATTGTTCTTAAACTGACAGAATCTAGATTTCTGTCAATTATCCATATAATATATTCCACTCTAGTTTAGTAGATCCTAGTTAAAAACTAGCTGTGTCTTTCCATGTAACATGACTACACAGAATGTCCACAAACAGAGGTGATTTTATTTTCATAGAAGTCTGGTTCAAGTCTAAAATGTTCTTGAAAATCTGCCTTAAGTGGAGTGAATTGATGATAGAATTCATATAATTGTTACCCAATGTTTATGCTATATATCTGTTACATGAGGTTTCCAGTGTGAGCAATGTCTCTGTGGGTTCTCAAATAGAGAGGATTCCAGTCTACCAATGAGAGGAGTTTATCCACATCACACTTAGTACACCAATGATTGCCATGGGGTTGCTTACAGGAGTATGTGGGACTCAAGAGCTTGCATGCTGCTGAGAATTCATACCGTTGGCATCTCTGATTCACAGGAAGCCGCATGTTAAAGAGCCCTAGTGACAGCATGGATGACTCACATAAAACTACACTGTTGATGAGATCCCTGGGCAACACACAGGCACACCTCCAAAGAGACTGATCCTGGCCATTACATAGTGTATAACCTCAAGATGAGGCGTTTTTCATGACTCTTTGGACATTGGGAGCCCTTTCCATCCTTCCATAAGGAAATATTAATGCAAATGATCACAGCCTCTATCGCTACAGAAAGCATTGGTCATGTCTAGTCTGGAAGAGACCGCTGTATTACAGTATCATTTTATGTTATATTCAGGGCTAGTTCATGACTGTTTAAGGCCAGTTGGCCATGCTGGCAAGAGGCTGGGCATGAAAATGTTGCATGGAGAAGTTAGGACACCTAGAAAAGGACTGGAAATGACAAGGGTAGGAAAGTCTGTGGACTTGTCAATGGAGACTATGTAGTAGGTTGGTATTTCCAGAGTAGAACCTTCTCTTCACTTGTAGCAGCTACCTGGAAAGACTGATAACAACAGAATTTTTTGGCTCCCACCATCCTCTCCTGATCAATATCTCTCAGGAAGGATCCAGAAATATACATCTTATCAGTTTCTACAGTGATTCACGGACATTCAAAGTTTGTGGGCGAGTGCTCTCAGCACGTCTGGTACAGTCTCCACATAGTGATCTGCATGTTCTTAGAGTCTGGCAGCTTGTGAGTGATGGCTGAAGCAATGATGGAATATTTAAACAAACTGTATTGGTACCAAGAACAGACCCTTGCCCCCTGTTAGTGATCCAGCCCATGTTAATAATGCATGAATGCAAGACAGCAAATCCATTAGGCAGCCATCAATAGGAGAATGCCCGATACCAAGCCAAATGCAATTAAAATGGTGTTTGATATTGGTGACTTTATCCCATTTTTAGATGGTGTAGAGGGATGGGCATAAGGTTGGGATGGAAGCCCACCTCAACTCTTTTCTATTCCGAAATGAAGTTCAGGTTCTATACTCAAAGAAGCCCACTGGGTCATTTTTGTATATAGTGACCTAGCTCACCTAAAACATGCATCATTCACAAGAACTTGAAGTAAATATCTATTTTAAATGCAAATATGTTTTTCACAAACACATGTGTGTGTGTGTGTGTGTGTGTGTGTTAATATTTCTTCATTCTGTTCCTTACTGTTGTTCTAGTTTTGACTGTGTTTCTGTTATCAGCGAATCTGGTATTTTTGGTTTCAAAAATTTACAAAGGTGTATCATACCAAACCAGGTCTTTGTCTAAGCTGGCTACTACACATAGTACCAATGTGCAAACAATCTAAGATCACAGATGGTTTATGGCCATGACATAACATAGGACAACTTCATACTTTCATGTAAGGAGATGCAGACTTTCCTGGGGAGATTAAATCCCTTCCCACAGTTTCACTGTGTTTTGCCTTCAATTTTTTTTTAACTATGCCATACCTACGATATCAGGTAAATTGTTTTAAATATGTATTCTGTGGTGAATGTGAGTAGCTGTTGCTTTTACAGTGTTCCTTTATTAAAAATAAACCAGCCCCAAACAAAAAAAGCCAACTTTGACCTAGCAAGTCACAGAAATATGGTAAACACTGTATATCATTATGGCCATATCTGAGAAAGCCAGATTACCAGTAACACTTTGGCATGATAAAATGAATTCCATGGGTTACGTGTGAGCCATGTTGTTTCCACATGGAACATGCTCCCATCAGTCAGTCAGCCAGGGAGAAAATGAAAGAGTTCTAAAGTCAGGTAAAGACCAAGCTGTAATTTAAGGTAAGGCTCACAGGTGACAGAGACAAGCTGCTTTGCGGTTGTTCAAAATTGCAGTTTCCAGCAGGAGTTTACAATTTCCCCGAGAAGGTCTTATCAACGCAAATGTCAGAGAATTTGTTGATTGTGCCTCTCACTTTTAGCAAACATGTGGATCGCATTCTGCGAGTCGGTGGAAAACCGTGATTGTATATTCCAAATCATCGGAAGTTTTACCACTGTCTATAAATATTACGTAACAAATCTGTGCATACCTACCTCCTTCTGCATTCAGGATACATCTCGGTGACCACTGTAATCAACCTAATTGGGCAAGAAGCTCTAAGCAAGAGCAATAACATTTGTTTACTTCATTGGAGGAATGTGCTCTCAGCCTGGTACCACCACACTTAAATTAGGTTTTATCCAACACAGAGAGAAACAAACCCTTCAGTCAACACAGTCTTTTAATTTGGACATGTAAATGAACTGTGGAGACCCTGTCGGAAACTCTGATAAATCTGTTCTTTGTTGCCCGTGTGAGGACACAGTGACATTTAGACCTCTTTTTTCTTTCATATTTTGAAGAGCATATGGGAGCAGCTGCCCTCTTCTGTTCTTGAGGTGGCTGGCCATGTGCCCAGAGCTGCCCTGGTAGCCACAGTCCTGGACCACAAATGGTTTCCACTACATGTTCAGTGTATAATGAACAGTGCAAGATTGTGAGAGGAAAGGAAAGAGCAGCATAGTCACACAAGCCCAGGCCAGCAGAGGACAGGTGGTCCCGGTCTCTTTGCAGGGATACTGTGCCTTTGCAGGAGTAAGTTCATCTCTCAGCATGGACTTCTTAGCACTAGGGGGTTTCCTTTGGAGTTATATGTGTCATCCAGGATGGAAGACAGAGATGCTATACACTCCTTTCTACTTCCTGTCTTCTCCTCTGCTTTTGGTTATATAGACCTTTGCTGGGGGCACTGCTCTTCCCATGCCCTTGCATATCCAATGCAGTGACACATCTCCTGGGGATAAGTCTGGGGCAAGAGAAGGACAAGAATCTGAGGATGCTTTCAATGGTGTCTCCCACCATTTGTGTTTGTCTTCACCAGCTTAGTAAAGTGCAGGGTTGTGACTGTCAGGGTTATGTTCAGCAAGTGCTTTCATAAAAACCATTTGTGGAAGGGGCTACCATTATTTCAGGAGAGAGAGAGAGAGAGAGAGAGAGAGAGAGAGTGAGAGAGAGAGAGAGAGAGACAGAGACAGAGAGAGACAGAGAGAGACAGAGAGAGACAGAGAAAGACAGAGAGAGAGACAGAGAGAGACAGAGACACACACAGAGAGAGACAGAAACAGAGACAGAGAGACAGAGACAGAGGCACACAGAGAGAGACACACAGAGAGAGACAGAGACAGAGACACACACAGAGAGACAGAGAGAGACAGAGACAGAGAGACAGAGGGGGGCTGTATTCAGAGGGATTGCCTTTTCTTGTGTACCCATCTCCAGAAAGCAATACTGCCAGTGCCCCGGGAATTGCCACAGGCCAGCTTCTAGTGTGAGAAAGTGAGGCATCTGATGCCTCTAGCCTGGGTTAAGGTTATCTCATGACACACACTTACACGGAGAACAGTGTTCACGGGAGGAGAGATTGACAAGTACAGGCAAGCACCCTACAAACTGAGATCCCCCTCCTGCTCCTTTCTCTGTATTCTGATAGGTCTCACTAAGTTGACTGGTCAAGTTTTTAACTTGTGACTCTCGTGTCTCAGCCTCCAAAGCTGGTGGAATGACAAGCAGGATTCATGAGGAATTTAAGGAAGTAACTCTTCTGCATGGTATTGTGTGGTGGGTATATTGTATTATGTTTGTCCAAACCAACAGAATGTCCAATGCCAAAAATAAACCCTAATGTGTACTCCATACTTTGGGTGATTTTAATGTGTCTTTAGGCATGTAGTTTACAGCAAAAACGCTACTCGGTAGGGGAATGTTGCTAAGGGAGGTTAGGCTCCTGTGGGACCAGAGTCAGTGGGAGATCTGTAACTCCTGCCTCCTTCTCAATGTTCTTGTAATCTGAAAATATAGCCCTGAATGAATGCACAATATTTCTGCAAGGCAACCGAGAGAATTTAAGTATCTTATATATTTCATTAATATGCACTGTTTTAGAAGTTTTAAGCTTTTCCTCCTTCCTTCCTTCCTTCCTTCCTTCCTTCTTTCCTTCCTTCCTTCTCTTCTTCTGTCTTGGTCTTTTCCACTCCGAAGCAAGAACAAATTTTCTTTGACCTAGACATTTGACTACCAGATTACCGACTTTGCAGGTTGGTAATCTGATAGCCTTTTATGACAAACTTTAAAGAAAAGCAACAATCTTGCCCTTGTTCTCAAGAATCTGCCCCATACAGTTCTAGAACATTTGTGCTGAATGAATGTCAAAAGCTAGAACTTTTCTATGCACCATGCTAAAACTGACCGTTAATTATCAAAGAAAGTGAGTTCAAGTGCTAGTAATAGGTCTGTGCTGGATAGTTTTATATCAACCAGACATGACCTAAAGTCATCCGGGAGGAGGGAGCCTCAGTTTAGAAAATACCTCTGTAAGATTGATTGTGGAGGGCCTAGCACATTGTGGTTGGGGCCATCCCTGGGCTGGTGGTCCTGGGTTTATAAGAAAGCAGGCTGATGAATCCATGAGGAGCAAGCCAGTAAGCAGCACCCCTCCATGGCCTCTGCAGGTTCTTGCCTTGTTTGAGTTCCTGTCCTGAGTACCTTTGATGATTAACTGTGGTGAGGAAGCAAAAGTCGAATAAACCCTTTCTTCCCCAACATCCTTTAGGTTGTAGTATTTTATCACAGCAATAGAAACTCTAAATAAGACAAGGTCATATTAACCGGAGAGCATCTGTCTATCAGGGATAACAAATAGCAATGCTCTTGGGCAGACTCTTAGTAGAACATATGGAATATTACTCACATTTATCTTCCTTTTTGCTCTTGGATTTCTTGTTCACATGACATATGAGTGGGTCTCATTTTGTTCTGTGTACTAGTCCTCTAATTTCCAGCATGACCCTGCTGACTTTGGTCAGTTGCTGAGGCCTCTGATGCATTTCCTTTTCCCAGTGTTCATGTGGTCACTCTAGATCCCCTGTTATCATTATGTGGGTCTTTTTTAAATAATTCATTATGACAGTAATCCCAACCAAGCTTGGTTAAAAGTAAATCCAGGGATAGACAAGGGATATCTATGGATATAACTTCCAATGGAGCCAGTGCTCATACTTGTCATCAGGATTCTGTCTTTGTCTCCCCTTGGAAGCACTGTTTGTCATGAAGCATTGGCTCGCTAGAATGACAGCTGACAACTCAAGTCTTTTTAACTTTAGTATTCTGAAAGATAAAACCATCTGTTGAAAACCAGTCACCCTAGAAACACTCTACCACAGATTCTCACTAGCAGGGTGTGTGTCAAGCACCCCTCCCTCAGTGATATTTTTTTCTTTTTAAAGTATATTTTGACTGGGCCAAAAATGTTGCCACTGTCACCTGACTTACAGTGAATGAATTCTTCTCAGGAAAGAGGTTATGAGAGAAGCCAAACATGCCTCCATCACTACACATCTCTCTGGCAGTATTATCTGACGCTCTAAAGTGGTGAGAGACCATCCAACATAGAATAGAGACTTCTCCCACACAGCGGTCACTTTATACTAGTAGTCGTGAATGTAAAAAGGGAGTTGTGGTGCTGAAAGTGCTGCAGCTCTCTCTCTTGTTTACCTCTCAAGCCCTCCACCAGGTAGAGTCCCAGGCCACCAGAGAATCTGTGGACAATCAGTACCTCATGCTGAAGCTCAGATTTGCACTGTGTGTATGCCGCTTGGGTTCTGAATTTCTGAACATCGAGGCTGTTTCTCTCAATATGCATCTCTTCTCCCAGGATAAGTATCTAGGGATGTCCTGGTGATTAAGAAACTCAGCCCTGGAGTCAGTGTCTCTATGGGGTCCATTCATTGCTCATCCATGAGACTCTTTAGCGTTCTATCTAGTTGGCGGCTAGATCAAATCTCCATGCTCCTCTCACATGCTACCAACTCAGCCAGGCTTTCTAAGCTAGACAAAAACAATGCCCAGTCCTACTCAGCTTCTAGAATCATACCTTGCTCGCCTTCTTATTCATGTACTGATTTATAAATGAAATTATTTGTGTGTATTGGCTTACTTGTTTATTATCTATATCTCCCACTACAGGATAAGTAGGATGCTGGAAGGCGCTCTTTCCCCTCTGTTCTCTGCTTCATTCCAGAATACAGCCTGGCTCTAGGTATGTAGTAACTTTTTATTTGGAATTCAAGAAACAGATGAATGGAAAACAAAATTATAGTAGGTATAGATCTTAGACCATAAATGTGGGACCTTTATTACACACATGTGTTAACACATGTTCTGTTAAAAACCGTGACTGGCAATCATTTTAGTGCATGAGTAAACAGGCTTTACAGAGGCCTCATACCATGCTCTGCATTTTGTTTTCATGTTATGAGTCTTGCATCTCTTCACTTCCTGTGCTTCATGTGTTGGTTTATGATTTCTTTCCCTGGAATGGTGGCTACACTGACAAAGTTACCTGAGAAATAAAATAGCATATTTGAATTCTGTTTCACCAAGTAAAGCCAAATAAAAGGCGTAAATTAAGATGTCTGGAACATTGACATTAGCTCTGAATAAGTTCATCAACAAGTCTTAAAAACAAAGGCAGAGCTGAGGCATCTTCTCTTCTGTTTGGTAGCTGGGAGCACATTCTCACTCCCTTCTGTTCTTCCCGTTTCTTTGTATGAAAAAACAAATCACCAAGAATTGAGTTTGCTGCCTTTAGGAAGGTTTATTTTTAGATTTGAACTCTTGGCTGGAACCCAGCTCAAGGTCATGACATCCACAAACAAGGGCAAATAAAATCAAAGTGTCTAGTTCCACCGTTTCACCTCTCGTTAGCTGTATCTGGCTCCTCTGTCTTTGAGGTGTCTGGAGGCTGTGGGCAGGACAGACCCACGCAGAACCGGTAGCCTGCACACTCATGAGGCTCTGCTACCCCTCAAGTGCAGTGGGAATTCCTTTCTGCCTGACTGAAATGTCTAGTCTATAAAACTGGTTAGTAAAACATACTGTAATTTGGGATTTGGTAATACAGACTTCATTTTGACAGAACCCAGGCTGACCTACAGCATTATGTCATGAACAGATGTGAATTCTAGAGGGGTGAAATGATTAAAAACTTGTTCAGAAAGAAGGAAACTTAGTCATAAGATGTCTTCATGCTTCCACAGTCTAGGCATTTAAGCTGTTTAACCCTGTTTAGTCCAAGCAGCGTGTGCTCCCAAATGCCTGTGAAGTATTCTCATCTCTCCTGATATGTGGATGGTCTAGTGACTGCACAGAATGAAAACATTTAAAGAGCTTTATGTGTAATTAAGATGTCCTGGAATGCATGACATTTAAATAAACGAGAATTCCAATAGGTTAAAAACCATGACAAGTCAATCAAGGTTCTCCGTCCTCAAGTTTTACACAAAGAGAAGAAAAAATAGCATTGCAGCTATGGTCTTATTGAGACAGAATCAATACATTAGGTGTACAGTTATGATGAAGACTGACAGGGAAATGACTGTGTGAAAGTACTTTCCAAACTATAAAGAACTAGAAAAATATTAATAGGGATGAGCAGGACAAAATAATGCCAAGTAACTAGGCTTATTGGCAGAGTGTTTTGCAAGGGCTGTGTAGTGCTTTGTAATTTTTGATAATTCTTCAATTTACAATCATAACTGAGTCCCACTTCAGACCTACATTGATCAGTCACTTTAAAAGCAAATTTATATTTGATGTAAGAATACAAGAAGGATAGATGAGTTAAAATATGTACACATACATATATAAACATTTATATTTATATAGAAAGATAAATGTAAATATATATTTCATGGTATAATTTTAGGTAGAGGAATTCAAATATATATGCAAGCATAAATACATACATATTTATGTTTGCATTTATAAATATAAATGTAAATATATTTCATGATTTAATTTTAGGTACATGCTACTTCTTAACTTATAGGGCAGCTTCAGTAAACTCAAAGCTAAAACGTGTTTAGGTAGCATTCTCTCAAAATAAATTTTACTTTCTTACTAGATACAGAAGACTCATGCCAGGTAGACAGGGAATGAAACTGGTGATATCCACTTGTTGATTTGTAAGATGAAGTGTGTCTAAGCAGAAATTGTCCCTATTTAAGTGACTTGCTAGGGTGATGTCTAATATCAACTTGGAAAATCATAATAATGATCAAAATTAATAAAATTGAATAAAATTTAATTTATCCATGTTTGAAGAGTTATAGTTAACATTAGTTAAAGGAATGCTTTGAACTAAGGACATATCTAAATTATTTTTTCAGACTATAGTCATTCATTGAACACTCCAGGGTATTGTTTGAGATACTGAGAATGAGACAAATATTAGCTGTGCCCTCATGGAACTTGCATGCCAATAAAGGAAAGAAAAGATGAAATAGCAGTTTTCTAGGGTTCACTTGATGTCAGCTCATCAATGGGAGTGAGACAGTCAAAATAAAAAAAACTATCCCAGCAGAATGAAGACTTCTTCATATAAAAAAGGCTTAAGGATACTGGTGTTTGGAGTGGCTTTCAGTATGCCTGTGAGTGTTTCCAGCCAATTTACCAGTTACATTTATAAGATTTATGAACTCAACAGACTCCAACTTACCAGAAGATTTCAAGCAGGGAAGTCAGGAATCACCTACCAAGACTTTATCTCTGTGATGTGGACGTTTATGGCCCTGCTTTAGTCACTGGCCTTGTTCTCTGCCCTCTGTTGTTCCACAGCTATACCCTCATATAGAGTCACACTGGTCAATGCTAGCCAGGTCCCAGATGCATTGACAGAAAATGTCTCTGTGGTGCTTGCACATCCCTGGAAGTTATCAGATCTTGGTATAACAAAACACATCCTAAACCCATCTGGATATGCTGCAGCTCCATCTCAGAGCAAATAATGAAGTCTTCATCAGGCTCTTTTCTGTTGCTGCAAGTCTGACAGTATGGTAATTATACAGTTCTGCCACCTAAGGCTTAGGCCATTAAATATTTTAAGAACAATGTCTTCCTGTATCCTATATTAGGCTAACAGGTAAGTCCACACATTTAATTGGATTCCCTGTGACTATATTGTATGCATTTCAGAACTTTGAAAAGTTTTTAAAGAAAGTTCTAGAGCAAACAAAGGTGCTCCTCTTTGCTAGGTGCTGCCTCGAGATTATTGATTAAGAATATTTCCCAATTGCTTACCTAGTCCACTCTTAATTTTCACAATAGAGAATGTGTAATGAGTACACAGGTGGAAAATCTGATACAGCTAATCATATCTCCTAGCTGCAGCAATTATCAGTGCAGCTCAGTTACCCATGTTTTTGTTTGTTTTATGTCCACACTATAAATATGAGTTTCTGGTGATGTTTCCAGGTGGCATAAGACATGAGAGGACATACTGTGCTCCTGCCTCTAGCAAAGGTGAGCTTAAGAGGAAGCAGAGGAAGAAAAGGGCTCTGTAAACTAGATTAAGTATACAAGAAAGATGCTGTTCCAAGACAAGGAGGGTAAAGAGGGATGCACATTCGCCAAAAGGATAACTCATTCATTTCCTTTGGAACTTAGCTTGCTTAAGCTCTAAACTGTAAAATACAACAATGGCTGATCGACCAGGTCTGGTTCTAACCCAAGAATGTTGACAGCTTCCAGTTTCTCCTTATTAATGCTCACTCTTCAGACAGTTCCTCTGGAGACACTTCTGCTACCGGAATGACAAGCCACAAGGAGAGGCTGTAAGTAGGCATCCCAGAACACGGTCCAGCCTGACCCAAGAATCACCTTCAAGCAAGAAGACAAGCCACTATGGAGTTTTTTAGCCAAGGAAGCTGGTTCAGAGGTTACCCAGAGCCACAGAACATCACAGTTGTATCACAGGCTTGACAGATAGCCAAATGGTTGCTGTTTTAAAACCACTGAATGGATTTCCTGGGAACCCGCAGTCCACTCAAGTCAGGGAAGCAGGTATCCTAACTTCTTCATTTCTCCCTCCTCTCCTCCAGATCACTTCTCCAGTTTCACCCCCAACTTTGTAGCAGATCATGTGCCATTGTCCCCTCCGACCCCATGTCCTCATCTCCAGTGATTCGGGCAGATCTTCTCTGAACTTCCTCCTATTCTTCCTGACACCCCAGTCCCCACTCCAGCAGGCATTCTCTGGGAACCCAACAGCCAAGATCAACAGAGAGACAAGTAGGCCAGCCAAGAAGGTGGGCAAGCTTTAGATCTTCACTCTCCCTCCTCTCCTCCAGATCCAATCCTCCAGGTTCATCCCCTATAACAGACTTCTGTTGTAAAGTCTCCTTACTCTCTGACCCCATTCCCATGAAACTAAGCAATCCTGGTGGGACACCCTGATATCCTCCCTCCTGTGAATGCACCCATTGCCCCTCTCCTAACCTACCCCCATTCCTAAATGTCAGCTGCCTATACACAGAAACACATGTTACCAAGAACTCACTGTATCCACACTATCAGGATCCCAGAATTCCCCACCAGGCAACATGCAGCCACCACACTCTCCTAAGAACTTAAGAGGACAACAGAATCCAAGGAACAAAATACTCATCCAACAAAGATAAGATCAGATGTCAGCACCTAGAATTGCAATCATCCCAAACACAGATGCCTAGACACCAACATAAAAACATTGCCAAGACATTGTCTACACAAAAGCCCAGCAATCCTACAACAGCAGTCCCTGAGAATTGTAACATAGCTGAAGCACAAGACAAAGACCTTAAAACACCCTTGATGAATATGATAGAGTCCTTAAAGAGGAAATGAGTAAATCCCATAAAGAAATCTATGAAAGCACAACAGTGGGAGGAAATGAATAAAATAGCTCAAGACCTGAAAGTAGAGATGTAATCAATAATAATGATGATGAACCAAACTGAGGGAAATCTGGAAACAAAATATTTAAGAACTTGAACAGATAATAATTATCAAAAGAAGAAAATAAAATGGCTGAGATGCACTTAAAGAAATGCAAATCAAAACTACTTTGAGATTGCCTTTTACACCCATCAGTATGTCACAGATCAATATAACAAGTGACAGTTCATGCTGGAGAAGATGTTGAGCAGGGAAAATGTTCCTCCTTTGCTTAAAGGAGTGCAAACTTATGCAGCCACCATGAAGACAATATGGTTTTTCCTCAGGAAGATGAGAATAGATCTACCTCAAGACCCAGTTTTAATACTCTTGGACATTTATTCAAAAGATGCTTTAAACTACCACAGGAATCCTTGTTCAACTATATTCACTGCTGCTCTATTCATAGTAGCCAGAAATTGGAAACAACCTGGATCCCCCATAACAGATGAATGAATAAAAAAACGTACATTTGCACAATGGAGTATTACTTAGTCATTAAAAAAATGAGATCCCAGCACTCAAAAAGCAGAGGCAGGTGGATCTCTGTGAGTTTTGAGACCAGTCTGGTCTACAGAGTGAGTTACAGAACAACAAGGGCTGCATAGAGAAACCCTGTCTTGTATAACAAAACAATGTGATCCTGGTTGATGGAACTCATCCTGAGTGAGGTACTCCAGATCCAGAAAGGCACATATGGTATGTATTCACTTATATGTGGATACTAGATATTAAGTCAATGATAATCAAGCTATAACCCATAGAACCATAGAAATTAGATATAAAGAAAGGGACTAGGGGGACAGAAAGATCTTCCTAGGAAAGGGAAATAGAATAGTTATAGATGAATGTGGGGACTGTCATAGGAAGATGAAGTGGGGAGAGGGGAATAAAGGAGGAAATATAAAAAGAGACACATAGAATTAAGAGCCACTTTACAGGTAATATGGAAACCCAACACAGTATGAGCTTCCTAAATTATATTACATAGATGAAGGCAGTCTCCAAGATATAACTAAATAGTGGAGAAAAGAGATGCTTGAAGGCAGTCTACATGAAACTGCCAAATAATGGGAGGCACAGAGTCCCAAGTTTCCACTGCTTATCACCAAATGAAGCTTCCAGTACCAGGTGTGGGTTGCATCTAGTCATGCCAGTTTTAAAGGCAGGCCAGGCTCAAGGCCTGAGGATGAGCTTCTCTGCCTGTGAGGAAAGAGGCAGAGTGTGTGTCCCAGGGGAGGGGCACACGCTGATGTCTGATGCATACTTTTAACTTCTGTTTTATGTGAACGCTCAGAAATAACCCCCGAATTCTGACTTGAGAGACATCAGGACAGAAGAGGTATATACAGAAAATTCTGACACGCTGGGAAAAGAATTGTAGCTCATTTAATCTTTAATGAGGAAGGTTCACCCATTCTGCCTCTTCTTCACTGCTGAAAGTAATCAAGTAGACTAGCTAGGAAGCTCTCAGTTATAAACTGCAGTGTTAACCTAACTAAGAACGAACAAAACAGCTTCCTTTCAATATTTATTTATTTATGTTGTAGTGGAACACAGTGACTCATGCAGTAAACACCTTTATATCCATCTATATATGTTTTTCAAGACAGGGCTTCTCTGTATTGTTTTGTGCCCTGGAACTCATTCTGTAGACCAGTCTGGTCTCGAACTCACAGAGATCTGCCTGCCTCTGCCTCCCAAGTCCTGGGATTAAAGGAGTTTGCCACCAATGCCCAGCCTTATATTTTATTTTTACATGCAGGAGTTTATAGAAAAGAATCGTTGGTCTGGTTCGAGGCCCGTGGTCTCTGCTACACCTCACTGGGACTCTTCCTGGACACTCTGTTGCTGCTCTGTGTCATGGAGATTCTGCAGTCCTGGGTCCACTCTAGCAGATCCCAGATGGGATGGATATCAGGGTTGGGTAATACATAGCCATGGTTTTGGGCCTGGGTACTTCAGGGTTGGTCATCCAGCCAGCTCTCCCCTGTCTTCACCACCAGGGTGGTATTTCCAGGACTGTCCTTGTCTAGTTCACCCTTGTAGTGATGAGCAAGGTACAGGCCAGTTCTCTGGCTTTCATGTCTTATGGTAGGTTGTCCCACAACTACACCATCAGGGCCAGCTCTACTGTGTTGTCCAGCCAAGGTGTGTGGGGGCAGTCTCCCGAGTTCTGCGGCTGGTGAGGTGCAGCAGCTTCCTCCTTTATCATAGCTGTTGATGAGTTTAGGCAGACAGTCAGGCATTCCATCATCAGAACCAAAATCTGCATCCAAGCACATTACTTGGCTTTGACTCAGAACAAAAGACTATCGTTGTCAAGACACAGTCTGTTTCATTTTTATCACAGGAGGAAATGGGAAGGTAGGTCAATGTCTTCAGAAATTATTTATCCCTGAAAATCTCCAGTGCATTTACACTGGAGGAAACTGGGAATTAGGAGACATTTAATCTGGAGGCAAAAGCAACTGCTGTCTTCCTTGATTCCAAGGTAGCATGATGCCATGTTTATAGCCAAATTCACAAATGCTTAAATAGTTAGGTTGTGTTGGACCTGACAGACACTGATAGCTAGCAGCTGTGTTCTATTACACCTGGGGTGGGTCTTGAAGGCTAACAATACCTGTGCATCCAGGCTTTGCTCACGGTCATTTGAAAGTTAGTACGGAGGGACTGTGGACCATCAAGATGTAGCTGATGCTTGCATTTGGATGGCTTGGCCTCCTTTTCCCCAACCCTTCCTTGCTTTCACAATAGCTCACTTCTCACTGGGGAGGTCCTATCACCTACGGCTACAGGTCAGATTCAGCCAAGTCACGAAAAGTAGCAGAAGGGGTAATAGTGAGCTGAGAGAATGAGAAGGGGCACACTCCGGTCGATCAGACAGGCATGTGGCCCTGCATTCATTTCCTAAAGAGGACACCCGAAGCTGATCTGACGTCTCTCAGATCATTTAACTCATGGGTGGTGAAGGGTCTTAACCTATCCTCCAAGAGCTTCCCATTTGCTCCTTCGATTTTTACAGAACACAGCGGAACTGCAGAGTGGAGGTGTGCTTTTAGCAGCCAGAGTGTTTAGCCCTGCAAGCTCAGGAAGAACACACACATCCCTGCAAAGGTTGAGAGGAAAATCACACTATTATTGCTCTGGTTTTCCTAGCCGGTATGCCCTGCTTTATGTGAAAACAACCGCTTGCCAATCTGAAGGTCTGACAAGACTGCCTTAGCTCAGCATGTACTGTTGGTGTCACATTCTTGTCTCAGTGGCATCCAGGCTCAGGACTGAGAGGGACGGCTAGGGTCATGTTTGTTATCTACCGGCCTACCCCCTGTTTTCTGCATGTTTTATTTCTTTTTGTACCAAGATTCTGAAAGTTCACGAAACCTAGATTCCAGTCTTAGTTCCCCCCTTTATCTCCTCCAATAGAGGTATACTACTTGATTTGCCACTCTGCCGTCTCATTTTCTGTAAGTAGAAAATAACTATGAAGTCTGGTCTCTTGCACTAACATCCTTTGGTTTTTCAGAACACAGCTTTCCAGTTATGTCTGAGCCCCAAGTTCTTCTTAACCATGGCCCCGAAGGCTTGTGTGGAAAATGATAGTGACTTCTCTTTACTGCAGTATGCCCTTTTCTTTGGATAAACACAAAAATAATTAGTCCAGATGAACACAGGAACACAGTCTTTGGAGAAAAATTAACTTGAGCGTCTTATGCAGGAGCCAGCTGGTATTTCTACAATATGTGTTCTATTCTGAGCCAAAATACTAACAATAGCACACAGCACAGTTGGGAGTAAAAGGACAAGGGCCACCGAGTGTGAATTTTCTGCCAATATGTCACCAGCATGCAAGCATCTGTTAGTAGGGAGCAGGTGTGATCTATAGCCAGCACCATTTGGCTTACAAGAGTCTCACTTGTTTCTTTGGGTTTGGTGCAGTTACTCATGGCTTGGGGTTGTGGTAGCAAGACAACCAGGAGGATTTTGCTGTTTTATTTATAGACCGTCATCAGCTCCCAGCAGCGAGGAAATTCACTCACTGATGGCCATTCCAACGGACAATTTTATCAGAATAGGAGACTCAACAATGACATAACAAAACAGGCACAGAATACCAGTGAACTCCCACTGAAGAAAAATAAATATCAGCTCTTACTGACACAGCTTTCCGTGGGATAATTTGCGAAGGCAGATGTCCAGTTTGGGTAGGAAGGGAGCTTACTTGTTCAAGTCTCCTCATGGATTAGCAAGTATCACTTCTCTTCCTTCCAAAGCTCCTCCCTTGCGGTCACTGTTATCTGTTTGTCATCTTTCTGGACCACTAAGCTTAGACTATGACAGTTTCCCTCCGAGGGAGCATATTTGTGCCTGTATTTCTGAAATACCATTTTTATGTGTTTGTTTTTTTCTGTATGTAGGAGGTAAGTGTGTGTGTGTGTGTGTGTGTGTGTGTGTGTGTGCGCGCGCACTCACACACGCATGCATACACACATCCATGTGGAGGTAAGAAGACTGCCTCAATTATTCTTGTTATCCAAGAACCTTAGACTTTTTTCTTTGAGATGGGGATTCTCATCTGCCTGAGACTCCATCAGCTAGACTAGGTCACCTTGCCAGTTAGCTCCAACTGCCTCTGCCTCCCATTTTACCCTTCCTGGATTTAGACATGGGTGCCTCCATTCCCTGACTTTTAAATAAGACCTGGGTGAATGAACTCAGATCCTGTCCCCAGCTAGGGCAGGACAGGCATTTTGTTATCTGGACCATCTCTCCAACCCCCTGAACTGGTTTTCCCATTCATCCCTTTATTCTTGCTGATCCCCCTTAGCCACCCCTATTTGGATGAGCATGACTAAGTGAACCCGCAGCTGGAAGTGTTTTGTCTTCCATAGGGCCTGTAGCCCATTGTTTATCTCTCTCTTATAGTATTTATCAAATAGTGCCTTTCCTTGAGGTGCTTTGTAATTTTTTGTGGCTTCCCTACCCTACTGGATTGTAAATAGGTGTCAGGCGCTGTTTTCTGGATGATCAATGTTTTCCCACAGCATTTTATCCTGTACCTTGTGTAACAGAGCCTCAATCCAGTTCATAAATTTAATAGCTGAGAAGCTATTTGTCCAGGTCCAAGCAGCCTGTGGGGGTATGGTGAGCATAGCAAGAAGATTAAGAGGACAAATCCAAGCAGTGGCAATAAAAAATAATAGGGGCAGCAATAACAAAGTTTGTTGAATGCTTGCAGTTCCGAACCATGTAGGAATTGCCTTATATATTTTCTATTAATCTAAGAAGAAAGAAGAGCAAATTTTATGTCTTGTTGTTTTGTGGACTTTAATGTCACTTTCTGTGTTAGAAAACTGAAGAACAAAGAAGCTAAGAGCACTGCCCAGAGTCATTACAGCATCACAGCTCGGGTGTTAGGTTCCAGGGAGCCTGACTCAAAGCCCATTATAAAGTAGACCATTCTATCCTTCATTTCTCTGACTTCCGCATCTATATCTACATCACAGAGGACACACGGCTTCTAGGTCATCCTTGTGCTTTCTCTCTCTCTTGCTGCTCAAAGCTTCCCAGACTCCCTGGACCTTGGGCTAAGTGTCTGGAGGTTCTCCTGAACATCTACAGTAAAGGCTCCATGCCCAGGCAGGACCACCTCCCTCTTCAGCTATGCCTTTTACTCTCAACACACATCAGGGATGCGGGTCTTGCTGGTCTCCCAGGCACTGAATGAGAGAGGAGGAATAGCTTTGAGGCTTCAGAAGGGCCAACGAGGCTTCTCCCTGCACTATCACGGTTGAGGGAGAGCACATGTTGCTGGCCACCAACTCCCAGTATACAAAGAACAGAGAGTAAGTTGTAAACATGACGAATGAGAAAATGACCTGGGTGGGAGAATGGAGGGAGGGCTGATGGAGGACTGGTGGTCAGGAAGTGTCTCTTTCATAAACACACTCACATTCTCACACACACATATGCACTCTCTGTCTCTGTGTCTGTCTGTCTCTCTCTCTGTCTCTCTCTCACACACACACACACACACACACACACACACAAACACACACACATATTTGCAAAATGCCAGTCAATAAGTGTTAAATGTTTCTATCTAAACCTCCAGAACTGATGTGAGACAAACCATGGAGTGAAAAGGGAGTATTGGAAACAGCCCTCTCCCTGCTGCTGAGACTCAGACTTCTCTCTCCTCTCTGTTCACGGTTCTCTTTCCTTATCTCCCCCAGCAGAGTGCCGTCATGGCTGTATTTCATTTGGCTTTCAAAACCCCAAAGATAACCTTTGAAAATATACTAATACAGCCACACATGGATCGCTGCACGCATGTATGTTTATCCATGCATATAGGACACACAGAGGTATGTACTCAGCATCTATAAATGCCATATACGGAACGGCACAGGAAGGGATACACAGTCAAAGGGTATACTCATGCCATGGATACAAACTTTTTCATAATCACTGCTAGTCATACACCAAGCGAACATGTTATGTATGTATAAACAAATGCACAAGGACATTCTAACACCACACACAGACACTTGCCTGTACATATATACAAATACACAGAGTCATACATCATATACTTATGTGTACACACTGGCACACACAGAAACTTCTTGATCTTCAAGATACTTCACATGGTTTCATAAAATCAAACACCTTTCCTGCAAAAGACATACATATTTAACACACACACACACACACACACACACAGAGTGAGAAAGAGAGAGAGAACAGAGATACACATAGACTCATATGTAGACATACACAAAAAACAGAAATCACCCATTCCACCTGGGTGAGAGGGTTATTTTAGAATCACTAAGGTAAAGAAAAATCTTCAATTTTTCAATTTGAAGTTTTACTAAATAAGTTGAGGGAGCAGTTGAAGCCAGGATACACTATCTGTTCCCCTGGGGACATGCTCCTGGCTGCCACCTTTTCTGCCTGTTACCCCAATTCAGCCCTCCCTTCTCTAGCTTGGGACTTTTCTGTTTCATATACTTATAGGACCAGTATTAGCTTTAAGACCTTCCAAAAAGACATCTCAGGATTTATTTTAAAGTAAATCCCAGTCTATTATTAAAACACCTGTTTGATTGTGAAAGTGTTTGTGACACATGAAGGATTCCAGTCTGGGGAAAGAAATGAGAGTCTGATTGACTGTCATATGGTTTTCCTTTGGAAGTATGGCATGGTACCTTTGTGTTTTTAACTAATCTTTAATAAATTAATTTAGAAAGTTTTTATTTTATAAGATTCTAGGAAACACAATTGGTTATTTTCTTACATTTCACTATTTTGAACACAGTATTTCACAAGGATCATGTCACACATTTATCACCTCCCTTCATATTCCAACCCCTGAAACAACCAAGTAGATGCGCCACTTCAGAGAAGCTCAGCAAATACAGGACTCTGCTGACAAGATACAAGGGAATCCAAACATGCTTTCTTATTTACCTGAATACATCTCCATTCTCTGTATCGATTGTCTACAAGACCCTGTAATGAAACACGGGCATCAGCCACAGTGACAGTGCCCTTTCTGTTCATTGCTGAGCACATTAAGTCCATTAACAGACAGAGCTCAACGGAATCGGTCTCAGGTCAATGGCTTTTAAAATATGGATTCAATACTTCAGAAGGATTTTAAACAGGATTTGTGTTTGTGGAAGGGTAGGAGCAGGGTCACCAAGTTGAAAATGGGAGGCATATGTTGGAAAATAAGAGAAGCAATTCTTGTTTAAAAATAGAACTCTTCCTACCTTCTTAATACACCAAGCATGGGGGAGTATATTCTACTTTCTTCCTTCCCTATTTGCCTCTGCATCTATACAGGTCCTTTTTCTTGTTTTCATGACATATGAGCTTATGACTAAGAATTAGATATAACCCTAGGTTGAAGGAATCTTGTTATATAAGACTATGGCTCTGTGGAACTCTGGTACTTGAGACAGGCCAGAAAATGACCCAATGACACTAGAGACTGAACAACTCGCAGGCTTTTGATTAGAGAGTCAAGGAGTCTATGCTTTGGAAACAAGAGTAAGTTAGCATGTTGGGAAGGGGAAGGCTAGGGTCATGCTGGCAGAATAGAAACTAAATAGTGAAGTTATATGGAGATGGGAAGGAATGAACAGAAAAGGTGGATAATGGAATTAAAACATTTGGCTAATTTTGACTTTTCAAGTGTGCAATTCATGTACTTGTTCACTCAGTTAAAAGTTAAAATATTGACTTGCTATGCACTGTCCTAGGCATTGGAAATAAAATGGTTAAAAACATAGATCAAAAACCTCTGTCTTCATTACACGGACATTCCAACGGGGAAAATGAAAAGTAAATGATGATACACATTTTAATGAAGTGTGAGACAGTGCTGTGCTTTAAATGAGAAATGTCCCCCACAAGCACATACATTTCAACACTTGTTTTGCTCTGTTTGAAAAGTCATGGGACCATTGGGAAGTGGAGCCTTGCTGGAGGAAGAGGCTCAGTGTGGAGTGGGAGGGTGCTCAATGTTTCATAGTTTCATTCCACTTCCTAGTCACTCTTTGCTTCTTGACTGTGGATGCAATGTTACCAACCTGCCTCTTAGTCTTACAGTCATGCCTTCCCCAATAATGGAAGGTATACCCTCAAAATGAAAGTCACAGAGAACCCTTCCTTCTTTCTTGTTGGGTATTTTGTCACAGCAAAGAGAAGTTATGTAATACAGTTATTGCTATGTGTTACAAAGAAAAATAAGGAGAGAAGTAATATTCCAGATGTGGTGCTGTACTCTTAGGAAAAAAAGGGTGGACAGTGCTTGTGGATTCCATACCATAAACTTTCTCACTATTGTAAATTCTGACTACTAACATGGCATCATTGAAAAAGGTCAGGGAGTTTCCTTCATGCTGGGATGAGTTGGATTCAGCAAACCACTGGAGGACAGAGAAGGCATCTGGGAAGACATGAAGTGAGATTTAAAAGGAATGTCAATGAAGGAAGGAAATGAGAAATGCAGATGTGTGAGAGAGGATCAGTCCCGACAGATGGAATACCTAGGACAAAGCTTCAGAGGATTGCCCCTGCTGGGTTAGAGGAACACAGTGGAAGCCATAGCCAATGGGCTGAAGCTCCAGTGCTTTTAGAATAGAGGGACCATGGGGAACAGTGTAGGAGGGTCATCATCATGAGCAGCTTTGTACTATTAGGATACTGGGGCTATTTCAAATGGTGTAGAAAGCGACTAAGAAATGTCAGCAAGAAATGAGTGGCTTATGATTCACAAGGATTACCTAGGCTGAAGGTAGTGAACAGAATATGGAAACAGAGACACAAATGTAGAGGCATTTATTGCTTATCCAGGCAAAAGAAGCTGTTGAGAAGTCAAACACAGAAGCTGTCCATCTATCTTACACACATGCGTATTACATACACATACATAAATACAGACTGCATACTTGAATCTCCAGACACCCAGGAAGTATCCAATCCTGAACTAATGTCAAGCTTATATCTTACTGGTCAGAACAAGGCACCAACAGTGGAGTGGGCCTGTTTTAATGAGACTAAGGCTTGATGATGAAATCTGACAGATAGTTTGCAACACAATTTATTCAAATTGGAATAGACAATACATCCTAATGGATGATAGCTACAGATCGAGAGAAAAAGAAGAGCCAATGGTGTCTACACAGACTGTGTCTGTGTGATGACTGTCATCCCATGAACTATGTTAGAAAGTTTTGAGGAGAACATATTCATGTGTAAAAGCCACGCATTTGGGGTTGGATGCAGTGGGTTGGAGATACCTTATAAGCAGCCCCGGGGTAATAGGGAGGTAGTAAGAGTCTGAAGTTCAGGGAATTGATTAAGGCTACAGAGACAGCTTTGGGAATTATCAGGTTTTTAGACGTTCATATCTGTTGTCACAACTTCATGGGGTGAGTGCTTGATCCCCACTTGGCAACAATTCCGTCATGATGTTCTGTCTAAACTCATAGGTCTTAGCTATCAAGGACTGGACCCTTTGAAACAAGGAACAAAATATAGAATGCCTCCCTTCTTTAAGTTACATATTTGGGCCATAACTTTGGAGAGTTAATAACACAGGGCTCCATAGCTTCAGACAAAGTATCTATTGAGTAAGCTCAGCATAAAAGACATATGAAAACTACAGCCTGAAGCTCTACAAATTGGATGTTTGAACACAAGAAGACAGAGGCAAACATCAGACATGGGAATAAATACAATTTTTGTTTTCCCTTTTAAAAGACTTGTTTTTATTTTATATGTAAGTATACCAAATGACTCCTGGTACTCCTGGAAGCCAGAAGAGGACACCAGATACCCCGGTTCTGGAGTTACATAGTTGTGTAACTTGTGTGTGCTGGGAACTGAACCCAGGTACTCTATGGGTACAGAAAGTGCTGTTAGCCAGTGGAACCCTAATTTTTTGCAAGTGATAAAAAAGGAAAGTGCATGAAAGACATACTGGCAAGCTTTGTCCAATATTATTCAGAAAAAAGAGATACAAAAAATTGACCATTGGATTGTCCGATGTGAAAGTAACAGGTGTCGCTGATAGTTTCCCCAGAGTAGAGAAGCAGGAAGGTGTTGGACAAAGGTTCATACAAGTTCCAATTCCATGTGAGTGGGGCAATGGAGAAAGTTAGTTCTGACAATGTTCGTTTTCTAGAAAACCCAAGAAATAATGCTGGACATGAAGCTGATGGCAGGTTGAAAGCATGTCTATGTATAAACCTATTTCAAAGCTAGTAGTAATGATCCCATAGAGAAGAAAAAAATGGATTATTCATTAAGGAAAGGAGAAAACAACAACAAAATCCAAGTCTTTAAATATAAGGATGGAAAGAGAAACACAAGCTCATCCTGCTACACCCTCAACCTCCAGCCAATCAGGAAGGCAAGCAGGTGGAACCTTGGTGAGCAGAAGAGAGCATTCTCTTCATTTACTTCTGCTTATAAGTTAAAGTGTAAGGACAGGAATCATTCATGATGCAGAATAGAGGAGTAATATCTGAGACTTCAGGAATGAGAAAAGCATTAGTTGATCAGGACACGTGGATGACTAGGGAGTGATGTCACCCAGGAATGATTGTCAGACTGCTGAACAGGGTGAGAGTTCACTAGAGACTCTATTAGGAATGCCAAATAAGGTCCTCTATTAGTTAACATATCAGGTGCTTTTGAATTATATTCAGTAGGCAGGTGCAGTGGGAGAACCATAGAGGAGTTGGATTGGACTAGAATTCAGAGATTTTCCAGGTAAAGTAGAGGGATGAGTGAAGAGGCAATGGAATAACATAATACTTTGGGGGGAAAGATGCAAATGAACATCCCCTCATTCTAGAGACGGAACTGAGGACAGACAAGAGGATACCACTGAAGTCTAACTGAGAGTTAACCAATGTGTTATTGGAGTTACTTACAGGAGTAGGGTCTACTCAAAGGCAGCTGAGTCATCAAAAGCTCACTCCAGAATGGATTCATGAAAGTTGGAACCTCAAAGCTCTCTGCACAAATGCAGATAGATCAACAAGTCAGAGAATGATTTTCTTCTTCCTTCAGCTAGTCTGAGTGTCTCTTCCAGGCAGCATAACTAGTATGAATCTCCCCAGTAGTCCTTTAATGTTTATATATAGCCATGGAAAATAACAGTCCTTGTATATCTGGTCAGTTTCAGGGATTTCCTCAAACTTTTGAGTTGTTTACTTCCTGAGTCTTAACTAGCCTCCTTTCGAATTTCTTTGGTCTTAAGTAGCCTCCAGGTTTGGAGAAAACTGGCTATACTAGACTGTACTATGAATATGAGGGCATGTTTGTATTAATAACCTCTAGTAAATCTCGCATCTTGGTATGGAGTAAAATGAGTATCCAAAGAGGTTCAGGATATAACTGAACATCAGTAGGTGCTGATACTCGTTGCCAGTGGGTCTGGATTGCTAGAGTATAGGATACTAGAGATAAATAGAGAATGGGAGAGGCAAGCTGAGATTTTTAGAAGTGATGTTATGCCCACGGGGAGTGGACAGTGGAGACACTGGGGAAATTATTTGTAAAAAGTCTCATACTTGGACATCAGCCTTGAAAATTAAATTGAGATCCCAGAACAGTGGGTTCTGGCACTGGTGTTTTTGAAAATGTCCTTTGTGATTCTATCTTGTATTCAGAGGTGAGATCAACTTGTTCAGAGGTTGCTTTTTTGGTTGGTACCAAAAGAAGGTCTAAATGTTAGGATCTTAACAGCATCTTACAGGCAACTGAATATGGAGCACAGTTTGAACGTCAACCACGGAGTTAACACATGGAATTCTGGCCCTGTCACCACGGCTTCTGATTCACTAGGTCTAAGATCCACACATTTGGTTAGGTAACAAGTTCCTTCCTGGCATTGGTGCTGCTCATCAAGGGACCAGGCTTTGAGAAGCAATTATCGAGGTATTTACTTTGGGGGTAGGTGGACGAGAGGAGCAGCGCCTCTCGGATTTAGCCTGCACACATATCTCCTGGGATTTGTTCATGAGCAGAGGTTGATCCAGTACGAAGGAAGTGGGGTCTGATATTGTGCATCTATTTTAAAATCCCACAATGCTTATGATGTCGGGTTGCACACAATCCTCCAAGGGGCTCAGGGTAGAAGCTAAGCAATAGGTGAGCTAAGAGGTGAGAACTTCCAATGAAAAGGACATGTGTTATCTATTCAGCCCTGCTCAATGCATCAATCATGGTGGTGCTTTTTGCTGGAAAATTAAACACAAAATGGCTGGAATTTGCTAAGGAGACACAAAACTTCACTGTGGGTTCCTTGCTTGATTACAAAAATCACGTGGTGGTATAATGGGTACAGTTCAGGGTATATTTGCTGTTTCCATAAGGTTTCCAAATGCAGAAAAGATTAGATCCTGAACTCTACCATCTCTTGGATAAACTGAAGCAAATGCTTTTATGATACATATTATTCGCCCTCCCTCCCTCCCTCCCTCCCTCCGTCCCTCTCTCTCTCTCTCTCTCTCTCTCTCTCTCTCTCTCTCTCTCTCTCTCGTGTGTGTGTGTGTGTGTGTGCACACGTGCGCGCGTGTGCCTGTGTGCGCAGGTGCACGCAGGTCATGTTGCATGTGTGGAGTTCATAAGATAGCCTCAGGATTGGAACTACATGTACACATTATTTTCTTAACTTTTGTCTGGGTTCAGGGGATCCAACTTCTAACTCTATTCTTATATTAAAAAGTGAGCCATCTCACTGCCCCTGATATACATCATTTAAAGTTGCATGTTTGATTTTAAAATGTTAGGTCAGTTTTAGTTATTAATCTACAATATGTGTTTAAAAATTTTTTTTCGGTTTTTCGAGACAGGGTTTCTCTGTATTGTCTTGGAGCCTGTCCTGGAACTTGCTTGGTAGACCAGGCTGGCCTTGAACTCAGAGATCCACCTGCCTCTGCCTCCCAAGTGCTGGGATTAAAGGCATGCTCCACCAACGCCCGACCTGTGTTTTAAGATTTAAAATAACCCCTTTTCATCTTCAAGGAAAATTTATGTTCAGGTTCAAAGATGGCCCATCCTTGCCTTCTATTTTTGTGTTACTCTTGTATCTATGGTAAGGAGAAGAATCATCACTGGTGGTTAACAAAAGGCTTAAGAGGAGCAGACAGAAAAGGAGGGGAAAAGGAAAGGGAGCAGAAGTAGAAGAGGAGAGGTGGTGATGGACTGGAAGAGGAAGGAAAAGGAGGAGGAGGGAGACAAGGCAGAGGAGCAAGGAGGAGGAGGGAAGAAAGAAGGGCAAAAACAGTGTCACCATTCCCAGTTATTATGGTGCTATGGATGATTCTGGATTAGCTTTCTATCAGACTGAACTGCAGTTGATGCTCTACTGCTTACAGCTGCATTGGTGGCAGCTGGAATGGTCCCTAACCACTAGAACCCCAGCTTATTAATCTGATCAGGAGAATTCAAGGAAAAATAGGGCTCCTGAGTGTTAGGTAGTCTCTTCATTCAGCACTTAGTCAGAGTCTGATACATAAGAAGGGTTAGACACCATCTTTACTATGCAAAGGCACAAGTAGGCTGTGGGTCAGGGCCTTCTTTGCTTTCTAGGCCTTTAGATGAGTCACTTTTCTCTGTGGAGCCTCAGTTTTCTTCCAAGAGAAAGGATGAGTCCTGAGCTGAGCTTCTCAAATTTCACCAGGTAGCAGAATTAGCGAGACAAGAGCTAACACCCAGGCACTGCATCTCTAAGGAATACAAAATTTCTGCCTTCTACTGAAACTAAGAAGAGTCAAGAGCTTGAGTGATCAAGACTCACAGAAATGAATGAATATGGAAAATGTGTAAGAAATTTTGTGGCCAGAAGAAACCCTGATGATTATAGCCATTTCAGTATGTCTGAGGAGATATATGAGGCTCAGAGATGACCAGGAGAGCTAGAGCATGCACCCTAGTGAATGCCCTGTTCATTCACAGTTCCCTGCTGCTGCCTCCAGCTCACACAGCATGTGGAAAGATCTGCTGACTGTACTAGCTGTTCTAGCAATCAGGCTTATATCCCTAGCCAGAGCACAGCACATTCTCACATAGGATAAAAATCAAAACAATAGCTCAAGTGTATTGGAGCTCTGACGTATGTTATGTGCATAGAAATAAACCATATTCCCATGACTCATAGGAGCATTGACCAACCGGCATGCTCAATACTGCTCAAGGGTTTCCAGTCACTTCTAAAAATCCAGGGATAACTCACATGTGCTTGCAGGCGAGTTGGTGACTTTGTCAGGTTTTCTTGCTTGTGTATCAGTTTCCTACAGGGCTACTTTCTGCAAAAATTCTCTTCTCAGACTTCACTGGATACATCAGAAAGCTGTCTCACCACCATGGCTGGTCCCCGGTCCCCAGATGCTGCAAGGCTGATGAGTTGGACACTGCACAAACCCAGGTGCAGACACAACTCTGGAACCACAGAGCCAAGTGCCACACTGTCTCCTGAGCCTTAAGAGTGCCAAACCGTCTCGGTGTTTTGAGCAGATAGTGGAGATCCATAGAGGTGCTACCCAAACTGAAGAATGCCTGCTTCCTCTGAGGGTACCCTGCATAGATCTGGTTTCTGCCTTAAAGAGACCTGCGGTCTCCCAGCCAGGTGCTGATTCTGGGGAAAGTAGGAAAGAGTAACCCTCCACCCTCTTTGTTCAGTGCTTCTGTACATCGTTTTAGTGGCTGAGCTATCTGCTGGCTGGCAACAGGGTTTCTCATTTTCACACCATTGGGGGGGGGGATTCTTCAAAGAATCTGGTACTAGGATGAAAGTTAGGTTTGCAGGTTTTCCCGAGGGTCATATAATACACTGGTGAGAATTAGAAAATGCAAATCAAGGAACATATGAGTATTTTGAATATGTATTTGAAAGAATTTTAGAATTAAAATGATCTACAATGGATGAGTTTATTCATGTCCCTCACCCATCTATTGGAAAAGTTTAATAATGAAAACCAGGAAAGCAACCTTGGCTGTGACTATGAACCGACTTGTATTTGAGACCAGGATTCATCAAATTTGCCATTAATGTCTTTTTAAAAAGTATTTATTTTGTGTGTGTGTGTGTGTGTGTTCGTGTGTTTGTGTGTGTGTGTGTGTGTGTGTGTGTGTTATGGAGGTCAGAGGACTTCTTCCACCATGTGTGTTCCAAGGATGGTTCTCAAGTTTTGCTGTAGTTTTCTTGCCAGCCTGGTTCCACAGCTGCCTTTCAGCCCAAAATAAGCTCGCAGTGACATTATTAAACTGTTAGCCGATGGCTAGGGCTTCTTACTGACTAGTTGTCTCTTAATTATTAACTCATAATTACTAATGTATGTAATTTACATGGTCTTGGCTTACTGGAGAATGTCTGGACATGTTTCTCCTTTGGTGGTTACATGGTGCCCTCCTTACGGTCTCTCTCTGCCTACCTTTTCCAGAATTCTCCTCATTTCCTAGTCTCACCTATCTTCCTGCCTTTGTTGACCAAAGAGTGTTTTATTCATCAACCAATAAGAAAAACATGTATACAGAAGGACATCCCCATCACTCAAGTCATCAGCCTGGGTGACAAGCACCCTTAACCACTGAGCCATCTCCCTGGCCCCCTCGGTGCTCTTTTGCTATTCAGAATTCCAGGTAGGGTCCTTCTGTTCTTTGGGTTATTTTTCCTTTCTTTTTTTCCCTGTGTCTTTTCTTTTTTCTTTTTCTTTTTTGCCTGCCATCACCTTGACACATTCAAGAAATATTAAACACTTAATTTGGGTCACAGTTTGGATCTGTCTGAGGTGTCCTGGTGTTCTGGTGCTGTAATAGATTTTTTACAAGAATGCCTCAGAAATAATGTCCTGTTCCTCTCGGCACCACCTATCAAGGACGGATTTGATGTTTCATTTTTTCTGATGATGCTGACCTTGACTTCACGATGAAGGAAGTCTCTGTCACACTCCTCGTAACTGGTAAACCGCGCCTTGTAATGAAGAAGTGTCTCTCTCTGGATAGGTATTTGGAGGCCATGTAGCCACCTTTCTGTCCTCCATTTCATACCCACCAATTTTAGCATGGATTGGCTGACCATGTCTGCATAGTAGCTGTGTTTGCTTAATGGTGATTCCCTGCTCCTGGCCTCCATTTCTCCTAGCATGTTTCATTTGGAATTCTTCTATAAGGACAAACACATACCATTCATTTAATTTATCAGTCTGGGCACTCTTGTTTTATTCTGTGGTTAAAATTTCAGGCCATTATTATTTATATTGTGTAATCAAGCAAGCCACTGAGGCCATTCAGTGCTCCTGCGAGTTGATTACTGTATCCAGAGGCAACTTTAACCAGAAATTGCCATTTGTGTAATTCCTTTTTAACTGTACAGGGTTCCTCTCTGCACAAATATCATCCTTAAAGCTTGTTAATGGTTGATACCTGCACCACTTTAGTGTTCTCACTTGGGGGGTGGATTTGGATTCTATACTCTGCTTTTTGCCAAACTCTTCCACAGACTGTTGTGATACTGGCCAAGAACAAGGATAGGGAACACTGATTTAGAGACCGTGGTGATATATTATTTAAGATTTAGTAAAAAATTGCCTGAAGTATCAAAATACAAAGCCAGTCACACTAGTTAGCTATAGAAGCTAGGCAGTGGTGACATACACCTTTAATTCCCCCCCTCCCCCACCCCAGCTCAGGATGGATCTCTGGCCTACAAAAAGTGAATCAGTCTAAAAGATTAACAGAGCTCATGACTTGAATCCCAGCCCTAGAGAGGCATATAAAAGATAGGAGCCCAGTGTCTCCAGCTGCATTCTGTTCTGAGATTTAGTCTCCAGTCACACTGAGGAGAGGCAGCAGTCTGAGGCTTAGAGGAGAGCTCATGGAGACAAGATCAGCCCTTTAATCTGAGGCAGAGTTAAGAGCTAATGACTGGCTGTTTTGCTTCTCTGATCTTCAGCTTGATCCCCAATATCTATCTTTGGGTTGTTATTTTTTGTGTTACAAGAGACAGAACTACAATACAACCTTGTTATATCTTTGTGTCCATGTATTTTTATATATTTTTATTATGCCATCTATCTGTATATATATGCACACAATCATGCAAAATCACAAATTTATTCAATATTATTTTTTAAACTTGCTTAGTTTTATAATTTGATTTGTTTTTCAATAAATAATCCAACTTACTCCAGCTTCCCAACTAGATGGTATTCTAGATCTGTATCACAGGTTTATTATTATTATTATTATTATTATTTTAATGACAGTACATTTTCTGTAACACCATTTTTCAATGGCTATGTGTTTTTATATGATTTTAAAATATTCTTTATTGTAAAGATTACTGTTCATGACTATATACATATGTTTGTAAATGTGTGCATATCATATATCATTGATTCTATTCCCTCTTTTTTGGCAATATAGTTTGCTTTGTAGCTCAGACTGGCCATGAACTTACTAGTTTTCTCAGTCTGGTTTTGAATTCCTGGTCCTGCTGACTCAACCTCTTGAGTGCTGGATTACAGTCATGTACTGCCATACCTTGTTCATACTATTTTTTTAGTATACATTTATAGAAATAAAAATTTTGAATCAAAAGTTATTTCCATGTTTAAGGCCTTATAAATACATTGAAAATTTGCCCTTGCTTACAGTACATAACAAAAATGTTCTTTTGGTAAAACTAATCAGAGGAAAAGATATCTACTTGTTACTTGAAACTATATCTAGTGAAGTTCAAGGTTTTAAACATACTTGGTCATTTCTTGTTCTTTGCCAAATTGGTTGAGAATACTGATTGGGAAAGCAAAGATCTTAGGGAAGTTGACTTCATGGCAAAATGAAAAAGCAAAGGTATAATTTAGAGTTGGGGATGGGGATTGAGTATTCATTTAGCCATCAAGGAAAGGACATGTATACAAGTTGCATCCTGTGTGTACCCCAATATAGCATTTGTCACTATAATTACAATACTAGTCTTTTTTTTTTTTTTTGGTTTTTCGAGACAGGGTTTCTCTGTATTGTTTTGGAGGCTATCGGTCCAGCCCAGCCTCGAACTCACAGAGATCCGCCTGCCTCTGCCTCCTGAGTGCTGGGATTAAAGGCATGCGCCACCACCGCCCGGCACAATACTAGTCTTTAGTCACTTTGTGTCCCCCAGATTATTAATGGCCTATTCCATGAGCTCAGGCATTTGATTTGTTCCATTCCTTGGATATCTGGTGAAGTATTGATTTCTCATTGTAGTCTCTAAGTTAGTGAAAAGAATGCAAGAATCTCCCACAGATGACACAATAGGTAGCCCCATTCTATTGAAAGGAGAATGCCATTCATTCTACTAAGTTAACACAAGAAATTGTAAAAGCCAGTTTTGTTTACTAAAATCTAATATTTGTTTGTTTTATCATTTACATACCACCTGTGCCCCCAAAAGATTTCCCATGGGGTAAAATAGTGAAAAATATCAAAACAAATTTAAAGGAAAACTTGTAGGAACTGAGAATAAATTGCTTACTATGATAAGCAATATAATTTAGCTATAGGATTTCTGTATGCCAAGAAAAAAGGGTAAACATCAACTGTATTATTGTATTGCCTCTAAGATGAAGGTCTGTGGGAAGAAAGGAAAAATCATCACTAGTATGCTCATGTAAATAATGCATTGGTAACAGGAAGAACTCAAGTTTTGATACTAAAGGAAAAAAATTCCCACCCACATATACATTTTACTTATATCTGAAACATTTCCTTTGTGAGAGTATACAGTACCATATCAAAGACCAGTTTTAGTGTCTGGTGCTTCTGATATATTGCTTTCTGAATATCAAAATTTAGATAAAATAGAGCTCAGAATATCTAGATTTGTCCTAGAGAAGGGTGCTGAGGCACAGGTAGTATTGTAAGGACACCAATCTGACATTTGTATGTGCTTGGACATCATAATGTTCCCAGAACATTTTATAATATGTTATATTCTCTTATTTTCTAAGGAGCCAGATAGTGTTAGACCTGCCTAATTATAGCAACAGATAGATAATCCTCAGTCATTTCCATTCCATTTAAATCTGATGCTTACTTGACGATTATTTAATTTCTCATTCATAAGATGAGGGTCTAGGCCCTGCCTTATATGAAATGACAGATTATGGACACCCCCATGGAGGACCTCACCCTCCCTGGGGGAATGAGGGGATAACGGGGGGGGGGGTTGGGGGAAGGGCACGGGAGGAGGGGAGGGAATGGGAGAGGGACCTGGAACTGACTTGTGAAGCAACCTCGTTTCTTATCTAAATTTAAACTGGAAAATAAAATTAAAAAAAAAAGATGAGGATCGGGAGGGTATGCTATGGGGCTCCTATGGGAAGAGTGCTGCAGGTAGCCTATGACTAATGCTCTTGGTTTCCTTGACTATGGGGGCTAGGGCTGTGAGTGGACCAATGGGGAAGCAGGGTTGGCCTTTTAAAGGGGCCCCCGCTTATTGAATAAGTCCAGGCCATAAATTACAATTGCTTCCCTCCTTTCCTAATTTCAAAATCTCCCATTAAAAATTTATAGTGGGCAATCATCCAGCTATTTATGAGCATGTCTAGACAACTGAAACACAGCAGACGCTGGCAGAGTCGAGTTGAGATTTTTGGTGACCTGTTCAGATCAGCTGAGAGCTGATGAGATCAATGAAGCCACTGAAGAAACTGACCTCAGGGAAAGCGAATGTCTTCTCTTGGGGTGGCCTGCCCACAGATGAGCATCCAGTTTTTAATGTTCAAGCAAGTGTCATAGGGGCCACTGCAGCAATATGTTCAGGCTACCATATGGAGCCACTGTAGACCAAATGGCTTAGAGAATAGAAATTTATTGTCTTACAGTTTTGGAAATTGGGTCAAGATGAAGGTGCTACCCAGGATGCTGTGCTGTTTCTGGTGATGTTGCCTCTTCTAAGCTCATATGGCCCCCTCTTCTTGTGTCCTCATCTTCTTTTCCCTCTGTGCATACTTTTCTCTGGAATGCTAGCCTTTCCTATAAAGACACCAGTCTTATTGGATTAGAGGCCAACCCTTAAGATCTCATTTCATCTTAATGTACCCCTTAAAGGTATTATCTACAAGCCAGCTTGTATTCGGAATTAGGGAATTCATATGTAAACTGGGACACACACACCCACACCCACACCCCCCCCCACACACACACGGGTCAGCCATCCGATAGAAGAGCTATCTAAATAAGATGAGACCAGATGGAAATATCCTGTGTGAGTGAGGTGACAGTAGATCATCAGATGGAGTCTTGGCTCTCTCAAGTCATAATGGTCAGTTTTGTATCTCAAACAACCAGTTGGCTGGGACATGCTTCAGTGATAGCAAAAAATAAAGATTTTTTTTAAAAAAGTGAGATTAGAACAGATAATACACCCGTAGATTGAAAGAAGCAGAAACAAGCATGTAGCTTCAGAGCCCAGAGTTCTTTTGGGGGGGCTTCTTTTTATGAGTTGAGGCAGAGGGAGGAGCTGATCCCCAGAGGCAAGAACAGGGTGACTCCTTAACCCTGATTGACAGATGGGCTGTTACATAACTTTGGATGATATGCTTGTGCACAGACCATGCATCCTATAATTTTAAACATGTGTACACCCAGTCATGCATACACAGGTGATAAAGGGGTTTCCCCTAACAGATTGCTTCAAGGATGGATTTTCCCTCTTTGCCCCTGAGCCCAACACTGGTTTAAGCCAGCTTTGCTTACCAGTCCTCCTAAGGGGATATGTCAGACCCCAGATTACCTATAACTGGGGAGGTGTGTGGTGTTGCCTTACTGGGCAGGGCCAGCACATTTTTTGAAGGGTAGTTGCTCCCTGTCTTGAGTTGTTTCTATGTTCTCCTACCTCATCTCCATTGTGTTTAGATGATACTGCTTAATTACCTAGTTGGCAGCACGACCCATTAGTCAGCCATCTCACGGAGGGATTACGAGCTCACATGCATGGCTGTTCAGAAACCACCTGTGCTTTCTTGACAAGCCTGGAGTCAGGCCAGGGATACTCTGACACTTGGGGGAAAGGCTGGGCATTGATGGATCTTGGGGGGTCCTCAGACAATTCTGATTTTTGGAGACTGGGGCTCTGAGTAAATAATATCATATAATCCATGTCAGCAGAGTGAGGCTGAAGCAATGAGAGGATGCATGGTTCAGTGCCCAGATTCTCCCCATTACAGAGTGTGCATTTGTTTGCTCGTGGGGTAATGGGCTATGTGTAATTCTTAATGATGTGGCAAATTGGAGGATTGTGGGAGTGCAGAACAGTCACAACCTGTGTGTGTGTGTGGAAAGATCACATGAGCCTGGAATCTTTGAAGGAGCAGAGTGACAGAAATGAGGCATATATATATAGTTCCCATATTTGTCTGCAGCATCTCAGCTGGGGCGGGGTGGGGAGTGGAGGGAGCACTCTGCAACTGCCTGGATGAGGCTGATAGCACCAGGTATGAATACCTGGGCAGAGTTGCAATAGTCACATTCTCCCTGCTGTGAATTTGGAATTGGGACTGGCAGACACCAGTTAGTTTGGGCTGATGTCTGGAACTAAGAGGATATAAAGTCAGGAACTGAGAAAGGCGTATCTAAATGGAGCTGCTAAAAGCTCTTTGGCTGAGAGTGGGCAGTGAATTAGATATGCAGACAGTGGCAGAGATGGATTCTGGGAAGAGAGAAGGAGAATGAAGGAGGAAAGTTGGTGCATGAGAGATGGAGATAGTGACCCTGAAGCTGGGAGGGTAATGGTTTAACTCCACAGGGGCACCAGGAAGAATTCTGACTGGGATGGCCATGGCTGAGGGTGGGCGGGCAGGGGAGGTTTGCAGAGAAGCAGAAGAGGAACCATGGTGAGCTCAGAAACTTCCAAATAGTTTTGCAATTCAGAGTATAGCATAATATTAAGTTCACTATATAATACTAGCTTCAAGAACACCTACAAAGCTACGAACACTGTATTTTAAATCTTGTAAAGATACTCTATGCAGAAAAGGAAACAGCTATGTATGCAGTGACATGCTTTCAAAATAACTCAACATTTCAAAATCAGATCTCAAGCATGTCTTCAACGTCCTTATTGCCCTTCTGTGATCTTGCTCCAATGGCCCTCCTTCTAGTAAAAGCTCCTGTTATTATCTCTCAGCCTCCTGAGAGGCTCCCCCACACCTTTATACTTACAAATTTAGGAATCAGAAAAGCAAGGCATCAAAAGGGAACAAGAAAACTTACATTCTCCCATTAGCTTGCAGTGGGGGAGGGCTGTACTCTGTTTCTTACATGTGTGCTTATACATTTATATTAGTGTCTAAAAAGATCATAGAATCCTGGAATTTTGAGAGCTGAGAAAGACTCAAAAAATTATCAAATGCAGACAGTGAACATACAGATGAGGTTGGTTGGCTCCAAATTGTGAAGGTTCTAAATAAAGATTAACTCTCCAGGGAAGCACAGTCTAATCGTATGAGTATATTTGGGGGAGTGGCTGCCTGCATGTCTATTATTGCAGACTGATGAAAGGAGGGAGAGCTTAGCGATGATGTCGTTAGGTGGCTTGCTTTGTAGATGGGCACACAGAGCATATAAACATCAAGTGACTCACCGAAGGCTCTGGTCTTGTTAGTACTGGATCTAAAATTTTAGCCAGGCTCTCAAGGTACCATGGCTGGCAATTTTACCTGCTTAGAATAACTGTAGTTTCTACGTGTCCAGTACATGATTTCTTTCTATTATTTTGATCATTTTTATTGTCTACATTTGTTCTCTGACAATTCCATAATGTGGATAGTGCATCTTGTTTACTCTCACCCAAATCCCTCTCTTATCTGCTTCTCATACTTGTCAACCCCCCCCCATCCCCACACATCTTCCCTATTAAATGCTTTCCCTGTATTCATGTTGTCTTGTTTCATCTCTCACTGACTGTTACCAGGAATGTCTGTGTGATCACAGGTTTGGAACTATCCATTGAGCCTTATGGGCTCACCACTGGGTAAACGACTGAAGGAGAGCCCCTCTCCATAATGTACCAGTCACTGGGGGTCCATCAGGGAGAGGCAGTGCTGTTTGAGACCACCACCATGATTGGCTGTTGACAGGCCCAGTCTTGTGTGGGCCCAGTGCAGGCAAGAACAGCTACTGTGAGATCATGAGTGTAGGCTTCGTAACTATGACCCGAAGGTAGCATTTCTCAGCCCTTCTTCCTGCATTCTTGCCCTTGTCTCTGCCTTTTGGTGGCTCCTCCATTCTTTCTTCCTCTCCGGCTATGCTCCCAGTACTTTCATTAAAAGATAAAACCATTTCTTGGACAAGTTAACTCACAAGACTGTACTGAATATCATATCCGTAAAGCTTTGAGTACAGTGATACTGGCACACCCTCTTGACCCTGCTACTCACATGCACACAGTGTCCTGTCCCCTACTCTACATGCTACATCTTATGGTACCTGATAAGATTCGCAGAAACATCTAGATTTTGCAAAACAAACCTGGGCAATCCCTGCAGCCTGTGCATACCAAGGTATGATTCCTGATGGGGGAGAACTCAGGCTTCAAAACTAAGAATATGTCAGGGAAAATGCATCTGCTTTAAAAGGTTACATGATAACTTACATATTTTTACAAAGTAGTGTAGAGCAGAGAAGGAATGAATGGAAAGAAAGTGAAGATAAAAACCCATTTGCAGTCTGGCCTAGGGTGACTTATTAAAAATCATTACTCATCTGAAGTGGTGGGAGTCTGTGTTCCAACTTGTCTCTGTCTCTTAGTCTAAGGATGTATCAAAGATCAATAGACATTTGGATGAGGAAACCGATTGTCTCCCCCCCCCACCATGGAAGTCAGACATGAATCACTTACTAATTTCCAATGCGCTGACTAACTCGTCAAACATCTCTGCGTACTAGGGAGAACAGCCGACTTAAGAAGCTAATGTTTCATCTCCACATGCACGATTTGTTCATATAACAGCATGGCAGCAACCCTAAAAATGAATTCTCTGAGCATTCTAAATCATGAGAGCACCCATACAGGGAGACATGATGGTAGGATAAGGACTAACAGGCAACACAACCACCCGAGCCAAACGAGAGACGCATCAGAAGGAATGGAGCTAAAATAGAGAATAATGGGAGGTCATTCGTTTCCTTCATGACTGGCTAGTGGAAGAGGCCCTTTGTCCATCACCAGCTGTCTAAAAATTATTGCAAAGACCTCATCTAATAATATTCATATGCTACTTTGAATTGGAAACATCACTAAGATAGGAAAGATAAGCTTATCTAACATGTAGTTTCCATGACTGTTCTTATTTACCAGAAATAACTACCAGCCAAAATTTTGGAGTTTTAAACTTAAAAAAATATTTTCAAAGCCTTCCAATATTTTTTGAATAGGAAAAAGAGCTTTCTGATTGAATATAAACAAATCTCACAAAGCCTAAGAAATACCTTTTAAAAAAAGTCACCGAGAAGGAAGAAGAAACCCAAATAAAATAGAATGAACTGTTTAAATGGAAAGCTGGAAGGGCATGGCCTTAAAACTGTAAGAATTTAAGAAAGACACAGATGCTATCTTGCATTTGTCTTTAATATTTAAGACTTTCAGGATGTTAAATGGAAGCTGGACTACCCGGAGGTGCAGGTTGGAGAAAAAAATAAAACACACTGCATAATTATAATTTTTGTTCTAATATGCTTTCATTTTATCTGCATTAAAACACCCTTACAGAGAGAAGAAAGCTATTATTGCACTAATCTCGCCCTCCATTCAGGCTCTTAAGTACTCTGTTATAGGCACTATAGACATTCTTGGACAAATAGATTTCCATGTAAGAAAATTCAGAAGCAAATGATAAAACCATATTATTATCATAAATGATGTAATTAAAATTAATACACTGTATCAGACTCACCAAAAGGACTTTTATTTCAATATCTGCTTTCTAAATTTCAAATAATTGCAAACTGAAGTAATAAATCTATGCCTATCGCAATTCATTTGGCGTGACTCAAAACTAAAAATGAAGATGAGGAAGTTTTGCAAGTAAACAGTGTGATTATCTTCAGTCCATCATGACTAACTGTCCTGCAGGTTGGTTGGGATACTAATTACGAGTAAGCCCAAGAGGATGGAGTGTACAGATAACACTGCTGGTGTATCTGAATAAGAGGAGCCACAAGCGCTTACATGTAGTATCTGTGTTTTGATTCCACAAAAGAAAAGAAACTATTTGGAAAATGTTTTAATTTGAGTTAACTCAGAGTGGAGAAACAAGCCATGGAATGAAAACAAGCAGATCCAGTTTGGAGACACTTGCAAATATGTGAGTCTGGTTATTTCAGTCAAGGCAGGGTCTTGATTTTTCCCATAAGCAAAATAAGGAGATTAGATCAGAAAATTCTGTAAGGGACTTTTAAAGTTAATGTGCTTGTGGTAACCACTATAAGAGCTGATAAATTCTATTTTAAAATACAAGGAGATCATCAGAAAATACGCTAATGATAAAGGACTCTAGGTGGTGTGGACTAAATACTCAAAACCAGTAGTATACTTATATACATTTTGATAGGGGTCCCCAGCCTCTTCCAGGGAAGAATTTATTTTTGGTGTTCTCTAAATATGTCACATATCAGTCTGTGTCAATGACAGACAAAGGGATTTTGCCAACTATTTAACATTGTCTTCTTATTAAATTTTGGTATTTCCCATAGTCACTCGGTGTCAAGGAAAAACTAGTCTTAAACACTTTGACAGCTCTTCAACATCTCCTGCATCCCAGCAGGTAGGCTTGTTAAATAGAAGAAAAATTAACCTACCCAAAGAATTGGTGTGTCTTTCTTCTTTTTGACTTTGATTTCTTTTTTGACAATATTCTACATGCATACATTGATCATATCCACTCAAGTCTTCCTTCCTGCCCCTCGCTCCACTCTCGTACCCTCCCATATGCCCTGCTCTCACCACCATGTCCTCTGCCTGCTTCTCGTTGTTCTTTTCATTTCTTTCCTTAAAGTTTCTCAAGTGAGAAAATTTTAGTCATGTAAAAGTTAGCTGCAAACCTTTGACATTTACTGTCAATCTTACTCATTTTTCTCTTGATCACCTTTCTTTTGGAGGCAAAGCTTCAGTTTCCTGTGAGAGATTGGCTGTGAACTCCCATGAATCTTATTCTATTTGGGTAATACAGAAAACGTGTTTTGTTAAACCTTTATCCCTTTCAGTATAGTGACCTCCTAATGCTGTGACCCTTTAATACAGTTTCTCATGTTGTGGTGACCCCCCAATCATAAAATTATTTTTATTGTTGCTTTATAACTGTAATTTTGCTACTGCTATGAATCATAATGTAAATATCTGATATATGGAATATCTGATATGCAACCACAAAGGTTGTGACCCACAGGTTGAGAACCTCTGTCCTAAGCAGTCATAAGTTTTCCTGACACAGCCTGAGCACGGTTGAGGGCTGGGGTCTTCTGTCCTCACTGTACATCTCAGAGACAAGTTGGATATGAGCACTGCAGTTCTCTCAATGTCACTTGTCCCCCTCTCCTGATGCTGTGACTTACTCCTTGGTCTCTTTCCTGGGGAACAGCACGTAGCCCTCAGTGAGTTAAGAAAACATGAAATAGTCTTTCTGGCATGAGAAGAGATGGGGAATTCTCTGTGAGTTCCTTTTCCTAATAGCATCCCCAGGATGTACTTAGAAATTCTTTGTTATGGTGAATCATGGTGGGAGAGGGAATTGAAAAGGGGAAAGACTACTGACAAAGACCGTAGGCCGTGATACTGAATATAGTCCTGATGGGACAAAATTCTTGGAGTCAGGTCTGCCATCAGCCTTTGACCTTATCAGAGAGAAAAGTACTATCTTCCACAAGGAGTCATCAGTCTAGCTTCTACAGAATCATTATGTCTTCCTTCATAACAGTTCTCAGACACGGGGCTACCAGGTAAAAAACACGATGCTCTGGGCCCCAACCCCCGACGTCACCCTGCTTCTGTCTCCCTGGGTGTGCCCTGGACCTAGAGAGGACCCACCCCACCCGAAAGGATCATCCTTGTGTTTTTAAGGCTGATTTGAACCCACCATTCCTAATTCATACGAACGTAATCTTATGAATGAAAGTACACAAAGTCTACCTTGAAGATACTGGGAGAGGATGAAGATTGTGGGAGCAGATCATTTCAGCCTGAAGATCACAAGCTAACAGCTGTGCTGGAAGCTGGATTTTCCTCACTGTCAATCTTTTCAAGTAGTTATGAGTCATTCTGTGGTTAAGAGAGACTGTACCCACATCTACACTTAACACCATTTCCCAAGGGTTTTTCTGGCTCTGGCTGTAAGAAGGCACCTGCTCTTAGGCCTGTGTATTTCATCTTCCTTTGGTCACCTTTGTGCCCAGTCTTTGTTATTTCTCTAATAGTCACTTCATTCCAGTGAATTTGGCTTCTTCCACTTCCCATAGGACAGTGGGAGGAGATGCAGGTACTGCGTACAGAGTTGGAAGGTACAACTTGGATGCCACCTACTCCAGGAAGCCTTCTTTGGTCTCCAGCTGCAAAAATAACCACCTTCTCCCTTACTCTGAGCTTTCAGTCAGCATCAATTCCTTTCAACTTCTAATTAATGAACTGGACAATTCTAGAGGGCAAGATTAATTTCTTACTGACCATGGACACATTTATCCCACAAGAGCAGTCAAAAGAGTGCCTGATAAACAGAAGCAAAAGAAAACACTGACATCAAAAGGAAGCTACTAGTGGATTCCTTAAAGAGATAACTTATCCATCTGTTATACATATCAGAATTAACAACATAGAACAGACCTATATGTGATCATTCACACATTATTACAAATGATGTACCCTGTGTTCAACAATAAAATATTCTCATTGCACAGAGCCCCACTGATTGCCCCAGTTTACCGAATGGAGAAGGTAGTGTCAAGCCATCTGCAGCAATGCTTTCCCTGCCCTTTTGTCATAGATAAGTGGAAATTCACTAGGGATTCCCTTTAGCCATGCTGTAGCTGTCACTTGTCTCAGGCACTAAGAATTACAGGAATGATCATTTCATTAAAACAGTATCAGCTCAGAAGAATATGTTGTCATATGGATTAAAATTGACATAATGAATTACAGAGGCATTTGAAGTATCTGAAGAGCCACACCTTTTATTTGGGGGACACGTGTCTCAAATATCCAATAACCATAAAAATGATACACATCTTGTCATCTTAGTTTACGAACATGGAAGAGGTGCAGGACAGTGTATTAAGTGAATTAAGACAGGCACAGAAAGGCAAATGGGGCCTGTATCCATGCATATGTTGAATCTAAAAGAGTTGATGGTCCACAGAACTAGAGAATAGAGTAATGGTTGCTTGAGTTAGAGGTGAGAGAATCAGGGTAGACAATTAGATGAAAGCATCCCAAAGGTTACATAGAAAGGATGAGTTCAATGCTTTGGAGTGCAGTAGTGCACACCCATGGATCATATATCATAATGATCTGGAATATTTCAAAGACTCCTAGTATAAAAATGATACATGTATAAGGAGACACGAGAGGTAATTCCCTTGATTTGGTCATTTCACGTTGCATATAGTAATTATCACACAAATCATTGACACGTGTCACTGAAATTAAACTAACAGACTATAATGAATTCAAACTAGTAATTTACAGTAAAGTATTGCTTTGAATCCAGCCCAAGGTAGAACATGGTTCCACCTACTGACTCTGCTTTGCTTCTACCTAGTAAAAGTGTGTCTTGGATCCAGGGATTCCATCAACTCGGAATCAGCATCTCTTGCCTAATGGTACTCAACCTCCCTAAGCCCCCTCCTCCCCTGGCCCCTGGAAACCTCTGCTGTATTGTCTGCTTTTATGAGATCAAAGGGGGATTTTTAAGATGAATGTCTGTCTGCTGAAAAAAATCATGTTTATAAAAAAATGCTCAGGATTTTAGTCACTCCTTCTGAGAAATGCTTCTAAAAAGAAAAAAAATCAAACTCCTATTCTCATTACTTGGTAACATTTTCCACTTAGTTGTTGGAAAAACTCAAGCTTTTAAATTCTGAATGCTCAGATTGCATAAGAATGTCATTGATAGCTACTATGCTAAAATGCGACTGTAGATGACCTATCACTACTGCAGCAATGCCAAAACCCACTATGCCTTTTTGTCTTAAAATCATAAAGTATTAATTTATGGGGCTTGGGGAAGTAACTCAGTCGGTAAAGTACTTGTAGCACAAACCTGAGGACCCGAGTCTGGATTCTCAGCATCCATGTAAAAAACAGGCATAGGCACTATGACTGCGCATGCGTGTTACTATAGCACTGGGTTAGTCTGGATCCTCAGCACCCACGTAAGGGCCAGGTATAGGCACAACCGTGAATGAGTGTGACTACAGCGCTGGGAAAGCAGGGACAGAAGCATCCTTGGAGCTTGCTGAGTAGTCAGTCTTGCAGAACTGCTGAACTTCAAATTGACTAAGTGAGTCTGTCTCAAAAAAAATACGATGGAGAAAAATTAAGGAAGACACCTGATACTGACTTTTGGACTATATGCGACACACACATATTACATACAAACATGTACCATACATGCACAAAATAATATTTATACACTAATGAATTATGTTTTAAACTATACTTTGAGAACCAATATTATATATGCCAATCTATAGCTATATCAAAGTTTATATATATACACATATTTGGTATCTTAATGTGTATATATGTATATAAATATATATGCTTGTTTTAATGTCTCTGTGCATATGTATGTCATTTGTCTGGTATGTATAGACATGTATGTATATGAAATTCTATATAATATATAGGAAATATTCTTTTTCTTTCTCTCAGAGGAATTCCCTTATGAGTTTTTCACTTTGTTCAAATTTGTTTAACAGATTTCATTACACTTAAGAGATTTCTTTGTGCTTGGTTGGCTCTCATCCAGTTTTCATGTGTTATCTATGATGCTGGATCTCCAAAACCAAAGGTTGTAGTTTGAGTCAAAGGAAAAATAGAAAAAATAACTTACAGTTACTTAAAGGGAAGTGTAGAACATATGATGCCCACTCCCCAAATTCAGTGTTTGATGCCCTCTCCACCACCCCATGACTATACTGCTTTCCACTTAAAGAGCTGTTTGGGCTGTAAAAGCATATTAAATGTCCAGGGTGCTTCACTTAATATAGGAGGCTTAGTTTCCCAGTGCAATAAATTCCTTGCACATGCTGTCTGGGATCTACCTTGTAATAAGTTCCCTGCGCTATATTTGCCAGTCACTTGCTTATATGAATGACTATAGAACATAAATCCTTATTCAACTTTTATTGTGCTTCTTTCTTCAGCTTTGAAACGACATTAAAAGGACCCAAGGTTCCAGTATCTGTTCTAGTGTTTGGGCTTAAGTAACATGGGCTTCATTTTCCCTCTTGAAAATGCCACTGTTTCCTTCCCATCAAGGCTGTTCAGAAACAGTTTTTCCTCACAGGATCCCCAAACTGTGAAAAATGTTCTCATTCTTCCCAGGGCTTTCAAGCCAGTTCTCACTATCCTCTGCCCTGAGAGTCAACTCATAACTGCAGAATCCCACATACTCCTGAAGACCTGTCTGGTGTCATGCCTGTGCCAGTTACTGTAGCCCTCTATAGTCTTCTAGAAGATTATGCCTGGTGTACACCTTCTGTGAGGACTTGCACAGGTTTGTCCTTGTTTCTCCTTAGCACTTGGTTGTGTATCATAAAACGCAAGAGGTCAGAGATCTACATTGTCACAGACTGATCACTATTTGCCTTGGGGCTTCTTTGACTTGTGTTCCATAAGAAGAGCTAGCTAATTCTCCTTACAGAAATTTTGGAAGAGCAGATCAAGGAACCAGAACACACAGTATAAATGGAACTGGAGGCTTCTTTCCCCGGGTAAGTGCTTGATATCATCAGAGAAAACACATAGCACGAGTTGAAAGCGAACTAGCGAGGCCTAGTGCTAACTGCCACTTACCATTCCATTCCATCTTTTCAATAAGCACACAGTCTACATACAATTGTCAGCCCTGGCTATCAGCTAAATTATTCCTAAGTATCAATTCACTCAATTCTCTCAACAAATAGTATGAAGTATTATTGCAATTATTCATATTTTTATAGATAAGCAAACTGTGGGGACATTTAGTAATTTTTCCAGTTTGCAGGCTTGGATTGAAGGTTAGTGGAAGAGCACTTACCTACAATACATGAGACTCTGGCTGCTATCCTCAGTATTGTAGAAACAAAAGTCCACAAAGATGTTTAAAAGCCTTCTCCATTTGCACTGTGTATAAGCATAATTGAGATGCTGGTGGTCTGTCCCAGACCCCTCTAAACCACAGCATCTTTGCACCACCAAGGGCTATGTTTGAGTGGAGCAGATGGGTAAGTGTTAGGATCTGAGATAAAACTTGAGTCTTCATTCTGTAGAGTGTTATTTTCAATGTACTCTGTTGTGGCCAACAGTTTCCAGGATGGATCCTAGCAGTTCTTGACCTGCAATTCCCATATTGCTGTTTACTCTCTCCTTGGGTATGAACAGGAGGTACAGATTCCTTCTAAGGAACAGAATAGGAAACCAGTGCTGTAAAATCACCTTCAAGATCATGTCAAAAAGGACCATGACATCCAACTTCTTTGCCCTTAATTTGCCTGACTTTTCCTTCTTGGCTGTTTTGATGAATCAAGCAGTCATAAGAAGCCTAGAGAGAGGTTCAAATGGCATAGAACACAGGGAACCCTCCAGCCTAAAACCAGTCATGAACTGAGTTTCATAATCCAACCACTTGGCAAAAACTGAACCCTTCCCACAATCACACAAAGGAACTTGGATGTGAATTCTCCATGCTTGTGTCTGGAGATAACATAGAAATTATGAAGAAACTATTGCTTAATCTACAAATTAAGTGCTATTTTTATAATTTAAAACAAGACAAACAATAAGAAACAAATCCAAAGCTAATGCTTGCATCTTCTGTTTACAGAGGGATAAAAAGAAAAATTTAATCAAACCAAAGATTGTTGAGAGTCATAAATTCCTTCTTCAAAGTATTAATAAAAACTATTCATTTGGCATTTACCATTAACTGCGTATTCACCATGCACCAAGGATATAGAAATGTAAACACCTATTCCTCATTACTTCGTGGAAATATTTAAGTTAAGCACTATTAAGCCATCAAGTTGTCAGTATTTAAAGTGGTATTCGAATTTTCATCTCCAGTTGTCTCATTAAACTATGTAGTATGATGTCTTTGTTTAGGGCTGGCCTGGATTCTTGGTCCTCATATGCTATCCAAGCCTGAGAGGTTTCTACTTGTATCCATACTGCCTTGATCCAATGCTTTGAGGTTTCCCTGACTTTAGTCAAGATCCATATCATGCTAAGAAAATGACACATTTCAAGTCTCTTCCTTACTAGTACTCATGGGACTTGAGGCCCTGAAACTACTACTTGCTTTCTGTATTATCTGCTGCACAGATGCTGTCTGCTTGAAATCATTTTATTGTTCTACTGTTTTATTTGCCCTTTAAGATCTTCTAGTTCTGACCATCCTCTGTGCTGTGTTCAAGATGTTTAACCCCCAGAAACAGCTGACCAGACAAAGGTTAACTCTTGAATCCCAGGCATCAGCCTGGGAAGCCAGCATGGGACTGATCAAGACCCCCTGAATCTGGGTGTCAGTGAGGAGGCCTAGGGAATCTATTGAGCCTTGGGCAGCAGATCAGTACCCATCCCAAGTATACACACGGACTTTGGACTCCCATAGAACAATGTGAGGTGCACTCTCACCCGAACTCTTGGGGAAGGGTCTAGGCCCTGCCCTATATGAAATGACAGACTATGCACACCCCCATGGAGGGCCTCACCCTCCCTGGAAAAATGAGGGGATAACGAGGGGGGGGGAGGGCTCGGGAGGAAAGGAGGGAATGGGAGAGGGACCTGGAACTGACTTGTGAAGCAACCTTGTTTCTTATCCAAATTTAAACTGGAAAATAAAATTAAAAAAAAATAGTAAAAAAAAAAAAGATGTAGCCATAGAAGCAAGTATTTGCAAACTTAGGTTGTTTGATTGATGTGTAAATGAAAACTGAATTTTCTCTATGCCACATCCTACAATGGGCATAGTATTATATCATTAAATAACAACCCCCACACACACACAAAGGACACAGGCATGGACACACACATGCACAGCTAGGTGCATCTGGTCTCTGTATTACTACTCATTAGCAGCATGAGGTGAATGAAAGTTATCACCACACTAATTCCATTAGAAGCTTGCTTGTATCTTTCACATGGCCAGACATACATCTGCTTTGAATAAGATGAATCATTGTAAAGACCCTTAAATGCTTGGATTTCTAGACCAAAGATTAGTATGAGCCTTTAAGATTTCACAATAAGGAAGAGATGAATAAGCCATGTGGAAGTCTCATTTGGGAAACACCAATGTACATTGCACACTAGAGAGGATAATTTTATATGACAAATTGGCTGGGCTTAGGTATGCCCTAGGTAACTGGTAAAACACTATTTGATAGGTCTTAGGGATACCCACACAGCCGATAAAATATGATCACTTCTCTATGTGGATACTGAGGATCACCTGATGAGGCTAATTCTGGAAGAAATTAGCATTTGAACTGGTGGCCCAAGAAAAGTAAATGGGCATCATCCAATTTATTAAGACCTAATTAGAACAGAATTGAAGGAAGAGGGAACTGTCTCTCTTTGCTAGAGATCAAACCCGCATCTCTGGAACATTAGCTTTAGACGTTGAACTTCAGAAACCACACAGAGATCTATAGCATCAACACATCCATCGTCCTCTCTCTCTCCTTGGATTTCTAGATAACTCTAGCTGCCCTGGTTCTCCAGCTTGCAAAAGACAGATGGTAGAAACTTTGGGCTCCATAGCCACCTAAGACAATTTCTATAACAAATTTTTTCATATATGTATATGTATGTATTTCTCTAACAAATCTCATATATATGAATACACACACATATTCAAATCATGACACACACACACACACACACACACACACACACACACACACATACACTGTTTCTTTGGAAAACCCTGGCTAATGCAAACACACATGCATTTCATTTGCCCAGTTCAATCTGGAGATAAACTTTCAGTCCCTTTAAATTTTATAATGAAAAAAGGATTTAAAAATTGATGTTTAGTTTTTTTCCTCCTTAGATAAACGTTTCTAACATAATTGCTGAGCTCCTTGGATTCCATTCCATTTATTTTTTCTGTATGACTTTTATTGAAGCTCTGTTTAAGTTCAGGCAGCAGGCCACTGAAAAGCATGGAGCGTGTAGGCATTAGCAATTTCTTCAGTATGTTCAAGTCATATCACAATGCGTGTGTTTTAACTTTCAAGATCTCTTTTGTTTTCTCTTTAACTCTTTCATGGAAAGACTTGATGGGGGCGGGGTATTAGAGAGGGCATACCCTACTTCCTCAGACTTTTCTGAGGGTTTGTTCTTTTTTTTTTTTTTTTTTTGAGACAGGGTTTCTCTGTGGCTTTGGAGGCTGTCCTGGAACTAGGTCTTGTAGACCAGGCTGGTCTCAAACTCACAGAAATCTGCCTGCCTTTGCCTCCCAAGTGCTGGGATAAGGTGTGTGCCACCACTGCCTGGCTGAGGGTTTGTTCTTAAAACTATTCTTGGACTAAGGATCATAAAGGCAAATGATGGATTTATATTATTGTTAAAAATCTGAACCTTATTGTTTCTTTCCCCTGAGCTATGCTAAAACTCCCAAATAGATTATTATATAAAATAAATGGGTATGATTTTTTTCCTCTGAGGAGAATTGATTACTAAAGAGTTTTGAAAAAGTCATGGCTTGCATAGGCTAAGAAGGATAGGATGAATATTTTCAAAGGAGCATGAAGTATTTTTGTCATCCCCCATTCAGGGAGATGGATTCTGGACACACGCAAACCATAAAGAATTATTTTCAAGTCTTGCTTTGGTGATAGGTGGATCCATGTGTATTCTGGGAATCATAACAGGTTTCATTTGAAAATGAAATGGGTATGTTAGGTTGCAGGTGCCTGACATTCTTTAGAAATCTCTGGAGCTCAGGGAACTGGTCAGGACCTGTAATTTACAAGAAATAAAGGGGTTTAAAGTACTGAGAGGACATTTTGGATTTCTTGTTGATATTTTTAAAAAAGACACCTAAAGATATAAGTGCTTTTGTGAAGGAAAAGTGTCTTTGACGTCAGCATCTGTTCAAGAGTTATGTGCATGGGTTTGACTGAAAGCGAGTTAATCCTTAGAAAATATTTATTTAGCTTTTACATAAAGATTCATCTTACTGTTGGAAGATTAGGCACTGGGGAGAAGTTTGTTATATCTAGGTGTAGATCATTAACCTTGAACTTGGAGTGGACAATAATCTTAACACTCATCATTTCAGAAGCAGTAGTCAACATTTGAAATTATCCTATTTCTTCATAAGCTTCTGAAAAGATTAAAAATAGGCATGCGATAGATTATTTGGAGAATATTTTCTCAGCTGAAAATACTATCAGTTATATATGTCTACATGTATATATGCATGTGTATGGGAGGATATTTTCTCAGCTGATCAGTTATACATGTCTACATGTATATATGCATGTGTATGGGAGGATATTTTCTCAGCTGATCAGTTATACATGTCTACATGTATATATACATATATACAGGTCTTTATTTATGGAATTGATGTAATAGTTATCTGTTGTTAAAATAAGCAGTTTAACAAGCAGCCGTGATGCTTCAATCCATTTGCCTTCATATGCTTGGAGAATAGTGGGGTTTGGCTAGGTGGCTGAATGGTAGGTACAAATATTTGGATGTCAGATGTCTATCAACTTGGGCAACTGTGGGCTTCTCATCAAGCTAGTCCAGGTATGTTTTGGTGGCAGTGTCCCAAGACTATAAAGAATAAGTTCGAATTTAACCAGAATTTTCCTTGCATCCTATTATTATCAATTGATCTAAGCAAGTAATGTAGTTGATCCTTTTGAAAAACAGTAGCGCATGATCCCATCTCTTTTGAGAATGCACTGAAGGGGACAGAGTATGGAAATGGGTGAGGTAAAGAAATTTGGGTAGAACCGCATCATCACAAGAGCACAGCTTGCTGCTATATAAGTGGGTTCCAGAAGACACAATATAGTCATGTGTCTCCTACCTTCTACGATGGCTAAGTGGATCAGACTCAATCAGTCCTCAGAAATATGACTTTTATTGTAGTGAAATAAGAATAGTCCTCCTTTTTAAACCACCACTCATAAAATAGTCACCTATGAGCTGATATTTTTAGTATAGTTTAAGTATTGTCCTTGATGATAAACAAAGAACCTGCTAGTTTTCAGTACTGAAGAACAAGTTCATAGGCTTGCATGTGACAGCAATATGTCCTACAGCCAAGCTACATGGCCGGTCCTTCTGGAATCCTTGTATACCACGGTTACATATAATATCATATGTACACTAAAGATAGCATCACACGACTTCTTCCCTCCATGTGTTTAAACAACAATGAGGAGTACATCTCTGGTAGTGTAGTGATAAGTGTCACAACCTAAATTCTATAAGATTTGTTTCATCAAATGAGTACTAGACCCTTTTCAGTTCTTTCTCAGTTGCCTTCCATTTCCTGTCTTTTATAAACATCAACAAAAGCAGAGTAGATATTTTTATCACTATTTTGTAAGTATGGAACAAGGGACTAGACCCTTTAAGAAATCTCTTTAATATTCATTAGTTCACTTATCAAAACTGACTTAAGATTTGAACTTAAATTTCCAAACTTCAGAACTGAGGTATGTTTTAATGAATAAAATCTTCTGGGGCCAGAGAGATGGCTCATCTTGGCAAAAGTGTTTATTGCCAAACCTGAGGACCAGAAATATCCCTGGTCTGGCATGACGGAGGGAAAGAATAAACCTCTGTAAGTTGTCCTCTGAGTCCTACTGAACTTTTAAACTGAGATATTTCTCCTTCCTTACAAATAGAATTCTGTTTCAATTGCTGGTAAGTATTAAACATTTTTGAAGCATGATGTTCTTTCATATTTTGCTGCTGGAATAGAAATCTTCTAAGCATCTCTAATAAATGTATGGTCTCTATCATGTGATGGTTATTAATTGGTATTACAGAACATTAAAGAAAATGAAGCACTATTGGCAAGCATCAGCTCCCTCACATAAACTTTCCCAATGACTTGACTTAGAAGCGGGTATCATGAATTTGGTCAGCCAAAACATGCTAAAATAATGTGAATATCAACCTCCCAATAAATGTACAATGAAGACATTTCCTTGAATATATAATTTAGTATGTTAATTATTAAACATGGTCATCAGCTCATTATTAGCATACTTATTAAAAATTAACATCTGAGATCTGCTGAAATGTTTGAACATTTAGTAATTATATCAGATATTTTGCTATAAAATAATATATATTTTGTAATTCCCTTCACAATCATAAATACATTAAAGAAATACATTTTTATATCCTTCAGCAAAAGGCTAGATTTCATTTTTCTAAATTCCTAAGATGTCAACGTTTTGTTTTTTTCTAATTGGAAAGAAAAGGCCACAATGGAAATTCTTCATCACTTTTTTGGGAGGAACTTTGAAATCTGTATTTATTTTAATTTTAAATGTAAGCAAGTTAGGGTGTTAGAATCCCCTTTATTAGCATTGCAGTTAAGCAGGTATTTTCTTAAGGTATTTGTAATGACAGGAACATAGGCTCTTCAAGAAAAACATGGTTCAGTATCTTGTGTATGTGTGTGTGAGTGAGTGGGAAGGAGAGAGAGGGAGAGGGAGGGAGGGAGAGAGAGAAAGAGAGAGAGAGAGGGGGGGGGGAGAGATCCGTATGTGGACACAACATTTGTCACAGCATGTGTGTGCAAACCAGAGAACAACCTGGTTGTGTCAGATTTTTCTTGCCTGCTTCATGTAGTTCTGAGACTCAAACTCGGGTTGCCAGGCTTGCTGAGCTTCCTTGCTGGCCCTTACATATCATAAAGATGGCAAATTCTTAAGACTTTTCTACATGGGCACTCTATTCCCCGGGGCCAGAAACAGTAAAATTTGCATAGGAATTCAAGCTAGAAAAGCATATTTTGAAATTCTTTTTCTACTTCTAATCCCAGCTGCACATTTAAATCATCCCAGACTCACCTGAGATACCAGTTATCAAAGTCCCATGCAGAAATGCTAAATTCATTGATAGGCTTAGAAAAGTTCCTCAAAGCAACTTGGGGAGGCAGCGCTCAGTTCAGTATGATGAGTCTGCATGTTTGTCTGTAGATGAGTTTTGTAGGAATGAATGCCTAATAAATTTCTTAGGATGTTAGAATGTATGCTGAGTTTCTTACTGAACCAAGAGGTTTTACACAGGTTTGAAGTGAGTGAGTGAGTGTGTGTGTGTGTGTGTGTGTGTGTGTGTGAGAGAGAGAGAGAGAGAGAGAGAGAGAGAGACAGACAGACAGACAGACAGACAGACAGACAGACAGACAGAAACATTATAGGCAGAGATGTTGTAATTTTTTTACTGCATACTTATCTTCTAAAATGTAGAACCAAATTTTATTTCATTGACTGATATTTATCTCTTTTCTCAGTTAGCATAGGTGAATTAATTTTCTCTGTGTGAGCCTCCTGTCTGGTAAATCTTGCTTCCATGACTCTCTATTCATAAACCCATTTATATTTCTACTCTAAAAATGTTCCTTGAAGAGTTTTTCAGAATATAGAGACAATGTATCCTAGAAGAAAATAAACTAGAAAATGTAGGAATGTATTAAAAGAAAAGTAATTCAGTGGTGATCAGAGTATGGGGGGGACTGTTGTTGACTGTACATTTCTTCATTTCTCTTTTTATTTGATACTTTTAAAATCATTTGTGTGATCACATTCCATTAAGAAATATGATCTGTGTTCTGCAGTTGTCTTCTGATCTTCTTTCCCTCCGTCCGTCTGTCTGTTCCTCCCTCCCTCCCTCCCTCCCTCCCTCCCTCCCTCCCTCCCTCTCTCCCTCCCTCCCTCCCTCTCTTGCTTCGTTCCTATCTTCCTATTCTCCTTCTTTTCATTTATTTTGAGTACCAGCTACCTTTCTATTGATGTGATACAGCATCATGACCAAGGTGACCTACAGAAAGACCTTGTTGACTTACAGTTCCAGAGGATTGGAGTCCATCACTATCATGACATGAAGGCACCACCGCTGAAACAAATATGAGGATTCCCATCTTCAAAAGCAAACACAAATCAGAGATAAAACTGGGAGCGGCTTGAGTCTTTAAGCTCTCAAAGCCTGTCCCTAGTGACCTACTTCATTCAGGGAGGCCGCACCTCAGCACCTCTGCAAACAACCACAACAACCGAAGACCCGAGTCTAATAGGGGCATTCCCATTCAAACCACCACTTTGGAATACACCTTTTAAAAGGCTTTTCATAATTGGATAAATGGTTGATTTTGTGATTTCTTTTTTTTTATTTCAAGTCTATGAAGTTCTTGCTTGACTAAATGTTAAACAAATGTCATATTTTCCTTTTTATTTGTGGCATTTTAAGTTAGTTCATCGATCCATTGTCACCAACAACCTGGAAAAAGCATACAAAAATACATTAATATTAAAGTTAATGTCGGTTAATGGGGAGCACGGGGGTGAATAGAGAGAATGAGGTGACTGTGCACTTCCCACCTACTTGAGCTATGGTCTAGGCAAGTGTTCAGGTGTTCTACCCCATCTTGCTGAGCCTAAGCGGAATCACATGTAAGGAGGAAAGTGGTGGTAGCTACCAGTGAAGTTGGTTTTGAGAGTTAAGCATGTTGGGTAAAACATTTATATATAAGACAGCTCAGAAAATAATGTAAAGGGTTCTTATCCTTATTAGGATAAGTGAAACTTGTTTAACCCTGCTGCCTTTGATTTCTGAGGTTGGTTTAGGTTCCATAGCTTAAGTGAGGTACATTTCAGAATCATCTGGAGATTGGACGCGGATGCCTAAGCTCAGAGAAACAAAACTAGGCCTGGGCTTTGGCATTTTACCAAGCTCCTTACATGTGTTTGATATTCAACAAAGTGTGAAAACTATTAGAAGCCATTAGAGTGAGATCATTGATGGACTGATGGATGTTAGGAAATGCTCTTCCATGGTTGCCCTGGGGGACTTTCCCAAGGCTGCTATCCCCCACTTATTTTTCTGTTTGTTTTACCCATAGACCATAGAGGAGCCAGATGTATTTGCAGAGTGAATGAATAAGTCTGTCTAAATTAGTTAATAATAAAGCAATCGCTAGGTTAAAGAGATCTGCAAATGTAATAGATTTGGAAAGTTCCATCAGATTTCCCAAGTAGTCACTGAGCAGAGCGAGCCTTCAACATGAGTATGCTTGTGACAGTGATGGGATAACTTCCTTAGGGCAGCTTGTTATAAAGTATATGCACACAAATAATGAGCTTTCACATGTTAACAGTATTATTCCAAAAATAACAGGAATAAGGCCCTATTGAAAATTTAATAACAACAAAATTAAACAACACAATGAAAATATAAACATATGAATTTGAGAATCTTCATATTAAGTGAAGTAAGTGAAAGACAAATAACACATTTTCTCTCACCTTTATATCATAGAGTGAGTTCTTTATAGACATGTAAAGCCACATATAAGGAGAAGACTAGCAAAGGGAAGGAAAAAGGCCAGTGGGTAGGAATGAAGAAGATGGGTTAAGAGGGAATAATTATAATCAAATGCCTGATATAACTGAAAGAATTGTCTGAAACCCAACACTGTGTACCATGAATAAATGCCAATAAATGCTTTGGAAATAAATTTGTTTTCTAAAAGAAATGTCTAAAATCAAAAAACTTTCTCTCAAATCAGTTTTATTTTTAAGATCATTTTAATTACTAGCTCATCATAACTTCCTTGGAAATTGACATCCTGTCTTTGAACTTCACTGAGAAGAATCAAATAGATTCACATTTCTAGGGAAATAATTCTAAAATCAGAATGACATGGGAGGATATTTACCATTAGATTGTATAATACTTTATAGAGCAAGTATAATTTAAGTAAAATAGGGGTAGATCTAGAATCATGAAATTGGTGAATTGTGTTAAAAAGTGATTCATGAGAAAGAATGGATACCCATGGAAACCGTTTCTTAAAAACATTTAAAATATGCTAACATGACATTTCAAATATAAAATTTCATGAGTTTTCCTTTATTTAAATGAATTTTAAATAAATATTTTCAGACTATTGCTGTTGGCATCAGGAAAGCTCTTACTCATGTGTATATATTTTATAACAAGAGGCTCTTGTGGACAGCTTTCCCATAGTTAATCATAGGCATGTCGGAAGCTGGCTCTGTTACGTGTGGCTACTTGGAAAATCTATGAAACCAACATACCATGATCCAGTGAATATATTTAGAAAGGAAAAGGATAAGAAGTACTCACGTGATACACCGTGTATGCCAGACCAATCAAAACTGTAGGGTCACCAATAAAATCATTAACATAAAGAAAACTTTGGATAGGAATTCATGGATATTGAAACACTGCAGACACTTCAAACAGAAATTCAACCCTGTTCACATAATATCCAAAAGACAAATAGAACTGGTGATACAACAAAATTAGGGAAAACGGAAGTGCAGGAAAAATATTGCCATGGCTACTGAAATCATATCAAGAGCAAAGACATCAGTCTCTAACTATCAAAATGGAAATTGTTAAAATTTTGAAACTATTAGCAACTCAGCTGGGGCTTGGGAAGTCTTGAGAGTCCCTTCTCTGTGTACAAATCTTCACTGTGTTTCTGATCAACAAGTACAGAGATTGTTTCCTATGTTTTGTAAGATTATAATATAGTGCTGTTTTCTGAACAATAGAAAGATTCTGGCAACAGAATTTGTTCCTCTGAAAAACAAAAGGGAAAGGGAGGCAGCTGAAGAGACCACTCAAAGGAAGTTGCCTAAGGCTGTTACAGCACCTTTTAAAACGGAAATATATCATAATATATATGATTACAAAATATATGTCAGCAGGATGAGTATGGTTAAAGGAAAGTGCTTACAATATATCTCTAAGTGAAGACAATGTGTATGCTTTGTAAAAAGCAAAATGACATTTACAGAACACACTAAAATCCAAGTAGTGGTTAACTTTTATTTTTTATAAGTATTAACAAACCATAAATCATTTTAATATAAATATTATTAGGAGACTGTAGCTTTTATAATTCACTGAAGTTGATTTCCATCCTTTTCTAATAGACACAGGCTGGCAACACTAAGCCCACTCTTTACTTGGCTCTTTTAAATGAGTGTAATAAATTAAATGAAGCTAATCTTTTGATCCTGAATCTAAAATTTATAAAGAAACTTTAGGATATGATGGGCTGATCTAATCTCCACTGAAATACTGGGAGGGAAATTTTACCCCTCTGGGTGGCATACAACTCCAGATTTAGTTGGAGTGTGTGTATATGTGTGTGTGTGTGTGTGTGTGTGTGTGTGTCCGTGTGTATGTGGCTAACACCAGAATGAGACCTAACAATATGTTCTATCTTAATCTTGAACAAAGAATGTAATTTCTCTCAACTAAAATTTCAACACTTACAAAGTGGTGGAAATGTTTAAGCACCTATCAGAGAACTGATATAACACAATGAGGTTGCGTGTGTGTGTGTGTGTGTGTGTGTGTGTGTGTGTCTGTGTGTATGTGGCTAACACCAGAATGAGACCTAACAATATATTCTATCTTAATCTTGAACAAAGAATGTAATTTCTCTCAACTAAAATTTCAACACTTACAAAGTGGTGGAAATGTTTAAGCACCTATCAGAGAACTGATATAACACAATGAGGTTGCATGTGTGTGTGTGTGTGTGTGTGTGTGTGTGTGTGTGCGCGCGCACATGTGTGCAAAATTGGGGCAAATGTAAATGCAGGAAAAATATCATGGTTACTCAAATCATATAAAAACATATATATATATATATTTTTTTTTTTGGTTTTTACAAGACAGGGTTTCTCTGTATTGTTTTGGAGGCTGTCGGTCCAGCCCGGCCTCAAACTCACAGAGATCCACCTGCCTCTGCCTCCCGAGTGCTGGGATTAAAGGCATGCGCCATTACTGCCCGGCTAAAAACAAAAATATTTTTAAATTCTTAATAATTTATAAACAAAGCATTGGGGGCTGGGGAGATGGCTCAGTCAGTAAACTGTTTGCTACTCAGGCATGAATTCAGATCCCCAGTATCTACATAAAAAGCTGGGCCCACTAACGTGTAATCCCAGCACTGAGAGTCAGAGAGCAAGATCCCTGGAACCTACTGGCTAGCTAGACTAGACAAATGGGTGAGCTCTAGGCTCACTGAAAGGCCCTTTTTAAATCATAAGGTGGCAAGTCATAGAGGAAGATAGCATCAACATCTGGCCTCCATGTGCAGGCATACATATATGTATATGTGCATTCACACATGCATGCATGAACATGTGTTAACACACACATACACAGCACAGAGCTGTATGCCAACAGTAGAAGACAAGCCCACAGAGGCACTATTAATACTCAAATAATGAATCTATGTATTGGCATCTGCACAAACACAATCAGCATGTTCAATTCTGAGGGAACCTGACCCACTATTAAAGAGCCAGGACTGACAATTAAAACATTGTATAAAGATAAATCAAGGAGTCATGATTCTTCTCAAAGAAGCATACAATGTAGAAGGAATAATAAAATCTAGTGATTTACATCCCTATAAAATTAATGCATTGTATATGAAGAATTAGCATAAAACATACTGACATTTATAGAATTGTTTCCAAAACACACCGAAGGAATTCCTTGTTAGAGAAAACAGGGGTTTAGAATCGTTTCCTCATGTGAGCCATAAAATGTCTTAGGTTTTGGTACTTGTATATATTGCTTTAAATCTCAAAAGGGTTCATGGAAATCGGAGCTTAGTTCTTAAATTTTTAAACCTCTCTTCCCATAGTAGAACAGCTACTGGACCCTAATTTTGATAAGGAAATATCTGCATAGAATGGCTATGTATGAAAAGAAGTCCATAGAGAGGGCACATTTTATGAAGAATGTATCCATCATCTCTACTTTTGAAATATGTGCTGAAGCTATGTATCAAGCTGGCATGCATTTTCAGCTAGTTCTAACCTGGTCAAAAGGATGGTTGCTGGGTTTGCACCTATTTAAGATGACTTCTAACCATCAGATCTGTTTGTTTTGCTTTGAATGAATGTGTGATGTTGTTTCTCAGTTTTCAATACAAACAGCAAGCATAGTTCTCACTGAAACTTGAGAAGGTGGTAATCGCCACATATAAAGGTTGTTCTGTGGGATATTGTGCGGCAAGTATACAATAAATATGCTGGGTACAAATGAAAAGTGAGCATGTCATTTGAAATACTGAAACACCGGGAAAATCGATGACTAAATGCTTCTTTCAAATAAATGAATGCACAGAGCTATATATTTGAAAAGAAAGGAAACACGGTGCAAATGAACCTGGACTTGATGATCTATGCTTGGCTCGCTTCACAGAATACTGTAAACTGCTGGAGTCACCCCTGAAAACTCTGCCTGCTCAGAACTCCTCAGCCACAGGGGAGAATGCGTCCTTCGAAACCTTGCCATCGAGACCAGGTCAACACCAGGAAACCTGTGGTTAATGGAATCTTGGACAGAAACGAGTAGTGGATGTGCTCAGTCTTTGATGCATCAACTGATTTGAACTCAAGTAAATTCAAGCTACATGCTTGGCTTGCTTTCAATTCAAAAAAATTATGAATCTATGTAGTTTTAAGACAATTGAGTCAACTTGGTTATTAAAGCACAAAACTTGTTTTTGAGACAGGGTATCACTATGTAACCCTAGCTTTCCTACAACTCTCCATGTAGACCAGACTATCCTCCAACTCATAGAGATAGGCCTCCCAACGCATTCCAAGTCCTGTGGTGAAAGGCAAGTGTCACCAAACCTGGCCTAGTATTCCTTTTACTTATTTCTAAATTTTATTTTGATCTTTTGACTTTTGAAAAAAAAATTAAGGCTGCCAAACACTTTAGGTATTAGTTAATGAATAGAAACATCTTGTAAGGGAATTTTGCGTAAGGCATAGCACCCCATAATCACCCCATAAAATAAGAAGTATTTACAAATGCCAGGTTTCCAGTGGTGCGATCAATAGGGCAGTGACTCAAATAAGTTATTCAGAACAACATCCAAAGGAGTGTATAGCAAGGACATTAATGAGGTCTGTGCTTGCATCTCATGTGAATGGATGTTTTACAAACGTTGTGAAGGGTGAGCCATCAAGACCACAGTGACTTTCAGCTGAGGTCAGAGTAAGGCGCCCTGTGTGCTTCCCTTTACATTCAAGAGTCAGAGCAAAGCAGCACAGGTTCTTAAGTCTTCTCAAGGAGTTTACTCACAAATCTCTGTAAATGGCAGAGGCTTAGCCTCTCCTTGCTGAGAAGGGAAAGTAAAGAAAAATACCCAACATTTTGTGCCATGTAAGAAGAAATGTACCCCAAGCCTTGTCTGTAAAAGAAAGCAAGTGGATGCCGATGCTTACAAGTTTCTAAATATAGCCTGAGCTGTAAAACTAAACCACAGGAAGGATGACGTCATTAATCAGTTCATATGGAGAGCCATCTCAGTAGGTGAAGCCAGGCTGCATTAATGACCCAGTGAGAAAATAAAATCAATTCTTAGGACATAAACTTGGCCTAACACCTTGAGAATTTAGTATTATTGCTTTACAGTTTGTTTTGTGCCCTCAGAAGGTCAAGGTTTACAGCAGCAAGGTCTTACCTTCAGCTATCCTTCAGGAGAGCTTAACCTGTGGCTTATTTAAAGGTTTGGTTAAAAATAAAATGCTTGGCATGTTTGAGTCATTTATCCCACTTTGTTTTGTAGTCCAACTCCAAACATCTCAAAGATGTCAAAAATATCAGAGACTTAAAGACAAATTGTGTTCCTTATTTCTTTTTAAATTAACTTTATATTGAGGCAAATGTTGCCTTTTAGTAGCAATCTAAAGAAATGATATGCTTGCTATGTATTAATATGTCTCTAAATCAGCAGCATATTTAAGGAAAGGATCAGTCTGAGCCTAAGCAAACAAAAGCTAGTCCCCCTGAAACAGGAAGAACAATGAGTTTGTACCCAACACAAACAAGCTTTTGAACTGCTGGATGCTGTCAGTGTGTGTTAGGTTAAACTGAATTAAACCCACCATCAAAAGATGTAATACCCGCCCCACTTCTCAGCAGCATCCTACAATCATAAACATAAAAAAGCACAGTGTATTTTTAAGGGCTCAGGATAATAAAATGAACTGATAACATTTGGTGCTACTCAATCCACTAATTACCACCTTTACTTAAGTGTATTTTGAATGTCATTACAATTTATGTTGCTACGGCTGGACTTCTAGGAAAGTTCCAGAAAAACCTCAGTTGAAGTCATGGCCCGCCCGAGTTGAGGCTTCCTAAAATAAACAGAGATGATGGACATGCATTTTGATTTGACATCAGGGCAGAAGGAAAGAGCAGGAAAATAGAATCAAGGTAGTACGTGGAAAATTGGTTGCTTTGGATAGCAGAACAGAAGAAAAGGGTAGAGGAAATAAAAGCTTACAGAAACACCTGTGATTAAAAAAAACACCCCATGATTAATGCGAATGTGCTGTTTATTAAAAGAAACAAGTAGGTCCTGGTAGATGGCTCAGTGGTTAAATCGCTTGCTGCTAACCAGAGTTTGGATCCCTAGAACCTGTAATTTTAAGGCTGGGAAGGTAGACACATGTCATTCCCAGAGCAATTGGCTAGCAAGACTAGCCCTATGGGTGAGCTCAGGGTTTGAGCCCTATGACCTTGTCTCAAGGAAAGGTAGGAGAGTGATCAAGGAAAATATATGACACCAACCTAAAGCCTCAACAAGCATACACACGTGCATGTGCTTGTCTGTGTGTGTTTGTGTGTGTGTGTTTGTGCATATGAGTGCTTATGTCTGTGGAGACCAGAAGAGGGCATTGGATCCCCTAGATCTGCAGTTATGCACAGTTGTGAATCTCCATAAGTTGACCTCTGGGGCATCTTTCAAGCCACTAGTTAGTTTCCCACTTTTTTTTTTTGAGACAAGTTACTAATATATAGCTCTAGCTAGCCTGCAACTCAATATACAGACCAGGCTGGCCTTGAACTCGCAGAGATCCACCTGCCTCTTCCTCTAAAGTGCTGAGATTAAAGGTGTGCACCACCACACCAACTCCCACCCTTTTATGAACATCTGAGTTTCTATGATGTTCCTTGGGAGATTCAAAGATGAAGGGGTGTATTTCCTGACTTCAGGCTGGCTACAGTTTAGAGGAAGATTAGATGCATTCACACATCTGTCAAATGATAAGTGCTAGGACAGTAGTAAGGAGAGATTGGTACTGCCTGGCCTGATCAGAACATTGTGAAAGCTGGTCTTGAAAGTTACCTGTGATTGGAATCATCATGTATGCACCGGCAGACATGACTACACACTCTGGCCTTGTCATCCTACTTCCCATGAATAAGGCCATATTTTCAGCAATTTGTAGAGTCCAGAGCCTTCCATTACCATTCCTACTTTCCATTGCACAAGCTGAAATACTAGACCAATTGAGCATCTTAACCAGGCACAAGTGTGTGTTTGTTTGTTTCCTGACTCCTGGCTGATTCTTCTGAATGAAGGAATTGAATGAGTACTTTAGACTGCATTTACAGGATGCATGGCTGAGCAAAGAATCACGACTGAGCTGCCTTTCCAATGCAGACTTTAACCTTTATATCGCCCAAAGTGAATACAAATTGAATGCATTTAAAGATCTCCAACACTAATTCAAATGTTGACCTAATTCCCCTTCTGCTCTTTGGCCTTGTCTGGCAAAGGTGGGCTTGACAAGGGAGAATTCAGAGGCACCTATTAGGTCTGATATCTCCATTAGTGTGCAAAAGAGAGAACAAGTTCAGGTAAGAGCCACTTGAAACCCATGATGGTGTGCCCTTCACCATTCACTTTCAGCCGGAAAATTCCAAAGCTCATGAACTATGATGATAAATGAAAGGAAATGGCTGACAGGGGCAAGTGTTCCCATTTGATTCAGTTTGCCTCAGTAGGAGCCTTACTTTGTAAGACAGGCTGAACCTAACTTTTAGCACCAAATATTTTGGAATCCAATCCATTTCTTGATGATTGGTTTGAACACAGGACAGAGACCATGACAGTAATTTAGCCCTCAGTTTAACATGTAGGAGCGTTGGTGCTCAGGATGTTGAGTACATTAGAAAAGCAGGAGCCTCACCTGCTGTGGTATGTCGTTAGGACCCAGCCCAGGCCTCTTGAGTTAGAAACTGCTGCTCAACCAAATCCCAGGGTGACTGGTATGCACATTAAACATTGACACAAAGAGCCCTGGCACAAAGGGAAAACAATCAAGACAAAGACTGCATGCTACAGAAAGTAAGGGCTAGCATTCAGGAAACACAGTAGGACAGTAGGTATCACGTACAATTGAGGATCCAGAGGGTTTTTTTTTTTTTGCATCTGTTCTTTGGGTTTGGTGTTTGAACAAGGCAATTTGATCGCCAATCATTCCCACAAGGAAAGGAAGCAGTGTGTCTCTCCCCTCCACTGAGTTCTTTACAGTTCTACGTCATGCTATTGACAGGCCTGAGTGAGGCCTGCAGTTTGTCTCTAAGACACAGACAATGAAGAATAGCTTGCTACTAACACAAACAAGGGAGTGGGGCTTCATAGTTCAGCTACCATCTGGCAATTTATCATTTTTCTTTTTGGATTCAACCCTGTAGAGTCCCCAAGAGCCTGGGAATCTCCCACCTGGCCTGCTCTAGACATTCGAAAGAGTGGGCTGAGATCAAAGTCACTGATAGGAGCAGCCAGGACAGTGGTGAGTTGTAGGGGGCAGCGATTGTGGGGAGCTCCCTCTGCTTACCATTAAGAGTTTTTATAATCTGCCAACGCATCCTTTTAAACTCTGGTTCCCAGTCCAATTCCACGCCAGACGCCAGACTAGCTAGCATTTTTGACTCTGGGAGTTCTCTCACACTTTGAGCAATGGAGTTGACTTGTGAGCCCAGTCATTTTTTAAATTGAGAGAAATCAACTGACTCACAGATGTGAGAAAAGAGTAAGAGAGAGTTTTTCCTATTCATGAACCTCTGTTAACTCCAGGGGAAGAAACTGAGACACTGGTTCTGTCCGCAGGAAGACTCCTGGGGAACTCGGCCAACAAAGCAGATGTGAGGGTAACATTTATTAAAGTCGGGGTCTTCGCATGTGAGTTGAGTCTTTTATCTTTCACTGCACTCATCTTAGCAGTGAGCCCAGCCATGTGTCTTTGTGTGTGACTGGACGAGATGTTACTGCAAGGCTCACGTTTCCAGAGCGGTCGTGATCATTCTCATGACCTGTAGTTCAAAGGGGCCCAAGAGAGGCTCTCTCTCAAGGAAGATCTCAATGAATCAAAACAGTGATATGGGTGAATCACATGGAATGAGCCTATACGTATAGAGCTAGTATATAAATTCATCCCTTTTTTGAGGTTGTCCTGTTAAAAAGTATGAGATGGTTACAAGGCTGGGATTCTAAAATTGCTCCCTAGGGCATCTAGCAGCTGATGCTTCATTTTCCAACCTTTGTTCTGTTCTTAAAACAACGAGATTTAAATTAGTGGCTCACAGACCACTGTTCCTAAGAAATTGGTAATATAAGGAAATTATCTGAGGGTTTGCGATGAGCAAAGCTTTTCACTTGGAGTCAAGGAACATTGGAATCAACAACACAGGTACATGGGATGTTTTCTGTTTAAAGTCTCAGCTCTGTTGTGTGTTCTTGCTGAGAGTTGTTCAGGGCAGGGGCCTGATCATGTCTTCAGTGAGACCCTCTAACCGTACCTTGACCTTGACCCCTGGGAGGTTGACTAATGTGTGACTAAGAAGATATATTTTGTTCTTCTGATTTTGAAGGTAGCCAAAGATTCTCCTTCATTTCTGTTTTGACAGGACTGTCCTACTAGTGAGAGAGTCCTTTATTATTTGGGACACTGCACAGCTGGTCTCATTGTATTTAGGTGGAAGCTATTAGCTTGAATACACAACATGCTGGAAATCAACCAATCAAGTAGAGGAAAGCTGTCTTTTTACTAGGGTTAAAGGGCATCATGATTCTAAGAAAACTTCCAGCAGCATTTTGAAATGAATTATCTGCTTAATAGGAAGCAAACTTCCTCTCCATCTATGGTCAGATAACTTAAAATGCTTCTAGGGGCCAGCATCTAAAGTACAACCGTGTACCAAATTTCCCTAAACAAATGTTGCAGCCATTAAATAGCATTACTTTAGTGTGAAATACTAAACTTAGAAAATTGTGTGTTTGTGGTATTGTCACTAAAGCCTTCTAATTGAGTGTTTCTGCTTTTTTGCAATTTGCTTTTTATTATATGCTTGTGTCTGTGTGTAAGGTGTGTGTGAGTGTGTGAGTGTGTGTGTGTATGCCTATGTGGAGATGCTGCAGTGTGTAGGGATTTTCACTGCGAGATGCCTCACCTCCCACAAACTCTAAGTTTGAGGGAATGTTTTCTTCCTCTTTTCTCCAAAAGTATCAATCAACTTCCCTCTGTTGAATATGACACCACCCAGTTCATGGATACTTTGGGGAAAGCTGTTAAATTATTTAGCTTCAAAATGAACTGCATCCTGGCTTTCATAAGGGCATACCTTGAAATTGTTCTAATTTGAGTCTTCGTTTCTGACCGAAGCTTATTATTGCTAGGAGAATGCGTGCTGACAGTCAGAGACAAAAAGGCCACGCGGAAGGTCACTTTTAAGCAGAAATATGATTTATATGCTATAAAGCACTCTATTATTATTAGATAGAGATGGGAACTCATGGGAAGAATATGGGACATGAAAAGTCTCTTATTTCAGAGCGTTCAGGCAGATTTGAGGAGGAAATTGTGCTATGAATTTCCATCTTACCAAGGAGAGCAAGAGCATGGCTAGCAGGCCAACCAAATTAGAGGTGGATATACAAGCTGAGATAATTTTCATTATGCTTCAGATTAAGCTAGTGAAAATGCTTGATTTTTCATGGTCAGAGAATCATAGCATTTGTACACAGATATCTTGTCTCTAAATTACTCAAATTATTGACTTAGAGATGTAAAATCTATTCAATCATGTCACATGCAGTAAGAGCCTCTTCTATCACTGAGGTCAATATATTGTGGGTTTTAAGCTATTTTATTTCTCTGGGTTTTGGTAAGAATGGGGCAGTGGAGAGCCTGAGGGGCCAGGAACACAGCAGAGATTTTTAACTGGTTTAGGGTCAGTGTCAGAATATGATAGATTTTTGAAAGTCAAAACCAGTTTTAGACTTATATACTGAACACTGAAGAACAAAAGAGTGCTAATAAATAAAGATGACACCACAAACTAAAATATGGGTCCTGCTTCTTCAAAAAGTTAAAGGTGCTGGTGAAGTTGGCACAGGCATGAGGGTTTTCTTGCCTAAAGCAGTCTCCAAGTTTCTGGGTTCGTCCATCTGCAGCCGCTTGTCTGTGGTTCACATTGGTCATGAATTACACTCCGTTTCCTTAGTCTAATCCTTTTCATTTATTTATACTCTGTGGAGGAGACATAAAAGACTTCTTAGAAAAATCCAACTGTTTTTGATCAACCTTGTCATGTGCAAATAATGGGGCTTTGTCAGGGCCCAGCTTTTCTCGAAATTTATACCTTCTAATAATAATTAAAAGAAAAGAAAGGGAAAATCAGAAACAAATAAGAAGTATATTGAATTCAATTCAAAGCATGTTTGTGGCTTTAAATCAATGGCAACAAAGCACTTTTTATATATATTTTTAATGTCCATGCGTGGCAGTGTAACCCAAATCTCTATTGAATTCTGGATTTTTCAAATAACGAATCCATGACTTCAATTTTTTAAGTCCAAGGAAGAAAGATAGCATTTAGTTCTCAGTGAGGCATTATATCAGCAGTTGGAAGAATAACAATGTGGAATTGCTGGGCAGGGCGGTCAACTGTTGCTTGACAAAACCTCAAATATAGCCTGGAAAAGGATCCCCCACAAGAGGCTTTTAATTATTTGATGGAAGTCAGAATTGTGAGAAGGAAGATACATACTCTGGCTGTTATATATCTGGGTTTTGGTTTTCTAAATATTTTTTATCATGTCTGACAAATTCATACCCAAATAAAAAATTTAAATATGTTATTAACAATTATATTGTTAATGGATAGAAGTTATTAACAAATAATTTATGGTATCTGGAAACCCTCAAGCTGATTTTTAACATTTCCATCTAAAGAATTTAATTTTATTTGAACTCCTAGGGAGATGCCCTGCCCCATACCACTAGTTTTCTAGGTTGAACCTACAGTAAATTTTTCTAGAGAATTTCTAAAAGTCTTGATGCTTGCCTTTGTCTATGACCAAATGAAAGTCAATCTCTGGGAGCATGATAATGCACCGTTGTGTGTTAATGGCTCCTTGGATGATTATAAAGATTGAACACACACACACACACACACACACACACACACACACACACACACATTGACCTATGGAGTTGAATATAAATCCCCTTCCATAAAATGTTATCAAGGTCCAATAGCCTATATTTAGGACAGGAAAATCAGTGGGTAAAAAAGACTTATCCTAAAGCTTGATGACTTGAGTCAGATTCTCAGAACACTCACAAAAGACTGATAGAATAGGACGGACCTCTGTAGTCCTAGCACACCCCTACCAGGAGACAAGAAGTAAAGACAGTGAAATGCCAAAGTTAATGGATCAGTTAGCTTGACCTATGCATCAGTGAACAAGAAAGAAGACAGTGACCAGCATATAAGCTTCCAAGGTTGTCTTCTCCATAGTTGCACTCCATGTGCCCACCACACACCCCCAATGACAAGAAAAGAACATTGTGTTTTTTGAGATGACCAAAAGTCAACTTTTCCAGAGAATGCAAAGTCTAGACCGATATTCACTTGAAGTACTCTCTCAATTTTGCCTCTAAAACAGACTGAATGATAACTTCGTTTTTAAAATTTTATCTATTGATGCATGTGTGAGTGCTTGAGTGCATAGGTAGACGTCTGTTTTAGTCACTTTTTTTTCTATGAAGCAACACCATGACCAAGGCAATTCTTATGAAATAAAGCATCTAACTGGGTGTTTTCTTAGTTTCAGAGTGTTAGTTCATTAACATTATATCAGGGAGCATGATAGAACACAGGCAGGCGGTGATGGGTGGGGGGGTGGGGAGGAGAGACTGGGCCTGGTGTAGGCTTTTGAACCTCAAACCCCACTCCCAGTGATATATCTCCTCTAGTAAAACCTTCCTAATACTTCCAAACAGTTTATCAACTGGCGACTAAGCACGCAAATTGATGCGCATCATCATCAAAACTACCATAAGTCTGGGGACAACTTTCAAGGCTTGGTTCTCTTCTTCCATGGTGGTTTCTAAGGACCAATTGTGGGTCATCAGGTTTTTGCAACAGGAGAATTTACCTGCTGATGTTTCTTGCCAGCTCCTGGGTGGTAATTGCCTTAAAGAGCTATAGCAAAGTTTAAAGAATATGGGTGGGGGTTATGTTAGAGAACTTATTTATTCTCTTGTTTGCCAGGAGGACATCTTGAGAGCAACAAGATGATATCTACTGCTTTTGGTGATTTGGCCTTTGTGGGTAAACACAGTGGTTAATGGAAGGATAGATCTGTGACAAAGGGGGAATATGTCAGTTATTGGAATGGGAAGTACTTTTGAGCCATGTGATACATCACATAAGATGGTAGGTCATTAAGGTTGCCTAGAAGATTCAGTGAATTGCAAGGTACAGAAGGCATCTTCCCTCCTACTTCTAGATCATCCTTCCTTCAAGGAAACAAAAGAGAGAGATGTTAGCAAGGATGACTGTCCTTCTGGAAGAGGAAAATACTAAGAGAAATCTACCCACAGCTGTTACCAGGACCATCTGTTAATTACTAGCTTATATGTTCTATGTTGTGTTACCCATGTCAAACACCTTGCCCAGGGATGCTATCTACAGAAACCCCCAGAATGTGGTGTTCCTTCCAATCTCCAGCAATATTTCTTCCCCTTTCCTATCCCATTTTAATCTTTCAGTAGTGGCTATCTCCATCTCTTGACATCCTCATTGTGTTCCCTTAACAACACAGAATAACGCATCTACTTAGATGATTGCTCAATATCATAGCCAATGGCAAAGTTATTAGTTTGCTAGTGGTACAGTAATAAAGTTTCAAAGATGGGAGGAGTGTCTTGAATAACAGAAATTTACTTTCATAGTGCAGAGGACAGAAAATATCATTAGGTTGGTTGCTTCTAAATGATGAGATAAAATTCTATTCAGTCCTTTCTCCTGGGCTGATGGGAATGACCATCTTCCCTTTATTCAGGTATGTATCTGAATTTCCTCTTACCATAAAGATACTAGTCATCTTGGATCAGAGCCTACCCTAGTGATTCATTTTAATTTAGTTCCCTCTGTTAAATTCTATCTCCTAATATGGGTATGTGCTGAGTCAATGGGAACACAAAATATGAAATTGGGAGCCATAACTCAGCCGATGATGTTGACTAAAACTAAGATGGCCCAAGGAGTACATATTTGATTGATAAAGAAAACTAACTCACTTCATATAAAATATTTTTATCATTCAAAAAACATAGACATTTAAATTTTTTCTATGTAAAAAAATCTCTTGTAATAAAATAACAGAACAAAAGCTTGTAAGATTAAACTTCCTTTTCAGTAGATGTTACTTTCATGTTAGCACCTTAAAAAGTATCTCTGATGTAAGCATATCCAGAAATACTAACTTTTACTCATAGATTTAAATCAAATCTATTTTTTGTAGAATGGATAAAGCCATATTAGAGAGCCAAACCCAGGTATTAGGGATTATTTTTTTCCTTGCTAAAAAATTTCTAAAAATTTCCATTTCTTAGCAGTTATATAAAAGTATTAGAAAAAAATGATAATTTCTTCCTTTCTCATTGTCTTTTCAGCATTCCTCCCATGCTGTACTCAAACTTACTATGTAGCCCATCTGAGTCTAGAACTCACAAATCTTTCTATGCCAGCCTCCTAAGTACCTGAATTATAGCTATGCACCATTATGTTAGTTGCTTATTTAATCTCAGATACTCACTTCCTCATCTTGTTTTACTATACATAGATTCAGATTAAAAGAAATCTGGAAAAATAAAAATAAAAAGCAAGTTCCTGTAGATACATTGTGGTTCTTGTAAGAGTTCTCTTTTGGGTAAGAGGCTGCGGGTAGCACTCATTCAGAAGTGACCATGCTGGAAGCAGACTGAGTCCAGGCTCAGGGGAGGAACAGCACACATGCCAGAGAGCAATTAAACTCGTGTTGAGAATGAAATCTCCAGATCCCTTCTTCTAACCTTCAAAGCGCTTGAGGAAATCACCAGTTTATTTTGTATTAGGCAAAGGTTTGAAATCTAGTAATTGCCTCAGCATGGTGTGGACAGATATGTTAAAACAATTTTGTCTTGGAAATATTTCTTGTAGAATCTTATCTATCCTCAAAGACAAAGGTTTCGTGCAGTGTGGCCTGTTTTGTTTTGATGGCAATAAAATTTTACACTTAAGTACAACAATTAGAGTTCTGAATTTCCTGGATAAAATTAACAAAATCCCAAGTCCTCTAACTGATGTCTCCAGTGATATTCTAGTTTTTATCAAAATGAATGTGTAAAACTCTAACAATATGTGCATACCAACTTGGCTCCTGAGCGCTTGGCAAATAAAGACTATTTTTTTGTGAAACAGGAAAAATAAATAAAATAATCTGCTACCCACCCAGCTCATTACCTTCCTTTGTAACTTTGTTTTGGTTCTATTTCCTCATTCTTTCCTGTGTTTACACTTCTTATGTGTGAAGTCTGCACAGTGACACCTATTGTGGGAATATGGTCCAGGAATGGAATCTTGTGAAGAGCATTCTCAGTGATGTGAGAACACTTCAAGAAAACAAGACAAGTGTCTTGTGACCTAAGATTTTTGAAATTGTTCTTGGAATGTGTATTCATGCTCCTCCTAGGTGTAGCGAATAGGAGTGGGTTTGCTTCAGATTACTCATTATTCCTTACTGTTGTTATTCAATTAAACATTTAAAGCATCCTTTGTATGGAAAATACTTTTACCACACACAGCTTGTCCTTGAGACTGTATCCAGCTTGAACTCATGACAACTTTACTCTTGTGGCCTTTCTTAACCTTTAGAGTATAAATTGTCAGGGGCTCTAAATAAAGTTGGCCATTGCATGAGACTTCAGTCTGTTTCATTTATTGACTCCATTCTCCCAGGCCTCTCCACCTTGAGAGCAGTGACAACCTATGCTAATGTGTTTAGTGAAAAAACAAGACTAAGTTTTGCTACCATCACAGTTGGGTGCTCAGTAGAGATCCATCAAAAAGATCTTTTAAAAATTTACTTGGAGTCATTTCAAATGAGTCTTACACATTAACTTTTGTTTTCATTTTAGCCACACGTATACCTTTGTGTATAGATAACTTACAGCTGATCAGCAGTCATGGTGTAAAACACTGTTACACATGAAGAATATGTCTGAAGATGATGACAGTATGTACAAATTTTACATCTGCAATATTTGAGTTTAAGACAATTTTACAAGCAAGTCTTATGGAGAGGAGGAATGGAGACATAGTTGAGTGAGTCACTGATCCTAAAATTTATTTTCTAAGACACATTTCTAAAATAGTGTTAAATCTTTCAAAATTACAGTGCTCTCTTTTTTATGTGGTTCACTACTTCAGGGGAAATTGCCCTACACATACCTCACTAATGGCTCCCATTTCATTTTCTCATTCTCAACTACACAAGTGTATTGATCTAGGTCCTTCGTCTCATACACATGAACGTGTTCCTGCCCTTCTGCCCACAGACATGGCTTAGTCTCAATTGATTTTGAAAGCAGAAACTTCAAATTCATTCACATTTGCTACATCTTCTTCCTTGTTAGAGGCACTTGGAAAATATCTCAATGGACTTCAATGGAGAAAAGGCACTAAACAGGGTTTGATATCCAATGTTTCTTCTATTTGTTTGGGAGGAAAGTCAAGAGGTAGTTTGAGACTTGGAGTCTTATCTTCGCCTCTCAAACACCATAGGTACTCTTTTGTAGAAAAGATTGTAGTGAAAAAAATCAGTCTTTAATTGGGCTTGGGTAGTACACAAGAACCTTCAGAGAAGAGAATTTCCAACCAGAAAAAGTTGTCACTTGGCAATTTAGAAATTAGGATCTGAACAGGCTAAATAATCAAATAGATCTGCAAACCTCTCAGTGAACCCTAGCCTACTCTTAGATGAGTTTTCAGAAAACCTGGGCTGAGTTTGGAGAAATGCAAAGCAATTTCATGGCTGCAGATGGAAACCAGGCTCAACTCAGCAGTTCAAATGAACCTGAAACTCAAGGGCCATCTCCAGGGGTCTGAACCCAACCAAACCAAAACAGAGTAATGACTCCCAGGGAACAATGGAAATCCCTCGTGCATTGGCTTTGCAGAAACTGAGAACAGATTTGTTTTCCATTACTCAACAGTGATAAGTGAGGAAACCAAGTTTCCAAGATGATTTGTCTGGGAGATCTGTGTTATTCAGAGGCAAGATGAACAGGCTTGAAGTCATTGCCACACCTCACATCGCCGGCAACACAGCAGATGTCTTAGAAAGTAGTGAAGGATGCTTAAACTATTACAATTACATTAAGACATGGACAATTTAGGATGAAATGATTCTTTGGGTATGATTACAGGGACAGAGCTATAGGGCTGGGTAGGGATAGTATTCTGTAACTTTCATCTGAGAAAGAAATAGTATCAGAACTAAATTATTCTGGCTATAGTCCTTGACATCTGGATTTGAACTCCATTTAAAGTGTTCTGGGTGACCACTAGGTTCCACGTGATATCAGTACAATGTCTTGCATGCTTGATGGAGGTGGTCAGCCTTACCTCCAAAACACCTGCAATGTAGCAGCAACTGGCAAAGAATTCTTTGACTTCTGAGAGGTGATACTGGTTTCTTTCCAAGTTCTTGAATAAACAGTGATACCAATAGTTCATGAAATGGGGGGAGGTCCCCCTTTCTCTTCTTGCTCCTCACTCTATAGTATCTTCTGGAGCATTACAGAACTGTAGTTCGGCACGGACATTGTAACATTGAACTAGAATTCAACTAACCTTTAAGATAAATCTTATTAATTCTTTGAGAACTTCATGCAATGTATTTTGAACATATTCACCCCCACTCAATTCCTCACCTTACCATATTCTGAACCATTATATTCCTTTCTATCCAATATTGAGATTACTTCTTTATTCTGTTTTCTTCTCCTATTTCCCCCAATGAATTAAGTTTATATTGTCTAGCTACTCTTTGGATTGGGGCCTACCTTGATGTGTAGTCAGAAGTCAATTAATATTTTATCTTGATTGACAAATCCCATTTTCAAAACTAATTACTGATCAAGGCCATCAAGATGGCTCAGTAGGTAAAAATGCCTGCTGTGCAAATCTGATGGCCTGAGTCAGATCCCTGGAACCCATGGGAGAAATAGCCAGTTCTCTTAACTTGTGTTCTGGTGTCAGCACATTAGCCACTGCTCATGTACATGTGTAAGAGTGCTTGGAATATCTGTTTGTCTATCTGTCTGTCTATCTATCTATCTATTTATCTATCATATATTTATCTACATATTTATCTATCTATGTATCCACATCTCTCTATGTATCTATCTGTCATCCATCTATCATCTATCTGTCATCTATCTATCTCTATCCCTCTGTATCTATCCTCTATTTATCTATCAACCTTTTCTCACAATATAAGTAAAGCATACTTTAAATATATTAAGACATTAAAGGTCAAAGTACCTAAAATGTTTGTAGAAAGAAGTGAGGACCACTCTTGTACTATAAACTAGAAATTTTTATTTCTTATCTACTGCTAGATTTTTTTCTGAGAATTACATATAAAGAAACATCCCATTTCTAATATATATTCGAGGATGACTTGTTCTCAAATTTTCTCATTAATCTACCATTTATCAACATTATTATGGTGGTGGCCATTTGTCTTCTCATGATGCTCACTGCTAAGAATGTTTACCTGCATGGCAGAAGGAAAAGAGATGCAGGAAAAGCTTTCTTGACTCAATTTTCTTATCTTCATCCTTGGCCTCACTCTCAGAAACATCATTTTCAACCCATCCCCTGAGTATTCATGTGTATTTTCATTTTCTTTTTAGCAACTTTTCTATTCTCTGGATAGTTTCTAATCCATAAACATTGATCTTTTCTTTAAAGAGAGTAACTATTTTGTGAAATATCACCTAAACAAGTCATTTATCATATATATATAACTTTCCATGAGGGATCTCAAACCTTGCTGCAAATCAGAAGCATTTTGGGAAATTATAACCAAAACAAAACAATATTGGGCTGTAGCTAAAATAAAGGAATCAGAATTTCTGAGGCTGGGACCCTGGCATTACTTTCATAATTTTACTACCACAAAATCCTCCCTTGGGGTAAAATGAACCCCATTTCCTTCTGGGGTGTTGCACCTTGCTTACCTGCGTTCAGAGTTTACGAAGGGACCAGAAGAACAGTGGCTGGTCACCACTCCTGATCCAAATCCTCATTTAACTTTCCTTATCCCTTCTTGGTCTCCACTACTGGTTGCTTTGTCTCTCTATATATTCCAGAAACCCCAGATTTTCTAGTACAGAATTTCTTGAACTTTGTCTTGAAGAATGTCCTTCTGGGCAGAGAGGTAACATTACAGTTAAGAGACCTTACTGCTCATCAAAGGACCTGAGCTCACTTCCCAACACCCACATCTGGCATCTCACAACTGCTTCTAATGTCAGTCCTAGCAGATCCAATTCCATCTTCTGGACTCTGTACATACCTACACTCAGTACATGTGGTACACGCAGACACAAACACTTACTTACACATAATTTTAAAAAAACACCCTTTCATGAATTCATGTTCCCTCGCTTACTGGCTAAGATATCCTAGATCGAGTTGATGAAATGTTATTTGCTCATTTGGCTGATTTTGTTTTTAAGCTTGGTTTATTTTTATGCTAAGCCTTATCCCACATCTTTGCTGTTATCATCTCTTCTAATCCTCATGACAGACAACCCTAACAAAGGAGTTAGTACCTTTCATTTAGAGATGAGGAAACAGAAGCACAAAGTAGATCCTCACTCTAGTGAATGGTCATGTGGCTCTGGACTTCAGTATTTCTACTTTAAACTTCCATGAATTTTCACAAATTTCATGAATGTTCTTCTATTAAAGACCCTAGGGTCTAATGTTGAGCACAGAGTTGCTTAATGTTGTTAAAACCCATATTTTCTTGAGCATATTCAAGCAGAATCTTTTGTTGTATTTGTTCAGACAAACCATCTCCTGAATGGTGGGGATTCTAGAAATAGAAAAGGGATTACCATCTAAGTCATTGGTACTTGAGTCTTTATTCTCCCATGTCCTAATCCTTTGGAATCATTTGGGATGACAATGGTGTCTTCAGTATGAACGTACACAGACAGCTTGAATCTGGAGTACTAGAATGTACCAGCAGGACCCAATAGACCTCATGTTTATTTCAATGTTCCCAGATTCCTGGTGGCCTGCAGCTTGCTTAGTAGTAGTGACTTAAGGTCACAGTCTAAGACGCGAGCCATTTTCATGTCTTCATTGTGGGTATTATTCTTGGTACTTAGAATAACTCCAACTAGGTGGAACAAGAGCAACACTGTGAAAGGAACTGTGTCTGCCAACCTAGCACTTGAATTAGCTTCATAGTGTCTCCGGCCAACAAGCAAAGGAGGTGGTTGAATGCACAGCCAGAGCCACTCCTAAAATTACTGATCCCAGACGCATGCATAAGTCAGCTCAGCCTGCTCCAGTCTGACTTCTATCAGTGAGTGTGAGACTGTCTACACATTTCATCTGCAGTGATTCTCACCAGGGTCCCTCTCCGCCTATACCACCTTCACTACCAAATGACAACTTTCACCATCTTTTGCCTATACAATCACAGAAACTTATCTCTGCTTCTATATTCCTCCAGATCTATCTATTCTCAACAACTGTGCTAATACTTCTCATGATTATACTTTGGTGTAATTCAAATTACAGATTACCATTGCCATATCTAATTGTATTGATGAGGTCTAACAACAAGGCAACAATACGAAAAAATACACTTTAGTACTCATCATATGTCATTCTTCCTGCAAGAGGAAATGAATATGGATGTAGAATTGGAGTAAAAATGGCATTTAGTCATGTGAAGACACAGATCAAAAGAAATACATATCAATATCAGAATTTCTTGTATACTTTTTTTTGCTTGTCTTGGGGGAAATGGATTTTCTTTCTTCTGTCCTTTCTTTCTTTCTCCCTCCCTTTCTTTCCTCATTCCTTCCTTTCTCTTCCTTCCTTCCATTTCCCTCTCTCCCTCCATCCCTCCTTCCCTCCTTCCCTTCCTTCTTCTCTTTCTCTCTTAAGAATTGAATTTTGAAGGCCCACTTTAGTTGTAGTACAAAGATCCCTGTTCACGATGAAGTAAGACAGGGCAGGGCGGCTGTACTTGAGTGAAAACCCCTCCTTTCTCCATTCTCATTATGGGGAAGCAGATTGTAAAGAGCGGTGTGGTCTTCACTGCAGTGACCAGGAAAACACAGACACAAACTGAGCTTTAAAAGGACACGTCTCAATACCAACACAGAAGCAGACAATCCCCTCCACCCCGTTTCTTTCCCCACCTTTCCTCTCTGCCTAGACACTTGTTGATTCTCTTTGGACTGAACTATATTCTGAAATTCTTAGACTAGATGGAGGTGTTGAGAGAGGTACTAGAGTTCTTTAATGTTAACAATAGAGGTTTACATCTTTAATCTCAGTAAAAAAATGATATGGCATTATCCATGCTTTCAGGGCTGTCCAACCTTTGGACACAACAAAATGACATTATTGTCTACAAAGTTCAGGTTTAATTAAACACTACACAATCAAGTAACACAAACAAAAGTAAAAAAATCCCTTAATGTCTTATCAAATGTACTATTTTGTGTTGGACCATAGTTATAGCTTTCTTGTGCTGACATTGAAGGAAATGCAATTTCAAAATGCATTCCTGCAAGCTATATAATAAGCAATGTAACCAGGGTTGCAGTTTTTCTACTTAAAAACAGTCAGTGTATTTCTACTGTTGCTCTGGGGACTTCTGATGCCCTATATGGCATGAAAGGTTCCCCATCAACGTATACAAACACATCCCACTTCATCTGAAGCCTGCTAGTTCAAATGCATACAACTGGCCATATTGAAGATTTGCTGATTTTAAAGGTGCTTGGTGATATTTAAATTTTCATGTTTTTTTCTTTTTTTTCCTTTAACCCGAAGATTCTGGTTAATCATTCCAAAGTGAAATTTAAAAAATAAAGTAAAATGGAATTTTCGTTTTATATCAATGAATGAGTTTCCAGGCTAACAGACAGGCATAGGTGTAATTCACTTGCACCCTATTGATGGTCTCCAACTCAGGTCTCACCAGACCCATGTGTCTTGTCTTTTCACTTTGAGATGCCAATTGACTATGGCCCCTCTCTTGTTGCCCAGGTATTGGAAGCCCCTGGCTCCAATTGTGTCAAAGTGCCGATGTGTCATAGGACAGAAAGAATCAGCCATTTTCCTGATCACATTATAGACAAGCTACATGTACAAAGCAAAGTAGTTGTTTTAAGTAGACTGTATATTAGGAATGTTGCATTCCATGAGCATTTGTCCATTCTGTCCGTTATGCTGGAGCAAAAATGACCATGAGATGTCCTGTTCCAGAGGAGGAAATACTTAGAAAAAGCGTAAGAGATGAACTTGTGTGGACTCCATGTAAAATCTTCCCCTACCTCCTGAGCTACAGCTTTGATTTTAGAAAGACCCACTGTTATCATTAAGTTTATCAAGGACAATAGAAAACATAACTTGAGCTTGAAAGGTACCCTGAGAGAAAGGGTTCTGATTTCAGAACTAAGGACACTCACATTCTTTCTCTGTGCGTTGTCACTTTATTTATGCTCATGCTTAACACAACTGAGGCTTCTGGGCATTTCTTATGTCATTAAATACTAGTGGAGCAGTCCTGGGAATAAAAAGTGAGATTGTGTTTTGTTTACTTTTGTTGCCATTCAACATTTCATATGTAAGCCCACAGGAGACCTCTGGCTGCATTCACAATGATGATGACAGAAGCTTAAATGAGTGCAGCAGGTTCCCGCAGGTTTGCAGTGCAGAAAATCTGAATGCATGAATGAAGAGTCTCATGGAAGGCATTTTTTTCAATGGATATAAAGTGCACCCTCTGATATTTCATTTTTCTTCATCTTTGTGGGAGGTAGGCAGAGAGAGAAAACTGCAGGCAAAGAGGTAGAAATTCTCTCACTAGAATTTCCCATCCCTCTAGAAGTAGCACAACACAGTTTCATCAGACACAGCAGAATACTGCCATGGAGTTTTGGGAACTCCATCTAACATGCAGCTTTTTGAAGTGAGGCACATGATCCAAATTTTAGTCTTCTTGGGGGTCACATAAGCATATGGCATCTCTCAGATTAGAGTCCTGATCTCTTGACTCCTTCCCCAGTCATTTTTTAAATCATGTTTCAAGGTCTCCCATTTATTTCTTCAGCTTGATTCTTCTAGTCCAGGAAGACACATAGCATGGCCAAATGCAGCAAGACGCTTGACTGTAAAGGATACACACAATACAAGAGCTACACATTAATGGAATGCCCAGGAATCAATTATCCAGGAAAACTGTATCTGGTGTTAGCAGTTGGGTTTGCTAGAATATACATAATTTTTTCCCTTTTAGACAAATTGTGGACTGAGATATTGGGGTCAAGGTCAGGAAAATCAGGAGCCTGTTTTTGGGATACTGGGGCAAGGTTTCGTGGTCTCCAGTCTTTCATCAGAAGACGTTGAGGTTAATGGATCTAGAAGTTAATTAGAAGTCACTGAATTAACAAAGCAAGACAGTAAATTGGCAACCTTGAGCATTTGGTTGCAGAAGCAATGAGTTAGAAACCCAGTGGGGAGAGCATGTGTGTTCATTGTCCATGGAGTTTCAAGCCTACAGGGATGAAAGGATAGCTCTACCACGTTTTTATCTAGTTCCTCTAGCTTTGGACATGTGCAGAGAAACATCTGTGCCATAATGTCAGACTGACAAACCCTCTGAGTATGTTCCTCTATGCGATAGAGGAACTGGCGCCTGGTTCTCTATCCGTCCCCCCCACAGCTTCTCTTTAGCCCATCACCAGATGACTCGGGAGGAATGCAAAGGTTTCCAGTTGGCACGCCTTTTCAAGAGTTACTGGAGAATAGCTGTGGATTCAGCATTTTGGCTTTGTCAAATGAGTTCCTAAGAAGTACGGTTATTTTTCTCCTCTTTATGATCTGTTTTTCTCCTGTAGAGGTGACTTGAAGTAGGCTAAAAAGCCCTACTTTTGTTGTTGTTTCTCTTTAAGTCTCTATTCACTATAACAGTTCACCTTTCTGCCTTCACAGGAAACATCATGAATTAATTGTTGAAACCTTAATAAAATTGAGATCATGTCATTTTAAGGTCATGGTTTCCATAAAATAAATGTCAAACTATTTTTTTTTGTGAACTTCACTCTGCTTTCTTCCCTGGGCTGTTATTTCTCTCAGCTGCCTTTTCCCATTGCAGTTTAATCTGATTAGTGTCTTACATACTTTTAAATAAATGCAGGGGCTGACCAACTTCTGATTGAACAGCCAGTTGTCAGCCAATGAAGACAAGTCTATGACTTCCAATGTCTACCTGTTTCTGTGCCTACTTGTGTACCCACATATGTGACTTGGAGATGACCTGTCTCTTCTCACTCTGAAACATGTGAGCATTAAATCACACGCTGCCTGGTGGTGATGAGTTCAATATTTTAGGACTTATTTGACAGGTGGTTTTCTTATTCTAAGACTAAAACCCCATAGAGAATATCAGGAGTATGCAATATGTATTAGGACAAGGACAAGGCATAGGATTATCACTACATAAGCATCCACACTTTAATGGTCAGAAGAAAGATGATTAAGAATAAAGACTTTTTATCAGTGGTCAGAAACATCATATTTTCCAAAAACGACCTGAAATGTATTCTGGGTAACCATGGTTCATTGCTTGATTTCCATTTCTTGTTTATGTTCATTTTCCTTATTGCTTTATTGTACTCAATTTCACCCTTTATTTCCCACATTGTTATTGCTAATGGAGTAATTGATGAAGTATGCTGTTGAAAAGATGTGCATTTTTATAGCTGTCTTCTGTAGGCACCATAAAAGAAAAAAAAAACAACCTTAAACAGCCTTGAAATTAAATGTAATATATTTGCATCTGTATAGTTTTTATTTTTGCATCTGGAAGCCATTTAGCCAGTTATTTATTTGAAAACTGGTCTTAGGAGCAGTAAAAGGGCAAGGATTGAAACTGTGTCTATACTGAGCTACTGAATCAAGCCCAGACTAGAAACTATGATTAAATCCAGCCAGTAGGCTCACCCAGTGGGAAGGAGCTGTTCCAGTACAAATCGGGGCCTTTGCTGACTCAAGAGACAAGAACCATGCCCTCATCACCCGCCATTTTGTTCTAACTCCAGCCAGAATTAGCATGCATTAGGTGAGAGAGTTCATTCCTTCTGGAGTTCATGACTTCCTGTGCATCTCAGTCATCACAGGGTTCTTGGGAGTGACCAAAAACATGTACAAGTTTAATTTACTATCAAAGGCACATGCAATATATTTTCTACATTAACCTCAAGGACGTGAGGAAGGGAGTTGGATGGTAAATGAAAATTTGGAGAAAATGCAAGTAACAGATTGGGTTCAAGATTTTAAAGGAAAGACATCCTTATGAAATATATGAGGGAGATTTCCAAAAAGTAACTGCCCATATCTCAAAATACATCACAAAAGCAAATGTCTCCTTGTATTCTACATGGCCCACAAATGCACTAAAAAATGCCAGTCTGTGTCTAGGTCTCCTTCCCACTTTTCCTTCATTTCTATATTTTTACTTAGATTTGCGGGATGGTGATTTATTTCATGGTAAAATTACATAGTGTACAAACATTGTGTCTTAAAATGTCTGTCAGAAATGCATTGACTGGTTTGCTGGGGTACATCTTATCTACTATAGTACTCCTTTATAGGTCCACTGTACTGCAGTAGATACTTTCCAAAGTAATAACAGTGCCAGGATCCACAACGAAGAAGGAATCTGGAAAACTGGGAATGGTTTCAATGCTATGCTTATGAAGTCTCCTGAGAAAGAAAGCCAGAAGACTGGATGAGACACTACTTGTCTCTTCACAGCTGGAGAAAATAGGGTGAAGAAAGGGGAGGGACATTTCTGTCCCAGCTCCTATGTAAAATGTCTGCTAGATGCCTGTATCCCTCACAAGACTGAAGGGCTGAAGGCTTTACCAGTTCCTTACACTGTACCTCACCACACGGTACCTGTGAGTCTTAATTAAGGTTGCTGTTGTTATGATGAGACACCCTGGCCAAAAGCAACTTGGAGAGGAAAATGTTTATTTGGTTTACACTTCCTCATCATAGTCCAACACGGAAGGAAATCAGGACAGGAACTCAAGAAGGGCAAGAACCTGGAGGCAGGAGCTGATGCAGGGGCTGTGGAGGAGTGCTGCTTACTGGCTTGCTCCCTTGTCACTTGCTGAGCCTGCTTCCTTATAGAACCCAGGACCACCATCCCAGGACCAGCACCCCTACAACAGACTGGGTCCATTCCCACTCATCACTAATTAAGAATGCCTTACAGGTTTGCCTATAACCCAATTTTATGGGGACATTTTCATAATTGAGGTTCCCTCCACTCAGATGACTTCAGTTTGCATCAAATTGACATAAAACTAACCAGCACAATTGAGCCTTTGTCTACTTGACATACAAACACATCACCATTAGGCCCTAGCCTTTCCTTTCTCATTTATTCCCAAGATCTCACTTCAGAAACAATTTTAAAAATCTCATAGTCCTTACAAATTATACTACTCATTAAAATATGAGCTCCCTGTAGTAGTCAGACCTAATAAGAATGCCAATGATGACCAAAGAGGTTCCACATTTCCCGGGACTGGATATGGATGGTTGTAAGCCACAGTGTAGGTCCTGGAAAATGAACCAAGGTTTTCCAGAAGAACCGCCATCTCTCCAGCCTTTCCCTGACATTCTTAAATTTTGTAACATACTTATCACTTGAATGTGTTTCTGACATGATATTGGTTGGCAAGTACAACTCAGAAGAGTGGTGAGGTTTATTTTCTTTAGTAGACTGTAAAAGAACTTGACCTGCATCTTGCTCATAAGTTCCCTTCCTTTAGGATTCTAAGAAGAAAGATACTTCATGGAAAGACTCACATGACAAGAAGTGGTTCCTGCTAACTTCTGGCAAGGAACCAAGGTTGCCAGTCCAACCACCTTTCATTCATGGACACTATATGGACCCACTGAGACTGGCTCAGCTGATCATACAGAAGAAAAGCTCAGTCCTGGCCTAGACCTCCATTGTCATCCTGGAGAGATTTTGAGGTGAGTATCCCTTTACCTGTGTTTATGTTCTACAGAAAATGCTACATGTTTCATTTTAGCCTGGTGAGTCATCTGGGAACCCATCATAATAAGTGGTTTATCAATACCTCCATTTCCTCAATCTGTCTCTAAATAAGACCAACCCTGGTTCTTTTGACAGTTTTCTTATAAAATCTCCTCAAAATGCCTTTCTTCAGCTCTCTGTTCCTAAACTTTCACCCTTAACAACAGTCTGCTTTGTTTGCTGTTTCCTCTACTCCTAGGCCAATGCTTTTGTTAATTTTCTCCTGTCTTCTTTCTTGAACTGCAGCCACCATGCAGGGGACACGGGGTGTCTCCCTTGTGCTCCTGGACTCCTGCTTGGAAGGTAAGATTTCTCTCTAGTGACTTGTTTTCACTTGTTAGAATCTAGTGTGGCAAGATTTGTTTGAAGAGGGTTCCTAATTCTTGGCCTAGGTGTAGAATAATATTACCAACATCTTGCCTGGTTCATCTAAGGTTAATATAACATTTCAGAATCCTGTCTGTCCTAGTAAGGAGCTGACTGTGTTTAATACATGCTTCTCCCAGTCTTAATCAGAAAGGCATTTTGAGACAAATGGGTGATAAATGTAAAATCTCATGGATGCTCAAGGTGGTAAGAATAAGTGGCCATTGAAAGCTCAGTCCTAATTGAAATGTTTATATAATCCCTTCCCAGGCTCAGGTAATGTGGCAGAAGAGGGGTAGAGAAGAATGAAATAACTAGAACATGGGTAGGAGGTCTGCGAAAGGCTATCTCCTCTTATGGCATGGTTGTTGTAGTCATGAACTCACAGAAACTGTGGTTACCTGTGCCGCACCTGCACAAGTTTGGGTCCATCAACATCCCCTCATGGATGGGAGAAGGGGTATCATTTTCAATGGTGTATCCACTGGCGTGTCTTCCATGCTTTAGTGATTAGTTCCATGTCCATGTTCATGTGGGCAAACTTGGTTCAACCCAGTAGGTCACAAACTAAAATAAAGTAACAGGAAATGGAAGGAGGACTTGTTGGGAAGGAGGAAGGACATGGAGTGGGAGGAAGACCAGAAATGCTGAGGGATGATAGAAACAAGACTATAACTATATATATGTATGCAACTGTCAAAAAACCATTTTAATTAAAGAATGTTCTTTTAAAATGTTGGCTATTTTTACAATCCTTTATGGGTAGACCTTACCACGATTTCCCCAGGTCCACCTAACGTTCTGGTACAATCGTCAGCACTGTCTGTGATGTCACCAAATGAAGGCTTGAAGGCAAAAGCTAAGATTAGACTTCAGATTGCCTTCTAACTACATAACTGGCATTTTTTTTTCTCACCACCATAGATTTTTTTGTTTATTTTGCTTCTTACCTCAAAGGATTAAGTTGACCACAGACCACCCAGCCCAGACAAAATAAAGATAATCAATGACAGTCTTAAAGTACGTTCAAAAGGATTTGTGGCTTTTTTATTTTAAATTTCCCCTGGGAATAGGAGAAAGGAAAGTGCTGTGACACATACAGAAAATCGTTGCTTATGGTGGCATATTGAGAAAAACTACAAAAATTCCTTTGAGAGCCAATTTCTTTCTGGAGAGGTGAGGTCAGTATTGTGGCTGCGGTTAGAAATCAGACCTCAAACATTCACTGTGATGTCTCTTACCCAGAATGAATTTAGCAGTTTAAAGAAAAGTAGAGCCACGGATTGTGAGATACATGATGTATTAACAAAAACTGAAGAGGTGAGGACCAATTTTATTCTTCTACATATAGACACCCAGTTTTCCCAACATCACCTTCTTGGGATGCTTTCTTTCTCTCCCTGTGTGCTTTCAGCCTCTTTGTTGAAAATCAAGGTATACGTTCATAACTTGTATCTGGGTTCTCTATTCCATTGCATTGATCCATTTGTCTCTCTCTTCACTAGCATTATGCTGTTTTAATCACTATGGCCCTGGATCATAAGGATCAAATGTGGTACCCTCTCCAGCTTGACTTGTTTTTCTCTGGGTTGCTTTGGCTATATGGGGGTCTATTGTGCATCCATATGAATTTTAAGATTATGTTTCTATTTCCTTGAATGTCCTGGGGATTTTGATTGAGATTGCATTGAAACTGCAATAGATTTTGCTGGAATGGTTATTACATAATATTATATCCGTCATCTCAAGAGAATGGTCTTTTCCATATTCTACTGTCTTTGTGATTTAAAGCTTTAATGTAGGCATCTTTCATTGCCTTGGTTATGTTTATTGGGAGATTTTTTTGAGGATTTGTGAATGGAATAGTTTCCATGACTTCATTCTCACCAGTTTGTTATTGGTATACAGAAAAACTACTGAATTTTGTATGTTTATTTTGTATCCTGTGGCTTTGCTAAATATGTGGATCATTTCTAAGACTTTTTTTTGAGTCTTTGAGATCTCACATGTATAGTACAATACCATATCATCTGCAAAAAGGGCTACTTTAACTCTTCATTTCCTATTTGAATCCTTTTATATTTCCTTCTCTTATCTGAAAAATAAGAAGAATAAGACATGAAGTTGGAAGAGAAGTTAAAGATTCTGGAAGAGTTCAAAAGAACAGGATGTGAATATTAAGTAAATATATTGTATCCATTCATGGAATTATCAAAAAATGAATAAAAACAAAAATTTTAGAAATAAATAGAAGGTATGCAAATAAAATCCAGGAGACAGTGAACTGATGCTCAGGAACTTGTAAATTCTAGTCTGTATAATGCTGGAAAGTAATATTTCAGATTTTTACTTTAACCTCTTAACTCAAATGGTTTGTACTATTTTCCTAAGTCAAAACACATTTAAACATTTGAAAACATAACATGAAGGGATGACATGATCATGATAAAGTTATGTCTACTTTTGCTGCAAAGTGAGTGGTTTTGACAAGTATGTCTCAGATGAGGTCAGGACCATTTGGGGTGACAGTGTGTATGTGTGAAGTTCTAAGTAGCCAACAATAATATGGTCCCTTTAAATTTCAGTCAATCTAATTGGTTACTTTTAAGTGCTCTTAATAGCTAACAGAGCATTCACATTTAACAAGTATCAAATATTATGATAACTGCTTCCCATGAACTATATTTAATATCTACAATAATACATTTACATAGAAACTGATTATGCACAGGTAACATATGAACACATTAAGACTTATAAAAGTGAGGAAGTTTGATGTAGACTATTGATGGAGCTAAAATACAACTAAATAATCTGATGAGAAAGCATGCACTCCCTATAATTCCAGCATACCCTTTCATTGTTACCCCGAGTGTGGTTCACTTGAACCTTCCCAGTCATGATTACACAGTCACTATTAGGTACTTGTTGAGCACTTGCTATAACCAGGTATTGTAACTGGAGTTTCATGTCCTACCACCGCCTTGTCCCAAATAAACACATAGACGCTATATTAATTATAAAACTGTTGGTCGATGCCTATGTCTTCTTATTGGCTATCTCTGTCTTAATTATTTAACCCATTTCTATTAATTTAAGTATTTCCACATGGTCTTATCTCACCAGAGAAGGGTCCAGACCTGCTACTCCTTCCTCAGCTACATGGCCGCTCTTTGAATTCTCTTTCTGCCTACCTTTCCCAGAATTCTCCTTTTCTCCTCACTTCCTCGTCCTGCCTATCTTCCTGCCTCTATTGGTCAAACAGTGTTTTATTTATCAACCAATAAGAGAAACATATATACAGAAGGACATCCCCCATCAAGGTACCAGAATGGCAGAGAAATGAATCTGGATCTAACTGGGATTGCAGATTTCTGTTTTAGCTTGCTTCTAGCACATGGGAAGTGATAGGAAGGACTAAAACCCCATGGTTCTTTGAAAGTTTATGTTCCTTTTCTACATACTCACTATGTAGTTTATTTAGCAACATTGGCAGTACCCTGGAGCTTATAACCTAACACATGCCTAAATTGTGTGAATATCAGTATCCACAACTCACTCCCAAACGTCTCAATATGACTCTTACACATACAGGAGGTAAGTGGGTATCCTAGGGCCTCATGCTCCCTGAGAACTGATAAAAGGATGGACATTTTACCTTCCTCATCCTTCAGATGGGGCAGTTCTGAGGTACAACTTACAACATCTTCTGGTTTGCCAGCAAGATTGAACTTCAGTTGTCCACAATGACTACTTATTGGACAATAGTTTTATTTTCGTTCCTTTGTAATTTCAACTCACACCTCTGTCAGAGAGCTTCCTGGCCATTCAAATTTGCAATTCAAACTCTATCTCAAGGATAATCCACTAACAGACAATTTACAATTAATACAATTTCAATAATGTGAAAAATCAATGTCTTATTTCATTCTTAATGCATTTCTTATGGATAACCAGTGTTTTACTCAAAGATCAGCCTGTTTCAAAACTTCAGGTTTATGTAGTGTGCTTTGAATTATCCTGTGATAGAAAGCAAGAAGGGAAGATTGAAGAAGTGTCTTTGGTGTGTTTCAGAGGCCTGATAAACCTGTTTGATGGCAGCTTCCAGGAGCTGTCACAGGTGAAGGAACTGTATGTCTCATGTCAGGGAGTGACTGCAACTTGCAAGCAAGAAATTCTCCCTCAAAATTGTCAAAAGGGATTCCAAGAAGAGTCAAATGAGAAAGAAGCAAGATCAAGGTACAGCGGAAACAGCCTGGGACAGAGAAATCTTCCCATTACAAGTCAGTGCACTGGGGTTTAGAACTTTCTTTGGCTCATAAAAAATTAACCACTCTGAGAAAGCCAGCTCAGGTCTCAGACTTTTATTCTTCTATAAAATCATATTTACTATGCTTATTTCTTTGTTTTAAATATCTTATTGTTAAATAAAACTTAGCCCAGCTGAGAATAACTACCTACCTAGAGATGGTGGGTAGGAGAGATGGGTCCCAAAGGCAACCTCTCCACTGCATCCTCTTGAACACAGTCATAGTTTCACTGGTTAATAAATCAGATTATCAGTTATGAATAATTTAATTTCAATGAAAAACAGAAATGTATATGGTCTCTGGAATTTGTAAAGTATATTAAAGTCAATCCTTTTTCTCCTGATATCTCTATTCCTCCACATCTGCTCTCAAAGGATGAGCTATTTCCACACATTTGAAATGGATGAGTAGTTTAGGGTCCCTTTGTCCTCCCTTCTCTTAGCTTTCTTCTTATTTAATAGCACCAGTTACCTTCAATTTGAATTCTATCTGTATGTAAATGACCCCAAGGCACATAATTCCAGGGTGGAGCTCACTCTGAGCTTTGGACTTAGAAGTTGCTACAAAACCTTTCTGTTTACGTGTTTCTTTGACAATTTAAATATAATAGGGCTAAGACTCCCTCCCCCAAACCCCCATGACCTTCTCTGACAAACTCTCCATTTTTCCGTAAAAGACATAGTCAAATAGTCTTCCATTACAAAAACTTTCTGCCAAGTTTTACTTCAAATCATTCATCTCCTTTCTCCCAGTCTTCCTAAGAGCTACTGATTGTGATTGATATAAAACCTAACTTTCTCACAGTTTGTAAAGTTCTGTCAGCGATTTTTGAAGAATGGCCCTATGGGGTCAATGTGGATAGTATTATTTTTGTACTATTACTGAAAGGTCAGTGGCTGTTCTTTTATTTATTTTTTGTATTGTTAACATTTTCATGAACACCACAAAAGAATGCTGAGTAAAACTGTTAGTACCCAGTGTGCCTCAATACTGTGGTCTCCATCTACACTGGGAAATTATCTTTTCTTGGCTTTGCATTAACAGTCAAAGTAGGGAGGGGCAAACTTCTCCTAAGAATATCTTAGGTGAAGTATCAAAAGGATTAATTTTTAAAAGTCATAGTTCTTGAGTACATGGCTGTGTGTGTGTGTGTGTGTGTGTGTGTTCATATTTATTCATATGTGTGTGTTCATGGGTGGGCATGGATGTGTTCATATGTGTTTGTGTGTCCATCTGTGTGTGTATTACATGTGTGAGTTTAGATAGGAATGTGCTAGTTTTTGTTTGTTTGTTCAGCACTCTACCCACACACTTCCAAGGGTTCTCCTCTCTAGATCTTCCATATTGCTGGATGATTACAGATGCACACTCTAGGATCTGGTCTGAGGATCTGAACTCAGGTTTCCTCATGTGCATAGCAAACTTTACAAACTGAGTCATCCCCTGAGTCCAGGTACATGGCTTTTTATTATTATATGTGATAAGACATACACATAAAAACTTGCACAGTTGGTTGAGTTGTGGACTGAACTTGCCAACTTTTTCATGGAATACCATTTTTGAGTGGTGAAATGATTGATATATGAATTGTGTTGGGATAGATTTAAATCAATCTGTCAGTTTAAGGAAACCGGTCAAGAGTATTTGCAGTCAGTGTTAAACTCAAGCTTTCAAATAAACACTAGAATTTTGGAGAAATCTCACCCTTTCCTGTGAACTTAATAGCATCCTGGTATTTAGAAAATTTCAGGTGAAATTAATGATGTAATTCTCTTTGAGCATATACAATGAAATGTGCAATGTCTGGAAGATCACATTTTTGCAGTGAGCCAGTACTTTCTAGATGACTATAAAATGATGTCCAAGATAATTTTGGTAAAAGATCCATTTATCCTTCAACATACACACATGCAGGATGAAAGACTAGTATGACCTAAGATTCCAATTCTCAGCCAACTTTTAAAGATGCAATTGGGATAAATGGATATGAAAAAATTATCTTTGACTAGTAAGTAAATAAGTGCTCAATAAATGATAGGAGTATGTGAACACATACATAGTGGCATGCATATACACACACAGAGACGTGTAGACATGCACATTCACATACAGAGACATGCATACATACACACATAGAGGTATACTCACCTATATATTCACAAACACACAGAAGCACGCACATATCACACAGAGAGACAGTTGCACACACATAGCCACATATATATCATTGGAGGCAGTAGCCAAATGTTGGGAAATTTGATAATGAAAACAAATAATGCCATTATCATATTTCAACCACTATAATGCATCGATTAAACTATGAATCTTGGTTCCATAACGAAGTAATCAAATAAGTTACTTAGCACCAAAACCAATGAAGGGAAGATCTCTGCAGTTGAACAGCAGAACAGAGGGACACATAGGAACTGAGAGGCTGGGCAGAGTGCATGCCTCATAAGTGTGAGGGCCTGAGTTCAGGGTCCCAGAACCCACTATAAAGCCAAACAGTGATGTGTGCTTGTGATTCCTACATTCCTGTTAGAGGGTGGGAAGCTGAGATGGGAGAATCTATTGCTGAAAACTGGAGGACTAGCTTGCCTGGCATATACAGTGTTTAACAAGACACCTTTCCTCAAGCAAGGTAAAAGGAGAACACTGATACCCGAGGTTATTCTCCAACCTTTAGACATGTACCATTGGGTACATGAATAACACACACACACACACACACACACACACACACACACACACACACACTCACACAGGAGGTACTAAAATTAATGGGTAAAAATTTAAGGAAAAATCTGACTGGCACCTTATGGTGACAAATGATCACCTTAAAAATAGCACCAAGTCCAACACCATGTTGTGACACAGGGTGACACATAAGTACCTGCTTACTGTCTCCGTAGCTTGGATGCTTGGCTGAATCCACTCATGCAGTAGCATCTGGCAAATCCAAGTGGAAAGGAAGCTCACACTCTAATTTTCCTTTACCACTTAAAAATGTCATGTTTAAGAATGGCAAACAATCAGTGTTTCCAGGTGACTAGAAAGACATGTACAATAAGTGTGCTAAGCCATCCTGTATTGGGGGAAAAATTAGAGAAATGAATATAAAATATGAATTGTGAATTAGAAAATGCTATAGGATCAGTGTTAATTTTTGGTAATTGTATTTGTGTTCACTCTTATTCTTAGGAAATATTAAAGTATTTATATGGATGAGGGCATAATACTTTCTATTCATGTCTACATAAAAATGTTCATACATATGTAAACAAGAAAAAGGAATGGGAAACATGATGAAAAAAGAAGATATACTTACTGTGAAATATTGGTAAATAGAGTTAATGTATGCATAACAATTCCTTGTATTATTATTATAAATTTTGCTGTTATTATAAAAGTACACAGATATGTTTTAAAATACTAAAATAGAGAAACATTTCTTGCAGAACAGGCATATCGCTTTAATTTAAAAAAGTAGCCAGAATCCTGGTTTTGACCAAGAAGTGACTTTTCTAAGTTCAATGTCCATCTGCAAATGGTTGGGTGTCTTACCTGCATTAGTAAACAATCAAAGATCAGGCAAACCGCTTTTAGCAAACGTGCTGACACGTCTAAACATTTCAAGAATTTGTATTTGGGAGCAAATCATCCTCATCTATAATTTATTTTATGAGACTTTTTGAAGTATTGATGTCTTTTGTAGTAAGCCACTTCCATGAACAAAAAGTGGCATCCTGTAACTTTTGTCAAAGTCTATGTCTTCTCACATCTTTCTCGAATATTCCCCCTGGTGCAAGAGAGAGTTGCATTACCCCGATGTCTTACCACAGAATGAGATCAAGAGCAGTTGGTTACTGCAAAAGGTCTTGTTATGGTTGGAATGTTGAGATGAGCCAGGAAAAGTACCCTCTGCATCCATTAAAGTCCAGACACATCAAATTTAAGAGATAGGAGTTCAAATTAGAATCTGACACTCTTAAACATAAGGGATGAAACCGAGATACAAATATCATGGCAAGAACAATAAAAAATGTACTTTTGCTTTTAAGAAGTGGAGACTAGAAAAATAGTAAAGTGGAATATTGGACATTTTGGCAACATTCATAGTTTACAGAAATAGCAAAAAAAGATTTGGGGAAGGAATTAACAGATTTTAATATTTTAATTTTCTCTTTCATTATTTTTCTGCTTATAAATTTTCACTGAAATTATATAGAATATTAGAAGTTAACTAGTATGTGGTGTTTGCTATTTAGCAGTGCTTTATCAGAACTCAAGTTATTTAATTTCTAAGGATTTTAAAAATTGCTAGAAGCTGTGAAATTCATCAGGGTATAAGTGGTTGTACAAGCTCGGATTCTCCAGGGAAACCATCATTTCACAAATGCTCCCACACATGTACAAGTGTGCATTCACACAGATACAACACACTTACTTAGAAACATAATCCATCCTGAGAAACTGGTGGCTGTGGTTATGGAAGCTGACTACTCCTCTGACCTACTAGACATCTGCAAACTGGAGATGCATGTAGGCAAGTGATGAATGTCCATGCATTGGCAGAAGACCACTGTCCCAACTCAAGCAGATGGCAATTGAGACTCTGCATGGATTAGATGTTTGGCACAGTTAAGTCAACACACAGTCTTAACTACCACCATGGCTGTAGTAGTTTGTTCTCTGTGTGCATTAATATAATATAGCTGAAGTCATGCTACTGGGGCAAAGACTTGAGCTCTTTCCAATGGGGCTCAGGTGTATGTCCAAATACATAAATGCAATGGTGTAGAACTGCTGTGATCTGATGATGTGGTTTGAATGTGAAGTGTCCCTCTCCCTCCACCCTGCCTCCAGCTCTTACGTTTGAATAGTTGGTCTCCAATTGATGGTATTATTTTGAGATTTGGTGGAACATTTGATAGGTGGAGCCTAGACTAAGAGTTGGGTCACTGAGAACTGGTCTTGGGGTTCATATTCTTTGGTTCTGATTCCAGAAAAACTCTGTCCCCATCTTGATCCCCTGAGATGTGAAGAAGAAGTTGCCTTTCACTCCCTCCACCACAGAGACACCAACAGCCAAGGCTTCTATGACAGGGTGGACTGAAGTCTCACAGGCTATAAGCCATCATAAACTTGTTCTGCCTCAAGTTGCTTCTTGTTAGATATTTTGTCACAGTGAGAAAAAAAGCATAACTAATACCTCTGGGATACACACCTTATGTCACATTTCCTGAACGGTTGTGACCATTACTACTCAGTGACTCAGTGACAATGTATGAGTCACCCTCCAAATTCTTTTTGTTTGTTTGTTTTGTTTTGTTTTTGTTTGTGTTTCTTGAAGACAGCATTTCTCTGTGTTGCCCTGGCTGTCCTGGAACTTGCTTTGTAGACCAGGTTGGCTTCTTCAGCAATTAAAGGAGTGTAACACTACAGCTGACTCACGCTCGAATCAATAAGAGGCATTATTGGTCTAATCTTGTAGGAAAGAATAAGTCCAGGCAGAAAAAAAGTTCTTCATAAGATCAACTCAAATATGTCTAAAAGAAAATATTTCCCTAGAGCTGTGGGAAAGCTGCTAAAACAGCACGAACTAGAAAGGCCAAGATTCCCTAGAAAAGAGAAGTGAGTAAATGTGGGGTTTTCATTTCTAGCAAACCATTTTTCCCCTCGGAGGATGTGTAGATTCTTGGTGTGGGCACCAGGCCAAGAATCCTGGATCTGCTTGGGGGAAAGGCTGAGAAGATGTAAGCGAGAGACTTTTCACAGTTCTGTAACACCAGAAAAACAAAAGTGAGGACGTAAAGGCTCCAACACAAGCTGATGTTATCTATCAACTCATCTTCCAAACTCTGAAAGCATGGAACAGGCAGGAGGGAAGCTGATGAAAACATCTAGAACATAAATTCCTCAATTCCACACTGTTGGATTGACTGTGATTAGAGGTGCAGGGCACATCAGGCATGGAGACCCTTGTGAACTGCACTGGCCTCAATTTCAGGATTATATTCCAAGAAGGGGGAGGACTAGTGACACACAAGGGGGACCAAAGGCACATGGAGACTTCACTTTGCAAAAGCTGCTTCAACTCTGCATGACCGGAGAAAAGCCACAGTCTCCATTTTTTTTTCTCTCTCAGGAAAGAACTCAGTTTAAATAAGAGAATGTCAGGGTTAAGAAGATGGCTCAGTAGGTAAGGGACAAGCAAGAAGAAGACCAGAGATTGAATTCCCTAGACCCATGTAACTGCTGAGGGCCTGTTGGATGCCTCTAATTCTGAACTTGGAAGGAAGGAATGTTGTGGAGGTTTCCTTATCCCACCAGATCCTGCAGTCCTTCTCAGCCCCAAATAAACACATGGAGACGTTGTATCAATTATTACATTGTTGGCTGATGGTTAGGCTTCTTTCTGGCTAGTTCTGTCTTAATTACTAAGCCAAAACTACTAATCTATGTATTTCTACGTGACCTTACCTTACTGGAGAACACCACTTGGCACATCCAATCCTCCCAGTTTTCACATGGTGACTCCTTTCAGTGCTTCTCTGCCTACCTTTCCCAGGTTTTACTTGTCTCCTAGCCACGCCTATCTTCCTGCTTTATTGCCCAGCAGTGTTTTATTTATCAATCAATAAGAGAAGCATATATACAAAGGACATCCCCCATCAGAGGAATGAGGAAAACTCCTAGGAAAGTATTATCAAGGCTAGCTGGGTGGGCAAACTCAGTGTTTACTTGAGAGACACTCCACAAAGAATATGGTAGAATATCTCCTATATCAATTAGGTCTCCATATTAGTGTATACACATGTACAAGCAAACCTACTTACATATGTGTGAATATGTGTACCTGTACTCATAGGAAAAGAGAAAAGTTCATCTCATATGTATGTCAGTTAAAATTCTTATCTGCTCACTGTAAGATCTGTGTCTTTCTCTTCCTATAATCTCTACCCCCATCCTTTGTAGAACTCAATGGTTTCACTTGAATATTGAACATCAGCCTCCAATCTATTGCAAATTGCACTTATTATTTTCCTTCAAGTCATTAACTAAAGGTCTATGTCTAAAAACCATCAGTATCTAGTTGGCTCCTACCTCTCATCTTTAGAATTTGGTGCCTGTGTAAGGTTACATGTAGCAATCCAGGCATTCCCTATGAAAACCTGATGGAGTTTGGATTACTTCCTCCCTGTGGGTAAGGTTCACCCCTCCCTGCTTCCAAGTAGTTCACCTTCAGACACCTTGCTGTCACTTTAAGTCTTGGCCTACTTCTGTTTTTCCCTCTAGTCCTAGAGTGCTGCTTTGCTAAGGGTCCAGACAGACTAGCAAGACTGGAGTGCTTACAAATGACCTCTGTCTCCTTGGCAGTGCTGAATTCCGATTTTTGTTTACTCAGTGTTGTGAGATTGCCAGATCTCACTTCTCTTTTCAGCTGTGCTTTACTGAGCTTCTTAACCTCTGACATTGCTCAATGAAGAATTGGCCCATGCCTAAGGCAGAGAACCAGAGAGAGCCAGGCTTCCTTCTCCGTGTCTCTTTATTTTCAGTGATCTTGGTCTCTCGAGTCCTTGATTCCTTGTTGGCCTGAACTCCAGTTCTCGTCTGCATAGTCCCGTGACAGTGCCAAGATTGTTGGCTCCCTACCCTCTGGCAGCCACCTTCTCCCTGACTTTGCAAACTCTCAATCAGACAAAAACAAACAAAAGTCCTGAGAGGAAAGAAAGGCAGAGGAGTTAATTGTGGCAAATGAGCTTTTTCCGGAGGATCTTAACTCTCAAATGTGGTTAACATGAACCACCTCCCACGGTCTGTCTTCATGGCAACATATTTGTATGTATTTTCTCTGTTGTAGCTAATTCTTGGTGCTACTTTTGTTCTCATATGAGCATGCCAATCATAGTCCAGAATGGAAGTTGTTTCACATTTATGAATCACTAATCCTGAGCTAAAAGTCATTGTCTTCATTTAACAAGTGAGTTAAGGGACCATCACATCTATCATGCAGACAGGAAGCTTACAGGAGGCCACATGGTTATCAAATGGCTATCAAATGGTGGGTAGGAAATCATCAGTTCTGATTTCAAGTTCAGGACTCTTTACCACACCATATGACCCAAATTTTCAGGAACTGCCATTTGGCCAGTGAGTAAAACAAGAATATACTTTGTATGGATTCTTCTAGAATATGCATGCATTGATATTCACATGTATTGATAGGTTATATTGCTAGATTAATAATATATCTTCTGGTTTGGCCCTTACATTGAAGTAAATAACCATAGAATTAATATATTCCCATTATTTCCAATTGATTTAGTCTTCACATAAATTTGAACATTGTCAAAAGCAGCTCATTTTCATAACACTCTAATATTTGTAAATATTTATGTATGTGTACACATTTTATGACCAGTCTATTTCTACTTAATTTCAACATGTCTTAATATTTTAAATAACATAAGATGTAGCATATATGATCATTTATTAGGTCACAAATATATGGCTTACAGGAGGCTTTAGGGGTTATTATATTATTCTTTCCATTACACAAAGAAAGGAGACCAAGTTTAGAGATATTTTAAAAACTCACCTAAGATTATACACACAATTCAGTTAAGTATAGATGTAAATCACAGAGCCAAAGCCAGTGTTCATGTAATTAAATATCATGTAGCACTCCCTTTCTATTACTTTCTTTTCCTACTGATATTAATGGAGAAGGAACATGTCAGTGGTTGCTGGCATAGACACACAAAAGTGAGGGGAACTTTCAACCTAGTTGATAAGAAAGAACACATACATGAGAAATACGCTATTGCATATTTCCCTCATTGGTTGAATGACACAGAAAAAAGACCCAGGACCCCAGAGAACAGTAAAAGTGCTTCATCCCTGTTGTTATTTCTGACTGTATAGAGGAAGACTCTTCATATATGTGTCGAAAAGTCAAACCTGGATCTTGCTTGACAAGGGACAAAGGGTCCAAGACACAGAACTGCAGAGGCAAGAATGTACATGGCATGTCCAGGCATCAAAAGTGTCATTTCTGGTTTTCCTTTAATATGTTTAGTATTGCTAGAAATGTCTACGCAGTTTTATTTGTTCATTTTAAAAAGAAACACATCACAGAATTGTTTTGACAGAGCCTTGTAAATAGAATAATGAAAGAACGTGCTCCTACTCAGTAATGCTCACCTCACTGGTCTTTATTATTTCTTGTCTAGTGCTTTGTTTAAGTCTTACATAATTCTAATAAATGTCACTTCCCTTGGAATCAAGAAGTCCTTGACAGAGTCTCAGCAGCACCTGTGGAAGGTTTACATATCCCATCTGCTAATCCATCAGTGTTTTGGTAGAGTAAGTTACAATCCAGGTAATGGAAGAAAAAGAAGAAAGTCTAACAAGAGGCTCAATGTATATACCATGATTAAATTGCTTGTTATGATGGTCATTTCATCTACAGCCTCTGTAGCCATCATACCAGAGCACAAGTTTTTTTTTAATCAGTGACTACAGCATCTCTGTCTCTTCATTTTTCCCACTTCTGACCCAAGACCATACACAGAAACTCAAATGCACCCCCTAAATCGAATCCCTAGAGACTCTAACATTCCTCCAGAGAAATCCCATCCAGTTTCCTGGGTGGATAGTCCCCATTCAGAAGCTAATAGTATTTTTCTCTGTGGTTAGTGATCTGGGTGTTACTGTGGCAAAGTAAAAAAAGGTATGAAGAGGAAGGGTTTATTTGGGCTCTTGGGTTTAGAGGTCTCAGTCTATGGTGGTTTGAATGAGAACGAACATCCTAGATCTCTATATTTGAATGATTGGTACCAAGTTAATGGATATTTGGGAAGGATTAGGAACCATAGCCTTGTTGGAGGAAGTATGGCATCAGGGATGGTCTTTGTTTCAAAAGCCCATGCTATTCCCAATTAACTCTCTGTCTTTCTCTGCCTCTGCCTCTCGTTGTCTCTGCCTTGTGCTTGTGGATCAGATGTAAGTGTTCAGCCACTGCTCCAGCACCATTCCTTCCTGCCTGTCTGCCTGCCCTCATGCTTCCTGTCATGAAGGTCTTGAACTCTAACCCTCTGGAACTGTGAGCACCCTAATTCAATGCTTTCTTTTATAAGTTACCTTGGCCATGGTATTCTATCATGGCAATAAAACAGTAGCTAAAGCACAGTCCATGTAACTTGGTTCATGCACTGGGCCTGTAGGAGAACAGCATATCACCAGGTGAATTTGTTCACCTCATGATAGAGCAGTGGGGGAAGGACTAGATTCTCAATATCCTTTTCAAGAATACACACACAACAGCCTAACTTTCTTCAACCAGGCTCTATCTCTTAAAGTCCTATCCCTTCCCAATCCTGCTACAGGCTAGAGACCAAGCCTTGAGTACACAAACATGCAAGGTACATCCAAGATCTAAATTAAATCATGCTTCTCTATTTTCTTCTTACTATAAACTTTCTCATTTCCTGATAGCCCTTAAGTTCTATCAAACATAAGGAGTTGTGGCTCACTCTCTGTCTGCATAACAGTCTAGGGAAATGGGCTATTAGTTCTCCTTTGGTGTTTCTCTGTACATGCTAGTTAGTGGAGGGCAAGCAAAAACTGTGATTCTGGTTACTAGGTGCTGTCCTAGGAAATGTGACAAGGACGGAGTCAGGTAGTCACTGCCCTCACAGGGATTATAAGCTACAAGAACAAGTGATCTTACAATTAAAAAGCCTGGAAGCAGTGGAATAAATAAAATAGCACAAGGTAATTTCAAATGTGGTTACAAAAAAATAAGTATGCTTCACATACCAGCTAGTAGTCTTAGGAAGATTGGAATGATTTCTTTGTAGTGAATTTGAAGTTGGAACTTGAAAGGTAAGGGAGAGCTAGACCACAGAAGAACTGCCCGATACACTGTAGCCAACTTTCAGGGTATCTATCTATCAGCCATCAACAGATGAAGACTAAAGCAAATGTATATATATATATATATATATATATATATATATCAAGACATCATTATACTTTAAAGATGATGAAATTCTGCAGCAAATAGATGGAATGAGAGAACATAAACTCCACATGATCTCACTTTGATATGGAAGTTGAAACACCTGATACCATAGAGGAATAGAATAAAACAGTGATTACTAGAGGCTAGGGAGAAGCATTGAAAGAAGGAGGGAGGAAGGAAGCAAGAGAGATTGAATAACACAGGTCTACAGGAGGAGGAAGATCTAGCCTTTTCAGCTTAGGCAGCTGCTACAGTTTACAGAAACCTGCAGTCATATAAAGTCTGTAGATCAGAGGAATCTGAGGCTTCATTCCAGAGAGAAATGATAAATGTTAAACATATAGAAAACATAATTATCTTGGCATCACCATCATATATTAAATGTGTGTATTGAATTATCATGGGTTACTTGCATATGAACAGTTGTTATGTATCCTTGGAACAGATTTTTTTCCCCAGTTTTGAACCTTACATCATTTTATTTGTGTGTGTGTGTGTGTGTGTATGTGTGTGCATGTGTGTGTGTGTGTCTGTGTGTGTGTATGTGTGTGTGTGGCACATCATACATGTGGAAGCCAGAAGACAGTATCTAGGAGTTCTCTTTTAGGGTCATATGAGACCTGGAGCTGCCTTCACATCATCAGGCCTGGTGGTAAGTGCTGAGCCTCCTGGTAGGACTCAGACTATTTTCAAAGAGAGAAAAAAGAAAAGAGCAGGTGAGGAGGTGTGGGGCTGGGCAGGGTGGAAGCCAGCTGCGAGGAGAGCTTCATGTATGAGAAAGCACCCAAAGTCAGCATCTTTCTGTTTCACAAATGGATAAAGTGAGGCCCCCTACGAGTAAGTTGCCTGGAGTTCTATTGTTTGTGACTGTCAGTAAAAGGTGTCTGTTCCAGCTCACCCTCCATACAACTACCCTTGGGGTTCTGGGCTGCACTGGCCAGGGCATAGACTAGTAAGTGGTGTCTCACTATGGAAAAGGCACCCTAATAGCCATTGGGGTGCAACACTGTGAGTCCTAGGGAGGGAAACACAAGGACTCTTTAAAGAGTGGAGGGCAGTGATGAAAGACAGATAAGGGGAGGTACCATAGGCAAGTGTCTCCACAACATTGCCTTCAGGTAGCTTTGAATGAATGTCTACAAAAAGAGAAAAAAATAGCATTTCTGAAGGCCTATGTCTAATTTGCATGGAAGAAAGATTGGATTGAAGCATTATCGATTTGACAAGTCTAAAATATAGAAAAAAATGTAAAAAGAATGAGGAAGCAATAGAGAAAAGTGGTGGGTATTTCTTAATAGGTTAAATCGAATTGAAAACCTGTATCGGGCCATCTATTCCTGTTGTCATTATTACATGTGAGTAAGATTATTGTAATGGCATTTCATAAAGGTAAGCTGTCTTGAGTTTTTGCCTCAAGTTCCAGCAACTTGAGGCGGAAAAAAAAGGACTGTGATAGAATCACAGCTTTGCTTCTTCAGAACCAAAAGGACACCTGTGTGGGTCCCAGAGCCATAGGAAGGATGGCAGCACAGAAGGACTGCTCCACTTCGAGAAGAGGATCGTCCCTCAGACACCTGCCAACTGGCCTCTTGGGAACATTGCTGCCATTAGAGATATTTGGGGATGTTAGTGTGTTGACAAGATGCTTTGAAGCTAGAGAACAATGGGCTTCTTGGGACACTGGTAGCTTCCCGGAACCACACAGGCTCTGAAGCTTTATACTGCAAGCAGCTGGCAAATGCCACTTAAGGAGTGTGATAATTTTAGGTTTCCTAAGGTAGTTCCTGGAGCTTCTATTCATATCATTTTATTTACCTTTCTTCTTTTCCTTTCCTTCTGTTTGAAGTTAAAAAAATAACCTATCACTGGCATGTGCGTACACACACACGCACACACACACACACAAGCATACCTGTATAGTGTGCATTCATTTGTTATCCAGTAAAAACCTGCTGCTACTGTGTACTGTTCCTCCAAGCAGGGATTGTCACTAACCCAGTGCCACCCCTGACCTTCAGATGCACTGATTCAATTCATTCAAACTCCCCTGGTCTGAGACTCATGCCCAGATGACCATACCGTTCAGGCCACACTGAGTCCCCGACAAAGATGACGCAACTGTTTAACACTGGCCCGCTTTCCTGCTGCTGATGTTGCTGCTTCGTTCATCTTTTCTGGCTTCTCAGGGAGTCACTGATTTAGGATTTCAGAGGCTGTGATAATAGACACGCAATGGGACCTGTCATCACATTGACCTGCTCGAGCATTTCACGGAGCAGCAGGAGTGTTTCCCTCACCCCCTTCCCCCCTTTGGAGGGGATATACCCCAACCAACACCATGGCCCCCAGAAGTGTCCTCTGATGCAGTTGAGGAGTTTTGGAGACAAGTTTAAGGGTCCCATCACCCCACTGGTAAAGAATATACACAAGAGGGACATTTTCCCAGTGTGTTGTCACATGGGTCAGAGTGCTCTGTCAAATGCTTGAAGTGTGGGTGTGGAGGACAAGGTGACACTAAGAGAGAAAAGGCCCGCCATGACTTTGCATGGAGCACAGTGGCTTTTCTGGCTTTGCCATGTCTTATTGCACACACAGAAAGGTAGAAATGACATAGTAACAGCCTCATTCATCCTAGCTGTCATATGCAAGGCTGTTTGCCAACTGTTTTTCTATAATCAAGTTCCATGGCCTTCTACAGAGACACTATGACCTTTTTTCAAAGTTCACTACAAGAAACGAATAAAGTTCAAGAAAAGGACCAAGAGAACTCCAGTGTCTCGGGCTCCCCTTATAGCAAGCCAGATGTCTCACTCCTGAGTATGCTGGTTGCCACAGTTGAATGGCTCCCCAAGACCAGTATATGTCCTATTTCACTGACCACCAGCTTCAGCTCCTAAAGGTTAAACATTTTGAACAAGTTCAAAAAGTTCAATACTGCCCTCACATATGGCTACTCACATAAACAATCCTAAATAAATTTGTGGGCCTTATACACATAAAAGGACATAGAAGGGGACTAGTTGAGGAAGAGAGCTTGAGTGGGAGGGAGACAAGAAGGGGCAATGGTAGAGGAGCCAAAGACTTTATATACATATATGAAAATGTTCTGGCATGCATACGCATATGTGAAACTGTCTTTCCATCTTTATGTATAATTAACACATGCTGCCAAAACAGTCAACAGCATCTTTGTGTGTGTGGAGCAACACTGGACAGAATTCATAGTTGAATGATCCCAAACTGTAAGCTTCATAACATCTTTGTGAACTATGCCGCAAACAGATCCAGCAGTTTCATTGTTTTCCTTGAGAATACGGGAATAACTATTCTTACTGCAGTGACAGGACCACATCCGCATAGGACAGCAGGACTCAACAGTACACGCCTCCCTCAAGAGCTTAGATTTCTGAATCCATTGGCAATGAGCTGCGGTTTTAGTGCAGCCGGGATGTAGACACTCACTATTTCATCTGCCCAGGATCCTCTCTTCCTTTTAGGTAACCAAAGTTATTCTTTTCTCTTTTTATAAATGTCCCCACCCCAGCTCCCCAGCTTCCTTGGGTATTGAGGGATGTCAATTATTGGTCTCATGAGTGGCTAGTAACAGTATCTCAGACCTCAGGAAGTGGTTATTCCTTCCGGCAGGCTTGTGTTGCAAGTAAGACTCAAGTAGGCAAGCATAGGAGACCGTTTAAGTTGCCCCCCCATTTGGGTTTGGATTATGCCCACCTCCTCTTACAACAATATACTTGGTAACCTAGACCATTTTTTTTACCTGCATCTACACACACAGACCCTCTGGCAGCAAAGCATCTAGGAACCTTAGAAACCTTTTGAGCCCTTACCTGTAGCTACTCCTACTCCAATCTCTAAACAATGGTAGAAGACCCCCCTCCCTGTAACAACCAAATTCAGATTCCTGTATTCAAATGTATTCCAGTGTATCCAAGTTTGAAGAACAGAAGGGCTGTTCTGGCGGGCATTTGTTTTGTGACCATCGGTAGTAAGGGCAATATTGTGTCCTCTACTAACCTTTTATGGAGAATCCCCTATTTACCATCTCATGCCTATGTATAATTGGGAAAGCATAAGATTAATATCAGATGCATTATGAGAAGGGACATGCACAGTAGGAAAAATGAATATATGATGTAATCTATCAATTGAAACAGGGAATCCCTCAAGTCACCCCTCTTAGTAACCACTTCTCCCCTAGATCCCCTTAGAAGGAAGCCCTGAGTATTGTGCCCATAGAGTATCCCCATTCATATGACATGCTCTCAGTCTTAGCAACGTATTCCCCCTGCAACCTGCACTTTTGCTTTGCTCCCAGTAAATTATCCTGCTTCCTCTGAAATCTGTGTGAACCCCCTTTTGATTCTTGGGGTCAAAGGCCATGAACCTGGAAATACCAGTTCAGACCCTGCCTCAGTAGCTTCTGATAAGAACATTTTGGATGATGAAATGGAGGGATTTTCCTTTCTGACATGTGTCATGGAGGAATTTATGAGCATTTTTTTCTACCACATGGGAGAAAATTCCCAGTTTTTATGATAAATCCAATCCATAGGAAGGATGCTAATAAAGAAAGAGAAGATGGAAGGAAGACAGAGGGAAGGGAAGGAGGAAGAGGCAGAAAAACACTGTTCCAATAGCATGCTTTGTACTCCTGAAACTAATCAAATGTGAAGGTTATCTGTCTGCTTGCCTATCTTCTTATCACACTGTCTACCATCTATCTATCTATCTATCTATCTATCTATCTATCTATCTATCTATCTTTCAACCTACTTGCCTATAAATAATCTATCATCACTCTATTGATCTATCATCTGCCTATCACTCTATTATCTACCTATTATCCACCCATCAGTCAAATCTATTATCTATCATCTATTTAGCAATCATACCCATCTATGTAATTTTTAGGATAGATTAAGTTGGATTTCACTATTGCAATTAAAATGATCCTAACTAATATTCGTGCTCAACAAAAACAAAAAGATGTGTTGATTTTCTATAAAATCAACATGCAGAAGTACCCAACACATGAGCACTAGTTACTCAATAAAGATATGTTGAATGAGAGACTATGCCTAGTCAGTGCAAAGATGATTGTCCTAAGTTTCTCCCCAGTTCAGACATAAAGCTGAGAATGATGCTCCTCTGAAATTGAAATCTCTGAAAGTCAGTGCATTGTGTAGAAAATGTAATGCACACTTAGGTATGTTGTCAATGTGTGACTGATGAAAGGGATCATCCAAAGTATCCAATTAAAAAGACAAGGCGTTTTTCAAACAAGATGTTAGCAGCTTGGCTGGAGTATAACTCGATGGAGCAGGCCACTGCCTTGCTATAGCAGATGGCGAGAGGACTAAATAATGGCACCCGGCAGCCAGGGAGAAGTACAGATGTGTTGTCTCACTCTCCAGCACTAGGAAGAGTAACTGAGCTAGCAATGCAGGGAATGTGAAGCATACTCACCCCCCATACTTACACACAGTCTATGGTGGATGTGTTAGTGTAATGGGGACAGTTTCAAGAACATGCAACAATGTATTTGCTTAGATCTTCCACTCTTAATGAAGATACCTTTAATATTCTGTGGCTACTATCTTGAAATCCCTAATCATTTTGAATGAGGTAAGGCCTGGTTTTGTTTGACACTGGACTCAACCAATTATGTAGCTGGTTAGTCTAACTTGGGGTTATGCTGCTTGTCAAAAATTAACACAGAGAGATTTTGCATCATCATTTCATCTTCAACGGATTTGCCCAAATAAAGTCAGTTCAAACCAAGCATGGAGAATCTCACAGTGTTTCTCTGAACTCAGATGTGAGTCACCAGACCCAGGATACAGCAGCTTTTTTAATATAGTTGCTACTTCAAAAACCCTCAGCAAAGAGGCGAAAGCTCCAGCATCTGTTTACCCCCAAGAAAAGTTTAAATACATGAACCATTCGACTTGGAATGAACAGAGACATAAAAATGATCCCTCCCGAAAGGCATAACCATCTTCAAAACTGTGCACCAGTCAGCAACTTTACCATTTGTCAGTACAACCTATTTCTTAGACCTTCAGATTATTTTCAGGTTACTCCCAGGAAGATGTCTCAAGTAATCTAACCTTTATAGCAAGTAGTATTGTGCTTTCCTCCTGAAAAAATGGACTGACAAGTAATCTGCATCACAGAAATAATTTGCCTCAGAACTGGTTAAGGTTGCAATGGCTATCTTCAATGTAATTTTGTCCTGTGGAAGACGAAAACCACTAATTTCAGTTCAGGATGAGAACCTGACTACTTTCCCTAACCTCAACCATGGAAATGCATTTTGAAGATGTTTATGCATTATTCAGTAAGCTACCTTGATCAAGAAATAAAAATCCACGAAACAAAAATACATACATATACCCAATCTTATCACCAGATGCTAGACTTTGTTATCCTAATTCCATTTTACATTTAGAATATAAACATCAGCATGAATATTTAATGTGTGTTGTAACAGAGGTAAAAGGCCAGTAGTGTTATTATAAGGATGTGATGCTCAGAGCCACTCCATTTTAGTGGTACTGTTGTTTTGATGATGTGTGCCACCTTTTCCCCTGGAATAGGCTTAAATGTTTATAGACATTTGCCAAATAATTCTAAGAAGCACCTATATGTCCTTTCTAAAACACTGCTCTTAAAGTCGTGGCATTTCTTCAAAACCTGGATTACCACATTTGTCATATTCTTCATGACCATACATATCGATTCTGTAGCATGGAGTCCATGTATAAAAATAGCAAATCTTTTCTGAAAATGATAATCTTATTTGTTTATGTTTGTTTCTCTTTCTCTCCCTCTGTGTGTGTGTGTGTGTGAGATGTGTGCATGTGTGCAAATGTGCCTGCCTGTGCACACAGAGGCCAAAGGAGGGTGTCAGATCTCTTGGAGCAGGAGTTGCCTGGCTTGTTATGTGGAGGCTGGGATCTGAACTCTGGTCCTCGTGATTGCTCATCAAGCACTCTTAATTTCTGAGCTGTCTCTCCAGTCCAAAAATATATCTTAAGCGTCTGAACCTAGAAGACAAGCTTAGAAAAGCATAATCAACACGAGGTTCATCTTAGCTGGTTCCAAAGTTACCCAATTATTAGTTTTATAAATTTTAAATTGATGAAAATTAATTTATTCAGAAATTTTCAAAGAGTTGTCAAAGTGCTTGTTCCAAAGCATTCTGAAAGCATGTGGTTTTAGCTTTGTTTTTTGTTTTGTTTATAGATGAGCCATGTATGCTTGCTTCCAAGGTTTGTGCCTGTGTACTTATTAGCATTTTAAAGGAAAGCACATTGTAAAAGGCCCTGAAGTGCTGAGATGCCCCCAGGAAAAGCTGGCTCCAGAGGGGGAATGAAACAGTTTGAATTCTAACCCTTTTGTGGCACAGACAGGGATTTTCACTAACTGGAGACATCAATGAAACTTTAACCTGGCACAAATTTCCTAGTTTGTTTTATTGGCTCTAATTGTAGGATTTAAGGGGCATGTTTTTTAATGTGCTTCTGTTTAAGAAAACATCATTATCTATTTAATTCATTCAATGTACAGTCATCGAGTTCTTGACCCACTGGCTGCCCGTGCTAATGGGGAAACTAACAACACTGCTGGCCAGGGTGGTTACGTGCCAGCACCATCTTGGAGGCATGTGGCTTCAGCAGGCTTTCAGAATCTCATGCTCATCTGAAGCACGAACCTCACATTGTGCCCTTTACCATGGGGACAGCGAGCATTGTCCTCATTATAAATGTGAGAATGTAAATCCACAGTCCTATAACAATGCAACAGTCTATTTTAAAGGCAGGGTGGGCTCACCAGTCTACTAATTTTATGTGCTGTTAAAATGTATGCAAATAAGATTGGAGAAATGTCTCAGTGGGTAAAGTGCTGGCTTCATTAGCCTGTCAACCAACCTATGTTTAGATCCCCAGAACCCTGTAAAATCCATATGCGTAGTGCAAGCATCTGTAATTCCAGCTCATTCATAGAGGTGGGAGGTAGAGTCTGGAAGCTCATGGAGCAGCTAGCTCTATGTATCTACAGTGAAGACAAGAGACCCAAACAGTGTAGAATGCAACGACTGACCTAAGATTTTGACTGTTGACCTCTACATGTGTGCTGTGGTACCTAACCACCCACATAAACACAAACCACATACTCATGAAAAATATATAAATACACATAAAAGTATTTGCACATACCTGTTAATAATGAGTCAGATAAAAGGCCCTTTCCAAGTAGCAACGTGCCATAGAGTGCATACCATTGGCAGATCCCCATTATTAAACTTTTTGAAAAAGTTCAGTCCAGCTATGCTGGTGTATGATCGTGAGAATTCATTAGAGAAACCAGCTGACTGACTTCCAAGACTAAGTGGATGGGGTTCTGATTGGACCTCATACCGTGTCCACTGTCACACAGCTTCATAGCAGAAGGAAAAATAATTATCCACTTTCTAACTCGGGAAACACAGTGAATCCTTTTAGTACAGCAGAAAAGTGAGGAGCCCACTTCATCACCTAATAGCAAACCCTAACCCAGGATTTATGTACAAACACACTCAACTCAGCCCATCCTATTAGGGACTGCAAACCACTCAAGCAGCAGAGGAGCTGAGAGATAATTCTTGAGTTGGATTGTCTCTATTGCATAATTAATAGCAGGATAATTGTATGTCTAGCTCAGTTTTGATGGTATTTTCCCCCTCTGTGAAGTTTACCTTGATAAACTTAGAGTTAACCACATTCATTCATCACAGACAACTAACACTTTGTTTTCCATTATGATTCAGACCTTTATGGTTTTTCATATGCCCGGCACCTCTCTTGATGTGTATGTTAAAATGATTGGTTTTCAAATTCAAAAACTATTCCCAACCCCTTATGTTTAGCATGGCCATTCAATTATTAGAGGATATCTTCATGTGCATTTGGGAAAGCATCTTGTATATAGGATGCAGAATTTGGTAGGTGTGTTACTTTGAGTCCATCTTGGTGAGGAAAGCATGGCAGCAGAGATGTGAGCCAGCTCATCAGAAAGTAGAGAAAGATGGACACTTGAGTTCATTTCACTGCTTTTTAAAAATTCAGTTTCGAATCCCAGTCCATAGCATAGAATTGTCCACATTTAAGATGGATCCCCCCCAACTTAACTAATCCAATGTAAACACTTTCTCAGAGAAATGCCCAGATGTTATTTTCCCAGGAGAAATGCCCAAATGTTCTATCCTAGGGGATTCTAAGAGTTGTCAAGAGTGATTAATCATCATGGTGGGTTAATTTCTCCATCTCAGAAATGGGCCATACCTGCATCCCTTTCTTGGCTGTATTTTTTGTTGTCAGAGTGAAAAAAAAATACAAATTGTTTGAAGCTTGTCATTACGGAGACATGGTCAATGGACATACCTGAGTGAGGAAGTCCAAAAGGCTGATGGTAGATTTCAAATAAATTGTACGGTGGCATAGAGAATGATCTTGAAGCTAGAGATGTGTAGCAAATTGGTTGCCCAGGAAAATCACAGAAGTATACTTGATATTACCCAAGGTCCTGGACTACAGGGGAACTGAAATCTCCAGTAGCTCATCCATCAATTCAGGGACTGGAGCAGAGCAAACTGAGTGAAGGAAGGAAGCAAGAGAAAGGTGGGAGTAACTCCTCATGGCTCCCAAGGACCTTCATCATGTGAATGACCACCTGCATTTTCCTCTTCTATTTTTGTCCTTCCCTCTTTCAGTTCTGCCACTCACACAGACACCATGAGGTACCCTGAATTTCTCATGTAAGTACAGTTTTACACTCAAACCATTCCCACTTCGAGCTACTCAAGATAATCCAAGATGAATATTAGTATGGAACTCTAGATGTATGAAAACACAGCTGACGATCAGAGATTAAATGAAGGCAATTAGGTGCACAGTTATTCCTTTGGTCTGTGTATGAATGATTAATTTTTTAATTGGAAGTAGAAAATAAAACTTCAGATAGCATGGTTAACATAGATCTTTTCTACTAAACTTCCTCCAAAGTTAATTGATCTTCTATTGTCAAGGATTATAGAGATCATGAAAGATGAAACACAAGCTTTTTGAGTAGTTTATCATTATTACTTGGAGTTCATCATTAAATCTGAAGACACTAAAATATTCTTAATCAATATCTGCTTTGTACTAAGAAGACAAATGACACATCAGGGGAGTGTTTGAACAAGAATTAATTGTGGTATAAATGATTGCTTTTAGAGGAAAATCCCATTGGTCTTTTCAAGGGAGAAACCAAGTCATTCTGTCTGAGGAAATCTTCAAGGGAGAAACATGCGTGTTATCTCATGGGTGATACTGACTCATTGGATAATTGGATCTTGTGTCATAATAAGAAAGAGTGGTTCCCCTGGGGCAATGGTGCACTTACACAAAATAGGTCAGAGATATGAGTTTCAGAAGAGGCAGCTACAAAAATTCAGAGTCAGCCTAGAGGCTATTGGAAAGCAATTTGTATCTCAAGAGAGAGTTTTGTTTTTGTTAATAACCAAATACTTCTAAACAAATGGAGTTATATTGAAGTCAGATCAATGTATGAGGACTTTGCAAGTGTCTCAGAGTCCTGTCTTCATGCTCTGAGTACATCAGCCCAAGAGAAATATACAGTCAGCAGAAGATGGGGGCAAATGGCACATTTATATTATCTTCATTTAATAGTAAATGTTTTGTGCTGGAGAGATGGCTCAGCATTTAAGAGCACTAGCTGTTCATCCAGAGGACTTGGGTTCAACTGCTGGAACCCACATGGCAGCTTATAACTGTCTGTAACTACAGGGGGAATCTTACACTTTCACACAGACATACATGAATGCACATGAAATAAGAGTAGTTAATAAATTATTCTTCTGCAAACCAGCTATTCATGGTACTGCTGGCCTCAACTTTTGACATTATTGGTGTTTGTTACTCCTAACTGCATCTCCAAGGTCACTCCAAGAGCCTTTATCCTGAGTCACAACCTCCATCTCAACCCTGAAACAAAAACAAAGAGAGACACTGAGGAATAATTGCATGATGAGGACATTGTCAAGAGGAACTCAACCTGAAGTTGTTCTTTCCTTTACTACTCCCTGCTGTTGTATATACTCTTATTTTCCCTTGCATATAACTTGTTGGACATGGACTCTACCCTGCTCTTTGGCACATACATCTGGTTTTCCTGCAGGGTCATGTATCCGTTCTGAATTCATCTAAATGTTTGCAAAGCAAAGACTGTATATGTTCTTACTGTCAGTTCCCTTATTTTCCCTCCTGCCCCCAATCTCAGAGTCAAATTGGGCATGCCCCATCTTACTTTTTTCCCATTAATTGGACTATGATGGAAATGAGAAAGTTAATATGAAAATACAGATTCAGGTTACAAGAACACAATTATTAGTCTTGGCATCATCTTGGGACAAGAGGCCAAAGTTAGAGAAGCATCTATTATGAGCATGGAGCTATTGATAAGCATGTTCTAGTTTGCAGACTAAGAGTTGGTTGTTTATTGCCTCACCACACACATACTTTAGCAAACTGAGCTACTGTGAAAATGTCTGTGTGGTAATTTATGTAAGTAACTCTGTTCTTCACAAACACAATGCTTACCTAAAGGTCAAAGAAACTGCTTGGAGTTGTATGAGACTGGCCCCCTGTTTTGTTTTAAATGTGAGTGAGACAAAATTGTATTGCCTGTGGTTCACCAGTGTGGACATCTTAACCTGAGCTTCCACTGTCAGTCACTGAATCCTATTCACTGTTTCCTACATATTTGATACTATCAAGGGTGTTTGGTTCCAGGAACTACTGAAATGAAAAGGATGGATCTGACAAGGTGGTGTACGTCAGAACAGAGCACTGGATACAAGTGCTTTTAAAAAAATTAAATATCAAGAGTCAAGTAATATTCTCTCTGTCAAAGTTTCAAGATACTAGTTTGGGTAAATATATATTCATTTATGTAAAAATCAACATGGGAGGTAGTTAGTTATATATCAATATGAATTCAATTTAAATCAGCATCAATATGCAGGAGTAAATGTGAAGAATTAAGAAAATCTTTGAATGGAAAGATAGAACACTTAAGTTTGTTTTTTCCCTTTTTCCTTTTATTAAATATTTTCATTTATTTTACATATCAATCACAGTTTCCTCTCCCTTCTCTCTTCCTGTTCTCCCACCTCCCATCTATTCCTTCCCCATCCTTTCCTTCTCCATTTAGAAAGGAGCAGGCCTCCTATGGGAGTCAACAAAGCATGGTTTATCAAATTGTGGCAGGACCAAGCTCCTCCCTCTGCATCATGACTGGGCAAGGTATCCCAGCATGGAGAATAGGTTCCAAAAAGCCAGCTCATGCACCAAGAACAGGTCCTGATCCCACTGCTAGGGGTGCCACAAGTAGACCAAGCTAACAACTGTTGCCACATGCAGAGGGCCTATGCTGGTCCCATGCAGGCTCTCTATCTGGTCCTGAGTCTGTGAGCTCCCAATAGCTCAGGCCAGCTGCCTCTGTGGCCCCCCTCCCATGATCTTGACCACCTCCCCTCCGCTAGTAAAATCCCTACTCCTCCCTTCAACTGAACTCCCAGGGCTTGACTGTGGATCTCTGCATCTGCTTCCATCAGTTACTGGATGAAGGCTCTATGATTGCAATTAGGGCAATTGCCAATCTGATTATAGCAAGAGGCCAGTTTAGGTACTATCTCTACTATTGCTAGGAATCTTAGCTGGGGTCATTCTTGTGAATTCCCAGGAGTTTCCCTGGTACTAGGTTTCTCTCTAACTAAATATGGCCCCCACTGTCGAGATATCTCACCCAATTAAGAAATGGGTTACAGATTTAAACAGAGAATTCTCAATGGAATAATCTCAAATGGCTGAGATAAACTTCAAGATTTGTTCAACATACATAGTTAACAGGGAAATGAAAAACAAAATGACTCTGAGATACCATCCTACACCTGTCAGAATGGCTAAGATAAAAAAATGATAATGACAACCCATGTTAGAGAAGATGTAGAGTAAAGGGAACACTCCTCCACATCTTTGTACTTTGTACTTTGGTGGGAGTACAAATTTATACAGCCACTTTGGAAATCAGTATACTGGTTTCTCTGAAAATTGGAAATCAATATACCTCAAGACGTAGCTATACAAATCTTGTGCATATACTCAGAAGATGTTCAATCATATCACAAGGACACTTGCTCAACTATGTTCATAGCAGAATTATTCATAATGGTCAGAACACGGAAACAACGTAGAAGCCCCTTATCAGAAGAATGGATAAAGAAATTGCGGTGGGTAAAAACAGTAACATCATGAAATTTGCAGGCAAATGAATGGAATTAGAAAAAATATCATCGTGAGTGAGGTAACCCAAATCCAGAAAGACAAACATGGCATGTACTCACTCATAAGTAGATATTACATGTAAAGCCAAGGTAACCAGTCTACAATCCACAGTCCCAGAGAAGCTAGGTAACAGGGAGGACACTAAGAGGGATGCATAGATTTCCCTGGGAAGAGAAAATAGATGATAACTCCTGAGTAAACTGAGGATTGAGGATTACTGGAGGTGAGAAGGTGGGGATGGGAACATGAAGAATTGGTGTGGTTGAGTTGGGGGCAGAACACTTGTGTTTGAATCTAAACTCTGTTTCTCCCCGATGATCTCCCCTGGTGATTATGGGCCCTGGACAAATCTGTAGTGTTTAGTTTCACATCCACATTCTGAGGAAGGTGGATGAAGCCCTCCAAAATTAGAGCAACACCTAAAGTTAGGAATAAAGGGAAAGAGCTGAAAACAGAGAGAGCAAGCAAACATTATAAGCTTGAGGAATTTGGTGGGATGAGAGGTGAGTTGGAGATGTGTGGGAAACCTTCACTGTGAGGAATCATTAGAAGTTTCACTGACTTGATGGGACAAGGTGCTAGTGGTCAGAGGGTCTCAAAGAGGTGAAACCTCTTAAGAAGAAGACACAAGGTAAGTGTTAAAAGAAAATTTGAAGCATGAATTTATTAGTAGTAGATGTTAAGGAAGATTTCTCAGTAACCCAAGTGGGATACTCTTTGCTATTATGAGAGCAACATTAGCTACAACCATGGGTTTCTTCTTTATGCTGTGTCAGGTATTGTTATTGAACAGTTTATGGGCAGTATCTCCTTTCAGAAGCCAATGTGAGAAATACCTCCGTGGAAAAGGAAAGCAGAATTCCCTTGATAATACAAATGCTAATGCAAAAAGTACTCAGACTGCCTTAGAATTTTGAGTATTAGCATCATATCAGAATGATGATACTCTTAAATCTGGAGATTCAATAAAATGGGAGCATCATGTGGCCATAAGTTTTGGCTGTGTTGAGTCTGGGAGGCTTTTCTTCAGCAAATGCAACATGCAAGACTAGTGAGCTCTGAACTATGCCTCAGAGACTCAGAGACAATCATTACCTGAAAGCCAATGAAGAGTCCAAAGGGACAAAGTAGAGCTAGAGGTAGTAAAACCTAATGAAAGGTACTGGCTCAAAGGTAATCAGAGATGGTGAATGGGAAAACAAGTGTGTGATGTAGGAGACGGGCTATGAACATTAAGAGAGGGGAGACTTCAACAAGGAATACCACTAATGTGAAGGATTCAGTTGGAAGGACCACAATGGGAGTCCTTCCTCAACATTCACTATGATACCAAAAAGGGACACAACTTCATTGCTGGATCTGCATATAAGTACCAAATACAGGCACACCTAAACACATGGGTAAAGTAGCTGGACAAGTTCTGAAATAGGTGGCTCATGCTCATTAAAAAGAGATATTAGAAGAATGCAGATCGATCCATGTTTATCCCCATGCACAAAACTTAAGTCCAAATGGATCAAAGACCTCAACATAAATCCAGCCACACTGAACCTCTTAGAAGAGAAAGTGGGTGGTACCCTTGAACGAATTGGTACAGGAGACAGCTTCCTGAACATAACACCAGTAGCACAGACAGTGAGATCAACAATTAATAAATGGGACCTACTGAAACTGAGAAGCTTCTGTAAAGCAAAGGACACAGTCAGCAAGACATAAAGGCAGCCCACAGAATGGGAAAAAATATTCACTAATCCCACATCTGACAGAGGGTTGATCTCCAAAATTTACAAAGAACTCAAGAAGCAAGTCTCCAAAACACCAAAGGACCCTATTAAAAAGTGGGCTGCAGAACTAAATAGAGAGTTTTCAATAGAGGAGTCTAAAATGGCTGAGAGGCACTTGAGAAAGTGCTCAACATCCTTAGCCATCCGGGAAATGCAAATCAAAACAACTCTCAGATACCATCTCACTCCTGTCAGAATGGCTAAAATCAAAAACACCAATGACAATTTATGCTGGAGAGGATGTAGTGAAAGGGGGACACTCCTCCATTGCTGGTGGGAGTGCCAACTGGTTCAGCCACTTTGGAAATCAGTATGGAGATTCCTCAGAAAAATGGGAATAACCTACCACAAGACCCAGCAACTCCACTCTTAGGCATATATCCAAAAGATGCCCATTCATACAACAAAGATGTCTGTTCCACTATGTTCATAGCAGCTTTATTTGTAATTGCCAGAACTTGGAAGCAACCTAGATGTCCCTCACCTGAAGAGTGGATAGAGAAAATGTGGTACATCTGCACAATGGAGTACTATTCAGCAGAAAAAAAATAATGGAATCATGAGATTCGCAGGCAAATGGACGACACTAGAAGAAACCATCCTGAGTGAGGTAACCCAGTCACAAAAAGAGAAACATGGCATGTACTCTCTCATATATGGATTTTAGACATAGATCTGGGGAGTGCCAGCCTTCAATCCTATGGCCAGAGAGTCTGGGAAACAGAAACTTTATTTAGTGGCTGATCGAAGAAGAGGCAGACTCCCTTGGTTAAGTACTGAGCTGAACTCAAGAAAGCCAGTAACAGAGAGGGAGGACTGATGATCAAAGGGATTAAGACTGGGCTGGTTTAACCCCCAGAAACAGCTGACCAGACAAAGGTTAATTCTTGAATCCCAGGCATCAGCCTGGGAAGCCAGCATGGGACTGATCAAGACCCCCTGAATCTGGGTGTCAGTGAGGAGGCCTAGGGAATCTATTGAGCCTTGGGCAGCAGATCAGTACCCATCCCAAGTATACACACGGACTTTGGACTCCAATAGAACAATGTGAGGTGCACTCTCACCCGAACTCTTGGGGAAGGGTCTAGGCCCTGCCCTATATGAAATGACAGACTATGCACACCCCCATGGAGGGCCTCACCCTCCCTGGGGAAATGAGGGGATAACGGGGGGGGGGCGAGGGCTTGGGAGGAAGGGAGGGAATGGGAGAGGGACCTGGAACTGACTTGTGAAGCAACCTTGTTTCTTATCCAAATTTAAACTGGAAAATAAAATTAGAAAAAAAAAGTATTTCTGTCAAGTTAAATTTGTAATATAGACTGGATGCTGGTGACTGCCAAAGCAATTACTGCCTCATCATAGCCTCTTTGCCTTGCAAACAGAGTTTTCAACTAACTGCATTTCTATCTTCCACTCACACTCCCCCTTTTTTAAATTAGGAAGTTGGACTCACTCAGAGTATGCAAATAACACCATATCAGTCACTAACAGTTATAGGAATTTGCTGGAGAACTTCTGGATACTGTTTTTCTAACTGATAAAAGTAAATATAAAGAAGAGTCTCACTTTGTTCTTGTCAGACACGAATAAGATGCTAGGAACTTCTGCAGCTACCTTGTGACCATGAGGAAAATAGTTTCTGTGGATGCATGGCAGAGCAGAGATGAAACAAACATGGGTCCATGACACCATTGCCAAACAATTCTCCACTCTGATCCAGCCCTGGGTTTTTTTTTAGTAAGATATTGGACCTTTCTATTACTTGTAGCTGAATACAATACAAAAAAGTCAAGATTATTTCACTGCACTTTTCCTCTTAATTTTCTATTATTATCTTTTATTCAGCTTTTTTGTATTTTATTCCAGTAGAGTTCTTTTTATAGAAAATATAACTACATTCTGTACCAGTCAAAATTCTAATTTCCACTTTTGTAATTATTGTTACAATTGAATTCTCACCTGATTAGGTTTGTGGGAGGGGGCATAAAGAGAATACTCAAATAAAGGACTGGTCTATTATTTCCCAATTTTCCTCCCTGTAGTCATAGAAGAGATTTAAAAGGCACTGTGTATAACACTGTTCCAGAGGAATTACACAAAACCCAAAATCTTTATATAAATTTCTCAAGCCTTTTGTTTTCATTCCCATTTTATAGCTTCTTTTTCCCTGGCTTGGCACTCTCATTAATGCACACAAGCAAAGCCCCATTGTTCAATATGGCTCTCTAATGAGAAAGAATAAGACTATATATTGGGAATGAAAATTGTACATTTTTATGTGGAGGTTTATAGACTATTACTTTTAATTGAAATTTGAAGTTTGCTTTTACAGTGAAGGTGCAGCAGAAAAATCACACACTGAGCCCCTCTCTGACATAACAGACTCCAGTGGAGAGCTAGACTTTGAAAATGCTAGCACTTACCTACCTGAAGCCACAAAGAGCTGTCCCGTTCTCAGAGGTCAAGACTGAACGAAGTCCTACGTTTATTAAGAGGCCATCTATGGCAGGTAAGGACTTACAATTATTGGGATTATTTTTAAGAGCTAAAAATGGAAGCTGAAGAGGAAATATGCAAACGAGCTTGCCCAGGTGATGGAGGCAATTCCTATTTTAAGAAGTAAGTGTGCTAATTGTTTTTCCTTTAGCCCAAGAAACTTGGTGTGCAACCCTTGGAGTTATTGCAGAATGGACAAAAAATATTTATACCAATCATTTCAGCAATTATATGAGATATATTTTATGGTAGTTGAGCTTTATAAAGCATTATTATACTTCAGAGTAAGCTGAAAAATTGTAGCTTCAATGCCCTCCCTTTTACCTCATGCATTCTCAGTGGGGCAATTTGTCCTCTAGGGGGATAAAATAACTTCTTGGGCTGGGGGTAGCAAAATATCAGAATATTATATTCACAGGTTGTCCCAATTTGCTTCCCCACTGCTGTGACAAAATAGTGGCCAGAAGTACTATTGGAAAGAAAGGGTTTTTTTCTGGATTACAGGCTATAGTCCATTATCTATGATAGCCAAGGCAAGAACAAAAGGTGGGAACCTGGAGACAGAAACTAGAGACCATGGAGAAATGCTGCTTCCTGGCTTGCTCAGCCAACCATAAGTGGCTTGTGACTCCTACATCAACTGAAAATAAAGAAAATGAAAGATATGATCATAGGCCAATATGATGGAGGTATTTCCTCATAAGGTGGTCTAGTTTCTGTTGAGTTCCTATGGACTAGCCAAACATGGTCATAAGTATCTCTGTGGTATTTAACTTTCATAAGAAAGGGAATGATTTGCTGATCAAGTTGAATATATCAAATGTGTTTGTTTGCTATGCAACTACAGTAAGGACTAAAACAAAACAAACAACCCTGGTATTAAATAGTCCATGAGATGCTTCCAGAAACACTTTAATGACCACAGACATGATATCTTGAGTTGCCTTTTCCAGAAACTCCTGACGTTGTGTCCAAAAGGAAAATATCATTTAAGTGTTTGAACGTGGATTTGGTAACACCTTTCTTAGTGTTCCCATAGTGGCAGCTAGAGATTAAAGGTAAGAAGAATGCTTCTGGTATGGCCATGGACCTGTTCTGGGGCAGGGAAGGTTCAGCCAGTTGTCTGTGTCACGCCTTCCTCCCTCCAAACCTGGGTAATCAAAAATACAGGAAGCTAGGGAATCTCAAGCCAATCTAAGGAGGGATTGACTTGCAGAGTAGCTCTGAGGATCTCCCTAGATAGGGTGCCAGAAGATCCCGGTGATGAGGAACAACTACATTATGAGAGACTGCCTTCCCATTGGGTAGAAACGTGGGTAACAGACATGATGATTTATGTGAAGGAAAAGAAAAACAAAGAGAAGGAAGATGGAGGAAATAAATGCAGGGGAAGGGAGAAGAAAAGGGGAGTGGGCAGGAGAAGAAAAGGTAAAGTGTGGTTGTTTGAAAGTAATTGGTCCCCATAAGCTCAAAGGAAGGGGCACATTTAGGAGGTGTGACTTTGTTGGAGTAGGTGTGGCCTTGCTGGAGGAAGTGTGTCACTGCCAGGGCAGGCTTTGAGGGCTCATGTATTCTCAAGCCACACCCACTGAGACAGACCTCTTCCCATTGCCTGCAAGATGTAGGACTCTCAGCTGTTTCTCCAGCATCATGTCTGCCTGCACATTGGAATGTCCCACCATGGTAATAATGAACTGAAGCTCTAAAATGTAAGAAAGTCACCCAATTAAATGTTTTCCTTTGTCAGAGTTGCCATGGTCATGGTGTCTCGTCACAGAAATAGAAATCCTAACTAAGACATGAGGGAAGCAAGAAGATAAGAAAGAAAAGGAGAAGGGAGAAGGGAAGAGAGGGAGGAAGATGAGAGAAAAGAAGGGCAAGAGAGGGGAGAGGGAAACAAAGGGAAGAAGAGATGATATTGAACATCTGAGCTCCCACTATTTTACCTATTCTGCCATTTCCCCATTAGTCATTAAGTTATCATGAAGATGGGCAGAGATTCAGTGTACATTCATGGGGCAGGGAGCTAAGAGGATTTCAAAAGATTTCCATGGTTCCATCCCAAGGAGGCTGTTACAGAAGTCATTAAGGTCCCTATAAGACAGGATTTGAATTCTTATCTTATGGAGGGACATTGGAAGCCACAGGAAGAGTATTACATCTACTAGTGCAAATTAGTTCTGTCCTTTCAACACTCCCTTCCCACTTCCTAACCCTGTAGGAAGCATCATGGCAGAGCAACCTGCAGTTCTATATCTGTGAGCCTACAGACTGAGCAAGAGTGGGTTCTCAGTGGATCTGTGAATAAATCTGTCAGCTGGTAGGAACATGACCAGTCTCACGAATGCCTGGATTTTATTGGCATCTCTGAACCTTGCAACCGAGGTTAGCAATGGGATATTCCGAGGAAGACAACTAAAGATATGGAAAAAAGTTCTAGAACAATTCCTTTCCCTTATCCTTATGCCAGAAGGTCTTGTTTTAACAGCTCAATGAAAAAGAGCATTGTTAACTTTGAGCAAGTTAGAAAACCCTTTTGGTTTTCTGTAGAACTGCTTACGATTTTTTTTAATACTCGGCTAGAATTGGGCAATTCTCTTTCATATATTTATATATCTTTTTTTGCAGTCTTACCTTATTGTCAATATCTTTCTTTAGAAGATCTTATCCCAAATTCTCAGACTGACTCAATCACAGAGAACAAGAGGACCCCCTTTCAATATAGCCTGAAGGAGTTGGTCTGTTTTTAAGTACTGCTTCCCACAGTTCCATTGCCAAGAACTCTTTTGAAACTTGGGATGCTGTTATAAATTGTTTCTAGGGCATTAGGAACTGAATTATGTCTTCCTACATGTTGGATGCAAGGTGTCTCCTTGTAATATGACTGTATCTCAATATAGGACCTCCAAGGAGATAGCTAGGTTAAATGAGAACATAGTGATGAGACCCTAACCCTACAATACAAGGGCCATTAGGAGTGGAAGAGGAGTCATCTATCACAGTCTGTCAAGTGCTGCAACAAGAAGCTACCCAAGGAGGCAGTTAGAAGGTGCTTTATATGTGAGCCGAGTTAAGAGTCCTTCCCAGAAACTCAGGCTAGATATAGACTGCCAAACTGTAAAAGGACAAACTTCAGAAGCCTGGGAATTCACTCCAGTAGACCAGCATAAGGCCCTGGGTTCCCTCCACCCCGAATATAAATAACAAATATTAAAAATGCAACCAAACAAACAAATCTGTCGTTTGAGTCCTCCAGTTTTCTATTTTTCAGTGTGAGGCAGTTGGAGATGGCCACATAGGGAGGCCTCACTCTGGAGTCCCTAATTTAAGTCCAAAGAATTGTGTTTTATTGAGTTAATTGTTTTTTAAAGTGGTTTTCATGATCTGGGGAATTTGAAAGTAAATGGTCATTCTTGCAGGCATTTCTATTTGTGCAGATTTGTTTTAGGTTCTTTTCTTTCACACTCTAAAGATTTGTTGATTCATTTATGTTTTAGGTAGTGAGAATATAGCAGGAAATGCAAATGAGCTTCTTCCTTCTAGAATGTGACATACAAGCAGAGAAAAAGATGCTACTGAATGGCCACGCATTCCCAAACCTGTTATAGTAGTAGGAGAACAGTATAGAGTAGTGTGAGATTCTTTGTGATAATAAACACCAGAGAGAGGTGGGTAGTAGGGTGACTGTGTCTCTGAGCTTCAAATTTGGTTTACTGATAAAATTGCAGCTGCCCCAAAGTTTGAATGAACTTCCAGAGAGTAACCAAGGACCAGTGCTGCTGGTGTGGGTGGGGTCAGTGAAGACTTCTCTCAGGAAGACCACAAGGACCAAGGACAACTAGGTGGAGTCATTAAAGAGGGAGGGTACAAGATATCATAGAGAGAAAGGCTGGGGTTAGAGGTTGGGTGCCCTGACCTGGGAGGAGGGGATTGGATGGTAGAGAGCAGTAGAAAGCTCTGGTCCTTAGTTCAGTGTTGAAGGCTTTAGAAGAGCATGAGTGAAGTAGGAATCGAGGTAGGGAACACAGAAGCCATAGTCAAGGTGACTGCAATGTGATCATGTGTCCTGCAAGAGGGCACAGGTCAAACAAAATGTGGAATGAGAGTCTGCAACATCTCCTCTTACTGGGAAGAACTTAGATGTTCTTCAAACAGTTTAATAATCTTTGGATCTTTTCACCCAAGAATTATAGTCAATTTTCAAACAATGTCTTTTCTGCGCTTAGATCTTCTGGCCTTGCCTTTGGATTCTGCCATCAGAATGCAAGTGAGCAATCACTTTGTTTTTCATGGGTTGTTTTAATGGTATGGAGAGAAATTTCAGGAACACCTCCTTCTCACATATTCAGAGAAACCTCTCTTGTGCAAGTCAGTTACCCATTCATGTAGAGTTAGCAAGAGCGCATCTGCGTGCAGTACAATTCCACCTTTCAACAATTCATCCACTATCTCTAATAGAGATCATCCTTGTCCTTTCCAGAGGGCAAAACTATGTCACAGGGATGTTACTGTGTTTTAGATTGGGGGTTTAAAGTGATTTAATTATAGTTATGGAGGATTGGGTTTGGTGTATCTTATTGACAAATCTAAACCATACTTATGAGTTTAATGTCCTCCAAGGAGACATTGAGGGTATACTGGCTGTCTTTTTCTTTGGCAAAAACTTGATACTAGGTAAAAATACCTCTGATGGTATTTTAAGACCATTCTATTTTTGACCTTAATCCTTTCCTTTGCTGTGGTTATGGCCTGGAGTGTCTAAATTACAGGCTCTCCTGCAGTTTCAGAAGGCTAATTCACACCGCAGTGTGCATTAGGAAGGTGGTGTATATAATATTCCACTAAGGGAGATGCTAGGAACATTAAACCCCCGCTAGCCAGCGGTCACGAGTCAGGGCTAGAACTGACGCTAGTCATTTTTCTTCACTGACAAGTTTTCATTATGTGGCTTTCCCAGAACAATTTAGAAATTGATCCGCAGCTGATGGAAGCTGGGATGAATTGGGCGCAGAAGCGAACCCACGGCAGCGGGCGAAGTCAAAACCAATGCCGGGTATCAGCTGTGAGTAGGAGGAAGTAACTCCCTTTCTCCCACTCCTCCCCCACTTCCAATTCCCACAGTCAGCAGGCACAGATTTCATTCTGCTCTCACTCTGGGGACGTTCCCCCAGGTCTGGAGAGATCATATAAACAGTCTTTCATTATCTGTTTTCTTATCTCTTGCTGAAATGGATCAGGGGTTCACACCGCTGAGAAAACACTTCCCTAGTATTTGACTACTGATACAGAAGGAAAGTCTTTTGTTTTTCGATAAAATGCTGTAAATCTTATTGAAAAATCAAAAGCATAGATCTAGCCTTTCTACGTGCAAATGTAGGATGCTTCTGGCCTTACCTGATACATTGACTGTGCAAAGATGAAGTTGGGCAACCCTAGGGGACCTGTGGAATGTAATGCTTCAGAAACTATTCCAGGGTGCCTAAAACAATCCAGGGATATGCTCTTGTCTAAAGACACTTCAAGGGACTAATTAGTTTGAATAATGAAGAAGTTTAGTCAATGCTACAATTAGAATCTTGAGTGTCTTTCTCATAGTCCAAATGTTGAAGACTTGGTCACCAGCTTTTGACACTACTAGAAGACACTACCTTCAGGAGATAGAATATACTGGGAGGAAGTGAGGTTATTGTAGGCCATGCCCTTGAAAGTCATAGTAGGATCCTAGACTCTCACCTTCCTCTCCCTCTCTTTGCTTCCTATCATGTCAAACGGGCAGCTACCTCTGGCAGGCACTCTTCCCCCTGACACTGGCTCATTGGACAAGCTGTCATAGAATATAATCTCAAAGGCTATGATCACAATAAACCAAACCGGTTTGTTTATTAAATTGATTATTTCAGGTATTCTAGCACAGAAAGTTAACTAGCCAACAGGATTAGATTACTTTGTTGTTTGTGGTGATAGTAGTTGTGTGTGTGTGTGTGTGTGTGTGTGTGTTTATAGAAAACAGATATAGATGGGAGGGCAACAAAGAAATTGTCTGTACTGTAGTGATATTAGGACCTTAAAGATAAACTCAAATGGAATACAAGTTTATAAAAACGAAACAGATTGTCCTTTTATCCCCATTCCACTTACTTTTTGTGAGTCAACACTCACCCAGTTCATTGGAACTGGTTAAGACATCTCACTGTACATCTATTCCCATAATAACAATACTGATAGTGGCAGTCATGGATGGAACTGCTATCACGGGCAAGACAAAGAGTCAGAGGCTTCTTTGACATAGAGCTAGTCAGAAACTGGTAAACTTGACTTTACATAATTATAATTTAATCAGTAAGAGCACCCTCACATTGCCTGGATTGAAGAAGACCATCTATAGATGCTCTAGAAGTGACTCCTGAAGGTAAATGAACAGATCCTAGCCTTCTGACCACAGCTCCTATTGATTGAGGCTGCTCTGCCTGTTGGGCAAATACCCAGTCAATGTGTGCTGTCCCAATGTTCTGAGGGAACCTTTATCTATATGTAGCCACAAATCCATGTTTGCCAAGACACAAAGGACTGAGGTATCTGTGTAGATTATACCAGAAAATACTCTGAGAAATTGTGCACCAAAATATGAGGAATTATCTTACACTTACTTTAGAAACACAGTTCTGAAAGTTCTGAGCCTTCATACTTATACAAGAATGATATCACTGAGTTCAGAGATAAATTTCCCCATTTGGTTCAGGCAAAATGCTGCATGCAAATTAAGCAATTAGTCTAGAACTTATTTGTGTTAGTTAATTTTTACACCAGGGAGACACATGCAAGGTTAAGAAAAGAAGGAAGTGTCAGTGCATTGTGGGGAGAGAGTCATGGCAATAGAGAGTGAGATGACTGGTCACATTGCATTGAAGTCAGGAAGCAAATTATGGCAAATGTTGACATTTAGCTTGCTTCTTATTTTTATTTAATTCAGCATATAATCCACAAAATACTTCATCTCTCTTCAGCCAAACTTTTTGGAAATACCCAGAAGTGAGTTTTCATGATGGTTCTAAATCCTGTCAGTTTAATAATGAAGATTGACCATGACACACCTTTGGAGAAGTTAGTTGTAATAAGATATTAAGGGCTAAGGGAACATTGTTTTCTTGGCCAGTAGGAAGTATAACAGACAATGAAAAGACAAATAAATTCATTGAAATTATTTAACTCAGTTTTTATTTCCTTGTTTGTAGACCATAAAATGCTTGAAGCATGAGGTATTTCTTTAAAAGTTTTTCTCCCGGCTACAAATTGTGTTCATGTTTGAGTAACCAGAGGAAGACAACATAATAGCCTGGATAGTTTCAGTACAAGGTCTGGAAACATCCTTAGAATCTCCCTGTGGAGTTATCCAAGAGAATTTGAAGATGAGCTGGGAAAAGCCTAGGGGACATGGGGTGGCCTGAAAATTCACCAAGAAAATCTCATCTCCACTGTATGCTGCAAATGGTTTCAGCCTAAATTCTTGCCTTCTCCTAAGACTAGAGTTTAGATGTGGGTTGGCAAGTTGCCTTCAAAACAGAACACCCCCTCTTGCCCTAACTTTGGCCTGTGTGACTAGCCAAGAAGTACTAGTCGTAGCAAGAGGAAAGCTGCTCAAACAAAATTTTCATGAGAGAGTACATAATAAATGATTGAATGAATGAATGAATTTCATATTGCATGCCCTTCAAAGATGAACACTCATATATAGGAGCCAGTTGCAATCTAGGGAGGGCAACACATGATATCGTCCAATTATGTGAGGAGTGAATATCTCCCTTTGATATCCTGGTATAAAATGTACCCTCTGGAAGCTACAGAACTAACTGTAGTTTTACTTGGATGTGAATATCAGCCTTGGGGATGTCAAGTCCTTGGTGACATCCAATAGTGACAATTGCTAGTAAGCTGTCGTTTCATAACTCTTGGTCCTTTCATCCAAATAGTCTACAGGGACTCTAGATATGACCAAAGAAGACCAAAACTAAGTAAAGATATTTGAAGTAAGTACTGAACTGGGAAGATACCTCACTGCAATGACTTGAGTTTGTTCTCCAGAACCCACGTAAAAAATGCCACACATTCTGATGTGTATTTCCAATCCAGTGTTGGGGAGATAGAAACAGTGGGATCCCTGAGGCTAGTTACCTCCCCCAATAAGAGTAGCCTAATTAGCCAGTTCCAGGCTAATGAGAGTCTTGTCTCAAAGGGAGGGGTTGGGTTCCTGAGGTTGTTTTCTGACATTGCAAGCGTGTGCATGCACACACACACACACACACACACACACACACACACACACACAGAGATACACACACGGTATTAAACTGTAGACTAATTTAAGGAGATTCTTCTCCACCTTACCTTGGGTAACATGCTCTTTGTTGAAAAGGAAACCAAGGAAATTTTATAAAATACATTGTTGAAATTAGACAACAAATGAGACAGTGACTGTGAGTGGCCATTTAAAAAATATATGAAAAACTTTTCAAAGGGTAGTATAGTATTATAATTATCAGTAAGTTTCTACCAACTTTGTAGTCTTTGGGTTTTAATTGTGTGCTATTTAAAGTCAGATAGCTGCTGGCTTGTATTTTAAGTGATGGTTATCCATTTTATGCTAGAGTTATCTGACTACATGTGCAGTAATATGAACATCAAGCTGTGGGTTCCGTGTCTATCCACAAGCAGGCGTGTTTTGGGTGAGAAGTGAACTGTGAACACTCTTGTGAGTGAAACCAGTAGGATGCAGGAAGAAAATCAAAGCTTTTGCTTTTAATCTTTGGGTTCACCTTCATGTAGTAAAGCAAAGCCTCCCGAAACGGAACATAAATGTCTGCAAGTGGCCCAGAGTTTAATGTTGTTATCATTGCATTTGAACTATATTTAATTCTCTTCTAGAACTATGTGCCAGATCTTTGACATTTGACCTAATATACAGAGCTTGAAAGTCTCTAAAAGCATTGATTCACTCATGCATTCTCTTTCAGGAGTATAGAACATGAACTTTGATGGGTATTAATTGAGGGATATTTAATTAAATCAGACTGTTTGATACAAGTAAACGGATTTCAACACTTTAAGTGGCATTTCTTCCCTTGCTTTCAGGAGTCACTCTTCTGTTCGTCATGGTACTAAAATGAGTGGACCTTTCTCCAATGTCTATAGTCCGGATACTGGTCAAAAATACAGACAAGCATTAGTCATACCTTAAAGGTATAGCTCAACATGAAAATATGATTTAATACACTATGTTCTGGCTCCGCATATATCTTGACCTTTATAATGCTAAAAAAAAATTGAATCCACATTTAATGCTACTGTTTTAAAAGAAGTTTTTTGTTTCAATTTATTCTCCTTTTTAGCTAATTATCTTGTTATCTAAAAGGCTGAGAATAAAATGAAGCTACAATATCTGAGTATATTTTTATCAAAAATGTAAATAAAATTGCATGTTAAAATTAAATGCTATAGGCATAGTTTCTAAAGTATTTCTTAATAATCAAAATAGATATAGTTTTAAAGGATAATATACTATTTATAATTATCTTATAAATAATTTCAATGAGAATATTTAAGTGATGTTTCTCTTTAATTTTTGAAACAAGTCTTATTAAGTATTCTCATAAAAATGACACACACAATTACTCTAGCCTTCAAGGTTAAGTGCCTATCCCATACATATGAACTTTTTATCTAGACATAAATAAGTACAAATTCAAGAAGAATCATAGTGTATAACATTGTATTTCTCAGCGACTGTGTCCCACTATGGGAAATAGTGCAAATTCATGTGTCCTTCCAGACCTGTGGAGTGGGATACAAAAGAAAGAAAACAAAGTCCTGAAACCACCTAGGAAGAATATCCTTGTGAGAGACTGCTGTCTGGGTGGGCTGACAGGCTAACAAGTTTTACTGTTCTCTTCCATGATGCCTGTGATACCTAAGACATTTCTGTCCTTCCAAAAAGTGCACACCTCCCATGTCAGCATCCTGACATGCTGCAGCCCTTATTGAAAGCCACAGTTAATTATTTTGAAGTAACAGGTATTCACTTTTCTAGGGCTTGAGGTGTTTGCTTGCTCCAGATCTATGTCCCTTGTGAGCTTATCTTTGTTCTTATCAACAGCATCCAATGGGTTCATCCCCATAGTTGCTTTCTGGAAGGATTGTTTCTTGTCTATATGTCTAGGTGCCTATATACAGCTAGTCTATGACAAGTGAGCATAAGAAGTCTGAATAGGCATAGAAGCCTTGAAGGAGATCTTTGGCAAAGCACCATGACTCACATGGACATTCATCCATTGCACGTGGGATTTGTTAAAAGGGATAAATACCTAATTTCATAGCCCACTGTAGAAGACAGTATTGCATTTCTTAAATCTAAACAACCACCCATTAATGCTTAATTATCATGATTTGAAAATCTTTTCTAATCTCATTTTTCTTTCCGCCTCAAGCTGAGTGATTTTTTTCTCTACATATTTAATCATTAACATAGCATCAGTGTTGCTTGTAAGGTAACACTACTGAGAAACTGGCCTGCAAACTAATAGCTTAGTGGGAGGCTACACATTCCTAACCATTATGCATTCATTTTAAAGCTTGCATTGCACAGTAGCAGAGCCGACTTGAAGTAAATCACAAACTTCATTTTAGTCAGTGTATCACATGTCAAGATTTTCATGAGTACATGTTGACTTCTTGGTAAAGGCCCAACTTTTTAATCAGTCTTGGGGAAAGAGAGAAAGACAGGCAGAGACAGAGATGGAGACAGAGACAGACACAGAGAGAGAAACTATTTTGAAAGAATACTTCTTTTAGACTACACAAAAATACAGTGCTTACATTTTTTTAAAAAACAACAGTTTGTGTAGAAATTACTTTATGTTTAACTATCACTCACTGGTACCAAGCCAGCCTCAGACTTGCATAAGCACCAGGTTTACACATTACATAGCACAAGTGAAGGTGTGCTCTAAGCTGGCTAGCTACGTACAAATCTACATAGAGTTTAAGTTTTCACCCCATTTGGATATCTCCCTTGTTCCTACATTAAATTTTTTTTTGCCAAGAAAAGCAATGGGGATTTTTTTAAATACACCAGAAGAAATCAAATCATACATGTGCACTTGTGCAAACTAGGAGTTCCTGTTACTGTAAATCACTACCAGATGTCAAATAGCAAAATCTTCATTACCCTCCTGAATAATAGAGTTGATTAATGAGGCACATTTAAATTGTGGAATCTTGGTCTCTGTCATAACTAGAAAGAGTTGAAGAAGTCTTTAAAAAGGTCATTCAGATGGGGAAATAACTTTAACTATCATGCTTCAAAGGCAAAGTAAATATTAGGCATCATGGAACAGGGTTTGGTCATCTGAGGGGTAATAACTTCCAAATGAAACTGGTCTTTCTTCTTAAAGAAAAGATGTAGTAGCTGCATAGTAGACAGAAAGATGGATATGTTTCTGGACAGCCGATAGCTCATAAGCACTAAGGGTTAAGAATATAGTCTAGGGTAATCTTAGAATGGTATGCACATTTTAAATGGTGGCCTGTTTGCTCTGATCTAGTTACCCCACAAATCAATTTATGTGATGATATTATTCACAAGAAATATTACTTTGAAGAATATCCACATTGTCTACCGAATAGTTAGTCTTCATTTGAAAAACTACCCAGTTTATTGAAGTCACCAGATTATAAATAAAATGGATTGCCATATGCAATCAGTTCTGTCAAATGAACCAGCCGGACTTCAAGTAAACATTCCCTCAACTACTGTTAAATTATTCTGACACTTATTAAATGGTAGATGGTTTCAAATGCATTCCTAGATTTTGTATGTGTGTTATAGTCATGGAGATATACAATTCCATATATATGGCACTAGAAAAATTAGCATAGGGAAGACATTTGTTATTGGCAGCTACTCAGAAAACCAGTTGGCAAAGAATGATTCTTTGGGACTAAAGGAAGAAACTTGTATACCTAAGACTATATAGAGGCACAATGTCACCTGCATGCATATATGCAGCCTAGTTCTCCATCTGTTATTTATTCACTTTAACATAGACATATTTTTCTGCAACATGTGTGCAAGCACATGCATGTCCAGGCACACACATACACAGCTGATGGTATAGCAAACACTTTTTTAATACGTAGTATTATAAGGTGATCATTAAGAATATTGACTCTATAGTTCCATCAATTGCAGGCAGAGGTAGGATATATATATATATATATATATATATATATATATATATATATTTCCAAAAAACAAAGACAAGCAGCTACACAGAACTGTTTTTGATATGTAAGACACACACAAGTTTTAAACCCGAACCTATCACTTAATTGCAATGTGACATTCAACAAGTAATCTTGCTGAAGTTCAGTTTCCTTCTATATAAAATGCAAGTCTGTTACTTAAAGCATTGAATGAGATGTAGTCAACCAAACCATTAATTTTGTGCCTCACACAGAATTAAGTTCCAATGCCCTTTCTCCAATTAATAGGATTTTTCCAATCAAAAAATCTGTTTGTCACACACATTCATACCATTTTCCCTGTATTTTTCCAGATGTAATTAATTACATGAAGCAAACCAAGTGCCAGGACTGAACAAGGACTCAGCCACAGGGGGTCATTATGAATATGAACTGATTTGAAAACATAATACATAGGACTTAAATGATGTCCTGCTACCAATTCCAAGGAATCCAGAACTTGGAGTGTGAGATCTTAAGGAATGACTCTTTCATTTTAAATCTAGAAAAAAATGGTTTAAAGAATAAGTTTCACCAATAAATCGCATAAGGGAATGCACTAGTTTCTAGAGTGCTCAGGGTCACTCATAGCAGCAGGACCAGTACTAGGCTTGGTCTCTGTTGCAATACTTTGTATCAACAACAGCTAAAACACTGGCTGTTTTGCAACTACCAGTCCAAGAAAAGTGTGTTGGGAGAACTTGAACCAGTTGTGGCATTGAACATATGAAAATCCCCGTGACCATTTAAAGCCAGGCACACATGAGAGCCCACTTAGAATCCCAGCACTCAGGAAATAGAGCTAGAATATTTTTTTTAGCCAAGCTGGCTGCCTAGATTAGCTGAATAGGTAAGCTCTGTGTTCAATGAGAGACTCTCCCTTGGTAAATCAAGTGGAGAATGACAGAGGAAGCAATGTGTTCCATGCTCTGACCTGTTCACACAAATGTGCCATTGTGTGAGTGTGTGTGTATATGTATATATGTGTATATGTATATATGTATGTATAATGCTTTTTCATACAATCAATTGAATCATACAGATTAGATGGCAATATATATGACTATGCATTAGACAGGTATTTATGGGACAAATTAATGTTATGGAGAAGAGACAAGGAAAGGCAAAGGGCCATTTTTCAAGGGTTCCAGACACAAAATTAATCACTGTCCCCCTACCTAGTATGTAATTTCTCTTTATAGCACTCTGTTCACTTAAAGATGGCTGAGCTTAACTTTCGTTACCAATGTAACTGAAGCCTGGGATGCTACAGTGGTAGTGTGAGAATACATGCTGAGGCCATGTATTCGGTTGAGGGTCAGCACAACATGAGGAACTGTATTAAGGATCTCAGCATTAGGAAGACTGGGAGCCACTGGGCTCAGGGAATTCAGAAAGGGATTCCTACTGAGGCTCAGCCAATTGAAGCCCAAGGGTAAACGTCATTTCCTCACTCTGCAGTGTTGGGGATTCAATTTGCTTTTCTAGTCATCCTTAGGATGTCAGTTTGCCTTTTCTTCATAAGTTCAAGGACTCAACTGATGCTTCCAGGATGTGCCTCTGTGTATCTCTTACTGCATGTTGGACCGTTGGCATTGTACCATCTTCTGCATTGATCCATATATCCACCCAACCATCCATCTGTAAACTAGCTTTTATATTGATGAAGGCATCCAGTTGCTGGATAGCTTTATGTTTCCTATATTTAATTGTTATTTGATGCTGTGAAATTCTGCAATTGGAGAACTGGAAGCCAGGTGCTGTCGGATGAATGAATCATTCCATGTATAGAAGGATAGGTTCACATGTGTGTGAGATGAAAAGACAAAGGCATCCATGTCTATCTTTGCCATCTTTACCATGAATATTGATCACTGCACATCAGGACAGCTGGAGCAATTACTGGCAATAATGAAAAAGGCCAAGTGAATTGATTGACTGTTCTATGGTCCGGTTTCCCAGCTGCCGAACCAGCTGCATAGCCAAGTCCCAAGATAAATCCTGTTTATGGGGTTCTAAAGCATTTTGATCACAAAACCACTTGTGGAAACTTGTTAATGTGTACTTGAAGACTCTATAGCAGTTAGAGCACCTTCCAGGATTTCTAACTCACTGAGGTGGTAGCCATTCAATTCCAGGAACCCTCATCCAATTCCACTGTTTACCAGATACAGAAAAGAGGCAATGTAAAGTAATAAGTAACTCCAAATCAATCAACATTTTGAACACTAGTTTTGTTGACTTCTCATTCTCTTACCAGGTGCAGATTTAAAATAGATGAGTATAAATAATATAAACGTATGTATTAGGGGTATGGGAGGTGCTTCAGGCACAAGGTTCTAGAACATATTTAAAAGTGCCAGATGGGGTGGTGTGCAATTGAAATCCCTATGCTGGGGAGGCAAAGACAAGGGTGATATCCCTGGGGTGTACTCCAGCCATCCCAGCTTCTTTAGAAAGTTCAGGTCCAATGAGTGCCTCTGTATCACAGGAGGTAGATGGCATTCCAAAATGGGACACAAGATAGTCCTCAGGCCACCTCATGTATGTGAATCCTAATAGATGCATACATATATACACACATGCATATAAAGGTTCTGTACAAAGGTATAGAACTTGGCCTAAATATGAGGACTAAAACTCACCCATGTTAATGCCAAGTAGATACATCATTTTGTCTGTAATTTCAGCTCTGGGAAGGCAGAGACGAGAATTCCCAGAGCAAGCTATCTAGCTGCTCAATCCGTACAAGTGAACTCTGGGTTAAATGGAAAGACCCTGCTTCAGTAAATAATTGAGGAAGATATGTGATGCCCATTCAGGCCTCCATATGCAAATACACCCCCCACACATGTACTATAATTTAATTCATTTTCTTACAGTCCTTTTATATTCACTAGCTTCTAAATGGAATCAAGATAGCAACACACACACACACACACACACACACACACACACATCCTATTTTCTGTCTTCTGATATTGCCTAGGACATATAGGAGGCTGAAAAGGATTAAAGCCACCTGACCTGTGGAAAGAGACTCTTTGCACTAATGAGTTATGTTGCTTGCTAATTGAGGTTTGTGAGTTTAATGTGGATTCTACATGACCATTGGTTTTATACTTTAGAAGTCATCTCTTCACTTTCCAGAAAATAGGACAACCTTAGCCCAAAGGCAATGGACCCTGACCTCTCCTATGTTCTCCATCTGCACTGTATCCATCAAGCCACAGGGCTTGGACTCTGCAGCTCTTTTTGGTGCAATTTAAACAAGAGAACAGAGGGAGGGGGCATTAATAAGCCACCCCTCAGGAGACTTAAATAGATTTTAGCCCCATCCCAGGGATTTGGGTCACTGAAAGACCAAAGCCTGACACTTCAGCTGGGGACAAGAGCAAATATTAGGCACAAAGTGAGTCTGTGTCTGTTGGTCTCACGCTGTGGAATTCAGAGGCTCAGAGGTCACTGTCATTTGCAAGAGATGCCTCATATTTTCCACACAACAGGTTGGAATGCCTTGGTTGTCAACTCACAGCCCTTGGGGAAGAACAAATCTTGGCACAAACTAGCTTGAGTGGACGTCCAAACTGGGAGCATGGGAATGGTGAACTATTATCAAAGCCTAACCAGGCTCCTCATGATTTTTTTTGTAACTGAAAATTTTGAAAAATTATGGAACACATGGTTTAATAACAGGCAGGATATTGGCAATCAGGATTTCTCTGGAAATCAGAGGCCCCTTGGAAATCTGAAACACATGGCCCCAGTAGTGACAATTTAAATTGAGACCAAAACGGAGTCATAGCGACTATAAGACACTCGCAGTTAAGACACCAGAAGAGTTTAGGGACAAACAACTATTGAACGCAAAAATAATTTCCATCATTGCATCAATAGTCCATATTCATGCTTTTATATTTGACTTTGCCATTTAAAAGCACTTGGATTTAGATGCATAAAACACGATGAAACGTGGTGGTGACTGTCTATGATTAGGACTTTTCATTGAGTTAACATTCAAGTGTAGTTTTTGTTACCAAAGATGGAAAGAATTTATTAGAACATGTGATGTTCTCCCTTTTGGTAATTTCACCATTAGTTCTTGATCATTAGTGCTAATGAGAAGAAACAATATGCAAATAATTCAGGAATCACAGGTAATCTGAAAGGCATGTGCATTGAACTTGAAAGTGTTCTGTATTAATTTTTTTGCAGGGGGTATGTCTCATATTATTGGCATTCTTGCTACTTCACATAGTATAAGTAAGCCATATTAGAAAGAAATAGTTCAGAATGAGAAATGTAGTGTCTTAGAATCTGTTTGGTTTGGAATTTAACATATCATGATGGTTGGCAATATTTACAACCATCCCATCTCCTCCCCTTAAGATTTAATCTCCCATTCCATCACTCTATAGCTTGGCTGTTTACTTAAGCCCTAACTCTCCACCATTAACAGTTCACTCATCTCTGTACTGGCTTGCGAAATAGAGGCAGCTAATTAATAAATATTTATCCAATGTCAAACTTCCAACTTGATTTGAAGGAGGGAAAGGACTGAAAATAATTAGAACATAAAGCTTCTACCTCCAACATGTTACACTTTGCATGATGCAAGATGGGTATAAAGTATCCACAAAGTATTAGCTGTGCTGGCACTGGCTTGGCGATGTTCTAGGAATCCGTGCATTTCTTCAGTCTGAAATTCGTCATTAGCAACATGAGACAGTTGAAGCAGATAAGGGCTGGGTGGTGTTTTCACAGAGACACCTGGGAGTGCAGGATGGTTTTTTGGGAAGAGATGATAGGGGTGGTAAGTGTCAACAGGCAGGATTCCATGCCTTCTTCTCTGGTGCAGCAAATACAGATACGTGTTTTTCTGTTAATGCCCAGATTATGCTGATGTCTCATTTAACAGCATGTGTAGGAGTAAAAGAGTGGAAAACAGAAGATGGGATAATCAACCCAAGACACTTTCTGGTTCCATGAAGCTATTAAGAATATTTACAAAGCAGCACAGGGTATGTTAGACAACTCAAAAGAACTATGGCTAGAGACTATGGTAGAGTAATGCCAAACTTATGGAGAAATTGGGGTGATAAGACCATGGTTAAACTGGAAGCTTTGAAAACCCCTACAACTAGATAAAGACAAGGATAAGTAAAGGCTGAGGAGAATTTTGTATTGAATACCTTAAAATTAAGAACATTTAAGACGGAATCAATGTTATTCTCCATAGTTTAAAGAAGCATGGAGCTTTGCCCTGAAACCATAAGGGTCCCCTGATCCCCTGCTGTCCTTTGTCATGATGACAAGGGAAGACAAGATGAGCAGTACAAAGAGTAGGAGGCTCATGGTCTCTCCTTTTCCAGCTCATGGATTTACACACGTTCAGACACCTAAGTTTGGTAATAAAAAATGTATGTGTACCAACCATATTTGAATCACTCATTTCTTTTCTAAGGATATTTTTCATCCTTTTGAAAATAGAATGAAATATAAACTGTGTAGTCTAAAATGTCCACTCCCAACTTTTTATACATTTGCCAGAAGCTATTCTAGCCATTTAAAAAGAAACGCATTTCCATCTCTTAACCATCATATTTCCAAATAGAGTGAGAAGTGACTGAAGGATCTGGAGATTGCCTCATTTGGGGTCCTAAACTTGTCTGTTTCTCTTCACCATTCCAGAATGATCACAGGGTCCTTCTTTTAGAAGATGAGAATGGAAATCAGGTTTCTTGGCAATCACTTGACTCAATGTGTTTGAGTCTCCTGGTGACCAAATGTTTCGCAGATGCGAAAACATGCACATGTGTATGCTGGGAAGGGAGAAGAAGAGAGATGATGGCAAAACCAGTCAGAGCTGGAAGAAGCTGAATTGGGAATACCAGTGGGATGCATCCTGTGTCTCCACCAATGCATTCCTTTATTGAAGAGTTCACTTTCTTGTAGTTCCTCTCGGGTGTGGCTCCTTTGGTTGTTCAAAGAGTTTAAGGATGCTTGCCCTTCCACACAAACCACTGCTTAAGGGAGGGTGAGAATTTAAACAACAAAAACCGTAACAAAAATCAAGCTTGTGTTCTTTTTGTTAAAAAAAAATAAACCCTCAGAAATATCTGCCCTTACTAGTTATGACAACTTTCCTCTATAATATTTTATGAATCTATGAATCTTCTCTGCAATCATCTATTAGTGTGTGTGTGTGTGTGTGTATACACATGTGCATGTACATGCAAATGCATGAAGTAAGGATGGTATAAGAAGAGAACAGGTGACAAAAAGGAAAGCTGCCCATTGGTAACCCCCGTGGCTCCTTCACGATGTCCTGAATGTCTACATCACTCCCTGGGTGATCTTGTGTCTTCTCACCTATACTTCCTACCTCACTGTGCTTCCTTCCCGGTACCATAAGTAGCTCTGCTAACTAGAGGCATGTCTGGGTGGTTAATGTATTTCTCATTGTTTGAATTAAACAGAAGAGTTTCCTTCTTTATGGAGTCATTGCATCTTCTCCTGCTAGTTTGGTTTCAGTGAGATTCCAACTGTCCTGAAAAATCCTACATTCTGTGTATGAACTGTCTACTTCCTCATTATTTAGCATCTTGCTGTATTATATTTCGATTTGATGGGTAGTAAGTAGCTATAGTCTTTTACAATTCACACACTCAGATAGCAATGCCAATTTAACAATAGATTTCTATGACTCACTTTTGTTTCTATTTACAGAGAATGCCTTTTGTTTGCTTATATGTAAAATGAATGCAACTGATGTTTCATTAATCAGTGTTATACTCTTATTCAGTGATCTGCTAGATTCAAGGTTATGTCCCTCCCCAACCCTAGAGATTGTCAACATTTATAGGTGAATGTGCAGTAATAGGCCAGTTAGAATATCTAACTCTTAAAAGACTCTGTTAAAGTCTTTTATGTGTTTGTTCATTCTTCACAACAGTCATGAAGGAGGAATCATTATTTGCACAGCTAACTCAAAACTCAGCCTGGACTGGAACTTGGGCACTTTGGGTCTACAGCACACACTCTACTGACTCCCCCAATATGTTCTCATGAATCTAGATTCTGAAAGGAATAGAAATGTAGAAGCTCCTTCTTTGTATGCATCATGGGCAATCAGTCACTGTTAAATACATAGGAAGAACAGAGAAATCAGGAAGATTTTTTAAAATGGGAAACAAAAACCAGGACTCTGTTCCAAGAAAGAATTTAAAGTCTCCTTCCTAAATCTCATGGATCATGGAGAGGACTGCCAACCATCACATAACAGGGTTTCACTTGCAGCAAGAATACAAAGGTGAAATCCGTGCAGTTTTCATTTCTGCTTTGTGTATATGCATGCATACAGGTGTTTGTGCATGCTTGTGCTTGTGCATGTAAAAGCCAGATGACAACCACACTGTCATCTTTTTTTTTAAACACAACCTTTCTCAGTGGCCTGGAACTCAACAAGTTGTCTAGGTTGGCTGCTTGGCAAGCCATAGGGACCTTCCCATCTCCTCCTCTCCAGCACTAAAATTACATGGGTAAGGGACTATGCCTGCGTTTTTATGTAGGTGTCAGTGCTCACACTCAAATCCTAGTGCTTGTAAGGGAAACGCTTTACAAACAGCAAGTCTCACAGCCTCAATGTCAGTATTTATTATCATCATCATCATCATCATTATTATTATTATTATTATTATTATTATTGGTTTTTGGAGACAGGGTTTTTCTGCGTAGCTTTGGAACCTATCCTGGTACTCAGTCTGTAGACCAGGCTGGCCTTGAACTCACAGAGATCTGCCTGTCTCTGCCTCCCAAGTGCTAGGATTAAAGCAAGGAATTATCATCATGTTTTTAGTTTCTCAGTCTGAGCAAAGAGAAACCGGTGCAGAGGCTTAGCACCTGGAGATCTGAGTCAGACCTGAAAGGCTGTAAGACGATGCAGGAACAGTGGTCTGATGGCAGCAACTGGATGGCTGAGAGTATCTGAAGACTGCACTGCCTCATGAGGAGGGTTGGAAAGAACAGGGCTCATTATTTAGGGCACTGACTATGACTAAACTTGCATGTGGCCTTCAGCAATTTTTAAGGTATCTATTTTTTTTCTAAAATGGAGGCTATGATCTGAGTAATCACTTATGTCCTCACTAGGCTGCATCTTCAGGACTGCCCTGGGTGTACCCATTTCAGGTACGACCCAGAGCTATCACTAAACATTTTAAATGTTATTTCCCAGAAAAAAGTATTCCATGAATTAGAGCTCTCTTAATTCCTATGTTTGATAACAGCAATATGGCTATTCGATAAGGCTTAGCCATAATCATACCTATACCTTGAATTGAGTGAATTTTTATGAAACTCTCAGAACAATGCAGGGATATTCAGTGTGTTGCCACCAGAAACCAGGCTAAGTATGCATGGAGAAGCATGGTCCTCCATGCAGGTTTTAATAATTGCAATTTAGTAGAATAATAAGACAAATGTACAATTATGCAATTAAAAGGACTAGAGATTACAGGAGAGAGTTTACTCTGCCAGAGGATATAGAAGCTTTGAAAAATTCATACAAGTTTTAATAATAAATATGGGGGAGGGACAAAGGAGTTTGAAAATGGAAATACCTAAGTAGAAGTTACAAGCTTTATTTCATTTTTAAAAAATTACTGAGATATTTGGTCTCATGTTCCTCTCAGTATCAAGCAGTCAGCTGCTGTGAAGCAGTGATCTTTGAAGGCACATATGTGAGATCAGCTGTGTGTAGAGGTGACTTTCTCTTGTCACCTTAATTAGATTTTTGGCAACAGGGGCCCCACTTGCTGTTGAGTTTTTACTAAAGATTAAAATTCATTACTTCCAATAAAATTATGATAGAATATACAATCAAAATGAAAGTTCATTGTATATACAGCAAGTTACATATAATTAAAGGCAGCAGAAACTGCCAAAACACTTAGCAAAGACTATAGAATATTCAAAGCTATGTGAAGTTAATATAATTTGTTCTCAAATTTCACAAGTTGATAAACCTGAACATCTGTCAATATCTTCTGCCTGAGTATAAAGACTTCTTGTGTGACTTCTAAAAATAAGGAATCTATTTAGGATATTCCAAAACTAAGACTATAATATTGTTTACTAAATGCAAATGCAGACTGAATAGCATAGTATGCTTCCTATATACTGAAGTTATAGTACCAGTCTTAAGAATGCTTTGTATGTGAAAATGCAGGGTATGAATTCAGAGGAAAAAAGGTAAATATATATATATATATATATATCAAGTCCAACATGATCCAATAGATATTTGTATAATGTATATGAAATATAATGAGATTCAAACTTAGTAAACCAAAGAAGGCATATTGTATAATTTGATGTATCTATTTACTATTGTGACTAGCACATTAAAAAGTAGATATTTAATATGAAGTTTCTTATTTTTTCCAGGAAAAATTATTAAACTGATGGCTCGTTTTTCCATTATATTTTTATTTAAATTAGAAACATGCTTGCTTCACATGCCAATCCCAGCTCCCTCTCCCACCCCTCCTCCCTTACCCCTCCACCAGCCCCCCCAGCCCTCCACCCAGTCTCCATACCATTCCTTAAAGAGGCTGAGGCCCTCCATGGGGGATCTCCAGAATCTGTCATTTCATCTGGGCCAGGGCCTATGCCCTCCCCGATGTGTCCAGCGTGAGAGAGCATCTCTCTATGTGGAATGGGCTCCCAAAGTTCATTCATACGCCATGGTAAACACTGATCTTACTACCTAAGGTCCCAGAAATTGCCGAGGCTTCCTCACTGACACTACATTCAGGGGGGCCTTTTTTTTTATAACTAAAGGAAGCTCCAGGGCTGGAACCACCACAGAAAATGTCCTGGGCAAAATACAGCTTGCAGGAAATATCCCAAGGATTTTGTTCACTTGTTAGTATTCCAGAATTGGTTCCCATTAAAGTATTGATTTTAAGTAAATTACATTTTATTGTATGCTGTATATGAGAGATGCCGATTAGTAATCAAATCTAAGTACTTTTGATTTATTTTTATGGAAGACTATTATAAAGGCAAATTATTAAAATGAATGTAATTATCCATGCTTGATTTATCTAATGTAGGGCACAGTTTATTAATCTTTATTTTCTAAGGGTATTAGCGAAATTCGTAAATTCAAATTTTAAAAAGTCCAAGCATATGTGGAATCTAAGGACACTCATCATAGGAGTAGAGAAATTTATAACACCAAGAAATAATTGCCAGCTAATGACCTCAGCTCCAACATGCCCCGAGTTGAATACAATTACAGCCTGTTCTCCATTACCCTCTCAAATGAAGGAGAACCAAATATGGATGAAGCAAAATGCGTACAGAGAAAGTAGAAGATGGCTGGGACATTTCCCCTCATTGCTGAGACTCATCTGCAGCTTAGTTTATGATGGGCCAGTACTTGCTTATATCGGTGTGGATCTACCAGACACTAAGCTTTGCTGGCAAGATATTTCCCCATTTACAGCCCTGAGAATCTCTGTCTTCCCCTGGGAAGAAAACAAGAATAAAACCATGATCAAAATGTAACCTGCCAAGAAACACCTGACACTCACGTCAAATTGTAAATCGTTTCCCCAGAAGTGGCTGAAGATGTCTTAATTCTAGCAACAGATTATATTTCAGATGCATCCAGGCTGATGTAAGTAAGTCTTCTTTTTAACATCCATTTATTTGGATTCAGATGCCTACATCTTCACTCATTTTCTTTCCTCTGTTACATGAATGAAATAGGGAAATAAACTGTAAACTTCAGATTTGAGAACCCACTTAGCACAAAAACAACAATGTGAGATTCTAGGCTATGATTCCATAATTTTAGAAGACATCTGTAGAAAACTCTATGCCCATTTATAAAGTAATAATTTTTCCTTGGGAGACTGACTTTATCCTCTTATGGAATAAGAGGATAAATTAAATGGGACATTTTCAAAAGTTTTAGGCAATGTTTCTTCATGTCTTGCCTATACACCCCTATAAGTAACAAAATCCATTAGAATATATTAAATTTATTTAATATATATATAATGTTTTTAAATGGGTTGGATCATTCTCCTTTTTTATTTTGTTAGGTCAAAGAAAGCCCTGGCTGGAGATCTGAGGTCTAATAATAAGGGCACTGCTAACAGGGAGCAAAAATGACCATATTCAAGTTCCTCTAAGGTTACTATTTATACATAAAAGCCCTGAAAGTAGCAGGCATCTATAATGTGAAATTATTCTTAGCACACGGAGGTAGCTTTATGATAGGGCTTTGAAAGAATTACGTTCTCTTCACTTCTTCAACCTCCCTTTCATCTTCTTTTAAGATATTCTTGTGTGACCTTCACCACAAAAGAAAAACCAGCCCAGTGTCCCTGGGAAATTAGGGTAGGGTCATACAGGACCATCTAAAGACTCCTTTTAGACAAAGCTCTTTTTAGAGCTATCTAAAAGCCACAGGCCATTTAAAATGGGCTGAGAATGGGGCCACTCAAATGTGCAAGGCTTAAAGAGGTATTGGAGGTGACCTTTCATTCCTTCCCTTATCAATGAGCTCTCTGAAGACTTGAAGATCACAGTTCAGGTGTGTCCCCTCTGAATATGCCTTCCCTTACTCTAGGTGTACTCCTTTTTAGAACTTATCCAAATTCTCAAGAGTAGTGAAAAAATGATTACCAAGGACCCTTCTGAAAACTCCAGATTCTACACCACGGAGTGTATAATTATCAAACAACTAATGATGTTTACAGAAGTTGGGACACAGAAGATCTTTGGCATATTTTCTTTCTCCTCTCTAAACCATCAACATCTTTGGATTTCAGAATCTGGAAGATGATTTTTTTCAATAGTATGAGCTCTTGTGGTCTGGATCTCTTAGAGTATATCCACCTGTCTCTAGATCTCTAACTGGGAAGTAATAGTTTAATAGCTTGTACTGTACATATACACAGCAGTGAGTTCTTAAAATCTCAAAAGTGAACATATTTGTCTGATTTTATGTCATCTCGAACCAGCTTCCTGAGGCTGGGGGATTCAAGAGTCCATTGCGTAAGCAATGAATGAGTATTTGTCAGCACAGGCAATGAATTCTTGTCTCCTGTCTGTGTATATCAGGCAAGAATCAGAGGTAGAGGGATGCCTACATCTGCATGATGTGTGATGTTGAGTCTTCCATTTCACCTCTGTGCATCATCTTGTTTTTACAATGACGATCTGAATCCAAGGGACAGAACTGGCAGAGAATGAAGTCAGCTCATGTGTGTATCTTCAGTGAATGTCAACTTTGGGCTATGGCTTCCCCCCAGTGTTCCTTATACAGACTTACATCTGGTCTCCTTCCACACGCCTCATCCTTTGAAGTTCATTTCTGAACTGAGAGTCTGCATACCTCTTTCACTTTATTGAGATTTAAATTATTTATAGCTTGAATAAATTATTTCTGCCTCTAAAGATATTTACATTTCATGACACATTTAAACCCTAGGTTTACCTTTATTAAAAACCAAGTTCTAGAGTTATGACTTCATCATTGGGTGGTCTTAGGTAAATGAGTTAACTTACTTGTGTCCAAAGCTGGATGCTTAGAATCTGATAAATGGAGGTAATATCAGTCTCACAGATTATCATGGAAATACTGAAATGAACCTATTCAATGAAGACACTTTAATCAGTGCATTTTCAGCCACAACACAGAAAACCTAACACAACATAGAACTTACGCATTTTAAAAAAATGGTTTATCAAATCAATGGCAAAGTCCCAGGAGGACCCAACTTCAGGCACACTTGGAGTTCTATGATCAAATGACGTTCTTACGGATGAACTCCTCTTCCTTTTGAAATTGTGCCTCGCTGTCTCAACTCTATGGTTAGGTGGCCCTTCTTCCTGAGATTTCCCTATTAGTAACAGAAAAGGGATTTCACAGCTTCCGGGTTTATGAGGTAATCATCATATTTTCTAAATGTTCCCTCCCTCCCTCCCTCCCTCCCTCCCTCCCTCCCTCCCTCTCTGGCTTCATTCCTCTGTCCTTCCCTCATTTTCTCCCTTCTACCTACCCTCTGTCCCTTCTTTCCTTCCTTCCTTCCTCCCTTCCTTCTCTCCTTCCATTCTCTCTCTGTTCCTTCCTTCTACTGGATCTATGACTGAAAACTTGAACTCAAGATATCCTTGCTTTGCCTTCCAAGTTCCAGGATTACAGAAATACTCCTTTACACCTGACTTCCCAAAGTTTCTAATGAGATTCTGTACCAAGGCTGGGCTGTAGCTCCGAAGTTGACTGTATGCCTAGCATATGTGAGGCACTAGGTTCAATTCTCAGTACCATAAGGAAAAATAAAAAAAGGATATGTCCCAGCCCACGGTACTGATTTGGCTAATATGGAATCCCAGGAAAAATAACTGGAGACACTTGGTACCAAGTGATCAAGTTATCCAGGCCTGGCTTCTGTACTCATTCTTGAGTTCAAGTGTCTTGATCAGCAGGTGGGGTCCCTGGGAAAAATCCAAATGCTTCTGTCTGAAGAACAGATGGGGTGCACTGGCTGAACAAACAGAGAATTTCCCCACAAAACATCAGTTCTCTCTAGAACAGTGTTATGGAACAAGTCTGGGGAACACCGGCCTTTCAAATTCCTTTAAAATGTGACATAAATCAAAGTGGCAACAAGAGCCTCATTCAACTTCCCCAGTAATCAAAGTCATTGTAACTATTCTATATAAACACACGTACATGTAGTTGTGTACTTGGACATTCTGTATGTAGCAATAAACACATGTGGTATAGGTGTATTGACATACATGGTGTAATGTGAATGTCCATGCACCAGGAATGGTGGACACTGTTTTAACTCCTTGTTTAAAGAAAGATGTCACCTTTGTTTGCTAGTGTTTGAACATAGCAACAGCAGATGCTAACAAGGAGAGAGACTTCACAGGCTTAGTTTACAGTCTTGTTGGTTTATTGGAACTAACCTACAACTCATGAGAATGTGGTTAACACTGGGCCTTGCATCCATAATGTGTTTCAATCCTTTTGTGCCTATTTAAAGTGTGTATTAGTGTCTGCCACTTTCCTACGTGTGCCACGGGCTTTATACCCATCACCACACCGCTGTACGAAGCTTCCAAATGAGGATTTTGAAATTTAACTATAATACAGCCGGCCATGGATCTGGGAGTGGTTAAGAGGCAGTGGGGTCAAAAAGCACAAGAGGTCTGATGTCTCTGTTAAGGCCCAGGTAGAGACATTTGTTCTGAGGCGCGGCTCTGGGGTTCCACAGTTGCTCCTGTATTTCCCCTTAGCCGGTACCACTGCACACGTTAAAACCCACAGCACTTACTCTGGGGCATGCCTCAGAAACTTGAGATCACAGAGCTTCATGTTTGAAGAGGTCCAGAAGTTTCTCATTAGAAGCTCATTCCTCAACTACCTATGAGGAAAACAAAGGCCCCTGATCTTCCCATGGAGGCCTGTTTATGTGGCTCAAGCGGTCAGTACCGTGTGGGGGTTGTTAAGAAGTTAACAAGACATCTGAGAGCGAAGCAAGCTTTGTCTTACAAAAATATGATGTGAACACTCGCGAGGGGCGAACACAGACGGCTGCCCGCGCAAAAGCCATTCTTCATAGTTTGAATAATGTTCTGCTCCAAATTTTTAAAACGTAACTCTTTTGTTCCTGCAATCTGATGCTGGAAAGTGGTGGTGGGGAACTGTTATCAGATTACAAATACATAGTCTGACACATACATACATACATACATACATACATACATATATTTTTTCTTAGAAAAGGAAATGTTGTTAGTTGTCTCCTCACAGACTCAGAAAAACTGCCCTTGGCCCTTTGGGAGGGCAGCATGAGCCCTGAATTGACCAGGTGGGCAGTATTTAACTAGTCACCTCCCAGCACCGGCGAACCCTAGGTCCCTGGGGTAATCCTGGCACACTCTCACTGATTTCTTTCTGCTGTGCCTCGTGCACTTGGACTCCTTTGATCCTGGGGTGCCCTGACTCAAAAGGAAGTCCCAGAGTTCATCGGAGCGCTTGAGGCTCTATGGAAGGTGGGGAGAACAGTGGGCCCAAACTTCAGTGAACGCAGTCTCCAGGCCTAGTCAGAGATGACCTGGATAGCTGACAGGAACTCCTCTAGAGTTGAAACTTTCTCAGGATGGGCCTTTGAGGTGCAGTTGAGACATTAGCTTACTCCCCACACAGATAGGCCTTTCATTACCAGTCTTCCTTGGAAAGCAAGTTTGACAAGTTTGATATTTATACGAGGGCCGTGAAGTTTACTGGCAAGTTCAAAGGCATGGTCCATTACTGCAGGCAGCTGCGAGTGGAAAGATGTTTATCCCTTTTAGATTTTCACTTGAATGATGGAAACACTTAAGAAGGCATTATTTTTTCTCAAGGAAAGGGCTGAGGTTAGGTGGGCCATGCTTGTGTTTTAATGAGCACTATTCTAATGTACCAAATTGAAAAGTAGGGAAATGCATATTCAGTGCTTGGAACAGTCACTGTTTTGTTCTATTGCTCTAGCTCTGATGCGTTTTTACTGCAAAATTCGAAATCTAGACTCATGATGTTTATATGTAAAAACATGTGCAAGGGTGTATGTACACACACACACACACACACACACACACACACACACACACACACACAGAGTTTAGACAGCTATTAGGTTCATTTTGATATTCTATCATGTCCAGCCTCTTCTCTCTCCCATGAAAGAATGCAATCTATCAGTGACCAGTGCATTTAAAAATATATCAATATCTTACATACTCACTGGGATTACATCAATGTCTGCAAGCTTTGAAAAAATATGAAGATCGACTTTAATAAAGTTTGGTTAGTTCTGACAACAGCCTGTTGTTGACCTTGCCCAAATCATGGCTTTGTTTTCTCTCTTCTGCAAGATAAAGAAATAAGCAGTGATTCCCAATTCCAGATGGAGACCCCCAAGTGACAGGAGAGAATGAACATGCTTCCCAAGGTAATTACTAGACAGAGGCCTAAGCATCCAGTGCAAGCAGGGATTGTCTTTGGAGTCTTATTTTCATGTTGCAAAATGGAGCAAAATTTTGTGCCCTATTTCAAATTATCCAGATGATAATATGAAGATGATTTTTTTCTTCATAAGTTTTTAAGCTAAATTGTTTTTGCAGAAATGCATGCTCTACAAAACACTACACACTTATCTAATCCCTAGTCACCCATTTGGTGGGGCTGAGGCTGGGTACGATCCAGTTTGTGGAGCACATTTTCTGAGAGACCCTAGCTCTATGATGTGGGGTGATGGGCATTGAAATTGGCATAAGACTACTTTAAAAGTAAGTTAGCATATTTTTATTGGCAGATTAGCACCAAGGGTTTGGAATATTCGTTATCTGTAATCTTTGGATGTAAGAAAGATATATGGCAACAGTCTGTAGGAATTCTGGGATTACTGTACAAAAGAGTGATCTAGGAAACTCTGCAGGCCAGTGTAGTGTTTGGGGCCTGTGTTACTGTAGCACAGTCATTTCTTAGAGGCCATGAGATCCTGATTTGTGGGGGTCCAAGACCACCATGGACCAACACTAGTTGCTGAGCTAGCCCAGAATGGGGGCTTGGGGGATTGGTTATTTAGGTAAAAAGTAGAACTTGAGTTTCAAATGTACTGACCCAGGTGTGGCTTTGTTCAGAAGATGGGTCTGGGGACCAACTGTTTGTGATGGGGGACCAGGGTCTTCCTAGAAGGCCGATCCTGCAGGCTAGAGCACACTTTGAAGGATGCCACTATTCAGTTTGTCTCAATGATTGTTGGGCTCTGAAAGTGAACTTTTCTCATGCCACAAAGTTATGTGGTTAAAAGCCATGTTTTCAGTCTTGTTTCTTTTTCTTGTGAAGTCAGATTCAGATTGCTGGATAGAAGCTTTGTGATAATTGTTTTTTTTAAATGAAAATCTCTGTTCCTCTTGTTCTTTCTCTAACATTCCCTGTTAACTCCAACTGCTATCCAGTAGCGTGTACAATGACCCCAACCCTCCCGATGTGCCTAACTATTCTGTACCCAGAAATCAATCCCCGGTGGCAGACAGAAGGCCCCACCTGTTCGGGAGAGGCCCAAAGAAGCTACAAGCACAAGACTTACATCAAGAGAAGCACGTGGTTAAGGACGATTAGGTTTCAGAATGAATTTGCAGCAGGTTCTGGGCTTCTGTCTGAATAGAGATTAAACTTAAGGTGATGCCATTTCAAGAGGTGATTTTTTACTAACTGAGAATACGGAGTGAAGAAGCTTTCAGTTTTTGGAATCCCCATTGTCTGAGAACACCTGCCCATCATAGCTTAATAATCATAAATGTGCAAGAAAGGGAATGGAGAAGATTTGGCATGTATTAATATGTCATCAGTTTATAAGGGATAAATATTTCCAAATACATTCTGTGGACAAGATTTTAAAAATTCACTAGTGTACACTTATTAAAATACAGATTCATGGGCTGGATGTTTACCAAGTGTGTTTTTCAAAAGCCTTGGAATTGGTCTGGTTTAATTACCTCTCTGGGTGATGTTTTTGAAACTCTGTTATTTCAGAACCATTTCAAGGAAATGAAAATTTTCTTCATTCACTGGAAAGAGGTTTATTTGGCTATTTTCTTCAGAAGGATATTCATTCAATGTCTTCTCAGTTGGATACTAAGTCAAGAATTAACCAAAAGACAGGTTTGGTAAAATAACAACAGGATAGAGTCAGACTACATTAAATGGATCTTTGAATCATGTTCAACTCTGTGGTTTCCAAAGCAACCTAGGAAAAAATTTAACTTACAAATGAATACTCATGAAAATCAGGTTAAAATAACAAGCTGGAAGTCCAAGAAATGGGCTTGTGCACTGAGTTGCTGGATTCTGGTTACATGTCAAATTAACCATGTAATTGCTGTGTCCTGAATAGAAGATGACACACTTTGTTTCAGCTGGTAAGTGCAATGCTTAATTGACCTTCTGCAATTAGGTTGGCTTGCTGATTCTTTTATTAGAAATTCCAATATTGTGATTATTTCTTTCAAGATTTTTAAAGAGGGAAAATGTAACCAGGAATGAGCAATATAGAGAGTTTACTTGGAACCAACAAATAGAAAAATGAAATAACTTGGTCATATAGATCATCAAACATGGTGAAGTGAAATGATTTTTTAAAGTGGAGAAGAAAACAAGAGTATAAAACAGGTGACACCAGTCTCAGTGAGTGCCCAGCCGGGATTAATTTATCTTGGACAAGTTATGTTCTATTTCTGTGTATCAGTAGATCATGAAAATGAGCACATCTATTACATGGTTGACCTACAAGTATTTAATATCCCAGAACTTTTTAGGAAATGGTAGAAATGAATTTATAGTCTACCTGTTGAGAGAAACCATCCTTTGTAGGTGGATTATTTTAGAAGTATCTTATTGGTGGTCGAACAAAAGCTGGTTAGGAATGTTCATGCAGTGCAGACATGAAGCACTGTCAATCAGGGCAGCATCAAGGTTTATATCTTAAAAACTGAGGCAGGATCATCCTATTAAGATTGCCTGTATTATTTTGCCTATACTCTCCACCTGGTCCAGTCCATGAATCAATCATGCTCTCAATTGAGATGCTATTAGGAATTGCTTCCCTATAACAATGTTGTTGAGCTGTAGCTTTCCCCATGATTCTTCACCATTAGGGCTGAATTGACCCAAGCAACAATGCTTCTGAACTATTCTGCATGCATGTAATCTATGTCTGATGCTAGCTGATTGATGCTAGATTTTGTCCAAACTCCTCCTCCTGTGATCCATGTATTGCCTAATGAAATCTAGACTCCAGTCTGGAAATCTCTTTAACGCAAATGGATATTTATAAAAGTTTCTGTTAGCCAGAGACTCCTGTTTGTGAAGTTTCTAGCTACATGTTTGGGTCAAGACCAGGTCATGGTCAGATGATTGGAGCTATCATTTTTGCTTAAGGGATATCTCCCCACTGAGGTTTATTCCCAGCCTTTGCTTGACTAATTACCCCTATGTGCGAGACGGTCTTGTGGCTTGGTTCTAGAGGCCATATAACACAAGCCATCCAGGATGTTTTTCTTTGCATATGACATTTCATGCTTGGATAATAAAGTTGCATTTACCCTCAAAAGGACACACACTTTGTTCTAAAATCTAAATTCATCCCAGTAAGAGTGAAAGAGAATAAAAGAAATTATACATAAAAATTGGGGTATATCAAATGTAACTCACTGAGATAGGAGCTTTCTTAGCCCATGTAATGCCTACAGGAACTGGAATATCTTCCCTAAGGATTCACACTCTAGATCAGTGGTTCTCAGCCTTTCTAACGCTGTGACCTTTTAACACAGTTTCTCATGTTGCAGTGACCCCAAGCATAACATTATTTCATTGCTACTTCATAGTTCTAATTTTTCTACTTTTAAGAATCATAATATAAACATCTGATATGCAGGATATTTTATATGTGACCCCCAAAGGGGTTGCAACCCACAAATTGGGAACCACTGCTCTAGATCATATTCCTGCATTGCTGTGAGAGTCAAATGGAAAGGGTCAGGAATATATTTTATGCTTTGTTAAATATAAACTTTACTGGGTAATCAACTTTTAAGTGAAATACAATAAAATATGTAGGTCTCCCTTAAATGATGGATGATGGTCATTCATGAATCTTGAAATAGTACCAATGCTGGGTACATGTATGTCTGGGTTTGAATTCACATATTTGGTCCACATTTGATAGGCATCTGTAATAATCCCCCCACCACTGTGTATATCATGAATCAGAAGAAAGAAGAGATGGGGGAATAAGGGAGATAGCACAATACCTAAAAGACACATCAATCCAATTTGGAGGAAAGAATAAATTGAACTCTAAAAGTGTATTCATTGCAATGGGACTTCAGAGAGGAGATAATAATGGGGTGTTCTTGCAGAACTTGTAACTTCAGAGAAACCATTTTCCCCTCAATGTTTAGGGTAACAACAATGACAAGCTTCAGCAGGGTATTACTATAGATCACCAGAATCTTAAAATGTGATGCAAATTGGACAGCGCACAGTGAGTGTACAAAGAACTATTCTGTGCTCTGCCCATTTCCTGTGTAAGTCTTTGAGGATTTCATCCCAGCATGAATGGAATGCCACTGACAAAGGAAAGAGGCTTTGTTTTGTTTTCTTACAAAATCAAACTATATGCAGAGAGGTTTAAATTATTAAAATGATTTGTTCCTCTGACCATGCTCACATGGCCATCATCAACTGAAAAAGAAAATATGGAGCATGGTTTAGATTTCTGGGACCAAAACATCCCCCAAATCATTCACTAGCACATTTATGGGTGTCTCTTCTCTTTAGAGAAGTTCATAAAACAATTGCCATCTGGGCTACTGATCAGTAGGGCTTCAATATTTATTTTCAGGAATTGATCATGAACTCCACTCATGTTAAATATGCAAAAAGCCAAGTATGTTCGGCCTTCATTGCTGCATGAATTGTTATGTACTTCAGGGTTAGAAGAAAGAAATGAGGTAGAGCCCAGTTCCAGGAAACAAGCTTTGTATGTGTTATCAGAGTTGGCACCAGAGAAAGGAAATATCTTTCTTTGACTGAGTGAAGAAATGGCTTATCGGGATCTTCCTTCAACTCTTGTCTTCATCCTGCTTGCTCCTAGCTTACATGGAAGTAGATCACCTTGGTAAAAACACTGAGCCAGTCAAGGAAGAGGTCTCTGTTTCCTAGAACCTCATCATTGGTGGAGAAACAGGATCTCAATATATAGCACTGGATGTCCTCAGATTTGAAATGCTCCTGCTCCCACCCCTGGTGCTGGGCTTAGGGGGCTTCCAGTACACTCATGTCTGGAGTCTCTTTCTGGAGTTTGGTTGTAGCCTGGTTTATTTGCTAGCGTACCCAAGCCTTAGTTGGATGCCATCAATTTGATACCTCTTAGAGGATGCTTTTCAATATAATACATTATAGAATAACGAGGTAATGCATCTCTGTTTTTATTCAAAGGTGATAAAATAGTATCATTAACAAGGTTGTAAGATTCTCGGTGGCTAAGGAGACAATGAATGGCTGAGTAGCTCGAACACACAGGAGGATTATGTTAAATGGATTCTAAATAGGAAGAGTGCTGTATCAAAAAAGTTGAATTTATTAAGGGTACAGCGTAATATTTTTAATCCTACTATTTTTGGAATCTTGCAGTAAGATGAGACAGAAAAAAACTGTAGAGTATATATGAAGTCTAAACCAATGATACCAGATGAATCCACTTTCAAAGAAATTAGGAACACATTTATAAAGAGAAATTTGCAAAAATGTAACATTTCTCTACAGGTACAGTCCACAAATTGATCAATTTTAGTCTAAATTGTCTATGAAAAGTCTAAGCTGATTTCCTTTAGAGCTTCCAGTGAGGGACATGAACACCTCTTGAGTGTCAGTAGGCTTTTCGTTGGTACAAATAACCCTCCAGGCAGAGCTATTCTTGCAGATGTGTAGGGAGGGCACCATCCTTCTCCTCTTGTTGATCTTTCCAATCTTAAGAGAATCAGTTGCCACCACTAAATTCCACCTTCTAGCCGGAAGGACAACCACATCTGTGCTTATCATAGACTCTCTTGCTCTGCTTTGCTTCAGTCCTGGATAAAACTCACCCCACACAGAAGGGTAGAGAAGAGCCTATGCTGCATGGGGATTCCTGGGTTGCAGGGTGGTATGAAATGATGTGAAGATGTGTGGTCCACAGCAGCCATCTTTAAATGAAGAAAATCATACACAAGGTACATGCTGGGCTGTGCCAGCCTTAAAACCATTCTTGTTTCTACTCGGCATTAATCTGGCATCTTTGGTTAAACAATTGTCTGTGGCTGGACTGAGCACAGTAGGGCATTGAGTTACCTAGGCTCTATCAACAAATTACCAAAAGAGATTGCTCCTTCTCTCACTTTCCTCTGCCAGGTCGTTATGACGACAGAATATATGCCTATGTGATTACAAATGGTCTCCAGGAGGAGGAATCCCATTGTGGCTTGAGAATGCCTTTGGCCCTATTAACCCATTCCTGACTCCCCTTAGTTTAAAGCACACCCATTCTCTGAGGTCTCCCTGCTCAGTGTACCTCCAATTGGAAGCCAGCTCTATACTCAGTTTTGTTTCCCTCTGGAGTCCTTTTAACTGACTGGCAAATCAATTTTACTTGTCTCTTCTCTGTCCCCATGTTCTGCCCACCATAATATGTACTTAATAAAAAAAAGCTAAATAGACAAAGATTAATTGTGCTCCTTTGCCCTTCATTTGCCTTCTGAATACAGGCATAAATCACAGTACAACACCACCAAAAGAAGGCAATCATTTTTGTAAACTATCCCACAGGCTTATTAACCAGAGTGATACCAGGTGTTGATCATCTTGAACAAGTCCATGCCCAGAAGCAGACACTGGGATGACTTCCCTTCCCATCTCCCTAGCTTCATCGCAGTCTTAGCCATTCAGCAAGGTACCAGGATGAGAATAATTATCTGGCAAGCACAGGAAACAGATAACACTTTCAAAGGAGGATGATTTACAGATGGTTTAATAGAGGAGTTTCTTCCAGGTTTCAGCATGAATGGTCGGGCAGGGGTTGGAGGAAGTCCCAAAGGAAGAAGTTCATGACAAAGATTGGCAAGAGGAAGGAGGAAGCTTATCCTGGGAACAAGCCAGTCAGAGGCAACTCTTTAAAGAGAAAGAAAGGCAAAGACATATCCTATCCTTACTATACCCTGTCTGTCCATATCCTACTTGGATCCTGGAGACTATGCCACTGTTTGTTTCCAGGAACTTCTGATCATTTTCATTTCCTGCGTAAATGTGTTATGAACATGAGGTTCATAGCAGGTAAACAAGTCCCTTTTTAAATTAATTGATTAAATTTATTCATTTATTTTACATCCCGACTGCAGTTTCCCTTTCCTCCTCTCCTAATTCCATCCCCACACCTTCCCTCTGCCCCACTGCCATGGTAAGGAAACCAAGTATGAAGAGCATGTAGAATAGGTTCCCCAAGCTTGCCAAAGCTTCAGGGGCAGACCATGCCCCCACTGCTAGGAGTCCCACAAGCAGACCATGCTACACAATGGTCATATGTATGCAGAGGGTCTAGGTGCGTCCTACATGGGCTTCTCAGCTGTCAGTCCAGTGTCTGTGAGCACCTATGAACCCAGGTTAGTTGTCTCTGTGTGCTCCCTTGTGACGACCTCGACTCACCTGGCTCGTACAATCCTTCCTCCTTCTCTTCAACAGGGTTCCCAAAACTCAACCAAGTGCTTAGCTGTAGATCTCTGCATCTGCTTCCATCAGGAACTGGATGAAGGTTCTCTGATGACAATTAAGGCAGTCACCAATCTGATTACAGGAGATGGCAATTTATTGCTAGTAGTCTTCGTTGGGGTTATCCTTAAACAAGTTCTTTTGTAAATAGTTAAACAAAACGAAATAGACTGTATTGATGTTTTCTGTTTGGTTCTCACTCCTTGAGGAGTTTGGTGCAGTTTGCACAAAGGCACCTGAAAGAGGTGATGCTGACTCACTCATTCATCCAACAGTTCAGATGGAGATCTATTTGGGAGGAGAAAACAGAGGAGGGGGAATGAGAACTGGATCGGGGAGGAATGGAGAGGAGAGACACCAATACTTTCTCTGAATCGTGAGCACATGAGACATGGGAGGAGGGAGAAGCAGATATCAGGAGGTGGGGAGGGGTGAATGGCATAGAACTGAAGAATAGTGACTTCTGGGGCTGGAGGGAGCCCAGCCTGAGCAGCTTCTCCTTTATATAGGAGGCTGTCAGGGTGCAGTTATCCACAATGAACAGAGTATACCAGAATACATGGCTGGAATCTACCAGCTGCAGAGGACCAGCTGGGGACATAGTGGCATGCTTCCCAAGGGTCCTGTTTGAGGCCTCTACGAAGCTGGGATGAGAGATAGTACTGTTCAGATGTTCACCACTTCTCTTAAGCTGCCTTCTTCCCATCTGAAGAATTTCCTCAATTGTTCTGCAGAATGATGTCTAACTTTCCTGATTTGAGCAACTAATTTGTGTAACTTCATGTAGCTGAATTTATTTAAGGGAAATTGAGTGAATTTGACGGTGAGTAATCTGGATTGTTTGCTTGTCTATCATGTGTATTTCAGGAAGTGTACAAAGCTTATTGTTAGTATCTGAAGCAAGAGTTCATATGATACCATTTTTTTAATTGCATAGATTAAATTCTGTCAGAGGCCAAAAACTAGGCTTTAATTTATGAAGACAATTAAATACATACCATGAGGAATTGTCCAAATGTTATTTTTAATGCTGGCAGCAAAAATTGATAAAATGTCTATCATCCATGGCAGCAGCATCATTTTTGATTTGTGTACTTGATGGGGTGAAAATCAAAATGTCACATAGTAACACATACTGCTGAAATAGCCCATGAGAGAACACAGGAACACTGAGAACACCTCTATAAAAGTGCACAAAATGTCACCAGTCAATCCAAGCCTCTAGAGGGGGCTCAAAGGGTTTTAACAGACCAATCATTTCTTAATGAATGTGCTCTTTTAAAAATGGTCTTCGGTGAGGGCTCATTAAGACAATGCAAATAGGTCAAATGTTTGTCTTTTTATATCTCTTGTTTGCACAGGCAAGATGAAAACTTCATGGCCCAGCATGGAATTTATCAGAATCTACACACTTTAATCAGTCAATCAATTTAGGAAGTGTGGAGAGCCTGGGGAGTGCCAAGTACAGTGCTAGCTCTAGAGCTATAACAACCAAGCAAACCCAATCACTGCTCCCTGGAGCCTCTGGGCCAGGGAAACAGACAATAGATAGGTGAGATATTTCCTTCTCACTGATGGAAAAAAACCTCAAAGGAATGGAAAGTGACTTGAAAAAGCCACTACACACAATGTGGCCTGAGATCTTTCCAAGAAGAAAACGATGGAGGTATGTCCCAAGGGATAAAAACAACATTTCACCAAAACAAAATTGTGTCACAGCCCTAAAGTGGGGATAAGTTTGCTGTCCTGAGGAAAAGAACACAGACCAACAGGTTGATTATTGTAAAAGGCTAGGAAACAGAACACATTGCCAACAGTAGGGTCAATGGGATCTAGAGCAGTGGTTCTCAACCTTCCCAGTGCTGGGACCCTTTAATACAGTTCCTCATGCTGTGGTGACCCCCAACTGTAAAATCATTTTGTTGCTACTTTATAACTGTAATTTTGCTTATGTTATTACTTGTAACATAAAGATCTGATATGTACACTATCTGACCCACAGGTTGAGAACTAATGATCTAGAGACTCACAGGGATTTATTCTGTAGTAGAACACCACTAGAAACTCTATTGGTAAGATAACACATGATTTACATTTCTAAAATATCCCTCTGCCTACTACATGCAGAGCAGACTCTGGTGGTATGAGAGAGGTCTGGAACCCAGACTAGGAAAAAATTTCCTAGACAAGGAAAGTGGTGATGGAGTCTAGGTCAAGGTTTCTATAAGAATAGAAGGAAGTGGATATATTTGAAATACAGATTGGCAATTGAACTGATAAGATGGAGTCTTTGGTTAGATGTGGGGGAGGGTAGAGGAAAGAGAGATATGTAAGTTAACTCTTTAACCTTGAGTTTGAGCACAGAGTGCACTTCTAGTTTTCTTTACAATCATCTAAACAGAGACTGTGGCAAAAACCAAGTTAGACGTCAAACTCATGAAGTAGACTATGGTGACACAAGTAACAACATAGTCTTTCTGTTTGTTGAAGGGCTGACTTCACAGCTACTTTGGAAATCAGTATGGAGATTATTCAGAAAAAATGAGAATAAACCTACCACAAGACCCAGCAACTCCACTCTTAGGCATATATCCAAAAGATGCCCATTTATACAACAAGGATGTCGTTTCAACTATGTTCATAACAGCATTACTTGTAATAGCCAGAACTTGGAAGCAACCAAGATGCCCCTCAACCGAAGAGTAGATAGAGAAAATGTGGTACATTTATACAATGGAGTACTATACAGCAGAAAAAAAACAATGGAATCCTGAAATTTACAGGCAAATGGATGGCACTAGAAGAAACCATCCTGAGTGAGGTAACCCACTCACAAAAAGAGAAAAATGGCATGTTCTCTCTCATATATGGAATTTAGACATAGATCTGGGGAGTGCCAGGCTACAATCCCATGGCCAGAGAGTCTGGGAAACAGAACCTTCATTCAATGGCTGATGGAAGCAGAAGCAGACTCCCACAGCTAAACACTGAGCTGAATTCAAGGAATCCAGTGACAGAGAGGGGCTAATGACTGATGAGCAAAGGGGTTAAGACTGGGCTGGCTCAACCCCCAGAAACAGCTGACCTAACAAGGGTTAGCTCTTGAATCCCAGACTGATTGCTGGGATTCCAGCATGAGACTGATCAAGACCCCTGAATGTGGGTGTCAGTGAGGAGGCCTAGGTAATCTATTGAGTAGTAGATCAGTATTTATCCCGGGTATACAAATGGACTTTGGGCACCCATCTAACAATGTGAGGTGCACTCTCACCCTGGACTCTCCGGGGAGGGTCTAGGCCCTGCCCTGGATGAAAATGACAGACTATGGACACCCCCATGGAGGGCCTTACCCTCCCTGGGTAAATTGGTGGGATTGGTGGGAGGGCGTGGGAGGAGGGGAGAGAAAGGGAGAGGGACCTGGAATTGACATGTGAAGCAACCTTGTTTCTTATTTAAATTTCAATTTAAAAATAAAAAAAAAGAAAATTGCCAGTGGGAGCTAGTCACTCAAAATGCATTTTCTAATACACTGATAGGTTATTAACAGGATCGGCTATACATGTTAGGGACTATGCATATCTTTTTCTTTGTTTTCCTTTTTCCTTTCTCTCTCTCGCTCTGTCTCTCTCTTCTTTCTTTCTTTTTTTCTCTCTCTTTTCCTCCTTGTTCTTCTTTTGGAAAAACCTTTGAGTCAACAGAAAGAATGCTTGAATGTTTGCCAAAATGTATTAAGAGTTTTCTAGACTTTGCCGGGCGTTGGTGGTAGACTTCTCCCTTATTTTAAAAGGGCCTGGGTAAGCTATTGCATGATGTGGGATTTGTGGTAAATGCTGATTCTTATCTAAGGTGAATATATCTTGGGTTCCATTCAGCAAATTGATTTCTTCTTGAGATTTCACTGAAAAAGTATAATTTCATTGCATAATGAAGTAAATTAATGCGCTGGAGATGTAATATGCTTGTGTGATATACAGAGTGTTTTTCGTTTTTATGCACTTAGCAAGGCATTTATCCTATTATCACATAATCACGTCTGGCCTAAAAAAAGAATCCAGTGCTTAATGCACGATGAATCCTATCTTTGAGCAGCTTTATTGTTATATAACTTATTAATTTAAATTTGTGTCATTTTTAGTTAACAGGAAAGATAGCTCCAAGATTTGTTTGCTTAGATTTTATTGAAAATCCAGTATGTAGGAGTATTTAACATTTCAAGAATATGATGTTATTATTTCAATTCAGACTTTCTTGCAGTGTGTGGAATCCTCCAGTACCCATGAGTGCTTTCAAATTGTAACTAAGAGAGACTCATTCAATACCCCAGTGTTAAAAGCCATTAAGGAGATGGGTGTCTGAGCCACAGAAGTGGTAGGGCTCTTGCTTCTGTATGATCTAATAGCTATTGGACACCACAGCATGGATGCCCCTTAAGCACAGACACGGGTAAGAAGGGTGCACTTAAGAACATAGAGTTCCACAGAAGACTCTAAAAACAACCAAGCATGTCTAATCATTTTATTGCTGTGTTTGAAAACCCTGTTTCCTGAAGTGGATGACAAATTCCTTTCATCCATAATTCCATTCACACCGTACCTTTGACTGCACAGTGTCTGTCATAGCCAGCATCCCATAACACCCATAACAGGTTAGAAGCCCCCAGGCATTTCCTCATGGAATTCTCACACCCCTAAGAATATTGATAGACACAGTATTTAATGCCATATGTCCAGGTGAATGAGCTTGAAGATTCAGGGTTCTGATAAATTTTCCATTTGATGATTTCAAAACAGCGCTCAGAAAACTCCACCTTTAGCACTATACTGCAGACATCTGGAGGTATTATTTTCCTCCTGGCAGTTTATGTGATTTCTTTTCTTCTTCATTTTCAATCAGAAAAGATATTTTCAAGACAAAAATGCAGACTAGATTTTTACCAGTTAAGGCGCCCATGCATATCAATACTTTTTGGTGAGATCTAAGATGAAACATTTAGAGAGTTTTTGACAGCGAATTTTCATGCCTGCTGACCCAGACATTGCTTTGCCATTTTGATATTTCACCTTTTTCCTATATGATTGTGAGTATGGCAACCCAAGGACAAGCTGTGGAGGGATGGGGTAGCTGTTCACCACAGATAACCAGAGTAGTACTAGGCTAGGGCCAGCAAGATGGCTCAGTGTATAAAAGGAGCTTGTTGTCAATCCTGCTGTTGCAAGTTCAATCCCAGAATCCCACATGGAGGATGGAGAGAACGGACTTTGGCCAGATATCCTCTGACCTCCACACATACCATGGCATGTACATGTACACACAGAGAGAGACATATATGCACACATACATGCACAACACACATAGTTACACAAATAAAGACACACAGAATCACACACATGCACACACTCATGCATACACAGAAGCATACAAAGACCCACATGTACACATATACACAAATGCATATGCACATAAAGAGGTATATGCACATATATGCACACACATATAGAGTGTATATTTATGTATAAAAGAAATACTAGACTATATGATGATCATATAACAAATGTGTGGACATCAATAAACACAGCTAGGATGTTCTTGCTGCTTCTTTTCTTGGGGCAGAAAAGTATAGAAGCAGAAAAACTCCTGAAAGCAGATGGTTCAAAAATGGAGAGAAGTGATGAGCACCCTAGATCAGCGTACAATATCTGTGTCTCAACAAGTCATAGAAGGGCCCCAAATGCAACCACCAAATCAAGCTGAGATATAGCTAACTAAGACACTGGCCTCATATTGGTTGGCTGAAGCAGAGAAAGGTCACCAAGCACATTTGTGGACCCTCGGGAGAACACTGGAGAACAGAACCCACCTAGCAAGATAATGTTGTCCCTTGGATGGGATCACTAATGTCACTTGATTTCTTCTTTTATTGCATCATTCATGTATTATTTATTTGGGTGTATATGCGTGTGTGTGTGTGTGTGTATGTGTGTATGTGTGTGTATATGTGTGTGTGTGTGTGTGTGTGTGCGTGCGCGCGCACGTGCACATGTCAAGGGGTACAAGTGGAGGTAAGAAAACAAGTCCTAGCAATCCATTCTTATTCTTTCCACCAAGCAGGTGATGAGATTTGAACTCATGTCATTAGAGTTGGCAGCAGACACTTTTATTGCTGAGCCCTGTTGCTGGCCCTCAGACAGAATGTCTTTGCTGCAATTCGGAGATGCAACTTCCTTTCTCAGAGGCGTCATCAGTCATTTGAGGACTTCATCTGATTGAAAAAAAGCTCACTGCCATTAGATACAATAATCTGCATTACTCAGATTCTACTAATCTAAAAGTTAATCATCAGAGAAGTACCCATTTTCATAATGATATTTAGACAGGTGTTTGACCAAATACAGGCTTCACAGCATAGCCAGGCAGACAGATAGAGTACGCAACATGATACTATTTAATATGAGAAAATAAGTTTGTATTAAGCATAAGCAAGGAAGAAATCAAGGTGAGAGTTATATTTTAGAGCCTGAGGCAATCCAGGGATACTGAAATCTCTACAATTTCCTAAGTGCATATCCTCAAGCATAAGTGAGGTCTGAACATGAGTCAGAGCAATTGAATTCTCTCTTCTTTTAGCTCTGCTGGTCTCCCCAGGCAGAGGGGAATCTGAAGTTCCCCTTGGTTTGGTTTAACACAACAGGCCAAGAGACATCAAGATCAGCCACATTTCTAAAGCTAACAGAAAAACACTGCAGGGAAAGGGCTCTGAGAGGCACAGTAAGGTAAATACTCGGCTGTAATCTAATTAGCAAATGATAATAGAAGCCAATGGAAAACAGGCCACAGACCCATGAACTACAATGCCCTGGGGAATAAATGATTGATAGCTTGCAGGCAGGAAACTGATCAGGGAAAGCGTGTTCTTGCCTGTGACCTAAAACACAGATCACAGCTTTCAGCCCAAGTCAGAAGCATTTGTTAGGAGTCACATGCTTTACATCCCCCTATATCAGTAAGTTCCTCACTTACAGAGAAACCCAAAGATGTTGTCCAGTGGGACTCTAGTCATTCACCTTGTTCATTTCCCAATTTGCTAGGAAACATGGCTCCATGGTGAACTGCTTCTGCAAAATGACATGATGCTCATTAAAAAGACAAATTCTAGCTCTTTGTTAATCTCTTGTCCATCTTGTGGAATTCATACAGACAAACAACTCAGAAGTCACAAGGCAGTTGGGTTTACTCAATCCCAGTTAACTGTGTCAGATTTTGCTGTTTCTAGGATGTCCCTGGAATGTGACGGTTCAGAGACATCGCTGGGCTTGGCCTCTGGCTGGGACTTCAACTAAAGACCCTGTTTTAGGAACTGGGAAAAACATAGGGGATTGTATGAGTTCAGGACAGTGAGAACAACATATCTAAGATGTTTTGAAGGGGTCCCACTACAACATTCTGAATGGTGGGCACTAGAAACCCTTGTAGGCCTGTCATTCTCTGACTCCAATTTGGCTGTGGTTTGGGCAACTAGTACCATTTGGAAGTAGCTCGGATCAAAGGATCTAGGAGGATTTGAACTTCTGAAACAGAACCTGGAGGGCAGAACAGATTTGAGAGTCCCTGCGTTTTATTGTTCCAGATGGAAGTGAGCCAAAGAGTGAGGAAACGAGACGGTGTCTCCTTTGTCCAACCCAGAGACATTTGCATCCAAACAGTGAAAGGGAGAGTGGAAATTCACTCCAAAAGCGGAAGAGAAAGCAGATGTAAGAACCAACAGCAACGTTAAAGATAATCTATAAAGCAAAGCTGAAAGGGCTGGAATGTTTTCTGTAGTCGGAAGAGTCTAATTAAAATTCATACACAATTTGATCAAGGACAAAATAACTCTTCCAAGCAGAAGTTTCAAGCAAATTAGTTACCCTTTTAAATTCCCCTCAATTACTTTCATTACCTTTAGTTAACAATCTCATAAATAAATATTGACTACACAGAGGTACAACAATCTGGAGCCAGGTAAAATACACCATCACACTTAGAAACGGGCAAGGGTCCTGGGCATCAAGAATCATAAACATCCCCTCTGATTCACAGAATCTGCATCAGCAATCCGGCTGTGAGAAAACAAAGCAGTTGAAAATAAAAACAAATAAGTTTCCTTCTGTCATTCTCTCAAATATATGCTATTTGAATCTGTGGAAACACTCTCAAGTACCCCAAAAAAGAAAAGCATTCAGTTCAATTATATGATTGCCATGTAGTAGAAGACCATGCAACCATTAAAATATATCTACTGAATTCTTGATTGAATGGGAGATGCTTATAATTAAATACTGAGAAAATGTTAAATTGTATTTTTCTTATGGTAGCTTCTTATCTTTATTCATATAGATATGAATTTATTTCACTTAGAAGCTGATGGCACATACTTATGCATATGTATGTGAGCAACATGCAATGATTAAGATATTAATTATAAAAACTACTTTGATTTTTTCTTTTTAATTGAGTTAACTCTTTGACAGTTTCATACATGTTTATAATCAATTCTACTTCCTCCCTACAAGCCTCCTTTACTGCCCTCCTACCCTTTTCAACTCCACAGCCCCTCTCTTTCCCAGATTGATAAGTTTTGGTTTTGTAGTATGGCCCACTTTGTTTAATCAGGGGCATCTGTGTGATCACTGAATTGGGTATCCAGTGGGATCACCAAAGAAACACAATAGAAAGCAATGACTCCCCTTTCTCCTGAATCTATGCATAGGACACAGTTCAGTAGTGAGGGATGGGGTCCATGAGTCCTTCTTCATACTTGTCTGGCTGTTAATGTTCTAATTTTTGTGCAGAGCCTGTGTAGTCCTCCATAGTGGATGAAATTTGACTGTAGTGACTGTGTGTTGTTCAAGAGTCCACTTCACTGCACTTCTTTGTATACTCTGGTTCTTACAGTCTTCCAGGCTTCTCTTCTACAACATTCCATGAACCCAAACACAAGCAAGCAACAAACAACACACACAGCTGAAGGCATCAGGGACAAAGTTATTAGTGAGTAACTGGCAACATGACCAAGAAGTTGACTTGAAGAAAGACAGTCCTCAATGTTGCTTTACTGCCCCCTTGCATTTTCTTCCCTTGCGCCTGAGAGGTATGCCCTAGCACAGTCCCTAAGGAGAACTGTCACTTCTGAACACAGAAGAAGAGGGCAACTGGAAATTGGTTCAGGACTGGAACCAAGTCGTCTATGAATATGGTGTTTCTTGGGACTGTGGCAGAATAAAATTAATGTATTGGTGAAACAAAGACTAATGAGCTAGTGTTACTTATTAATCAATTCATCTTTTTCTTTCTGCTCTAGACATCTAGTTATACAGAAATGTCATTTATTATGTGGGTGATTAAAAATCAGTCCCATTACTATATGCATTTCCTTAACTGAACTGTAAAATATTCAGATGTGATTGGACACATAATATTTTGAATGTACAGGTATTATGAATATTGGTATGAACTTCAAATTAGGATAAATCTACCTATCTCTTTAAGCAGTTAACATTTCTTCTGATGAAAATGTTCCAAATCCTTCTCTAAGTCTTTTGTATCCTAATATAGCACTGAATGACCTAAACCCCAGATTCTGTTTTACTAGGAATAAAAAAACTAAGGTGGTCTGAACGTCAACATTAACAACTACAAAGCAGTTGTTCTGAGGCTACAAATTGAGAAGTAAGTAGTAGGAGGAGGAGGAGGAAAGACGCATGAATTGGCTTCATATAAAAAGGTAATGTCCAACTACAAATTTAATTAAAACTTCCATCGCTTTCCTCTTTCTCCCCTGCCTTTTCCTCTTTACTGCAGGAGAGGCCATTGAGTCACCAGGATGAAAAATGAGACAAACTCAAACCTAAGAACCAGAGAACCTGGAACAGCGAGGAGACCAAGACTCATAGATAATGAAATTGGACAAGAATGACACTAAGGTCATGAAAGTTACAAAAGAAAACATTCTCCCTACCTCCATTCCTATCCCCATGCTCTGTCTGTCTGTCTGTCTGTCTGTCTGTCTCTGTCTCTCTGTCTTTGTGTGTGTGTATGTGTGTGCGTGTATGTGTGTGTGTGTGTGTGTGTTTTGTGTTACTGATGCTGATAGTAGGGGAGTGCACACTTTTTAAATCTGTAGTGATGACAGACAAGGATAAAGACAAACTGATGATGATATTTACATCCTGCAGATTAGGGTAACTTTTGAGGCTTCTGGTGTGGAGAAAAGAAAAACAAGCAATAAACTGTGAGGGGTGTTGAAGTACCTAGTATACATGCACCTATTATTTATTCATTTTTGTTTTCATTAATTTATATGGCAAATATTTATTGCATCCCTAAAATGGATGAATATTTGTTTGGAAACTTGTGGTCACTAAGATCCAAAGACAGTGCAGCTACCCTCCTGGATCTCACAGGGAACCTTGTTTAATTAACTTCACACCCTGCCTATTGAATAGGTTCAGAACCTAAGTAGTTCCTTTTAAAATTCTTTCATGGTTGTGCTTGATTGAAAGGAAGAGGAAGCATGCTTAGAAAGGAAATTCAAGCGTTAAAGATACGAGAACAGTGAAATGATAGAAGACAGTTCTCTTTGGAAATTTGCAGAAGAAAAGGGAGGAAAGGAAAAGCTATCTGGCTATATAACAGAGACAGTCTGTCCTTTCTCTGAGACAGGAAAAAAGGAACATGCTGCAGAGGAAAGGGGAGGTAAAGGAGAGATAAGATATTCCTTAGCTCAAACATCCCTGATAATAAATACAAACTTAGAGGCATTCCTGAAAGCAAAGGAACTTTAACAATAATATTCATATGTGCATATTTTATAATCAATGTCTATAGTGTCTAAATGTTATCACATATTTAAGTAATAAATATGGTTATTTTTAGTTTTATTTTTTATGCATTACCAAATAATGTTTGTTCTGCCTATCACTGCAGTTCTTGCTGGTGGGATCTCTGCATAGTGGGTCTAATGAACCATTGTTACCGATTCTTTGGTTTCCCACATAAATTTAGAAGACTTAAATAAGTGTATGGTGTCTTAGTTTATCTGCACCACAACAGGGAAATGCCATAGCCTACGTAATTCATAAATAACATAATGTTGCTTGGTTGGTGTCAGGCTAGAGAAACCAAAGCTCTAGCAAGTGGTTTTCAAAATGTGAATCAGGACCCCTTAGGGGGTCACATATCAGATATTTACATTATGATTCAAAACAGTGACAGAATTATAGTTATGAAGTAGCAATGGAATAATTTTATGGTTGGGGTCACCACAACATGAGGAACTATATTAAAGGATCACAGAATTAGGAAGGTTGAGAACCACTGCTCTATCAGTTTCAGTGTCTAGTAAGAGATTCATTCTAAAGGCCTGAGGACACTGGCCATTAGATTCCAATGTATGAACTTTGGAAGAGATCCAGTAAAACCAGAGCACTGGAAAGGCACCATGCTTGATGCATGGGTCACTTTCTTCAGAACCCTCATGGGCATCACTCCAACCATCCAGGGTTCAGAAACAGATGTGCAAGATAATTTTCAAGGATGACGTGTTGTGACTCTCAGTGGGTGGTTCATTATCTAGGGAGACTCCTGATTTCACCAGGCCTAATTCCTAGTTTGATTCTGGAAGGTTGTGATGTGACAGGTCTTCATGTTTTCAGACACTATCATTTGTAGATCCAAGGCCGTTCTCAAAGTTTCTAACATAACTGCTTTGTCCAAGTTGCAATCTGTTCAGTCTATCCTGGTCTATATGGTTGACAGGAGATACGCCAATCCTCTTAAACCCTGTCCTTTACCCTGAGGAAAAAAATAGCACTCTTTTTCAGAAGGATACAGCTGGCTTGTGTCTTTGGAACTCACTCTGGCATTCAGCAAGACAGCCATATTGAAGCTGCAAGCTATTACAACACACCGACTTCCAGATCGACAACTGTGTGCTTGTCATTTCCAGATGTAGTTTTACGCCGACAGTTGTACAGGAAACATTGTGAGAAGCAGCAGATTCCCAGTAAAACACGCCTATAAACATGATGGTTTCTGGCAAAGGGGAGGAGAGGTTTACACCCAGACGCAATAGAAAAAATATAGTCTGCACTTTGTTCATATTTACTCTGAAGGTTCAGGTGTGATCTGCAGGGTTCATTTTTGTTTTGCTTGTCCCAGTCTGAGCAATGACTCTAGACTCCTGTGTCTTAGAAACAAGTTGGTCACTGAGATACACATTTTCTGCCTCTATTGCTAACCACATATAAACCTGTTTGTCGTCAGAATCCAACAACAAAAGTCATTCTCATGAGCATTTTGAATTGATTTCCATAATCCAACAGCCTCTAAGTAGCCCCTGGACAGGTTAATTTAAAATCAAAAGCCAAAACTTCCTGTGGGAAGTCACAGAGCCATGACTTCATGAATATTTTTCTACATTCCAATGAACGTGCTGCCTGGTTTCTTTCCCCTTTGCATGAGCCTACATGATTTAAAAGACATGTTTTGGCAGGAAACAAATTAGCACATATGGGTGTGGGTGGCAGTGTCTTAATGCCCAAAATGGATACACTCTTATTTTCAGCAATGGCAATAGCTATATAATACCAAGTCAGGGAGAAAAGCAGTTAGGATGGACCCATCCTTTAGCAAAGTTGGGTAGTACAGTAAGGAGCATTCCTAACTCACTACTAATAATTCTCAATTTTTCTTAAGTCAATGTCTTTTCTTTAGGATCACGGTGCCACCTTCCATGCTAGTATTTCATTTAACTGTGGAATGATGGCTTACAGCTCCAGGGATAAGATCCCATTGTTGTAGGGAGGCAGGGAAGCAGGTGACAGGCATGGCAGCAGGAGCAGGAAGCTGAGTGTACACACCTTGAACTTGAACCATGAGCACAAAGCAGAGAGAATGAATTAGAAGTGGCACATGAGGCTTTTACTCACAAAGCCTTCCCCTCCAGCAACATACTTCCTACAATAAGGTCACAGCTTCTAAACCTCCCCAAACAGTGCCACCAATGGGAACCAAGAGCACTCAAACCACCACAATATGTATAACTAGAATCAATCCGTATGGACTGAAATCAATAATGCATGTACTTCAGAGGACATAGGTCAATATGACAAGAAGTGATACAGCCTGAAGGGATGGTGCTTATACAATGAATAATTCAGTATTTTAGCATTTCAAACCTTTTGTTTTCCTACAGGTAACTTAGGTCTCTATAGAATACACTTCAGATACACTTAAAGTGCAAGAGATTAGAGAGTGATGAAGTCTAGCAAAAAGAAAAAGAAAAACAAGAAAATCTTGTCCGTTGTTTAATAGCAGCTTGGCTTATTTATAAAGTATATTCTAGAATTCCTGTGAGATTTGAAGCTATAGAGGGGCTATAAAAGGAAGAATGTCACTACCATAATCCAAATAAATAAATCAGGTTAATGTTGTGGCACAGTGGTGGTGAAGATAGATAGGAATGTCTTATAAAACACTCTTGAACAGCACGTGTGTTTGAAACACATTGTTCCCAATTGTCTGTGAACACATCAGCCTCATGATTTAATGCCTAGGTTCCTGAAGTACAATCCAGCTGCCTTGAGTCCTTGGTAATGCTGATATGAAACCATGCTCCACAGTGCTAAAAGCTAGAGTAAAAGAATAACAGGCTAGTATGTGAGAGCCTCCTTTCTAGGAAGAAGGGCAGATCTTGGATATATGTGCAGGTTCTGTTTCTAACTGTACACAGGGTGCTGGGATGTTCAGACCAGCCAGGCTTGCACTGCTGATATACCATAAGTTTATGCAGAATTACATATACCGTAATCCTATTACTAGGAGGCAGGAGTGAGTGAGACCCTGTCTCAAAATGACAATAAAGAAAGAACAAGAAACGAAAATCCAAAAGGAATTAATTTGGAGTGAGTGAGGAGAGCAATGTTTCCCTAAGGTGAGGGATCCTGCAAAAACATGCCATACACATATAGTCATGTCCTAGCCTGACCTTCACGGTAGATGCATTTGCTGATGGAAAAATGCTATCTGTTTTTTGAACATGCTTTTTTAAAATTGGTCAAAAATATGATGTGGGAATGCTTTTTGCTGCACATCAAAATAATAATGCTGGATGATATATTCCTGTACAGTGCACTTCTTAGGAAGGGTCTCATCTCTCATGTCAGAGATACCATCTCTTTGGTCAACAACTTTGAAGAAAAGGTGTCATTCATACAAACAAAAAATTGACAGGTAGGGGCTGTGTCAGCCCCAGAAATAGAAGTCCAATTCTGAAGTCTTCATTGAAGAAAGAATATTCACCAGGTAGAACATTATTAGTGGAGTTTTCATTTGCATTTCAGAAACCTCTAAATTAAAATGATGCAAATATATTAACTGGAGCTGGTGGTTATTATGGATAATTATTGCCCTGTGAACTGCACAGTGATTGAGAGTAACTTATACACTATTCTCCACCACTGGCTTAGAGCAGTGTCATCAATGGTCATGGTCCTTTTCCTTAAAAGCGAAAGATAAGCACTTTTGCTTACCCCCCTAAGTTTGCAATACTTTTGTCTTTTTCTTTCTCTAATTCTCTAGCTTTCTTTCTATGGTTTTATTTTCAGCGATTAAGATTTTTCCCCCTCAGGGCTGAAGAGATGGCTCAGTGATTAAAAGCCTGCATCAGTCTCATGGAGGACCTGAGTTCAGTTCCCAACATCCACATCTGGTGGCTCAGAACTTCCTGTAATTCCAGCTTTAGGGAATCCAATGTCTCTAACCTCCTTGGATACCTATATACATGCATGTATGCCCTTTCGGACATACTATTAAAAATAATAATAAATCATTTTTTCTTCTAGTCCTGAGGATTAAAACTAGGGACTTGGATTGGTTGGGAAGCACTCTACCATTGACCTCCAGCCCCAGTGACAACAAATATATTTTTAAAAATTCTTTATTAACTTCTCAACAGTGATATATTCTTCCAAAAAAAAAAAGAACAGGTTTTTAGGACAACACGAATCAACTGAGGTACATGATATGTAACTTACTGTCTTCAAACAATGATGACAAAAACAATCCTAACTCAATAATCTCACAGGAGCTTTAACTATCAGATTGCCTTTAGATTGTAAAAGGGAATGGCTTGTTAGGGGAGTGCTTGGTGAGCAGTGCAGAGGAGACAGTAAGAACAAGGAGAGGAGGTGGAACAGGAAGAAAATGAAAGGGAGAGTAGAGACAGGGGAAACAAAGGACCCTGTGTTTAGGAAGTCCTGAGCATAGGAGGTGAGGGAACAGAGTCTGGTCCCCAGACTTTCTTGTCACATGTTCAAGTCATTGTATCAGCTGGGAGGAACAGAACAGAGGCAAATGGCAGCATTAAGTCACACTAACAAAAGCAAATAAAATATTTCTTACCCCTAAACAGGTGGAAGGTTTTATTAACTAGCATTTGGAGAGTGTTATTATGTTTTATGTCAAAGATTTTATGGTCCCTATTCCTGGGAGGCTGTAGAAGTGAAGACAGATAGTGCAGAGACTAGGAACTCCTGCTTGGTGTTTCTGAAACAAAACAAAGAATTCAAGAGAAAAATAAGTAAGAGAGCCCTGCCTTTATCTATGAGGTTCCGATGCTAGCAAACTTAAAAAAAAAACCTGCTGCCCCTACTGTGGTTAAAGTAGAAAGAAGAAGTTTAATTATCTGCCAGTGCATAATATACTGGGTCATTGGAATAATTTGTGTTCATTAATTTTGTAGATATTGTAGATATAAAAGAGGTAGAACAAAATACAGAAATAATGGAAGAGAGGAAAAAGGATAGGAGAGGAGGAGGGAGACTGAGTGTGGTAGGAAGAGATGGAAGAAGAAGAAAAAGGAAGGGAGAGAGGTATAGGGAATAAGGAGAAAGATGGAGGGAAGAGGGAAGGATGAAGGGAAGAATAGAAGAAACACAGAAGAAAGTATTATGTGACACTATTTTTGTGGAGATGTAAACAAATATTTACTTACCCTAGATAGGTAACTGGTGACAGATGAGTTTTATTGGAGTTTCTTACAGGAATAAGGGGAAGAATTCACAGGGACTGAAATGAGTTAAAAGTCGGTGAATCACCAAAACCCAACCTAGTATAGGTTACAGATTAAAATAAAACAAAACAAACAACAAAAAACAGAAACTTCAAATGTACAGCATAACTTGCAGGTAGCTCAATAGGGTGGAGAATGCTTGAGTCGTTTCCGGTAATCCACCTTGCTTGAGCATTTTTTATGAAGCTCTCTTTCTCTGAGAGTATCACTCAGTAGCCTTTATTGCTTGCATATGACTGAGAGGGTAGAGAATCTGGTCAGTTTCAGGGACTTCCTAAGGCCTTTGAATTGTTTACTTCCTAAGCTTGGAAGGATAGAATGTTTCACCTCCCCCTTAGTGCATCTGCTGTCTTAAGCTTTCTTCAAAGACAGATGTTCTGTATTCCTAGAATTGCTAGACAACAGGAAGCATAGCAGAAACAGAGAAAGGAGGGAGAGAAAGGAAAAGGGGGAAGTGAGTGGAGGATGAGATAGAGTAATGGAAGAAAGAGAGGGAGGAAGGGATGGAGGGAAGAACAAGAGAGGAAGGGAGAGAAGAGAAACAGAGAGAAAGAGCTAGTGAGCATGTGCAAATGAATCCAACAAGGAAAGCTATAAATGGAGTGAGTACCATGGGAAAGGACTGCATTTGCCAGTCCTGAAAATCTATGAAGGATTGAAATTTTAGAAACAAATAAACAGAAATTGATACCATTACACTAATACCAAAAACATTTGATTTTGTAAATGACAATAGATAAAATAGTATGTTTTACACTTTTTAAAATTAATCATAGGTCACATTATTCTAATAGTCATTTGAAGTTTATAGAGGAGAATTCATTGAGTAGTTATTAATATGCTATACAATGTTTATGTGTATGTAATGCATATACATAGGTATATGCATGTATAAGTACTACATACAACTTTTCTAGTTTTCATTTTTCATTGTTCAAAAGTAGTACAGATTCAAGAAATGTAAGTAAAGGTAATTATTGTGTCCAGTAATCAAAATATATTGTATATTGTGTAAAAGTCTTAAAAACATAAAATCTACAGCAAAATCTCTGTTACAGCATAGAATAGAATAGAATAAAGTGAAACAAAACAGAATCACAGCACTCTCGACTACATAATGCCTGCCAAACCTTTAGACAAAGCAAACCCAACCTCCTGTTCCTACCTCCTTTTAAAATAGTTCCTGTTAGGCACAAAGGAAGCCCACCATGTTACCTGGCCTGAGAACACAGATTCAGACATAAAGAATGTCCTCCCTGAGTCCAGCTACCCAGCGACTCGCCTTGTAAATATATAAGTGCATTTCGTTGGAGTCTGAGTTCCTTCAATTTGCTGTCACACTGTTTTGGGGAAGCTATCTGTGAACCCACATAGGTCAAGGAGAAGGGAAAGTAAGGGTCACCCTGAGTTTATACCATACAGTGTTTTCATTTTTCCGTCCAGATAAGTACATCCAGGCTCCCTGTTGGGCAAGTCGTTTTTCCCTTGTCTGTTTTTTAGAGAAGACTGCAGACGACTGTCTCAGAATCCTACCAGCCCGAGCACAGATGGTAAAGATTACAACTCGCTGGGCTGACCTTTAGAAGCTGCTTTTCTTCCCAAGGTCCTTCTCTTTTGACAGCTAGACTGGCTTTTTCTCAATTAATTTCATTATTCCAAACTAGTTTTGCCTCTTCAGTTTTTCTCTAATGACTTGAGGACAAAGTTGAATTCTAGTCTAAGCAGGTCTCAAACTTGTGCATGACACATCATTGCTGCTCTCTTGGTTGACACACTGACCTGGAGAGGCTGATGATAATGCAGACATTGTCTCCATGTTGGCTTTTCTATTTCAACAGGTACCTAGGCTAATGAATTTCAACTGGTTGCCTGAGATGAGCAATGAGGATGGACTTGGGAGAAAGAGGTCATGAGTGCCAAGAAGGAGGCCTGTCATAAATCAAAGGACAAGGGACATTTATAAGCTAGTCGTAAATTGTCAGCATAAGGCTACAAAGTGTGCCTATACTTTGATCATAAATAAAGGAGATATCTAAACCAATATAAACCAAGGTGCCTAAATTAAATGTAGAGTACAGTCTTACATGATGGAGAAAAAAATATGTCATCTCAGGCCTTAAAAGAGATGGTGGGTTGGAAAACTCAGAATAGAAATTAGAGCCCAAATGTTTTCCTTATCCCCAAGCTGAGGTAATCATAATGTTAGCCTGAGAGCTCACACATGCACTAGATTTTTATGGTTACACAGAGCAACAATGGGTGCTATTTTACTCCATAAAACAGGCCAAGAGATACGACAACGAAAACTTCTTTCTTTATGGAGAAGTTATATGATAAGTTCCCTTTTGATGGAAAATCTAACCCTATTAAGTTTCTAAGTTAAGAATCTGCTTCCTACCATACTTAAAACAGTGGTAAAAATTGCCATAATAATATCACCATTCTCTAAAACATGTTGACATGAAACACTGAACCACCATCTTCATTGTTTTGTTTTGCTCAAATAAATTAAAGCTTGGGCATTGATCTGAGATAAAAAATTATCATCTCAATACACACTTAGAATTTGGTCTAACTTTAGAAGGCTGTACAGTTAGACTTTTGATCTCAAATGAGCAAGTGATAAAAGTGTCATGTAAGATTTGCTTATATTTTACAATTTCATTAAAAGAGGATTAAGTTTTCAGAGAAAATATGAGAAAAAAACTAATTAAAATTGAAAGCCTCAATAAATTTACCATTGTGGTGTCATATAACATTCTGCGAGTGCAAGGAGGATGTTGGGAGCAAATCGAATCATTCAAGGAAGTTTCAAAGCAAATCTAAGAAAATCCATTGTTACACAAGCTAGAGAAATTGCCCAGATTTATCTGTCACCCAGGGAGCCAACAGAAAAGAAGTCAGGCGTTGGCGCCATGATTGCTCACTAAAAGGACCGGCAGTTCCCATATTAGCAGAGGAAAGTGGAAACATTCTTCTAATTTCCCTGAACAATTTTGCCCATAACCATAAATCAGTTCTGTTCCTTTAAATGATTCTCAAAAAACAGGGCTTAAAGCCAGATAGTTCAGGCATGAGGTACTTGAGAGAACCGAAGTTCAGAATTTTCGCATTAGAAATCAGATCATTTTCTCAACTACACTCAGGGCAATGACAAAAGTGGTTTGTTTAACCAAGGACACAGACGTCCTTGGGAGAATTTAAACTGGAACTCAGTTACATTGATTCCTGTGTAGAAATTTCTTCTCTCTGAATCCTAGCTCTGCTTCCCACTCCCTTCCTCTAATCTTCTCTCCTCTTTCTCCCTTTTTCCTTTCTTTTTCTTTTCTGTCCATTTTTTTTTATGGTTTTATAAGGGTTTGCCCTAATCCTGTATTCAGTGACTCCATTCAATTCTTCCAACCTTAGTGATAGGTGCAAGGATGGGTATTTGCTTCAGTTTGGGATACTAGTGTTTTAGATGCTGTTTGCTGGGACCCAGAATTGCAAATGCAAGTTGACTCTTTCTTTTAAAGAAAAAACCTAGAAGGAAAGATTTCCTGAAAGTGAAAACCACCAACCAAGATAAAAGTAACAGAACTGAGAAAATGGTAAAGTGAATTGTAACCTATTGAGGCATGACTAAAAACTTACTTCAGGTTTTCCTGTTCCTTTCACTAGAAGTCAACACATTTTCTTTATTGATTAGACCTGGATTGCATTTTCCTCTTTGTCACTCAGAGATGATACATACCTTTCTGTATCCCATCGCCATGGTGTGTAGTCATGTCTTCACCACAGAGCTCAGCTCCTGTTAGATATACTACAAATTGTTGAACACAGTTCTGCTCTGGTAGGTTAACAACTCCCATCATAGTGATGAGAGCAGTCTTCCAGGGATAGGATTTTCTCTTATCCTTGAGGTTACCCAGGCTTCAGTTTCATTCTAGAATACCATGATAGTAAATTAACATTTTTTTTGCTTTTGAATAAATCCACAAATAGCCAATAATGAAGCACTCAAATAGCTAAAGAAATCTGATGGTAGTAAAAATATTTTCACTATATTAATAATAAATTAACAAATAACAGTTAATATAACAAATATAATAATAAATATCTATTTATTATTTGAAGTGGTGGCTAAGAAATCATAAGATTGGAGGCCTAAAAAAAAAGATACAAATTGAAGCCATTTTCCAAGCACCACATTGGAAAGGAACATCTTGGTCACTCTAAACATTTCTTCAGGTCTGGGGCATATCTTACCTGGATTCACAGTTCTTTAGATGAACTGCTATAGATCTTAGCCACTGGATATTCATCCCCAGTGGAGACCCAGGCTCACTTAAAGGCCCCAGAGTGATTCCAACCCAGATGCCATAGGTCATTTGAATTATCAGGGTTAGATCTTGATAGCATAGCCAAAGAATAAATCCAAAGCTCTTTGTTTTCCCTCCTGTAATTCCAGCCTTTCTCATAATCATCTTTTCAGGTTGTGAGTATTCTTAATGGTCGCTTTCTTGTGATTACTATTTGAACACTCATCTAGATCCATTATGCTTGCCATTAACGGTTTATTTGCACCACCTGCAAACTTACCTGCTGTTTCTTAGGCTATGACTGAGACCAAATAAAACAAAAATCTTTGGAAGGAGAAGGCAGACAGCAGCAATTTAAAAAAAATCTCCCTAGGTGACACACAGTCACTTTGAGAAACAGTGACCTAGATTATCCAGCATCTCCAGCTCCAAGCAGTCTGGATGGGAAATAGGAAGGGCCATGGGAAAAGATGAATGACAAAGGCTTCTTTTGTGTCAGGTCTGAGTTGAAGGACTCCAGCTGCTTCTTTAGCTTTTATCCTCTCACAGTGCAGAGATGCAGAAGACCAAGACATTACCCAAGTACTGGCTTGGCTAAGAGGCACATGACTGGAGTGATGGCTCAGTGGTTAAGAGCACTTGTTGTTCTTTTAGGGGACCTGGGTTCAATTCCCAGCACCCACATGGCATCATCCCTCAGCTGTCTGTAACTAAAGTTTCAGTGAATCTGCCTTCCTCACACATACATACACACAGGCCAAACATCAATGCACCTAAAAAGAGAGAAACAAAAAAAAAATTAGGCACTGAGCCTGTTTCTGATCTAGAACTTGCAATAAATGATTTAAACAAAAGTGTTTAAATACCTAGGTTGGATTCTTAGTCTTAGTTATTTAATGATCTCTTTACGTTTTCCTTAGATTTCAAAGTAAGATTCCACAGTCTTTATCATACCCAATAGCTCCAATGCCACACCCTGATCTTGCCTTATACCTGCAACTGTCTTCACAGCTGTGTCTCACACCTAATATCCCAGCCTTTCTTTTTATTCATGAATGAATCAGTACTGTAGGAAATACTGAAAGAAGATGATGGCATCAGGAACATATTTTGTGCAACGTAATCTAGTGAACAATGATATCTTATGTTCCTGGAGCCTTCTCTGCACCTGCCATAGAGAGATTTAGTGTGAGAGTCAGGGACAGAACCCGAACCTCTGGTTCTGAATATCATCACATTGACTACAGAAAGCATAATTCCCATGTCCATGGTAACCCAGGAGCATCCTTCCTGAAGACACCATTGGTTGTTATTGTCAGCCAGCCTTGTGCTTGGCTTCACATGTACATCTCACCTCTACATACCAGGTGAAACTTCCAGTCAGCTTTGAATACATAAGCACATGATTTTAATGGTCATACATATTAGAATGCATCTTGTAAGGCTGCCCTGTCAGTTCATTTCTCCTTCACTAATAAATATAACAAAACCTACAGGTTCATTTTATCTTAATATTTTCATATTGAAAATTTTTATTTATGACCTAGGTTACTGAGATCTTGAATGAGCTTTTATGCATTACCCCTAATCACTAATAAGTTCTGCATATTAAAATTCTGGACCATTCAACACTGCCGTCATGTTGAAATACATCTCTATATGTCAATATGCTCAGCTGAGTAAACATTAAAGCATAATTGAATTTTTCAGCAATGACATTTTAATTAAGAAGTGTTCTTGGGCTTTTAAGAGTTCAATACGTTTATAAGAGTTTGCCCTCTCAGAATGCTCTGAAAGAATGTTATTGGGCCTGCTACTCAAATAACTAGCTATTGTGTTCTAGTTGAATGGGTAATTTTTTTCTTGAGGTCAGTGGGTTATATAATTTTGATATGTCAGTCCCAAATTGTAAGCAACAAAAATTATCATAAAGCAAGGTACTTTACAAGACTGCTCTAGTTAGAATTTTTAATAAGTAAACTGATGCATATATAACAGGAGGAAGGTCTGGTACCAGCTTTGGAAGAAAGTAGCATCTTTGAAAAATTTGCTTTTGAGCAAAGTCTGATATTATTAGAGTAGTCAAACACAGTATTATATTCAGTAGACAATTTTGAAATTGAATAAGTTTTTCATGCAATTAAATATCCTGGGTGAATTCTTAAGTCTTATCAGTAATAATTTCCATTTGTATTTGCCTTGAACTTTGAAGAAAGATATTCATGAGTCCTTTTTGTTCCTACTGGATCCAATGCTACACTCTGAAACTTCCTGATAGCCAGGTGTCTTCATAGCTCTGGGTCGCTTCTGACATCTCAGCCTTTATTTTTGTTTATGAACCAATTGTTACTCAAGAAGATACTGATAGAAAAGGGCAATAAATGAGTAGTTATTTATGGAGGACATAGTCTTTACAATACCCTCTATTTGGAGCTGTAGAAGACACTGGATTTCTAAGGCACAGTCTCTTCCATGTAGAAATTGCAATGCTATTAGGACTATTTGTTGCGATAAATCCATAAAGGTCAGAAATATAGAAAAATTCAAGTCACATGAATCAAAGAAGGATGTATTCTTTGAAGGGCTCTTCTTCAAAACCCAGAAATCTTTCTTCTTTGTATGCACTCATACATAATTCAATTTATGCATCTTCATCTTTCTAGCATAGACTCTTGTTGTGGATTGTGCAATAGGAATTTGTCATACTTATTTTTCCCTGCTGGAATATGAATTGTCCTCTGATATTTATTTTCTCTTGTTCTTTTTCCCATGGACATGTAGATATAAATGTAAAGTTTCAGTTTGGCCACCCCAGCATTCCCACCCTAAACCTTGAATTACAACTAAATGATATCCAATTTCACAAACATAAAACATCATCTCGTACACAGGGTCATTGTGGCAATGGTTACCACTATGAGCAGTGATGGAGTCATGGTCACAGCAGCATTAGTTTCAGTGTGGGACTCACCACAGAGGAAAGGCTAGTCCGTTGTGTAGAGTCTTGTCAGCCCTTCTGACTGCCATTGGTTTCAGCATACTTGTAGAGCCGGGTTCCTTGGTTTACCATTAATTCTACTATCCAACATATCCCCAATATAGTCCATTCTTGATTAAGTTAGTCAGCGTAGTTGGCAATCATGGTTCCTATTGGTAGAGAAGTTGAACCTGGCAGTAGAAAGCAAGCCTCAAAGCAAAACAATCAAGGTCAAAGAAAAATGACTCTAGTTCTCTGGTGTGATGAAATGGAGGGCTCTGAGAATCCATTTAATCTAGATTAGGATGCACATAGCACATTGTAGAAAAACAGCTACTTAAGTTATGTTCTTCGACATCTGTTAGGAAGGTTATATTAAAGGAATTTTTTTTGGAAAAAATGAATTCCCTTAGAAGAAAAGGCATCTGAGGACTTTATGTACTAAACTGATGTGCCCATGTTGTAATTCAGATTCATAATGTCCCCCACAGGCCCATATGTTTGAACATTTGGTCTACAGCTAGTGGTGTTGTTTTGAAAGGTTGTGGAACTTTTAGGAAGTAGGGCACAGTTGGTGGACGTAGGATACCAGGGAGTATTATAGCCCAGCTCTGATTCTGGAACTCAAATGTAGCTTTCTCTGTATATCTGCTCTGTAGCCACAGGATGACCAGCTGCAGGCTCGCATTTCCACAGGTCAGGGTACTTCAGCTACCACGTGTTCCCTGCCATGGCTAACTGTATCCCTTGACCCTAATGGCCAATAAACCTCTCTTCCCTTCAGTTGCTTCTGTCAGGTCACAATCCAAAAGAGCATCAGATCAGAGGTTTAAAGTCACTGGGCCTCAGTACTGTCCTCACTTTAGAGACAGGCCAAGTGTAAATCCCAGACTGAGACTTGTTACTCTGAGTGGCTACATAGGAGGGTCCCCATGACTATGACCTTGAATCTGATAATTTACTATGGTGGCTCAGGGGATTCAGGCAATCCCTTTACAGAATGGTGTGAAGATCACAGATGACCAGTCTGAAGCATGTGTGGATATTTCTGAGCTTCTGTCTCAGTTGGTTAGGAATGCACCACCCTCATGGTGTGAGAATGTGTTCACTAACCTGAAACAGGTATTTTGTGCTTTACTAACATAAAGAAGTGTTGATTTTTAGCTGTAACACTGGAATTCACTGACTTGTACAAAATTGTACCTTGATTGGGATTTCTCAAATAAACTATATGTTCTATAATTTATTCCTGACTATGGCTCAGATAGCAAAGGAAACAACAACATAGAACTGAGAGTCCTAATAGATCAGCACATGCTAATCAATTACAAAGATTCTAGACAGAAGAATTGCTCTCAGGCATTAATGGCCATCAAAGATAGCATCCATGCAATTACGAAAATATCTCGTTTCCTTAGGGAAACCAATCCAAGTTGTAGAGTAATCAATTAATCAATTTGGATAAAAGGTCACCTGCTTACCTAAGGTCAATCAAAGGGATCGTTGGGACTATTATTCCAGTTAGGCCTAAGACAACAACAAAAAGCAGGAGATGAAGAAAGTCGTAAGCATTTCCCATGATGTTCCTTATATTGTTTGCCTTTCTGTATTTGACTTTTGGGTGCTTGAAGATAGTATGCAGCCATTATCTTGAAAGACATCCAGACAGTTTATTATATAGAGCAGGCCTGGGGTTCTAGACTAAAAATGGTGGTGTAGGTCTATAATCTCATCTCTTGGGAGGCTGAGGCAGGAGGATATGCACCTCAGTGTGAGTTCCAAACCAGCCTGGACCATTGCTTTAGACTCTCAAAGAAAATAAATAGCAATGGAGAACTGGGGCAAGGGTTCATGGTAGAGTAACCACTGTAGTGTACAAGTGTCCAGCATGTGTGAGCCCAACATCCCATCTCCAACACTGTAGATGAACATACACAAAGACGGATGTCCTCATGCTTACCTTAGTTCCTCTGGAAGCTGAGACTATCTGGAAGAGAATAGTGGGAATCTGGAAAGAGATGCTTCATATATAGCTGTATGAGGACGTATTCACTGAAGAACCCATCCATCAAATAGAAGTGAGAGAGCTTGAACATCTATGAATAACTGGTTGTCTTTCACCAGTATCTCTTACAGTCGGGTCAAGGGAAAATCACCTTCCTTGATGTTTTTTTTTTTTTTTTAACCAATTGACCCTAGGGAAAATGCGACCCTAGCTTGCCTCATAGACTGTCTTCAGATCTTGTCACTCCAAGAACCAATTGGATGACTGAACACCCTCTAACACAAGCAGACTCAAGCTATATTCTAGCTCAGCATACCTAGGAGCCAGTTTTCACAACTACTAACTGAGAGAATCCTTTCATTTAGGAAGCAGTTAACATGTTTGGAGTTCACTGAATTGATTTATCCATACAACTTTGAAGTCCAGTACTATTTTATGACTGTTTTCCATATGAAAAGACAGACATAGTATTGCAAGTCACTTGGCTAGTGCTTGGTTTGAATAAGAATGCCCGCTCCAGGTCATGTATTTTAATGATTTTTAGTAATCAGGAAGTGGCACTATTTAAGAAGGACTAGGAGGTATGGCCTTGGGGGAGGAGGTGTGTCACTGGAGGTAGGCTTGGAGGTTTCAAAGCCCATGCCAAGACCAAACACACACCTTCTCTCTCTCTCTCTCTCTCTCTCTCTCTCTCTCTCTCTCTCTCTCTCTCTCTCTGACAGAAGATCAGGATTAGCTAACAGCTACTACTGCTCCAGTGAGCATGTGTGCTGTCATACTCCCAGCACAATGATAATGGGCTAACCTCTGAACCTGTAAGTAAGCCCCATTAAATGCTTTCTTTTATGAGTAGCCTTAGTTGTGATGCCTGTTCACAATAATAAAACAGTGACTAAAACATATAAGAAGTGTCAGACTTTGATACATGCACTCTGATGGACAGAGCTCAGGCTTCATGCTTGATTTTTGTTGTTGTTGTTGTTGAAGAATAGTGTGCACATAATATGGAGCATGGGTCAGTTTGAGAAACATGACATTGTCAGTATCCTGAAGTGGTTTTTCTATCTAATTTTGAGGCCTTAATTCCCTAAGGTAAAAGCAGTATGCTGATGTAATTATTACTGTGCTGTGACATCTGCCTTTGCCTGTACATGTATGTGCACGTGTGTGTATATTTGTGTGTTTACATGCATATGGAGACCAGAAGTGAATCTCAGGTACCTTATAACTTCTCTTTTAAGGATCTCTCACTGGCCTGGAGCCTGCCTAATAGACTAGTTTGGCTGGCCAGAGGAGGATACAGGCCACATCTACTCCATCAAGGCCACACCTCCTTCTCAAATAGAGCCACTCCCTGATGGTTAAGCATTCAAGTATGTGAGCACCAGGGATCCTCCTGCCTCCATCTCACAGGCACTGAAATTACAAGTGTGTACTTACAACACCCAGTTTCTTTTATGTGGAACTAGGGAATCAAATTCAGGACCTCATCCTGTGAGGCAAACTCTTTGCTGACTGAGCTATCACCTCACTCCCCTATTTGTATCTTCTAAAATAAAATCAAAGCGCATAGCATGCACACCCTTGTGTTTGATGTGTTTGTGTGTGTACGTGAATGTAACATTACATAGGCGAAAAGCATACATATTTTTCATACAGCTTATTCTCATCGCTGTCCAATTTGACTGTATAATATGTGGTCATTTCATCATCTGTTTTCTTGTGTTGGGCTTTTGAATCACCTCTACTTTGGAGCTCTAAATCTATGAACAGTTTTCTTCTGCAAATGAACCTTGGAGTGAAATTGCATCATCCTATGATCTGCGCATGGCCAATAGGAGACAAGTCCTCTACAATCCCATAAAAACCTATAGGACTTCCCCTTCCCCTCAGTCTTGTTAACACTGCTGTTGACTGTCTATTTGGCTATTCTGTGCATGGATAGTTTTATCACACAGTGGTCTTAGAACTATTTCTCTTATTAATAGGAATCATCACACCCTTTCATTTACTCATTAGCAATTCAGTATCCTATGCTGTGAAAAGTCTATTCAGGTCTTTTGATTTTTCCCCTAGTTGGCAACCTTTTAAAATTATTATTATTTACATATTCTCTGTGTGATATTTTTGCCAAATATATTTGCTGTGAATGACTTGTGGACTTTTTATTTGTGTATTTACTCTCTTACTGGTGTCTTATAACCCTCTAAAATTTTAAAACACATTCATCTTTCTTCTGTTAACTTAGCCCTTCTTTTTCCTACTTCTAAAATTTTGCCACTGCCAAGGTCACAGAACCGTCCCTTGTGCTTTCCTCTGAGAGCTTGATGGTTTTTCTTTCACATGTATATCTGTAATCCATCTGGAACCACTTTTGGTGTGCGCTGTGAAATGGGGGTCCAGACACACTTTCGAGTCCATATGGAGAACAAATTGCCTTAGCATTGTTTACTGAAAACAGCATCTTTTCTCTTGCTTTCTAGATCGTGATAGTAATTTTGATTTGTAGCCCCATTCTGCACCATCACTCACTTTCCCTTCCCTTCACCAATGCTGTTTGACCCCAGGATCTCAAGCTCTCATGCCAAAGGTATTACAGATTTCTAGCTGTGCCGTTGCCTTTAAAAGCGCTTTCCATTCCCATGAGTATTTTTAAAGTTTGTGATTTTTATTAGTATATCACACGTACAGATTAATTTTGGAAAAATTAAAATCTTTATGTTTATGAGTTCAATTAAACTTTTAATTTTTTTTCTTGCTAATATTTTGATTTTGTCCTGTAAATATTTTGAACACATGTTCATTCCTACATATAGTGTTATTGTTTGGAAGGATTATCCAATAGAGCCAAATAGGTCCAGAATTTTGTACTTTTATTTTAAACTATTATTATTATTATTTATTCCATGTATGTGGGTATGTGTGCATGTATGTATGTGTGTATATATGTGAGTGTAAGTGCATGTGAGTGTGTGTGTGTGTGTGCGTGTGTGTGCGTGTGCGTGTGTGTGTGTGTGTGTGTGTGTGCATGAGTTCAGAAGAAAACTTGCAGGATTTAGTTCATTCCCTCATTCTCTACTATCATGTCAGTCCTGAGGATTGAACTCCTGTAGTAAGGTTTGGCAGTAAACACTTTTACTCACTGAACCATCTCACTGACTCAAGCCTAGAGCTCATAATGTGATGTAGTTATTAATAATAATTTCAGTTTTCATAACAGTTTTCATAAAAATCAATACTCCTGTCTTTTTCATAAGTTTTAAAAGAACTGTTAAAACTTAAACCAGGTTTTAAAAACTTTAATCTTGCTTCAGGACCCTGAAGATGAACTTGAGGGGTTGCGGGTCTTTTTGTTCCTCTTTCCAATGTGACTGCATTACCTGCATATCTTTTGTCTGCTTTCCATGGTTTATTTGGCTCTCTTATTGAAGATGGATGACCCAACCTGACCTAAGACACAAATAATGACCCCCAAATTGAATAAGAAAACGATGACCACTATGTGTGTGTGGGGGAGGGGGGCTTCAGTCATTCTTAGTAAGATGCTCTTAGGTAGAAGAGAAAGAGAAATTCCCAATGCACCCTGGTCATTTCATTCCAAAGACACTTCTCATCTTCCCACAGCAGCAGCAGCAGCTTTTCACCTCTATTTAGTTAAATAGAGAAGTTGAGCATTATTTTGACCCTAAAGCCTGACCCTTGTAGCAAAGTTTATGGTGAAGGAGACAAGACAAACTGAAAAATCTGAACTTTCAAATACCAGGATATTACCCAAATGGCAAGCAGAATGGACTTTGGGAAAGCCTGACCCACGAGCCACTTTTTCTATGACTCAGTTGCTTAAATTGGGCCCAAAAGGTTTATCATCACTAACTCAGGGGCTTAAAATGAGTCCAACCAGGACAAATATTTTCCCAGCATTCTGGAACAATGCAAAATGAACCATGAGGTGGTTAATCAACAACGTCTTTAGCGAATATCGTTTGGAAATATGGAGGGAAGGTATCAGGACTAAAACAAAGTCACACTGGGAATGACAATGCTTGCCTGTAACCCAGTCACTTGGGAAGCTGAAACAGGTGGATTGCAATTTTGAGGCCAGGCCGGGCTGTGTGATGAGACTTGTTTCACACCAACACGATGGTGTTGCTTGTGCCAGACCTTACAAATTAACTGAAATCAAGAGCTTATGAAGACTGAATTTTATTCACGGCCACTGGACATTACCTGCGTTCTAATCTTCATCCCTCCTGGAATTCTGTCATTACATTTGTTTTGGACATAATTCACCTCAAGATTGAGCTGTTGAAACAGATAGGCCTATAAAAATGAAGATATTTTAAAGAGATGCTTTGTCTCTCAATCTCTTGGACTATCTAAACACCGGACCCGAAAGAAATATGAGTTTCCCAAAAATCTCGTGCTGGAGGAGGAAAAGGTGCCAGCCAGAGTGTGAATTTGTCTCACAGACATTTCACACATTCCTAACAACTTCTCAGATACCTTATCAGATGAGACTGAAGAGCACACTCTGAGGGTTCCATGGCGGTCGCAGCCACACCTGGACTAGGATTGGTCAGTACATATTCTTAGCACTCTATTGAAACTTTCATCTCCTTTTAGGACTCCTCTTTGTCTCTCTTCCTAATGTGGCTATATTGAATAAATCTCAGGTTTCTACTTTCCGCTGTTTGAAAAAAAACGAAAACTGAAAATTAGAATTTAGACCGATGGCTTGACAGCTATGAGCATTGACTGCTCTTTCTCAGAACCTGCGTTTGAGTTCCAGTACCCATATGGCATCTTACAACTAACTGGATGTAACTCTAGTTCCAGGGAATACAATGCCATTTTCTGTTCTCCAGGGGTTCCAGTAATGTAGATGATACCCAGACATATATCTAAACTAAACACCCATATACATAAAATAAAATAAGTTAAAAATAATTAAATAAAAATTATTCCAAATTCTTTGGTTACTAATAGACCCCTAATATATTCTTCAGTGCTTGATGTTACTTTTAATATTGGTATTGATGACTTTAAATTTCATCAATTTTGCTAGTTTATGATGTATTATCTTTTTTTTTTTTTTTTTTTTTTTTTTTTATTAATATTTTTTTATTTTCCATTTTAAATTTAGATAAGAAACAAGGTTGCTTCACAAGTCAGTACGAGGTCCCTCTCCCTTTCCCTCCCCTCCTCCCGTGCCCTCCCCCCATCCCCCCCCCGTTATCCCCTCATTCCCCCAGGGAGGGTGAGGCCCTCCATGGGGGTGTCCATCGTCTGTCATTTCATATAGGGCAGGGCCTAGACCCTTCCCCAAGAGTTCAGGGTGAGAGTGCACCTCACATTGTTCTATGGGAGTCCAGAGACCGTGTGTATACTTGGGATGGGTACTGATCTGCTGTCCAAGGCTCAATAGATTACCTAGGCCTCCTCACTGACACCCAGATTCAGGGGGTCTTGATCAGTCCCATGCTGGATTCCCAGGCTGATGCCTGGGATTCAAGAGTTAACCTTTGTCTGGTCAGCTGTTTCTGGGGGTTCAACCAGCCCAGTCTTAATCCCTTTGATCATCAGTCCTCCCTCTCTGATACTGGCTTTCTTGAGTTCAGCTCAGTACTTAACCAGCCAGTAAATGAAGTTTCTGTTTCCCAGACTCTCTGGCAATAGGATTGTAGGCTGGCACTCCCCAGATCTATGTCTAAAATCCATATATGAGAGAGTACATGCCATGTTTCTCTTTTTGTGACTGGGTTACCTCACTCAGGATGGTTTCTTCTAGTGTCATCCATTTGCCTGCGAATCTCATGATTCCATTATTTTTTTCTGCTGAATAGTACTCCATTGTGTAGATGTACCACATTTTCTCTATCCATTCTTCGGGTGAGGGACATCTAGGTTGCTTCCAAGTTCTGGCTATTACAAATAAAGCTGCTATGAACATAGTGGAACAGACATCTTTGTTATATGAATGGGCATCTTTTGGATATATGCCTAAGAGTGCAGTTGCTGGGTCTTGTGGTAGGTTTATTCCCATTTTTCTGAGGAATCTCCATACTGCTTTCCAAAGTGGCTGAACCAGTTGGCACTCCCACCAGCAATGGAGGAGTGTCCCCCTTTCACCACATCCTCTCCAGCATAAATTGTCATTGGTGTTTTTGATTTTAGCCATTCTGACAGGAGTGAGATGGTATCTCAGAGTTGCTTTGATTTGCATTTCCCGGATGGCTAAGGATGTTGAGCACTTTCTCAAGTGCCTCTCAGCCATTTTAGACTCCTCTATTGAAAACTCTCTATTTAGTTCTGCAGCCCACTTCTTAATTGGGTCCTTTGCTGTTTTGGAGACTTGCTTCTTGAGTTCTTTGTAAATTTTGGAGATCAACCCTCTGTCAGATGTGGGATTAGTGAATATTTTTTCCCATTCTGTGGGCTGCCTTTTTGTCTTGCTGACTGTGTCCTTTGCCTTACAGAAGCTTCTCAGTTTCAGTAGGTCCCATTTATTAATTGTTGAGCTCACTGTCTGTGCTACTGGTGTTATGTTCAGGAAGCTGTCTCCTGTACCAATTCTTTCAAGGGTACCACCCACTTTCTCTTCTAAGAGGTTCAGTGTGGCTGGATTTATGTTGAGGTCTTTGATCCATTTGGACTTAAGTTTTGTGCATGGCGATAAACATGGATCAATCCGCATTTTTCTACATGCCAGTCTCCAATTATGCCAGCACCATTTGTTGAAGATGCTTTCTTTATTCCATTGTATATTTTTAGCTTCTTTGTCGAAGATCAGATGTTCGTACGTGTGTGGGTTAATACCCGGATTTTCAATTCGATTCCATTGGTCTGCCTGTCTATTTTTGTGCCAATACCAAGCTGTTTTCAGGACTATAGCTCTATAATAGAGCTTGAGGTCAGGGATATTGATGCCTCCGGACGTTGCCTTGTTGAACAGGGTTGTTTTGGCTATCCTGGGTCTTTTGTTTTTCCATACAAAATTGATTATTGTTCTTTCAAGGTCTGTGAAGAACTGTGCTGGGATTTTAATGGGGATAGCATTGAATCTGTAGATTGCTTTTGGCAGGATTGCCATTTTTACTACATTGATCCTACCTATCCATGAGCATGGGAGATCTTTCCATTTTCTGAGGGCTTCTTTAATTTCTTTCTTTAAAGATTCAAAGTTCTTACGATACAGGTCTTTCACTTGTTTGGTTAGCGTTACCCCAAGGTATTTTATGTTGTTTGTGGCAATTGTAAAGGGTGATGTTTCTCTGATTTCTCTTTCAGCCCTTTTATCATCTGTATATAGTAGGGCTACTGACTTTCTTGAGTTGATCTTGTAACCTGCCACTTTGCTGAAGGTGTTAATCAGCTGTAAGAGTTCCCTGGTAGAGTTCTTTGGGTCACTGATATAAACTATCATATCGTCTGCAAACAGTGAAAGTTTGACTTCTTCCTTCCCAATTTGTATCCCCTTGATCCCCCTTTGTTGTCGTATGGCTATAGCTAGAACTTCAAGTACCATGTTGAAAAGGTATGGAGAGAGTGGACAGCCTTGTTTTGTTCCTGATTTTAGAGGAATTGCGTTGAGTTTCTGTCCATTTAGTTTGATGTTGGCTGTTGGTTTACTGTATATGGCTTTTATTATGTTTAAGTATGTCCCTGTTATCCCAGATCTCTCCAAGACCTTTATCATGAAGGGATGTTGGATTTTGTCAAAGGCTTTTTCAGCATCTAGTGAGATGATCATGTGATTTTTGTTTTTCAGCTTGTTTATATGGTGGATTACGTTGATGGATTTTCGTATGTTGAACCATCCCTGCATCCCTGGGATGAAACCTACTTGATCGTGGTGAATGATTGTTTTGATGTGTTCTTGGATCCGATTTGCCAGTATTTTATTGAGTATTTTTGCATCAATGTTCATGAGGGATATTGGTCTGAAGTTCTCTTTCTTGGTTGTATCTTTGTGTGGCTTGGGGATCAAGGTTATTGAAGCCTCATAGAAAGAGTTTGGCAAAGACCCTTCTGCTTCTATTGTGTGGAACACTTTGAGAAGAATTGGTATAAGCTGTTCTTTGAATTTGTGGTAGAATTCTGCACTGAGGCCATCTGGACCTGGACTTTTTTTGGTTGGGAGACTTTTGATGACAGCTTCTATTTCCATAGGGGTTATAGGTCTATTTAAATTGCTTATCTGTTCTTGATTTAGTTTTGGCAAATGATAGCTGTCCAGGAAGTCATCCATTTCCTTTAAATTTTCGAATTTTGTGGAGTACAGGTTTTCAAAGTATGACCTAATGATTCTCTGGATTTCCTCAGAGTCTGTTGTTATGTCCCCCTTTTCATTTCTGATTTTGTTAATTTGCGTGTTCACTCTCTGCTGTTTGGTAAGTTTGGACAAAGGTTTGTCTATCTTGTTGATTTTCTCAAAGAACCAACTCTTCGTTGCATTGATTCTTTGTATTGTTTTCCTGGTTTCTACTTTGTTGATTTCAGCCCTCAATTTGATTATTTCTTGGCGTCTACTCCTCCTGGGGGAGTTTGCTTCTTTGTGTTCTAGAGCTTTTAGCTGTGATGTTAATTCTCTGGTATAACTGTTTTCCTGTTTCTTCATGTGAGCACTTAGTGCTATGAACTTCCCCGTAGCACTGCTTTCAAAGTGTCCCATAGGTTTGGGTATGTTGTGTCTTCATTCTCATTGAGTTCGAGGAAGTCTTTAATTTCTTTTTTTATTTCCTCTTTGACCCAGGGATGGTGCAGTTGAGCATTATTCAATTTCCATGAGTTTGTAGGTTTTCTGCACTTTGTGTTGTTGTTGAATTCTAATTTTAAGGCATGGTGGTCTGATAAGATGCATGGAGTTATTCCAATTTTTTTGTAGCTGCTGAGGTTTGATATGTTGCCAAGTATGTGGTCGATTTTTGAGAAGGTTCCATGTGGTGGTGAGAAGAAGGTATATTCTTTTTTATGTGGATGAAATGTTCTATAGATATCTGTTAATCCCAGTTGGGTCATTACTTCTATTAGACCCTTTGCTTCTTTGTTGAGTTCCTGTCTGGTATTCTTGTCTAGTGGTGAGAGTGGTGTGTTGAAATCTCCCACTATAACTGTGTGGGGCTTTAGATGAGATTTAAGTTCTAATAATGTTTCTTTAACGAATGTGGATGCCTTTGTATTGGGGGCATAGATGTTCAGGATAGACACTTCCTCTTGGTGGGTTTCACCTGTGATGAGTATGTAATGACCTCCTTCATCTCTTTTGATTGATTTTATTTTAAAGTCTAGTTTGTTAGATATTAGGATTGCTACCCCTGCTTGTTTCTTGGGTCCATTTGATTGAAAAATTTTTTCCCAACCTTTAACTCTCAAGTAATGTCTGTCTTTGAGGGTGAGGTGTGTTTCTTGTATGCAGCAGAAGGAAGGGTTCTGTCTTCGAATCCATTCTGCTAGTCTGTGTCTTTTTATGGGTGAGTTAAGGCCATTAATATTGAGGGATATTAATGACCATTGATTGCTCATCCTTCTTCGATTTGCGATGGTTGTTGTTGGTGGAATTATGGGTGGAATTTCGCCCCTTTGTTCTTTTGGCTGTTGGTAGAGAGGGATTCTCTAATGCTTATGTTTTTCTGGTTGTAGTTAGCTTCCTTGGGTTGGAGTTTTCCTTCCAAAATTTTCTGTAGGGCTGGGTTAGTGGACACATATTGGTTGAATCTAGTTTTGTCATGGAATATCTTGTTTTCTCCGTCTATAGTGATTGAGAGCTTTGCCGGGTATAGTAGTCTGGGCTGGCATCCATGGTCTCTTAGTGTAGGTAGAATATCTATCCAGGACCTTCTGGCTTTCAGAGTTTCCATGGAGAAATCAGGTGTAATTCTGATAGGTCTGCCTTTATATGTTACTTGACCTTTTTCCTTAGCTGCTCTTAATATTCTTTCTTTATTCTGTATGTTTGGGGTCTTGATTATTATGTGGCGAGGGGATTTTTTTTTGTGGTCCACTCTATTTGGTGTTCTGTAGGCTTCTTGTACCTTCATTGGCATGTCTTTCTTAAGGTTGGGAAAGTTTTCTTCTATGATTTTGTTGAATATGCCTTCTGCCCCTTTGAGGTGGATTTCTTCTCCTTCTTCTATACCTATTATTCTTAGGTTTGGTCTTTTCATGGTGTCCCATAATTCCTGGATGTTTTGTGTTAAGGATTTGTTGGATTTAAGGTTTTCTTTGGTTGATAAATCCATTTCTCCTAATGTATCTTCAACACTTGAGATTCTCTCTTCCATCTCTTCTATTCTGTTGGTAATGCTTGTATTGGTAGTGCCTGACTGTTTGTCCAGCTTTTCTATTTTCTGCCTTTCTTCAGATTGTGTTTTTTTTAGTGTCTCTATTTCAGTTTTCAACCCTTGCAGCATTTGCATTGCTTCTTGCAATTTTCTGTTTATCTGTTCGTCCGTTTGTTGCCTTTTATGAATTTTTTGGTTTGTTCTTTCTTCCATTTCTTGCATTTTTTGGTTTGCTTTTTGTTCCATTTCTTGGATTTTGTGCTTTGTTTCTTCTTCCCTTTCCTGCCTTTTTTGGTTTGTTTCTTCCTCCATTTTTTTCATTTTTTGCTTTGTTTTTTCTACCATTTCTTGCATTTTTTGCTTTGTTGCTTCTTCCATTTCCTGCCTTATTTGGTATGTTTCTTCTTCTAATTCTTGCATTTTTTGCTTTGCTTTTTCTTCCATTTCTTGCATTTTTTGCTTCATTTCTTCTTCCATTTCGTGCCGTTTTTGGTTTGTTTTTTCTTCCAATTCTTGCATTTTTTGGTTTGTTTTTTCTTCCATTTCTTGCATTTTTTGGTTTGTTTTTTCTTCCATTTCTTTGAGGGATTTTCCAATATCCTCTTTTAGGGCCTCTATCATTTTCATGAAAGTGCTTTTAAGATCGTTCTCTTCTGCTTCCTTCGCGTTTGAATATTGGGGTCTTGCTGGTGTGGAGTCTCTAGAATCTGGCGGTGTCATATTTGTTTTTCTGTTGCTGACTGTGTTTTTGTATTGTCTCTTTCCCATCTCTTCTTTTAGTGGGTGCAGAAAGAGCCCCTTCCTGGTCTGGGGACCAGAGTTCCCTTTTGGTGGGTGCTAGTAAGTCCAGTAATCTGGTGGTTCTTCTATGCCTTGTCCAAATGCTGGTCCGTGGGTAGAGAAGAAGAACAGGAATCTGGGGCGCTTAGCCTCCTACCTGGTCCCCTGGACCCTATGCTGGGTCCTGTTGTACCTGATCCGGAACAGCTACTCCCCTGGTCTCCCTGGTTCCTGTAGTTTCCTGGTCTCTTTGGTGGGAGAGAAGATCTGGAGTCTGGGGTGCTTGGCTCCCGCCGGGATTGGGAGCTCTGTGCAGTTCCCAGGCGATCTGCAGGCTCTGGAACTCAGGCTGGGAAGCTGGCCTGTTTACCTGATGATGCCAGAGGGACAGCTACTTCCTGTACTCCCAGCCTCCTCTCCTTTCCTGGAATCGTTGGTGGGAGAGAAGATCTGGAGTCTGGGGTGCTTTGCTCCCGCCGGTATTGGGAGCTCTGTGCAGTTCCCAGGCGATCTGCAGGGTCTGGAACACAGGCCAGGAAGCTGGCCTGTTTACCTGATGCTCCCGCCGGGATTGGGAGCTCTGTGCAGTTCCCAGGCGATCTGCAGGCTCTGGAACACAGGCCGGGAAGCTGGCCTGTTTACCTGATGCTCCCGCCGGGATTGGGAGCTCTGTGCAGTTCCCAGGTGATCTGCAGGCTCTGGAACACAGGCCGGGAAGCTGGCCTGTTTACCTGATGCTCCCGCCGGGATTGGGAGCTCTGTGCAGTTCCCAGGCGATCTGCAGGCTCTGGAACTCAGGCCGGGAAGCTGGCCTGTTTACCTGATGATGCCAGAGGGACAGCTACTTCCCTGTACTCCCAGCCTCCTCTCCTTTCCTGGAATCGTTGGTGGGAGAGAAGATCTGGAGTCTGGGGTGCTTTGCTCCCGCCGGGATTGGGAGCTCTGTGCAGTTCCCAGGCGATCTGCAGGCTCTGGAACACAGGCCGGGAAGCTGGCCTGTTTACCTGATGCTCCCGCCGGGATTGGGAGCTCTGTGCAGTTCCCAGGCGATCTGCAGGCTCTGGAACACAGGCCGGGAAGCTGGCCTGTTTACCTGATGCTCCCGCCGGGATTGGGAGCTCTGTGCAGTTCCCAGGCGATCTGCAGGCTCTGGAACACAGGCCGGGAAGCTGGCCTGTTTACCTGATGCTCCCGCCGGGATTGGGAGCTCTGTGCAGTTCCCAGGCGATCTGCAGGCTCTGGAACTCAGGCCAGGAAGCTGGCCTGTTTACCTGATGATGCCAGAGGGACAGCTACTTCCCTGTACTCCCAGCCTCCTCTCCTTTCCTGGAATCGTTGGTGGGAGAGAAGATCTGGAGTCTGGGGTGCTTTGCTCCCGCCGGGATTGGGAGCTCTGTGCAGTTCCCAGGCGATCTGCAGGGTCTCATGATGTATTATCTTTTAAATGCCATTTTCATTTTCTAGTTTAATTATTTATGTGTGTGTGTGTGTGTGTGTGTATGCAAGCATAAGTTGTGTATGTATGGATAAGTGACTATGGAGGTTAGAGAACAACTTTGTGGGGTTTGTTCTCTCCTTCCATCTTTCATGTGTCCCAGGTATTGAACTTGGGTTGCTAGGTTTGCACACCAACCACCTTTATGCAGTGAGCCCCATTTCTCCTTCCTTTTTAAGTGGGTGCTGTGGATTTGAACTCAGATCCTCATGCTTGCAAAGCAAAGCACTCTTTTACCCAATGAGCTTTCTTTCTAGTCCCTATTAGTTTTAAACAGATTTCTCTTGTTAAATTGTTGATGGTATTTTTCTATTTATAAAAATATTTCTTTTTAAGTTCTGCACAATTTGGTTTTTGAACCCCGGAATTTAATTTAGTTGTTCTCTTATTAGAGGCTTAGAATGGGAGCCTAAAATCATTTACTTTCCTTATGTATCACATTCAACTCAACTATATTTCCAATATCTATGTGATAGCTCAGATGTAGGGTAGGGTGTTGTATTTATGCTCTTTAGCCCTTAGGTGGGAATTTCATGATACTCAGTTCTATATTGCTTCCAGTGTGTTTTAGAACATTCACTGAGCCATCTGTATTTCTTCAGTGAAACTTCCTTTTAGCCCACTCTGTGCATGTTTCTTATAAGAGTCCCACATACTCTTAAAATGTGTGAGTATAATCATATATATAAGACCAAACTGATTCACTTCCGCCTGTAAACCAGATCTTCTCTGTCCTTCCTAATCCCATGTCGGCTGATCAGAATGGTGAATTCACCATGTTTATAGATTTGTCCAGTTAGTTATCATTTTGCTAGTGCCAGTTCCTCTTGTATTTTGAATCTCTGTCATCAAGTATGTGCAAATTATATCTATGATATTTACCAAATATCTCTTTGTTTACTTCTACTAACTATGGACTGTCTTTCCTTATCACAAATATCCTTCTGGACTTAATGTGTCTTGAAAATCTGCCTTTCATCAGGTAAGTGCAGGTTCTGAAGCTCTGGTCTTGCAGAACATCATATTCTACCCTCAACTGCAACATTTCTGCCATAGGAGCATTTGTCAAATGTATGTGAAAATAAATAGTGTGAACAAAGGGAGTAGAGGAACTATAGTCTAGACCTGTGCCTGCAGTCTTAAATTGGTCATTTACCAGAGAAATAGAAGTGTGTGTGTGTGTGTGTGTGTGTGTGTGTGTAAGAGAGAGAGAGAGAGAGAGAAACAGACAGAGAAAGAGAGAGAAACAGACAGAGAGAAACAGAGAATATTATATGAGAATTGGCTCACATGGTAGTGGAGACTGGCCATTCCACATTGACAGCCTGGAGCACAGGGAGGAGTGACAGCTTATGCCTTAAGTCTGGAGACAGTCCTGGCAGAATTCTTTATTCCTGCAGGGCAGACAGCCTTGTACTCATCAAGCCCTTCGGTTCATTAGATGAAGTCACTCTCATTGTGCAGAGCAATCTGCTGGGTTCACACTGCTCATTTCTTATTAATCTCCTCTAAAGAACACTTTCCAGCAGAAGCATCTAAAATAATCTTTGACGTGGTCATGTGGATCTAACGAAGTAGTCACAGTAAATTGATATTCACAGGCCTGTTGGTGACTGTTAGAGTACTATATTGTCTTTTCAGTTCTAGTCACTATTGGAGTCAAAAGTTAGCAAGTCTCTGACAGGGAGTAGCACCCTAAAATCTTCCATGGCCCATCAGAATTATTGTTATGAAGTTGGTGTTACCCTTTAAGGTCTCTCTATAAGATGCATACTGTCTTTACTAAAGTTAATATACGCATTCAATTAGAAAGGAAAACAAAGGTTACATGCCTAAATCCTAGCAATTGAAAGGCTGAGGCAGGAGAATTGTTAGCATAATTTAAAGTTTGCCTGGACCACTCAGCAAAACCTTGCATTCACCATTTCCCCTGGCAAAAAGAATGTCCTTCGGTGTTTAAACTAAGATGTCTGTACCATTTCCTCATCTCTCTACATCTACAGAAAGTTCATTGCTGGATGACCAAGAGGAGGGAAGGGTCAGCAGCAAGAGCTTTCATGTCACCTCTGATATTCTTATAGAAGGCAAAGGGAAAATTCTTCCCACTGTATTTGAAGCCCCTCTGCTACAGGTCATCCTAAGAAGACCTGTCAACATACTCTAATGAGGGAATTTAGGTCAACTTCCAAGACAGCAGTGGCCAAAATTTGTGATATAATAAAATGTGGACTTAAATATTTTTTAATTAAATTTACCTTAATTAATCCTACTATGGGCACCCACACCATAACTAACAGTATCATAAAAATCTGTGTTTACCAGAAAATGGATAATTGAAGTAGTTTTTTCCCTGTGGATGCTTTTCCCTTTCTTCACTGACTATTAGTTGAAACCACTCAGGGAACTGGATTAAAAATTAGACTCTCTCTGTTTCACATTAACAAAGGCTGCTGAATTGCTTTCATGTTCTTCTAACTCAGTTGTTCTCAAACTGTGGATAGCAATTCCTACAGAGGTCACATACCAGATATCCTGCATATTTACATTACATTACAGTAGTAAAATTGTAGTTATGAAGTGGCAACAAAATAAAAGTGTCATTGGAAGTCATCACAATATGAGTAACTATATTAAAAGATTGCAGCATTAGGAAGCTTGAGAACCACTGTCCTAACTAATCTTCAGTTTTATTTTTCTTTAAAGATCAAATCAAATTCCATCTCTGGCCACTTCTAACTCATGAATTCCTTCCCTTCACCACACACACACACACACACACACACACACACACACACACACACACGAGAGAGAGAGAGAGAGAGAGAGAGAGAGAGAGAGAGACACCTTAGACCAGTGGTTCTCAATCTTCCTAATGCTGCAACCCTTTAGTACATTTTCTCATGTTGTGGTGACTCCCAACCATAAAATTATTTTGTTGCCATTTCATAAATAATTTTCTATGGTTATGAACCCTAATGTAAATATCTGTGTATATTGATGGTCTTAGACGAGGTCTGTGAAAGGGTCATTTGCCCTACAGGTTGAGGACCACTGTCTTAGGCCCCTATGTTTCTTTATGTTTACGTTTATCCTCATATAGTATCATTGATCAGTAGCGGCCCCACAGATATTCTGGGTAGATTAATTCTTTATTGAGGCCAGGACTGGGGGGCACTGTACCAAGCAATTCAGAGTGTTGACTGTCCTTATGATCTCTGCTTATAGATGCCATCTGAACTCTTCCTCCTGAGGTGGGACAATTCAAAATCGACCTAGACCTTGTCCCACGTCCCTTGTTGTCATGGAACAAAATCACTCTCACAGAGAAAGGCTGCATCATACCTAGTTCTCTGCCTTACAGAAATCAAGAATTAACTGCTTTACAGGAAACTTCTCATCAAAGAGCCATGCCATTAACATGAATTAAGTCTGATTTCTGGGTTCTTAGACATTACCTGTCAAAAAGGTCTCAAGATCAAATAAGGACGTTGATTTGAATAAGCCATGTGCTTACTGATTGAATCTCACTAATACAGACAAAAGAGCCACCTCACACTAATGCACAGTCTCTCAAATTTGGCTCTAGTGCAGCTTAAACAGAGGCAGCTGCTGAAGCTTGGGCCATGGGTTTCTAAGACTTTAGATACAAGAATTATCTATTCTTGATTCCTGGAATGCTCTCTGACCCCCATGGTTAAAGGTCTCTCAGCCTGTTGTTAAATGATGTTTCACAAGAGAATTGAAATTGAAATTTGACTGGAACTGTTTTTAAGTGCTAAATTCCGCAAGAGTTCCTGGAATGACTGCTGTCTTTAGTGACTTGCATTTTGCCCATCCATACCAGAATCTCCTCCAAGAAAGCCCTGGAGTGAGGTGGAGTGTGCATTTTCTCTTCCTAGAACTACTCTTTAGAATTTTCCTTTGAATGTCAGGAGTGATATTTACATATACTTGCAAATATTTTTCTCTTTTACTTCGTTCATTTACCAAACACTTCTGGAACTTATCATATGTATAATATAGATGTGCCTGTTGTCATATTTCTGTAAGTACTTAGTAAAATAAAGGCACACTATTCACGTCACATATTTTTCTATGTGTCTTAGAAAATAAACCAGCTCAAAGAATAAATATGTAAAGATTCCCATATTGTCAAACAAAATGAAATAGCCATAATGGGTTGAAGTTGATTATGGTTACAACTTTGAAGAATATTCTTGCTTTAACCACTATAGAAGATTATTGGGTGACTTTTTCTAGTGTTTCATAAAATTGCCTTCATTTATCAAGTCAATGTGACTATTCAGTATCCTAGTTAGGGTCACTGTTTCCGTGATGAAATACCATGACAAAAAGTAAGTTAGAGAGGAAAGAGTTTACTTGACTTATATTTCCACATTGTTGTTCACCATCGAGGGAAGTTGGGAGAGCTCAAACAGTGCAGGAACTAGAGACAGAAGTTGATGCAGAAGCCACAGAGGGGAGCTTCTTACTGGCTTTCTCCTCATGGCATGCTCAACCTGCTTTCTTATAGAACCTAGGACCACCAGCCCAGGGATTTCCCAACCCACAATAGCTGGGCCCTCCACCATCAGTAATCATGAAAATGCCCTACAGCTCAATCTTATGGAGGCATTTTCTCAACTGAGGTTCCTTCCTCTCAGATGACTTTCACTTGTGTCAAGTTGACTTAAAACTAGCCAGCACATTTAGTTATATGTTTGTCTTATTTTTTTTAAAGAAAGTACTTCAGATTGGATTGTGATTCTATACCAAATACAATCAGGGAAGCTAGTCATATATCTATCTTTCTGGGAGAAAATTCGGGGAGTCTGACCAGGAATAGTTTGAAAAACCTTGTAGATCTTTGGGGAGGTGTAAGAGCACACTTTCCCTCTCCTTTTGAGGATATCATTTAACTCTTGTCATTCCTATCCTCTTTGCCATGATGGGTAGGCTTGCTTACATGCTAACATCACTTAAAAAGGCACAAAGTATGCCTTCCTCCTTGCACCAAGACAGCATTTGGTGACTTAAGTTTCTTATACACCAAGCCTCTGGGTTTGAGGATCCTTGGCTGACTGGTCGCTAATTCTACCTCATTTCCACAGAATTTATATAACTCTTTCTGGCTGAAATAAAAAAGACTGTACTAAGAGCAGGGTGCTAAGGTCATTTGCACAGTCGTTCAGTCCGTTCCCTGTGACAACATTCTAAACCATGGTCTGCCTCTGGACTCAGAAGATGTGGTCTTGTGTGAATGTTCATGGCCTCCATCTGCATCACAAGATAAGACTGGAGGAGGATGAGCAGAGAAGGGAGTCTAGCTCATTATAGACCTACCATTGCAATCTGTTAAAGATTTCAATTGCTTCTCATATTGTTTTTTTCAACTCTTGACCCATCCTGCTGTCCTTACTATGTATTTCTACCTACTGAACTAAAAGAATCAACTCAAGCAAGCAAATTATCCTTCTTAATTTGCTCAGGATGTTCCCCTAAGACTCCCATTTTCCATGAAAGGCACAGAAATCCTCTTTTAAGCATTCCTGGGGAGTATTATATGGCTTCCTCTTCCTGTTAGATCCATTTCTTCACTCACTAGAGTAGGTAACCAGATGTGCCTGTCACATGTGGATGGGGACAATTTGTAAGCAAGAGAGAAAAGGAAGACCAAAGCACAGAAAACAGCCCTCCTATTTATTTGCACACATGCAGGTCTTGTCCAGATACCTTAAAAGTCATGGTTTCCATTCTTAAAATCTCCAAGGCTGCTGTGGTTGACCATGAGGTCAGTGGAAGGGCTAATTGCAAGAACAGCTGTCATCAAACCAGCCACAGTGAGCTGAAGAGTCAAGTACAAAGACCTACTGACTTTCGAAACATTCCTCTAAGCACTCACAGAAGTCACAACAAACCAAAAAGGACTTTAGAGAGGGGCAAATCACAAACATGTTGAGGTGTGAGTTTTCTTCGACACCGGGGATAGATACTTCTAATGAAGTACTGAATCCTTTTAAACATATCTAACATTATCACTCCCTACTAGACATTTAGCCAGAATGCATATTTGTGCAAGGTAAGTTTAACCAATTGAATTACTTGAATCAAGGAGGTGACCCTACTGATGACTATGATACCAGTAAAGATTTCTGTCACTGCAAATAGCCATGGCTGTTTTATAGCTGCATATTTTATTCCCCATGTGCATATAAATACTCTTGACTCTTGCTCTTAAATCAGGTAGTGGGACATTGTTAGCTTTATTTATTGATTATACTCAAAATTATACATCTGAAAAGGAAATAAAGAGAACATAGAAAAATATTGCTATCACATGGCAAAGTAGAGTGTGTGGTAGTTGTAACGATGAAAATATACATCCAAATAGGCAATGATGAGGAAATTTTACAAAACAACAATATCATGGGGTCTAGGGATGTTGATGTTTTATAGTTTGAATGGCCTTCAATTTCATCAGAATTGTTTCTTCTAAAACTTTTACATGGTGCCTTTCAGAAATGTTAGAGTCACTGACTCCCTCTTTCTTTAAGGGGGATCTGAAGAAAAATAACCAGGAGAATTTGTGAAGATACTCAGTTCCACAGATGAACAATACCCTCATGCTTTGTAGACCAGCATCATAAAGCGGTACTGTTCTAGGTACAGTTATTCTCAGCCTACCCATATTACTGCTTCTGCAGAATAAGTAGTATGAATGTGAACATGAACACATATGTTTGTGCATGGCATGTGTGTCAACTTGTGTAGATTATATACCTCTTTTTTTTTTTTTTTGGTTTTACAAGACAGGGTTTCTCTGTATTGTTTTGGAGGCTGTCAGTCCAGCCCGGCCTCGAACTCACAGAGATCCGCCTGCCTCTGCCTCCCGAGTGCTGGGATTAAAGGCGTGCGCCACCACCGTCCAGCGATTATATACCTCTTAAAGGCAATAAAATCCTCCCTCCTCCACTGACAAATAAGATCCTTGAAAACAGCAAAATCCTCCTGGCAGATAGATAGCATGTAGTATGTGTCATAGTTAGCTTTAGCTATCAATTTGACCCAAATCCAGAGTCACCTGGCAAGAGGAAACCCTACCTGAAGAACTGCTCAGATAAGATTGATCTGTGACCTTATCTATGAGGCAATTGCTTAGTTGCTAATTGATGTGGAAGGACCTGCTACACTGTAGGGTGTTGCCATCCCTAGGCAGGTGAGGCATGGGCTGTATAAGAAGGGGAAGTTAGCAGTCAGAGGGATAAAGGTGGCAAACAGCATTCTTCCATGTTCTCTGTGTCAGATTCCTGCCTTAGTTTCTTTTGATAACAAACTGTAACCCAGAAGATTAAATAAGCCCTTTCCTTGCATTAGTTACTTTTGGCCATGGTGTTTGTTGGAGCAACAGAAACCAACTTGGCACAGAATGCCTTAATCAATAAGCACCTATGCTTGACCACTGACTGCCTGGAGATAGAATGGAAGAGGGTCATTTGTTGCACCAAAAATGTCCTACTCATACATCTCTTAGCCCACATATAGTGCTTTGTTCTAACTGTGTTAATAAATGTTAATCCATGGTTAATCTGTGAATTGAAACCAGGCATCCATTCCCAGAACATATGGCTTAAAGATGATTTGTATACTTAGGGCCAGGTGGGAGAAAGAATCACACAAAGATTCAGTTCCTCAAATGCATCACTTTTTCTGATCTTTGGTAGTTCAACACTTCTTCATGACTTCCATTCTTGGCAAGGCCTCTTGGTCTTCACACGCAGCTCCCTAAGTGAGACCAATGAGCCTCTGACCTTCTTATTGTGAATTTATGAGCACCTTCTATAGAGGAAAATATGAAATCCTATAAAGGCCTGAATCATTGTATATACCTAGAATACAGGACTTGAGCATTTCATTATCAGCTCTTTGCTGCCCATTGACTTAGACTTGATGTCCTATCCATTTCCCTGCCCTGGAAATTTCTTGCTCAGTATGCTCATCACCCAGTATGATGCACAAATCTTTAGCAAAGGCATCTTTCCATTTCCCCCTGACCAGGTGAGCTGTAGACAGGGGTCACAGCTGTAGGAAGTATATAATCAGTGATCACGACTGTTCAAGTCATTGCCTTCAGTGGAATGATTAACCGGGACCAGAAGAAGGCACTGAAATCTAGAGACTGATTAAGAGAAAACAAAGGGTTTCCTTGGGTCATTGACATGTGTTTTGTTTTCAATAATGTTGTGTCAAACATTAAGTCAATGCACTGCTCATGAATAGCAAGAGTCCTAAAGAAATGCAATATCTTTAGAGAGGCCAGAAAGTTGCCAGAGAACTAACTCAGGGGTATGGCTTGGGTCATGAGTGACATGCTTCCTTCTATCCTGCACAGAAGGTATTCTTCCTCTTAATTTTTTTTAAAACAAGCATCACTTATAGTTTTATCTCCAAATTGTAAAGTTTTCCTCCTCCTTCTACTTACTTCTAGTTTTTAAATGAGTAAAAATGCACATATGTTATGAAGTATGCAGAACACCACATGCTACTATTCTGGAGTTGTGCATGTTTGTGCATGTTTTAATATCTTTCCAAATCCATAGACCTTAAACTAAATCCTTTCATGAAGAGTTCAACTAATGGACAAATACATATGATAATTAGTCTATGCACAGCAAATGAACATGGCTCTAAAACATATACACATCATAAGCTATTAGATCCCATGGTGTTTACTATAACCTAATGCATAGTTATTTACACAGTAGGGCATTTGGTTAGCATTAAACATTCTTTTTAGGTTTCACGACCTCAAAATGTTCAGCATGGAACCAACTCATCACAATTCCTTGACCTGATTTTATATTTCAAATATTTATAGTAGTCTTTACATTAGTGTTTATAACTTCAGGACACCGAAATAGAAAAAAATTTGACAAACATGCTCATGGAGGCAGTTGGGAAAAATCCTTCAAGTCTAAACTTGGATATCATACATCTTCCATCTTTGAAACATGAAACAATTAGCTTTATCCACATTAAGGACATAGCTTTTCCCTGAAGGAAGAGTTTTATTGTGTTTTTCAGAAAAGTTCTTAACTCTGGTGTAAGACTCAAAGGACATGGTTTGGATTTGTTAGTGTGAAACTGTGACATGTCATAGTGGGTTGGGGAATCCCTTGACTTCCATGTAGACTGTTAAAGAGAGGCTATAGATTTTCTGTGTGCTTTAAGAAATGCAGTTTGATATATCCCGAGATTTAGTCTGCCACAGTCTTCCATTAATAGGCTCAGGCTTTTGTTATTTGCTTTTTTAAGTTTAAATTTTTATTTTAATTATGTGTGGGTATGTGTGGTGGGGATTGTACCCATGACCATGGGTGCCCTTGGAGGCCAGAGGTGTGGTATTCCCCTAGAGCTGGAGTTACAGGTGATTGTGAGTCACTGGATGTGGGGGCTGAGAACTGAACTCATAGCCTCTAGAAGAAGAGTAAATATTCTTAACTACTGAGCCATCTCTCTAGCTTCGACAGGCCCAATCTTTCCTTTATTTATGGCATAGTTTTTTGATTTGTTTTGTTTTGTTTTGTTTTGTTTTTTTGAGACAGCATTTCTCTGTGGCTTTGGAGGATGGAACTAGCTCTTGTAGACCAGGCTGGTCTTGAACTCACAGAGATCTGCCTGCCTCTACCTCCCAAGTGCTGGGATTAAAGGTGTGTGCCACCAATGCCCAGCCTTACAGCATAGCTTTTTTTTTTTTTTTTGGTTTTTACGATACAGGATTTCTCTGTATTGTTTTCGAGGCTGTCGGTCCAGCCCAGCCTCGAACTCACAGAGATCCGCCTGCCTCTGCCTCCAGAGTGCTAGGATTAAAGGTGTGTGCCACCACCGCCCGGCTTATAGCATAGTTTTAAACATGCTTCTTCATAGAACATCAAGATGGCTTTCACAGGTATTTAAATAGGTTGAATTTAACTCAAATACTTTAAAAAGTAATGTAAGTACATTTACCACAGGATCCAGCAATTATACTCTTGAGTATTCACGTTAGGAAGGTGAAGACTTACATACACCTAAGTACCATTTTGGGTTGCCTTATAGCACCTCTATCCATGAATGATAAAAGTTGGATAGGGAGTCAAACATCCATCTACTACTGGACACACAAATGCACTGGGTTACATCAATGAATTGGGAGAGTATACACGAATGTAGTGACATGCACATAAACTTGAATGACTCTCAAAGACAACATGCTGACACAGAATCCTCTATTTCTTTCTTAAATATTTTATTTTTGTATGCGTTGGTATTTTGCCATGGGTGCCAGGTCCCCTGAAACTGGAATTATTGATAGGTGTGAGCAGCCATGTTCATGCTGGGCATTGAACTTGGGTCCTCTGGAAGGAAGAGCAGTCAGTGTTCTTTATCACTAAACCATATCTCCAACCCCCTAGAGGTCAATCTTAAAGATTGTAATTATCCTCCATTTAGAGGAGACATTCTGGACAAGAGCTGGCATGCTGGTGGAGGACAGTTGAAACTGAACAGCATTTACAAGGGGTTGGAGCAGGAGTAGTGCTGGACTACAAATGAAGAATAGAAAAAGGGCCTTGTAATGAGAGTCGGATTTTGTGTCCTGTTTGTGGTGACTATTCTAAATGCTTATACATGTGTTAAAAATCAACAGAACTGAATGAAGAAAACACCAGTTTCACTACATATTAATTTAATAATTAAATTGAGCAATATACACATGAATAAATAAATGTAGTAGGACATTAGTACACTGTGGTCCATTAATTACCCAGGAAAGCCTTAAAGCATAAATATATTCATTAAGATCTCAGTTTTAGACTTTGTAATTAGAAGGTTTTCATATATTTTAAATGTTGAAACACTGAAGTGGCCTGAGCTCCCTGCACTTATCTGTTCAGTAACTGAAAACAGTAGTCACATCAGAGAGCCAGGGCTAAGCTACTGATATCCTCAGTTAACAGGCTGAGAAAAATCTCACACACTTATCTCTACCTAAATATTTTACCTAAGGAAAATCTGATTATCTGTATTGACCCCACATACAGCCCACACCACCTTCATTTCCTTCAATATCATCAAAGGCAGCTTACTTGTGATGTCTTAGAAACTTGGCTGTCTAAGAAAATTTATAATCTTCCACTAGACAACAAATTGATGACCTCTGTCCTAAGACTATTGCAAACAGTTGTGACATATTTTAGAAACACACACACACCGTGCACAAGAGTAGGCCTGCACTTAGGAAAGCAGTGACTATTTAGAAGTTAAATATTCTTGCTTCCTAAAGAAAAGCATCCGGGCCTTTGTCCTTGACTTTCCTCCATCCCCTGGCAATCATTCCACTAACACTCTGATTTAATCTGTCAGTTCGGTGATTGCATCTGGGCAGTGCCCGGCTCTTAAATCTATATTTACCATCTTGGTCTCTCTCCTGGGTTTCAAGATTGGATTTCTAAGTCCTGTTGAAGTTAGATTATCTGAGTTGTGATCGCTAAGGCATCTCCAGGAGCTGGGCTCATTCATTTTTTTCCCCTTGCAAAGCTTTTTTCTTTCTGATTTCCCAATTCTGTTACTGGTGTCACCAGATGCATGTGGGGGGGGAGATATACCCCTAATTCTTATTGTCATCACCCTTTCCCATCACCCAGGACTATGTAGCAAGTCTTTGTCCTGTTACCACTGATTAAAACTACAGAAATCATCTCTCTATAGGTCTTTTCACCAATGTGCCCTAAGTGCACACTACTGTCACTTTGATCCTGAAGACAGTCCTGTTTGATAAATCCACAAAGTCTGTGATAACAATCCCAAAGGTCTCAGAACAACTTTGATTTTCACTCTATGTCTTTAGCCTAGTAGGTGCTTTTAAGTCGAGGTAACAGTCTCAAGTTTGCTGTTATGTTGGTATGATTAGTTACATTAGATATCCCTTAAAATATAATGATATGCCCTCTGTTCAGAATGGTCTGTGGGCTTCTCATATTTCCTCAGTAGTGGCTCAGAAGCCTTCCCACACTCCTTCCTGTATCGAGTGATTTTAGAGTCCTTTGAGCTGACATAGCACAATTGTTACCACTCTTTTTCAGCGTGTTGCTTTCCGACATTCATTAAGAGTATTTATGGTATGTTATTTCCAGTGAGAGCAAGATCTATGTCCAAGCCAAAGTGCTCAAGTGCATCTTATATTACCAACTTCTCAATATAAATTTTCTACTGAAATAAATTCAATCAGATCAGAGTGATTTTAGCCAGATAAGCCTCATTCTCATTCTCCGGCCCTTTCCAGTCCCATGGCTTCATGGGAGTCCTTCCTGGCTACCGGCGTTCACAGTAACCCACAGCTAATTTCATGGACAGATAAACAATACTTCCCGATGCGTACCATCAGGAAGATGTTGGAAGATGGTCTGCTACAGAGCTTCCCTCTGAGATCGAATCACTGACCTTAGCTGTCTTTGGATAGCCTTGCTGCTGTGCTTGCCAACTCGCAGCCCCACAATGAAAAGCATGTGATCCAATGATTTCAGTGCAATGCTCTTGAAAATAAAAACAGGACCCCCAACCCCATCCTTGGAAGGGGTGTCATAATCACTGTATGAAGGGGAGCCAGCAATGCTAATGATCGTCTGGAGTTTCTAGATTTCATGTGGACATTTCAGGATTACGTCATTACTTTAAGTCCTGGATCTGGGGGCCATCTCTTAGAAGCTGAGTCTGCTCTGATAGTGAGAGGAAATCTGTCTTAAGATGCCTTTACAAGTAAGGACTGTTCTGAGAAGAGTTAACTCCGGAGATTCTGTTGTTATTTGCCATATTTAAAACAGGGTGGATGGTTTCCACATATACTTAACTTTATTCTTATTTTCAAAACCAGCCCAATTCTCACAATTTAAGGTTTGTCCTCCGATCTTCACCACATAAATGGAAGTGGCATTGATTTTGGAAACTTGGGAGTCAGGACCTGGTGCTTTTTCTTTTTCTTTTCTTTTCTTTCTTTCTTTCTTTTTTTTTTTTTTTTTTTTTTTTTTTTTTTGCTAAACTGCAGAAAAACTGGAGTTTCCAGTCACACTCTGAAAGTCCCCTGCTTGCCCCAGCACGGCGCTAAAACATCAGTGTTCCTACTAGAAATGCAGCCACCACATTCCAGTGAACAGACCAGCTGGAATACTGAAGAGTTATGCTTAATTTGTGCTGGAGGGATTAGAAATGTATCTAATATTCAGGAAATTCTTCTCCCCCAAACCATAGCATCGTGAGCCAAATGTTCCCAGGGAGCGAAAGGAGGAGGACTCATTGTGGAGCACGGGTGAGTAATGAAGTTGAGGGGTGAGGCAGGGAGTTTGTGCAAATCCACACACCACCTACCCCGGGCTGCCTCCTCCTCCTCCCTCATTTCCATCATCTGCACCCTGAGGCTCCGTTGTCTGTGGGAGTCGTTTGCCCTTCCTGAGGGAAGCAGATATATCGCTGAGCTATTTTATGTTGTTTTTCTCTCTCCTAATGAATACCACACACAGTACTTTTGAATGCTCGTGGTACTCCAGTGAGTGATTAAGTCTTGTGGGAAGGAGATCCCTTTGGAAGTGGAGTAAATAGATCGGGCATAGAAACAATGCCATCTAGTTTCGGGAGAGCTCGGGTTTGAACCACATTGTCCCCAGGTCTCTTGCAGCTCAGGCTCCTCCACCCTAGGCATTTCTGTGAAGCTCCAATAGGTGAATCTTGCAGATGTCACTTGTTACTTTTAGTATCCCTAGTGTTACAGATCTAAACTGCTAAATGGCTGCTGCCTTTTGGGCCTCCCTCTCAGGGTGATGGAAAACTAGCAATGTGATTAAAAAAAAAAAGGTGATGGGGGCAGGGAGGGGTAGGGTGGGGAGATATAACTATGCTTGATTAAACTTTAAAATTTTTCCACTCTTCTTCTCTGTGGCACTTAGGTTCAAGGTCCCTTTACTCAACACCTGGCCCAAATAAGCCGCACAGGGAGCACCTGAACTTGAGCTTGCCTCATCCTAACAGATGTTTTTCTTGGCGCTAAGCCACCCATAAAGCTTAATTCCTTTCAGCAAGCCTTTATTGAGCAACTATAATGTGCTGAGTGCATATTCTATCATTAAACACAGCCTGTCTAAGGCAGCATTTCATTTTCCTCAGTGGGAATTTCAGAAAACCTGCAAAATGTTCCCAGCATTAAGAACGAACATCAAAGAAGCAGGGCTATAAGACTTGCTTTCCTGGCAAACATGTTAAAAGGTGATCTTGGACTTGCTTGTCACTTTACACCCATCGCAGTCAGTTCCAGAAGCCAAGGTCTTTTCATTCAAACCACAAGGAAACACTCAGATATTTTCTACAAACAATCTTCTTGTGATCACCAACATGTCACTCTCTTGGGGTGAACAATTTACTATTTGAAAATGCTGAGGGCATTAAGTGAGTATCCCAGCTTCAGGAACATAATTGGTACGGATGAAAGAGATGGGGTAAGAAATCACAGTCGAACTAGTCCATCTTCTTGAGCACAAAGCTTTGGCCCCATATTACAGAGTGCTGATGGCAACCGTGACTTAAAAGGTTGTAGAGGAAAGAGTAAGGAAGTAAGGCAGGATTGACTGGGGATATGACTGTGCCTATGGCAAGTACTGTGAATGGTTGAGACAAGGACAACCTTGTCCTTCTAAGATGAAAATGAAGGCAACAATTTTGACCAATTCTGAACAGAATGTGACTTCTCTATGTGCAAAGATAAAGTTTAAGAATGTGGACATAAGTTTTGGATGAAGACTTGCTGGGTTAACCTCAGGGAATAAACTGCTAACTAGCTGAACCACATATGTGTACAAAAAGTTATTTTCCCTATGTCTTTCTTTTGATGTGGAGTGGTGATGCTAGTTAATACATGGGCTACTATGAAGATTTAAAGATGATAATGAACATAGAGAACTTAATGCCGGCATATGCTAAGTGCTCAAGAAATGTTAATTACTATCATTTTTATGCAAATGGGCTAAGAAATTAATTTTAGTAACAGACCTAGCCATGTGGGAATCAGACCCCATTTAGTAGACTCTGAGTCAGTTCAAATACTCTTTCGTTTCCAAGACAGACCATGAGCCTTTACCAAAGAGGTAGTGCATAGCTTATGAAGACTTTTTTTTATCACTTCTAAATTCCTAAGTGGCATCAGTCGTTTGCCTTCCCCCATCACCCCTCCTTACCTCCCTCATTCCCTTCCTTCTTTTCTTCATTTCTCTGAGATGTGACTTTGAATTTGTGTGTGGGGGCAAGCGTTTTCACCAAATCATCAAATCAACTGAAAGCCAGTTTGACAGTCCCAGGGTTGATGAGGTGCTTCAAGAGGTATGAGCACCTGCTTCACAAACCTGAGCACTCTAGTTTGAATCCTCAGGACATGGGTAACGAGTGTGCATTTATAACCCTAGTGCTGTGCCAGGGGTCACTCAACAAGTGGGTCTTTGAAGCTCACTGGCGACTGGTCTCCCTGAATTCATGGATTTCATGTTCAGTGAAAGAGCCTATCTCAAAACTTTAGGGGCAAAGTGAGAGTATCCACCTCTGGCCTCCACAAGCACCTGCACACACATGCACACATGCCCAAATGAATAAATACATATAGGCACACACACGTATGACAGAGCTAGAGGAGATGAGATAGACCAATAGACAACAGACAGACAGATAATTATAAATTGTAAATTTTATTAAGCTTGAGGTTCTTATACAGCTATTACCCATGAAATCACAAAAGAATCTAAACTTCTGTTATATACAAGAGTGTTCTTGAGATAGTAGTATCCACAGGCACCCCTCCAAACTTGGCACAGTTAATCAACTCCCTCCTTGAACATTTCCTCACAGATGTAGCTTTTCCTGTTTTCCTCTGGGGACTACAGCTTCATAGTTATTTCCTGGCTATCAATGAATTTTAAACTATCACCGTCTTTGATAACATATCAATAGTCACTCTTTAGAAATGTAGAGTGAATTAGTAAAATCGCACAGACGAAAATAATCAAGTTGTTGAAACAATTTCTTCTATCTTTAAGAACAAAGAAGCACTGAATTGGAAGGAATGTAAGGCCATGGTGATCTTTTTTAGTAGCCTTTTTTTCATTTTCCCCTTTAAAGTCACAGGGTTGTATGTTATTGTAATATATAGAATTATATATTAAAAGGCTCAGAAACTGAATCTTTTAAGATTTCTATATGGGATACTTTAATTTTTTTTGAAAATTAACTCCTCTATAACTTTCACATGGCAAATATTTAAATTTCACTCTGCAACATGAGATGAAAAAAATGGAGAACTGACTCAACCTAGTGAGTGCAAACATGATTTACAGGCTGTGAAGCACACATGCCCCTAAGCCTGCTTCCTCCTTGGGCTGTGAGAAGTCAAAGCAAGGATTCAAGGCACCGACTGGTTTCCACATCCACCCACCTCATGCTCCCTCGGATTTTACTAGCCTTTCCCCACAATTTCCCTTTCTCACCTCCTCTCAAAAGATTTAATACAGTTTAAGATAAGACTCCAGGCATCCAGATTTCAGAGCCAGAGCTGACTTCACCCAGGCCTGAGGCCTGGGGTCTGTTCCCTGCCCTTGAGAGTTCAAGTATCAGAACCCTGTGAAATGTCCAGGTCTGATGCAAAGTAATTCATTCAGAGGCCTGACTGTAGGTGTTCTTCTGTCAGTTTTTCTTGTAGGTGTACATGATGAAAATAGATTTCAAAGGATAAGGGAGGAGGTAGAAGTCCCCAAGAAAAGGAAATCCACTTTCTACTTTGGATGTTCAGAAAGAATTTGATTAGGCTAGCTAGCCCGCTGAGCAAAGACTCTGACCTGGCACTTCCATCCTAGAGACTGACTCCACAGGAGTTGTAAATGCTGGCCTAGTTTGATCAATGAGCATCTGATAACCATCTATTCCGTCAGAGAAGCAAGCTGTAGGAAAAGAGACAGATGCAAACACTCAGAAGTGCCTTCCAGAGCGCCAACAGGATAAGGACATTGACTGGACATAGCTTGCTCAGCTTTGTGTCACTTGAGCAAGTCCTGATCTCGGAGATAGGAGAGCTTCTGTGACAAGATTTATTGGACAAATTAACCATTGAATTGATATAAGAAGGCAAAATACAGGAGAAATAAAAATCAATGGCTGTGGAAGCAAAAACGAAATGATCACTCCTGATAAAATGGAGACCACTAGGACATCCTGGTTGTTTGGAACTGCTTTGAATTTTAAATATGAAGGAGAGATGTTTAGACAAAGGGACAGATGTAATAAAGTTGTAGATCTCAAAGAAAGATGCCATTTAAAATAATTAGAGAATGGAGTTGCTGCTAGGGATAGGGAAGGAAGGGGCCTGTGTTCCTGACTGTAGTCTTTCACTAAAGTGTTAGCAGATTTTACTAAATTGGCTACCTTTTTCTTTTTATGGCAATGGAGATAGTAAAGACCGAGAGCTCTTAGAAATGTGAGGATCTTGAAATAAATATAAATTTTGGCAGAATAATTCACACATAATACATTTTTCAAGGAATGTTATGGGTACAGAAATCATGAAACTAGGAACAATAAACCACAATGCCAAGAACTTCAGTATCCTAGTTTAGTAAGAATTTTCATCAGAGTTCTTATATGTAAGCCATCAGTCCTTATTACATTTCCTCTTTAGATGATGAATTCTAGGAGGTTTAAGAACATTCCCAAAGAAATAGCTGGCGAAATCTGGAAATTGTATTTAGCTTTTTTTGCTTAAATATCATGTGCGTTTGCCCCTTGGGAGATGATGTAAGTAGAAGATGAAAATCAGGACATGGAGAAAGTTGTGTGGATGGTAAGGAGAACAATTATTGGGTTGGTATTTTGAAAGTGAATGTAAGTTATCCACCAAACATTGATATGGAATGTCTTAGCATACAATTAGAAAGCAAGAGCAAAAGTCTATTCTATATCCTCTATCTCTCTAGATAGATAGCTAGATAGATAGATAGATACATACATACATACATACATACATACATACATACATACATACAAAGATAAGGAGATAGATAAATAGGTAGACAGGAATATACATAGAGTTAAAAAGAAAGATAGAGAGGGAGGTAGATCAATAGATGATTGACAGATGGATAAGTTAGATAGGGAGATAGAAAGTGAGATAGATAAATCTTAGAGAGACAGAATGGAAGATAGATAAATATGAGATAGATAGATAGATAGATAGATAGATAGATGAAAGGAAGAAAGAAAGAAAGGTAGAAAAAAAGAAGGAAAGAAAGGAAGATAGATAAAGGGACAGGTAGGGAGATAGACAAGCAGATGGGGAAATAGAGAGGGAGACTTCTAGGGAGATAGACATTTGTGAATCTTCAGAAATGTATGAAAGTTGTACCTCTGATTGTGGTTAAAACTTCTTAGGAAACAGGAATAAGACTTAAGTAGATAGCTTCAGAGAAAATATGTGTGGATTCTTCAGTTAAGAAACAAAGCATGAACCAAATAAAATCAAAGGGGATTATTAATAAGATGAGCAAGAGCTGCAGCAAGGATCTGGTCTTTATTCCAAGAAGAGCCACATGTTTAACAGTGTCAGTTTCTCCTAGACATCAACTCTAGTCAAAGCTCAAGTGGGAGTTATCAGTATGTCATTAGTGACATTTGTGAATGCTGTTTCTGTGGAATGGTAGAAAAGAACTTGAATTTCAGAAACACAGGAAATCATGAAATAGAAATCAGCAGTGGAGGCAGAGAGTGTGACAAGGGGGACTTGGATATTATAGTTCTCTAATACTTGCTATTGACAGCAAATATTTAACTCTCTGTCTCTGTCCCTCTCTGTGTATCTCTGCCTCTCTGTGTCTCTCTCTCTGTCTTTCTCTCATTCTCTCTCTGTCTCTCTCTCTCTTGATATAGCACTGTGAGTAGTAGTCATGCTGGGTCTTCAAGAACATCTGGATATTTTGAAATCCCAAACACCAAACCAAATGTTTAAGGAGAACTTCAGTTCTGTGTCATTTCTTTTCAATTGTGGTTAAATTTGTTTTCTCTCTTATTAAACAGATTTTGAGACTTGGTGGCCAGAAATTTTGCACAGGAGGAATTCAATTATTGACATGCATGGCAGAGGTATAGCATTGGGTTCTGGACATCAGCCAATGAAATTAGTCATCTTGAAAGGTAAGTGAGGGTATTCTTGGCCTGGGGGTTGCAAAAGTAGTTTGTGTGCAAATGGATTACTGAACACATTTTGGATACATGGAGTAGAAAAATAATGACAATAGCTCTTGCTAACATTTATGGAAGTCTGACTATGAAGCATGCAATCAAAATTATTTATATTGTTTCATTTACAGGACAACTTCATATGCTAGGGACTTTTACTGACATTTTATTGTAAAGGGGAAAATTCTAGCTTAGAGAATTCAAGCAACTTACACAAAGTCACAGAGACCAAGTGCAGGAAAGCTAAGATTCAAATTGCAGATCTAGCCCAGTTGACCCCTATCCCCTGTCCTTTATGTTGTACCATCAAAGCAGATATATAAAGCCTGTGCTCCCTAGAAGGTGTGAATGTAAATCATGCAGGAAGAAGTATTATCTCTCCCTTTCTTCTTTTGTGACCATATCCAGAGCCCAAAGAGTCATGTGCCCATAGGACAGTGTGCATTCTAGTTACGTTTCAGGGTCACCTCCTCTTGTCTTCCTTGGCACCTCCTACCCTTCATGAGTGTAACTTAAGGATATATCATGCAGCCATCTTGTGGAAGGTACATAAACTCTTTTATGTTCGCAGCAGGAAGGAACATCACTGAACCCCATGGTGATTAAAGGGTACATGGAAGACTGGTAAAGGAATTCAAGGAGGTGGGGAGAGAATTCTTGTAAACAAGCAGGAATACACATGTGGTCCCAGAATGCAATTAAACATGAACAGCTCCTTTGGAACTGACACATGAAATACAACCGTAAACAGTAAGAATGTCAGATTCACATTATATTTCTGGTTACAGATATGACAGAGACCAGTTGGTGTCTTGCTAAAATGATGCAACATGTGTATCCCTGCTTGTTTACAAGGATTTGCCTTCCCAAGGAAAGAGATATCACAAAACTTTAGCAATTCTAAGTATTGATTTGAGAGTAACTATTAAGAGTTTATTGTGTTCTTTGTTTCTTTCAGCCAGAAACAAATTCTCAAAGTAAGAAATCAATTTAATAAAGATAAAACAGCATGAATATATACATCCATATCTTTCTGTGAATAAAATGTATTATGTCTATAAAGTTTTCAAGTTGCCTAATAAAATTATATTTGTTAAGAATTTTAACCCATGCCTACCCATAACTAACACCGCCAATGTGAGACTGTAGACGGTAAACACTCACTCTTTGTAAAACCTTTATAGTGAGCTAAAACTTCAGAAACTGCAGAGAACATTTGCATCCTAAGGATATTTCAAAGGTTAGAAACAATACACCTCATATGTATATCAGAGTGACAGTCTTATTCCAACTAAAGTCATCTTGCCCATCTGCAATAAAATTTCCATTTTCCCAGGCCAAGTTCACAAACTAAACCATCCAACAGTTGCATGCACTCAGCAGCCTCATGACTTTGATGGGGCAGGGTGCTTGATGAATCATCCAAGAATCATCAATTCATCTTCATACTACAAAGACTTCTCACTGAGAAGTACTCCAAATGTTTAGAACTATTTTAAGATTAGTTCTCTTCTGGAAGTTTAAATGTAAACTCAAACAAATGCTTTTTGGATAATTTTGAACTGCTTTAACTAACTTAAAGTTCACCTGATGTTCAGACTATAGGTTTCAAACTTAAGAGGATTTTTTTTCTTCTGTAACTTTTGAAACACTTTTGAAGTGTTATCCTTTTCATAACATTTAATTGTTTTTTCAGCTCTTCCTTTGACATCATTTGATAGGTTTTCTCAGGTAAAGTCATATAGATGATGAGTTGAATTTTTCATTGGCTTCCATTGAAGCCTATCTTTGAATAGTTTTATAGAGGAAAGATACTTTGTAGTAACTAACATGAAGACATGGGTGCAGGAGAAGTTTGTCCTATTATTCTGCCTTACATTCCATTTTAAGATGAGCCAGGCTACCAGGCAGTGGCGGTACATGCCTTTAATCGCAGCACTTGGGAGGCAGAGGCAGGAAGATCCCTGTGAGTTCAAAGCCAGCCTGGTCTATAAAGTGAGTTCCAGAATAGACAGTGCTACCCAGAGAAACCCTGTCTCAGAAAAAAAAAAGATGGATCAAGCTAATCACTCTTTATTTGGCCTTGGTGATCCCTTGTCATTTCAGAATGTTCTACTGGTGTTGGCAACTTACGATTTTCAAGGGAAGAGTTATCCATCTCATAGGATAAGCTAAAATGATTGCTCATGTGATAAACTATTTCCTAGTTAATTTGTTGTAAGAATCGTGTTATACCTGCTGAGTCAGGAGGATCATGGTTCAAGACCAGGTAAAAAGGCTGATGTCTCAAGAGAAAATTAGAGGCTCTGCTCCCCTCCTCCTGCCTTGGCAAAGTCACCAAGAACAGACACAGGATACCCACCAATCACTGTAGGTTCTAGAAGAGGAGAGGGAAAGGCTATGTTTTTGTTTAGGTTTTTTTCAAGACAGGGTTTCTCTGTATTGTTTTGGAGGCTGTCCTGAAACTCGCTGTGCAGACCAGACTGGCCTTGGACTCACAGAGATCTAGCTGCCTCTGCTTCCTGAGTGCTAGGATTAAAGGCGTGCACCACCAACACCGGCAGGCTATGTGTTTTAAATAGACCAAGAAGAGAAGTGATGAAGGCTACCTGGTTTTAAGAAGCACGAGGGAAGCGGCAGTCTGACCAATTGGTACCCATGCTCTGCTTCTTTTTTGGGTGCCAACTCAGGCTTCAGTGTGTGTTTGGGACAGGAGAGAGGCAGCATCAATGATATGAGACCCATTGGGAAAGCATTGCTGCCAGGAGACGTGTGTTGTTCTGCTGTTGGGCTCCAAAGATGCTCTGTTTTTTCCCCACCACCTGTCTTCCCACCCACTCACACTTCTCTTCTCCTCCATTCCCTACCCTCAACGTCACTGTCCAATATAAACATCTAGACAACCTAGAACTTTTGGAGCTTTGTGAGAAGTTGGGTTTCCAGCTCGAAATTTCTGATCAAATGTAACTTCAGAAACATCTGTTCTACAATACACTTGAAGCAGTGAGAAATTAACACATTGACCAGAGATGTTTTATTTTTATCATTGTTTGCATTAGTGTGTGTGTGTGTGTGTGTGTGTGTGTGTGTGTGTGTGTGTGTGTGTGTGTATGTGTGTGTGTTTTGCGAGGTCGGTGCCTAGAAGATAAATTTGAAGAATCATTTCTCTATTTTACCTTTTCCTGGTTTCCTGAGATGAAACTCAGTTGCCAGGTTTCCATAGCAAGAACCTTTTACCCATGAGACATCTCATTGACCCCAAAGACCTTATTTGGGGGAGGAGAGAAAGAGAAGAAAATGGCACCAGGTAGAATCTTCTGGCTGCAGCCTGCCAGAATCCAGGCTTTATTTGTGACTTTGCTCCCACACTTCAGTTCCAAAAAACTTATTGGCAAAGAGTTTTGCATTTTCATGACAGGCCATGTTAAAGGGAGGGACATTTGCTCTTATGCTTGGCTCACAAAAAACAACAAGTTCCCTTTTGCAGGTGGACTGGTTTTGCCTCATCTCAATTGAGTAAAATTGTGGCTCATGATAGCTTTGAGCCTTTCTTTGCCTTATTGCTCCTTCTCCCAAGCCTGGGATGAAACTCAACAAAGGAGTCCCTTGGAGGGGTCAGGGCATACAAGGAAGAGGGTAAAGACACAGGGAAGTGGAGAAGAGGGCAGGAGTAGGTCTGTGTGGGACATCATCAGGGAAGGCGGTTGAGGTCAAGGGTCGTATGGAGACTTAGCAGAAGGATCCTAGAATATCCACTGTACCAGAGGAGCTACAATAGAGTCCTGCGGACAGGAGTAACTGACATTTTTGTGACTGAAGTTTTAGCATAGGTGCTACCATTGTTAATCTTGCGGGTCAGTCATAGAGACATGTTACTCACTCTTTGGCAGTAAATGAGAAGTCTTTAGCTGCCCTCTGACCTCATAAAAGACCTGCAGGGTAGTTGTTGTCAACCTAACAGGACTTAGAAGCACTATGAAAACAAACTTCCAGGCCGCTCTGTGAGGGGGTTTCTCAATTAGACTAACTGGGGTGGGAGTACCCACTCTAACTGTGCCTGGCATCATTCCATAGGTTAAAACTTTTGACGTGACCAGCAAGGAGAAAGAGCTGAGCACAGGCACCCCTGGCTCTCTGCTGCTTGGCTGGGGATGCAATGTAACCAGCTGCCTCACTCTCCTCTTGCCGTATCTACCTGTACCCTCAAACCATGAGTCAAAATAAACTCTTCCCTAGCTGCTTTTGTCAGGGATATTGTCAGAGCAACAAGAAACGTAGCTAATACAACAGGAAATACAATCATAACGGTGTGTCTTAGTTTTCCTCTGCCATTTAAAGCTTGCATTAGTGCTGAGCAGGAGTGGATGGTCAGTCCCATTCTCTCTACTTCCCTCCAAACCTACTCATCTGTTAAAGTTCAATTAAATTCTCCTTCAACAAGAATATCACAAAAGCCTAACTTCTGTGGTCATTTATTTCTGCAGCACTGTCTTCCTGAGGACTTTTAAGTCCCCTTTAAATCCATTTCCCTTGTTATGAGCTCATGAGATAATGTGTAAATTTCCCCAGATTCAGCCCAGAACACAGTTACAGGAGGATGTAATGTTGGATGCTCCGGTGCTGAAAGGGAACACATCATTCTAAAATTAGCAATGGCATTTCACTGAAGAGTAAGCCTCATACGGCTTCACAGATGACTTCAAACTTTTGTCTCGAAAATGCTTACAAGCCTATAACCTGAATGTCAAGTTTCACAGTGTGGTGTAGATGCTTTCCTAACACAAAATAGAAACCCGTGAAAATGTGGAGGTGTGACAGATTGGGATGCAACATTTTCAAGCTCTTAGCTTAGTTTAAGTACAGTCTTTTCATTCATAACTTGAACAAACCCCTTAAGAGTCTCCTGTTGAGCCAGTGTGCAGTTTCTTAATAGAATGAAATGTCCATATAATTAACATATTTGTGCAGGGATGAATACAGAATGCATGTGATAGGTGTACATGTATTGGGTTAGCACACACATTCTCCTCTGTGTGTGTGTGTATGCCAACACATGTGGAAGCCAGAGGTCAACCTCAAGAGCTATTCATTTACCTGACTTTTTTGAGACAGGTCACTCATTGAACCTGGGACTCACTAGTTATATCAGACTGACTGGCAAGCAATCTCCAATGATCCTCTCCTCTCTATTTCCCCAATCTTAGAATTATAAGCATGCTCCACTATTCCCAGATATTTAAAAAATAATTTTATTAATTATTTGAGAATTCCAGTGTGTTTTGGTCATATTTACACCCTCTCTTCTTGTCTTCTTCCAGATCCACACCACCTCCTACCCACCCAAACTTATCTCATGATAGCTCTCTCTCTCTCTCCTCTCCTGTCTCGGTCTCTGTCTCTCTGTCTCTCTCTGTCTGTCTCTGTCTCTCTCTCTCTCTTTCTCTCAAACCAGTGGTGTCCAATTTGTGTTTGGAAACAAAGCTGCTACTTGGATAGCTAACTACTTGGGCACTCAACTGCTATTGTACATGTGGCCTAACTTGGACCATGATAGACCAAACAGCAGTGACACCTAGCTTTTTATACGGGTTTTGATTACTGAATTAAAGTCCTCAGGTTTATACAGCCAGCACTGTACCAACTGAACCAGGCATCTACCCTGCTCCTCATTAAGAAACAAAATTAGATTGTTCACCAAACAAAATAAATGTACATGTGAAATAACAAAACCCTGGACCTCAACATTTGTAGTCTGAATTGTTTTCAATGTGGTATTAAACTATTTTCAATGTAGTATTAACCCTAATATTTAGGTTAGCACATATTTAATACAAACTCTAAATTGATCTTAAACCAAGGGAAATAAACCTTGCTCAAATGAATGACAATGCGTTTGTATAAACACAAGGGCTTTTGTATTTACTTAGTACCATGGGACCCGGACCCCACTCTGAGTTCTTCCAATAAGGTTTTCTCAGTTCAAATCCTGCCTTTTGTTATTGTATGCTATCGGTGTTACTTTCTACCTGTGAAATCACATGCTATAAGATTATCTCTGCTGATCAGCCCACACAGGAAATCTCTGGTTTGGAATTTCTCAGTCTTCACCAGCTTTGAGCACTACCATGACCTCAAAGCTAAATATGGACTATTCCTTGTGTTTATTAAATTGAGCCAACCCATGAAGGAAGGTAGCATACTAGTTTGTACTTAATCTTTTTATATGAGAATACTGACTTTGGAATTTGAATATGTCTTTTAAAAGATTTATGCTACATCCTGGCATCTCCAGATGTCTCTCTTTACTCTTGCACCTTGAACCTTGCCTCATAGTTTAGGAGTGATGCAATGCATGCCAGTATCTTGCTCCCAGCCCTGATAGACAGAGAGGGAGAATTCAATGGTGGGTGCTTTCACTTTCTCCTAATGGCAGAGCTTGCCATAGGATCTCTTCTCACTCTGATGAGTAAAGAAGCATTTCTTTTTTTAAAAAATTAATTAACTTTACGTCCCAGCTCAAAATTTTCCCTCCCTCTCAGTCCTCCTTGCCCCCATCACTATCACCCCAATCCACTCCTCCTCCATTTCTGTTCAGGAAAGGTCAGACCTCCTATAGATGTCAATAAAACAGGGCATATCAAGTTGCAGTAAGACTAAGCACCTCCCCATGTATTAAGGCTGGGCAGGGTGATACAGTATGAGGGGTAGGGTCCCAAAAACCAGCAAAGAAGTCAGAGACATCCCTGTTCCAACTGCTGGAGTCCCACAATTGTAACATATGTATGTGCACATTGCCTAGGTCAGTCCCCATGCAGTCTCTGTAAGGCCCTATGAGCCCAGGTTACCTAATTCTGTATGTTTTTTTGTGTGTCCTTGACCCCTCTGGCTCCTCTAATCCTTTCTTCCCCTCTTCTACAGGATTCCATGAACTCAGGCTAATGTTTGGCTGTGGGTCTGCATCTGTTTCTGTCAGCTGCTGGATTAAGTCTAGCTGATGACATTTGGGCTAGGCACCAATCTTTAAGTACAGCAGAATATCATTAAGCATCATCACATTGACAGTTTTTCCCTCCAGTCATGTTTCATTCTATCCTAGGTCTCTGGCTCATCCAGCCTGTGGGTCCTGGTGCTTCAAGCAGTGTGGAGGGGTGGGCTTCATTAGTATTCAGGTGTCTGTACTGGCCTGCCCCTGATGTTCTCACAGGATACGCCCTCAGCTGCAGCCACCTGTGCACATTCACTACATTCCCTTTTCAAAGGGCTTTGCCCACCCCCGGTCTCTCTCTCTCTGTCTCTCTCTCTCTCTGTGTGTCTTTGTCTGTCTCTCTCTGTGTCTCTGTCTCTGTCTCTGTGTCTCTGTCTGTCTCTGTCTCTGTCTCTCTGTCTCTGTCTCTGTCTCTGTCTCTGTCTCTCTCTCTCTCTCTCTCTCTCTCTCTCCCTCCTCACCTGCCTTCTCTGGCTGGCTTCCTGGCTCCCCGCTTCTCTTTGCTCGTCTGCTGCCACTGTCCCCAGAGGCCAGTGTCTCCCTTCCCCTCCCTCCTTTTCCCACTCCCTGTCCCTTAGTAACCCGCCCCACCCCACACATACATGAGCTCTGTGTCATGTCTTTATCTCTCAGGCTACTTTTAAGAAAACAACAGGCCTACTTTTCTGGCAATGGTTTTAGGCTAGATCAGTTATTGATTGACCACTCCCTCAATCTCTAGGCCACCCTTACCCAAGATTATCCCATAGGCAGGACAGACAGGAGGTAGAGAGTTATGTGACTTGGTTGGTGTCCCAAGCCCTCTCTGAACTGGTCACAGAAGATGGCCAGTTCAGTCTACGTATCTACTATTGCTAGGAGTCTCAGCTGGAGGCATCCTTGTAAATTCCCGGATGATCCCCTTGTGCCAGGTTTCCACCTGAACCTGCAATGACCTCACCTTTCCAGTATTCTCTTTCAGTACTGTCCCCTTTCATCCCCACAACCTGATCGCTTGAGTTCCCATCTCCACCAATGTGCAGTCCACTCATGAAATCTCTCCTCACAGACTGAGAGAGACTCAGACTTGGTAACGAGAAGCATTTCTTGGCTGACAAAATAACGGTTGGAAGCATAACAATGAAGCTGATGCCTCTTTTTATCAGCAATTAATTGCAAACCAGATGCCAGGTGGGACATTTGCACTTCCCACAGTCCTGGCAGTGAAAAGTGTTTATGAAAGATGTCCCACTTATAGTTACAAAGGCCGATAGAACAGGTGCACTTGAGCCAAGCTTGGAAAAAATAGAAGAAACCGCAGTTCACATAAGGACAGGATGACAGTACTCTCCAGGGTAACTAGTAATTTCTGGTGCTAATAAGGAAAACTGAATTTCTGCATTTTCAGGTTTCTCTAAATGTTAAAAGCTTGTATGTTATACATAATTAAAATGTACTCAATATCTGTGTTAAATTATCTATAAACAACAGAATCAAAATGGTAGTGTAGAAGACACACTTGAATGTACATATTTGGTCACTTTGTGATTGTGAGTGCTGTCCATTCAACAGAATCTAGAGCAAGCTGGGAGACAGGTCTCTGGGAGTGCCTTGGGGGTTATCTTTGTTACATTAATTGAAGTTGGAAGACATGCCCTCCGTGGCTGCCATCCTGGACTGTAGAAATGGAGAAAGGGAGCTGGGTAACAACAGGTATTCATGGGCTTTGCTTTCTGACTGTGGAGATGATATGAACAGTCATTTCATGATTCTGAAACCCTGATTTCCCTATCATGATGGACCATACTCGTGAACTGTGAGTCAGAATAGACCTTCCTCCACAAGCTGCTTACAGCAGAGTATTTCATCGAGTCAACAGGGAAAGAAACTAAGATGGTAATCATAGCAACATTGCATGGACCAGCAGGAAAATTTCTCATAATACACTGCAATGATTATGGTTGGCTAGTCTCAAAATCATGGTTGCTAATTCTAGAGTCATAAGGTCTTAAACATAATTCACTATACATAAATAATGTGTGTATAGCACAATTTGAAAGGAACAGATACTAAATCCATAAAATGGAAGCATGAACAAATATATGTCTTCATAAAAGATATTGACTATGCTTATTATGTAACATTTCCTATAGATTCATAATTTTACATAATAAAATAGCTGCAGAGAAATTCCAAGTGAACAAAGTACAGATATCAGGATGTCGGTGAGATAAATAATCATTCCTTTTGTGTCTTAGACATACAATTAGAAGTCAAGTTCAATAACAACCACTAACAGTCCAAGATAGATTAGATCTATATGAAGAAAATTATATCCCAGGCATCAGCCTGGGAATCCAGCATGGGACTGATCAAGACCCCCTGAATCTGGGTGTCAGTGAGGAGGCCTAGGTAATCTATTGAGCCTTGGACAGCAGATCAGTACCCATCCCAAGTATACACATGGTCTCTGGACTCCCATAGAACAATGTGAGGTGCACTCTCACCCTGAACTCTTGGGGAAGGGTCTAGGCCCTGCCCTATATGAAATGACAGACTATGGACACCCCCATGGAGGGCCTCACCCTCCCTGGGGGAATGAGGGGATAACGGGGGGGATGGGGGGGAGGGCACGGGAGGAGGGGAGGGAAAGGGAGAGGGACCTCATACTGACTTGTGAAGCAACCTTGTTTCTTATCTAAATTTAAAATGGAAAATAAAAAAAATATTAATAAAAAAAAGAAAATTATAAAATCGAAACTAAAAACCAAGAATGTTTGACATCATATGAAGAATAAAGAATGAAGATACATCCCCTTAAATAAAAATGTGTATCATAAAATTTCTAATTTTTCTTAAATAATGTGTGAAACAAATGAAATTTCTAATGAATTTAAAATATGTTGATGGTAGAGGAGAACGTACAGAGGAGAAATAAACTAAGCTCATCCAGACTGATGTCATAAAATACTATAAACCAAGTGGTGTAGAAGCAATCAGATCCCAGGTAGTTCAAGACAGATGCTGGTGGATTCTGATACTGCTGAGGGTCCCCGTCTGCCCCCTCACTGCTCTGTTTTCCTATATCAGTAGTAACTGAGCTCCCTTCAGATGATTTAAAAATGCAGTGATCAAAAGAATCTGTTGCTATGGCAGATTATTAGATCAGGTCTATTATTTGAACTGCTACCAAGTGACTGCCTTGTCTCAGCTGCTAAAACTTTTTTTGTGTTAGAAATATTGTGATGTGATGGCTACTTGAAAAACATGTTGAGAAATGCCCGCACTATATATATCCTATATCCGAAATGGCTAAACTATAGAAAACTACAAATAACTTGATAGCCAATTGGTTTTCAAGCAAAGAAAGAAATTTGTGTTTCTTTTAACTTGGTATAGCTTTGTTATGATGAGCCAAAAGTATGTGCAGAAATATATTCAGGATTAATTAAATATGATGGTTAGCAGGAAGGAAACGACACACAATTTAGTTATTAATTTTATAGTGTGTCATAAATGGAACCTTTCGGGTGTAGTAACTTTGCTTGTCCAGTGGTGGACTGTTAATTTCATACTTGGGATATATTATGTATTCCTTTCCAATCTCTCAAAAACACTTGAAACACAGTTAATTTTTCTGGGAATAATTTATCTCTACTTCCTTAAACTCAGACTAATTGGAGAGAGAAATGGAGCTAGTCACTGATTTAAGTAATCTTTGTTGCTCTTCTCTTCATTCAAGTGAGAAATTACTGTTTCAGTCTGCTCAGAGAAGAAGAGAGACACCTTCCACAGTGTAAGATGCTACATATCAGTGAGTGGGGCTTCCTTTCTTAAGAAATCGGTACTGATCTCCTAGAATGGGATGACACACCCCAGGGGTGTGAAGAGAATCCCTGAATGTGTGTGGAGGGAAGGAATGAAGCAACAAGGAGGGCAGAGGAGATGGAAAGGTGCTGTTTCCCATTGCAGTGACAATGCCCCAACCTGTAAAGTACCACTTCTTGGCTCACCAGGGAGACTTATGACTGTCCTTCAAGAACTGACATCCATGGATTGCTGAAATTCAAATGGGTTTTCAAGAAACATCACAAAATGACTTCCTTAATGCTCCCCTAACACTGTGTATATAAATTCCCATTACAGTGAATCCCCTGCAGTCTCCTTTGAGGGATGATGTCAATATCTGTCACATATAAGACAGAGAGGGAAGAAGTAAGCGGTTGATGGTCCGAGAATCTGGAACCATACAGATTCCTTAATTGTGTACCTGACTCTCACTTTGCAGGGGATTCTGTGGCAGCGTCTCTGTGTACTCAATACTGCTGCGGACTGCTAAAATCATTGTCACGTCTGCTGCGTGGCCTGTGTGCGAGAATGTGCGGAGGGTGTCGGGGATTGACAACACAGAGACTTGTTCAATGATGTAAAGAAAACTTTAAACAGGCTCTAAAAAAGGTTCAAGAAAACCTCCTCAGAAAAGCTCCCACCAGAGAAGCTTCTGCTCTCTCCTCTACCCTGGCTGGTTCTGCTCTGACACCAGAGGTGGATGTGTGTGGGTTTTTGAAGGTGCGGTTAGTCTTTTCAAGGTCGAGGTCAGGGCAGTTTCCGTGGGAAGGCCTTTTCCAGGAACTTATTGCCCCAGGCATTGTATCCTTTTTCGTAAACATGTTTTTAGTAAACATTGTCTTACTGCTGCCTACTCCCAGGCAGAAGGGGAAGTGGGTCTCTGCTCAAGGTCTGGTGTTCCCACAAATCATGGGATCCAGGTTTGCATGAAATCAGAGACATTGTATGTCCAAATATATATTCAGAGGAAGGACTATCTCAAACAACAAAGAAGAATCTCTTAAACAAAGCCATGATGGTACCAAGAAATTGCTGTTTGAGGATGATCAAATAGCCTAAAGGGACACAAGACAACAAGGAAGAGAAAGCAATGACTGCAAAAGCAATAGTGATAGGAATCACAGGAAAGATCAAATCAGGAGAAAGAGGCAAAGCATCCTGAGTAGCCCTCCATGGTGGTGCATGCCTGCATCCCAGATCTTCAGAAAAGAGTTATACACAACAGGAGCTCAAAATCATCCCAGTGTACAAAGTAGGTTAAAAGCCAGCCTGGACTACAGGACACTGCACCTCAAAATGAAAATAGAAAAACAAAGTTTGAATGCTCAGGGAATGGCATTAGTGACATTGCCTCCTCAAAGCAAGGCGAAAAGGTTGAAAAGCTGTAGGCTCGTGTCTTAATCTAATAAGGAAGTTAGCATTTTACAGACAAATGAATATCAAAGCCATTTTTTTTTATTGTCCCCAATCTCCACATGTGTGCTGTAGTGGGTCCTGCCCTGCCCCCCTACATAAAAAATTAACAATGATTAAAATCATTAGTATATAGTATCCTATTATGCCAGTGAGTAAATTTGCTAAACACCAAAGCATTTGAGGGCTGTTCTGGGAATTTCCAGGGCTGTCAGGCTCATTCCCATCTTAGCCTCCACGTGCATCAGTTTCAACAAGCACCATGTATAATCATCTGTTCTCCCACATTCCTCAACCTCAACCCATCTAGTAAGAGTCTAGCTTCCCTGGGTTCACTGGAACTGTTCATCTTTCCACTTTATTTCATCTGATTTCTTCTATCAAGTTCCATTTGGGAACCCAGAGCATCATAACAATGGTGTTTTGTAAGGAATGACGCTCTCTTGGAAGCTGAGTAGAAGTGGGTATATAACATGGTTAACACCTGACCCTGCTGTACCAGCCTGATTCTCCTGCAAATAAAGCCAATATTTTTTAGAAACCTTTGCTGTCTAGAAATTTTATCAATATTTTTGGACTGCATGGGATATATAATTGGGGTTCTATAATATATGTATACATTATATACAATACACTATCTATACATATATATTTATAAATATATACACACAAAACATTATTCTAACATTACTCTTTTGAAGATCATATTTCAACTGATGAATCAAAACTAAAAGTAATGTAATAGTATGCATAATCATAGGTATGCTGGGGAAAACAGGAGGCAACTGAAAGAGCTCTCTATATCGATACAGCCCAAGTATAATGAATATTCATGAGTCCATACTGAAAGAAATAAATGACAGGATAAAAAATGTGAGAAATAGGAAAATTTCCCATGTATATTTCCTGATAATTTACATAGCTCCTCTGTTCCCAAGTAGAGGGAACTTCAGTTCATACCTCAAGTGCAGAGTACAGGAAGTGTCTTTCCAAAGAGGGCAGTATGGGGACAACTAAGGGGTTCTAAAAGTTGAGAAGCCTGGCAGGTGCTGGCTCAGAGGTGTGGTCAAGACCAGCAATAAGCTTGATTTGATAGGATGTGTTGTGCGTGGCCCTTTAACTCTACAGCTTTCTTCCTCAAAACCCATAATCATAACCTAGTCATGAGAAACACACCCGACAGCTATAGCCTAACTCACAAGTACCCCTCAGGAATGTCACAGTTGTCTACAACATATAAAGTCTGAAAACCTGTCATTCCTGAGAGAAGCCTAGGGAAACATGGTCATTAAATGTCATCAAAAAGGACATCAGAATAATCTAAAACATAAAAAGGAAGTACAAACTTCAGTTAATAACAACATATAAATACTGAAGCATTCTTGTATACACGAATATGTTGTTACTACTAGGACGCCTGTGTATCACCTTTGTGGCTTGTCTCAAAACTTAAAACTTCTCCAAAATAAAAAGGTTTACTTAAACATTTGAAAATTACTTCAAATAGTTAAATTGCTTTGCATCTTGCCTGTGTTTCATGGAATTTTGCATGAATGCCTACAAGAGCTCAATTAAGGAGATAATCCATTCCATTTTTCATCATTTGACTCAAGAAGAGAGTTTTGACATTTCAACCAATGTTCCAAAACACAACCAAAGGACCATATCTACTTGAACTTTTCAAACCTCAAAAGGCACAGAAGACAGAAGCTTGATTCCTGAGGAGTTAGCTATCCACTAGAATGCTGTGACAGCAGAGTGAAAAGAACTTAAAAAAATCTTTTTATTTTATAGGAAGGAGTGCTTTGACTGAATATATGTCTGTACACCACTTTCATGCCTAGTACCTGTGGAGGCTAGGAGAGGGCTGGATTTACAAACAGTTGAGTTGTTGGTGCTGGGAATTGAACCTGGGCCCACCGGAAGAGCAGCCAGTGCTCTTAACCACTGATCCACCTCTGCAAGTCACAAAATTTAACCACTTAATCCAGCTACAAGCCTAAAATAGAACGTCATATTGTAAACACAAAAGTATCTTGACTCATTTCTAAGGCACAGAGATGGGAGAGACATCAAAGACCATGGGCTAATTGAACACATTGTGATGACTATGACTAACATCTCTTTCTTTAGCTGATACTTTCCAAAACTCCAGGTATTTGAAGGGTGCAAGGAGGAAAATTTAATTGAAAGGAAAAATTCCTAATGCAATTTAAGTTCTTAACAGATGATTGAGTATAACAGAAGAATCTTTTATGTTGTGAAACATAAGTAAAACTATGTATACCGCATCCATATACTGGAGAAACCCTTCATATTCTTAGGGAACTGTAAGATGTAAGAGCAAACCACAATAGTGCGGGAAGATTGGCTTTTGGTCTTTTTTCAATGATCTTTTTGTGAATAGGTCCAAGGCAGATATTTGCAAGCAGTTCATTTGTCACTGAGATAAACTGGATATTGTATTTTGTTTTGATGTAGTACTCAGTGGTCTCAATGCTGCAAAACTTTAATATAGTTCCTCATGTTGTGGTGACCTTTAACCATAAAAACATTTCGTTGCTGCTTTGTAACTATAATTTTGCTACTGTTATAAATCATAAGGTAAATATTCGATATGTAGGATATCTGATATGTGCCCTGAAGAGGTCGTGACCCACAGGTTGAGAACTACTGTTAACTGATTAGTGCAATTTGATTGATGAATGAATCTTACTAAACTTTTTTATTTTTGTGTAGAAATCAAAATTAATATGAGAGTCTTGTGTTCATTGATGAAACTGGATGCATGGAGTGTCTCGTGAAAGGCTACCAGGGAGAAACTTATTTCATGTTACCTGTTTAAGGAGAAGAGTTCCTACAAGAAATAGAGAAGGGAAGAAGTTTGGAACTTCTCACAGGTAGTGACAGAACAGTGGAAAGTCTCAAGGAAGAGAACAGAGGCATAAGTAAAGGAGACAAGCAAAACACAGCTCTAGCCATGAGAGCCCCCATTGTCATGTCTGGAAGCAGAAACTTCACCCAAAAGTTAAGCTGGGCAGCATGGGTAAGCATACTCAATGTCCCACTCTCAAGCAAACCTACAGCCCACACAAGCCTAATACCTATAGACTTGAACAAGCAGAAGAAAGAGTTGGAGGTCTGAGTGAACAAAATGCTACTTTCAAATATCAACTAACAGAAAAGGTAAATGAGAATGAATAGATATTTGATAATTTGGCATATGATTAAGAGAATAATCTATGAAAGCACAACTAGAAGGAGCTGAGAAAATGACTAAAGGTACAATTACATTTTCCAAAGAAAATATAGAATGGATACATTCATACGCTTAGATAACTCACCAAATGAAATGAAGAACTGAAACAGATCCATAGCAAGCAATAGAATTGAAAGAGTAACAAAAGTCTTTCCCCAAGAAAGAGTTAGGGAGGTTTACTGCTCAGTTCTACCAACTTTTAAGGAGATGCTAACACTAATGTTAAAAATATATAAAAGAAAGTAACATTATGAAAATCATTGTCATATTAAAAACTCATACCTATACATACATACAAACACATACTGAACCACAGACCACAAAATTTCTCAGTAGAATTTGGAAAGATTTGGATTCGAGATCATGTTAAGAAAATCACCCACCAGGACCAAGTTAATTTCATCCTCAGAATGCAAGGTTGGCACAATGTACCAAGTCAATAAATGTCACATAAATAGACTTAAGAATAGAAATCACACTATCATCTTAGTAGATACAGAGAAGATCTTTTGTAAAATTCAACACATCTTCACAACAAAATATCTGAAGAAACTAAGAACAGAAGAAAGAAATATCATAATAAAATTACATGTGACAAACAGGTAGTCAACATAGTCTAAGCCAGAGAAAACTAAGAGCAACTCTCACTTCTTGAAATCTTGGATAGAGCATTAAGATGACAGAGATACAAATATTAAAAGAGAAGTTAAAGTGTCCTTATGTGCTACTGACATAGTCCTATACAACCAAAATTGTAAAGATATTTTTCACAGAACTCTTTAAATGCATATAGTAGCACAGAAGTCCCCAAATAAACAATGCAATCCTAAGCATAAAATCCTTCTGTATTTTTGTTTCTTTTATTGGTTTATGAATAAAACACTGTTTGACTCATAGAGGCAGGTCTACATGGTGAATTCTCCTCATCTCCTCACCCTGCTTATCTTCCTGCCTCTATCTTAATGAATGGGTGTAACACAAAACTTAATTTCAACTTAGCCCGTAAAGTCAAAATAGCACAGACTGTATGACATTGGCATAAAGAGATAGTTCTATAGTAGAAGATCCATCAATAAGCATGTACAGCTCTAGTCAATAAATTCTCAACAAAGGTTTTAAAATATCCTTTGGAAAAAAGACCCTCATGAACTAACTGTGCTGTGAAAATTGAGTTTCCACACATGTAGGAATGAAAATTAATCCTTACCTTTTTAGTGAACAACAAAAATGTATAAAATGATTAAAAAATCTTAGTATAAGCTTGAAACTATTAAAGAAAAGTCATAAGATAACTCAAGATAAGCATAAACATGGGTTTTTCTAAACAACAACAACAGACATTCAAATGACACAGGAAATAGCCTCAAGACTGAAAAAAAAGGGACTGTATATAACTACACAGCTTCTGCACAACAGAGTGAAGAGATGGCCTAGAGCAGTGGTTCTCAACCTGTGGGTTGAGACCCCTTTGGGGATCGCATATCAGATAGCCTGCATATAAAAAACTTACATTACAATTCATAATAGTAGCAAAATTACAGTTATGAAGTAGCAGCAAAATAAATTTATGGCTGGGGGTCACCACAGCATGAGGAATATAAAAGTTATCTACATCTAATATTAACCTCATTTTAAATATACTCATGGAATGAGTACAGTGGCACACACCCTTTATTCCTAGCACTTCTGAAGCAGAGGCAGGCAGATTTCTGTGAGCTGAAGGCCAACCTGATCTACATAGTGAGTTCCAGGATGAGTCAGCAGAGCTATATGATGAGGCCTTCTCTCTTCTCTGTGTGTGTGTGTGTATATATATATATATATATATATATATGTATGTATATATATGTATATGTATATGTATATACATGTGTGTGTGTGTGTGTAGTAATAACAAGAAATAACTGAAAATTTCTAAAACATATCAGAAATAGTGAAAATAATGGAATTGTACTTTGGTAATAAAAATTATAAACTAAAAGAACACTAAGCAACATTGATAAATTCTGAGACCGTCATATTGTGTGAAAATAATGTTAGACACAGGAGTCTGTGTATTTTAGGATTCTGTGCCTGTGAATTTTTAAAAGTAGGTCAAAATAATCCGTGTTCATAGAAGCCTGTGAGGTAGTTGTTCACGAAGTGTGATGATTGATGGGAAATCTTTGTGGCTTGATGACGGAGTTCATGTTTTCCATGGACCCATTCCTTATACTTCTGATAATAAATACGGAGGATTTCTCACATTGTAACCAGCCACCCAAGTGTCCAATTTTTAAGTTCAATTACAAAAGGACTCAAAGTCTGTTCAAATCCCACAGTTAAAAGTCTCAGCACAGACTGTCCCACACCTCAGATGACATGCTTCTATCCAACCTGTCTGCAAGTCAGTGCTCCTCAGAACCACCTCCTCAATTCAATTGCTGTAGTGGTTCTAAGAACTGGAGAACTGAAAGTCAGTGGTTGGTTCATAATAAAGGACTTTACCAAAGCTATGCATGCACACTGAGCTGAAGTGCTACATAGGTCAATGTTTGCCAGGACTTGGAACATAGGTGCATCTATTCCTTTCCAGTCATATGGTTATGTTCACCAACTCGGGGACTCCCTGAACCGTTTAATATAGGAATTTTATAAAAGCTCATCATGTATGTATGATCAGTGCCCTAGTTAGGATTTTATTGTTGTAAAGTGACACCATGTCCATGACAACTATTACAAAGAGAAGCATTTAATTGTGGTTGGCTTACAGTTTTAGAGGTTTAGTTCATTATTATTTTTGTTGAGGAGCATCATGGCATCAAGACAGACATGGTGCTAGAGAAGAAAGAAATGAGAGTTCTACATCAGGATAAGCTGACAGCAGGAAGTCAACTGGCTTAACCTTCTGAGATTTCAAGGACGACCACCTAATGATGCATGTCCTCCAAAAATAAGTTACACCTATACCAGCAGGGCTGTACCTCCTAATAGTGACATTCCCTATAGGCCTATGGTGGTCATTTTCATTCAAATCACCACAATCAGTAATTAGCCAAGCAATGTCCTGTAACTCCTCACGCTGGAGGGTAGAGATCAGGTTGAAAGTTCTAATCCTTTATTCATAGATTGGTGTTTCTGGTGACTGTCCTGATGTTTTCTAAAGAAACCAGTAAGAGTTTCACATCTGTCACATAAGGAGCCCCAAGGGACTTAGGAATTCTGTGTAAGATGCTTGTGTCATTGCTATCATTCAGAATACCACAAGGGTATTAAGGACTGCATCAGGAAGCAAACAGATGACAAGTACATACATCTTACTACATACCAGTTGTACAAATGAAGGTTCTTATCAACATGTACACACTTGCACATTTAAAGTTATATTACTGTATGCAAATTTGGCTTTAGTTAAAATAGATAAAATTATCAGTCTCTGTAGTCTGATACTGTATGTATTACCTTCCCTTGGATAGTCTAGGAAGTAATACAATGTTTGGTGTAAATTGAGTACTTGTTAGTATGTACTGATTAATCCGTTTTGTTAAAATAGTAGGACCATGTCACCTCCTCATTGGATTTTACAGGGAAATATGAGGATTCCATCTCCCAAGGAATGAAAGAATGATTGCAGATGGTTGTAGGCTTCTTCATTTGGATGGGTGGGGTCCCTAGAGTTTCATAACTCTGATTATGAGTTTGAGTGTTTATGAGACTCAAATTCAAAAGGAATAAGTGTGAGTCATTTCACTTTCAGACTTACTTCATTAAATGACATGACTGCTTCATGAATATTGGCATTTATTTTGATTATTGACAAAATAATTGGGATTCTTGAGGAATAATTAAGCTGCTAGAAAATATTCTTATTGGCCAAGAGGTTACCATTTATAATTAATAGAAAAATACAATGGTTTACAAAATAACATACTCTGTAATTAAAAGTAATTCTCCTAAGTACTTTGAAAAGTTCTTAAATGAGGTATAATCAACCAGCAATGACACAATCCTTTCAATAAATTATATATATGTATATATAAATATATATATGTATGTGTGTGTGTTCAAATGAAATACTTAAAATTGGCTTCAGTGCCTATCAATTTAACTTTTGAGAAGCTTGATTTTTTTCAAATATTACATTATATTTTTATTCATTCAGGAAATGATTCTAGTCTTGATGGGATTTATTATAAAACTCAAATAGAATATTTTATCAGTACTGAAAGCCCAAACTAAATGTCAGGTTTTTATTACTTTGAATATTGATGACATGTCCTATGAATTGTTTATCATGGGGATCAAATACACTTTGATCATTTATGGTAATTTTCATTTTATTTCTCAAGGGAACTTTACACATACATTGTGTCACAACCTTGTGCTTTAAATTAAAAAAAACTGTAAAAAAAATCCTTAGTTTTGAGGGAATTTTGGTACAAAGGTCACCTGAGCTAGAGTTGCTGAACTACTGACTACTTTGTGACAAAAGGAAAGACTAGGTTGTGAATCTTCATATGCCCAATGCAAAGATCTTTCCTCCAATTCACACTCATAGTGCTTGGGGGGTCATTAACCTAAGAGTACACAGCACTCATTTGCATTGTGTCAATCACTCCATGGGTGATACTTATGTCATTTTGAACAAACACATCCTTTCTTTCCATTTGAGATGACTAATGACTGCATCATTTCAAAGTACTTTTTATTATATATTAGTTAGCATATGACTATGATGCCTACTCTGGCCTTGGACTCCTGCACTCCCTCTACCCTGCTTTCTCCAGTAGTTGAGACACTGCAGTCAACTCTCACAACATGTTTGTTGGCTTATTCTACTTCATTTCCGTCATTAGAATCAAACCCTGAAGAGGACTGACATAAAGAATCTATGGAGATACATATCCAATTTAGCTCTCCAGCTCTGTTTCTTGACATTTTCTGTTGTCCAAGAAGACAAGCATGAACAGTTGCTTAAATTCTTAATTCAAATTCTATTTGCTCTTGATTGGGGAACTTACTTGTTGAATTTCTGGGTTCCTAGCATCCTGCTGGTATCACTGTCCCCTACATTAGTATGTGTGAGGGAAGGTTCTCTTTTGAGTTGTATCCCTTCGCCAATTCAACAGCTTGCATACCACTGAAGTACATTCTCAAAAAACAAAACAAAAAAACCCAAAAAAATAACAAAACAAACTATTGTGATTTTTTGTCGTGACATGACAAACAACTTAGCATTTACCTATGTTCTTTCTAGAACAATGTAAGAAATGTGCAAGAAGTGGAGCAAAGTAAGAGAGGATGGGATGTCTGATTATGTGGTAAATAGATTCAAGCTGGTGTCTGACAGTGTCTTACTCTCCAAGCAAAAGTTCAAATAGTAAAAATGCCAACTAAAAACAATTTCTCAGTAAACGTGGATGTTGAATCAGATTGGGCTGTGACAGTCATGAATGATGGGCTACTAATATTTATCATTTTCTTTTTTTATTTGAATGGAGCTTAATTATACTTCACAACCTGTTGAAGAAAGTATAGCCACAATAAAATAAACATATTTGTTAAACAGGCCCTGACTCAATGAAAAAAGTAGAAGAGAAAAGAGGATAACCTAGGGCTGCTATGCATACATATGAACATACAGGCATGCATGACACATATACATGAAAAATACAAAAAAGAATGAAGAACTATTGAAGAAGACTCTTTGAGTTGACCTCTGATGTATTCATATTCATGCACATTCTCAAACACACACACACACACACACACCATGAGTAAAATGTTGAAAAATATCTTAAAATTACAATCTCTTTTGGGGGACCCTTGAAGGCCCCAGAACTTATTCACCTATATTGAAAATCTGCCATGAAAATCTGGGAATATGAGTCATGAGTCAGGCTCTGCCTGCTTCCCTGCAGGGACAGTGAGAGGAAAGGCATCAAATCTGGGTTGTCACAGGCATTTGGAGGATTATATATGTTCATTGGTTAGCCTTCATCTATCCTGACCAAGATATAAGCCATTAAAACTAAGTCTTTAAAGTAAAACTAAAAGGAACATGGTAGAAAAAAATTCAACAAAATTACATGAAAACTGAGTAATTTTTTAATGTTACTTCTAGCACCTTCTACACTGAACATACTTCTCTATTTCTCCCATGGAATGTAATATAATGGAAACATTCTTTCTCCTGCAGAAAAGTCAGCTCAGATTACCATGTTAGATGTAGAATCTCCAAGAGAGATTTTACATGCAGAAGAGCAATGACAGTGCCATCTTCAGCTGACCTCTGCCCTTCTTTTTTTATCATTTTTTATTTTAATTTTAAATAGCTTGTTTTACATGTCAATCCCAGTTCGCTCTCCCTCCCCTCCTCCCGCACTCCCCCCCCCTCCTACCCTATTGCCAAATCCTTCCACATAGGGGATATCTAGAGTCTGTCATTTTACTCTGGAGTCCAGGCACTCCCCTAAGAGTCCAGGCTGAGAGAGCATCCCTCTTTGTGCTATAGGCACACGAAGACTGTATACCAGGGATAGACACTGATCCACAGCTCAGGGCCCCATAGGTTTCCCAGGCCTTCTCGCTGACACTCACATTTGGGGGGGTCCAGATCAGTTCCATGCTGGCCTCCCCACTGTCAGTCTGGGGTCCAAGAGCTCTCCCCTGTTCAGATCAGCTGTCTCTGCTGGTTTTGCCAGTCCATTCTTTGCCAATTTGCTCATCACTCCTCTCTCTCTGTCACTGGGTTCCTTGGGTTCAGTTCAGTGATTAATTGTGTGTTTGCCTCTGCTTCCATCAGTCACAGGATGAAGGCTCCCGGATGGTTATAGACATCAAGTTCATTATCAGGAATGGGCATTTGAGGTGGTCTCTCCACTATTGCTTAGCTTGCCAATTGGTGTTATCCCTTTAGATCACTCGAGGTCGCTCTGATGCCTGATCTGTATTCAATCCTATGATTCCCTCTTCTCCCTATTCTACCCCACCCCCTCAACTTCCTGTTCCCCCATGACCAACTCTCTTCTTCTTCACCCCCTCTCTTCTTCCCAGGTCCCACTCCCCCCCACCCCTCGCCCTTCTTGGACTAGAACAGCATTCAGGAGCTGGAGCTGGAGTGGTTTGGTCAGCTTCCACAATGCTCATATGCTATGCGCAAATGGATACTTTAAATATGTGTTGTCTTATCATTCCCTCTTTTTTTTCCTGTTGAATTTTCTCTACATTCTCCCCTTTCTATCTGCCTAGAGACAATGAAGATGGATGGCAGTAGTATATACATCCTCCATGGAGAAAACCATCAGATCCAGTTCCAAACTGGTACTTGATGCAACAGGACATTTTGCAAAGGAACAGAGATGGAAGCAAAAATCTCAGCAAATGCCCACCTTTTCTTTTGAACCAGAGTAGAAAGAAACTTGGTGGCTCGTGTTGACCTTTAGGGATTAGTCTCTTTTCAGGCCCTGACTTCTTGACAAGGATACAATCAACACCTGCCTATCGAGAGGGGAGTGTTTTAGAAATTGTTGACAATCTCTTAGCCATTGACAGGTCACACAGAGGAAGGAAAGCCCCATTTTCTTCCCTGCGATTCTGAGCATATTCCTGGCAGTTCCCTCTCAGTTATATTACACTGGCTTCCAGTCTTGGAGAATTGGTTTCCAAAGTTATTGTGAATAAGACTGACCTAAACTGCTAATGAGGGGTTCTTAGCCTCTTCTGATACTCACTTGGAGGTTCAAGTAAATCCTAATAGATAACCCTTTTACCCACACATACCTAGGGATGACAATATGATCTGAAAACTTCCAGGATTGAGTATTGGGTATTTTATTCTACATATAAATTATTTTCTCTGAGCTTTATCATAGATCTTGACTCATTCCCTGAGGGAAAAAACAGGCATGAAGTGAACACATATGTTCCCAACTGCTTTAATTAAAAGAGCGGCTGGCATGCTTACCTCAGTGCCATTAACAAAAACAAAATCAATTGGCTTTTCTGGATAATTGAGTATATTAACATCTCTGTGCTTTCCTTCATAAACTCTATACTATTTTTGTCTTAAAGATGGCAAGTAGATTATGTTGTGAATTCTCTTACAACAAAAATGCACTAATGCTTCTTATTGGGATTTTATTGTGTTTTGTTTAATTCTCATGCCAGGCACAAAATGACTATGAAATAAAAAAGTGACACATTAAACCAAACTGACATCAATCTTTTCTCTAAAGAAAAGTGACTTGCTTTATGGCAGTAGACAGTGCAGTGTGACAGAAACTTCCCCAAGCATGCCGTATTTCAAGGACTGAGCAACCTTCTTTCAAATAGACATATTCTTGAAGGAGACATTTGGAATATATGAATGAGAAATCAAACACCAAAGGTAAGTCACTTCCTTTTATAGTTATAGTACCTTCTGCTCATGCTCCAAGTATCTGACAAAGATATGTCTGTCTGGATGATGTGTTAAATGAGAGCACAGTAATGGTCTCTGTGATCTCCACCTGCATTTCTTATCATTTGTTCAATTGTTCTCTCAGAAGGCCACACACACACTCACACACACACACTCACACACACACTCACACACACATTCACACACACACACACAGATAGATAATAAAAAGGATGAAAATCAGAACCCCAGAATGAAGAATGATTTGGTATAAATAAAATAATTCATAAAACAAAATATTAACTGTGGTTCTTGCAGCTCCCATGCTGACCCTCGGTAGTCACATTCTAGCTTTCATATTGTCTGCATTCCCCTCCCATACTGAATTATAGACGCACATGCTGCTTCTAAAATACCAAGGATAATACTATGAGCCCCAAACTGCCAGCCATAAATAGGACAGCCGTGTGTGGAAGCCAGTGCTGTAGGTCATGTCAACTGTATTTCCTAACTGCAAGTCCATCAGAGGCACTGAGACTGAAAGGGCTATGCCATTTCTGAATCACTAATTGACAGATAATAAACGTTTGCACCATTTTAAGTCAGTAAATTTTAGAATGAAAGTTTGTGACAGGTAGAACATGGATGCTCATACCTGTAATTGAGCACATGGAAGGCTAAGGTAGGTGAATAGCCTCCAGTTTAAGGACACTCTAGACTTCAGAGTGGGATTTTAAATAAAAGTTACCAATAAAAATCTTTTGAAAAAACTGTGTATAAACCTGCTACTATAGAAGCACCCAAAATATGTACACATATAAAAAGATGTTACACAGAGTAACTATATAATAGGGATGTGCAATACTCCAACTAGACATCATATTCTACAAAATAAAATCCCCAGTGACCGGAAGTGGTTAGACATTTTTTGAATTTTTGGCCAGAGGAGTCCCAGTAATGTCTAAAACTTTATAGGCTAGTGCTGATAATCTTAATTACTCTCCAGAGCTTGATTACAAGACCCTTTTGCTTAAGACAACACATATTTATGTTCCATAACATGGTGAAATCAAGCTGATTTTCAACTGGAAGCTCCATTCATATTCACTACAAATTATAGTGACAGATATAGTGACAGAATGTGTTACACAGGCTAGTAGAAAAAGTAATTACTAATTCACCCTCCTATGAACCCTGTGAGCTACAATAACCATCTGCATTCAAGATATATCCACTAGTGTAATAGTGTCATAAATGTCATGTGAGTAACCAATCACCTTAAAGAAACTGGATTTAAGACACACTCCATGAGGTGGAATTTGTATCTGATTGTCAATGGGACCAGCATCATGGGGCTGCACAGGTCATGGGCTCTAGAAAAATAATGCTCTTATTCTGCTAAATGAATATAACAATAAGCTTTCTTCTAATGCCATATTGTTGTACTCAAACATCCGTGCGTCTCTCAACTTTAGTCAAAGGAGCTTCTTACTTCAGAAGATAGCAGTTAACACAGAAAGCCACAACTGGTTGACATGCAAAGAACAAATGACTTTGGAATTCTCAGCCTTAAATAGCATGTTTTTATTACACCCTTCCCCTCAAAGCTCAAGGGAAGAAAGACTGCAATATCCAGAGGTGATGGAAAGCTTGAAGGAAGCAATGTTTTTCCAGACACAACAAGGAACATAAGAACCCACTGAGACTATGACAGCATGTACAAAACACACACAAACTCAGGACAAAATTTCTGCTGTGAGGAGATAAAGAGAGTAGGAACTTACACCACTGGCCAAAAAACTGTGGTCAGTTGATTGTTCCTAGGATAAGAAAAGGGAGATAAAGAGAGAGGGAACTTACACTACTGGCCAAAAAAATTGTGGTCAGTTGATTGTTCCTAGGAGAAGAAAAGTCGGTTTTCTCCAATGCGTGACATGGGATAGATAGAACCTGTTGCATGGCTCATGCTCCAAGCTGAAGTTCAGAAAAGAAAGGTAGCCAAGCCACTATCTCTTATCACTACCTCAGACTGAATGGGCTGATGCTGCTGCCTCTCCTCAGCATGGCTGGAGAATCCTCAATGTGGCTGGAGAATGAATGCCTCCTACTGAGACCTTGCTCCTGTCTTATATACATCTCATGAGTCCTGGGATTAAAGATGTGATCTATAATTCTCTTTTAGACTAATTCAATCTTGTGTAGACCTGGGTGGCCTTGAACTCGCAGAGATCCATCTACCTCTTAATCCTGAGTCCTGGGAATAAAGGTGTGTACCACCACCAACTAGCTTCTGGCTGCTGGGATTAAAGGTATATGCCTAGCTTCTATGGCTTGTGGCTGGCTTTGCTTTCTGAATCATCAGGCAAGTTTTAATAAATCATAAATAACGTATCACTACATCATCTACACTCCAGGGTAGGACCCATGTCCAGGAGTAGTTGGATGACACAAATTGCACTCTATTTTTTTTAAATAAAGAGAGCATCAAATTGGGTGGCTAGGGAGTTGGGGGAAGATCTGAGAGGAGTTTGAAGATGGGGATGAATATGATAAAAAATATACTGTTTTAACTTCTTAAGGAATTTATGGAAAATACTCTAGAGTGCAATGGCTATGTCTTATAATTAGCACATGATTAACTTGGTAAAATGATATATTTTCCTCTACTTTTATTTTTAAAATTTGCATTATTTGTTTGGGAGGGCAGAACACACAAGCCACAGTTCATATGACTTCTTCCCACAGAAGTGGGTGTAGCATGATAAATAAAAGACCCAGAGACTGATATTGGGTTTCAAGTTTCAAGCTGAAGATAAGAGAAGCAAAGTAGCCAAGCCACTGCCCCTTACCTCTACCTCAGGTTGAAAGGGCTGATCCTGTCTCCAGAAACTTTCCCCAAGCCTCAGACAATTTGTTCCCCCTCCTCAGTGTGGTTGGTGAGAGAATATCTCCACAGGAGATCTTTTGCCTTTTATGACTCCCTAATGCTGGATTAAAGGCTTGTGATTCCATGTGCTGAGATCATCTTTGTGTGAGCTGTTTCTCTTTAGGACTGGATCAATTTCATGTAGTTCAGTGTGGCACTGAACTGACAGAGATTCATCTACCCCTCAATTCTGAGTCCTGGGATTAAAGGTGTGTACCACCACCACCTAGCTTCTATAACTACATAGTGTGGCTTCTTTGCTATTTTGTTCTCCAGTGGCTTTAATAAATAATAAACAATATATTACCACATGTGGGCCCACTCAAAACTTAACTCCAAATGGGTGCAGAGGGATTATTCATAAGAGCCCAAGCCTGGACGTGACCCAGTGCCCTTCAGTAGGTAAATGACTAAAACAAATAGTGTGGACTGCTACTTAGTGATTCTAAGGAAGAAACAATCCACATGTGTACAATATAGATTGATTTTTATTAATTTGGCAATTGCTTCTATAATAAATTATTTCAATATCATGACTTAAAACATGACTTAAAATTTGTTCTTAACAGTTCTAGAGAATGTAAGTATACAATCAAGATGTAAATGAGGCCATCTTTCTTCTGTAGGCTTAGGAAAGAATTCATTCTCTTTCTTTTTATTGATTCTAGAAACTGCCTAAAATCATTGACTCAAGACATTACCCCAAGCTCTTGCTTCCAAGATCACATACCTGCTTTCTGTATGGCCTCCTTATCTTCTTCTTATAAAGTCCTTGTGATTATGTTGGTTGACCTGTATAGCCTAATATAATCTTCTATCAGAAGACTCTTAACTTAATAAAATCAGCAAATCTTCTTTTGATATATTTACCGTATTTATAGCTTAAGGGATAAAGATACAGACAGCTACCCTCCATGGAAGGAGCAATATTTCATATATGATTTGTCACAAGAAGTATGCTAAGTGAAAAAATACTCAAAGCTTACTTATGAGTCTACTTAGCAAAATAATTTATTGATGAATGAAAAACCTGAAGAAATTAGTTCAGATATGCTACACAGATTCCATAATTACACAAATTGAGCCGCTTTGTCAAAGGCAATGCTAGCAAGGAATTCTAGATAGGAACACATACTTTATGCAGTCAGACATGTTTCCAGGGAGGAATGAAGGGAAAATTGTGCTCAATAGTCCAGGATTTCCTAGTATGCTGGATTTTCCTGCCTGCAGAAGCATGTGAAATGAGTTGTGATTTAGAAAGGAACTATTTCTTCCCAAAAACACAGTGCTTAATTGTGTTTAGTCTCTATAGAGACTGTGAGAGTCAAGAGACAAGATGATCATAAGAAGTTTATGGAGTACTTTATGAGACATTCTCAGTTCTGGACCTTTGAGGCTAAGAAATGGAGAGAAATTAGACTTTGCAATCATGGGAATAAGAAGTCCACCACCACATTCAAATGGGACCATAGTGACTGTGCCAGAAGGAACTAGGGCATGGGGGTAGGGGGCCAGATGAGCCAGAAGAAATGACATTAATGTCATCTAGCCTGGGCATGATTTGTTGCCACAGAGAAAGAAGCCTGCAATTGAGAAACATTTCCCGAGGAAAGAGTTAGAGAATAGCAACAAAGTTTTGATTAGAGCAGCACCTGGCAAAGTGTAAATGTTCAATAAAACATAGGAACACATTAGTGTGTGAGGTGAAGGAGAGAGTGCTATTAAATGAGGATGAGAGTTAATGGACTAGGGGATATTGAGGAATTAATTGAAGAAATCGGGAGGTGTTAGTGTGTAAGAGAATGGACCATGGCTTTTAGACAGTCTTTGCCAGCTTAAGTCCTCATCCACCCATGTAGGGAAATGAGGCATTTACTTAATTATTCTAAAGGCATCAAAACCTTCCTTCTCATATACCTGCTGTTCAAGACATTCAATAAGATTTCCTTTATTCCATTCACACGAACAGCTACTTTCCAACATTGATTTTATTTTTACATATTATAGTAACAAATACAAGAAAAATAAATAAATCTTGCTTTCATTATTACTGGTCTTTGGATTTAGGGTTTTATATTCAATACTTGATTCTCTTGGTACAAGAACATAGGTGGAACCCTAAAAGATAAGGAGAGAAGGGCATGAAGCAATTCTGGAAAGAAAGAGAAGAGCAAGCCAGAAACACACCATGGAATACTTAGAGACAGAGGAACAGTTAGTTTCCTGTGTGACAAGTCTATTGGATGTCTCCTCTGTGTGCCTGACACTTAGTGGACAGTTGGTGCTCAGTGCCTACTATGTCTTCTGCTGAAATAGAAGATCAAATTACAATTAAAATGATGAAAAGTTGTCATTCCAGGGCTATGTGACACTCAAGGCTTTGGGGTAGACCTCCACATGTAAGGTAAGTGTGTAGTGGTGAGGTTTATTTGTTGGGGGCTTCAGATTTAACTTTGTTACTGTGTTTTTAGTTGAATGGGTTTACAAGACAACCAAGAAATCTGGGTGGAGATTCCTGTCAGTCACACAGAGTCACTATAGAAGACATGCACGAGTCAAAGAAAAGAGCAGCAGTCACTAAGGGAGAATGCGGGCATGGAGAAAATCCACATAATGGAAAAGACGAGATACATTTTTGGAGAGGTATGGTCCACTATTGAAGACTAAATTGTCACCAGTTCTGAAGTGTCAAGAGTTTCTTCTCTACTGTATTCTGACAACATTGTTGACACCAGAGCCTATTCGTGAAAGCCTATTCACAGGTAAGACCCAAAGCAATTAGAATTTCCTGGAAGTGTGAAGGAGCCTCAGTGACTGACTCAAGTACTCAAATGGTGCTGAGGCAGAATGATAAGCTAACCCTAAGAGTGAAGGTCAAGGGCGTCTTTGCAGTGTAGAGGCGGGTGGTTCCCTGGACAGTTCAGTGATAGACACAGAAGAGGATCGCTTCCATTCATACAAAAGAAGCTGTAGCTTTGTCTTAAAGTTTCAGTTGCTGTGAAGATACAGCATGGGCACAGCAACTTTTATAAAGGAAAGCATTTAATTGGGCTGGCTTTCAGTTTCAGCGGTTTAGTCCGTTATCATCATGGCAGGAAGCATGGCAGCGTGCAGGCAGACATGGTGCTGGAGAAGGAGCTGAGAGTTCTACATCTTGATCCTTAGGAAACAGAAAGTGAACTGTGACACTGGGCATAGCTTGAGAATAGGAGAACTCAAAGCCCACCTCACAGTGACACACTTCTTCCAACAAGGCCATACCTGCTCTAACAAGGCCACACCTCCTGATAGTGCCACTTCCTTCTGGGGGCAACTTTCTTTCAAACCACTGCAAGCTTGAGGATATAGTGCAGTCATGGAGCACTTGATCAGGAAGCACGAGGCCCTAGGATCTGTCTCTCCCCCGTCCCGCCCCATATTGGTCAAATAAAGTAAAATAGACCGGTCAAGAGATGGTTGAGTAAAGGGCTTTCTGAGCAAGTGTACAGGTCTGAAATCTCAGAGTGCTCACTATGGATTGGGGCTGCGATATAAAAATCCCTAGAAGTTCCTGGGCCATCTAGCCTGACATGCAGTAGCCAACCAAAAAGAGACAAGAAGGAAAGTGAAAATATAGGGCAAGATTTTCCTCTGAGCTCCATATCCACTGAGGCTTTCATTTGTCAACACTTATACAAGAACACACACACATAGCATACAAATACACACAGAGATCGAAAATAAAAATAATAGAATAAAATACAGAAGTTGGCTCCTTCCTCTTAGTAAAAGGGGTTACAACATTTTAGTTCAGTTCTATGACACTGTCTCACTCCTAGGAGGCAGGTGTGCGACATGCCATCGAGAGTAGGCATATGTTGCTTAGAGCATTAACATCTCCTGATCTTTGATGGCCTGAAGAAATTAGGTGGAACATTTGTCAAGATGATCCCTTCTGGAATTGTGAACCCAATTACATATCATTGCTAAATGGCTGTTTCCCGCACAGCACACACTGGCGTTTCTTCTTTCTTTCCCCTCATCCCAAGGGCAGCCAGTAAATAGAGGAGTCTATTGAGGCTTAGATGGACATGACCATGAATATCAATACGACTCTTGATCCTTCCCAGCACAGCAGAGTGTACTGGGCCATCTCCCAGAGCTTTGAGAGATGAAGGGTGAGGATGTCTGTGAACTCTTTAACCTCCCATCCCGTCAAGGCAGCAATCACACATACTGACATAATTCCATTAGTTAATTAATACTTTCAAGAATATTCCTATTGTAAAAATACACTTAAAATCAATCAATTATTTCCTCTGTTAAGGCTTCTTTTTATTTTTAAGGACTTTTCATTTAACAGAGGCCCATATACAAGAAAGACACCATTCATTTTTTTGTATTTAACATTTCAAGTTATCCCACAAATTGGTTGAGAAAGGAAAGCAATAAGACTTACTGGTTTCAAGGTGCTCATGGCTTTTAAACTCTTAGACAGGGTGTCCTTAAACAAATTTAAGGACAACAAGTCACATACCACTCTTATTGAAGGCAGACAGAGGACAGTGGTGATTTTCCTTATCGATTCTAGACTCATGTTTGGAGTACTCTTTGACATAGGATTGAAGACTGACATTAGAGATCAAGCAGTTCCTGGAAGAGGAAGTAATTAGTCAGCTTTACCTAATAAAAAGAAAACCTAACTTGGGATTGGCAGACCTGAGGTATGCATTCATTTTTTTCAGCCCCTAGCCTAGGCAAATTGCTCAGCCTCCACTGGCCTATATTTGCTCCCACTTGTGAAGGAAAAGACTTAATGTCATGATGTCACATCAACATTTGACTTGAGCAAATTCAGTTACACATGTAATCAGGAGAAAAACAATAATGGTGATAATAAGTTCCCTACCAAAAGACTTCAAATGTGTAAAGATACCTAATCAGAAACTAATTAAAGTAATTAAATAAGATGTCCAATCTAAAATGGGGTGGTCTCTTTTCAGCATGATTAGCTGACTGGTATGATTAAACTCCTATAAAATACACACATTTATGCTACATCTCAGAAACTTTTAAGAAGACTCTGTGTGTGTGTGTGTGTGTGTGTGTGTGTGTGTGTGTGTGTGTGTAGGAGAGTGTGTATGTCTGCCTGGGTGTGCATGTTCATATGGAGGTCATCAGAAAACCTCCACTATTGTTTTTTGGGTCCCATATACTATGTTCACTGAGATAAGGTCTCTCATTGATCTGCAACTCAACAGACTAGTCTGGCTTTAGAGGCTAGGATCTGTCTATCTTTGCTTCCCAGTGTTGGGATTACATGTGCATATCACCAGGCTTGGCTTTTTAAAAATGTGCACTAGAGACTGAACTCTTGTTCTTGTAGCTGTAAGGTACATACTTTACCAAGTGACTGTCTTCCTATCCTACAAAGATATCTTTGATGAAATCTTTGACTCTACACAATTTAACCCTGATATAAAGAAGCTAGATTGCATCCCATCTAAGGACTGATCCCACCCAAGTTAACACCAAACTTCACAAGTAGTTGTGAGGCCAAATGAGCAAGGGAGATGAAAGCATCTTGGAAGGTACAAATGTACTTCGCAACTATTTGGCTAAAAAGCCATAGTAACAATAACTCCTGAGCATCTGGGACATCAAGAATACAATAGAGTTTACTAGCAAGAAATGTCCTCCACCCCTGTGACTCCCACATTTGAAAGCCATCCTGTTGACTTATTCTTTGATTACAGAAGTAATTTCCTCATGAATTCCTTCCCATTGTTCTAAGCTCATGACACTCTAGAGGATAATAATAATAATAATAGCTATTATTATTATTGTTATTGTATATGTGTGTGTTGACATGGTGTACATGGTCATAACATAGAAAAGTAATTCAAAGGCAAAACTGAGGAAGGGTGAGAAGGCTTGGAGATGTTTGTGGAATGCCAAAGACTTTGCTATCCTGTGGAAGATAATCTAAATTTTCTGGAGTTACTGCCCAAGTGAGAGGACTCAGACATGTGTACCTATAGTCCACTGGCAAGAAAGAAAAGAATGGTTAGCCATTTCATTCCAAGTCAAGAAGTTGTGTGGTTTGGCAAGGTGTGTGGGTTTCTGTAAAGATTATCCAAGGGAAGTGCTAAAGTGAAATGCAGATCTTCATTCAGACATTGTGACAGGACTGTCAAGCAGATAACATAATTGCCAAAATGACAGGAAAGAAAATGGGATTTAATGCCGATGAATGGTGAAATTTGGAAAATAAATCTACCACAGAGCTAACAAAATGAGAACATCAGGACACCAAACAGACATTGACCTAAGACTGGGCAACCAGTTGAATAAATGAAGAACCTCATCTTCAAATTTAGAAGACTTGTGAGAAAACCATAAAAACCTTCATTGGAGTTTTTTTTTACAAGTAAACACACAAAATAGACAGTAATCTAACATGAAAAACAAAAGGGTAGAATTAGAAAATGTCAGCACTAGTCATTCATTCTATTTTGCTCCAGCATGCATAAATAAATATATAAATAGATAGATAGATAGATAGATAGATAGATAGATAGATAGATAGATATGGCTTTTTTTTACAATCAGGCTGGTTGTTACATGCCGTTGGATATATGATGTAAATCATAAAAATCCAGTTCTGGGAGCCAGTAAACAGCTTTACCACAAATAGGTTGGAGGGTGAAGGTAAGAGACTCAGTGACTGAGATGAGCCTAAGGAATACCCAGGAGTTTCCATTAACTTTCAGAACTCTAAGTGAAAATAGTACTAATAGGCTACATGTCAATGTCTCCACAGACCAAACAGCCAGGTTGAGAAACACAGAAATATCAGGCAGAGGTACTTGGTGTTTAGTCAGACAAGAGAAACTTGAGATTTACAACAGAGAAATATTCCCCCAAAATAGTGTTTCCTTTTATTTGAAGACATGCAGCACCACCCAGTACCAAACTATGTGGATGAGGTTGGTTTTGCTTTATTCCATTATGTTTTCAGTATCAGTTAGTGGCGGGTGTCTAAAATATTGACAAGCCTAAAACATATCTCATTCCCTAGAAAATCTGTCTTAGATTGAGGCTAATTTACGGTAAAGTTTTCTTTATCATAGTAGAAAATTTCCTGTTGACTTAAAGCAGTCTACAGAAGGACTTAGAACAATTGACACTTACACACCCACACACATACACACACACACACACACACACACACACACACACTACCTCTCTGGTTTTACAATTTCCACTGCAATGAAATTAAAGGGTGTTAGCATTGGCAGACACCCGGCTACATCTAGGTAATGATCTGTTCAATTTATGTCCAGATGACAATGTATAACATCATGTTTTAGAATTTTAAATTTTATTAGGTTATTTTAAATATGTATATTTTCTGCATCTTGCTGAACTCTAGTATCTCATTGCCATGATTCTTTTGACATATTTGAAAATGTTATTCAACAATTTCAAAGCGTGTAGCTTCCAATTTGAACAATTATGACTATTGCAAAAAATACCCAGTCTATAAATAACACATTAAAAATTCTGCAGTTCCCTGCATTAGTTACTTTCCTGTTGCTATGATAAAATACTGCCATGAAAATCAAAGAAGAAAGACTTTTTTTCTTTCAATTTGACTATGACTCCAGAGAGTTACAATTTCTTCTTGGTGTGGAGACAGGCAGCAAATTGACCATCAGAGCTTCAGCTGAAAGTGAACAGGAAGTACAACGAGGCTAAGAACTTTCTAAACCCACCCTCATTGACAGACTTCCTGCAGCAAGGCTTCACCCCTCTATAACCTCCACCAATAGTGTCACCCCAAGTTGGGAACAAGTTGTCAATTGCCTGGGCAAAGTGGGAAATGTCTCATCAAACCACTACACTACCTTCCAGCCTTTGAATACTCGTTCAACTATCTAATATAGTAATTTACTACTTTTGTTGTCAAAAAAAAACCCAATATTCTCTGTGTCTCCTGCTGCTTTTCACCAGTGATTCCCATAACTATACACACAATACCTCTTTAACATACTATGTAGGCTGGGTAAATAGACTCATTTAACTTGATAGAAGGCAATGAACGACCAAACACTGTGCCTGGTAAGTCACTTGACCCTGTCCTATGCCTGCAGATCATTGTTCTCAACCACTAAGACTATGCTGACTCATTTATATAGGTTGCAGGCTACTAAAAATGATGGTAACATTCACCATTATGACAAAAATCAAAAGTTCATAGCTACAATTTATATAAAAATACACACTAGTAAAAGAAATATGTTTCTCCAAAAGACAAAGAGATCATTTATTTCTGCAACAACATTAGAACTAGTTTTTAAAGAATGTAATGGGACCTATGCCTTAGTGTTTATGCCCCCTTGTTTTGTGTGTACAATGATGGAGGATAATCATCCTCAGAAATGTCATCCAACTTTGGGACAATGTCTCTCAGTGCACTCTGGACTCAGCATGTAGACAAAATTATGGTGAATGAGCACATGATTCTTCATGTCTCCACCTTCCTAGTTCAGGATTACAAGTCACACACTACACACACCAGGAATTGTTTCTTGGATTTGAGGGATTGAACTTAATTCGTTGTGCTTACAATGAAGCACATTACTGACAAATTTATCTCCCAGACCTGTAAGGATACTTTAGACATGATTTTAGCCAAAAAGCTATGGATGGATCTATAACGAGGTGTTTGAAGTATGGACTATTGAGACAATATCAGGATTTAGTGAATCTCATTGGAATTTAGTACTTTGTGTTTTTTAGGAAATACTGTTGGTGCCTCTGATGCACACCATCTTTAGAATTTCCCTAATCACTTCTGTAACTTCCAATGAAAAGTTCTCTTGGCTTTCAGGATTCCTTTTCTACAGTGTTCCTGCTTCCTAGATAATCACCCAGTAAAGACAGGACTCCATGGAAACTTAACCAAAAATAAATGGAAAAGAAGGACAGATTTTTTTTCCTGAAGACTATGCCCAGTTTTCTTTTGGTCTGCCATCTGATAGTTTTTACATTTCTCCAATAAAATATTCCTAAGCATTTTGATTTCATAGAGTTCTCTAAGATAAAATAACTAAAAAATGTTCTCATTGTTTCTGTTAGAGAACCTGAAAATAACCTCAAGTCTACATAAATCTTTTAAATTCATTTCTTTTTTCTGCATTTATTACCAAATGATCTCCATGCAAAGCTCTTTCAACAGGAAATATTTATGCTAATGTTATACACTCTCCCTTTCAGGAAGTCTTCATGCTTATTTTCACTGTGCTTCTAGTCAAATAAATGAAAAACCATTGTATGAAGGGTAGGATGATATTGGCAGCAATTAATACATTTGGAGAATGAAAGTGTTCAGGCTATGGTGTTAATCATTATATATGTGTTCTCTAAAGTACTCTTTGTACCAAAGCATGAAGAAACAGTGTCATGGCAATGCTAAGAAGCATGACAACAATTATGAAGATCATACGTGACACAAGAATGCCAACTTCTTCAGTGAGTACACTTTAAATCACGCTGTTGTCCATAATGATGGACACTTGGTGATCCCAGTGAACTCTTTCCTGATGTGTCTGTGAAAACGCTAAACTAAATGTCTTCATCTGATAAAAAAACGACATGGAGGGCTCAGAGTTTTTATTTCACCTCTACTCCAACTACACATGCAAACTCTTTAGAGACTGTTCATTGTCATCCATAGGAAGTAAATCTCTAAATTCTTTGGAGCATTTTAATTACTGGAGATTGGACAAAAACCTTACCTTTTAATTTTCTCATTCTTAAATTGGGTGTTTCCTCATCCAAAGACTTGAGACAGAAAATTTAATAAACAGGAAGCTCCTAGGAAGGTCTGCTACTTCTACACCAAGGGACAAGCCTCTTTCTCCATGATTACATAATCAAAGAAAACCCTCTCATTCTATTATGAAAGACAAACCTTGACATTCAAACACTGCAGAATTTCAAAACACAAAACTAAATAACTATGAAATACTCTTTGGGAACAGGATTCTTAGAGACAAAACTGCAGGAATAGAAACAAAATAGTCCCTACAGGTTTGACAGGTGACCTGGCACCTCTCAGTTAACTTGGTCCAGTAATTTCAAAAGGAGAGTCCCCACAAAGGTAATCACACACTCATGTGATAGACACAGGCTTCTCTATAGCTTAAGATCTTTCATTTGAATGAAACCATTTATTACGGTATGAGTAGGTTTGTGTTCCTTACTTTAAATGATGAGTATGAGTTTGTCTTTTACTTATGTTTTTATCAAACAACTGTAGAACATTGGAGGCACGTCTTTCGTGCTCCAGTGGCTGGATTACAAATATATTCAAATAATTGGGTCCCATCCTGCTATAAATTTCTTTCCTCTTCTAATTATTTTTAGTGACTTATACTAATTGTATATTCCCTAATTCCTGATTCTTTCTGGAAATCCGTATGTGTATGTGAGTACACATATTTGCACACACACACATACACGTGTGTACATAATTGTCACAGTAATGCATTTTTACAATAAGGCAACTTTTAAATGAGTAAATAAAACCCATAATAAATGAAAATACTTAGTAACATATGCAAGTATGTAACTGAATGTTTTTCTCTGTCCCTCTCGTCCCCCTGGATCAGTTCCTCTCCCGGGCCCTGGTCCTTGTAGTTACTCATAAAATAATCACAAAAGGCTAATATTAAATATATTTGTTTCATCAATGGCTCAAGCTTATTGCTGGCTAGCTGTCTCACAAATTAACCCATTTTTAAAAATAATCTCTGTATCATCACGTGGCTGTGGCTTACCAGTAATGTTCTCGCATCTTACCCCTTTGGCGGATACCTGGTGTCTTCCTGACTCTGCCTTCTTTCTTTCTCTGTCTCTGAATTTCCCACCTGGCTACATTCTGCTTGGTCATTAGCCAAATCAGCCTTATTTATCAACCAATAAAAGCAACACATGTTCACAACATACAGAAGGACATCCAATATCACAAGTATTGTCTGAAAGTTCCCTGGGAATTTTGTAGACTCAATATGATGTAATGGGCAAGCAAATATAAAGACTGCTATCAGGATAGAGGCACTTGCTGGCTAACGGATTCCTTGCATGTCTCCCCACTGTAGCTACAAATACATACTATTGAATGCAATGTAAATGCTGTACATGATGCCAAGCAATTATTACTCCATATTTGTACATAAGGATACAAGGTAGTGGAGGTTCATGGAGTTCTTCTTTTAACTCTGTCCTTAGTTATCACTTTCTCCTCACTGGTTGTCACAAGGATGATCAAAATTTGTGATGAAGGTAATTTTTCTTGATAGGTTATAATTTTACCAGGGTAACAATAAAGATGAGTCTTTGCTCCGTATGTCTGGCGATTTCCTTCTTTGCTCCCTCATAGCTCATTTGTAACTTTCCTATTAAGCTGTGACATTTCATGCCTCAGAGAAGAATGAAAGTGCTGATATCTGGATAGCTTCATTTTCTATCATTTCATATAAATTGAACTCATTTTCACAATCTCTGAAGAATATCTTTTTAATATGTGTGCTATTCTTTTGCTTGTATCCTAGTTCAAGAGAAACAGATGTCATCGGACCTACAGAGGAAACTAAAATCAAAGCTTGGTTTTGTGCATATTACCACTGTGTCTACAAGTGATGATGTAACTGAAGTTTTATCCATTAATGTCTAACTAAATAAGGTTTGCTTTTTCCAGAAATATGACACATCAAGCTCATACTGACATGAATCTTCATCTTGAAGACCTTGTTCCGTAGTCTCAGGACACCACAGTTACTCCCTGAGACCAATGTTAGGTTATGGCTAAGTCCTAGCCAAAAAGAGAGAGTCCACTACAATTACACCCTTGCAAATATTTGTTTCTCTCTGTATCAGATGATGTAGGAAAGGGGATAGCAAGGAAAATATCAGTAAATTCCCTGAGAGTTTGCTACTCTTCTATAATTGTTGCATGAGAAAGATTTTCTATACAGTTATTTGAAAACATAGGCAACAGTGGAGAGAAGAATGAATCTAAGATACAGAATCAGATGATCTGGATTCAAATCCCACATCTATATAAATCTTGTTCTAACAGCTGTCTTGTTTTTTAAAAAATCTTTTAAGCAATGTCAATGAATCCTTTTGAGGGAGTACAATATGAAAGGAGATATACATCTCTAATAAAGCCCCATGAACACTTTGTTTCACTTGTTGCTTTACTCACTATTGCATTGTGCGTATAGTAAATAGGAGGATGATTCTCGGTATCCAATTCTGAAAACCTGTGTTGTGTTCTGAGATGATAAATACTTGCACATTATAACTTTTAATGTTCAGATATCGAATTCATCTTCCATTAAAATTAGCTTTAACTTTAGCAAATCATTTGTCATCTACTTTGTAACAGGAAGAAAGGATTAAAGAAACAAAGAGGGAGAGGCTAACTAAATGCCAAATGATGAAGAAATGTGTTCCTCGCAATCTGACAGGTCACAGTTTGAATACTGTCAAAGACACTGAAATTAAGAAAGGTTATTTGTTCGTATTGAAGCTAAAATCAAGTCCCACAAAGCTAAACTCAGAATGTTCTATTTGTCTTTTAACATGCTCAGGGGCATTGAACATTTAAAGGTATCATCAATTATGAGTTCCTGGAAAGCTTTAGAGACTCATCTCACTTCCCCAGTTCATCTAAGTTCTTGAGGGAAGGTTATCCGTATTATCTTCTTTTGTCTACTTGGGTTGTCTAAAGGGGTAGCCTTATGTATTGTGTTTAGCTGATAACATACACAACTCCCCCTCTCTGGGATTTTCAAACACTCTCCCATTTTGCCTCTCTCTACTCCCTTTGCCTTTCAATGAGAAACATGTGTTTCTCATAGATGGCTTCACTGTCTCTCAATGAGGACCCTACTTTTCCATAGATAGCTTCATTGCCTATCAACAAGGAACCTGCATTTCTACACATGGCTTTACTGTCTCTCAATGGGGAACCTGCATTTCACATAGGTGGTTTCAGGTGACTGCAGGTGTTTGCTTGAATATTGCTACCAGCCTCTAAAATCCAAATATGAACAGAGATTTCATTTTGATAGCATTCTTTTTTAACACATTGCTTTTCTATAAGCCTATGAAATGCAGAGGTCTAAAAGGCAATTCAAGCTGATGTATTTTAATAGATATTTTTTAGGCACAATTATGCATGCTTGGCAGTGAACTTCAGGATATAAAAACACAATGTCTTGCCATGTGTGCTAATGAGTAAGTCAGATGAGGAAAAACCCTACTTGGTATGGGGTGAAGTATGCTGTGATGTTCTGGGAATCCTTGTTGGAAATCAGTGGTGTGTGTGTGTGTGTGTGTGTGTGTGTGTGTGTGTGTGTGTGTGTGTGTGCATGCGTGCACATGTGTGCACACTCCCACAGTCAATCCCCAAGAGAGGATAATTTCATGTGTGCTCTGTTTAAGATAGATACTAAATGTAAATAAGCAAATCAGAAACTGAAACAACAGTCCCAACCTACAGCAGTGAATGTAAACTGCATAATGTTAAGCTGTGTGAGGAAGAGCCTGCATCTGTACATCCACCCTTCCATCCCTACCATGGAGCTTTGCCCAAACAAGATCTTCATAACAGGAAGTGCCAGTGACATGCTAACATGGTTAGGGGAAATTTCACAAGTCCCCACCCCTAGATGAAGAGCTACAGGCAGTCAATGTCTGCTGTGAGAGGAAGATGTGTTTTATATATATATATATATATATATGTATATATATATGTATATATGTATATATATAAAGATATATATCCAGATTTGTCCAATCTCAAGTGTTCAACACTAAGCCCATGTAAGAAGAGCAACAATAAAGGGACTCGGTAATTTTTACACATAATTATGCACACACACACAAACACACACACCAATAATAATAATACTAATAAATTTGGGGTGAAGTAGAGAGACATGAAAGAAAATGGTTAGGAGCCAGGGAGGGGTGGAAATTATGTAAATACAGTACTCAAAATGAAATTCTCAAAATAAATTAAAATGAAGCCGCAGGACGCATTCCTTAGCATTTGACAAATGAGTGATCGAGCACATGGATAAAAATGTGTCCTACGCAGAGAACCCACAGAGTCAGTTTATGAGGAGGAGGAAAGATATTTTCTCTCTTCCACCATTAGTACAGCTAGAACTACACCAAGGAAATAAATACCAACATTCCGAGCTCTGCCAAGGCAGTAAAGGGACAATAGAAATATACTGTGTGCTTGATATAAGGCAGATGGAAAGCCATATGTGGCAAAGCAGAAAACGATAATGGCTCACAAAGAGTGTGTGTGACCCATCCAAAGATCCTGCCGACCTGAAGGAGGGACTTGGGACTAGAGGGACAGAACTATAGTGATGGGGCCCAGGCACAATGGTTCTTCTTAGGGAGAAGCATAAACAGTGTATGTTGCTTCTTCCAGCCTTGTGTGTCCTGGGAAGCAAATACATACATATTTAATTCAGTTAAAAATGACTTCCAATCAGCAGATGTTAGAATATTAGCTTCCGAACACAGAAGTCTTCAAATATTCTCTAAATACATCAATATGCTGAACCGTCTGTGGGCTTTAAAACTGTATTGTGTCCTCCATTATAAAACTGTGCACATGATATGTTAGGTAAGGAAAGTAAAAACCACAGAACCATATGTACACACTGTGTTTACAGCTATGTTAAAAGTACAGCTAGCAGATTTTACAGAGAGAAAGACCATATGATCATTGGTTGAGAGGTAAATATTTGGCATCTTAGAGTTTACAGGATTATTTGCCCTATAAATCCCAGGCTGTAAACTTCACTATGAAAAAAAAAACCTATTCCATCTAGTCCGGTGATGCATTAAATGACATCCCCTGATAGGGATGATCTGTGTGCCATCCCAAAACAACAAAGACTGTAACAATGGCTTAGGTGGCCTATGGTACGTTTTGTAGGACTCCAGCATAAATAAAATGGTCTGCCAGCAGTTGTACAGAGTAAAAAAAGCAGTGTTAATAGACTTTGCAATGGGTTCCCTCAGAAGAGCCTCATCAGCTTCCTGTTTAGATTATAGTCTGTCTGCTGTCCAGTGGTCAGACACTGGAGTTCTGATCTGCAGTATGTTTAATTGAGTTGACAACCTCACAAGGATACTTTCTTAAATTTCGTTCAGCATCCACTCAAGTTCACCTTTCCCCTGCTGGTCATCTCCTTAGGGAAGGAATGAGGAAAGCTTCTGAACACCCAGTGAAAAAGGAGCGAGAAGGATAGAGTAGAAATGCGGGTACCTGGAATTTCAGATATCTCACTGCTTTCTGTAAACGGGTATTTTGTTATCTGGCAAAACTGCAAGTGCCTGAGTTAACTGAGAAGTAAAATCACTGAAGCCTTTAACGAAAAATGAAATACAGCTATCATCCTAAAAAAAAAAAAAAGCTCTCCCCATAAGCCTTATGTGCTAGCAAGTTTCATGTAAACATGACACCAGTTAGTGCCATTTTGGAAGAGGGAACCTCAAATGTGATAATGGCACCCCCACCAGATTGGTCTGTGGGCAAGCCTGAGGTACGTTTTCTTGATTGGTGGTCAGTGTGGGAGGGCTCAGTTCACTGTGGGTGGTATCACTCCCAGGCTGCTGGTGCTGGGTGTTAAAAAAAACAGGCTGAGCAAGCCATGAGGAGCAAGCTAACAAACAGTACTCCCATGAATTCTGGGTATTGACTCCTGTGCCAGGTTCCTGCCCTGTTTGAGTATCGGTCCTGTCTTCCTTCAGTGATCAACTACAATATATAACCATAAGCTGAGATAAACCCTTTCTTCCCCAGGTTGCTTTTGGGCATGGTGTTATATCACTGAGACACCACCATACACATGCACAGCCTTGACCCTCTGCTTGTTCCTCCTCTAACACAGTCCTGTACTCTTTTGTTCCCACCTCTCAAAGCTCTCAGAATAGGGAGGAGAATATTAAAGGAGCTAGAAGATCAATCAACATGATATTTCTTCTGATGACCTCAGCAAATCTGCAAAGAAACTTCAAGTCTTGACATACAAGAGATGCACATAATTTGACATTTCCTGTCTGGAAAAATAAGGCATAGTAATATATAGACATCTGTCACTGTTAGCATCAGTTACACTTTTCACTGAAGTCACCAGTTGTTTTGGATAGCATGATCAGGGTATGGGGTAGAAGGAAGAGTAAGTAGCTACACTATTTCCTGCTCTCAGGTTCATATTTGCCCAAGAAAGAGCAGTAGATGGGAATGCCAGTGAGCCTCCACTCCTGGAGGTTAGCATCATTTGTTCCCAGAATCCCTTTCTCAGTGATCTCTGGGAAGGGGAGGTGAAAATTAGGTCTAGGCTTTCTTATCCACCAAGCTCCATATAACTCTAAGCCACTTGTAATTCATCTTTTTTTATTTTTTTAATAATTTTTTCATTTTAAATAGCTTGTTTTACATGTCAATCCCAGTTCCCTCCCCCTCCCCTCCTCCCGTACCCCCCCACCATCCCCCCCAGCCTCCCACCCTATCGCCATTTCCTTCCACATAGGAGATATCTAGAATCTGTCATTTCACTCAGGGCAGGGTCCAGGCACTCCCCTAAGAGTCCAGGCTGAGAGAGCATCCCTCTTTGTGTTATGGACACACAATGTCTGTTTGTATTCCAGGGACAAGCACTGATCCACTGCCCAGGGCCCCATAGGTTGCTCAGGCCTCCTCACTGACTCTCACATTCGGGGGTCTAGATCAGTCCCATGCTGGCCTCCCAGCTGTCGGTCTGGAGTCCAAGAGCTCTCCCCTGTTCAGATCAGCTGTCTCTGCTGGTTTTGCCAGCCCATTCTTTGCCAATTTGCTTACCGCTCATCTTTATAAAAAGAGTACCACACAGCCTCATGCTTTCAGAACCCCATCCATGACTCCAGGAATCAGAAGATTTCACTCATTTATGAAAAATTCCATGTTTCTTCTTCTCCAGGCCTTTAGGGGCTCCTTCCAATGATAAGACCCACCCGTTCAGTTTATTTTACTGTACATGGTGGTCCTTAAACTTTTGCTTAGTGTTTCCCAGTGTATGTTATTCAGTGACTATATTGCTGATGTTTGAATCACCTGCCGCGGCTAAATCTTCCTGAGTTTAGTACCAAAAGCATTTCCCAGCCCTCTTGGCAGACTGATCAGCTCGGGTAATAAACTGCAAGTTCCAGGCTGGCCTTCTTTACAGCAGCATGGTGGGAGAGATTTTACAGGAATTGCCGCTGGAGTTCAAGCTGTTCACAAGCCATTACCAAGGGATGAGCCCTGTAAAGAAACAGCTGCAAAGAGGAGAAGCTATCATTAATCCAGAAGGCCAGGGTCATATCTTATAGGTTATGCCAGATGCAACACATTCAGGACCTGCTAGCAAAGAGATCTTGGCTAGAAGCTATGGTGCTGTGGTATTGATTTTGCAATGGAACACTACCTTGGCAGCAGTGAGCACATGCCTGGTGATTAAGACTTAGTCCAAGTGATGTGACCAAAACTATGATTAATAATCCGTATCAGATTTGTTGGACAGCCGTGGAAAATATCCTTTCTATTTTGACAGATTTCCCCAAAATGAGTTACAACACTTGCAATTTTTTTCTTTCTCCAAACTTCTTTGATCTAAAGCCATCACAGTTCTGGAAACAAAGACCACACTCACTTCTGATGGACTAAGGAAATGCACCACTAAGATTTCCATCCAGCCAGTTTACTTTCTCAGGATATCTATTGCTATGATAAGACACCATGACCAAAAGCAAGTTGGAAAGGAAAGGGTTTATTTCAGCTATATCGCTGTCTACCACTGAGAGAAATCAGGACAGGAACTCAAACAGGGCCAGAACTTGGCGGCAGGAGCTGATGTAGAGTCATAGGAATGCTGCTTACTGACTCCCCATAGTTTGCTCAGTCTGTTTTCTTATAGAACTCATGACCACAAGCCCAAGACTGGCACTACCCACAGTGATCTGGGCCCTCCCACATCAATCACCAATAAATAACACAGACACACACACACACACACACACACACACACACACACACACACAGTTGCATGCCTTTTAGAATTATGTTTACTTGTTTATAGACAGGATCACATGTATCCCAGGCTGGCTTGGAACTCACTATGTGACTGAGGATAACCTTGAACTTCCAATACTCCCACCTATACCTCCTGAGTGCTGGGTTTGTAAGTGTTTATAGTCATGTACCTTCTTGTTCATAATTTTAAATCAACAGGTTAATCACTATTTCTATCATTTATTTATCTCTTTATCAACTATCTATCTGTATCTACCATCTATCTACCAATTTGTCTTTCATCTATATGTGTGCATGTATTTGTCTGCATGAGTGAGTGTGTGTGTGTGTGTGTAGATACATGTACCTCTGTCCCTGCATAGAGACAAGAAGAAGGTATCTGCACCCCTCTTTATCACTTTTGACCTGTCTCCTGAGGCAATGTCTCTGCTTGAATCCAGAACTTGATTTTTCACATCTAGATTGGAAGCCAGTGAGTTTAGTTAGCCTTCTATCTTTGTCCCTCTCATATTTTTAATCACATATGGACATTTTAATGTGGGTTCTGGTATCAAAAGTTCATTCCTCATGATCATACAGCAAGTACTATTAACTGCAGAGTCATTTCTTCATCCACCACAGCCAGGTGGGGTTTGCAATCTGGCCTTGTGCAGGCTAAGCAAGCACTCTACTGACTCAGCCACATCCCTACTATATGCTGTTAAGAGTCCTGATAAATTCATGCATTATATAACTACTATTATTACTCTAGTAGGGTTGCTTCCAACTTGTTATCAGAGGTTTTTCCTTAAAGTCTTTCTTTTTGGATGAGAAATTTTTCTGTGGTTAGTAAAAGAGAAATCTTCAAATTGAAGTTAAAAGAATCTTTTCTTATTTTCTTTTGAATCCTTACAAGCTGTGATAGATTGACAATGACTGAATTGTGAAAACAGTTCTGACCTAGGACAATAAGGCTCAAGATGTTAGACTTTGGGCACACATGTCATCCATTTGCAAATTTATCTTATTTGTTTTATAAAGACCTAGTTTCAAACGTTTTAGAGAATAACAGCCAAATTAGAAGGTTAAAATTTAAGAAAAGCACAATATATAGACCAATTCTATCTACTACCTATTCTTTGTAAATAAAGGTTTATCAAAACTAAAATGATCATTTGTTTGCATCTTGTCTGTGGATGTGTGTATGCTGCAACTGACCTTAAATACCTGTGACATAAGTTACACAGTGTACAGTGTCTAAAGCATTTTCTAGCTGGTTCTCTATGGAAAAAAGCCTGCTACCTAATTTAGAGAGGAGATAAAGCTCCCTGCTTTGTTCTTTCTTCTGCAGCCCTTGTAACTCTGACTACCCCATTAGTTTTTTATGGATCAACTTCCTGTCCTATTATCAAGTTAACTTCATGATTTAAGAGACCTTGTACCTTCAACTTCAATAGCTGAATCCTGAATTATCTATAATCCAGATGACCACTTTGTATCCTAATTCATTAAGCTTAGAGCACTAACACACACACACACACACACGCACACACACACACACACACACACACACACTAGATCATTTACCTTCATTGTCACTCAAAGCTTCTAGACATCACTCGCCTTCTGGCCTCCAGATCACCCATCATGTTCATAGCCAGTGGTTTCCAGGTGAGGCTGTGTGGTTTTAAGGAATGACCAGTTATTATAATTCATATGTCTACAGGGTCCTGTCTTTATGGGTGTGTTGTTCAGACAGTGTCTCTGCTTTGGGTTTGGGCTTGTGTTTGACTTGGCTGGGGAAATTTGACTGCTGTGTTTTTCTTGTAACCTGCTCATATAAGCAGACTAATCTGGTGAAAGTCTTGTTCTACTATGTCTAAGAACAAAACACCAAACTCTACCACACGAACAATTTTAAGTTTTCATTTATTCATGTCTCTTAAGAAGCCATTTCCCAAAGTAAGCCACAGGTCCAAACCTAGAGTCAAGGTGTAGGAACATAGTCACATTTAGAGAGAGGTCTACAAAATGGGTGATCAAGGGCATGAAAAGAAAAAAGATAAACAAACTTAAGAAGGCTCTTAGAGAGGTTAATGACCTATCTACTACTATTGTCAATATTTTCACCAATCCCTACCAGAAGTAAACAAAATCACAGCAGGATATTCTCTGTATACTGCTATTCCTGTCTTTTGATCTATAGTGCTAAGCCATGCATGAGAGAAGAAGAAAACTAACATAAAGTCTACAAGCAGTAATGACATTCTGAATTGTCCAGGCTTCTGGGATGGTGCTCTTCCATACAAAGCTCATGTACCAAGAAGTCACCCTTGCCTCGCAGTTTGTAAAAGTGGGATGACAGCAGAAAGACATCAGATAGAGTTGGTGATGTTGGCACATCAGTGTATCACTACAGCACTGGCCTCTATTCTGAAGCCACTGTTGTTAAACCTTTAAGATAATGAAATATTCACACAACTGTTGGATACAAAAGACAGAGACAACATTTACCCATCACCCAGCTTCCCCTAATGCTAGCAAAGTTTTTGACTATAGTGTAATGTCACAATCTAGATACTAACAATTAAATAACCAGCCAGTCCTATTCAGATTAAATTTATTTTGTATACATTCACTGTGTGTAAACAGTCGATGCTTTATAGTTTATTGAATTCATATATTTGTGTAATGACCATCACAGACAAGATATGAAGATACAGTTCATAAAGCATCTATTTTAACTAGTCTATGATCAGTCTGCATAGATACTCAAATTCACCTATGTGTAGAACTTCTCAAAGCCTCAAATAGGTAGCCCCTGTCATACATGCATAATCTCTATCAGGCACAGGATATCTGTCTCCATTTGTAAGGTATATAATTGACTGTTAAATGTGCCATGTAACTATTCTCTCAAGTGACCATGGAGTGATTATGTAGTATGCATCTTCTTACAAATCTAATAAGACCTGTGTAAAATGAATTAAAAAGTGTTTCACTAAACTGCTCTCTCAAGGAAGCCATCCTTTGCCCATATGATTTAATGCTGTGAAAGAATCCTAGGTGAGTGAGCTCTACTTAGTTTATAATGGGAGATTATTTCCATTTGACTATTGGGGGCTGGAGAGATGGCTCGGCATTTAAGATTACTTTTCGACATTGCAAAACACCCAAGTGCAGTCTCCAGCGTCTACATGGTATCTTATACTAGTTTGAAACTCTATTTCTGAGGGCATTAAATACCCTCTTCTGGTCTCCACCAGGTACAAACATGATACACAGACATACATGAAAGCAAGACACATATACATACAATAAAATTTACCATGAAAAATAGTTCTTTGCTCATCCATGTCTCTGCTATGAAAAGCCACTTAATGAATTACAGTAACATATACTTTGGAAACTAGATTCTTAAAGATACTTTAGAAATTGAAGGTCAGATAATGAACTTCAAAAACATGGATTTCACAGACAGCATTGTCAGAAGGGGTATTATGGCTTCTTTCACCCACCTCTAACTTTTGTGGATAGAGATGATAAAGAAATGTGCTCTTGACCAGAAGTATTTGCAGACTCAAAACTAGGTATTCGACTAGCATGTTGTACTAGGACAGCAGTTCTCAGCCTTTCAGTGCTGTGACCGTTTAACACAGTTCCTCGTGTTGTAGTGACCCCCAAACATAAAATTATTTTATTGCTATTTCATCATTGTAAATTTACTACAGTTAGGAATCTTAGCATAAATCTCTGCTATGCAGGATATCTGATATGCAACCCCTATGAAAAGGTCATTCAGACCCAAAGAGGTCGTGACACACAGGTTGTGAGCTACTACTGTAGGATGTCCTGTGTCAGAAAAGTGCTTTACTAACCCCCACAAAGTACAATGCCAGAATAGCAACACTGCCAGATGTACAGCTAAGGGGATTACAGTATTTCTCTTTATTACAAGTTTCTGTTCAAATACATTTTAAGCTCATTTTTGAAGGCTATATATGAGCACAGCCTAAGGAGTAAGTGAGTATTCAAAGATTTGGCTTGGTGCAGAAGCAGCAGACTGGCTAAGAATGTATGGTTCTTGAGTCCACTAAGCCCCAGTTTCTAATTCCTTTATGTCTCCATATTGTTCTTTGTTCTCTAGTTTTCAAGTTACTATGACCCCAAAAATAAATAAATAAAACCAACACACACAACCCTTATCATTGTGGCAGCAATCTGAGAAGAGACAGAAAAGTAATTATGTTTGCACTGCTCTCATTTACCAAAAAACTAATTAAATCTTCTGAGCCTCTCTGTCCTGGAGACCCTCTCCTTATCAGACACCTACCCATGTCATCCTTTCAGGCACTACTTGAATCAGCTCTTACCCAAATTCTAAGGCCCCTTGAAATAGTTTTCGAAAACAAACTGCTTCATAGAGCAAGCTCAGCACTTTGTAGGCAAGGAAACAAAGATGGTAGGTAGAAGAAGAGCAAACTGCCCAAACCATCATAGACTGCTTGATTTAGACCCATGTCATCTCCCTTCCAAACACATGTTCTTTGTAAGACTCTGTGCTGCTCTTATTTAACCCAGGAAACAATGAAAAGAGTGCAGACATTGTGAGAATGGTCTGTTTGATCTATCCATTCATCATGTATTCGCTCATTGTACAAACTTGGCCACCTGCTCTGCACCAAGGATTGTGCTTGGCTCTAACCACAGAGCCATAAATATCACAAGCATGGTCTTTTCCTTCTCGGGTCTACGAGCAAAGGTGCAGAGGGTCTTTATCTGGCAGTTTGCAAGCCAGATTTAGCCAGCAGATGTGCTTTTTTTGGTCTGTCCATTGTTTTATAAAGAATATATAACTTTATTGGCAACATCCAAAAGTTGAAAGTATTATATTAAAGAGAAGCGCGAAGTCTGGTTTCTCCAGAAGGATTATATGATCTGGCAAGATTGGCCGATTAGTTTCTCCTTTATGTCATAGACGGGTGTGGGGTAGAGCAGTCCCTACTGACTGAACATTTCTCATATACCCCAGTTGCCACCTGCACTCTTCTGTTCATCTTCCACCCAATAAAACTGGGGTGTGCAACTGCCTCCCTGGTGGTTTTCAGGCTGTACTGTGTGGAATCCCAGGAGAGTGTGCCCTGCTCAGCTTCAGAGTAATTGAGCGTCAAGCTCAACAGGTTCTTCTAGTGCAAAGACTTGCTAGATGCTCCTCTGCTCTCTATTTAGGCATCTACTTGATGAGTCTGTCACTAATGCCCCTGCTGTGGAGAAACTGATCGATTTCAACACTTCATAAGTGGTTTTGTAGTTGGTGTGGACAATGGTCACCATAGAAAGAGGAAAAGAAACAATCTTGAATATTTGATTTGATCCTCACAGAAGGAATAGTGCCAGAATGAAGCCATGTATAAGCTTAAGCAGAGACAAGAGTTTTAAGATGGAGGAGAATCCTACAGAACAATTCATCAAAAGAGCCATCAATAGGTCTTACAAGGAAATGTCAGATGAGTATTCCACACTACCGTGCACAGCATCAAGGAGGCTGATAAGCAAGCTCATAATTGTGTAGATATTTTCAAAATACAAGAACAAATAAATTAAGAGACTCCCATGTCAGCTAGATATGTAGACTCTCAGCTATTTCATTAAATAACTACTCTGGTTTATATATGAATAGAATAAAAATGGATCATCCTTCTATTAAAACTTGGCAAGAAGATACGTATATGTGGAAATGAAGATGCAGCTTTATTTCAACAAAATGCACACTCAATAAAGACTCATGGAAGAGCTGGTTGGTTTTAGTTGAGAACGAACTTGACATGAAGCATTCTGGCTATGAGGACATACCCACAATTGTCAGCAGAAATATGACATCACTTGCATTTTTATATGTGAATGTCAAGATCTTTCGATATTCTAAAGACAAAAGAGCCTCCGGGTTGACCATTTCACTGAAATGTGTTTTTAGATTTCTACATTTAAACAGTCAGGTGTCCCATAGAGACAATTGCTTATAGACTTGATTTTTTAAATGTTAAAATCTTCCTGCAAAGCAGTCAGTCCTTTTGATCTTTTTGTTCATTATTTTCAGGGAATAACTTATAATTATGAAAGATTTTAAAGTCACCTTTAATTTAAAAACCCCATATAAAAATCACAAGATACCTACTTCTGCCTAAGAAACAACAGAAAAATTAGCAAACTCTCAGACTCATACATTTTCTACTGACACCTGCATTAGTCCTAAAAACTTTTAATTTAAAACAACAATAATACAAACTAAAAATTGTATTTTCATTTTACAAATTTTTCTGCTAATTTTCAGAGGACCTCATTGGCTTGTCCAAGGTAGCAGAGATCTCTGAGTCACCAGGGTTCATTCATTGGCTCCAGCTGCTGGAGTGTTAAGATAATATATTAAAAGAGTAGCATCTCCACAGGGATGTTCAAAGGACAAATGAGATAATGTAAGAGAAGGCTTAGTACAGAAACTGTTGCCTTGCAGGAGCTTAATAAACGCTAAATATTAAAAGTAGTAAAAAGTGTTCAACTTGGCTATCAATTATCACCTAACTATGCTTCTTGCTTTCTTTGATGCTGTGAATGGTCTATGGATTCTGAAAGTGTGCCCAGACTGAACTTGAGTAAATATTGCAGTCACTTGCCTTGTGATTCACTGAGCTCTTCAAGGTAATGATAGCACCAAGTACCTACAGGATCTTTGAAACATATAACTTAATTTGCTTCACTAAGGATGTCTGGAAGTTTGTTCATTTGCCAGAAGGCATAGACTAATATGAAAACAGACCTTAAGTGATTGGTTTTTTTTTTTAAAACAATCTCTTGTCCAGTTGAACTCCTTCCACTTCCTTACCTGGGGATTATGCAGACTGTGCCTGGTCCCCTTTGAAAATGGGGAGCTCCCTACTACCTGGTAGCAGAAACCATCACAAAAGGTTCTCTCCGTGGAAAATTCTCTACTAAACTGAGGGAAATTCTTTCACAAAGCTTCTAATATTTTGTGGTAACTAAATCAAATTCTATTACATAATGGCATTCTTTCAAAATATGAAAGCTTTTGCCACCCCATCTATCAAATTATTCCCAAGTCATTCAATGATTTCTCTTTTGGCTCATGGAAAATATGAATTCACATTCCTGGTTACCCTTCTCTAAATGGCTTCTGTGTTTCCCTGGTGTTTGTTTCAATACCATAAGCTAAGTGTCATCTCAACTATTACCTTCCTTGTGTTAAATTCTGAGTTTTGATCAAGGCAGAATATGAATGAATACATTTTCTTCCTGCTATGTTTAGATTGTGTAGCTCACATGTATAAGGTCAACCCTCATCCATTTAAACATTGGGAAACATATTTGGGTGACATCTCTGTATTCCTTTACCAATATGACAAATAACTAGAGGTAAAGGACTCGTTCATACTAAGAAAGAAAATTAGTTCTTAAATCAAATTAATGTAATATATGGGGATTTGATAAGTGTGATCTTCAGAATCAAATGGTAAGTACACTGGCACCTGTAGCTGAAGGGCAATGATTTGTCAACTTGAATAATCACAGTCATTTGGAGCTAAGTCTCAGCTGCTTGTGTACCGAGAGCATACCTACCTATCCCAGTTGCTCACATCTGACTCTCCCCACACTTCCGTTTCCTGTCTAGTTCCAAGAATGAGTTTTCAGGCTTCAAATATAGTAGACAGTGCACATCTGATTGCAGTCACCCTGCTCAGCTTTTTCTCCATTCCCATTCATTTGTGACTCTTCTTATCTGCCCAATATCCCCCTGTAACTCCTGTCGCTGCCTCTGCAGATGACCTTTCACAGAAACTTCAGAACATCCCTTGCAGTGTAGATTCTCCCTCCCTGGTCTTATTGTACCTGTCCTTCCTTATTATTATCAACTCTACTCACCCAGAACAGTCCCCAGCTTTCCCATCTGACCCGACAGATGCAACTTTACATTGTCAACCCTCTACTTAGCCATACAGAGTCATCCATCCTTCCAACTTCTCCTCTGATTTAGTCAGGTCCAAGTAAGGCCTAAATTTCTGCATTTCCTCCTTCCCAGGACAGCAGGGACCACTTTCTCCTTCCTTCCTTCTCATCACTTCTCTGTTTTTTTCTTCTCCAATCTCTACCACAAGCCTATTTTTGATTGTGGTTTCCACACCAAACTTTACGGAAACAAACATTTGATGATTCCATCTGAGACCTCCTGAATGAGTATCTGAGCCAGGGCTCAGCTATGAAGACACACAACCCTTTTCCATGATTTTAATGCATGAATTTGAGAAGTCCTGGTCTCTATCACAGTAATTTCCAGATTGTGCTGACATTTGTTCCTTCAAAGGAGATTTTGAAAATAACATGTCCAGATACCTCCCTAAACTAATAAACTCAGGTTCTCTGGGATTGGACCCAATTATAAACATATCCTTTTAAAAGCTCTGCAATGGTTCTAGTCGGAAATCAGGGTTGACACTAGCCTGTCTAGATGTGTCCTGTCTCCGGGCCTTTCCTTGGTCTCTCGGTTTTTTCAGCTCTGCCTTGGCTATTCACACGTCATTCATTTTTATTGTCTGTTTAAATTTTTAGGTCAGTGTAAATGGTCACTTATTCTTTTCTAACAATTCTAACTCCAAAAGTCTTAGCCCTAAGTACCTTACACTACGATCCATCCTCTTTTGTTTTCCTACTTGTATCAACCTATAATGAAAACTATTGTTTTAATTATTAAGTCATTGCTCCCCTAGAAAATAAGCTCTAGGAGAAAAAGACCTGTCCATGAAGAGACTGTTTCTTAACATTTTAAACAGATCCTTAGACACAACCAGATTACATAGCAGCCTGGGAGCTATCCTTTTTACTAAAGAACAAATATGATACTCAGCTGATAGTTGTGATTTTCATAATCTTGTTTTCCTTGCCTCAGATTTCTTTTCTTCCCCCTTTCATTGTGTGCTGTTTTATGATTTTTAATATTCTCACAAAAGACCAGAGCATCCATGTCAATTTTTCCTCTCCTACAGTGTACTCTTTTGTATATGAAATCACATGTGACTTAATGACATCATTTAGCCATTCATGCTGTAAAAGACCATGAAGAAGATTCAAAGCCTAACTTTGAAGCACAGACACCAAGCTGTGAGGTTTGTGGTCAGAGTGTAATACTGGCTACACAGGAGTGGGAACTTCTGAAGTGAATTCACTTGAGGAAGGAATAAGCTTCCCATCGATAGTTTTAACAGCCATAAGACCATTGAAAGGGTTGAGAGAATAGAAATAGATACAGGAAAGAACATATGGTTCAATACACAGATTGCATCTTTTTAGAAAACCCAGGGTGGGTGTCTAATGCTTGTCTGTAGCCTTAGAATGCCCAGGCAGCTGCTGTTTCCAATTGCCCCTTTTTCTACTCCAGCACTTTTAATATCCTAGGTCTGGCCAGAAATTCCTCTACACATCCCTCAGCCACTCCTTCCCTTTCTTTCTTAAGCTGTGCATTGAAAGTAGCATTCACATCAGGGAATACTGAATAGCCACAGGCAGCCTTTGATTGCAAGCAAGCTGCTACAGAATTCCTCTTTTATGATGTTACATTATCTATATGAGAGCAATCAGAGCAATCAGCTGGAAACCCCTCAACACTGAGAAGGAACGGACTGGCTCACATGCTGCTTCTCCTTGAAATGTCTTGCTGGGAGATGGTGGAGCTCTTAAGCACAAATCAACATCCCCATCCCAAGGGATTGATCTGTTCTTCCCTAGGCGGGAATGCCTGCTGGCTTCACTGGACAGAGGCAGACAGAGGACATAACCCTCAAAAGATGATCTAAGATGCAAGGAGCAGAATGCTTTCCTCCCACATTTGCTCAGGTGAGGCGTCTTCAATTGTGCACAGTATGCTTCCTAACAAACCATGGGTAAAATGACTTAAACGCATTTACTCGAAGGCAAATTTTCATGGTCAGATATCTAGGCTGCCTCCAGCTCAGCTTTGCATGTATGTTCATTCTATTTCATTGTCCTTTGTCTCACTATTATAATTGCTGACCATTTGTTGCCCACTTTCATACTGTCTTCCATCCAAAGAACCAGCCTCTGCCTCATGCTTCACACTAGACTACTAGAACCTTTCTTGCCTCCGGCCTTCCCTCTCTTGAACTATTCCAAACTCCAGAATATCCTCTGATCGCCTTCTTGGTCCCATTTCCTTAAAGCAAAAGCCAAGACCTTTGCTAGAACAACCTTGATATCCTAACTTACATTCTGTCAATAATGTGTGTGCTAACAGAATTGCAACAGAAGAAATCTCAAACTATAATTCTAAGAGGAGAATGAGTTTCTGGAAGTGTTGGAGGTAAGAGAATTAGGGGAAAGACTTGGACAGGGGACAAAGGCAAAGCAAATGGTGATGCTGTCAGTCACAAGAGAAGGTATAGTTATGGGTGCTCTCAAAACAGATGTCATTAACATAACCCAGTTTGCCACACTCCGTGTACAGCACCATTGTATAATTCAGTATGCATCTTCTGGAGCTGAAACTGGAGTCACCAGCCCAGCCAGATGGAGATGGAGGTGTGTGTTGACTGGCACCAGTGAGAAAGGAGAGAAGAGCTACTCTGGGAAAGAGCTCAGACAATGTAGAAAGAAAGCATACTGACAGGAGACCTGGGGCACACTAAGGCTGCTCTCCTGTGCATTTTAAAGAAGTTCTTTTCTTTTCTTTTCTTTTTGGCTTTTACGAGACAGGGTTTCTCTGTATTGTTTTGGAGGCTGACGGTCCAACCTGGCCTCGAACTCACAGAAATCCGCCTGCCTCTGCCTCCCAAGTGCTGGGATTAAAGGCGTGAGCCACCAACGCCCGGCCCGAAGTTATTTTATTTTATATGTGTGTTTTCCTTGCATGTATGTCTGTGTACCATGTATGTGCTGGGTATCTGCAGAGATCAGAAAAGAGCATTGGATCTTCTGGAATTAGAGCTATGGATGTTTGTGAGTGCTGGGAACTGAACCTGGGTCTGCTGCAAGAGCAACAAGTGCTCTTAATGATTGAGCCATTTCTCCAGCTCCTCTGTGAATTTTTAAAGGCCATTGAAGTAATTTACAGAGAACAGCTGTGGGAGCAGACCAGCTTATTTAACATATATTTACTGACTGCCTATGCATAATTAATAGCAGTGATTATAAATTACTAATCAGAAGCAGAGAGTGAATGCTCATCTTGTATCCTGCACTCCACAAAGCATTTTACATTGGTTATTTCCATAGTAACTTTATTAAGTGTGCATGATAGACAATAGGTATGTTAGCTGAAAAGCCCTAAATTAGTACAATTTCTTTTGGCCACTGTCATTCTATAAACATTTCCAACATGAATAATCTCAGTTTTCTGACTCTATAGTCCTTGGCCCACAAAATTCCTAACTATTTGACAACTGGTTCTCCTAGTGGGGAGGAGATGCCTCTACCACACCTCTGATGACAGATACCAGTATTTTCCCCTTAGTGAGGCTGACAGACTCCTCCCAGCTTGGTAGATTGGTCTTACTACTGAAAGTAGATGAATAAGAAAGTGACTGGTTGTTAGCTTTCTCTTGGTATGGCATGAATGTTGTGCTTCACTACTTTGTCATCCTGGCATATAAAGCATAGTACTAGGAAGTAAGGACTTTGGGAGGTAGTCAGGTCATAAGGATAAGGCATTACATGAATGGTCCTCATAAAATGGTCCCAGAGAACTCCCTTGCTCCCTACTATACAAGAACACTGGCAAGAAGCTGCTCTGAATGTATTATAGGTCTAATTGTATCTTGATCTGTACTTAAAGATATGTAAGCAGTAAAACTATCCATTTTATATTGTTTGCTTATAGAAGTCTGAATGGCGTGAGACAGGTCTTACACATTTAAATAAAATGAAAACTTAGAAAAAAACTGTCCAAGATGTAACTGGATGTAAGCAGCAAAACTCCCCATTTAGGGGGTTCGACAGCATGGACCAGGGCTTTCATGACAACAGATGTCAAACCTCCATCCTTCAGTAGACAAAGTCAGCCATGAATGCCACAGCTATCATGCAAAGATGAAATGCACCCATATTCACACCTGTATCTTTCACAGAATTACAGAAGCCAATGTGCTGAAGAGTCATATTAAGCTGCACTGTACCTATACAAGGAATGAATGTTGCCCTGGCATAGTTGGTTGCTTTGTCTTAGTTATTAAGGCCAACCTATGTCTTAACTTACTGAAATAATTTTTCTCAGTTTTTCGAGACAGGGTTTCTCTGTGGCTTTGAAGGCTGTCCTGGAACTGGCTCTTGTAGATCAGGCTGGTCTTGAACTCACAGAGATCCACCTGCCTCTGCCTCCCGAGTGCTGGGATTAAAGGTGTGCGCCACCACCGCCTGGCTACTGAAATCTTTTAAAAGGAACTATGCATGTCTTATGGAACATAAACTATCATCACCAGGGAGAACTGTCCACATTTTGCTCTGGCAAGTGACAAAGTAAGTGCACACAGCAGTGCTATCTGTGCTGAACCTGTCAGTGATCTGGGAAATGTTGTAAGTCAGGAAAGTGGCCTATCCCTAATGATGTCTTGCTGCAAACAAGATGCGCTAACTACAACACAATCTTTAACTTGAGAAATCACTCCCAAGATTATTCCTAATGAGTATAAAGGTATTCATATGAAGAGCAATCTAAATTGAAACCCATGAAGTCAGGTGTGTTCTTTAATTACAATGCCCTTCACAAGTAAGTCTCATGAATAATCATGCAAACATTCCATTATTTGGTATGTGAAATAAAGTTTTGTTTAGAAACTTTGCATTTTGCTTTTCCATTTCTGATGGATGCGTAATAAGTGTTATTTGTAAAAAGCCAAATGATTTGTTTAGATTATAGCGAACATCACTTTTAACCTAATAGACCCCTTTTAATGGGCAGAATAAATTGTCTGTTACATAGAGATGAGTTATTCTGATTTTGTAAAATGCCATAATACTCTGAAAGCATTAAGAGAGAGCAAAATGGCATTAATTCACTAAGTAACGTTCCAGAATAGTTGGTTCAATATGAATATATACATATGAAAAATAGTGATTCATAGCATTCATGCACTGTCTTAATTGTCCTAAAAGCTTTCAAGAAACTGTCCACAAATGGTCTTTTTCTAAAAAATATCTAATATATATGATATTAACTTAAAAAATAAGTATTATAAATAGGACTTCTATGTTGTAAAATGGGAAGAAAGTGAAGGGAAAAGGTATGTTTAAGTGGGGAAATAACAAAAAGGTAACTAGAAATAGATCAAAATTTATTTCTCATGTGACTTTATGCCCCAGGTCCATTTTATTCTGAAGCTGCATGAATCTAATAGTGCAAAACTGATTTAGAAAAACAATCTTGCAAACCACAGGATATAAGCTTTGTGGGTAGATGTCACCTATCTCCAGTGAGAGATAGGGGACTGAGGAGACAAAGATTTTCCAGATGCAAATCAGCAATTGTGTGCTTTGCATAGGGAAGGCCCCTGCTGTTTATATTTGTCTGTTTTACTTGTAGTCCCAGAATTAAAGTTGTATCACTAACACTCTATGTCTGATTTCAGGAAACTTGAAATAAGATACGTTGCCTCAAAACAATAGCGCACAATGTTAGCTTCATGTAGTTGCTATCATGATTCCAGTGTCCAAGAATCAGAGAGTATAATCTAGCTTCGGATTTGACGTCATGATTACAGGATCTCCAAACTTAATGCAGTTCCCTATTTCTGAGTAAATTGTTGCAATCTCTAACTAGGTTCTCAAGGCAGCAAGAGACTCAGAAAAGTTAAAATTTCTCGTAAGAATTCCTGAAATATGATTATGTTATGTAATTCAGGAGCTGGCCCTGTTCTAAATGTCATTACATAGATGTACAGTAAAGTTATGATAAGCTTTAGTCACATATTTGCTATAATTTAAACTTGTATATGAAGCCCTCAAATTAAACAGGCCAGAAACATGATTCAGTGGATAAATAGCTTGTTAGCAAACATGGGGAACTGAGTTTGAATTCTCTGAATGGATGGAAAGTTCGATGTAGTAATACTGCATCTATAATACCAGAATTGAACTGGGAGATAGGAGACAAAGACAAGAAATTCCCAGGGAGCTCATAGGCCGGATAGCCAGGCTCTTGCTATGGAAGAAGAAGGTGTGAGAGGAGCTTATCTCAAACAGTGTGGAAAGTGAGGACCAACTCCCAAGATGGTCTTTCATTTGCACAGGCACACTATGGCATGTATGCACACACATTGCACACAGGAGCACAAGCTTGCTTTTTTCCCAAAGGAAAATGGAGGAGGAGTCTATCAGGGGGAGAGAGTAGGTAGAGAAGAGGGCTTGGGAAGATTTGAGGGAAGGGAAACTGCAGTTGGGATATAATGTATGAGAAAAGAATAAATAAACATATTAAAATAGAATTAGTTCAAATATAACAAATTCCTAAGTAATTAATCATTTTAACATACTTAATATATACTTTAACAAGATACTCAAACTACAGCTGCAAAATGTTCTTAGAGGCTCACATTGCTAAGTTGTACTGTTATGAGTAGCAGAGTAGCCTTTGGTAAGAAGCAGTCACTCATACCATGAGATTTTTAGGGAAGTATTAAGATAAGTCTGAGCCCACAAAAGCCCTTACTACATCACTGCTGGAAATGTTCCTGGGGTTGGGGAATCACGGTTTAAACATCAACTATATCAGATAAAGGTCCTGTGTCTTGACCAGCTTTGAAATATGTGGCAAAGGAGACTCAACATCAAGAAGAAAAAGAACTTCCATTGAAAATGAACCAAATACGGAAATGTTCAAGAATGCTAAAGTTAGCCTCAGTCTCACAAGGATGAGATCTTGGTATATAGAGAAATGCACCAAAAGTAAGGGCTAGAGGTATTCTGCAGTGTATAATATCCAGGAGGTGGCTTACTATGAAGTGTTAACACATAACCAGGAGTAGAAAGACATCTACAGGGGTCTTGGTATTGAGAGAAGACCTGGGAGTGTGCTGTGGATTAATCCTTCTGTTTTCTGCGTGAATATATGTGCTATGGTTGGTTTAGTAAACAAGCTGACTAGCCAAATCGATGAACAGGATAAAGTTAGGCAGGAAACTGAGGATGATAGGATGAGGAAGAGTGGAGTCAGAGGAGTTGCCAAGAAGATGGAGAACGAGTTACACACACAAAATGGGACAGAGGAAGCCACAAGCCTATGGGTAGCACATAGATGGATAGAAATCGGTTAAGTTGTAAGAGCTGGTTAGTAACAAGCCAGAGCTATTGGTTGAGCAGTTGTAAATAATATTAAGCCTCTAGAGTGGTTATTTGGAAACTGGTAGGTGGGAGAGTAATGCCTAACTGCAGGAGTGTGCACTAGAACCCAAGCAAGGTATCTGACAGAGTCAAGCATGTAGAAGATGTCTATTCAGGATGGATGTTCCACGAGGAGGTTTTTTGCTTGTTTTGTTATTTTTGAATATTAATTTATTTCTGTTAACTTTGTTTTTATTTATTCTTTGTGTCTTTTACATCATGCATCTCCATCCATTCATCTCCCCATCCCTTCATGTGCACCCTTTGCCCTTGCAACCCTCCCCCCTCCAAAGTAAAATAAAATAAAATTTAAGAGAAAATAATCTCATACTGGAAGCTGTAGTGTGACACAGTGAGTTGTGCAGTAAACCCTTTTAACCATTATATCTTTACTAACAAGTGTTCATTGCAGAGTCATTGATCTGGTTTGAGACTTCTGGTTTCAGTTCCACTACTGACACGGGGTCCTCACTGGGACTAGTCTTGGTCATCCTGCTGTTGCCCCATGTCATGGAGATCCTGTAACTTTGAGTTGCCCCTTCACATGTTCCCATAGCGCATATACTGGGTGGATGATGGCATGGGTCAACCCATAACCCTGGTTCTGGACCTGGGTAGTTACAGGGTTAATTAGTCTGCCAGTTCTCCCTTGTCCTCACCACCTGGGTGAGCTCTCCAGCATTGCCCTGGCTAGTTCACCCCTTGCAGTGATGAGCAAGGAGCAGAGCCAATTCTCCTGCGTTCATGCACTCAGGGTTGGCTCTCCTACACCTACACTATCAGGGCCAGCTCTACTGTGTTGTCCAGGTGAGGTGCAGGGTTCCTCTCCTGAGTGCTGCAGCTGGTGAGGTCAAGGCCAGCTCTCCCACTCTATGTCACAGGCAGCTAAATGGGGAGAACATCTCTCCCCACCCATACCACCAAATGGCAGACAAAGAGTGGGGACCGGATACCCCATGCTCACTTTCTACAGGCAGCCCACCAGCATCCCTGTCAGTATAGTCAGCTTTACTTTGCTACCCAGGCAGGGTTCAGAGCCTACTTTCCTGAGTGATGCAACTGGTAGAGTGGAGGGTCAACTCCTTGCCTACCTCAGATGGTAAGGATAACATGGGGTAGAGCATCTTTCCCTTGCCCTCACCACTACACGGCAGACAAGGGGCCATCAAGCCCATTCCACTTGAGGAGGTCTTAAGGGGCATGTCTGTGTATAAGGTGCAGAAACACAACCAAGCATAGAAGGACTCCACACAAAATAGTACTAAGACTCTAAAGCAGACTGAAAAGGATGAGCATGAAAAGAGGTGTCCCCAAGTGAGATTTTGGAACCTGAGCAGAAGGAGGAAGGCAGTGGCCTGATGGAATATCTGGCATTGAGACCTACAAACAGGGAGAAGAGAATTTCCCCACATGACTGGGATGGGGCATCCTGTCAGTAATCAGCTGTCAGAACCTAGGAGGGGTTGGAGTGCCATGGACCATGGACAGTACAGCAGCATTGACAGAGGGACAGGTTAACTAAGTCAATATACCAAAGGTAATAGGAAGCTACTTTCCCCCTGGTGAGTAAAGATCTATAAACATAAGGAGAGAAGGGAAGTGAATCCCATGATGCTGGAAGAGAACTGGACAAAGAGCTGGTTTGGAAACAGGATTTTCAATCTGTAGGTATAAATGCTTTTGTTTGTGCTTATGGATTTGTGCACAGTACCATGCCATGGTTTAGATGTCACGTCTGTGTTCTATACTTCAGCTGGAGAACAACACTTTAACAAACCATAAAAGGCAGACTCATTGGTTTGGCATCTAAATATCATAATCTGATAACAGGAACCGTGGATCTCTGGCAATCCAATTCCAGAATGGATCCATTGAGTAAACTGTTTCAGAAAAGATGTGTCCAAATAATTAGGGAATATGTTAAAATGATAGAACTACATGGAAGGAGATTTTACTAACTTTTAAGCCAATTTCTTCCTTGACAAGTCATGGTAGTAACTGCAAATTTGTAACTATGGTAGCTAAAAACAGAAAATGCAATGTTAGAAATTACCAAATACAAAGAAAAAAGTGATTCTTAGAAACCAACCACACAATAAGCAACAAAAGTATCTTTTAACAAACACTACTGAAAATAATATAAGAAAGAAGAAAAATGGGTAAGGAAACAAAACCCTTATGGGTGTAATTTCAAACATAGTAGAGATTTAAACACACTTAAGAGAATCCTTTGAAATTAATGGCAATGAATTTACAAGGTAGCTGTATAAGTTCACAGGAAAGTATAATTATTATTTGTTAGAGATAATTATATGGAATTATTAGGTAGGTATAGCATGGCTAGAACTGGCTGGTAGGAAATGATTTTTTATACACAGCAAAACCGTGCATTTCATAGTATCAGTGTTTCACTGAGCCTTTGAAGAATATATTATTCTTATCTTACATGTGCAAATAGAATGAGAGCAAGATCAATTCTTGAAGAATACAAATATAATATACTCTTGATGCTTAAATCAGGCACAGACACTACAAGAATAAAATAAAGGACTAATATCATTATGACTATAAAGCACAAAAATCTAAATAAAACACAAGAAAAACAGAAAAGTAAATTGTAAAAGAATAAAGCAGATTATGAAGCACTTTGCTATAATAATCTACATATGCACAGGGTCTACATATAGAGGGCATGTGATGGGTTATTAAGAGAAGTGTGCAATGATATTACACGGCAACACAGTAATGCAGCTCTTCATCCTGGTGGGCTACAGGAAGAAAACATGCACAGTCATCTCAAAGACTGTGGGAAAGCTATTATTCAGTTTAATGCCCTTCTGATAAAGTCCTCAGTCAGTTACTAATGGAAAAGTGCTGCTATCTCTAGCAAATTTCATCTGCATCAAATTGCACTAATTATCACACTATTAAGTTCTTCTCGAGCCAGTGGTGAGGCAAAGATGCTAAGATCACATCTAGTCAACCTTTTCCTGGTTTTCCTTTCTAAGTGAATTATAAGGAAAAGGAATAGAGCATGAAAAAGAGGCGCTTTTTTCAAATAAAGAAAATCAAAGGAAAAATCTGAAACTAAGCCTTACAGTAAAATAAGACCTTTTATAAGCATCCCTGCAATTGATCAATAAGCATAGGAAAAACAACAACCTATCACTTAAAGCAATCTCTTTTCGAATGTATGGTGAAATGTTATCAACAAAGTGGCAAGATATTTGACTATAAATCAAACAAAAGACCATAAAAATGGAGACATATAAAAAATAAAACTGCAGGTTCCTAGAGAACACCAGGCAGGCTGTGAATCCAGACAATGAACATCAGATGGAGTCTATTCGTTCCCATCCTACTGCTTATGTTGGCAGTTCCTACAACAGTCCCAATGCACTTTTTCATGGACACATAACAATGATTGCATATTGAAAAGTAAAGTTTCAACAATAGCCAAAAACAGTTTTAAAGAATAAACAAGGGCCCAGCATGAGGGTGTACACCTTTAATCCTAGAACTTGGGAAGCACAGGCAGGCATATCTCTGTGAGTTTGAATTCGCCCTGATCCTTACAAAGTGAGTTCCAGGACAGTCAAGGTACACGTGAGAGTCTGCCTCAAGATAAATAAATGAATAGATAGATAAACAAATAAAATTAAGAACAGATAAAGATATGGGATTTAGTTTTTCGAAGAAGTCAATACATTAAGTAATATATGCGTTGTGTTGATCTGGGGAGAAAAGTTTCAATGCAGCATAACTGAGAGGGTACAGACAAGGCAGACATGTATAAGAATTTAGCATATAGACGAGGCATGGGCTTACACTGGGTAAAGCCTGGAGTAGAGCCACTCTGTTCCCTTTATGCAAAGCAATTAAATGGAATTCTTATTTTAGAGCATAGCGTCTCCAAATTAACTTAGGGGATTAAAAGGGGATATTAAAATCCTTTACTTTCATTGAAAAGTATTTAATAGAGTTTCTTTATAAACTGTGACGGCAGAGTATCTGTTTGCTCAAAGTACAGCAGGCAAAAACATACAAATCGGACCACATGAAAATTTTGCCATGCCAACATAGTGAAAGTGATGGGTGAGCAGACCCCGAAAGAAAAAAATGACAATGAGAACACAGGATTTGCACACATCTTGTAATAGCACATAATTTGAAAATAACCCTCGACATCTATGAGAAAATCACAATCAGTTATGGAGGGAAATGGTAAAAGATCCCACGCCATTCACAGAAAAGTAGTTTGAAGCTGTGACTATTACAAGATATCAGGAAAATGCAATTCATACATGCTTTGACACTGTGTCTCATAGCAACTGGTTTGGGAAAATATATTTAAGTATAAAATATTGAAAGTTGATGAATATGTAGAAATACAAAAGCATTACCTCCTTTGGAGAATAATATGGCAATACCTAATAAATAGCAAATACTCTGTATTTTCAAATGTATAGTGAAATGTTATCAACAAAGTGGCAAGATATTTGACAATAAGTCAAACAGAAGACCAGAAAAATGGAGACATATAAAAAATAAACTGCAGGTTCCTTTATTTCTGGATTGTACAAGAAAATCATTACACATGTGTATCAGCTGTTTACACAATAGCTACCCTTGAAGCCATGGTTAGAATATCTACAAGAATGGAATTTATGCATCAAGTAAATCTATTCACACATAAAGAATAATAATAAAACAACATACAGCAGTTAAAATGTGCAAGTTATCTACATTGCCCTTTACAATAGCCACAAACAACATAAAATACCTTAGGGTAACGCTAACCAAACAAGTGAAAGACCTGTATGACAAAAACTTTGAGTCTTTAAAAAAGAAATTAAAGAAGACACCAGAAAATGGAAAGATCTCCCACGCTCTTGGATATGTCGGATCAACAGAGTAAAAATGGAAATCTTACTGAAAGCAATATACCAATTTAACACGATCCCCATTAAAATCCCAGCACAATTGTTCACAGAACTTGAAAGAACAATTCTCAACTTTATATGGACAAACAAGAGACCCAGATAACGAAAACAACCCTGTTAAATAAGACAACATCCAGAGGCATCACCATCCCTGACTTCAAGCAGTATTACAGAGCTATAGTCCTGAAAACAGCTTGGTATTGGCACAAGAATAGACAGGTAGACAAGGGAATCAAATTTAATATCCCAACAGTAGCCCATACATGTATGAACACCTGATCTTTGACAAAGAAGCTAAAATTATACAATGAAAAAAAGAAAGCATCTTCAACAAATGGTGCTGGCATAACTGGAGATTGACATGTAGAAGACTGCAGATAGAAACATGTGTATCGCCATGCACAAAACTTAAGTCCAAATGGATCAAAGACCCCAACACAAATCCAGCCACACTGAACCTGTTAGAAGAGAAAGTGGGAGGCACCCTTGAACGAATTGGTATAGGGGACCACTTTCTGAACATAACTCCAGTAGCACAGACACTAAGATCGACAACTAATAAATGGGACTTCCTGAAACTGAGAAGCTTCTGTAAGGCAAACGACACAGTCAGCAAGACAAAAAGGCAACTCACAGAATAGGAAAAAATATTCACTAACCCCACATCTGACAGATGGCTGATCTCCAAAATTTACAAAGAACTCAAGAAGCAAGTGTCAAAAACATCAAAGCATCCAATCAAAATTGGGGTACAGAACTAAATAGAAAATTCTCAGTAGAGGAAATAAAATGGCTGAGAGGCACTTGAGAAAGTGCTAAACATTCCTAGCCATCTGGGAAATTCAAAACAAAACTCTGAGATACCATCTTACTCCTGTCAAAATGGCTACAATCAAAATCTCCAATGACAGTTTATGCTGGGGAGGATTTGGAGAAAGGGGAACACTCCTTCAATGTTGGTGGGGATGCTGACTCATTCAGCCACTTTGGAAATCAGTATGGGAGATTCCTCAGGAAAATGAGAATTAGTCTACCACAAGACCCAGGAATTCCACTTTTAGATATATACCCAAAAGATGCGTATTCATACCACAAGGATGTCTGTTCCACTATGTTTATAGCAGTATTATTTGTAATAGCCAGAACCTGGAAGCAAACTAGATGCCACTCAGCTGAAGAGTGGATAGAGAAAATATGGTACATTTACACAATGGAGTATTATTCAGTGGAAAAAAACCAATGGAATCTTGAAATTTACAGGCAAATGGATGGCACTAGAAGAATCCATCCTGAGTGAGGTAACCCAGTCACAAAAAGAGAAACATGGTATGTACTCACTCATATATAGATTTTGGACATGAATCAGGGGAGTGCCAGCATACAATCCCACTTCCAGAGAGTCTGGGAAACAGAACCTTCATCCTGAGACTGATGGAAGCAGAGGATGACACCCGCAGCTAAACACTGAACTGAACTCCTGGAATCCAGTGACGGAAAGGGAGAACTGATGAGCAAAGGAGTTAAGACTGGGCTGGTTTAACCCACAGAAACAATTGACCTGAACAAGGGGGGCTCTTGGACCCTAGATTAATGGCTGTGTGGAAAGCATGGGACTGACCCAGACCCCCTGAATGTGGGTGTCAGTTAGGAGGCCTAGGTAATCTATGAATCTATAGGGCCTTGGGTAGTGTTTATCCCTGGTGTACAAATATACTTTGAATGTTCATCCCACAATGAGGGATGCTCTCTCAGCCTGGACTCTTGAGGGAGGGCCTAGGCCCTGCCCTGGATGAAATGACAGACTCTGGAGATTCACCATGGAGGGTCTCACCCTCCCTGGGGATCAGAGTGGGGGTTGGGTAGGGGTCTGGGGGGCCTGGTGGGGAGGGTGGGAGAGGAAGGGAGGGAGAGGGAGCTGGGATTGCCATGTGAAGCAAGCTTGTTTCTAACTCAAAAATAAATAAATAAATAAAGATAGAGAGATAGATAGATAGATAGATAGATAGATAGATAGATAGATAGATAGATGATAGATAGATAAAATGCACAAGTTAAAGGGGAACTTTTCTATACTCAGTAATCAAATATGGATGGGGGAAATCTCGCAAGGCCTCAGCCCTAGATGAAGAGCTACAGGCAATCAGTGGCTGATGAGAGAGAAAGAAGGAGAGAGAGAGAGAGAGAGAGAGAGAGAGAGAGAGAGAGAGAGAGAGAGAGAGAGAGAAAGGAGAGAGGAAGAGAGAGATGAGGAGAGACAGAGAGAAGGAAACAGTGAGAGAGAATGAGAATCAGCCTTCTGTAGGGACAAACCCCCTGATAGGTCATCTAATCTCATATGGCCAGTCCTAAATATATGTATCAATAAGCAACACTATATAGATCCACTCGGCTTGTGTGTATGTGTGTACAAGTATGTGAATGACAAATGCGAATAGCAATTGCAAAAGGAACAGTCTTGGATTTGCAAAGGAATAGGAGGCATAGAAGAAATTGGAGAGGGAAAGAGAAGGGTGGAATTGATGTAAATACAGAACTCAAGTCTAAAATTCACAGATACATATTTTTTTAAAAACACCATTAATGAAATAAAAGGAAGGCAAATGTGGTTATAGGCATATTGTGCTATTTTCATAAAACCACCACACAGTTTGGAGATATGCGCTTTGTCCTGGACTGGCAGCATAGAAAAAAATGCTTGATAGTAGTAGTTTGGAAGAAGGGATGTGACAACTTTAAGAATGAGGCTTAATTGACAGGATCACTTTTAGCTTAAATGTTGAACTTCCTTAATAGTTCAAAACAGTTCCTAGATTTCATAAAAATCTAGGCAAGGAGTGCAAACATCTACAACATACAGAGATGAAAGGCTAACTAGGCTGATTTGACTATCACTTGGTATACACGTACATCCAATTAGCACATTGTGCTTAACAAATGCACACAATGGCTACATGGAAAAACAAAACTTAAAACCTGCAAGAAAAATTGTATTTCATAAAATATAAATCTTATCATAGCTAAGTATCTTATTGTCTTGAGCATTGATTACCGGGCTATGAGGATCTTAAGATTATATTTGTAATTCTTCACTTATTCCCATGCTTACTAAACTCAGGAAAATGTATGACTGCTATCCTCTCACTTTATCCTTTACTCTGTACTGGTTGATATTGTGCATACTGATGAAGGCTCGGTGTATTTCCTTTGGAGACTCCTTATTAATTCACAACTAAATCGCCAATTTTGGAGTCACTGTATGAAATCAATAAATAGCAGGTATCCAGAGACTATAGTCATGAAGAAATTAGTTTCCCAAGAAAGTAGCCATGGTGAAAAGAAATCAATTTGAATCCCAGTCTATAATACCTCCCAAGGATCTAAATATTGTCTGTTATAATGGAAGTCCCAAATGAAAGTGATACAGGGTCCATATGCAGAAGGCCAGGCATTATCTTGGCAGTATGTGACTGGAAGTATTATTACGATTAAAGAGTAAAGTAACTATTACTGACTCATAGCTCATTACTCTACTAAATGATAACAAATTGGAAGTCTTGTGGCAAATGACAAACATTTGCTTTGAGGGAAATACACACTATTATCTCATTTTGTTGATCTTATTCTTCAGGTAGACAGCTCCAATTACTGAGTTTGGCCCTGATAGTTTGCATCATGTTAAGCCAAGTAAAACAGACATAGGCTAGATAAACTGACCTTTTTATACTGTGGTATATTCACATATTTTTATAATGTCTAAGAGTGATACCAGCTATATTGTTCACTGAAGAAGATGTATGTGAACCAAGGGCTGAGATAAGCAGGAAATACTTTTCATTTGACCTGAGATGCTGGGAACATATCAGCATCAGCAAATGGTCCTGAAAGCCAGGTAAGTTGCTGGATCTATGGCTATTCAGGGGGTAGGATATACCTACTGACCCCTGATCTTCAGGAATAGCAATGTCTGAGATTCCAGTCTTGACAGAACTGATGGGAAAGAGCTTTGTAATTAAAAAAAAAAGATGGGGGAGGAATAATAATCAATGAGAGAGAAAAGAAGAATACCTATAAATAAATGAATAAACCAATAAATATGGAGTGTTAATTCATCATATTGAGTGATAAAAGCATTTATGTATTTTCACGTCTGATAAAACTGTTGTGGAAAAGACTTGTGCACCTTGAATTTCTCCAGGATAATTTGTTGGGAACTCATTAGCAGTTAGTCCTCAAGAGCTAATCTTATCTTTAAGGTCTTTCTTAATGTGCTTCTATCTCTTTCCATCATTGGTAATTTCGCAACATTGAAATGGAGATTGCAGGACTTAGGGTCAATGGGGTATTTGTTAGAAGAACTAGGGAAAACATAGTAATTAAGGCAATGTGGCAGTTCAATTAAATGGAGCTTCAATTAAAAGAAACCTTTAGGACAAAGTTGTTTCTCTGATTTGTGGCACTCAATGGCTTCAGCCTTTGCAACAGGGTTAGTCAAACTTGAACTGCTGTCCTCAGCATCTACCTTCATGCAGTTTAGCATGTATTTCAAGACTTCAGGACCAGTTACATAAACCTACAAGTGTTATTCACTCCAGAACATGGAAGTCTCCATCTGTAAATAATGCCTATTTTGGGTTATTTTATTTTGTTTCATTTTATTTTTTATTAAAGGTATATTTTTGTTTTGTGTGTCTTAGTGTTTTGTGTGCATGTTTGTATGTACACCATGTGTGTGCAGTACTGGCAGAGGCCAGAAGATGGCAACAGAAAGCCTGGACCTGGAATTACATGTAATAGTGAGTTTCCACTTGGGTGCTGAGAACTTAACCTGGATCCTCTTCAAGAATAGTATGTGTCCTTAACCACTGGGCTATATCTCCAGCTCCTCATTTTATTTTCGAAATTATTTGATCTCAATTGCATATCTTTTCATTTCTTCAAATCATACTCTGGTATTTCTGCAGAAATAGGAACAAACAAGTATACTAATGATTTTCTAGCCATAACTGACAAAAGCTGCATGAAGAAAGAAAACTTTCTCTTTTCCAATGTTACTAAATCCAAGATTTCCAGTGAAAAAGAAAAAAAACCTCCACACTGAAACACCATGCAAAAAAAAAAAAAAACCTTGAAGTGCATGCAGGGCACAATCCCCACCAGCCATTAGCATTGCAAATCTCATAACTGCGCATCCTGTTTTCCACTGGTGATTATTTCCACAGTGACACAAAGTCCCTAGGATGGTTGATGGCAGGCAGGTGCAGTGACTAACCAGCTGAGCATTGGCATTAAGAAGCAGACTGCCACCTGGTCGATCCAATCCAAATTCACCCTGAAGACAAACCAAGCAACTGGACTATATACAGCACCAATTTGACATTATGGCAATGGAATCAACTTTGGCACAGAGTGATCTGGGATTTCTTTATGTTGTTCGAGCTCATTTGTCATTCCAGCATTCTCTAATCAATGTCCCTTTTCCTTTGCTCCCCTCAACCCCAATCAACAAGTTGTATTATTTTAAACAATTTATCTAGAGAAAAGAAGAGGGTTGTTTCTGTTAGATGTTAATGAGCAATTCGTTCTGTCAAGAAAAACTAACACAAACAAGCCTGAAGTACAGTGTCTGCTTGCTAATGATCAGTGCCCTTGGGCTCCGTGCAGCTATGCCCAATAAAAGACTATACAAGCCCCAAAGCTCACTATTAGTTTGAAATAGTTCCAGCCTCAGGGTCTATGGCCATGCTCAGATGTTAGGAACACACTGTGCCATGTCTTTCTCCCTTTCCCCACTTAAGCCAGGCTTTTGACTGGGCTTTTGACTCTAGACTCTCCTACACCTGTAGGCCTGGAGCCTACTCCACATCTTGTCATATCTCTCCCCTCACCATGTGTTCCCCCTCTTTTTTAAACCTACATAAAATTAAGTCTTTCTCTCTGGTCAGTGACCCCATTTCTGAGGTTCACCAATTGACATGCACACAGCTGGGGACTTGAGTCATTTTATTGGCCTGCAAAGCTGGCTACAGAAGGTCACCACCTTGTCAGTCATTTGCTGCTTTCATGTCCAAGAACCCACGAAGTCTGCCATTTGTTTCATAATGATGTACACACCTAAATGTAAATGGTTTCATAGACCTCCAAGGGGTTTATGTGAAATCCTTCCCAACTCTAACTCATATTGTTACCACCCAGGTTCTCAAGAGAGTAACAGAAAAGTCAAATATTGGAAATCACTTATAACTTAGGCAATATTAACTTATAAAATGTCTTCTTTTCTGCTATAATGAGCATGGACACATACAAAACTGAAGACTTTTATCTTTTTCTCCCTGATTTATATATTATCCTACCTATTAATATTTTTATCAACCTAAAACATAATTAGCTAGCAAGTCTGTGCTTTTGCTTGCCAAGCATTCTTTTTTTTTTTTTTAAGTTGCGTCTACTGAAAGCCTGTTTTGGGTTTGAGTTTTCTCATCACATTGCTACTTTTCCAAAATCTGCCCTAGATGTCATGACCTTGAACTAAACATCTGTTCGCTGCCATGTTTAAGTTGCATTTAAAATAGTTTGTTTTTGTTTAGAGCAAGTGGCTCATTGAGACAACTTTTCTGAAGAAATGCTTGGACATGAAATGCCAAGTGAAGATCCGTATTAGAGAAGAAAGCAAGAGTGAAACAAGCATTTTTCCCTCATCCAACTTAAAAACATGCTGAATGATAAGGTGAAAGAGTGAAGGCTAGGAGACAAAAACAGAGAAAGAATTCTTCTCTTTGGGTGAAGGTAACTGTGGAAAGTGAAGGAATGGAGGCAGGGCATCTTAATGATTTCTTTATGAAGCTCTTTCTGGTTAGCTTTAACATAACTGAGACTGATGTTGACCCCATCATACAGACTTACAGACATTCTCTGTTTACCCCCTAAGTTTCTCCAAAGAACTCGAAGGTAAGAAATATACGTAGTTCGTCATTGGTCAACCTACAAATGACAACTTCGAAAGACTACTGAAGATGGAGGTGACTCACACAAAACTACAAAGGACCCAGCTGTTGAGAGAAGAATCTTCCAGCAATCTGTTTATCCTCATTGAGGCATTTAGAATAAGTCACAAAGGAAATTAATTCTACTACCAACAGCACAAAGTTATAAAGGGTTCATCTGTGAAAACTTCTTGTAAGTTCCCTTTAAAAATACTTGTTTTGTTTGCCTTAGTCGTTTCTGTTTCCCCTTTGTTATAACAAAGTACTTGAGCAAAGGCAATTTGAAGAAGGAAGCAAGGGAGACTCACAGTTCAAGGGTTCAGTTCATCATAACAGGAAGTCATCTCATGAAGCTTAAGAGGGCTGGTCACATTGTATCTGCAGCCAGGAAGCAGAGTGATGGAAGCTGGTGCTCAGCTCACTTTCTCCCTCATATGCTGTTCACTTTCCAAGCTCCCGGAAGGCTGCTGCTCTCATTAGGGTGGGTTGTACCATATCAGTTGGTGCAATCAAGATAAACCTCACAGATATCCATAGGATTGACCTAATCTAGGTAAGCCCTCACAGGTACTGCTAGGGGCTTGTCCTCTTGGTAGCTCTTGATCTCAAGTTGACAATGGCGATTGGCCATGCCAATGCTTACTCTATGTGGGCCTCTCTTCACTCTAAAAATATTTTAGAGTAAAATGTTCAGGAGTAAGGAGCAGCATGAAGTAGGATTGAGTCCTTACATGCTACTCTCCTCTGGAGAACAGTAGCTAAGAAGGTGAGACTAGGAATGTTGAAGATGCAAAACGAACTAAAGAAAGTGATAATGAATGTCACATGAGGCTGATGATGTGTTACTAAACAAAGTTAGTATTGGGGATATTTTCCCCTGAAAAGGTACTGGCAGATGATCTTTATACTTTAGAGGAATGCAATGTTTCAGAGTTGCCTGAGTTTCACCACAGCTCTGATAACTTACTACCTTTATGAACTCCAGAAAGTTAGTCAACAGTTTTGAGGCCTCCATTTGAACACATGCTACAGTTCTGAAAATTCAAATAGATAATGCTCAAGAAGAATGTACAATAGTGCATGACTGTGTATGACCAATGCTTCACCACACTTGTTAGTAGTGGTAATTAAGGTGAAAATGGTGAATATCTTCAATAACTATACTTTCTATGGCTGGATGCACATTACTACTTATATTTTTCAGGATATTATGTAGACTGTTGTTTCTTTAAATAGCACTGAGTTGACATGTGTAAAACTAATGGTGACACTTTTATTATATTTTACTATGCTTACGTTAATATAAAAATGGGGCCATGTTATAAAATAAAATTTTGTCACTTTAGAATTCCAAATTTAGGGGTTATATTGACCAGCTTATCACTTTGGAGTTAGACCAAGCAAACATAAGACTTGTTTTGCAGTTTTGAACATCCTTACTATATCTAATTCCACAACACTTTCTACCCCAAGAAATTGAAGTATAAATTGATACTAAGTTAAGCACATAATCTGCTAAGTGATGTCATTTATTAAATGTTCCCAGGAAAAACTTTCTTGAAAGATGTTTGTTTCATAAGGATTATACCTCATGTAAATGCAATGCCATTTCTATCATGACGTGAATATGCAACAGCTTAGTTTAAGGGATGGGATATCTCCTTTGGATGTTGAGAACTGAACCATCCAGGTTGAACGGAGGAAAGCATCTGGATAAGTGTAAAGTATGTGGTTAAGCAGCTGTAGGCATTTGGAGACATCGCTGCATCTTTATCTTCTCCTGTCTAATTAACTATAAGCTGAGTGACAGGAAGACCCTCTCCATTCTAACATTTTAATATGCTAGCAGCCTGGCATAGTGAGGAAGTTAAGACACCAAGTGTGATCAGATGAGGGTGTCATGCAGTCCATTTTGTTATGATTTATTGTGTTTATTGCGATCATTTAAAAGTCTTATTTTTGAAATTATAAGTAAAATTTCAGTGTCTCTTTTTGCTTTAGTTTTGGGCTTCATTTCAGGAAGACAGCAAAGGTGGTGACAATAACCTTAAAATAACTATTAAGAACATACATGGCTAACTGAATATTAATCATATGTCACTAAACGCCAATGACATACAGTGGGTTCCTGATTAAAATTAACACTTCTTTTCACCCAACATGGGTAACCAAATATATTATTTTTGATTTGAAAAACAAAAAAATACATATAATATCCTTATCTTGATGTTTTAGTCTCAACATGGTGAAGTCAAAGTTCACAAAAGCAACCAGACTCCATTGAATAAAATGGCAAAAACCAAGTTCATAGGTGTACAGCTTAGGGAAATCAAGTCCTTGAGAATTAAGCGGTACAAATTTCACTCTTTTTGTGTGTTCCTTGGCCCATGGAAGAGCCCTTTCTCCAAATAAGTGGGCTGTGTCAGTGGTACAAGTAGCTGAACAGCCAGGAAAACAGGGTATTCGTAGGGTTTAGAATGTCTGAGCAAGTCCTGAAGGGAAGAATGAAGGAATGAATAGTTTACTTCTGCACCAGAACCTATGCAGGTTCGAAGGTTTATACATAGCTGCAATAGGCATGAACTTTATGGCTATTCAAAGTAGAACTCAGTCCAAAGGCAGGTGAGATAAATTTTGCAGTCTGAACCCAAGTGAACAAAGTGTTTGCTATAGAATAAATCTCATAATTCCCTAGAGGAGTCTTAAGTCTCTAGAGAACACAGAGTATGAGGGCATAACATGAATAAAGGCCAGCACACACCAGCGTCTTCACCATGAAAGAGCCAGGGACTTAGCAGTCAACAAACTCTAGGCCTGATTAAATTAACATGAAAAAATAGAACCAGGTTATAAAATACAATTATATAAACATGTCAGGTGGGTTAATGTTATGTTTTAGATAGCAAATATCCCATGGAAAGGTTCACAGGTCAAAGGCTCAATCCTTAGCTTATGGAATGGATTATTGAAAAGTGGCTGGATCGTCTGTTCAGCGTTCATAATGCATGACATTGTTGGGAGGAGATGAAGATTTTAGAGGAAGGGCCTACTTGGAGGAAGAAACGTGTGGCCTCTATTGTGTCCTGGTCCATTCTCATCCCTGCACATCGTTTCTCAGCTGCCACAGATGACAGCCTCTACGGTCACATCCTTTCCAACACTCAGTTCTGCCTCACTATAAGCCGTGGAGCCACTAAATATGCACCAAGCTTTGTAACTCCGAACCAAAATCAATCTTTTTTTCTTTAAATAATTTCTCTTGGTATTTTTCTCACAGACAAAAACAAACGAAGCAGACTCACACAGGTAAGGTATGTTTAGATGAATGAATATTATCTTAGTCTATATGCACATAATAGGCATGACAATGTAACAAACACTAAAACATACACTAAAATAAAACTAAAATGGGAATACTTAAATTAGAATGTCAAAAGCATTTAAATTACTAAGAAAAAGAGAGGAAGAAACAGAACAGGAGAATGGAACACTAAGGGATAACCAAAAAACAGTAAGTGGTGGACTTAGTCAAATAGCACCAGTTATTATATTAAATGGTGTTAAGCTTCGACTCCAACTGAATGGTACAAATAATTAGCAGAAGGTACAAACTTTAAGTTTCTTGTCAGAAACAATATTCAGCTATAAAAGCACTGAAAGGCAACCTAGTGGTGGTACATGCCTGTAATCTCAGCATTTGGGAGGCAGAGGATGGCAAACATCTGTGAGTTCTAGGCCAGCCTGGAACTACACAGAGAAATCCTGTCTCGAAAAACCAAAAAGAAGAAGATAAAAGCATAGACCATCTGGACATGAACACAGAAATCTGAACACCATTATCAACTATCTTGCTGCACATGACATTTATATATGAGCACACACACAAATGCCATGACTCACTAGTAGAGGCCGGAGGACAGCTTGTAAGAGATTATCTCCTTCATTGTGTGGATTCCAGGGATGGCAATCAGGTCATCAGGCTTGGTGGCAAGTACCTTTACTGGCACAGTTATTTCATCATCATCTTCAATACTCATATGATTTCATTGTTAAGATCGTGTTTTGACATGGTGAGGTATTCAAAGCCAATTCCTACCACACAAGCAGTGACCTTCCCTGCACTTGAGGATTGCCTATGGTCAAGACTGCTGTCTGTCACATACTCACAAACTCATAATCAGAGAAATTTAATATCCTGAGGTTTTCCCAGAGATAACCTATCCTTAGACCTCACTGGTCTGACTGAAGAAGAAAATAAATGCACCAAGGACCTGCTTTATCACTGAGACACACTGGTGAGAGAGAGCTAAATCAACTGCAGAATGGAGGATAATAGTGATTGACAACTTCATGGGAGCTAGAATAACTTAGAAGACAACCTTGCAGGCATATCTGAGGGAGCTTCTAGACTCAGCTAATTGAGGTAAGAAGCCACACCTAAAATGAGGGTGGTACTATAGAATAGCCAGGGGCCTAGATGTAGAGGAGGGAGTAAGTGGCAGCATTGATCCCTCTGCTTCCAGGAGAAGAAGCAATGTTTTCACCTGCTCCATGCTCCTGCCACCATGCCTTCCCCAGGATAGAAGATTACAACCTCAGACTGTGAGCCCAAAGAAACCCTGTCTTTCCTAAGCTGGTTTTGTGGGTCATTTTGTTGCAACAAGAAAAGCAACTAAATGAGTTGACTTTATCAATACCCCCCCACAAGGCTCAGGGATCAATCTGAAGAGGAGGGTAAAAGATTGGAAGAGCCAAAGGTAATCTCTGAGTCTAAGGAAACGGTGTCTTCCAGACACAACAGAACTGGTGCACACATGAATTCTGAAACTGTGGCACTGTGTGGAAGACCTGTACAGGTTCAAGTAGACAGGGACTCACCTCTGAGAAAGGAAAGTAAACACAGGGTCCCACCCCTAACCAAGAAGCTATTTGCAATTGATACTTGCTGGCAAAGGAACATTCAATTTTCTCTAATGTCTCATTGGGTATATCCACCACACCAGATACTAGGAGGGGATGGGGGGTTGTGGGGGTGTCTCATGCCCAGGAGTAGTTGGCCAACACAAAATAGACTGAGTTTTGGGGAGATGTCTTTGCTTCTTTCTTTCTTTTTTAAATTTCTTATTTGCTTTTCTTTTCATTTGAGAGAGAATTTGAAGTTGGGTGGGTAGAGAGGAGGGGATATCTGGAAGGAGCTGGGAGAGAGGGGAAACATAATCAGAATATATGATAAAAATTGAAATTAAAAAAGTAACTAATATGTTTTTTAGAAGGTGCAGCAGAAGGCTAGTGCTCTCCAGGGATGTCCCATGGCTCAGTGCCCCAAGTCACTTTCCAGGGGCTTCACTTGCAACGTTTCTCAGAATACTTTTTCTTGGTTGTGAAAATTGCAAGCATGTTTCTAATTGCCAGGGGATATGATATTTAAAACTCTGAAATTTTGGTGACACTCCAAAGAAACAGCTTATCTTTTTTACCCTCTTGCTTAAAGAGTTCCTCTGCCTCTTGGACTTTCTACCAACACAAAGCAGCTGCTGATTTCTGAGTTTAGTTTAGTGGTTTTCATGTATGTATGCACATTCCTGTCCGTGTACATATTCCAGCATGGGGAAGAGATAGAGAGGGAGGGAGAGAGACAGACAGAGACACAGAGAGTGTGAATATCAGGTTAGCAAAGCCACAAGGCTGAAAAGCAGTGTGGAGGAGTTTTGAATTCACGAGGTTGGACTGCCCATCCTCCAGGTTAGTACCTAAAAGCATTTTCAGTAGAGTAGGAAGCAAAGCATGGGAAATGAAAGGCAAACAGTCATCCTCTTCCACAAATAAAGTTAGTTACAATATGTGTGTGTGTGTGTGTGTGTGTGTGTGTGTGTGTGTGTACTTTTCTAATTCCCTCATTGCGTGTAACATGCTTACTGGGCCCGTCTTAAAGCACATAACTAGGAAAGCCATAGAAGGTGCAAAGCACAACCACCATTCTTTGTTCCTTTACACAGATTAGTCCAGTGATACTTTGAAATTACAGCTCCCAGGCAGACAATTTTAAGTGGAAATGTTAAAATACTACAACAGATGCTGTGGTCGACATGTTAAGAAATGTATATGAGTCTAAATAATATTTACTTCCTTATAAGTAAATTTTAGCAACTTTTGGCCCTTAAATATAACAAAGTTCCCTGGGGAAACATGACTCCTTCCTCAGTGTTGCCCATGCATTTTAAAAATGGGAATATGGAGATTAAACTACAGATTAGCACAACGATGGTCTTCCTTTCTTCCATAGTGTGAAAAGGCATTTGTCTATATAATGAAAATCTACTAAAGCAAAATAAACAAATCCACCACTTTGTAAATTCCCCAGGTTGGTGAACAAGTCACCAGAAACAGACATTTCCAATCTCAAACATCAAAGCACAACTGCAAAGCTAGGGATTAATGTTTTAGTCTCCATGTAATTTTACTTGCATATGGATTACATTTCAATGTTAGTTAAAATTTTGTAGAGAAATGCATAGCTGTTGTATATCCAACCATGAATATAATTCTAACTAGAATAATAACACATGTACTTATTCACTTAAAATACATATTTTTGTCTAACAAGAACTCTTGAAATGATAAAGTCAATCCACATTTGCTAACACACACACACACACACACACACACACACACTATAGGTCTTGCCTCTTTAAGAGTATTACAGTGAGTGAAAACAGAAGGAGAGAGCAAGTATTAGGAACAAGAGAACACTGCCATATCTAGAAGGGTTTGACAGGTTTGGAAGGGTGAGCAGTTACACGGAGGATTAGATGTTTGCACTAGGCAGGTGAAGCAGGTAGGAAAGAGATACATATCACATAGCCGGAAGTGCTGTCTGTCACTCTAGGACTTAAAGAGGAAGTTTAAGGTGCTGGAGACCAGGTGGGTGGAGCTATCCTTGAGGTAGGCATGAAGTTGAAATGATGGGGCTGGAGTGGTCAGACCAGGCTTATAGAAATCCCCTGACACACCTAAGTGTACGGAAGAATACAGTGACTGAAGAAAATTAAGGTATGTTCAGTTACACATGTGACTTTCAGACAAGTGACACACAAATATTCCTTGCCTGTTTTACCGACATATCCAACTAAATAGAATCATGGCAAAGGTGTTCATTTATTCAGTACCTGCTTCACAACACTGGGCTACTCCCTTGAAGTAAGGTTTGCAAATGTCAGAAGTAACAGATGGGGGTTTCCCCTGCTCCTGTTTCCTGGTTTGACTGCCCTAACAGCTGAGCACAAGGACAAAACTTGGGAGTTCTCAGCCTCTGGGCTATGGAGAGCAGACAGATGGTGGCACTTGTCTGGCATTCTTCTGTGTCATCTTGCCATCCTCTCTAATGTCCAGTGAAAACTGTGTTAGATTAATATGCTAAGAGAGCAACATTTTTACATGTACAGATAGCAAGAAATCAAGTCTCAGTTGAAGGAAGTCACATGTAACTTAGCAATTGAATACTCATGTTTAAGACCTTCACATTTTGGGACTCTACCAAGTCTGTTTAAGAAACTATAAACATTTTCCTTCAAATCTTACTTTCTCTTGTGTCCCAGTTACAAAGAGAAATTGTGGATTGCCAATGAATGACTATTATAAGAAAACACTGTTTTGTTTTGTTTCTTTTAAGGTTGAGTTTTTTCTTTGCAACTGGAGGCAAATTTACCATCTCAACCATGGCATCCTCCATTGGTACTGCTCCCCAAGCCTGTGGGCAAGCCTTTGCCCACGGGAGGGCAATCTCAATATAAGTGCTGAACAGAGAACAAGGCTCAGTAGTAAAACGGAATGCAACTTCCATTAGGCAAAACCTACTTATTCTGCTAATCTAGACATGGTCCATGTAAAACTGAGGATCAAAGCTTGAGAAGTCCAAAAAGAATCCCCCTGGGAAGTGCTGGCTGTCATTTAACAAGTACAGTACCTAGAAAAGCACATGGCTGACTGTAGCATGGTCTTGTTTTAACAAATACAATATAACACACATCTAGATCCTGTCAGTCTTGTGAGGCTCTACCTCCATCTATATTTAAAAGGAATAAATTCCACTTAATTAATTTTTTAAATATTTATATTTTTATTTTACACATATGAGCAATTTGCCCACATGTAAGTATGTCTAGCACATGCAAACAGTGGGTGTGGAGGACAGAACCTGGAACTGGAGCTACAGGCAGTTGTGAGCCACCATGAGGGTGCTGAGAATTGATGCTGGGTCCTCTACAGGGACAGCAAGTGCTCTTAATCATTAAGGTATCTCTCCAGCCCTCCACTAGCTGTTAAATATCATATCCTTATTTCTATAGTACCAGGCAAATAAAACCATCCTATAAAAATCATTTAAGCCTCTGCTATGAGATTCATATGAGGAGAAAGAAAACATCTCAAGTGGTGAAATGTCTTTAACATACACACATATATCCAGAAATATTAAATCTTTCCCTTTCTGAAAAAGTATGATGCAGGCTTCAGCTTTGGACTGGGAATTACAATTCTCTTTAAATGCAGGCAAGGAATGCCAATGGCTTCTAGACTGAATTTTGATAGTACAGTATATCAATAAAAAAAAGATGAAGGGACAGTATTATTTTATCTTTTGATCAAAACCATTTTAGCAGTTAACCATTAATAAAGATTATTATGGCTAAAATATCTTTAATGAATTAAAATTTGAGCATAAAAAGGTAGAAAATTAGTGATCATGGGTAGTCCATGCTGAATATTGTATTAAAGATCTCATTCCTTTGTCTAATTTAGTTCATGTGGCCTTTAACAGTGAAAGCCTATCTTGAACCAGAAAAGACTGATGATTGGCATGAAACAATTGTGGGTGAGATGACCTCTCTGTTTGCCAACATTTCTTTAAATCTGTTTAAGTGTCTTGTGTAATAGAACCATAGCAGTGACTTAGTGTGAGTTCCTCTTAAATTAGGGCATTTTCTCTGTTGCTCATCTTAAGTTTATTCTACTTGACTGGATTTTGTCATTGACTCTCTGAAATGTTAATAATTTCTTCATTTCTCTATCTTCTATTAAATACATCTCAAGGTTCATGATTGGAAAATGAACTGTGGCTATCAGACGATTTTTTGGCATTTTGTTTTAGTTTTGTCACCACAAAGCCTTGAATTAAAAGAAAATTAACACATTTTCTTTTCAGCCATTGCTATCCCTGCTGTGATTACATCCCATAGCACTCAGGGCAGAGTATATGGGGACCCAGCTCACCCTCACAGACCCGTGTTCGGTGCTTTCTACAAAGCTTAAGAGGAAAGAGACAAAATTAAAGCAAATCTCCTGGCCTCTTTTGTGACTTTATTTTAGAATCCTATAATAATAGTTTACTGGCCAACACTGACTCCTGTGAATGACCTTGGAGAAACCACTACACCCATTCTTGTGTTGAAGTTAAATTCCCAAATACTCTGCTGCTGACTAAGTCTTATCACACAATGGCCATGTTTTATAAGGGTTTACTTTCTCTGAAGGATGAAGGTGTCCAGAATTGGATAAGAGCTATTTATAGCTTTCTTAGCAGGCAAAGGTGTGATCTATAGCTCTATAGATATATAACAAAATGAAAGACAAACAGAAGAGGATATCACTGTGTGGCAAGAAGAATCAGATTATATAAGAAAGGATATAAAGTCATTATTATTTGTAAACCTTGTATAACATGAGCAATGACTTATTTGGTGTTTACAGAATGTCCAATCTATTGCTAACATGGGAGACAGAGAGATCCAGAATGACCCAGTCATTGCCTTTATTTAATTCATGGTTCCAGAAACAATACCTATCTGGGACAGAGAAAAACTGTAGGAGTTAAAATAGTGACTTTATTTTACATGACCTAGGGCAATATATGGGAAATATCAATTCTAACTATGTGTTATTAATCAGGGTTCAGCCCCAAAGCCTTAACTAGAGCAAGGAGTAAGCCAGTAACACATGGCCTCTGGTGAGGCAGCCACTGTGAGCAATTGCTCTACCCCAAAACTGGGAGGACTACAAGGCAGCTGGTTGTCTACTGCAGGGAGTTCTCAGAAACACTTGCCAGATGCAAAAATTAAATCTGGATAAGAACCAGGTACAAAGCTTGCCAAAACATTTGACACATGGAATTGTGTAAGTTCATTGACTAATACAAAAACAAGTTCTGCAAAAGAAGTTGAAAGAATCAAGGAGTTATGTAAGTGCTAACTCTCATTAACCAAATTTCTCAATTTCCTCAAATACCCACTGCCCAGCCACATTCAAAAGAAAATGCTGTGAAAATATGAAATATGTATCCAATAAAATATGAGTATATCCCTAAAGGGTGGGTTCTTTACATATGTTTTTAAAGTCTCTATACATTTTTTTCTCAACTTTTAAGACCTAAGTTCACTGGTGCTTACAAAAGAAAGATCTCCGTCTATCAACACTATGCCTGTGAACATGTATCAACGCACTTGGTCCTTACATGGGTCTATGATGAATGGTAGAAGCAAGGGTCACAGCTCTCCTGTTCTCCATGGCCCTTGGTCATGACAAGATGCATTGTTGGCTGCTTAGGTGGCATTTCCATTCCCCAGTTAAATTCCCTGTCAGAGTCTCCAGTCACAGTCAGTGTAATTTACTAATAGGCAATGGTTACATTCTCTCAGGTAAGTTTTGATTATAAGTAGCTTTAGAGTCCTTCAGCATAAGAGATGAACTAACCCAGACAAAATTGCAAAGTACTTCTGCCCTTGAAATAAAGAATATATCAGAATCACTGCCTAGATTCGAGGAATTTGGCCACTTAACTTTAAACATGATGATATGTCCATCTTAAATTTATTTATTTTTAAATTGAGTTGATGATGCTGTGTCTCTGACCCTATCACTTATTAGCTAAATAATTATGGAAGTGAATTCATCCTGCTGTGACTCCATGTTCCAAGGTATTTATGTATCTTCTCTTCTCATTCTCCTGCCTTGTCCTGGAAATTAATCATTGTGTTAACATTCTCACATGACTTTACAATTCACAAGGCACTATGCTGAGCCTGGCTGATGAAGACATTGCACTCATGCTGTGAGCCATTCTTTCCTCATTGGAGTCTAAGGAGTGAGGTGGAAAGGAATGAGCTGGGGGCAGGGGTCATCCTTGGAATAACTTCTGATCAACTCACCATGCCAAGACCCTGAAATTAGCACTCCTGTCATCTCCCATAAGATAGTTCATTGTCTACTTCCTGTTTGAAAGGGTAATAGCTACTTGTTCTTGGCTGCTGTGATTAGAGCTTCCTCCTCTGGAGCACCAGAAAGTTTTCTGAAGACTGTGGACTGGGTGGAAGGTCCTCCATCCAGAACATAGAGATGTGATGACAGTTCTATAATAGCATGGAAGGTGAACTCTGCATCAGGAGACTCTGCAATATCCATCACATTGAAAGCAGTGGGTACATTGACCCCGTAGAAATAATAGTCAGGTGGCTAATGACAGAAGTCCCCAAGGAGGTCATGCTGAAGGGAGGGACTAGTAGTCTCTCATTCAAATCCATCCTTCTCTTGACAGAAGTTAATAAAAACATACAAATGGATGTGTTCCCATAAAATCCCAGTATACCACTTCTAGGTCCACCAGTGAAGCAATCAGTCAGCATATTATAGAGATAGGTTACACTCATGGTCACTATAGAACTAAGAGAAGAGTGACAGTCTTGGACTAGGTACACATCAATGACTGAATAGATATTTAATGTGCAGCATGCACACCCAATGGAGTATTATTCTGCCATAAAGGACAAAATCATGTCATTTGCAGGAGAATGGTAAATAGAACTAAAAATGAAAATCACCACATCATGCCAAATGAGCCAAACCTAGAAAGACAAGTATCAAGTGTTTTGCCTCATACATAGATTCCAGATTTTAAGGGACAGAGATGTGAAAGGAGAAGCAAGTCTACATGGGAAGCAGAGGGAGACCTTAGGTGTCAAAATACAGTCCAACAATGGAGTCAGGTGAGAATTCTGAGTGCTTGTGAGAAAACTCAAGAAAGCAAGGCATGAGCGTTTTGACCTTTTGCAAACACAGAACTGTTCTTGGAAATGCATTTTTGTGTTTCTTCCAGGTGTAGTGGATAGGAGTGTCTTTACTTCAGATGTTGTTATTCATATGTCTCTATGGAAAAACATGATTTTGCCATGTGAGGCATGTGCCTCTGATTGCACACTTTACTCAGGTGACGCTTCTTAGCCCTCCGAGTATAAATTGACTGATGCTCTGAATAAAGTTGGTTATTGCATGAGACTTTGAACCTGGTTCTTAGGCCCTGCTATCTCAGGTTCAAGCAACCAACTAGAGCAGTAAACACAGTTAGAGAGGAGTAGAGGGAGGAAAGAGGGGTAAAAATGATATGAACACAGCCTTTTGTGTTCATATATGAAATCCATTACACTGTACAATTAGCATATTCTAGCAAAAATGAAGAAGACCCTGACTGAGGGCCTAAATTGGTAGGCAGGTAGTCAACTGCAACATTGAGAATCATGTACTCTTCAAAGAGGTCAGAGGTATTGGTAGTTGGGGGGTGGTACATGGAGGGCCTTTACACTGAGATTTCAGACAGTATGTAAACATGGGTCAATTTTAAACTTTGTCTACATTTGTCTTTAATATATAAGTTAGAAAAGAAGTACAAGTTGGGAGTTGAATTGGGGATCATTAGCAGGATCTCTCACTTAGCACAACACATGTGACATTTGGGGTAATCTGTTCACATTTACTCAATGAGTAAAACCACATTCAACCTAGAATCCTTCTCTTCTCCAACTTATAAGTTGTATTGGGTGGCAATTAAATATTTTATCAATTTGGAGCCTAACTTTAATTCATTATCACTCCTCTATACTCCTAGATTATTACTTGTAGCAACTCAGAATAGCATAATAAATAGTGGTAGAATTTGGACTACCATTATAAACAGGAGTAGGAATCATATTTCTTTCAGGAATCTATATTCTCAAATAAAAGTGGCTTCTCCAATCTTTTTGCATGGCCAACTCTGCAAACAAGCCTGAGGCAATTGAGGATAATTAGGACTCAGTTCTACTCTTAGACTAAAATTAGCGCAGCTATGGGTGCTATGTGAAATATCCACCACAGGTTCATTGGTTCAAACACTTGGTCCTCCAATGGTGGCACTGTTTGGGAAGGAGTTGGAATATTTAGATAGCAGGGCCTTACTGAGGGAGGTGAGTCATTGGGGATGAACCTTGAAGTTGTATAGTCCAGCCCCATAAGAAGTTCGCTCTTTCCTTCACCCATCCTTTTCCTGCCATGATAGAATGAGTCCTCTTCATCTGTGGGCCAGAATGAACCCTTCTGCTTTAAGCTGCTTCCTGCAAGCCAGCTCATCTCTGCAATGAGAAAGTCTCTGGTGCACTGGGTCTCCCATGATTTCCACTGGAGTTGATCTTGCTTCTGTGTGCATCCCTGCTCAGCATCCCCAGTACTCACCACAGTGTCCAGTTGTCTCCACAGTGGCCTCATTTCTTCTAATTGCTATCGTGAAGGTGGAGAAGGAGGTCTCCTTCTTTGCAGCACTTTCTAAATTATCTTCCCATTTTTTATAATCCTATAAATCTTGAGAATAATATCACAGAACAGTTTTGTGTGCTGTGTGTGTGTTTGTGCATGTGCACACACGCATACAGGTGCACATGCACGCGCACATGCCCACATGCACATGTGTGTTGGAGTCAAGTTGAAGGGGAAGTTAACACATACTGTTAATTGGATGTCATTTCAGAAAGCCTAATGGAGTGTACAATAAATTCGACATTATCATCACTTCTGATAAAAATCAGTCAACTCTTTGTGGTAGCAACCTGGACAGACATAAAAGTTCATTTTTGCCACCTCATGATATTTTTAGTCATTAACTTTGTCCTGATTATTGAACTTATTTGACATCATGCCTCATTTTGATATTTTCATTGATTTTTTCCAAAGGAACCAGAATTTATTTCCATATTTTCATCACAGAAGGCCTGAAGAACAAGAACATTGCTTTGAAAAACACCAATATCCATAGAACATCATGACAGAGATTGCTGCCTCATTTTGTAATTCTCCAGATCGACAAGGGAAGCCAAAGGAATACAGTAGTATTGAATTTAGAAATATTTGTGGTATTATGGTAAAAGCCCAGCAGATAAGCAAGAAGCGACTAACTTAAGAAAGAAAATTTACTAATCAGTAACCCTCAGATAAATTATCTTTAAATCTCATCAGCATTGCACAACATAATAGAGCCTCTATTATTACATTTTGGATAGTGTTTGGGAGTGCTCAAAAATTTCAGTCCTTACTTCTCTCTAATTATAATGAACACCATGTTGGTGTCTGAAGTAGGAAGGAGTTTTTGAAAGGTGTATATGGATAGGAGGGAAAATCTCAACCTTGACCTTAAATGTGGAGTTCCAGAGACTGTAAGGTGAAGGTCAGAAGCTACCAGAATGTTTGCATGAGGCTGCTTCCCTGAACCACTATACTTGCATGAGAATGCTTCCCTGGACCAATCAGCTTCCATCAGACTGCTTCTCTGGACCATTCTGCTTGCATCAGACTGCTTCGCTGGACAACTGCATGAGGCTTCTTCCCTGCACCACTCTGTTTGTATAGGCTGCAGAGCATGCAGCCACTCACGAAGGAGCTTTTGCTATCATACCTGATCAGAACTGCTGCAACTGTTGTCAACCTGAAGTTGTGCCCCCTTAGGAGTTGAATGACCTTTATACAGTGGTCACATATCAGATGTAGTACATACCGGTGCTTACATTCCAATTCATAAGAGTAGCAAAATTGCAGTTATAAAGTAGCAAAGAAAATAATTTTATGACTGGGGGGTCATCACACCATGAGAACCTATACATTAAAAGGTCACACACAGCATTAGGACCGGGGAGAACCACTGTGCTAGAGTTTAGGAAAGGCTACCCTCCCCCTCCCTCACTCTTCCTGAGCAGCTATGACCAGTGTTTCTAAAAGATGAATCACTGCAAATTATTTTGTAACTACAGGCACAACTTGCTTTTTTATAGCTTGTTTTGCCTCTTGTTATCCCAGAAAACATTCTAGAGCATACTAGTTTCCAAGAATTTCTTAAACAAGGCGAGATAATTTATATCTTCAAGTGTCATTTCCTCCAAACTCATCTACTTTGGTGCCTCACCCACTAGCCCTGTTTCTCCACTGGATTTAAAATCTCTAACAGGCTCTTGCCAGGTCTTTTGGCAGCAAAGTCAGTTTTCACAGGACACACACACACACACACACACACACATACACACACACAATTCTAACACATTAGCTAACGCAGTCATCAAGACAGAAATACAATTTGGACCCATATTTCATTCCTACTTCTCGTTGTCGCTTAATTTCTTCAACCTTTATTAACTCTTTCAAAATTGAATTTATTTTATTTATATTTTTGTCTGTCTCAGTAAATCTAAAATGAATCCAGTGTTTTAAAAGTCAACAATACTGTCTCATTTTGGCTGCAGTGAATAAATAGTGCTTTTGCTGTGTTGACATCGTCACAATCACTATGCTTTGGACCCGAAGTTCAGTGGCAGCTTTTTGACACCTGAAGACGTCTGCATTCCCTAGATTGCAGAACCTGGCAGTGGGAGGCAGAGTGCCAAGGAGTCGCATGCCACTCACCCCTTCTTATTTGCATGATGTAAAAGTGGGCGCATCTCCTGTTGGTCAGGGGAAAATGAGAATGCAGATTTGGTAAAGTAAAGCAATGAAGAGAGAAGAGAGACTGATGGAAAAGAGTTGTAGGAAGAGGGGGAGGGAAGCAGGAGATGGACAAAGGAATGCAGCCTTCTATCCACAGAGGCTGCTCTACACAATGGCGCCTTTCTGAGCACAAAGGAAGGGGATTGGCTGAAATGGAACAACAAAGAAAAAACTTATCCTTTGAAGAAGAATGACTTCTCAAATGTGTGAGTTACCTAGCAGGAATGCAATATTTTGATCTTTTCTATTAAAGCTCACAGACATGCTTACATCCGCACGAATGACATAGAGGATTCATTTAGTGAAGCCATTTGCTCTCCCCCCTTAAAAAGTCTATAGTCATTCCATGTGTCATCTGAACGCCTGGCTGCCTATTGATTTCAAGACTGCCTTCTAGGGAGGCCTTCTGTGTGATTTGAGGGTTGATGGGGAATCCATATGTCATGCCGGTTCAGACACAAGGAAAGAAAAGGAAGGCCTGAGTGTAATTCATTTTCTCCTCTAATTATCGGTGAGTTTACAGTTAGCACTCTAGACGGAATGATATCATTTGTAAACACGGTGAATTATGGTTCTGATCTCAGGCCCTGGGGCCAACCTAGTTTGTATTATAAGTTGACATTTACAAATCCTTTAAAATTTAGCCTTTGATTGCCCCATGGGAGTCAGAAAAATTATAAACCTTTGCAGTCCATTGATTGGCTGTACTGTGATAAATACACAACTTTCTAAAAGGAAGAAAGCTGTTTATCCAAAGCTGCTTTATGATTTCCACTAAGGAAAAACACAGGACATTTAGAATGGAAGGCCATTTTAAAGGGGCACATGCTGAGGAGGCTTGCAGTGACTCGTTCACTCAGAATCACAGTCCCAGCCTGCAGATTCTTTCCTCCCACAGAACAGAAGGCAACCTGGCAAGGGTGCCTAGAGGACACATTGGTCTATGACTCTGAAGACATGGGACAGACAGCTTCACGCTGGAAATGCACTTTATGACAACATAATGTAGCTGTATCCCTGAACAACAGGGAAAATCCGTCTCCAAAAGGCATGGCTAAGGCATGTGTAGAGGACAGAGTTTTGCAAAATCTAAAAGATATTCTGTAAACCCGACCTAGTGTCTTGGGCCTGTCATCAAACCTTCTAGTGAGGCTGAGGCAGGAGGATCACAAGTTCTAGACTTGTCTGGGCTACAGACAAGTTCATGGACAGCCTGGGCAATATAGTGAGTCCCTGTAGCAAAAAACAAAACACAAACAAACAAACAAAAGTAAAAAGATTTATCTGGGTGGTGGAGCACTCGCCTGGTAACCTCAGGCTCTACGTTCCATCTCTGGCTCACCAACACCAAAAACAAAGAAAAGAAAATGAGGAGATCAAACTTGCTTTGAAGGTCAGCAACCCTGCTACTTTAGTATGTCTCAAGGCCAGCTAAGACCTTGCAGAAGCACAGGTTCAAAGTCCTGGGCTAGACCTCAGGTGTCTTTTATTTCTGCTTCATGACTTCATAAGGAATGGGCTCCAGAACCTCAGGCTCCTTCCTGTTAGTCCTCACAAAGTGTGATTCCCTGAGTGTAATTCATTTTCTCCTCTAATTATCGGTGAGCAGGCTGGAGCTCAGATGAACGCCAGTGCCTTTCTCTGGCTTCCTTTTACTTTCGATCATTTTCCTTCACCCACTTCAGGAAGCTGTATCCCTGAGGCTCTTGGATTGTTGATATTATCAACCTGCACATCAATTCTCTTGGCAAGAGTCTTGCTTTTTTTTTCTTCCTATTTTTTATTTAAATTAGAAACAAGTTTGTTTTACACATCAATCCCAGTCTCCTCTCCCTCCCCTCCTCACCTGTTCCCCACCAGCCCTCTATCCCATCCTCTTTCTGCTCCTCAGAGAGGGTGAGGCCTACCATTGGGGATCTTCAATGTCTGTCATATTCTTTGGAGCAGGCCTAGGCCCTCCCCCATGTGTCTAGGCTGAGAGAGTATCCCTCTATGTGAAGTGGACTCCCAAAGTCCATTCTTATGCTAGGGATAAATACTGATCCACTACCAGAGGCCCCTATAGATTGCAGATGCCTCCTTACTGAAACTCACATTTAGGGGTCTGGATGAGTCCTATGCTGGTTTCCCAGCTATTAGTCTGGAGTCCATGAGCTCCTCCTTGTTCAGGACAGCTGTTTCTGTGGATTTCACCTGCCTGGTCTTGACCCCGTTGTTCATCACTCCTCCCTCTCTGCAACTGGGTTCTAGGAGTTCAGTTAAGTGTTTAGCTGTGGGTGTCTGCTTGCCTGGCAGACCAAGAAACCACAAGTCTGTTGAGATCTCTGGGCTAGTCCAGCTCCCAAGAGTCTTGTTCTTAACTTGCTTGTTTATAAAGGTGTCCACCACATGCTGAGTGACATTTTAGACTCTTCTGATTTTGCCATGCACTCACGGGGCATTCCTTTTTTGAAAAGTAACTATTCCCTTGATGTCTACACTATCACCTTTCTGGTATATGTGTATCACTCTTCTTGTGCATTCTTATACATTATCAAAGTAACAACAACCCATGCTTCCTGAAAGACCTAGAGAACATATAGCAAGTGCCTGTCCTCTTTCCCTTTGTGATTGTTATTTTGGTGAGTTACTGGAAGATGGCTGTGAAAGGCACCTTTAAACAAACAAATAAATAAATAAGAATTGGGATGTTTCCAATACTGGCCATTCATGAGTCATAAAAATACTTGAAAAGACCATCTTAACCGACACTATTGGAAAATAGAAGAGGGAACAATTCTGAAGGGTGATTTCATTCCATTATGTTTTGATTCATTACCTACTATTAGCCTACAACATGAGAATGAGCTGAAAAGCTTTACTAAAGGGTTGGGAAATCTTAATTGTGTTACAATTAAGATATTTAGGGGTGTTCAGAAGCGATGGTGATAGGCAAACAAGTAACAGAACAGTTACAAAATCTGTCATTGTTCACAAAGATGTTCAGCCTGGCATTTTCTTCAGTAAAATAACAAATGATACTTGCTTACATGTGGATCCCTTCTAGGTTCTGATGGAGTTGTTGGAAAGTTTGATGTGCTAAATTGCAAGCAAATGGCTCTGTTAGTTCATGCATATTCATGTTAATTTTGTCTTTTGTGAAGGTGAGAGCTTTTGGGATGTAACTGCCATGTTTGTTTGTCTCAAAATTTAGAAAGTAGACAATAAGGAGCATGAAGAAGAGAATAAAATGTCTTTCGTGTCTGTTATCTCCTCACACTGAATTTACCCTTCAGCTCTGTGATTACTGGATCTGAATTGCTCCACAGTGCACCCTCCCTCATGGTATTCACACATTGGTGTGGTCTGGTTCCTTCCCATGTTGTAGGTTTGGGGGACAGCAGAAAAAACATGATAGAGTGATAAGAAATGAGAGTAGAGGTGAGCAAGCTCATTAATAACATGATAGGTTCCAACTTGCTTTCTCTGGGAGAGCTGGGGAAGCCAGCCGTGATAGATTGAGGACACTCAGGCAGCCTTATTGGAAAAAACAAATCTGCCTGGTAAAAACTGAGTGTGAGCCCTGCAGATAATTGCAGAGAGTTAACCTACTCCAGTGAACTCTGTTAATGACAACAGCCAGGGTCAATATCTGTATTGCAGATGTAAGAGCTACCTACTCAACAGTGCCCAGTTCCTTGGCCTTTAGAAACCATGTGATATGGTAAATGATTATTGTTTCGAACTAACATTTGAGTAACTTTTCAATGAAAGAATGATAAAAAAATAGAATTTCCACTCACACTTGCTGTATAAAATGTATGTGACAGAACTCTTAAGTCAGCTTCCATTTGACCTTATACTAGAAAAGAGGTAAGAAAACTCACATGCACAGAAAGGTGATGCTTATTACACATTTTTTGATAGGTATCGTTAAAGTTTCAAGAATAGTGGTAATTAATAATCAACTCATTCTTGTTCTGTATTGCGCAGAAGCAGCAAGCATTGTCCTAAGTGTAAATATTTGACAATTTTTTAAATGGGAGGTAGAAACCATAGGATTCTCTACCACGTTTCATGATAGCCACAAACCTAATTATATCAAGTCGTATTGTGGTCAGATATGTATTGGGTACAATTGGGGTCCCATCCTTGAACATATGATTTGAGAAGAAGAGAAAAGTTCCCAAGCAATAGATATCCCATCACACCTCAGCATAGAACTTAGCAAAAATTAGCCACTTGTAAACAAGTTCATTTTAAGAATGATTTGACACACTCTTTTCTTCAACTAGACTCTCATTTTAAGTTTCAAAAATGATAATAAATATCTAATGAAAGAAAACTAAATCCTTTCGTTGATATTTCATGACTTTAGATTACTATTCTTACAAGTATCTATAAAAATAATGGATTCAAAACATTAAGTAGGAAAAGTTATTATCATCTTGATTATATGCAATGAATCTTCAATATTAGTTCAAGGGGCCAGCAACTGGAACTCATATAATGAAAATATAGTTTTAATTTTGAAAGAAGTCAGATGTTGCCAATGGATAGCAATATTTTGTAACTATGATACATATTTCAGGGAAAAAATGAATCTCATCAAGTAAACAGAATCCTAGAGTCCATGAAGAAAGTTGTAGTTACAATGTTAAATAATCTCCAGTGGAAGCAAAGACTACAGACAACACAGCCTCTCTCAGCAGCACAGAGTGCCTCAAAGGTTCTGTAAAAGCTCAAACTAGAGCCATCCAAATGTGAGGTAGGCAAGGAGGGACCCTGCACTGTCTAACTCCCCACTTACCCATATCTTGAAATATATTTCATAAACCTCTCCATTAAAAACACAATTTTATAATTCATCTCTGAGTCTGGAATTCTGAAACAAGACAATCAGCATAATGACTTACACGCCACATGCCCTGTTCTCACAAATAAACTTTGAGCCATCTCCCTGATAGCTCCAGTTTCACAGTAAATCCAGGAGGAGCCTTAGGTGCTTGTGGTCTCATCACTCAAAACATATTGACAGTTGCCTGTTTCATAGGAATGTTGTAGGCCTGTTGAAATGTCTTCCCCAGTTGCATTTCTAAGCTCTTAACATAAAATTAATATTGATTGACTATTGATATTTCAGTCTCAAACAAGGAAGACTATTTCTATAAAAACATTTGAACTTTTTACATTGGAACCATTAAGAAAAATTTCTATTGCATTACAGGCTTGATGAAAGTGTCAGGAAAACATCTGAGAAAATCAGGAATGTCTGCATATGTGTGTGTGTGTGTGTGTGTGTGTGCAGATATGTATGTATGTATGTATATGTGTGTATGTGTTTATATATAGATAGGTGTGTATGTATATATATATATATATGTGTGTGTGTGCGCGTATGTATATATGTGTGTATGTATAGATTTGTGTGTGTATGGATACATGTGAGTATATATATTTACATATGTGTGTATATATATATGTATTTGTGTGTGTGTGTGTGTGTGTGTGTGTGTGTGTGTACTGACTTGTCCTATGCCAACTTGATACAAGCTAGAGTTATCTGAAAGGAGGGAACACCAGTTGAGAAAATTCCTCTATAAGACCTGGCTGTACTGCATTTTCTTAATTTCTTAATTAATTGTGATTGATGGAGGGGGCAGCCCGTTGTGAGTGTTGCCATACCTGGGCTGATGGTACAGCATTCTATAAGAATGCAGGCTGAACAAGCAAAGTCAACCAAGCATCTCTCCATGGCTTCTACATCAGTGCCTACCTCCAGGTTCCTGCCTTGTTTGAGTGACTGTTCTGACTTCCTTTGATGAAGAACTGTGATGTGGAAGTGTAAGCCAAATAAACCCTTTCCTTCCTAAGTTGCTTTGGCCATGGTATTTCATCAAAGCAATAGTAACCATATACATACATACATATATATATATTACATACACATATATACTATATGTACTATATGCTCCTCAAGTACAGTCTCTACCACCATATATATATATATATATATTGCCCAATATGCACTGCATTATGTAGCTAATAATACATGACATATAGTCCATATATATTTATTGATATAGGCAAATTATATGTGCATGTGATATATATCTGTGGATATAAATATATATATATATACTCTCAATAATGTCAATAGATACTAATCAGTGATATATTTAATAAACACTGTGCTTTGAGTTGCTAAATAATTTTAAGTCAATAAACAAGAGAATGAAGTAAGTCATTTAGTTACCTTTATTTATTTGTGTGTGCATTAGTGCCAAAGTATACAGTGAAATTCGGGTCATCAGGCTTGGTGGCAAGTGTCTTTACCCACTGCGGCTTTTTGCTACTTGGAAGTAATTCTTTTGATGCAACTGGACATCGAATAACAGAGAAGTTTTAAATGTTCTTATGTAATTTTAACGACAGCACAATCAAACTTCTGAGCTATCATTATATTCTATTGTAGGACAAATTGACCTAGATACAAGATTTTTCATCTCACTTGCAATAAAATACTTTCTCATAGCTTACAAAGTCCTAGGAGCCCTCGGCTTCCGGTTGCTCTTCTCGGATATCAGTCTTCTGTCACAGAAGTCTCCTCATCCACAGTTTTTGCCTACCTCTAGAATACCTGCAGGATGTAGGCTCTCCACAGTGCTTTGCTTTGCTGTTTTAACAACATGTAAACTTCTTTCAGAATTCCCAGGTACTGATTAGTAGATTATTTGGGAAAACAATTGTTTTAAGATCAAACCTAATGATTCCCCGTATTACAGGTAGGAAAATTGAATTTCCAATAAACTTTTCTTTCCCTTCCTCTTCCTCCTCAATCTCTTCCCTCCTTCCATGCTCTGACTCTTGTTTTCCTCCCTCCTCCCCCTTTCTTCCTTGCTCTCTTCTTCCCCTTCCTTCTTTTATTCTTTCTTTTAGCAGAGTCTCAATATGGTACCCATGTTGGCTTCAAACTTCTGACTCAACTGGCCTTCCTGCTTTAGCTTTCATATTTGTTATGTCCACAGATGCCCATTGTACCTGACTTTAGTACACTTCTAAATATTCAATCTACTGGTACTTTCCTTCTGTCTTCTGTCTCTCTCTTGTGCTTGTCAGCAGTGATCCAAATCATCCAGACATTGTAAAACTGGCTGTAACTAACCAGAATACAGATCCAACTTTTATCAACAAAATTAGCAATTCAAACTCAACAGTGTGTATAAAGGTATATTCCAATCTCTGAAGTTTATCCTTTGTCCTCTGCATTCAAATTCGATTCATTATTTGAAAATACTTTAATTTGACTAACTATATTAAACTACCTATAAAAATTGCATGATCATCTTGACAGAGGCAGAAAAAGCATGTAACAAAAATGACTGTGCATTAATACTAAAACTACTCATAGAAATAAATAAGAGAGAAATTCCTCAACAATGAAAGAAGTTAGAATAAAGCTGCAAAACTAAATTCTTACATAAAAGACTAATTACCTACCTGCCAAGATTAGGACAAGGTGAGGCCAACACTATCACTCCTCATATTTAACCTTTTATCTAGTGTTTGAACTAGTGTAGTGCAGCTACTAGGGGGGGTCACAGGAAGGCATATATTTTTCTCTTTGTGGGGATACATTGATCTACTTAAAAAATCAAAGCCTGTAAAAAGACAGACTGTAAAACCAATAAAAAATCCAGTGAGATGTAGGATACAAGCTTAAAACATAAAAATCATAAGCATACCAAAACAATGTAATAAATAAAATGAAATTTTAAAAACTGATGCCATTTATAAAATATAAAATACAAAATACTTCAAAACTAACTTGAGGAAATATGCACATGACATAAGCAATATACAATAGAAACTACAAAGTCATGCTGTGTGAAACACAAGATCATGGAAGCCAATGGAAGAAGCAGCAATTGTTTCCTGAATTGCAGGAGTCAATTCTCACCAATTGATGAAATCGCAACCAAAATCCCAGCAGGCTTTTTGAGGAGAAATTGGCAAACCAATTCTAATTTATATGGAAATGTAAAAGAACTACACTATATAATCCTGAAAATGATTGCATTTGCAGTAGAAACTTTATCCTAACTTTGGACATTTGTGCTGTAATTAAACTGCAACATCTGTGTCAATCAGAAAGATCTCTTTCAGGAATGCCAGCAGGTAAGAAAATGGCATCAATCAGGTACATGCACAGAAGAAGAATGGTGTAAAAACATGCTGGTAAGTAAACAGAAAACAATAAAACTTCTAGAAAATAATGAAGTGTCTCTAGATGACCCTAAGCTTGGTAACGACATTTTGGATACATTAATGCTCAATCCAAATAAGAAAGGACACATAAAGAAATGATTTTAAGAAAATTTAAAAACCTGAGCTCCAAAAGACACAGTTAGGACAAGAAGATGATCCACGAGGCTGGAGATCTTGCTCAGCAATTAAGAGGACCTAGATCTGGTACTCAGCACCTACCTGCTGTTTTGCTCCTGTCATTAACTTCTATTCCATGAGATCCAGTTTCCTCTCCTGGCCTCCTTGGACACCAGGATCATACATGTAGGCAAAACCTCTATACACATATAAATGAGCAAATCTGAATAATGTTTAAAAACAAACCACAAATTTAGAGACATTTAACTATCTTTGGGTACACATATCTGATAAGCCACTGGTATTCAATCATTTCTAAATACTGTAAAACTCAACAACATGAAAATAACAAATAGGTTTAAAATAAAATGACAAAAGTTTTGAATGCAGATTCAACCAAACAAGATACCCATTGGTCAAGCAATCTTATAAAGAGATATCCAACATGATATGACATTAGGAGATTGCACATTGAAACCAAAATTATACATAGCACTTACATATTAGAATGACAAAGCCCTAAAGCTATCACCAAATGCTGGCCTAGAAAATCAGGTAAATCTCATTCATTGCTTATGATAATGTAAAATTCTAAGCTACAGTTTGGCCTTTTCTTACAAAATCAATACACTTGACTGTGTTATCTACAAGTGGCATTCCTTGTGATCTACTCAAATGAGTTAAAATCTTGTGTGTGTCCATAGCTAAGCATACACACAGATCTTTTAGCAACTTTATTCAAACTGACAAAAGTATGTGGATATAGAATGTCTTTCAGAGGGGAAGTGGTATGCTGTCTGTGCTACACATATGTAGTGGACTGTGTGCTTCAGCAACATAAAGGACCCATGGTCATAAAGAAAATGGAGAAATATTAAATGCATGTTGCTAAGTGAAAGAAACCATTTTGTTCTGCCCTTTGATTCTAGTTATATGGCTTTTTGGAAAAGGTAACATCACAGATCCATTAAACAGGTACAGTGTCTTCAAGGAACTTCCAGGAGGGGAAGAAAGGATGAATAGCGGAACATGGAGGACCTTAGGAAAGTATTTGGTAAAATTCTGTTCTGTGGATATATGGTCCTTCCTATATGTCTGTCAAAACCTGAGAATGTATAAAGCAAGGGTGAACTCTAAAACAAATTATGGGCTTTAGTTAACAATGCATCAGTCCTGAGAGCACAATAAATAAAGCACAGAGGTGGAGGTCACTAATAGTATAGTTGCTACAGAGATTGGTATGTGGGAAGCACTTAGAGTCCACTTTCTCCCTCCATCTTACTTCTCTAAAAAATAAATTGTACTAATGAAAACAAATATATGTCCCTGTCTTGGTAAGTAATTAAAAACACTCTAACCATATAAAATGTCAAACGAAGACTTAGAAATTTAGAAATAGCATGACTTATCAAAATACTCAGAGGAGTAAAGATAAATCCTTTGGAGGTGACAGTGAAGGCAGGAAACCAAGGATAATTACTGTTTCTATATAACTCAGTATCTTAATTATGCTTCTGATACAGTTGGCACTAAGTCTATAGCATAAATGTTACCTTAATTTAATAATATATTCCAGTATTGAAATAAAGATTATCTAAAGATATTGTAATATGTATACTGCAAATAACTTTTCACAAATCTGGCTCAATAATGTAACCGCACTCCATTTATACAGAAGGAAGCTGGGGTTCAATATAAGAAGATACTTATTCAAACAGTTAGTTACTTTTAAACTTGAGTCAATGTAGACCTAGATTTACATCTTTCTTTAGAAATAAATGGAAATATTAGGAGTCAACCTGTTCAGAGAGATTTTGATTACACCAGAGATCCAGGTAACAACGGCACTGAAGAAGCTACAGCTAGTGGTAGCAATGAATTCCCCAAAACATACGGATCAAGAATGCTAGCTAGGGACAATGATGACCACACTATAACAGAATTAATTCCCATATAAGAAAACAAAGGTATTTCTCAAGGCTTAATAGCACCACAAGTATCAAGACTGACACTTCCCATCTAATGTCCATTTTCTGTCCTTCCTTTAGGAAAGGGGGCCTCTTATCTTAGGCGGGTCATTCTCCTAGACATTACATTTCCCAGCTTTCCTAGCAGTTTGTATTCTTATGTGGACAGGTTCTGGCCAGTAGGTATATTAAACTTTTGTGCTAAAATTCTGGATTGTGACTTGATATATGAGATTCATGGCTGGAGTGACACAGCTTTGACTGTAACAGTAAGGAAAGACTAGTACATATTAGGAGGTGACAAGTCAAAAGGAACCTGAGACCCTGGGTAGCCTTGTAGTGCAGAGGTGTTTGCTTCCCTTGACCACCCATGAAACCACTTAACGTGAGGAAGAGGTAAGTCTTTTACCTTGTTCAAATCATCTACCCTCAGTGTCTGTAAAGCAGTCAAACAGCCTGAATATTAATTCCTCTAACTCTAAGCTTAGTATATTTATTATACTTAAATATTACTCTGGATACTAATTTATCTAAGTATATTAGTTCCTTTTTATGAAGATGCTCAAGATAGCTATTTTGGATCAGTGAAGATAGTTTAATTTGCCAATTTTTACTCCAGGACCATAGACTGCAATTTAGTTATTACTGGTCTCCTAATCTAATGGAAATAGTGGCCATTAACTAATACTCAAGAGAGATTCAATATTGAATTTCCTAGGTTAGCATCTGTGAAGTGATGAATACATTATTGTTGTTATTTATTTTCATATTGGATGAGCACCAGTGAAACTTACTCTTGGCCAAATTCAACAGATTTTTCTTTACTCTTCTGAAATACTGGAAGCCATTCCAATTGCTAACAGCAATTTCTTCAATGAAAACAGTGGGAAACTATCCTGTTGTAACGTAACAGAGACTGAGGTGAGAAAATGTAACCAGATAATTTGAGATGAACTTATTGAATGCCAGCACTTTTTTTAAACTGCGAATTTCATACATAAATATAATATGCCTTGATCAATCCATCTTGCTTCCCTCCCTTCCAATCCCTCCTCTACCCTCAATAATTTATCTTCCCAATTACATGGGCCTGCTCTCTCTTGCTTTTTAAATGCACTAAATCCTCTTACTGATGACTCTTTGTGCATGGGTATAGAATAATTTACTTGAGTATAGGTAGCCTTTTGGGGACTGCATCTCTGAAAAAAAATTTACTCTCTCTCACTCAGAAGCCATCAGTTTCCAATAGCTTCTCAGATAGAAGTGGGGGCCCCTAAGGCCCTCCCTCCCCTATCCATGCTGGAATTTTGGTTGTCTTGATCTTGTTCATGTTCTGTGCATGCAGTCACAGCCCCTGTGAGTTCATGTGTGTAACAATACTGTCAAGTAGAGTAAATAATGTTTCATTGTATATGTCCACTATTATTTGTCTCTTAGAATCTTTCCACCTTCTCTTATGCAATGATTCCTGAGCCACAGGAATGTGATGAAAATGTCCTATTTAAAGTTGAAAACTACCGACTCCTTTCTGTACATTGACCTATTGTAGGGTCTCATAATTTGTAACCATCTACTGCATAAAGAAGCTTCTCTGATTAGAGTTGAGAGATAAACTAATCTATATGTATAAAGATAAGAATTTAGGGGACAGTTTAATTCTATGTCCATTCAGCAGAGTGATAGATGCTACGTTATACTCTTGAGCCTATGACATAGCCAGTCAAAGAATTTTGGCCCAGTTAACAGTACCATCCATGAATTCCTTATACAGCAGGCTTTAAATCCAACAAGACAGTGGTTGGTTACGTCTATAACATCTTTGCCAATATTGTACCTGTGAACATATACCAGCAAGCATATCTTTCCAGACCAGTCATCATTACTATTTTAAGGGCTCACATCTAGGTAGAATAATTGAATGCTTCCCCACAGAAACTTCTGGAACTATGAAAGCTAGTCAGTAGTGATAAAGTTTCTAGATCTGTACCTGCTTGATTTTTTCATGTTCTGTGTCTTAAGTAATCATGTCAACAAGGTCTATCATCGAATCTGGAGGGTAACCAAGAGCAACGATAATAGTTTGTGATATTTGTGAGCATATGGGATCCCATTGACCAAAGACTTGAAAAAAATACATTGAAGTTGGTATTTTATTTGATGGTAAATGCTGTCTGGGAGAGGCACCCCCATTATAGAGTAATTTCATTTAAACTTCCTATTATACATGCATATACACACAAGTACTTGTTTGTGCATGTGGCATGCATGTGTCTGTGAATATATTTTAAGAAGATTCTACAATAGTAAGTTTCTATATGGTGTTTCCAAGGGTTTTCAATGTTATTACTCCCCACACTCCCTCCTGCACCCTGTCCTACCACTTCCTCCCCAATTAACCCTTCTTGTCCCATTATTCCCCTTCCAACCTTCCCACCTGCAGTTTATTCTCTTTCATTGGAATATCCCATCCCCTTGTCCTCTTACTAATTTCCTAACTTCTATGTAGCCTCAAACTCTCATTACAGAAGGACTATTACCACAGTCTAATTACAGAATGATCAGCTTGACAAAGCCCTAGTCCCCACTTTGTGAAGAGTTTTTGCTTTCTCTGGGGATCAAGCCAACTCTGACCAGGGCTGTTTATTTACCTTCAGGTTCTGTCTGCATACTCCCCACATAGAGGCTGAGGTTTTTCATTTAAGTCAACTACTCCCCACATGGAGTGCTCATTGCGGTTAAATAATGAACATGTCCTCATTTCTTGAATGGTGAACACCAAGACAACTTATGTAAAAATTTGATAAATACTTGCAATGCTTTTGATTCATGCACGAAATAGGTCACCAGCTAGGAATTTAATTTTCTTCTAGTTAATTAATGTCTTTGAATTATTTGGATTCTTATGCATTCAAATCATTTATTGGATGTTTCAATTAGCTAGTTAAGATTTTAATATCTTATTTGTTTAATATTTTATCCCAAGGTGGAAGGAAACAGGAGCTAATCAAAATGTTATTTGAAGCTTCTCTGTTTAGACCACCCAGTTTACGTAGATGTGTTAAATGATTAAGAAGTCTGGACTGACGGTACAATTAAAATATTTCATATTGGATATTTCCATCTAGAATCACTGGATTTGAATCCTTGATGTTTAAGAGGCTTTAGTCACATGCATTAACATTGCTGTGGGTGTGACTGTGTGAGCATCCTTATGTGGGTGTGTACATGTGTATATGTGTGTATGTTTGTGTGTATATATATATGTGCATAATGTGTATGTTTATATATGTATATGTATGTGAATTTGTATATATGTATGTGTAAAAGGGTATGTTTATGTATGTATGTGCATGAACACTTGTTCATATATGTTCCTGCATGTATTTATGTATTTATACATGTGTATTTCTTGGTCCTTGTGTGTGATTATATATTTGTGAATGTGTGAGTGTGTAACTCTATGTTTGTGTATGTGTGTATTTGTACTAATATTTATGTCCATATGTGTATGATTGCCTCTCTCTCTGTGACTGTGTGTGTGTGTGTGTTTGTGTGGACATGTACATGTGAAATCCAAATGGATTCTTTTGCTCAGTATAGATCATCTGCCAGCTATATTTCTAAACCTCAGCTTCATGAGAAATTGATGTGTCCACTCTATTTCCTAGCTTTCACTAACTCCAAATCAGTGTCATGTGCTGAAACACTATGTTACAGGGCCACAGCTGTAACATCTCCCTGCTACACTGAAGACATTAAATGATATGTTTGTAACCTGTAGGCATGCAAATCTTATTGAATAATTTAAAAATATATGCAGTGAGAAGCAATTTGGTCATTGCATTGAGAAGAATAAATGGTGGTAAAGAGGAGGCAAAAGACAGTAGGATGTGGGGGATCCTCACTTCTGAATAAAACTACACCAACACATTGTAGCTGACATCAACTCTACTCTTTAAACCTCTTCTTTTCTTTTTAAAAATATTTATGTTCAATAACACTTTTACATATTCTTTGAATCTTTTATGCCTGTATTCAGTGCTTTTAAATACCTTATTCAAGTCCACTTCTCTAACAGCCTTATTCCAGGATTCTTTCAAACTTTTGTTTTCATCTCAATATTGAATACACTCAGAAAACTGTTCATTTCCTAAGTTTGCACTCTAGTTTTAACAAATATACTTGAGCTCCTATCTGCCTAGGTCGACAAATGAACGTATTCAACATGGCCTTGTCTGACTGTTTATGTGTGTTTCTGAATATTTTTCTATGACCCGGGAGAGTGAAATGTAAAACTCACCTCTACAACATTTAGCAAAAGAAACAAGATTTTGCCAAATGTCTTCAATAACTGTTGATAAATGTGATCAATCACAACCAATTTGTATCAGTCTTTAACCAAGCCACTTGCACAGAGAGAGTAAGTCAAATCCAACACACAACAATGATTGATTTTTCTAGTGATTGGTTGTAATGTTAAAAAGCGATTCAAGAGAGAAAGATGCCATATGAGAGAATTCAAGCAGAGGGGATTCTTTATTAAGGGAAAAGAATCATAGAAAAGGGGAAAAGCGAGAGGGGAGATCAGACTCTGGGGACAGGAGCAATGAGAGAGGAGAGAGACACACACACAGAGAAACAGACAGAGAGAAGGAGAGGAGAGAAAGAGAGAGACAGACACACAGAGAGGGGGGGATGGGAGGTAGGCAGGGCCCATTTAAAAGGGATCATAGTGAATATGCGCAGGTGGTGCTCTTAGTGGCTGCAGCTGAGATCATATCCTTTCAGAACCCCAAGGACGTACAGATGCCAAAATACTAACACACAGGGCCAGTTAATAAGTGTTACAACACTTTATTTTAACCAATGACCTGATGAGCTGGTTCTGCTCTACACTGAGGCTAAAGTATGATTTGATGTCTCCATACATGTTTCCTCTTCTACTTCTGAGACTTCCTTTTCCAATTCCTCCTTCTCTGTGTGGTGAGGTGTGTGCGTGTGTGTGTGTGTGTGTGTGTGTGTGTGTGTGTGTGTGTGTAACTAAGACTACTTCATTTGACAGTTATCTTTGATGATAATGTACCTTTGGTTTCCTCAAATTTAGTGGTGACTAATGTTTATTAAATGACAATTTCAATCTAAACAAAAATGATTATTGTAAATATGTTTAATCTGAATGAAAATCTCAAAAGCCATGTAAAATCTTCTTATTTTTAGTCTTCAAATTAGAGAAGACATTTTTTTGAAAATCAGATCTGAGTACTCTTTTGTTCGGCCATCTTGATCATTTTGATTCAGCATTCGGATGACACACCTGATCATCTTTCCCAGGCACTGAGAAGTGACTCATGTGCAAGTGAAAGGTGTATTTAGATTTCTGTATATCCCGGCTCCACTTTCATAAAGCAAGCACAGTCATTTGCTTCTGTTCATGAGGAGAATCATAATAAGACCATTTTGGTTGAGAGGGGGATTCACAGTCAGTAGTGTCCATAGAAATACAGCTATGTTTTTCTATGTCTGCGGAATTCTAAAGAGATAGTAAAGGTAGAAGCAATGGGGAAACTCTTTTTCTTCTTAGGAAAAATATTATATTGGGTAGTCAGAGGCAGAGACAGTCAGACACACGGAGGGACAGAAGGAAAGGCAGACAGAAAACCAGTACAAGTCACTCCCCTGCTCTCTCTTTAGTTTTGCAAGACAGAACTTCTCTGTGTAACAATCCTGGCTATCCTGGCTGTCCTGGAACTTGCTTTGTTGACCAGGCTGGCCCCAAACTCACAGAGATCTGCCTGCCTCTGCCTCCTGAGTGCTGAATTAACAAGCCACTGTTCTGTGTTGTAAGCTCTCTCCTGGAGTATTAAGCAACCAACAGTGTATCTATTATGAAACACATCATAGCCTCCTCACTCTATAAAATAATTTCCTCCCGATGGCATTTTTCTTTTTTTTTCTTTTTAAAGAAAACCAGAACTAAATATAAATTTACATTAGTTATTTCGTAATTTAATATAAATCTTTAATACATACTAGCTATTTAAAACATTGCCATATATAATATTTATATAATATTCCATGTAAACATGCATATTATTTACCATATAAATATGTACTTAATTATTCATTTTTATTATAAGTCTAATAAATTAATTTTCCTTAATAAAACTCAGCCCGTAAACATGTCACTATAGAGTAAGTCCCTTTCCATCGTGGATGTCTTATTACTTCTCAAAGACAGTCATGATGAAAATTTTTGTGTTTGCCTTTCCAGAAATGAATACAAGATACATGCATAATGAACACAGTGAAAAAGGCCTTAGTCCACTAATGTGAGAAATAGTTTACTTTCTTTCCTGGAACTAACTAAATTTCAACCTCTAGCTTTTAGCAAGTGATTCACAACTGCAAAGACCTGCCTTCCCCTCCCAGAGGGCACATTGTCTCCCAGGGGCACAGTGATCTACAGACTGACACCTAGGTAGAGTCTACTAGGAAGCATCATTCCCTTCCATTGTCAGTAGGAGAGTCATTGCTATGTCCTCATTGCTCTCTCCTGTACTCACTCTCCAGATTCTATGTCATGCTTTAGAACATGAGGCTTTTTGACACAGCTAATAACCCCTTTCTGATAGTTTTGGTACTCCCCAGCTTGCTATCTAGGATCATAGTAGGAGTTCCTAATACTAACAGGAGCTGTAAACCTCTCCTCCTCTCTAGGATTCTCTTTTACAAATGTAAGTACATTCTGTGACATTGCCTGAATCTCACTTTAGACCCATTGAGAGATCGTTACAATGCATGATGGCATTACTATCGTTAATGTGCAAGGGGGTCTCAAAACCAGTGTCAAACTAATTCTTATAAATCAATGCTAAATACGTTAGACATTGATACACAATTTCAAAACATATAAAATGACTAAAACAGAATGTTAACTAACCTTATTAAAATGGCAACAATATGCTTTCTCCTCATTTAATTTCGCAAAATTAAAATAATCACATTAAGTATTATAAATAAGGTCTGTATAGGCAGTGAATGCTGTACTAAGGAGATGACTTAATATCATTTCTATGCAGGGGAATTCATGTTCGTTTTTGTCATGAGGAACAATCCTAATTAAATGTAAGAATCAGTTGAAAAAGCCAGTATTTTATGGAAAAAGAAATCTAAAACTTAATGATTTCCTAAGTTATAATGGTTTCTACAGACTTGTAATAACCTAAACTCTTTTACAATATTTATTTAAATTGGTGAAGATTTTTAAATTTTATTTTAGGAATAGTTTTGTTACCAGTTTTGTAAGCTATGTATTTTGGCTGAGAATAAGCATAAATGAATAAATAATAGGATGTTAATAAAATTCTAAGTATTTGTATATTTTGAAATTTCTTTATTTGTCAAATTCTTTTAAAAGATTATACATTTTAGCCGGGCGGTGGGGGTGCATGCCTTTAATCCCAGCACTCAGGAGGCAGAGGCAGGCCAATCTCTGTGAGTTCGAGACCAGCCTGGTCTATAAGAGCTAGTTCCAGGACAGCCTCCAAAGCCACAGAGAAACCTTGTCTTGAAAAACCAAAACAAAAGATTGTACATTTTATTTGAGTGATAGCTACCATGATTTCCATAGAGGTTGATCCATCCATTCCACTCCTGCACATGTACCCAAATGACCCCACTTCCTTATATATTTACACGAGGTGAGATCCACATGCTCGTCCATGTTTATAGCTGTTCTAGTAACAATAGGTAGGACAAGGAGACATACTAGATTTCCATCAGATAATGAAAACATTGCACCTTTGCACAATGAGATTTCATTCAGCTGTCAAGGAAAATGAAATTGTGAACCATGCAGGTAAATAGTGTAAAATACTGAATGAGGCAATTGAAATGCAGAAAAAGCAAAGGCCATATATACTCACTCACATTGGATCCTAGCATCCATTCTTTAGATGTGAGCAATTAAGTTGAGGGAATTAGAATGGGGCCATCAATGGGAGTTGGATGAAATATTTGAAAGGAGTGGAGACATCATAACACACTGATTTGAAAAGAAATAATGAGAAAGGGATAACTGACATCTAGTATGTTGAAAAGAGCCAAGTGGAACTATTTGATAAACTTCACACACACACACACACACACACACACACAAACACACACACACACTCATATAAAAGAGTTGAATTGGAGTAAATAAAAACTTTCCAAGGACAAAAAAATTATATATTGCTCCTCCTTAAAAGACAACAAGCCCAGATATAGGAATAAATGTATACTGGCTTCAGGTGACTCTCATATTTGTTTAAACAAAATAAGCACACAGCTTCCTACCCTTTCCCTTTCATTCCACCCATGTCCCAGGCTCTAGGAGCAAACACATGTTTCATGTAATATAAATGTTTGACAGTTATTACCACACATCCATGTGATGTGGTTTTGCCAGCCAGCCCTGATAAATAAATTTTAATTGTTAGTTTCACACTAGTGAGTTTTATGAATTCTTTGCATGTTATTATATCTCTTCTTTAAGTTACTCTATTGATATCATTTAAAATATTAGGTATTTACTGCAATTTTGTCCTACATCCCATTTGGTCAAATAAGGTTTTTAATTATTTTATCAGCTCTGTAAATATATCCCTTTAGTGTTTTTCTGGATTTTGCCTAATTTGCCTTTCCATTACATCTTCATTTCCATTTCTTCACATTACCAACAAAATAAAACTAAGGGAGACTATATATAATTAATATTAAGATAATATTCACATTAATAAAATTTCTATGCTGGTGTTGTAAAAAGGATGATAGAGCACATATTCTCTTCCTTCAGAGATCTCCATAATTCAGTAACACATCCACATCTTAAAACTGCATCAAATCATGATGAACAATTGAAAAACATGGAGGGGGGGTACCCGTGAAAGCATGAGCTCTACATACTCCCCAGGATTTGATGGTGAGTGGAGACTGCTACAGCAGAGAAATTGAGATGATGAGCCGGTTACCCTTACAGAAGGCAGAAAAGATCTAGTCTCAGAAGCAGGGTGGGAGGAAGGTACTGAGCTGAAACAAGGATGCTTAGTCAGTGAAAGGCTCTGCCTTTCTGGGCACCTTAGGCCTTTATCCACTAATGCCCTTAGCCATGGCACATAGCCTTACAGCCTCCCTCTCTTACAACAACAGAAGTACCCCAGAGAAGAGGTTCCATAATTTGACAGAGTTCTGCTATAAAGCGATACGACCCACATAGAATGAAAATGAGCTGTACACCGTAAAACATTTGAGTGAGCTCTCCTGCCATAAAAATCATAATAAACAAGAATTATGATTGCTTGGACACTGTAGGATAGACAGGAGAGCTGAACAGGAATCCTGGATTGTTCTTCAGGAAAACAGGAACTAATTCTACAGAAGTTTTAGGGCAAATACACAAGAATTTCCTTTTGAATTTGTCAGCAAACTTTTGACAGTTAGGTAGTTTAAGTGAAATCCAACACTTCTTTCTTTGATATCGTATTTGATAAGTTGTATGTAACACAGGATATTTTCTCAGTTATTAGAAATTTGTCTTTTTAAAGCATTTTCCTTCTTTGCAGTATTGTAGGAGCCATAGAGATGGCTCCTTCATTATTGGCATTTACCAAGATCACTCTATCTGGCTCCACAAACTCATCGTTTCCCTGCATGTACTTCATAACCCTTTTATCACTGTATGAGAAATCCTTGCTGAGATTTTAATGGAAATTATATTAAACCTATACATCAGTGTGGGGCAATTGTCATCTTTACTCTGTTGACCCTCCCCGTTAATGAACCAGCTCACTGTGTTTCTCCACTTTCATTTCTTCTGCTAGATTCAATTTTTCAATGTACAATAGCCACACATGTTTTATTAAGTGCATAACAGAAGACATCTTTCCCTGGAGTAGCTTTGCATCTTCTGTTTCATCTCCATGCCTTTCCATTCATTACTGGCACTTAGAATTGAGACCAATATTTTTCTACTAATCTTACACACTACCAGGTTGCCAAATTCACTTACTAGCTATTTTATTGAGTTAATTCCTCTCTTCTCTCTCTGAACCTTTTTATTAAATCATGATGGATGTCAAATGTTGTACAAATTCTGTTTTTTTCTTTAGCATGTTGATATGAAAGAGTAAATTGACCATTTTTCAAACAGTCAAAAGAGCTTTAAAAAATAAATGTGTCCTTACATGTTTGAAATAACTTATATTTGGAGATAAGTGGTTTTCACACACATTGTTAATCAAAAAGATTTTTTTGCTTTCTTCCCATTTTCTTCATCTTCTTTAGTTATCAATCTGATAACACCCTTCATAAAATGAATTGTGGATCTGTGTGTGTGTGTGTGTGTGTGTGTGTGTGTGTGTGTGTGTGTCTGTCTGTCTGCCTGCCTGCCTGCCTGTCTTTCTTTCTACTTGGAAGAGGTGGAATACACCCAGTGGTAATTAGCCATTTCTAAGACTCTAAGCATGGGATTTCTTTTCGGGAGTCTTTAAATTATGAACTATGTTGATTTAATAAAGAACAATTACTCATATGATTTATTTCTACTTAGATAGAGTTTAGGGCTTTGTTGTTTTAAAAATCCCATCCATTGTTATTAAATTGTCAAATTTAGTATCAGGCTATTCTTGCTACCCCCTTATGAAACATCTTAACATGCAGGAAGTTTACAATTGTACCATAATTTATTGCTGATACAATTTATAGCTTCTGCTCAGTGTTCTTCAGGTTTGCCAGAGGTTGACCAACGTTGTCTATTTATCAGAGTAATTTGTTTCTTTATATTGATGCTATCTATTGTTTAATTTTCAAACATGTTGGTTTATTTCTTTGACCTGGCCATTTCCAGTTTGTTCTTTTATACTTTTTATGATACAGCAAGTATACATTTTATATTTCTTTCTCATTTCTAATGCAAACATTCATATGGAAAGTCCCATGGAATAGTTATGTCCAACTTACAGCGTATGCTTAGTTTTCATTTTACTTTAGATCAACTGAAAGTTTAATTTCTTGGAGACTGGAACTTCTTTTTTACGTACTATTTAGAAGTGTGGCATTTAATCTATATCTGCAGAGATATGTTACTCTTAGCAATTGTTGATACTGTGCTAAATGCCTGGCAAGAAGAAAAATATAGATGAAGGGCTTATTTGACCTCATAATTTGAGGATGCACAACAGAAAGGTCATGGTATGAGCAAATCCTTGCACTGGCAACAAGTGTGTGGTGACATTTGCTTACATCAGGTCATACCAGAGAAATGAGAAATGTTGATCATCTCTCTTCTTTCTTCTCTTTTTATTAGTCTGGGACCCCAGCTCATGAGGTGGTCTCATACACATTCAGGGAGGCTCCTTAATTTATCCTCTCTGAAACACTTTCAAAAATACACCTGGAAGTTTGTTTCCAGGAGATTCCAGACCTAGGCCAATTGACAATGACATTATCCATAATAGGTACATCATAATTACAGAATGTGACCATAAGATACCTCCTAATTTAAATTATTAATATTTTTTGTTTGTTAAAGATATGGTCTACAAGGATGTTGGAAGAAGATGGGTGTTTTCTGTTATTTTCTTAATACAGCGTTCCGTGTCAAAAACTCTTTTACTTTTGGTTATGTTTTCAAAGTTTCCTTAGTCTTGTTGGTTTTATGTCTGGTAGTTTTATTGGTTGCCAAATGCTGTGGTAAAAACACCCTGATCTAAGTGTAAACTCATCTATTTCTTCTTTCAGCTCTGCATTTTTCCCTTCATGTCAGGCTTTGTTAACTGAGCCAACAATTGCAACCATTGTGTCCTCTTGGGGCACTGGTTCTTCTGTTATTGTGACTGTTATGTTTCATCTTTAGTCATTTTCTTTTCTCTGAAATATTAAATGACCAGAGTTTAATACAGGTAGTTCTGACGGGCTTAGAGTTTCGTGTGTGTGTGTGTGTGTGTGTGTGTGTGTGTGTGTGTGTGTGTGTGATGTAAGAAGTGTGTTTAAACCATTATATTTAAGGTCCTTATTGATATATTTAGGTCTAGGTTTGACACAACACTATATATAATAATTATTATTAGTCTCTGTGGGCTCTCATCTCTCTGACTATCCTTCCTTGCTTTCTTGGAACTTACTTGAACATTGGGGGTGGGGTGATTCTGTCCTGATTTGTATTTGTTTTGAGTATGTCTTCATTAGGATATAGAATTGTATCTCTTATATAATCTTTGATATTGTTACTCTGGTTAGTGTTAATGGAGATAGAAATATATAGAGAAGCAGAAAGGCAGGGAGTGTTTGAGATAGGAAAAGATGAAAAGATATAAACAAACATAGATAACCCAATATCTTACCCATCACATGAAATATAGAGCCCCTGCTTCTCCTTGACATTTAGTCTTTGCCATCTTTGGGTGTCTGTTTTTATGTACTTATTTTTATTGAAAGTATTTTTCATTCAATATATTCTGATTATAGTTGTCCCTCACCCAACTTCTCCCAGTTCCTTCTCAAGTCACTAACCACCTAAATCTACACTGCTTATTTCTATTTCTCATTAGAAAACATACAGTCATCTCAAAACAATAAAAATATGATTAAAAGCATGCTAGAAGAGGACAAAACAAAGAAACAGCAGGACATTAGGGAGAGCCAAGGAAAAGTACAAAAAACACATATAGACACAAAGACACATTTGAATTCAGTACCTTGAATATCCATTTTTGCCTTGTATCAACTCTGGAGAGTTCTTAGCCCTTCTCTCCTTCTTTTATCTCCTTGTTTCTTCCCTTCTTTCTTTGTTCATTTTTAAAATATATTAAATTCATGCATTTTTATTAAATTTTTTTCATACTGTATTTTTTGGTCATAGTCTGTCCCCCTTCCCCCACTCCTGCCCACCAGCTCCTCTCAGATCTTCTCTGTCTTATTTATTGAAATGCTATTCCAGCCACTCTTTCTCCTGCCTCTGTTCGACCATAATAATACACACAGTAGTTTTTCTATTATTGTTTCAAAGTTACATAAGGCTCTCTCAAAAGTTTTTGGTTAATTCTTTTAGCTGTTGTTTAGACACTTAAAATTCAATTAATCTGTTGTCAAGGCTGCTAATATGAAATGCTTGCAGAAATGTCACACAGTTAACTAAACAAATAACAAAACCACAAAAGACTTGTCTGTGGATAAAACTGCTATAATTAACAAATTGCTTTCAGTTTAATTTTGTGATGGTCTATGGATTATGAGATACAGAATTGCTTTGCAATGTTATAGAAAAATAGAATTTATTCATCTGGCTGCTGATAATCCATCTCATTCTAATGCATAGAACATATCTGCTCTTTCATTTTAATCCTCTTTTTTATTGCTATAAACAACAACACACAAGCTCAAATTCAATGTAAATTGAGACATTAAGAGAGACGTTACATTCTCACATTTTAGAGCACCCACCTACAACCCAAATGATTCATGTTCTTTTGATTTCTTAGTCTTGAAAACATGCACAATCTTATTGACAGATGCTGTTTGTGGTTATGTTGAGTCTGTGTGCTCCCATCCACACACAGTGGTTCTTACTGTCCTGAGCCTTGGTGTGGGCAGTCGATAAATACCGTTGGCACATACTAAGAAGCCTGAGCAAAGCAACATTATAATTTATTTCTATCTAAATTACTCCAATTTAGGAAAGGATGCTGAATTGCACCAATTTCCCATAAAACTAGCTCATTTTGATGAATACCAGTTTGTCTTCTGGTGCACAGTATTAGAGAAACAGAAAATAAACACGTGTACACACATTCAAATGTCTCCAACCTTTTATTTTGAATCAAACAATTGCTTTTTGTTATTTTCATTGATTCAGTGGGTAATTAACACTATGCCATACTGTGAATGCCACTTGCATTCAACAATATTAATATTCCCTTTCTTAGAAATAGAAATGAGACAAAGAAGCCTTTAACCGCTCTTTGAAGCATATTTTGTAATCAGATTGGGCATTTGTGACTGTAAACAATGAAATGGTAAATTGTTCTTCAAGGTTGCAACTCTATCTCATTTTTACAACCTGATCATTTACATTGGAAGAAAGCAGGCTACATTATGAATGAATTTCCTGATGAATCTGTCTCAATATAAATCTCCCCCAAATACCTCTTCTCCCAGCCTCTTCCCTGTAATTATTGAATATTTGAATTCTGAAGTTTAAAGCAATTGCAAATAACACTGATAGACTTCCTTTAGAATAGGATCTTACAAATATAGTAGCTTCTTACTCGCATCTTTTGCTGATAAATATACAAATGAAAATATTGCATATTATTTATTGTGAACAGGAATAAGTGGGGAGTTTTGCGATTACCTAGGCATCAAAAACTGTTCAAAGGGTGTCTTTTGAGGAAGGGTATGGCATGGGAAAGACACTGAGAGTGGTACCACAAACCAGTTTTCTCCAAGAAGTATTTGTCCCATCTGGAAATTTATGGCACAGAATTAACCATGTGTAAGAAATTATTGTTTTCATTTCACAAAAGGTATAGAGGTGGGAAAGTTTCACTGAGTGAGTGAAATACTTGCTTTACAAGCATGGTCCTGGCCCCTTTGTAAAATTTTGACACATGCATCCTTGACCACCTGTAAACCTATCTTTCAGCAATGAAGACTGGAAGATATTCAGGATGTGCTGGACATCCTGTCTAGCATAAATAGAAAGCTTCACGTTCAGTGAAAGACTTTGTCTCAAAAACTAAGGTGGAGAATGAGTGCACAGGACACTGGGTGCTGACCTCTGGCTTTTGTATGGACACCTGCACTAACACAGGTGTACACATGCACACACACAGACACATATAAAATTAAACCCTAGATTTTTTTCATTGAATATTAGGATACCAGAAAGTTTGGGTGAGAATGAACGGCATATAGAACTAACGAAACGAAACAGCCCAAGTACTTCTAATGAGATCTGGTTTCTGAAGAAAATAGATCCAACATTTCCTAAGTACCAGATGATCTTAGCGGCAGTTAAGGTATTATTCCAAAGGATGCAGGGAACCTAATGCATGCAGTAACAACTATAAACTGAGTATATTTAATTAATGCAGAACCTTAATGCAAAGGCAGTTGTTGGTTGAGAATATTAAGTATGGTTGACAAAACAGATGAGAAATGTCACAGAAGTGACTAAAGAATCTACAGGGTTATGTTTGTCCTGAGACTTAGGACCATGCCACAAAGGGGTGATCCTCTGTACACACAACTTTATTCTTCACTGATGGCATGGGTTTATTACATACCACTCATCCAGAATTTCAAATCTTAGCTGTGTTTCAGAGGTACCTATAACTTACTTTATGCAACTGTTGGACTATTTCTGACTTGTGTTGTGTCAAACCTCACCCTTACTACTTGTTAATCTTTCACATTGGGTCATTACTTCTGAGTCTCTTTCCCCCAATGGATTCTAGATCAATCTATCATTTCTAAGACTTGGTGGTGCTTAGTAAACACTAGGAGAGAGAGTTGAAGTCATTAGAGATACTTGCATTGACTTGACCTTCAAATTTTGAAAAAGATTTTTGTTACATAAATCAAAGGAAATTTTAGCCAAATGTCACAGGCAATGAAGTGCCCATTACTGGTTTTCCATCATATAATTTTACTACAGCAGTGGATGCTAGAGCAGGGCAGCATAGGCTTCAGAATGAGCTGCACTATGCTAATAACTAATAACTAATAACTCCCAAGTAAAAATGCCAAAAAATATTTCTTTCTCTGGCCAGCTACATCCAATGATCTATTAAGCTGGTTGCAAGCCTGTTCTTCGTCATTATTCCTTAGGGTGATGGAACCTCCACACCTGTAGGTCACTGTGGCACAGAAAAAGCAATATGGTGGAGGACATACTAGATTTCTACAGAATCTGGCTAGAGGGGACATGTCACTGCTATGCTCTTTCCTATTGCTGCATTGGCCAATGCAAATCACATGACCCAAGGGATTTAGGATCCTTCAGGAGAATCACTACACTGCTACAAACTCTAAAGACTACCAAACCTTGGATTTCTACCAATAATAAAGGCTTTTGGGTGTGATCGCTTTGCGTATAAACCAAGTCATTGGGGTATGGAGGCAGGTGGATTACCTCACATCTGAGACCAGTAGGGGTTATGCCAAGGAGGTCTAAGCTGGAGTGATATCTTGTCTCAAAAAAAAAAACAAATGAAACAACGAGAAAAATATTTACTAACCCTAAAATTAAAAACGCCAGCTAAATTTGTACCACAAATGCTATCTTGTATCTTTGGGTGTCTCTCTGAGTGAGACAAAACTAGGAATTTACAAAATCATCACACAAACTACTTTTCATAGAAGCAATGCTGTCTTATCAGTGAACTGTGTCTAAACTGTATCTCCAGGAGGGAGTTACCTTCACTCAATTTACCCCATTTAAATGTGCTCTTTCAAGTTCACTAGGTTCTTAATGACTCCGGGGTGATGATAGTTATCCAGTCATGAACATAGCTGGCTGAGAGCTTCCTAAGCTAATTTCTGCCTAGGACCTTTGTTGTTCAATCATCTCAGTTTCATTTATCTATTCCTGCTAGTGTTGGACTTCCTGGGTTATTGTGTAGCCATTACTCTGAATTGACTTGCTTTAGATTGCATTTAAACCTATGCTTCCCTGTGTAAAATCCTGCTGGCTGAAATCAACCTGATGCATGATGGAGTCTTTACAGGTTGTGATTTGTAAATTGCAGTAGATCATAGTCTCTCCCTCCCAACTGAAATGAATTCTTGTCACTATGATTAAGTAAAAAGTCACATCTAGGCTAAGGGAAAAATTAGAAACCCACTTCTATGAAAAGATCTGTGCTTCCTATTGTAATATTCTAATGTTTTCCTTTCTCTAGCCCTAGTGAATCAGAATGTGTGTGTTACATAATTTCAATTTATGTTTGTTTACTTGCTTATTTAAAAACTAGCTATTGATTGAGGGACTAAGATGCATTCATAAATACGTTATGTGTTGTTACTAATCCAATAAAAATATATACTAACAGCAAAAAAATGTATTTCCTGGTAATTCTACTTATTTGTTATTGTCATATTTCATTATGTGTCTTGGAAATACTTGGTTCATTATACACACACTGAACTTCTGTGACATATTTTGGGGAAGGTCCTTACATTGACAGTATCTTCACTTCAATATCAATCTTCTGTGGCTATTTAAATAAGTTTGTGTGTGTGTGTGTGTGTGTGTGTGTGTGTGTGTGTGTGTGTGTGTGTGTTTTCATCTTACATCTGTAGTTCATTATCCAGGGAAGTCAGTGCAGGAACTCAAGTCCCGAACCTGGAGTCAGGAACTAAAACAGAAGCCATGGAGGAGTGTGCTTTCTGACTTGTTCCCTGGGGCTTTCTCAGCCTCTTTTTAGTACAACTCAGGTCCGCCTACTCCTGGGCAGAACCACCCACACTTGTCTGGGCCCTCCTACATCAATCATCAACCCAGAAATTTCCCAGCAGACTGGCCCACAGGCTAATCTGCTGAGACTGTTTTCTCAACTGTGATTTAGTCTTCCCAAATGACTTCAGCTTGAAAAATGCCAAAAAAAAAAAACCCAGGAAAATGCAACCTGGTTCACACATGTGAATGTGCATATATGAGTGTGAGTGAGTGCATGTGTGTGTTTATATATACATATATGTATGTGTATGAGTGTGTGTGTAAGTGTAGGTATGTGACAGCCTTTATATGAATTTAGTAGTGTGAGTGAGTGCATGCATGTGTGCATTTAAGTGTGTGTATATTCATATGTGTATGAGTGTGTGTATATGTCTGTGACTATGTGTATATATATGTATGTGTATGTAAGTGTATTTGTGTACATGAGTGTTTGTATACATATGTGTGTGTGTGTGTCTGTGTATGTTAGTTAATGTTCTTTGAAACAGAAAATAGACTAACACTGAGAAACTAAATTTGTTCCTTCATTTTTGCCTATGAGGACATTATGTCACAGAGGTCTCACTAAAGAAAAAGGAAATTCTGGGACGCCTTTTTAAAATTATTTAAAATATTTTTAAAATTTGCAATGAAAAAATAAAGACAAATGCTAGTAGAAAAACTGTAATAACTGGCATGCCCTGATTGATGCTTGGAATATGATGATCATGCTATTTTAAGGAGATATAAAATTACTATAATACAGATTTACTGAACAGTTTCAAGTTTGCACAGCCAATACAATTGGCAGCTGTGTGAAGAGAGATCCTGAGGACACAGGAAGCCGTGGCAATGGGACTATGTAGTTAATTATGAATGTGTTCTCCATTTAGGGAATGAGGGAAACAGCCTCTGACTTCATTTGCTATCTGCTCGGTGTAACTCAGAGCACAGGCAAGTGGAAAGAGAAGGACTATGAATACTGCGTATTTATTTTGATCATAATACTATACAAACTATGAAACACTTTGATAATGATACCAATTATGAAATATGTTAATTAGCTGTGTGCATTCCATTTCTTAGGAATAAAGTAGGTGGTTTGGTTTAGCAACATTTAAGGTTGTTTTGTTTTATGATGTGTTTCTATCAGGAGATGATAAATCAAATGTGTTGGTGGCCATGATATACTAGTTGAATGATAAATGAGAAACAGAAGCAGTTGATGTCTAGTCATTCCCTACAAGCCTTAAGGACTTGCAAATAAGGAGATCATGCAAGAACGACTCTGAGTGTTTCTGAGAGCAGTTCACAAGAGACGATTCCTCTGCAATTTGTTCTTAGATGGCATACAGGTAAGGCTGTATTTCAAATAAAAAGAACACTGTGATTTGTAGTCTAGGAGCCCCCAAGGAGAGCCTCTGAGGAGATCTATGAAGCATGACTACATTTTCTTCTGGCTTATGAGTAATAAGGGCACTGAACATTGTTTGGGAGAAAACAAAGAATTTATGAATTTGTTATGAAACTGCGTCCAAAATAGAGAAAGAGGGAACATAATGAATATACTTGACAATCTAGGACATACAAGTTAGCAAAAGAAGGACTCAGCCAAAATATCTTATAATGCATTATAAGCAATTTTAGAAAAATATTATTCCCAGATACAAAATTAATTCTGAGTATAGCATGCAATTTCAAAGATCACTTGTAAATCAATGCTTAAATTCTCCACATCTTACAGTCTTTACTTCCACTCCAAGAAGGTTTGTGTTAGAGCTTAGACTGAGAAGACATCAAGTCAGGGACCCCCAAATGTTAGATTTTCCTCCCGACTAGCTGCATGATTTGAAGTCAGATCAATGTCATCTCCAGGCTTTTTAATTTCAATGTGTTTGGTAAAATGCACTTTAACTCTAAATGATGCTATGCAAGGATGGAAGAGCAAATACTAGGCAGCAAGGTAAGGCTAGGAAAGTCAAATTAGAAAGCAAGGTCATGGCTGATGTCAGCTTTTCCCTACTTACCTTCTCAGATCACTGGCTTTATAAAAGAAGGGAAGCCGATTACTCTTCTTCTAGGACAGACTGAGAATTCTCACATGTCCCTGGCTGTTAACGTGGAGCCCGAACGGACTGGTCATGCTACTTAACGTTTCCTCTCCCCTACCCCAGTCTGTTCTTGATAGTAAGTGGACTTGTGTTATCTCAAAGGAGGAATGAGATATATCCCCAGTAAGTGGTAGACCCCTCAGCTATGCCTGTGTCTGTCTGTGGAAGTAGCTTAAGTCTCTGTCCCACCTTTAGAATTAACTCTTTAGTCTCCAGGGGCTACTTTGGTAAGAAAAGAATCTTTATCATACTCAGAGTAAGGCTAGACAGGGTGGCAACCTCCTGTAATTCCAGAACTTGGGACATGGAGGAGGGATACTGGTATGCATAAGACCATGTCACAAAAAAGACCAACAAATAAAAGAATCTTGGCCTGAGTAGAAAGTTGAGAATGTAAAGAAGTAGACAAGATACTGGAAGAAGAAAGTGTGGTAGGAATTTGTGATGGACTACAAAGACTGAATTTCAGGGTGAACAACCTCTTAACTTTGACTAAGGGCTGTAAAATCAATCACCTGCTCTGGGGAACTAAACCTTATGGGATGCTAATGTATCCCTAGTCATCTACAATGCATGCTCTGACGCTAGTATAAAGCATGGCCCTGCATCTCCTAATTAGACAATACAATTACATTATTCACTTTTAAAAGAACATTTTTCTCTTACTTTTGAGATCAATATAGTCATATAATGTCTCCCTTCCTTCTTCTCCCTCCAAATCCTTCTATATACACCTCTCTACTGTCCTTCAAATTCATGACCTCATTTTCATTGATTATTATTACATACATATTTGCACATACATATATATACCTATATACAACTTGCTCAGCCCATATAATGATACCCCATATTGTGTTTTCACAATTGTTCATTTTGTATTGGATATCCAATTGGTGTGCTGTGAAGAAATAATAACATAGGCAATTAGAAATGAGAAATACGACCTCTTATTGCCATTTGTTGTGATGTAAGTACAAATACTTTGAAATCATGCCTGTTATGATAGTCATGTCATAAACTATTAAAAATAAAAGTATAATATCTCTGAATTTCAGAAATTTGTAATGCTTGTACTCAAGATATTTTCCAAAATGGATTCTCAACCCAAAACTTAGCCATCGTTGTGGAAAAATACCACATATCACATCTGAATGGAAGAAGAATAAGAGGTATGAGTTTCCTATTATCACAAGCTTAATGGGCTAAGGCAATATGACTTTGTCATCTGATACTTTTGGGAACCATAAAGCTAAATTCAAGCTGTGGGAATAGTTGTTGTCTTTCTGGAGCCTCAAGCAAGACCTCTGCAGCCTCTGCTGTCTCCTTGAAGCCTCTGGCCTTCTCTCAAGAACACCGTCACTTTAATTTTGCTTTTGTCACCTTACCACCTTCTTTTTCTCTAAGACTCCTGCTAACCTCTTGTAAGGGACTTTGTGACTAAGTGGAGTCCCCTAGGATGATCTAGATCACAGGTATGTCCAGCTTGCAGCATGTGGGCTGCATATGGCCAAGGAGAGAGCTCTATATATTGCCTATGTTTCTCTTCTGTTGCTGGCTCACATAGTACCAGTGGTCAGCTAGGGTGGCAAGTTGGCTGGAGGTTGACTGGTCTTAGGAGATCTCATTCTTTTTTTTTTTAATTTTATTTTCCAGTTTAAATTTGGATAAGAAACAGGGTTGCTTCACAAGTCAGTTCCAGGTCCCTCTCCCATTCCCTCCCTTCCTCCCGAGCCCTCCCCCCCCCATTATCCCCTCAATTTCCCCAGGGAGGGTGAGGCCCTCCATGGGGGTGTGCATAGTCTGTCATTTCATATAGGGCAGGGCCTAGACCCTTCCCCAAGAGTTCGGGTGAGAGTGCACCTCACATTGTTCTATTGGAGTCCAAAGTCCGTGTGTATACTTGGGATGGGTACTGATGTGCTGCCCAAGGCTCAATAGATTCCCTAGGCCTCCTCACTGACACCCAGATTCAGGGGGACTTGATCAGTCCCATGCTGGCTTCCCAGGCTGATGCCTGGGATTCAAGAGTTAACCTTTGTCTGGTCAGCTGTTTCTGGGGGTTAAACCAGCCGAGTCTTAATCCCTTTGATCATCAGTCCTCCCTCTCTGTTACTGGCTTTCTTGAGTTCAGCTCAGTACTTAACCAAAGGAGTCTGCCTCTTCTTCGATCAGCCACTAAATAAAGTTTCTGTTTCCCAGACTCTCTGGCCATAGGATTGAAGGCTGGCACTCCCCAGATCTATGTCTAAAATCCATATATGAGAGAGTACATGCCATGTTTCTCTTTTTGTGACTGGGTTACCTCACTCAGGATGGTTTCTTCTAGTGTCGTCCATTTGCCTGCGAATCTCATGATTCCATTATTTTTTTCTGCTGAATAGTACTCCATTGTGTAGATGTACCACATTTTCTCTATCCACTCTTCAGGTGAGGGACATCTAGGTTGCTTCCAAGTTCTGGCAATTACAAATAAAGCTGCTATGAACATAGTGGAACAGACATCTTTGTTGTATGAATGGGCATCTTTTGGATATATGCCTAAGAGTGGAGTTGCTGGGTCTTGTAGTAGGTTTATTCCCATTTTTCTGAGGAATCTCCACACTGATTTCCAAAGTGGCTGAACCAGTTGGCACTCCCACCAGCAATGGAGGAGTGTCCCCCTTTCACCACATCCTCTCCAGCATAAATTGTCATTGGTGTTTTTGATTTTAGCCATTCTGACAGGAGTGAGATGGTATCTGAGAGTTGTTTTGATTTGCATTTCCCGGATGGCTAAGGATGTTGAGCACTTTCTCAAGTGCCTCTCAGCCATTTTAGACTCCTCTATTGAAAACTCTCTATTTAGTTCTGCAGCCCACTTTTTAATAGGGTCCTTTGGTGTTTTGGAGACTTGCTTCTTGAGTTCTTTGTAAATTTTGGAGATCAACCCTCTGTCAGATGTGGGATTAGTGAATATTTTTTCCCATTCTGTGGGCTGCCTTTTTGTCTTGCTGACTGTGTCCTTTGCTTTACAGAAGCTTCTCAGTTTCAGTAGGTCCCATTTATTAATTGTTGATCTCACTGTCTGTGCTACTGGTGTTATATTCAGGAAGCTGTCTCCTGTACCAATTCGTTCAAGGGTACCACCCACTTTCTCTTCTAAGAGGTTCAGTGTGGCTGGATTTATGTTGAGGTCTTTGATCCATTTGGACTTAAGTTTTGTGCATGGCGATAAACATGGATCAATCTGCATTCTTCTACATGCCAGTCTCCAATTATGCCAGCACCATTTGTTGAAGATGCTTTCTTTATTCCATTGTATATTTTTAGCTTCTTTGTCAAAGATCAGATGTTCGTACGTGTGTGGGTTAATACCTGGATTTTCAATTCGATTCCATTGGTCTACCTGTCTATTTTTGTGCCAATACCAAGCTGTTTTCAGGACTATAGCTCTATAATAGAGCTTGAGGTCAGGGATGGTGATGCCCCTGGACGTTGCCTTGTTGAACAGGGTTGTTTTGGCTATCCTGGGTCTTTTGTTTTTCCATACAAAATTGAGGAGATCTCATTCTTACAGCTCAAGGTAGCCTGACAGCTGAGAAAGAGGTGAGGCTGGCCATTGCAGAGATTATTTGGAGAAGTTAGGATTCCTAGAATTCCTTAAGTGATATGTGGTAACTCTTAAAGTTCATTGCTCTAAAACACTGAGATTTAGGATGATGTCACATGGAGATTGTGAAATGACATTGGTATTTATCATCACTTCCAAAAGCTTAGTAGAATAAAGTCAGTAAAAGTTATTTCTAAGTCTTCTGTACGTTTTTATGATCAACAAGGACAGAGAAAGATGGCAAAAGAACAAAAGAAAAATGTATGAGACAAAAGTACTACTGATGGTAGAAATGTTAATAGAAATAGTAATAGAAAAGAAGAAAAGGATGAGGAAGAAGAGAAGACAGAGGAGAGGGAGGAAGAAGACGAGGGGGAGAAGGGGGAAGAGGAAAAGTATGATGAAAAAGGAAGAAGAAGAAGAGGAGAAAGTGGTGTTGGAGGAAGAGAAAGATAAGCAGAGAAGTCAGAAGGATAAATGGAAGGGCTGGGAATCATCTTCTGTGACAGCAGTGGACATGCGGGCTTGGAATCAAGACTACCAGAGTTAGGATCCTCATAAACTCACTTAAAATCCCAGTTGTTTTGGCAGCCTACATGTAATTCCAGCATCAGAAAATGGAGTCAGGTGATCCTCAGAGAAAACTAGCTTGTCAAGTTAGCCATTTTGGCAAACTCTGGGTTTGGGTGGTAGACCCTGCCTCCATGAATAAGAAGAATAATTCAGGATGATCCGTCTGGCACCTTTGACCTCTGTGCAAACATGTACATATATGCAGCAATGTTGTACACACAGACACAAAATGGAAGAAAGATAAAAAGAAGGAAGAAGGAGAGGGAAAGGAAGAGTGCCGAAAAGGAAAGTTGGAAGCAGCTCTGAGAGAAAGGGGTAGAAGGAAACAGAAATACAACCTGCTTTTCATTTGTCATGATTTCCAAAATGCAGTACAAGACCCCCCACAGCAGGTACAATATCCCTCACTGTGTGTGTTTGTGTGTGTGTGTGTGTGTGTGTGTGTGTGTGTGTGTGTGTATGAGAGAGAGACAGAGACAGAGACAGAGAGAGACAGAGAGAGAGACAGAGAGATCATTTTTAAAGTCTCTTTGAGGAATAGTTTACAATTCAGATAGAAACCTAGAGAAAAGGGAAAACATATTAATCCTTCAGAAATAGTGAGGGGAATGTTAGGAAAAGGGGAAGCAAAAATCTTATATTCTACATTCTGAGACTGTCAACACACTTTTCTATATTCATTTATCAGACAGTCAATATTACTGCACTGAGAACAATGGGAAATTCTTCCCTGGTAAAATGTGCCTCACTCAAAGGAGAAAGGGAATGGCCTTGTGGAATGTCCCAAGCTGCCAACAAACCCTGAGGTAGAGGCCACAGTGGATAGGGGAAACACAAACATGCCAATGTCACCTTTTGATCCTTTTCCAGTGAGCCTGAATATGCTCCATATGAAAGACAGAGGACAGGAAACCATGGAACCTGCAGGAGGCAGGCAATGCAGAAAGCCATTTTGTTTTTGTCTGTTTTGTTTTAGTCTGTTAGCTAAAGTAAAAGAAATGTAGCAAAAATGTCGTAAATATACCTCCACATAAGAATTTCTATGAAGAGTAAGAAAAAAACATATTTGGAACAAAAAATTTAATTGTTCTTATCTTTAACCCTATCTTGTAAATGAGTAACGCTGATAAAATCATGAGAAAATAGCAGTAGAAAGAGAAAATTTGAGAACACTGTGACTTTAGTCACAGGTTACACAATGGCATCTTGGCCCACAATGAAACACATTAAAAAGTGATCCCATAAAAATAGCCTTATCAGGATACCATAGCTACCTCAGCTTGAGTAAGTACATTCTGATACTCACACAATGACAAAACCATCTAACAACTTGTTTTTTCCAATATGTCCCCATTGTCCAACCACCTGTGACTTAGGTAAGAGAAATTTCAAGTCTAACAGAATAGTTGCATAACAGACAGTTAGATTTATAATGGGAAATAGAACAAGCTAGGCCAGAAAACAAAGGAACTAAAGAAACTAGAGAATCAAAGATGAGAGAAATCAGCCCAGTAGAATTACTATTGAGACAGAAAACCAGAAAAAAATCAAAATAAGAAAAGAAATTGCTTGCTATGATTAAGGGACCTGAATACCACGAATGTAAAAACCATGCCAGAGCTCAACATGAAAAGATTTCTGTTTTCTTTTTGTTTTGTTTGTTTGTTATTTTTTTAAGTGTTAATTCTGTTTTATTAGTCAACTGGAAATCTGACGACTCTGCAGTCTGGGGAGGAGTGACAAGATTTCTGCATGGTGCCAAAATTTGAACTCCACAAAGTTCCTTACATTTAAAATATATATATTGAGTAACTCAGAAATTAATGTCATGATTATCACAACAACGCATGTGCCTAAGAAAGACTGTAATGATCCAACTGAAAACTTCCAGGGATTTCCCCTACCTAGATCATCATTTTCCCCAGTTAGCCCAGTTATCCATTGCTGCACAGCAGCAACAAATCCCCAAGCCCCATATCATGAGTATTTTTCACAGACATGGAATTTACATTCAAGTCACAGATGATGGCTTGTATGTTCCAGGTAGCTTAAGCTTAGTGGGTTAGTGGGTTAGAAGACCCACTTTTGAGACAGTACACCTGTAGTGTTGGTTGCAAATTCCTCTCCCTGTGAATGTGTACACTATGTGTGTTCCCTATCAACATACTAGTTGTATTCTAAGAGCAGGTGTTTCAAGGTGAAAAATAACATAAGATACACACACACACACAAACACACACTGTGGAAGTTACAGATTACAATACTTCCATAGACAAAATTCTGTCCAGATTCAAAGATAGGCAATGGAAATGCTACGTCTCTGAGATAGGAATATCAAACTTACATTCTAAAGATGTGTAAAGTAGGAGATGAGATACTGTCATAGTTATTTTTAGAAGAAGGAATAGTGTGTCACCCTAACCAAACATTCTGTAGTTAGAGAAATCATCACCTACTGAAAAAGTGTCAAGGTGACACATTTCAGACATGTTAGATGGCACAGATTTGACTTCCCCTCTCATGACATAACAGGAGCATGCATTTTCCTGAGACATGATAATTATCCTGTAAAGAAGATTGAAAGTTGAGGATTTAGTTCACCTGATAAAGTGATTGCTAGCAAACCCAAAGCCATGAGGCCAAGTCTTAGCACCACATAAACTAAGGTGAGATGGTGCACACTTGTCATCCCCATACTTGGCACTGAAGAGGTAGAACAGAAGTACAAGGTCATCTCTGTTATGTAGCTTCAAGGCCAGTTTGGGATGCATGAAACTGTGTCTCACAAGACAATTGGTATTTGAAATCTAGAAAAGGACCAATATAGAAATCCAACAACCTCTGTGGAGCATGCCAGGAAACCCCACTCACAAGTTCCCCATAATATACAAATGGTTATCTTTGATGAGGAAGACAGATTTCATCAAATTAAGGAAGAATCTGAGACTCAAGTTAATGAAGATCAGAAGAAAATAAAGAGTCCAATTGAAGGGGGAAAGGATTTTTGGCAACAATTTTTGCAACAAGGATTCATTTGACATGGCTGAAATGCATGTGTATGCAATGGCCAGGGAAAATTAGAGGGTGCTAAATCATTGTATTTTATCATAAGAAATTAATAGCTGGCATCTAAAAATCAGAAATTTGTTCTTAGAGATATAGATATATACATTGATTATAATGCTGGAAGTGATTGCCTCTGCAAAATGGGATGAATGAGAATGACACTGCAAAACGAAACACATTGTTTTCATTTATTTTGTGTACGTAGTTGGTCTTGAGAATAGAGAATGTGGGCAGGTTTGGATTTGAAGATCCCACTGTGTTGTGGGCTACCACAGTCTCTGGGAGGAAAGATGAAGGACCTAGCTGCATGAGGGCAATGAAGCTGCTCTGCCTCCCATAGCAGCTGCCTGAACTTCTCCTAGGAACTGCACAAACACCAAGCAACTTTACTCTCTGTGCATCCAGGGCTGGTAGAGGACAGGGGGGCATGAACCAACAGTGCCCACATCAGCTTCCTGCTGACTCCACTGCCTTGGAGGAGGGAACGCCTTAAAAATGACCTTTGATAAATAGGAAAGCTATAACTATCACATCCAGAAAAACTAATCAAGCTTCCCAGGAAATATGAATGTAAATAAAATATTGATTAAAAGCTAAAAGGATTTTAATTAGGTTACTTAGTTTAATAGTTTAATTTGGCAGAAACAGACAACTTGGACAAGGTTCTTTGTGTAAGCACATTTAAAATCACTAATTAAAATTTCAGATGGCAATCTGAGATTAGCAAGAGGATCTTCAAAGGCAAGCAAGATGCCCACTTATTTTATTTTTTTAAAAAGACATAACACAATTCTAAGATGTTACTTGAGCCTTCTGTTTGAAACAGAACAGGTACTCAGATACACTGGAATTCTCCTTGACCTCATATACCCTCCATAATTAATTTATGTGGAACAGAAAGGATAGTTTGGAGGGCGAATAACATAAATTATATGTATTTTGTTGAAGAATCTCCTGTATTCTGAATAGAAAAGAAAGAATTGTTCTTTCTGAAATATGGCATTATTAAATAGAAGAAATTGATTCCTAAACATGTAAAAGGCATAGCTCAACCTAATATTATTTATTCAGTCTGATTCAGCTAGTGCATAAACCATTTGAAGTAAGACAGCCAGAGAAGCTCTCTCTGTCATCTCTATTAGGTAACTACATAGCAATATGCTACATTTCTGCTTCAAGGTCAAAGCTAAGCCTGTGTTTGTTATGTATTACATGACACAGCATACAGAGTACAACAGTTGAGGACAGATGAGTGTAAAAACAGGTTTGTTGAATATGTCAGAGCTCACATTCTGGTTTAGCTCATTAATCATATGATTTGAAATAATTCACAAAGTTTTTCTCATGCCTCAGTTTGCCTATTTGTAATATAAGACTGACAATAATTGTATCTATTTCATAGGTTGAAGACTAATTCACTAGGAGAATTTAAAATGAGTAAATATTGAATGCTTAAAAACAAAACTTTAAAACATAGTCAATACCCAATAAATGTTAGCCCTGTAAATATGAGGTGATTAGGGTGGTACAATTGAAACATATTAAAAATCTTTATGGTTAACTGAGAAGAAGGAAGACAGATGATTACACTTATAAACAATGCTTGAAAGATCTGGATTTAAACTCTAGTTCAAGCACATATTAGTTGTATATACCTTAAATGAATGAATGACCTGTCAATGTTTCTGTCCCCTTATATGTAAATGAGGATAACTGGATCTCACTTAGAGTGCTATTGAAAAGTCCCCAAGGTTATGGCCTGATACAAAGCTTGACCCCTAAGACTTGTTCAGTAAATATTAAGTCACTATTCTTTCTGTTATGCAAGAAATACAAAATATTGTAGGGTTATTGCCCTACAGGGATTTATAGATGTGGCAAGTCACAGTTTGGTCACTTTCACTAATTTAAATTCACTTGGAAGGACCTTAGTGGTTCATTGCTTTAATGGAAGCTACCTAGGTACATAAGAGCCTGAAGTGTCCTGATATAATCAGAAGTCATCACTCATCTGTTCTAGGGGAGACAGCGTTTTGACTTCTACACAGATTAATCATACATGTCAATGACATTGGTATTTACATAAATGTCATCATAGCTTTGGAACAAATAAGTCCTAGAGCAATAGATTACTTCAAAAAGAGGCACTGTCAACATTTCATGGCTATGTTCTTGACCACAGGGAAGACATTTGACTGACAATATGTAAGGTATCACATTGAAATGTGAATAGAATCCCAATTTCCAGATAAATCGTAAATGTCAGTGACACCACAAGTTAATGGAGAGATCATCAGTTACAAAGAATGGAAAACATATATCTGATTATTAATGCCACCAGGCAAAACAGTTAACTAGTCATGCCTTGTGTTTTTATCTGTTGTCATTTAGTTTTAACTTAATATATGACAAAACATATCTGTGGCTGGGCACCAATTCAGAACCATCTTAACCTCAGCCATATAAATTGTTGGAGCTATTATTAGCCCAATAGCAAGAGTGTCTAAAACTAATGAAAATTTGAAGGAAATTTTGCATATAAAGTTTCAATGACATATAACAGAATATAGCTGCAGCTGGGCTCCAGTTTGGTCTCCTAAATTGTTGGGGTTATTGTTTATATAATTTAAACTAAGCCTTTATTAGCCCAATAGCAAGAGTGTCTAAAACTAATGAAAATTTGAAGGGGAATCTGCATATAAAAACTCAAAAATAAAGATAGTTAATTAATCTAGTCTTATATTACTTTAATCCAGAGTGTATTTTAAAAATAAAGTTCTAAAATTTAATTCATTTCAATGACAACAAAGATTTCTGCTCACCATTCACAATTATCCATTTCAGTTATGCCACTCGTGTTGAAAAAAGCCATTCTTAGTCTTTACATAAATAATTATTTAATCCTTTGAAAACTCAACTTCTATTAGAAACTCACTTTCCTTTTATTTTTCTGCTGCCAATTTCTGCATCTACAACCGAGGTCAGGCAGTCCATGTGTATTTTGGAATGTGTGAGATGAGCCCAATTCTCTATTAGTAATAACACAAGGCAATGTGGGGAGTACCTGGAGGCCCATGGTCTTCAGAGATGTATCTTTATAGTTTTGTAGGCACATCCCATGGGTTACAAGTAATTAGAGGAAACTGTAAGGCAACAAATAACAGGTTAACCATGTCATTCTTGAGGTCTGTGAGGAAGAGAGTGTGGTTTAAATGCTCACATAAACTCACATATGGATTCAGATTTCCTCTACTGAGACACACTTCCGGGTGACTTCATTCTGACTCCCGCATGTAAATGTGTGACTCTGTAGCAATGAAACAGAAACCATTGATCCTGTGCACAAATCCTTTTCATTATTGCTTTAATGAGCATGTGCTTTAAAACCTAGCCTCTTTTTCATCTCAAACATATCCGATTGTTCTTTTCCCCTCTGGTTTGCCACAGCAGATAGCATCATGTAAACCAATTTGTGGCCAGGTCTAATGATGCTAGGCAATGAGTGACCATAAGGATGTCTTGAACAAAAGCTGTGTTCTGTTCGTATTCAGTGAATCTTTGAAACAGATGTGAGCTTGAGTGCCAGGCAGCTCTGATTAGTCATTATCAGCTGGTCTTTGATGAAATGCCTATCTCAGAAAATGCATCTGTCTTCCTTGGGAAATTGTTTGGCTCTGGAGAATAAATGAGCCTGCAGGTTCGGCTTTTGTTGTTTCGCTCTGAATAGTAACCAATGTCAGAAGGCATGTGTGCTATCCCTGTTCATCCTGATCGAAGAATGCCACACAAACAACATAAGGACCACTTTCTATTCATGACATAAAAGCTCACTAGATCCACCAGTGTATTTCCTATTTGAACTCTATTTTTCCATTAAACTACAAAAAATAATAGAAATTAAACTTTAATTTCATTTAGACAAGATAATGAGGCAATTTTACGCGAATTTCATTTGAGCTTAACTTGTTTGAATCCTTTATCAGGAACATCCTTTACCAGGAGTTGGTTGAATAATAGTCCTGGGATATTTAAGTGACCATATAGAGCACCAACAGACATCTTTGGCCTTCACAGCTTGTGTCTCCTTGGAGTTATCTGCTGATTATAACCAGTGTCGCTGACTTTCTTCCAAGGTCACAATTTATGGATTCATGTTTCCACTGTGAATTTATGATATGAAACTATTACATCTCCAATTAAATTGATCTACTTTTTCACATTAGAAGAGAAAGTGTCATGCTTTATGAGTGTTTGGTGCTAATTTCAAAACTGCTTTAAACATATTTTGAAAAACACAGTACACTCCTAAGAACACTTAATTTTCATCTTTTATATTAAACACATAGTGTAGAATCCTGGAGGACATAATTAACTGTTTAAAATTCTACTCACAAGTTTTTTTTTTATTTAAAAATATTTTTATTGAATTCCATACACTATATTTTGTTCATATTTATTCCACTGAACTTCTCACCTTAACTTCCCCTGGATCTATCTCTTACCACCCCACCCCTCTCAACATCCCTTTGTATCCTCTTTTCTTATTTTTAGTAACCTATGGGTCCATCCATCCACTATAGCATGGTCAAACTACCAAAGGCCACACACACCCTTAAAGAAAACTGACTTTCCCTCCCAGAAGCCATCAACTTTGAATAGCTCCTCAGCTGAGAGCTGGGTTTCCCTGAGACCTTTCCCAGCCACGCCAGAATGTTAACTGGCCTGATCTTGTGGAAATATTACGCAGACAATCACAGCCCCTGTGAGCTTATGTGGACAACCTTTGCATGTCTAGAAGGCAGGGTTTCACTCAGGGCTTCCCTGGCATCTGCTCTTAAAATATCCCTACTCTCCCTTCTATGGTGATTGACAGACTTTGATGATCCCCCATGGAAGGCTTCACTGTCCCTGGGGAATGGATAGGGGGTAATAGGGGGGTATGGGAGGATGGGAGGGAGAGGGAACTGGAATTGTTATGCAAAATAAGATTTCTTCTAATTTAAAAAAAAACATAGAAAACCTCAGGGAATGTGTTGTATATGTCCCATTTGTGGCAGAGCACTACACTGACATTTCTTCTCTACACTTTAACCAGTAGTGAGTTTCAGTGTTGAGCATTATCCACTACAAGGGACCTTCTCTAATAAAGTTTATGAGTGTAAGATATAAATTTAAAGGAGAGTTTAATACTATGACCATTTAGTAGAATAATAGTATATTCTTTTACCCTTGGAGTCTGTGAACTCCCCAAATATTGGTTCTTAGGCTACATTACCTGGCATGTATTTCCTCTTGTAGAGCAGGCTCTAAATCCAGTCAGAAAGCAGTAGGTTATTCCCATAACATGTGGGCCACTACTGCACTCATGGGCATACCTCGTCATATGAGTTATTATTGTAGTTCATAGAGTTTACATATGGGTAAGACTTTTGATGATTTTTTCCCCAGAAACCTACACAGTAACTACAGGTGCTATGAAACCTATGCAACATAGAGGAAGATTTCTAGTTAGTACTTATTTGATTTCTTGATATCTTATGACCAAAGTGGATGGTACGCTCAGCAATAGGATATTGCCATCAAGATTTTGCATACAAACAAGAGAGTACAAGAAAGTAATGCTAATTACATGTGTCTTCTGATTGGACGGATATGTGTGACAAGGACACCTCTGACTAATAGCTCAATGGGAGGTATCCTCACCTGCTCACCTGGGACTAGGCTTTTTATTGGCAACATATGGCTTTTGAGAGGAGCATTATTCTCCATTCTATGGCAACAAAAATGAAAACGTTTTATTTGAGCATGCATATATACACATGATGTATATGTATGTAGGTACACATGTACACACATGTAACAAAATAGTTTTTATATGGCTTTTGAACATCTTAAATGTTAATTATCCCTAATCTTCCAATCTTCTCTATCTTCCCATCACTCTACCCACTTAAATTTCCATTTCTATCTTTTCCCTTTCCCCTTCATGTCGTCTGTGTCTCTTCAAATTTTAAAGGGAAGGCACAGTAATTATTAAAACATAGCATACAATATACTGAGGAAATAAAACATGATCAAATCTAGGAAGAGTCAAGGTTGGCTGTACTCTAATAGAAGCAATATCAGAAGGGAGAATAGAATCTGACTTGCTGAAAGGAAGAGAGTCTTTCTGGCACAAAATACAGAAATGGAGATGAGGTGGGCTTGAAGAATTTACATAAGTTGGATGTAGTTTTGGCAGTGTATAGAGCTGGAAGACCAGAGGAGGAGAAATGAGAGTTGAGTGAAATGAAGTGTTGAGACAATGGATTCTAATAGCAAACTTGTAAAATTAACTTGATTTTATGCTGAAATAAGTAGAAGTCCTTTGAGATCGGAGGATCGTAACATCCTTAAGACAGACAGGAGAAACAATGACAACCAAAAATAGTTCATGAGATAGAAAATGTGTTCCAAATTCAGTAGCATGTAAGAGTCACAATTGACAAATGACAGAAAAACCATTATGTCCAATATGGACAAAATATCTTTTTAATGATGGAAGGTAATTATTTTAGATGCAGAATGAATGAGAAGAAATAAAGCTAAATACATTTACTTCAGAATGATTGAGGTGCTCATGTCTGCTGCTTTGAAAGCATAACCTATGGTAATGGAATGAAAAGGCAAAGATATTTCAAATACAAAACAATTATAAGAAGAAATTTCTTTATTAAAATTCAAATCTCATTATGTTAAAATGTGTAATTAGAATCTTAATCTAGAGGGGAAAAATCAACTGCAGATTCCATAATATAATCAATTTTTCAAAAACAAATTCCCTCCATAGTAATTTCTTTACAATCTACCATGTGCTTGACTTGGAATAGGTGCTTGCAATTGAGTAATTAGTGAAACTTTATCCCCCAAGAGCCCAACGTCTAAAAACAAGCAGGTAAACACATGATTAGAATGATCCTTTGCAAATTTTGGACCAACATTTCTTAAGAGATGCAGTACTAGACTGGGGAGCAGTACTAAACATTCAGTCTTGTCACGGAGGAAATTCACAATACTGGGAGAGGGTAGGACTGAATGAAGACTTCACAAGGTCTTCAGTGATGGGGTAGGCTTGTCTGTCAGTACAGTTCTGCTAGGGTCATTCACACTACTCCAAGAAATGCCTCACCCTTGTTCCCATATGTTGATTAAATTGCATTTCAACAGAATCCTTTTTTCTCTCCATGGAAAATTAACACTTGAAATTCTTACAACAAAGAGTATCCAAACTTTGAGACATGTAGAAAAGGGGTTTTTAAAAAACTTCTTGCTTTTAGTCTCTGAAAATTGGGGAATTGCCTCTTATTACAACCTGACTCAGCCATTCTGGGCCAGTCCAGAAAGAAGCCATTTACTGTGCTGCATGAGATCTAGTCATAAAGTACAGAGCTACAGCTTGGTGTTCAATGGCAAACAATGGAATACTGAAGACATGGCCAGTACTAGACTGCAGTGAAGGGTTTAGTAAAAGTGATTCCAATACTACAGTAGCTCTGGGAACAGCATCAATATCTAACAAATTTTCTTCAAGAGAATGATATAAGAAGACTGTTACCTCGCTGAACAACTGGTGTTGTTCAGATTTACCAATGTGTGTTACAAGAAAAAAGATGAGCACACAAAAGGAATGCCTGATTTTTCTAAAAGGTCCACAAATTAGAAAACAAGAAACAAGGTGAAATAGCAGTTGCTTCTCATTCCACAATAGTAAAGGCTGATACTAAGAAATCCTAGAATAGCAAAGCTAATCAGAACATAACCTTTCAACAAAGCAGCTCAAAAAGGAGAAGTTAGCATCCATTTTGGTTTTACAACACACATTGTGAAATTTAACTATCTATCAAATAGGTAAATGCCGGGAGTGATAAAGCCAAGGGATTTGCAACTTACTTCTTCTCTTCAAGGGAACAAAAGGCAGGAACACTGTCAATGCATGCAAAGGGCTGTGTATATAGCCATTAAAACCTAGGCATTGCTAGCCTAGACATTGGTAGCTATTGTGTAAGAAGCTAGTGTTTCAATAAAGTTATACAACCCAAAGTTTGGACTGAAAGCAACTGACTTAAGTGTCTCATGGCCTACAACCTCCAGGTGTCTGAGCAGGATGTATATTGAAAGACTGCTCAGGTCATGTGGAGGATTGTTCCACAGGTGCCCACTCTAGAGATTAAAGGGGGCAGAGGGCATTACCAAGGAACACAAGGAGCAACAATAACAATCACAAATATTTGCCATCTGGGACTGTCCTTCATGCTCTCCTATGTTTCTTGCTCTCCTCCTACCAGGCACATAATGGCACCCTTTCCTCCACTCCCTTTAAACTGAATAAACCTCTTATTGTCTGTTCTGATTACTGGGATATGAGCAAAAGTAACACAAGTCCCTTTGGGGTAGATTTTTTTCGTTTCTCTGGTCTTGTGTTGAAACAATGACTTAATGGCCTGAAATATTTCAGATTGTCCTCATTTTGATCCAGATGGAATCACAGCCTAAATAAGAGACAACCCTTTGTCCCAGGAGACACTCTTCATAGACTTCTTCAGTTGCCGCAGTTTAACAATCAGTATCGAATGATAAACATTCCAATATTGCTTTTTAAAGAAGAGAAATAGTCCAAAGGGTAAAATAGTTTTATGATGGGCATCAATTAATCTAAATTAAAATTGCTCCGAGAGCTGAAATTAATTAAAACAATCAGGTAATTCAAATAGATATTTATCAGTGTAATCACATATTTGAAGAGTTAATGCATTTTGCAATTTCAAGTATTGATAAGCCTGTTATATGTTGGACTCATCAATATCCTTATCCTATAAGAGAATATCCTTAGAGTAAAACTATTTTTAAATGTATTCTGTTTTTTATGTGGATGAGTGTTTGCGTATGTGTGTATAAATAAACCACCTGTGTACCTGATGCCTGTAGATCTCAGAAGAGTACATATCATCCCTTGGAAATGGAATCATGAATGGATGGCTGTGAGTCATCATGTGGGTGCTGGGAACAGAACCAGGGTCCTCTGCAAGAGAAATAAGTGCTCTTAATTGCAGAGCCATCCCTCCAGATTCAAAGAAAAGAATGTTAATTGCTTCTTTGTAAAGAAATTTATGAAGTCCACATGCCTTAAATTTTTGTTCCTCCAGGTAAGTGTGTATACAAGGAGAATGTACCTGGTGTTTTGCTTGTTTGTTTTTGTTTCATAATTTTAATTTTTATTGAAAATAGTTTTTATATAATGTTCTCTAATCATACTTTCCACTACCCTAGGTCCTGCTCAAATCCCTACCCACCAACGTTAATCCTTTCTTTTTTCCCTCTCAATAGAAAACAAATAAACTTAAAAAATGAAGGACAAATCAAACCAAAAGGAGCCCCAGAAAAGGCAGAAGAAACACATGTAGACACAGAGACACACACGTACTATTATATACAGGAATTCCATAATACACATTAGAAACCATAATATATAAGCAAGAGCTCTAAAAGGCAAAAGTAGAAAATGCCTAAACAAAGAATTATGAGACAAAAACCACTGAAAAATATCACCGAGTTCATTTTGTGTCCATGTACAGCTGGCCATGGGGCCTGTCCTTAAGGGTGGTTTGTATAATTAATGAGACTCCATTGAAGAATATAATGCATTCTTTTGCAAACAGTCATCAGCTGGAGATGGCTTCTGGGTTAGGGATGGTAGCACTGGGATCCCATCAGGCCTAGACTCATGCAGGCCCTGTGCATGCTTCTACAGTCTCTGTAAGCACATTTGTGTCAGCCCTATTGTGTCTATAAGGTGCTGTCTTGGTGTGTTCCACGCATTCTGGCTCTTATAATCTTTCCTCCCCTTCCACAAGGTTCCCTAAACCTGAGGGGAGGGATTTGATGAAAACATATCATTTACAAGTGAGTATCCCAAACGAGCTCACTGGCTAGTACCCCTGCTTTGTCTCCTGTTACTTTAGACCAATGACATCCTTTAGACTATTGTCTGCAAGCTCAGTTTTGCCTCTTAGATCTCATGCATGCCATTTTTGGCATCCTCTAAATCAGAACTGTAAGGGAGAGGGAATTCTGGGAAATGTGATCCTCAGAGCAACCAAGTTGATTACACAGAATAATCCAGCACAACGTTTGCCTCTGAGGAATGGAGCGGAGTGTGTATGAGATGTGACGCTCTGCAGAGAAGCATGGGGCTCTGAATTTTCCAACTCTCTCTCTCTCTCTCTCTCTCTCTCTCTCTCTCTCTCTCTGTGTGTGTGTGTGTATGTTTGTGTGTGTGTGCATTGTTCAGTATGGGTCTCTGCTTTTGTGCTCATATACTACAGAAGGAGTCTTCTCTGATGGTGCAGAGAGAGACACTGATTTATGAGTATAACAGGAAATTGTTAGGAGTCATTTCATTGCTATGTTCCTTTAACAGAACAGCAGTATTTGGTTTTTCTCCTAGGTCAATGGCTTCCCTCGTCTCTGGTTCTTGGCCACCCATGTAAAGTCGCCTCATGGAGTGGGCCTTAAATCCAATCAGATAGTGGTTGGTTACTCTCATAACTTTTGTGCCATGATGGCACTAGCATATCATATAGGTAGGCCACCATTGTGGATGGAAGGTTTTGTAACTAAGTTAGTGTTTACCCTTCATCTCTGATAGGGTGCAGAGTACGCTCCAGTATCACGGATACTAGTTACTAGGGATGAAGGCTTCATGTAGGCACCAGCTCAACCTCGTCATGTTCAGTGAGCTATGTAAGTGTTGTCTTCAGCTGGTGGGCTTTACTCTCAGTTGTGGAGAGCAATCAATACCTTGACAATAGCCTGGGTCATTCTAAAGGGCCTTTTTTTTTGCCAACAACTCAATTAGATATAACCCATTCTTGGCACTGAAGTTTCCATTTGTGGTGAGGGATGTCTACTTGGGGCTTTTTCTCCCCCATAATTTGATGATTCCAGTTAGATTTCTTTTGCATATACATTTTAGAAAGATTTACTATAGTAAGTTTCCATATGATCCCTCAAATACTTAGTCTTACCTGTCCCTTCCCATATTCCCTTCCTTGCCCTCATCCTCTACTCTCTGTTTAATCCTCTTTACAGTCCACCTCCAGTTCTTCCATAAGTATATATTCTATTTCCCCTTCCTTGGGAGATCCTTCCCTCTACTGTAAGCCTTTAATCTATACCTAACCTCTAGAGCTATATAGATTGTAGAATGTAGACTTAAATGCTAATATTCACATATAAGCAAATTCACACCATGTTTGTCTTGTCTTGTAGGTCTGGGTTATCTTCCTTAGGATGACGTTTTTCTAGTTCCATTGCATAATTTCACGTTTTTAACTGCTGAATAATATTCAATTGTATAAATGTAACACATTTCCTTTATCAAATTATCTGTTGACATATATCTATGTTGTTTCAAATTTCTGGCTATTATGAATAGAGCAGTAATAAACATGGATGAGGGAATAGGTCTATAGTAGGATGCACAATCCTTTAGGCAAATGTCCAAGAGTAGTATAGCTTAATCTTGATATAAATGTATTCCAAACTTCCTGAAGAATGGCCACACTGATTTCCATAATGGCTGTACAAGTTTGCAATCTTACCAACACAGGATGAGTATTCTCCTTACCCTGTGTCCTTGCTAACAAGAGCTATCATTTATTTTGTTGATCTTGGCTATTCTGACTAGTGCAAGATGAAATCTCAAAATAATTCTGACTCTCATTACCCTGATGACTAACAATGTTCAACATTTCTTTGTTTCTCAGTCATTTGTGTTTCATCTATCGAGCACTATCTGTTTAGCTCTGTTTTATCTACCATGCTACAAGATCTTTGTAAGTCTTGAGAGATGTTAATATGCTTACTGATGTTGATTTAAGACATCACAATTTGGACTCAAAGGACAAACATAAACATTAATTTGATGACATTATAGATGACAGGTTTGATGCCTTGTCACTCTGGAAATGCTCCTGACTTCTGACACCTGCTAGCATATTTGAGACCTGCACTCACCTGTAAGAGATGAACACATCTGTTGAGTTTCAGGTGAAAATGCCCTCCGAGGTACCCTGGAGAATTGCTGTTGAAATTGAAGACTTTATTATGAAATGGTGGGCATTTAGCAGAATCAGATCCAGGGAGCTTTGTTATGTTCTTGTCTACTAGGCAGAAATTTCCTCTTCATGAGAAAATTGAAACTTGGGGTAATGAGATATTATAGAAATGATAAAGACTCTCTTACAGTCTGATGTGAATTTCTCTTCTGTGGAGAAGAGGGGAATGCAGGAGATCTATGATTTATTATCTTGGGAAAAGGGTTTAGATGCAGGTGGGATGTGTGTCTTTTCACTCTTTAAATGTTCAGTTCCCTGGGACCTTTAAGGACTTTATGTTCCAATTTTGCTATTTGAAGTGATGAATTCTGAAGAAAATGCTTGTTTATGGCATTTCCCAAAAACTTTGTAAAGTTCCAATTTTCCCTGAGACTTTTGTGTTTCATGACTCTACCTTAGAATGCTAACAAAATAGGGTCCTTGCAGAGATTCTGATGAAACACATTACAGATGGAGACTGAAACAAAGCATGTGTGTTGGGGAAAGTTAGGTTCTCACTTTGGGCCAAGAGACAAAAAGATTACTTGCTAGGGAGGAAACATGCTTCTTGTGTCTAAAGCTCTGTAAATGTAGAGCTAGTCTCTTGTTTGTTCTAATGGGTGAGATGTTCAAAAACAACATTTTAGATCATGGAAAACATATAACACACACACACACACACATATATATATGTACATGTATATATATACACACAAAGCATATTTATATGCTTTGTACATGGTAAATTCTCAATAAACACTACGGATTTATAACAATGATTCTTCCAGCACATATTTCATGTTAACATAGAAACTGACAATGGAGTGTTAGCATCCTATCTCCCTGCTCTACAAACACACACTCACGGAAAGCATCATTAATATGAATCAGATACTCTACACCAAATGTTTTATCATTTAGCAAACTTGAGACACACGCTCCTCAATACTTTGTACAAGTAAATACAAGAGGAGGACCTGTTCAAATGTGGGCTGGCAGCTTACTAGATGGGAAAAAGTACACATGAACCTTTGATACAGAAGAGGAGAATTTTGCCTCATGCTGACACAAAGGGCTGACACAGTAGGGGAGAGTTCAACATGAGATGCACCATCACTGAAGTGGACTGTGGAGTCCTAAATACACCCAGCTTTACATCGCTAGTAGCAATCATCAGACAATGACCAGGACATAATGCCAGGACCTGTTCAATCCCAACAGGAACCACAGAACTCTCTAGGACTCCGAGGATGGATGCAGTGGCAGTGTGTCTCAGTTGAAATATAAAAGATATTCACTTCATAGGGATAAATGGAACCAATAGGATGCCAAATGGGAAAGCATAATAGTGTCTGAAGCAGATGACAAACATCTAGGGAAGATGGAGGATCCTTTCAGAACTGGGAAAGGAGGAATGCACATCTGATAGCACTTACACATGTGCCTATAAGTTACTTAGACACAGGCAATTTCGGTTTATTTGTTTGCTTTTTTTGTTGTTGTTGTGGTGTGCTTCTAAACCTTCCAAATGATAGCAAGTGTAATAGTTATGGCAGAAGAAAGTCACTCCACACTTCCTGCTACCCATCCCAAGTTCTCGTTCTCCTTCCTTTTGACATTAGGTCATGTCCTTCTTTGATCAGTATATAAGGTTTCATGAGATCCAAATGTATTTATGTCATTTCAAATTAAGAGGTTATTAAACACCTGGCATCTTTTATGTGACCAGGTCTTGGCATGCTTATACACTCAAGTGTACTTCCCAAGTAAAACACTTGTGATTTCATAGGCATTTCCAGGAATAATGACTCTACAATGAGATGAACATGGTTTTACATAGTAGATATTTGGGAAAAGTATTTCTTTCAATGCTTTAACATCTTTTATATAATCCAGCCATCTGTCTTTCTGCAGAGTGACAGCCATGGCAATAGAGACATCAGGATTGTCCTGAAGTTCCCTAATATATTCTCTGAGGTGGGGCTGGACATTTTCGTCTTTGTGGGGTGGTGACTCACTTTTGGTGTGGGGCTTTCCATAGCCTTCAGATTCTTTTGTTAAAGCTATTCTTAGTAGGAATATAGGCAATCTAAGTGCCAAAAACTTAATTTTTAATTGACAGGTAAAATAACAGGAAATAATTTTAGAAGTCTAAATTAATATTTTAATGCCCTGTAATGTTTCATTTGATTAGGAGAAAATCCAACTTCCTTGGCATAGACCTTATTAGTCTTTGTAAGATATTTCTGTCCCATTTCATCAGTGTCCTTCTAAGCTGGCTTCTCCAGGCTACTTCCTGCAAATCCTTATGTGAATGCCCATTCATGAGCTTCCTTGGTCTCCTTCTGTGCCAATCATCTTTTGCTGTCTCTTATTTTCTAAGACATTCCTGCTTCTGTAGATTTAAAACCCATACTTTATTCTTTTGGCAACCTTCCCTTGTTCTGCCGAGAATTGCCCCGTCACTTGGAGCACTGGTGTCCTCATCCACAACTTGATTACTTTATTTACAAAAGTGAATTGCAGGCATCAATTTACATAAATGCCTATCTTATTACCCTGTGTGCACCTGGTGGTAAGGGGCTATGTTTTATTCATCTTCGAATAAAACCCAACATACAGTTGCCTGCCCTAGAAAAGGAGCTCAATAAATGTTTGGGGAACGAATGACTACAAATAAATCACAAAATGTATACAGAGTCTGGATGATAGGAAACACTTGTCTGGACACATGGGATTAGGCACAACAAGGGATATGAGAAAGCAATAGAATAATGCTGTCATAAAATGCCCTTGTTAAAGGGGCTGAGCGCTGTGAAACACTGGAAGCATTTCACTTAAAAAAATCTTTGCTATAAATTACAACTTGCCTGTCGAATAAGAAATAAAATCCCTAGAAGATGGATATCATTGATTGAACAATCGGAATTGTAAAATTACACTCAAATCACAAGTTGAGAGATATTTTAAGTAGGCGGAATCTGTTGGGTTCTGAGAGAAATTGGCATTTCCTAGTTTTCTGACATTAAAGTGCTGAAATATACAGGCAGGTATTAACATGTTTGTTGATGGTAACTTGGTTTGGCAGAATAGAAGCTCCAGTGTGAGTTTTATGATTACATTTTCATTACAAAACACAGATCTCTATCTAGGGCAGTTTATGGCTTGGAGTTATTAGTCATCTGACAGTATGATGTTGGAGTGCTTAGCCCTGTTTAATTTTCACAGTGGAGCCAGGCTTGAAACCCCATTTGGTAAACAGTTTAGCTGTGTCCCCAATCCCAAGGTGATGAGTGAATGCATGTGAAAGTTAGTTAAACCAGATGTTGTAGTATTGTAGAATTTAAAAGTCATTTAAGTGTTGTACAACTTCTGAGATTTCACTCTCCCAATAAGCAGTATATATAAACATATATTAATCCAATGCATAATAGAATGTATAGCTCAGTAAAATACATTATTTTTCATAGGTATCAAAATATGTGTGTTATGTGTTCATACGTATGTTCACACGTGTGTGGGTCTGTGTGAAGGTGCACATCTTTGTGTGAATGCTCATGTGGAGGCCTAATTTTGGCATGGAGTGTCTTCCTCAGGAGGCAAGGTCTATTGGACCTGGAGTTTGCTAACTGTTATATGGCTCGCCAACTTGCTCTGGGAATTGGCTGTGTCTGTCTCTCACTTTCTGTGATTACAGGCAGGTCTCCTTACACACCAGGTTTTTCTTCAGGTTCCAGAGATCCCAACTCTGTACCTCATACTTGGGTGACAAACTCTTATTCACTAAATGCTGGCATCAATTTATTCATATTAGAATAACTTGTGACATTGAATTAATTTTCAAACCAGACACAGAAAATCTCAGTCGACTTCCAGTGTGTCCCCCTTTCTTTCTCATTTTTCAGTATGAATGGGAACACTTGATGTGGACTAAGGCTATCTGTTCTCAGCGAAGGGGGAAAAATGAATTCTCTCCCGTGCCAGGATTAAGTTGTAACTGGCAATTAGAAGCCAGGTTGGTTGAGCACTCCTGTGGGTCTGTTAATGCCTCCCGACCATTGCCCAGGGCTGCAGATTGTAATAATTAGTGCTGTAAGCATAAATAGGAAAATGAGGGGGCTGTGCTAGTTGATCCCCAAGGTCCCTTCCAGCATCAGAGTTTTAAAACTGGTGAGCCTGAAACTGCTAATGTGTTTATGACTACACCCAATTTATGCCTGGGGACAAATTATTCATTAGAAGGATAGGTAATTTTTCATTAATTTGGCTCAGAAATAAAAAATGTAAATGAAAACTGATTGCCAGCTAACATTAGTAATAGCAATATGTGGTTCTACCACATTTTTCCTTTTACGAAGATACAGTGAATTTATAGCAGTATTATGAGTTAACTCTCTGACCAGAATTTCCTTCCAATTTTGGCAAATTTAGCATTAGTATCCATCTTTGGTGTTCTGTGTTTTCAAATATGCTAAAGGATTTCTCATAATCTGAGCATGTCCTGGGAAGAAAGGTCAGAGAAAACCTGAGCTCAACTAAGCCAAGGGCTCTTTGAAGACCAGGAAGATGCTCATCTTCTCTCTATCATGCTTTTGTCATGCCATCCAGTGTCTTTAGTAAGGCTATAGTTCAACAAAGGAAAGTAACTAATATTCACGGGTAGCACATATAAAGCAGTTGATAATATTCAGACAAATATAATTAAGATAGGAGAGCAGGTAGTGGCATAACATTCCACATAGATAAAATTATCTTAAGGAAAATCTATGTTGGAGTGTTGGAGTTCTAGGTAACAAGGGGATAGTTTTCTAGAAATAGTGAAAGGGTGACATAAGGTCCCTATGAAAAGAGACTGCTTGGCATCATTGAAAGACAGCAAGGACTCCAGGTGTCCAGAGAAAAAGAGAAAGAGAATCCTCAAAGAAGATACCCAGAGGTAGTTGCTGGAAGGGTTTATACCTTAGTTGGGTATTTTATTAAATGACACAAAAAGTAGTTCAACTCAGTGTCATACATCTGGACCTTATCTACCAGAGGGTAAAAATGGGTAAAAGAAAGTTCACTGTCATGTTTCAACTTGGAAACTCTATCTCTCTCAAGCTTTCTTTGTTAAGTTTCTTCTTGTCTGTGAATGTGGGTTCAACACCTTTACATAGTTCTCTAAGAAAATTTGACTTTTGCATAAGTTCATACCACTTGATCTGAGAGTTACATTGCCGTTATCTTCTCTCAATGTTCTTTCCTCTATTTCTCGTGATTGGCTCTGAACTCACTTCTAAAGATGATGTTCTGAGGACTGCAAGATGAAAACGAACTCTAGCTAACTGAGCTTCATGAACACAACTGCTAGACATATTAGTTGTCCATCAGTCAGATACTTGTTTGAAATGTTGTGAACCTTATTCCTTCTCAAAATTTCAAGATGCAAATTCAAAGAAATGTAAGTTGAGAAGTCACTCCATTTATTAAAAAGCAGACCCCTAAAAGGTGCAGCAATGATTAAATAACTTTCATCCTGAAATTCACTTTTTTTGCACTGAAAAGTCATTAATAGTATATGCTACAAGTATCTTTGGTGTGAGATAAACAGTCTTTTATGTCATACCCTTTCTTAGTATTTCCATCCATGCACCCACCCATCCACCTACTCAGCCTTCCACACTTATAATCAGTCTATGCACTGGAAATTTTAAAAAGAAACAAAACCTGAATAGACATATTTAGCTCAAGGTCCTCATTCTAATGGAGGGGACAGTCACATAAAGAGATAATTCAAATGTGATATGACACATGCAGTGACAGAGACACACATGGAAGAGAAGTAGGTACTTCATCATTCAGACTATTGTTAAGACAGGCGGAGTCCCTTCTCCTGAAGTTAAATTACCAAGCAAATACTAGAAATATATTTTAAAGTAAAGGGTAGTGAGAAGAATATTTATAAATATATTTCTCTTTTCACTATTCAAGAGCTGAATTGCAGGACTTGCTAAGACTGTGGTGCTCGTGGTAAAACCCCTCAGTATCACAACAAAAATACGATGTGAGTGCCTTTCCAAAAAATTAAGAAGACATTTAAAAAGTACGTTTTCATGCAACTTGGGCAAAGATTCTGGGAGATAGATACACAGGGCTGCCTTCCTGGAATCCTTGGATGACCTATTGTTAATTCTGGGTCATTAGTTTATATCAGAGTATAATGCCTAACCCTTCAGAAAATCCTGTTTTAACTATTTTCTTGAACTGTTGAATGGATAAATATTGCCTTACAGACATATGTTTTGGTGTATGGTAAATGTAGTGTTTTGCTTGAATGTTGTTTTTTTACCATCATCAATAGTGGCTAGGAAAAAAGGACGTCAGAATGTGGCAAAAATTGAAGCTTTACTAAGGATACAGATTACATTTCTAATATAAACTCAATGCATTTTTAGTAGCTGTGGGAAGTGTGAATTGTCTCCTGCCTTATTAAGGCATAGATCTATTGAATCCTGCCAGAATTTGTTCTTTCCTAGAAATATCATGGGAGAGAAGACTGTAGCACAAATACGATCTGTTTTCTTAGCAAACAGGAGACAAAGGAGGTACTATCCTACAGAGACAATAAATATCTGTGCCTTAGTCTCAATATACAAATGTGAAGATCAGAGCCTTCTCCTCCTAGGGTCCATTTCAATAATAGAACATTGTTTTAGATATATTCTATAGTATATCAGCACTTTAGTGGATGCAGAAAACTTTATAAGTACTCAACAATGCTAATAATTCTGGCCAAACCTAGTAAAATAACTACTTGGATGTTTCCCTTTTGGTTTTACCTGTTCATGGTCCAAAGATATAATGAAGTTGGAGGTATTTAGCTCCACGTGCAAGCTTTAAGTCCTTAGGTTAAAAATGGTAAGAAAAGTACCAATGAATTGAGGAAAGCTTTAAAAATAAATTTTGGCTTGGAAGAGCCAAGTCACACTCATTTCTTCATTTTATTTGGTAATAGAAGCATATACAACTGGAAGGAGATAACTAAAACCACACATTTTTATGATAAGGAATGTCATGTGATGCTGTTCCTAAGAAATTAATGTACCAGTCTTGGGAGTGCTTGCTTAACTTTGGCACTATTGACTCTGGGACCTGTTGTCCTTTCTTGTGAAAGGGTTCCTTTGATGCGGAGAAGTCTTATACACTTCCAAATTCTTAACAGCATCCTCTACCCTCTAGAGAACAACACCAATCTACCTGTTCCTGACCAATTGTCACACTCTGAATGTATCCAGATGCTGTCTCAGTGAGTACCACTATTTTCAAATATAGGATAACTTTGAATCTACAATAAGGTATGGGGGTTGTGGAGTATAAAGATAATTGGTAGAAATCATGCAACACAAATGACACTCACAGATCACAGAAGTCAAGCAGCCCTGTACCTGAGTGACTCTGCAATGGTTCTGATACCATCATCGCTCTTTAAAACTGGACCTGAGGCCATGTTGATGTGCAGAGCAGAATCTTGTCCCACTGAGAGCCAAGGGTAAGCGCACAATGTCACTGCAATGTGTGACCTGCTTCTGATCTATCTTGGGCAAGCTCATATCACGGGCATTGGGATCTAGTGAGAAGCTACACATCATCAGACAGACAAGCAACTCTGAAAAAGCAGTCATGGGGTGACCGCTCACTTGCTGTGCCCTCATCAAGGTCCTCCTCTCTCAGGCTGAGATCTCCTAAAGCTCTTGGCTTATCTCCATTGTCATGCTGGCTCTAGTCCACACTTCCTCCCCAGAGCTGTGAGAATGTTCTTTCTAAAGCACCAGCTCTGAAATTATCTCAGTCCTATTTGCAGGGCTTTGATGTTGCCTCTGAGATAAAGTTCAAGCTCCTTAGCCTGGCCTCTATACTGACTTCATCTCTTGACACGTATTTCCCTTTCACATACTTTGAGGCCAAACTCATAGGCCACTGTGTCCTTTTTTGTCTATGTTTCTGCACGGGCGGGCAGCCACTTCTAGTCAGTGGCACTCTGGTGTCTGTCCAGTTTGTATTTTTTCAAAACGTTGTCAAAGTGAAATATGTTACGTGTGCTCTCAGTCTCACTGTTTTCTTTCTATACAGCACTTACTTAGTCATTTTACAGCTTGCAGTCCTTCTGCTGCTTTCTCTGACCCCTCACCCAGCACCGCTCCTCCCATTTCTCTGATGCTTCTCTCTAGGCCTCTTCTGCTGATAACTCTTTCCTTTGCTAAATGTGTACATACAAAATGGTTCTCATGCCAACCCTCTTCTTCCCAAATGCTGCTTTGTGACCGCAGTCACTTTGGTACTGGTGACTTCCAAATGCATAGCCCATTGTGCGAGCAACAGACACTTTCAATGAAATGCCTACAGAGCAGTTCCCCTGAAGACCTCTCTACATTCCTCATTCAACATGCCCTCAGTTTGTGCTTCGTTTGGCCTCTTTGATGTGGCAGACAATGTGGCTTTCTGCATAAGAAACTGTCATCTCCATGCTCAGTGACTGGCGAAGTCCATTTAATGCTGCCGTTAAGATGTCCCCTGGCTTCCCTATTCTTGGTGAATTTACTCATGATTTCTTGTATGAAGTGTTTTAAATATATATCACTAGTATGTTCCTGGTCTATTTCAATGTAATATTTTCCTTGTTTTAATTAAAAATACTAATTTTATTTTACCCATGAGTGTTTTGCCTGCATGTATGCATATACACCATACATGTGCAATGCCTGTGAAGTTCACAAGAGGGTATGTGGCCCCATAAGTGGAATTACTGAAGGTTGTTGGAAGTTATGTGGGTGCTAGGAACTAAACCCTAACTCTCTACAGAAGCAGCAAGTCCTCTTAACTGATGAACCATTGCCCTAGCCTTTTCTTGTTTCTGGGATAGTAAAACTGATTATGTCCTGTCAGCATCTAAAATCTTTCCACAGCTTCTCTAGATCATAGTTCAATTAGATTAATGCATCAGACAGGTAGAATGGTAACACCATTGTCACTTAGCAACACAAATAATTTCCCCACAAACATCTTCATTAAGTAACTATGTCAGTCCTCATGACTATTTTCAGGATATTTACTAATTGTATGTCCATTTGTTGTATGTATGTGTTGATGTGTGTATATGCATATACGTACATGTATGAGTTTATTTGGAAGCCAAAAGTCAATGTCAGTTGTTGCCCACTTTAATTATTGAGACAGGGTCTCTCAGCATTCAGCTGAGCTGGTTGTACAATGAGCTTTGGAGACCTGTCTCCTTTCCCCTGGTTCTGGGGTTTTACAGGCACAACCTACATTGCCTGGCTTTTAAGTAGATACAAGGACCTAAACTCAGTTCCTTATACTTCTGTAGGAGGTATTTGTATTGCTGAGGTACCTCTCCAGGCCCAATGAAGTCTTTTCTTCCATGAATCTCATACTCCAGCTATGTGAACTCCCTGGACATCCCTGACTATGCAGTATCACCTCATTCTTGTGTAGCTTTTATATAGTAAGATGTCCTTCCTTCGCCTTTCCTCTTCACCACCTTCTCTTCTCTGCCTTCTTGGTTAACTCATACTTTCCCTCTAGGAACTTGATCTAGGACAGCCTCCTCTGTGAAGTCCTGTCTTACCTCATCAGATAAAACAAATCCCTTTATTTCTTCCTTCATTGTTAATGAACAATGGAATTCATTAAATTCCATTGTTTAATGAAATTACTTAATTTGCTATTTCACTCGATTAATGGTAAATCAGTTGTATTATGGGGGAAAACCCTTCATGTAATATATCCCCAATATCTACTATGAGACCCAGAGTATGGAGACATAAAAATGGTTTGTGAAAAAGAAACGGGGGGGGAGGGATAAAGAACATGTAAAGCATTTTAGGACTCATTGCAAGTCTGTATTACTGACTCTAAAACTTTTTCAATGGTTCTCCCATGATGTTGAGAAAGAATGACAGGGAATTCTCTTAAGAGGCATGACACATGGGCATTGATTTAAAATAAACTAAGTAGCAATATACCACTCTAGCTCGGAGAATACAGTGTTGGAAAGAAAGTTCAGATATGGGTGAGGGGTATGGCGGCATGATATCACCAAGAGATAGAGACAAAAATGTAGGCAGACAGGGGACATAAATGACAACACTAAGTGGAAAACTATCAAGCCACTACTGCCTCAAGTTATATCATTCAAGTTCTTCAAAAGAAGAATGCTATCAGCAAAGAGATAAGATGGAAGCTTGCAGTGGGTGCAAGGACTGTGACACCGAAAACGCTAGCTTAAAATTTCTGTTCATGTTTCCACAGTGAGGATCACTATGAGGTTTGATTTTACTCATCACCGTGTCTTGATTATAGGTGTGAAGGTATCAATGACTATAATTAAGACAGGAGATTTTATTTTAATAAAACCTATTTCAAGTTGATCACGGAAATTTTGTCATAGCTCTCATGATTAAATCCCATCTCTCAGTATGATTGGCATCACAGGAACCAAACATTTGGATGACTAGCACTTTGTATAACTTAGTAATTTCATATCATGCAGACACAGCCATCAGCTAGACCTGAAAGAAAATACTCAGGTGGTGAAATAGCAACACTTGTTGATGAACTGAATTAAAATTTTTTCCCATCCTGGGAAATACCATCAGGCTTCATATAGAAGCCCTCAACTTCTCATCTAACCTGGTGGTGAATAGCAAGTTGGTGCGTTCTGTGTCTCAAATTCTATGATTTGGGCCTCACACACATGCCAATGTTGGCAGGATTTATGGACAGCATGGTGACTGAGACAGGCAGCGTCTCTACACAGAAGGTGGGAGAAAGATGGAGCAACAGAAGGATGAGGTCCAACTTTATCTAAGGTCAAAAATTGCGAGCTTTGGCAGAGTCATGCCCACTTTGCTCTGCTTTTTGAGAGCAAGAGAGTTGAGGTCCCCCACCCATTTCTGGACCACCATCTGCCTCTGCCTTCCTAAGGGAGAATTCGTCACAATGATATCTGAAGCACCACAGGATTTTTGACTTTGGATATCTGATATGTAAAGGTATGGAAAAATACTTAATTGCTTCTATATTATTTTTTAATGCCAGCTGAGGAATGGGTTTATAATGGGAGTGGCATTATTTTAGAGCTCAAGATTGATAACATGTCATCATAAAAACCCACATATTAGATGGAAGAGTTGAACTATGTATTGTCAAGAGCTAGAGATATGTCCAGCATCAACAAAACACTATTCATTGTATTCCTTGATAGGAACTACTGTGACTGACTGACAGTTGCTGATTGCTTCCTTCAAGCATTAGGCCTAACCAGGAGCTGATAAATGACTGATGTCTAGCTATAACTTCCAATCAAACTTCTCACAAGATGCCATAGAGATTTCAAGCACGCACTAATATTGTGCATTTTCTTTAATATATCACAGTGTGTGGTGGCTACAAATGTTCTAACCATTGAGTATTTGAAAATCAATAGTATGTTATTAAACAAACAAATAAAAAAAAAGAGATATACATGTGTTACTTCACAGGACTCCAAGGTTTGGAACAATATTAGTATGGCTATCACTAAGTTAGCATGTATAGGTATTTATTATTCTAACTAACTGTGTAACTTCACATTCAGGATGTCAGAGGGATATACCTTCATTTCACTATTTGACCCCGTTGAAACCTCAGCAAGATCTGAAATCAGGTATATGAAGAAGTAGAAGAAAGTAGTAGTAGTAGTAGTAGTAGTAGTAGTAGTAGTAGTAGTAGTAGTAGAAGAAGAAGAAGAAGAAGAAGAAGAAGAAGAAGAAGAAGAAGAAGAAGAAGAGAGTCTCTCTGTCTCTCCTGTGGATGTCTCACTGTCTTTAATTGAAAAACAACACCAAAAAATGGGATCCATGCATACTTGGCTGTGCAAGGCTCCAATGCTGACCATCACAGGATGCACACACAGGGTGGTGGTTAGTTCAGATCTGAAGACACAACCTCCTGAAAATCACTTAAAGGGTAGCATAACATTTTCTCAACTGCTCAGAGATTCTAAGATGATCCAAGTATATTAAATTCAAAGTAGAAGATGGGATTTTTCTTTTTAGTAAATTTGCTTAAGTAGTAATGCCCACAGTGTGCTATTCTACTACTCCCCAAAACACGACTGAATTCTACCATCAAGATGCCCTGTAGCCTCACATTAGTGGGGGATGTAGAGCACACACAGCTAGAACACCCTCTTTTGAGATTACATATATAGTCAGAGGCATATTTCTGTGGGGTGAAAAGAGGCAAAAGAAGGTAACGGAGCCCACCCCTCACTATCACCACACTTCAACCCCCTCTTCTAGTAGGAAATACATCTACATTAGTCTACATTACAATTTTTAAAGGCTCCTGTGTTGTATGCATACCATGTCCTGATGAGAGTTTGGCAGTGAGAAGAAGCTTTGTAAATCACAAATAATCCTTAGAAGAATTAAGTGTAGATAAACCATCATTCCAGGGGATATGTTTAAACACTCTTCGAAATTCTGGCAGAGGCACCCACAGCAGTTCTGACCTTAGCTCCTCTCCTGAAGGCCAGACACCTTTCCCAGACATGGAGCCACTAATGGGAAATTAAAGGCAATAAAAACGACAGCTGGAATCCTGTAACAGACAAGGTTTATATTGTATGCAGAGCAATTCACACTTAAAGTTTTTCCAATAGCTCTGCTTCTTTCTTGCCTGTGTTGAAGTTGGTGGATCTGCCCACGGTGATGCTGAAGTCATCATATCTCTGCACATTGTTCCACCTTTACAGTTTTCTCCTTTTCCTCCTTGGCTTGCAGATGTAGTTAAGTGAAAGGAATAAATGTCTGAATGCCCAGTGCATTCAGAGTGTGTACTTAGTACTTTCAAATCGTGCATTTCCCCATATTTTACACAATGTCATTATTTTTCTGATGTTAGGAGTAACTGGAGTTCAAGAAAGTGTCAGCAGTGACTATTTCTGCTTCTTTCCCAAAATACCTGAATCAAATTAGTCTGGATAGCAGGAGAATAATTAAGTGGCTTGTTCACTGGCAGAAAAATCAACTGATACATGTAAATTGGGGGCAACAAAAAAGTAATGCAATATGTATTTTCATTTCTAACAGTATTGATCCTCTTACACACCTTTCTACTATTATAACTCTTGGTCAACACAGAAAGAAACTGAGGTTTATGGAGGTTAAAGCATTCCTTTTGGTATTTTGGCAAAAGTGATAAAACCAGGATTTTAAACTAGGAATACTATCTCCAGAATGAGACTTCTAAATGACTTTTCAAATAGACAGAAATTCATATCAATGTGTTCATGGGTAGTTCTGGGGTCATTATTATCTGTCACTCCCTGTAATAGGCTTTCTTGACTAGGAGAAAAAAAAAGTGACTTCTATCTACCTCATTGAAAATTGCACTATTGAATGTCATCTTCAAAATGTGTCACATCTGGAGAAGACCCGCCTACACAGATAAGACATCAGCCCTTCCAGGCCCCAAACTCTGGCGATCCCAGCCAGCCAGGTGAGCTTTGGTCTCAGGGGGTGGGGTGGGGGGGGACACTCCCCATCCTGTTCCCGACACCCATTCCCTCGATCTTCCGGGGCCGCTCCTGGCATCCAGAAGACCCACCCACACAGGAAAGACATCAGCCCTTCCAGGCCCCAAACTCCAGTGACCCCAGCCAGGCCTCAAACTACGGCGATCCCAGCTTCAGCTTCAGGAAGGAAGGAGACCAGTGGAGACAGAAAGACCCCCACCAGCACCCACTGGAAGAAGAGATGGGAAGAAGACAGAATAAGAGCTCACTCAGCAATCAAAAGACCAACATGACTCCTCCAGAATCTAGGGAACCAATGCCAGCAAGACCTGAAAAGCACTACATAGATGAAGTAGAGGAGACAGAAAAGAGAATCTCAGGTGTTGAAGACTCATTAGAGGATATACAGTCATCAACCAAAGAAAACCTCAAAACCAACAAATCCCTAACACAAAATATCCAGGAAATATGGGACACCATGAAGAAGCCAAACCTGAGAATAATAGGTATAGAAGAAGGCAATGAAATACAGCTCAAAGGCACAGAAAACATATTCAACAAAATCATAGAAGAAAATGTCCCTAACCTAAAGAAGGATATGCCTATGAAAATACAAGAATATCACACAACACCAAATAGGCTGGACCAGAAAAAGAAGTCAACTCGCCATATAATAATCAAAACATCAAACCTACAGAATAAAGAGAAAATATTAAGGGCAGCTAAAGAAAAAGGCCAAGTAACATACAAAGGCAGACCTATCTGAATTATGCCTGACTTCTCAATGGAAACAATGAAAGCCAGAAGATCCTGGACAGATGTCCTACAAACGCTAAGGGAACAAGGATGCCAGCTCAGACTACTATATCCAGCAAAGCTTTCAATTACCATAGATGGAGAAGACAAAATATTCCATGACAAAGCCAGATTTAAACAATATGTATCCATGAATCCAGCTCTACAGAAAGTGCTAGAAGGAAAACCTAGATCCAAGGAAGATAACTACACTCACAAAGACACAGGCAATATATAATCCCACTTTACAAAACACCAAAAGAAAAAGGGAGGAGAAACTACACAAAATAACTTCACTACCAATAAATCAAGCACAAACAAGAATCATCAATCAATGGTCATTGATATCCCTCAATGTCAACGGCTCCAATTTGCCTATAAAAAGACACAGACTAGCAGAATGGATATGAAGACAGAACCCATCCTTCTGCTGCATACAAGAAACACATCTCAACATCAAAGACAGATGGTATCTCAAAGTAAAGGGTTGGGAAAAGATTTTCCAATCAAACGGACCCAAGAAACAAGTGGGTATAGCAATCCTAATATCTAACAAACTAGACTTCAAATTAAAATCAATCAAAAGAGATGAAGAAGGACATTTCATATTCGTCAAAGGAAAAGTCCATCAAGATGAAGTCTCAATTTTAAACATCTATGCCCCAAATACAAAGGCACCTACATTTGTGAAAGAAACATTACTAAAGCTCAAATTGTACATAAAATCTCACACACTAATAGTAGGAGACTTCAACACTCCACTCTCACTGCTAGACAGGACCTCCAGACAGAAACTTAACAAAGAAACAAAAGAACTAATAGAAGTTATGACCCAACTGGGCTTAACAGACATCTATAGAACATTCCACCCGAACACAAAGGGATATACCTTCTTCTCGGCGCCACATGGAACCTTTTCTAAAATTGACCACATAATAGGAAACATAGCAAATCTCCACAGATACAAAAAAATGGAATAATCCCCTGTATCTTATCAGACCACCATGCATTATAATTAGAATTCAACAATAACACAAGTCACAGAAACCCTACAAATTCATGGAAATTGAACAATGCACAATTGCACCATCCCCGGGTAAAGGAAGAAATTAAAAAAGAAATTAAAGACTTCCTGGAATTCAATGAGAATGAAGACAAAATGTACCCAAACTTATGGGACACATTGAAAGCAGTGCTGAGAGGAAAGTTCATAGCACTAAGTGCCCATATGAAGAAACTGGAGAACTGTCATACTAGAGAATTAATAGCACAGCTGAACGTTCTAGAACAAAAAGAAGCAAACTCACCCAGGAGGAGCAGATGCCAGGAAATAATCAAATTGAGGGCTGAAATCAATCAAGTAGAAACCAGGAAAACATTGAGAAGAATCAATGAAACAAAGAGTTGGTTCTTTGAGAAAATCAACAAAATAGACAAACCTGTGTCCAAACTAACCAAAAGATGGAGAGAGAGCATGCTAATTAACAAAATCAGAAATGAAAAAGGGGACATAACAACGGACTCTGAGGAAATCCAGAGAATCATCAGGGCATACTTTGAAAATCTGTACTCCACAAAATTTGAAAATTTAAAGGAAATGAACAATTTCCTGGATAGATATCACTTGCCAAAACTAAATCAAGAGCAGATAAACAATCTAAATATACCTGTAACCCTTAATGAAATAGAAGCAGTCATCAAAAGTCTCCCAAACAAAAAAAGCCCAGGCCCAGATGGCTTCAGTGCAGAATTCTACCAGAAATTCAAAGAAGAGCTAATTCCAATACTCCTCAAAGTATTCCACACAATAGAAGCAGGAGGCTCACTGCCAAACTCTTTTTACGAGGTTACTATTACCTTAATACCCAAGCAACACAAAGACACAACTAAGAAAGAGAGTTATAGACCAATTTCGCTCATGAACATCGATGCAAAAATACTCAATAAAATACTAGCAAACCGGATTCAAGAACACATCAGAAAAATTATCCACCATGATCAAGTAGGCTTCATCCCAGGAATGCAGGGATGGTTCAGCATTAGAAAATCTATCAATGTAATCCACCATGTAAACAAACTGCGAAAGAAAAACCACTTGATCATCTCACTAGATGCTGAAAAAGCCTTTGACAAAATCCAGCACCGCTTCATGATAAAGGTCCTAGAGAGATCAGGGATAACAGGAACATACCTGAATGTAATAAAAGCAATATACAGTAAACCAACAGCCAACATCAAACTAAATGGAGAGAAACTCAATGCAGTTCCTCTAAAAATCAGGAACAAGACATGGCTGTCCACTCTTTCCATATCTCTTCAATATTATACTTGAAGTTCTAGCTACAGCAATAAGACAACAAAAGGCGATCAAGGGGATACAAATAGGAAAAGAAGAAGTCAAGCTTTCTCTATTTGAGATATGATAGTTTATATAAGTGACCCAAAAACTCTGCAAGGGAACTCCTAGAGCTGATAAACACCTTCAGCAAAGTGGCAGGATACAAGGTAAACTCAAAAAAAATCAGTGGCCCTATTATATACAGATGAAGTGACTGAGAAAGAAATCAGAGAAACCTCACCCTTTACAATAGCCATAAACAGCATCAAATATCTGGGGATAATGTTAACCAAGGAAGTGAAAGACCTGTATATCAAGAACTTTGAGTATTTAAAGAAAGAAATCAAAGAGGATACCAGAAAATGGAAAGATCTCCCATGCTCCTGGATTGGTATGATCAACATAATAAAAATGGCAATCTTGCCAAAAGCAGTCTACAGATTCAATGTAATCCCTATCAAAATTCTGGCACAATTCTTCACAGACCTAGAAAGAACATTAATCAACTATATATGAAAAAACAAAAGGCCCAGGATAGCCAAAACAACCCTATACAATAAAGGAACTTCAGGAGGCCTCACCATACCTGCCTTCAAGCTTTACTATAGTCCTGAAAACAGCTTGGTATTGGCACAAAAATAGGCAGGTTGACCAATGGAATCGAATTGAAAACCCTGATTTTAACCCACACACCTATGAACACTTGATTTTTGACAAAGAAGCTAAAACTATACAATGGAAAAAAGAAAGCATCTTCAACGAATGGTGCTGGCATAACTGGGTACTGGTATGCAGAAGACTGCAGATAGATCCATGTTTATCGCCTTGTACAAAACTTAAGTCCAAATGGATCAAATATCTCAACATAAATCCAGCCACACTGAAACTTTTAGAAGAGAAAGTGGGAGATACTCTTCAATGAGTTGGTACAGGAGACCACTTCCTGAACATAACACCAGTGGCACAGACACTGAGATCGACAATTAACAAATGGGACCTCATGAAACTAAAAAGCTTCTGTAAGGCAAAGGACACTGTTAAGGGAAGCTTTTTCCTTGAGAGAGGCCTTCCTGCCAGCCAGGTTCTAGAACCGCATGAGTCCCAAATAAACACACAGGAGGCTATATTAATTATAAAGCTGTTGGCCTTGCATGTTTCTTACTGGCTAGCTCTGACTTAAGTAATTACCCCATAATTGTTAATCTAAGTATGTCTCTTACTGGAGAAGTTTCCGGGCTTCCTACCCCATGGCGTTACATCTTGACTCTCTGTGTTTCTCCTTCCCAGAGTTCTTCTGGACACCTAGTCCCACCTATCTAGATTCCTATTGGCCAGCAGTACTTTATTGACAAATGCACAGGACGTCTCCCCAATAGGACACAGTCAACAAGACAAAAAAGCAGTCCACAGAATGGGAAAAGATATTCACCAACCCCACATCTGACAGAGGGCTGATCTCCAAAATATACAAAGAACTCAAGAAGCAAGTCTCCAAAACACCAAAGGATCCAATTAAAACGTTGGGTACAGAACTAAACAGAGAATTCTCAATAGAGGAGGCTAAAATGGCCAAGAGATACTTATGAAAGTGTTCAACATCCTGAGCCATCAGGGAAATGCAAATCAAAACAACTTTGAGATACCATCTTACTCCTGTCAGATGGCTAAAATCAAAAACACTGAAGACAGTTTATGCTGGAGAGGATGTGGAGAGAGGGGAACAATCCTCCACTGCTGGTGGGAGTGCCAACTCATACAGCCATTTTGGAAAGCAGTAACCTAGAGAAAAAGTCCACCAGGCAGGGAGTGGATGGAATGATGAGAAGAGAAACACACACCAAAAAGCATTGCATGGTCGTGTGTGTGATGAAGGGAGACTCTAAACATGCTAGTGGCAGGCAAATGTGGGGGAACCAAGGGTAACGTTTGTGGTCACAGCTGTTTTTCACTTTAGGTTCTCCCCTGATTAGGGAGTAATATCTTAGCTTACAGAGCATTTGGAAACCAGTGAAGGATTTAAATCTGAGCAACGATGTGACCTGGATGGTATTTCTGCAAACTCACTGTGGAGATAATACAGAAACAGAATGAAGAAACTTGGGAATATTAGGAGGGGAGCCATGATTCTGTCTGATTTGTAGAAATTAGTTAAGGTGAGAGAGAATACAGGTCTGACCTCAGCAGATGGATAAAGGAAGGATTAGCCAAAAATAAAAGCATTGAAGGTGGAATTGATGGAACCAGTTCTGGTGTGCTGTATATAAGCCTTTCTTCAAGTAACTGTGTGAACACAATCCATTTCCCGTGATAAGGACACAGAAAGAAAAGCATCTGGGGTATTCAAATGTATTCACTTTTTGTTAATTACTCATTTTCAATAAAGGACTTACTATGTAGGGCAGGCTTTACTCACCACCCACCACCCCCAGCCTTTTCCTTACAGAGCTAGCATTACAGTCATGAGCCACCATTCCAGGCCACATTGATTGTAGTAAGAAAACTAGTTCGATCTATAGGTAGAAGAATACACTTTCACAGAGGATAGGAGGTAGGAAGGGAATAAAACAAAGTCTAGGAGCAATCTGCAGTGGAACTCAGGGATAAAACGTTGGGGTTGGCTAAGTTCTCAAAGGGACTGTTGAAGGAGCATTGACAGAGTGATAAAGAGTCTGAACTAGTTAAGGTAGAGGTGTTAGTGTTGGGGTATAAGGAACTGATGAAAGAGACAGTTTGAGCAAGATGAGGTAAAGTTCTAGAGAATAACCTTAGGAAGGCCAAGAGAAGAGAAAACTCCAGAAAGTTGAAAATAGGCATTTATCCTAATACCTTAAAAAGGCCAGCTGTCAGGAGAGACAAACTGCTCTACAGACTGGCAAAAAGGTCTCAGGTGAGCCTAAGGGGACAAAGTATTATTATATATTATAATATATGTATGTATATATATGTAAAGAAAGGTGAAGGCTATTTGAACACAGAAAAATAAATGAAAAAGAAATGTACACTAGATCTCCTCTCAGAACACTGAATCCAGTATCATGTGCCTTAACTTTCATATTTTATGAGTTTCTTACATGTCATAGGCAAGTGAGCCATGCTATTTATTTGCCCCTTAATGGCGTCATCTTACCAATCTTTTTTATTGTAACCAATTAACTTTTAGCCATTTCCCAAAGCATAAGCTTTTAAATTAGCAATAGCAAAGAGGCCAAATAAATCAGTACCTTAGTTCTCTTATATTCTCTCCCTTTCATTTATCTCCTGGTTTTTTGACACTGACCTTTCCATAGTAGCCATTATTCCATATTTAGCTCTATTTGAAAGCTTTATGGTTCTAACTCAGTTGTGAAATGTCATCACTCCCATTGTCCAGTCGTTCTTGATGCCCTGCCCTTAATGGCTTCAATCTTAAATCAACCCAGAAACAATGTGTCTTAGTTTCCCTGTCACTTCTTCCTAGGACTGGATTCAGCACTCATGTTTATGTTTTTGTTTTTAACTTTTAGGGATGATATAAAATGTTGCTTCATCTTATATAATTACTTTATTTAGTTAGTTGAGGAAACACATCTTGAAAACAGAAGACAATTGATATGTTGTCAGGAAGAAAGATAAGCATGTATCTCTCTCTGTGCATATGTGTGAGTCATGCATGTGTGTATAGATGTGTGTATGTGTGTGTGTGTGTGTAGCTATGTATACAGGTGTGTGCTCACTCATATGTATGCACATGACAGATATTAATACCATATCTTCTTATGTTATATTCCACATTATTTTTGAGACATGATCCTCACTAAACCTGAAACTCATTGATTTAAATAGATTAGATATCTAGAGAGCTCCCATTATCTACATGTCTCCATCCTTGCACGGGTAGAGTTACAAGTGTCTGCTGCCACACCTGGGTTTTTATATGGATACCAGGGATCATATTTGTACAGCAAGTGCCTTTATCCATTGAGTCATCCCGCCAAGTACAAACAGAATGTTCTGTGCATATAACTTCTTATTTTGAGCAGTGGTATGAGGAGGTGCATAGTGTATAGCAACTCAGTTATTCTACCTAACCAGCAGACCAGCAAAACAGTACAAACTGATTTACACCTACTTGATTCACATACACCTTTGATAACTCCATGGATTTCAAAAAGACTTCTAAAACTAATCAGAGAAATATTCAAACAAACTACCTTTATACTATGCAATAAACCCTATACATATAACTGTTAGGGGAAACATAGTAAGAATAAATGTTGTGAAAATGGCTATCCTACCAAAAGCAATGTACATATTAGTGTAATCCCAATCAAATTTCCAGCGTAATTCTTCATAGACGGACAAAAAAAAATCTTAAGATTCATATAGAGAGGTACAAAACACCAAAGATAGCCAAAGTAATCCCAGATATAATAAGTACTGTGGAAGGAATCATCCTTCTTGATCTCAAGTTATATTATAGAGCTACAATAATACAAACTGCACGGTGCTTACATAAAACAGACATGTAGCTCAATGGAATGGACTAGAACATCCAGATGTAAAATCCATGCAACTACAGCTACCCAGTTTTTAGAAAATATACCAAAAATACATACTGGAGAAGAGATAGTATCTTCATCAAACAGTACCAGGAAATCTTGATATCAATATGTAGAAGAAGGAATCTAGACCCTCATTCCTTTTTTAAAAATTTTATTCATCTATTTTTTTACATTCCAATCCCAGTTCACCCTCTTTTCCTCTCCTCCTGCTCCCTCCACTCCCCATCCACCTCACATATGCTCATCAGAGAGGGTAAGGCCTCCTCTAGGAAGTCTACTAAGTCTGTCTCATCATTTCTCTGAGGCAGGACCAAGGCCCCTCTCCACCCCCACACCCTTGTGTCTAGGCTGAGCAAGGTATTGCTCCATATAGAATGCACTCCACTAAATAACTTTGTGCATTAGGGTTAGATCTTGGACCCACTTCCAGTGGCCTCATACATTGTCCCAGTCACACCATTGTCACCTTTATTAAGGGGATCTAGTTCAGGCTTATGCAGGATCCCCATTTGCCAGACCTGAGTCAATGATCTCTCACTATTTCAAGGTAGTGTGGCCGAGTGGTCTAAGTCACTGGATTTAGAGCTTCATTTCTTAATCTATATAAAGCTAATTCCATCAAGGGCCTTAATACAAGACAGGAGACTGAAAGTGTGAGAGGGGAAAGTAGAATGTACGCTTCAACATGGAGATACAGGCATGGAAGTTCTGTAAAGGATTCCAGTGGGCCTGTAAATAAGATCAGCAAACGACAAATGGATCTCCTTAAACTAAACGCCTTTTGTACAGCGACAAACAGTGTCAACTGAGTAATGTGGCAGCCCACAAATGGAGAAAAGTTTTTTTGCCTGCTATACCTCCATATCTATATGTAGAATATATAAAGAACTAAAAATATATTAAGAAAGCAGGCAACAATTAAAATTGGGGAATGAGTCTGGGCCCATGGTCTCACTGCAGCCAAGATCTGTGTTGATGTCCATAGCCTGTATCACCACTGAAGGCCATTTGGATGTCCATGTTCTTCTGTGTTGCAGCCTGAGGCCATATTGGTGTTCCCAGGCTGTGCCTCAGCAATGGGCTATGTTGATGTGGGTGGCCTAAGCTGCCACCTGAGGCCATGTTGATGTCTAAGATTGGGGCTGCTTCTGATGGCCTTGTCTGGGCCCATGGCCATATTCATGGTTTGCGCATACCTTGTGGAGGTCCATGTTCCATTCTTCCACTGACTGTGATGAGCAAGAGGCTACTTTTGTTGTGATATTGATGACTGAAGACTGCAACTGAGAGAGAAGTACATGGGAGTCTTCTGTGACAACTCCCACCCTCACCCCAACATCCTACCACTAAAATGTAACAGCCTACACTGGAAGCCATTGAAGAGAACTCTTTTAAAATGTAGGATGGAGATGGTGAAAAGAAATTCTACAAAACTTATAGTTTCTGGTGGGCATGCAGGAGAGGAAGAATTCAGCTCTATTTGAGGGTCAGGCCAGTGAGGTTTTGAGCATGTTCCAGTGAGTATACAGATAACACAAATTTGACTTTTTTATTTTTGTATCTTTTATCCTTATCTTTATTGGTTTTTTTTTTGTGGGGTTGGTCATAAGGGCCGGGGACAGGCATGGAGGATTGGAAAGTGAGTGTGATTGGGGTGTGGGAAGTGAAATTCCCAGAGAATCAATAAAAAATTTATGTTGGGGAAAATGGGCATGAATCAGAAGAGGGAATTATCAAAATAAGAAATACAAGTGACTATTGAAAATATATCTAACTCCATTTGTCATCAAGGAAATGCAAATTAAAAGTACTATGAGATTCCATCTCACCCAAACCAGAATCGCTATCAAACAAACAAACAAAGGGCACCAAATTCTGGCGAGGAAGTGGGAAAGATGAACCCTCATTCACCTGTGGTGGGGGTGTAAACTGCAGAAGCTACTATGGAAATTAGTGTGGAAGCTACTCAAAAGCTAGAAATTTAACTTCCATTGGTCCTATCTATGCCACTCCTAAATGTATACGTAAAGGATTCTACATTCTACCACAGAGATAATTGTTCAACAAAGTTCATTGCTGCTTTATTATAATGGGCAGAGAATGGAGCCAGCCTAAATGTCCTCTGACTAATGAGAAGATAATGAGAATATGGTCCATATACACAATGGAATTTTGTTCAACTTTAAAGAAAAATGAGGTTTGTAGATACATTAATGAAACTGGAAAGTAATTATACTGAGAGTGATAACCTAGGCTGAGAAAAAGAATTCATGCCTGGTACCATAAGCTCCATCAAAAAAAAACTATGGCTGAGGTCTTTGGCCCTAGGGTGAACTTACTACTGCTATTTAGCTGAACTGTCATGGGACCAAGCTCTCTTCTAAATATTTATGTTCATGATCAACAATAAATGCTACCCCAGCCTTTATCAGGGAAGCTTCTTTCTACAATCACATCAGTCAATGAAGAGATACATGACTATTCAAGGGGCTAAGAATAACACATAACTAAGTCTTTAATCCCACACAGGACATTTACACCATGCCCCTTAAGGCTCAAGAATCATCACAGATGAAGGGGTAGACGAAAGTAAGAGCTAGAAAAGGTGGGGGAGAGCTATAAATACTATGTTCTGGGCATGACACAATGTAATCATAATTTCACTGTAGTAGCTGACTTGTGCAATACTCTACTGAACTTGTACAAGATTGGGCCTGTCAAGAGTCAATCATGGCTCAGAGAAGGACTAACAGGGCTGGTCTTGTTCTCTGCTAAACTACTGGATATTGATGGATTCTGATGGAGGGGCAGTCGCTGTCTTTATTTATATACCTACTAGGAGCCGATCAAGCTCCAATGAATAGTTCCAAACCCATGACCAATCAGAGAGTCCTAGTTAAACTCAGTAAATGACAAAAAACAAAAACAAAAACTGACAAACAAAAACAACAACACCTCCAAAATCAACAAAGAAAGATATGAATGTTGGAAAGGAAACTTTAGGAACAGAGTGAACAAGTAATAGAGATAAGAGGGAGATCTGAGAGGGTAGAGGGGTTATAGTAATCAAAATGAGCTTTATATGTATAGGACTCTCAAAAAACAAATTCAATAAAGATTAAATAAAAACAAATAAATGTATCCACAATACCAATTCCTAAAATAAGCATCCTTGGAAACTGCTCCAACTCTTTGTATACATTTGGCCCTTCAATAAGATTCCCATCTTTCTATTGTTTGGGAGAGGTATGCTCTGGAAATGATTGCATGGCTCTCTGTGCCTGCTACAGGTAACAAGTCTTTGCCATTCCTTTTCCCCCTTTCCTTTTTAAGTTAAAATATAAATACATCTTTTTACACCTTTCTCCTTCCAAACCCTCCCATTAACCCTCTTACCCTTTTTTGAAATCATGGTCTCTTTATCTTTAAATATATATGTATATATACATATATTTATATAACTATCACATATTTATATATAAATATTTAACATATTTGTATAAATGTATAATATTTGTATATATATAAATAATCAACTCAAATAAAAATATATAGAAAGAGAGATAGATATAGATAGAGGATAGATACAGACATGTGCACATACATATATATTCCTAAATAAATAATGCAGCATGTTCAGTCCACTTAGTGTTACATGTATAGAGCCACAGAATATCACTTTCAATCCTCCAAAGTCATTTTGGGTCTTTCTTGTTTCACACTTCAAATGACAAGTCAAGTAATTTACTCATTTACATTTTTCTAAACATCCACTAAGCATGATTTTGGGAAAACAAATCTAAGCCAACTCTGCCTTCCTGCGGTGAGCCTCTCCTTTAGCGGGGAACACCCAGGACAAGCACCCATGTGTTTGTTGCTCAGATTTGTGTAGGCTGCAAGGCAAACTTAAGGGTTAGATAAAACTTCTCAGGAGCCAGAATGCAAAGCAGGAGTTGAAGGGCGACATGAAGCTCTTTAGAGTAAATGGAAGGATGACTCAGGGTGGAAAAAAAAGGATACAAGTAGATGTAGTAGCATGAAATCAAACTGAATGGGATCCGCGAGGGAGTATGGAGTGTGAGAGAATAGGGACCTCTGCATTGTGCTTTGCATAGTTACACATGTTTGGACTTTGCATGGTAAGAATGTTCTCATCTTGGAATTGTGTGCGTACAAAGGAGAAGAGTACTAATCAGTCCCACAAAGAACAACTGCATCACACCTTTGAGCAAATTTGTTATTATAAGGGTGACAAATGCCTTCCAGAGAAGGGTGAGGCTTGAAGCTGGAGCACCAAGCCAAGCCATCACAGGAAAGGCTGGCATGGACAAAGGACTCTTTGTTCTATGGGAGCTTAGTCAATGGACGTTTTTAAGCCAGAACCAAGGTTGTGTAGTGCTAATTTTACAGGAAAAAATAATCAAGTCAAATAAAATTCAGAGTCAGGGTAGGAGGGCAAGTTGGTCTTAGAAGAAAAGGAACTAAACGACAGCAATCCATGGGTGTAGGCTTAAGTCTTGAGTCACAGCAGTGCAAAGAAAAGGGAACTGGCTGGTGAGGGGAGTGAGCAGGCTGGAGCCACAGATATGGCAAACCAATTCGGGACATCCCCAGTTTGTTTGACTGATTGAAATGGTGTCATGGAGAGTGGATGTCTATTCATACAACTGACTTCTAGTCTTCATGAAGGACATTGGGATATGCCATGTTTTAAAAAAAATAAAAATGAGACTTTTTGGTGCTTAGATGGCACTAGAAGTCTGTGGTACCCAGAGGGAAAACATAAATGGCTTCCATAACCAGGCATGAGAACATCACCATTCATTGAAGAGAGTTTCTAATGAGTTATATACTACAGCTCCAAATTTAGTGATATAGGAAAGTATAGCCAGATTTAATAACTTTCATCATAAAATTCTATAGCTATGCATTTATCATCATAAATGTTCTCAGTTCAACACAATGTATAAAAATTAGTTGCAGTCTCCCTTTCAAAAATGCTCCCATCTACCTCCCCTCAAAACTGTCACTCTTTCTACATGAATCTAGTCAGCTATTTGGGTATCAGGCAACCAAAACTACTGGCTGGTTTAATTACTCACTCAGTGAATGGTTGTTTGACACTGAGTAGATGGCTGTGATCTGGTATCTGCTTAGAAGCATCTGAGCAAAGATGACAGGGACAGTGAGCTTCTGAAGGGTACACTCACAATGGCCTCTGTTGCAAAATTGGGTTTGCTTGGTAAATAGTATGTGCATCTTCAGTGACTCATGAGAGCTAAGTTCATGTGGTACAATGGAGATTAAAGGAGAGTCATAGAGTGTTAGGCAAGCAACATCTGTTCTCCATTATAAGTCAGTGTTGAGATGTGCTCCATGGTGCACGAAAGCTGATCAAACAACACTTTCACCACTTTGAGAATGTCGTGTTAATGAAACAGTGACTAAAAAAACAGTAGGAACGGAGCAATGCATACTCTGTACAGTTCAGTGGAGGTGCACACAGGAGCCATCGGAGTAGGCTTACAGCTGCTATATCTCCATCACTTACCCATGAATTCTGTGTTGGGTTAGTATATAACTAAAATGTCTATGAGAAAGGCTTATTGCTTAGACAGGGAAGATGAAAGGTGAAATTGCTAACTATTATTAACATTCATTGACTTACTCAACAATTTGGGGGCGTTTAATGCATGTCAGACTCGGTAACTCCAACAGTGAGTGAATCAGACTCACCTGATGATCTCATGCCGACACTGAATTCTCCTCTAATGTTATTTGGACATACTTGATTTTGAGAGTCCAGAGGAAGACTTAGAGGGTTATTTTGATTTTACTAAGAACATAACTGGTTCTGTTCACAAATGTGATGGAGTTAATAACTGACAGGTATAGCGTAGATCCTAAGTTCAAGGCTTTGGAGGACATAAATGTCTTATAGCCACAGTAGGAACAATTGAAAGCATTTAAAATGATGAAATTTCATTCACAATATGTAAAACCTAGAAACAACCTGAATATCCATCAACAGAATAAATTAATAATATTCATGTGGTAGAACACTAGACATCAGTCAAAATGATTGAATTGAAATCATATGTGATGTAAGGGAAAATATGAGAGATGGTGTATTATATATCCATTTATACCAACTTTAAGGGCATGTAAAACTTGTAAATGGGGATAAAAAATCAGAGAAATGGCTACTCCTGGGCAGTGGCAGAGTCTAAGATGAAACTTGAGGGGCTTTCTGATGTATTATGAATGAGGTGTTCTTGACCAAGGTGGTAGCTACAGTTGAATCAGTTAGATTCATGGACTTGTGTGTTTAAGGCTGGTATACCCTATGATATCTGTTTTACAATAATAAATAATGCCAGGAAATAATTATCTGATGAAGTGTGTGTTTTTGAATCAGATTTTTAAAAGGAACTCCAAGGTTTTAACAATGTATACCCCCAACTTTCTGAAGACCCCATCTTGGCCTACACCTGTATTATATCACATTAGCACAACTTCCAGAAGTGCTGACCCATTTGCCTTTAGCCCTGTCATGCAATGCAGCCAGTAGTTCCTCCTAAATGTTGTGTATCATGTTTACTCCTTCAGGGGCCTTCCTTGAGTCTCCATTTTCTCTCCAAGATGAAACCCAACATTTTCGGCAAAGATATGAGATCATTTTTAATCTTTTCTCAGCAACTATACTGGTGTCCTGTCACCTCTGTTTCTCTCCATTCCTTGCTACCTCCACTTCTTTTCACAAGTATTTATTGGGTGACTACTTGTAAAAGACATTTTGACAGGTGATAGAGAAATGCAAATGAATGGGACAGAATCTTATCAGTGTAGATTAGAGAAGAGAGAACAAGTCCAACATACAATCACAAAACCAACAAGAGACAAATAAAAGAAGGTAAAGGCATTGGGAAACCCAGCCTGGTAGGTTCTTTCCAGAGTTGATGGATGATGCTGAGCCTTGGGTGAACTTGAGAAGTAGATCTGGTAGACAGACAGGCAGGCAGATAAGGCAATCTGCACAGAGGCGATTGTTTGCACACAGACAGTCGTGACAGAATGTGAGACAGCTAGAAAACAAACACACAAACAAACACAAGAGATCAGGGAGATCAAAACCTATGGTTCGAAATATGAAGACAAGGCAATGCTTATGGCTATACACAAAGGCAGACACCATATCCTCCAGGGCCTTGATTTAACATCAAGAGTTTGGATTTCATCTGCCAGGCAACAGGAACTCCCAGACACGCCCCATGCTATGGGCATGCCAAACTCTACATGGCTTCCTCAGCCACCCTCACTGCTTTCCCAACTCCTTGCCATAGCAGGTCTTGTTCCTTCAGCTCCAAACACCAGCCGCACCTGGCAAAATCATATTTATTGTTCTGAATTATATACCTGACAACACAGAAGTGCTTTCACTAAACTTGGCTTAGACATCAGTCCCTGGTTCCTAGCAGGAAGGCTGTGAGAACAAACTCCCCTATCATCCTGTTAGCTGTAGTGATGCTATGCATAAGTATGGCTTATATTTCACTAAGCTCTCCTCAGGTGGCCACCAAGGAAGGCCATGTCTTACAATGCCAAGAAAGGTTGAGATCAACTAATGGTTGATTTGTGTTTTATCTTAAGTATACTGGATTCATTTCCTAAAATGTTGCTTCTTTTGGTGGGAGTTCAGAGCCAAATCTGTAATGAACATCTAATGAACCTTTGGGATCTGACTTAATTATTGTGTGGGCTAATCCCACTCAACTTTCATCATATTTCCTGCTTCCTGTTTGCTCAGTGTCCTGATTTCTTCATTCACTCTCATACACATTGTCTATACTTTTGAGATACATCTGAAATCATTTTTGGAGCAATTTGTACTAGATTAAATTAATCAACAATGTCCCTTTCTTTGACATCCTTTAATTCCTCAGTTTTTATGATTCCTTTCCCATACCTTGCAGACAATGTGAATCATTGCCTGCTCAAGGCCTCCACAGATCTTCCCTTGCCCATTTCTTCTTCTTGTTTTGCTCTGAATTCAATCTCTTCCATCACTGTTCAATCACCCCATCAGGAGATCCTCTGCATCAGAAACAGAGACATTCAATATTCTTACTATTTTGCTAGAATCTGTGCAAAGTGGTAACACATCCCACGCTTGCTGTAGGAATAAATAAATACATGATAGAGTAAAAGAAAACCAGGTTATATATACCTTTAAGGGAGCAGAAAATGGCATAGAAGAACACAAATAAAACAGTGACAAGGACTCCTGGGGTTTCAAATCATATCTTTGAATCTGAAATTTAGAAATAAGAGAGAAATGGAGGTTGCCTTTGTTTGAGAGTAAGGGAAAAGGGGCTACCTATTGAATAGCTGACTACAAGAATAGTGACATGTAAGAATGCTTATTTAGTACCTGCTGAATTATTGTACTGGGAACTGTGTTTAGATGCTATAAAAACAGAGAAACAATAACCTTGAAGGAACGTGAACCTTTAATCCTCTGACTAAGGGCACACTACATGAATTTAAAAGAAAAATGGAGAACAGCATTTAGCAAGCCACTTAGGAAACCTATGAAAATATTTACTGATGCTACAGTGCAGTGACTTGTTCTCATTAGTATCCATGCATTGTGCAGTGCCCTCCTGTTTACCCAGAACATCATGGGCATGTCTCCTTTGAGACACACAATGGCCCTGGAGGGGGCAAAGGAGCAAATTCTTTCTCCCTTTTTGATAGAAGCAGGGAACTGAATCTAATCAGGATGGAAAGCTTATACAAGCTCACTCACAAGGCTAGTGGTTGGTAGCATCTAGAGGGAGGATTTCTGACTCAGAGTCTCTAACCCTGTATCCAGTTTATTTTGCTAACTCAGTAAGCTCTAGACAGTACCTGCTATCAGCTTACCAAAGGACCGAAACCATTCTGGGAGTTTCATCACATTGTTTCATTTATGTTGGTTTCCTGGAAACTGTGGGATGAAAACCAAGTTCCCCAGCATTGCATTCTAGGCCCTTCCCAAGCTGGCCCCACCTGCCAGGCTGTGTCATTCCCAAAGCTTTCCCTAGAATAGGCATCTGCACCTGCTCTGCCTCATACTTAGAGTTTTAACCCAAACTTTTCCAGAATCAGAGAACAGCAGATGAGTTCATTAGTACTCCTTCAATATTTTTCAAAATACTTCTAAATTTTGCAAATTCCATAAACAATTTCCATTTGTTTTATCTTAAAAAATGCGCATCTATGAAAAAATGTTTAAATGACTTGCTAATTGTTGTGTCTAATACCTTAGCCTCAAAGCAAAATTGAAGCTCTCAGGCTAATGCACCATGCTTGTCTTCCACCCTTGGAGACTACACTCCATGAACCTAGATATGAACCCCAAATTGAAAGATATGACATGCTATTACACTGTGAACTCACATGGGGAAGTAAATGTATTTCACTCTTTTTTAAAACTTTAGTACATGTCTAAAATGTATTCTCTATGAGATGGATGGGTGGGTGAGTGGAGGGTGGATGTATAAATGAATAGGTGACTGGGGAGGTAGATGGCATATAGGTGTATGGGTAAATAGTATGAAAGTTGTAAAGACAAATAGAAAATATCTGTATGTGCCAATCATTTAAAATGTCTATAATTAACTTGTGGTCTCTTTACCCTGTACACAATAATGGTAGCCTTGCTGAAGTGCTATGAAAATCTCATAAATGGTGACAAAATAAAGGGTTCGTTTACTTAGCCATTTTCTGGCAAAGATGCAGTAGAAAATGTTTATATCCAATTTATATCATTAACTCTTTTCTGGACATTCAGATCAGCCTTTCCCCCTTCAGCATGCACAAAGTAGCAACTATTTTCATTCTCAGAATTCTCTGGACCTCTATTTATTGCATATTGATTGTACCTATTCTGAACTAGGTCTATGCTAAAATTCAAGTTTATTCCATTGTCAAGTACACAATAGATCGTTGCCAGCAAAGGCGATTGTATAGAAGATGAACATTGATTTTTGTTTTTTGTGAAAAGAACAAAGGATAAGGAGAAAGGCACCCTCATTTGATAAATTTTTAACTTCGTTCTTATTAGGAAAGTGACAGACATTCCATGAACCCAGAGTCACACGTGTCCTGTGAGGGGTGAAGGAGACCAGCAAGGCTAGAGTGGGAGGGGTGAGGCTGTTGCACATCAGTGCATTGCAGAGATTTTGCTACTGATTTCCGAGGCCTCTTGCAGAAAAGTTGAAATGACATTTCCTTCCATGGAATTTTTTGCCACTAAAATGTTTCTATCCTAGCTAATTCTTAAATTTTTGTTGTGAAATATTTATGTATGTAGTGTACCAAAGGAAGCTAGGAATAGAAGAGTCCCCAGATATATGGTTACTGGCTTACTGTCCACTGAGCTCCAAGCTGCCTGTGACCCTAACTTTTTAGAAAGGCAATGGACAGGAAGTTTTAAGCTGAAAAAAAATAAAATAAAAAGAAGGATATAGTATTAGAATTCATTGGGGCTGGAGAGATGGCCCAGAGTTTGGGAACTTGCTACTCTTTAGGAGGCCCAATGTTTGGTTCCCAGCGTCCACAGTAGATGGTCCTTCATTTCACAACTACATGTAACTCCAGTTTCTGGGAATCTGATGTCCTCTTCTGGCATCCACAAACTGTTTATACTCACACAAAGAGTCACACACAAATACACATAAAATGTGTAGAATTTGTGGACATTTTCATATATGGGATTTATTTTTTTCTTTAACTAAAATGTGAGTGAAACATTTTATATATACATCAAGTCAATTAGTTGTCCTGAGAAAATACTCTATGTAATGTAGTTTTCTATAGAAAAGGGGGGATTTCAAAATAAAACAAATGTCGGATGCTGAGAAATGTTCTGCCTCTATTTTTTCTTCTTCTTGATACTCCCTCTCCTCACTCCTCCTTTCTCTATTTCCACCTCTTCTGCTCCCCCATCAATGTAGCATTGGAAGTAAGTGTAATAATTTCAATTAACATTCTGTATGGATTTAGGAAAATTGCTTAAACTTTCCCTAATATCAAAAGACTTACATGCCTGAAAATTTCTCATTTTGTGGTATTTCTCCCTTGGACCAAAATAACTCACTGTCTTTGGCCTTTTCTCCAGGCATATTTTTTATGAGCATCCCCTGATGAGATGGGGGCATGACACTGATTCCAGACCCACATGGACAGAAATGTTTTGAAGTGTTGAGTGGAAGGTGGTTGAAGCCTGGTTCAGACTTTAACCAGGGATGTGTAGAAATTTCCAGACAAAAGAAACAAACTGGGCTCAAGCTCTGGTGGATCACATGGACCAAATTTCATTTTCACACACCTATTAGCTTCTGCGTCTCTACTGTCATTTTCCTTGCTAATCTCTCATGCCAATCATTTATCCTCTTTAAACATTTATCCTCTGGAACATTTCCCTTATTATTCTCTAACCTTGCTGAAATTTGAAGTATCCCCCTTCTAGTGCGTTCTTGGATTGGGTCTTGGTTAGTCTGCCAAGGCTGTTTCCCATTGCATTGCCCTTCACCCTCAGGCAATAAGGAATTGTACTTAGGTCTCCTTGTCAGGCAGGTTGTGCTGTATATTTAATTTATACTCTGCACTGTCACTTCAACCCCTGAATCCCAGAAACCTGGAACACTCTGAACGTCAGTAATCCCTCATTCACTCATATACTAGTCTGAGTACTGTCATTTTAATTTATTTGTCTTTACAATTTAGGAACTCCCATGAAGTGGATTATTCTATCATTTGTGTGAGGACACTTTGTTCTACTCAATTTCCACACCTTAAGTTTGCCTGCTAATCTCCCCAACTATCCCTGACCTAGGAGGATTCATTTGCTGCCCATCTGAAAAGCCAATGTGATAATTTGTGGGGCTACGGAAACATCTCAAATACTTTATTGTTCATTAGTTTAGTCAAACAGCTTCATAAAAGGGAAACTGCTATCTCATTCCAAGCCCAAGTTTTCCTAACCACACTATTTAATTCTAACAGCATATATTAACAGGCCTGTTCACAATCTGCTCAGAGGCTTAACGACAAAATCCACTAGCAATTCCTAGAGTTTGAGCATTACATGGCCCTGATTCAATGAAGAGTGCTGCTGATTCCTAAGACCGTCACAACAATCTGATGATGAGCAGTCCTCTCCTGCTCTCAGGAGCAAAAAGAAGGTGTATTGATTGAAATTCCAGCAAGACTGGAGTAGCCCATCAGAAAATGACCCCAGGTGGTGTCTTAAAACTTATTTTTCCTCATATCTTTGTTCCTGGGAAATAATTTCCTCTACCTTTATTCGCCTTTCTAAAATTGCTCTTTCAACGTTGGTTAGAGAGAAATACGCCCATTTTCTTCATCAAAACCATTACACCAGGCGGAAGTGCTTAGGTGAAAGCAGTGCTGTGATTTACTTGGAAAAGCATTACAAGAATGCCATGGATTACTCCAAGGTAGGGGGATGAATGGAAAGCTAGATCAGTGCTAAAGTACTCATAATAAAACGGTAATGGGAGAATCTAAGGGGAGAGTATACAGATGTTCACTGGAAATCTCGTCTAAACTTTGCTATGTAAAATGTTTCATTCTAAACTGTTAGGGAGAAAAAAAAACATCCCGCAAAAGACAAAGAGTCATTTGCACACTCTGGTAGCTCACTGACAGCATGCCGACCCCCAGTACAATACAGGATTTACTTTCCACTGATGTGCAAATGGACTGGTCTTCATGTTGCGAGGCTGTAATTAGGACGCCGGTTTAGAAATTTGGCAGTCAGTGCTAAATGGGAACAGTTTCTGCTTTGAACCGCACTCATCAAAAGACAAGATGGAACACAGGCTTTTGTCAGGATTGTTTTGCATTGTAACCCGATGAAGGACCAATTCAGCCAGCTTTGCTGGGCTTCGGCAGGTTCACTTCTACTAAGGGTAGCAACCAGCTCACCCTGGCCTTGAAGAGAAAGAGAAAGGGGGGGGGTGCCTGCAGTGCTTTGTTGTGTATCGTATATGCATTCTTAATAATAACAAAGGATGCAGATAGGCACAAACACACAACAGCACAATCTGATTGGCAAGTATAATGGGAACCATTAAAGGGAAATGTGAAGGAGTTACGACTAACCCTGACCATCCATATAGATTCATATAATCTACTGAGAGATGAGGTCACTGTAAAAGTTGGTGTACTACCTAACGAGATAATGATGTCTCTAACAATGCATTGCTTTTTATAAAAACCAGAATAATTTTCTATTCACTGAATATCATTTATGAAAGCGAGGATGGTTTCTAACCTGATACACAAGCCAGTCAGGGAAAGGACAATGTTATACTTTCAATTCTAACAGCAATTATTGGTAATGTGAGAACACATCATCCTATCTAGTTACCTTTTAGAAAAGGAAACACTTTCTATGGCCATCTAAAAATGCTCATTGTTATCAAAGACGGTGTCTAGACAAGCATTTGACTTTCCTGTCATGACCCACAGCTGTCAATGTCGTCTCTCTTACTTCACCTTGGGCAGATATGGTATATATAAAATACATGTCATATGTCAAAGACATAGTTGAAGTCCATTGTACTTTTTCTCTTTTCACATTAAATATTATCTAGGAGTAGTTCAGTTGTGTTCTTTCACCATGGAATAGTTTCTATTTTTCCAAATAGATACAAGTTTTAAAAATTGGACAAAAATTTTAGAAACATCCTGCAAAGCAAGAAAAACTAAAAGAAATTCAAACTTGGCTAGCTTCATGGTCATATGTTAAAATGTCATAGACATTTTGTTTGATGGACAAATGTTGTCCTAATTTTTTTCTCAGATAAAATTTTAATGAATTGTGAGTGACAAATGCCAGCACGGGTTCGGGATCTAGACTGGACGGTCTAATAAATATGCTAAATTTCTCTGTACTACAGCAGTAATTTTAATAAATGCTTGAAGGTGAATCTTTAAAATATTTTTGTGTATGTGTGTATATAATTGTAATTGTATTCTATGTACTTGTTTATGATGTGTGTGCACCTGTGTGTTCATTTGTACCAGGATGGGCATACATGATATAGAACACGTGTAGAAGGCACTGGCCTTTGTATGTGAGACACTGTTGAAGGCTGGCTCTCCTGCTGTTTTCCCACTGCTCACACCAGGCTAGCTGGCCTAAGAGACTGCAGGAATTCTATCTCCACATTCCTTTCTGCCATAGGAGCACTGGGACTAGAGATGTACATTATCATATTTGGTTCTGTGTAGGTTATGGGCATCCAAACTTGGGTCCTCATGCAAACATGGCAAGTGCTTTGCACACAATGCCATCTCCTTAGGTCCATGAATGCTGATTTGTTTAAAGAAATTTATTTTGTCTCAGATTTGCCATTTATTAAATTTGTTTGTTGATTTGAGATACTTACTAAAGTTATTAAGTTTGGTGTTTAAGTATTTAACCACAAAATTACTAAATCTTATGCATAGCTATTTTATGTCTTTCATATACATTAACTTGAGTTAGCTCTGTTTGCTTTGTTTTCTAACGCCCTAAAAAACATTCTTTATAGATCAGACTTCAGATGCTGAATATATTGCTGCTGATGGCATTAATTAAATACTAATAGTCAAATGACTTCAGGACCTTTGGTTAATTCTCAAAAGACAAAAAGCCAACAGATTTGTTTTACTTTTAAATTTACTTTCTTTTTATTATGCTCTTGACTTCCTCTATTTTTTTATCTTTCCCTATTTTCATCTCCCCCTTTCCCTCTTAGTTTTCTGTTCACACTCATCCTTTTACATTCTCTTCCTTTATCTTGATAATTTTAGAAACATCTACTAGAGTTTATAGTTAAGGATGTGAAACAGGATCTCATTTTCATGATGAAATGATACACCAAGGCATCCACAATTGTCTCATAATTCTGCCACATCACCTATGTCAGATAATGTGGAAAACAACAACCGAGGTTTTAATTGCTTATGAAAGACAATGAAATGTCTACTATGATGCTAGGGCAGATCTGTAGAGTACAATATACACTTTAATAGACAAATACTTTATTGCAATTACTATATAGTCAAGTATGTTTTTTACTTTCTTAACTTGAACATTTTGAGAAATAAATAATTACAAAGTGACTTTCATACAAATCTTTAAAAAAAGAAGAAAAATAAAGAAGGAGGGAGAGGAGGAGGTAAAAATACAAAGAGAATAAAGAGAAGGAGGAGGAGGAGAAGCAGAAGAAGAAGAAGAAGAAGAAGAAGAAGAAGAAGAAGAAGAAGAAGAAGAAGAAGAAGAAGAAGAAGAAGAAGAAGAAGAAGAAGAAGGACTATGGTGCTATGATGTTTAGGATAGATTTGATTACTGTTGAATATGTTCAAAGTGCTTTCTAATAGTGCATCTTGGAACTCTTGGGATTTAAGTGTTTTATAAAAGTATGAAGAAAACATGATGGAAGAAATTCTAACCCTGTAGTAGCACATATGGGGATAATAACAAGCTGGAAACACCACAGAGACTTTCAAATCTCTCACTTGGACTCAACTTTGGCTCCAACTTAACAGATTTTCTGATTGTGTTCAAGTGGTCTATGTATTAATGATTACACAGACTTGATCACTTTATAAATGGGTTATTCCTATCATCATTTTAATACTTTTGACAAATATACTGAATGCCCATTCTTTACAATATATTTAGCAGTAATTTGGAAATGAGCTTGCCATACTCAGCAGTTGCTCACCGCCTGTACCATTGTATTCATGACAATGCAATATTGGCTGCTGATTTCGAGTGAACTGTGAACAGAAAGGCCCCATGCTTCCCTTTTCTCCTCTAAATGAGCTATTAGAAGATCATGACCAAAGCCACTGGCAGAGTAAACAAGGACTGAGGAACTGGCGGTAGGAGGCACCATCTGCAGTGATCCAAAACCATCCCTTAGCAATCTGCTAGGCAATTATGGAGCTGGATGGGGTATGCTTGCTCTTGAAGGCACACACACACACACACACACACACACACACACACACGTGCGTGAGCGCGCACGCACGCCCACACACACTAGCACAGAGACAAGGAATAGCAATGCTAGGTAATTAGGTAATCTGTCTGGCAACAATTTAAGAGAAATCCATTCTAAATAATATTAGTGCTTCACTCAGTGTGGATTCTCTCCTTAGAGGCCAGGATACTTTGATACCTGTTCAATCAACGTCAGTTTCTGCAAGCTGAAGAAGTTATAGTGCCATTCTTGTTTGCATTTTATTATGTGGCAGCACAGAGACATTGAGATATTCTCTATTTTGGGCCACATGTTAGAATGTGGAAGTCATGGCTTCTCCATTTCTATCTGTCATTTTTTTTACCCAGTTTTGACTTTCTTCATTTAAGGGCAATGGAACTGAGCCTTAGAACATGGTAAGATATGTATGTTTTTGGTTTGAGAGTGTTAGCCACAAAAGCATAAATACCTGCTCAAATTCGCTTCCTGATGCTATGACAGACATTATGACCAAAAGCAGCATAGATAAAGAAGGATTGTCTTCTTACACTTCTAAGTGACAGCCCACCATCCTGGTAAGCCAAGGCAGGAACCTGGAGCTGGAACTGAAGCACAGACCATAGAGGAACACTGCTTGCTAGCTTCTTCCTCAGGTTTGCTCAGATAGTTTTCTTATAGAGTGCATGTTCATCTGCCCAGGGATGGCACTGCTCACAGTACGCAGGACTTCCTTCTACCATGGAGCTTCAGATGCATGTTGTATCTGGACTCTTAGCAAGAAGGGATTGTTGGTAGAACAGGGTAGAAGGCAGTAAAGGGATAGGAAGCAGGAGGGAGATGAACGGGCTTTCCTCAGAATTTTTCCAGAAGCCTACAAGCTTCTTTGTATAACATAGAGTGAATCTATTTACCAGGTTATTCTCATGCACTCTCTTGGCAGTCACTTTAGGGCCCCAGTTGTCCTGGTATACCACTATGTACTACACCCCTGAGTCTTGGGGCTTCACATTAGCCGCTCATAGTTTCAGAGGGAGAACTCAAATCTCTTTATTTAAGACTTGAACCAAGCTCCAGTACTTCTGACATTTCTAAAGTTTACCAGTCCTGTTAGTCACCTCTCTTGAACACACAGATGTGTGAGAATATGCTTCCCCTGGTGATATCTGCTTCTTAGAGATGACATTGCCCACAGTGCATAGGGCTTGCACATACCTGCTCTATTGTTCCTGGTTACTCAGGGTCTCTCAATGCAATAGTACAATAGCCCTCCACCTTTTCCATTTTCCCGGATGACAAAAGTGTAAAATAAGGTAAAATTAAGTGATAATGAATTACAATATCCCATTATTAGGATGTCCTAAATATTCATCAGAGCATATTCTGTGGTGAGAAAGTAAGGAGGAGTTATGTTGCAGCTGAAATCAACAGGAGTAAGAGTCAGTCAAAGTTTTCTTTTAATTTTAAAATTTACTTACTGCTCTTAGAGACTAGGTGAGGTATTTAATGGTCAAGGGGAGATGCAGCTGGCTCACTTACAATGATAGGGTACCTATAGCTTGACATACAATTCCTCTGTACATTCCTGCTTGGAATTTACATGCACATAATATATACAGAATCTTTATCATTGATTCTTTCTCCTGAAAGGAAGAAAATGGAGTCTCCATAACTCTTGTCTTGTGCTTGGACTATGTCGGGTCTAACGCAAAACAGAGACATTGAGAATTGGGGATGACCTCAAAGAATCCCATGGTAGCTATAGAGTTAATATAAAATAACAATAGGGGAAGGATAGAAGCCATGTGTACACTTGACTGTTCCAAGATTGTACCTAATGTTTCTTAAGTCTCTCTGTTCCTAAAGTGGCTCTAGATGGAGAGTAACTGCACCCAACCTGATGTTTCACCCAAATGCTTTATTTAACTAATGCTTAGTCCATTTACATGTGGAGCATCATATTTGGCATTTACCAGAAACATTTAAATTGGAATGACTTAGAAATTATCATACTCATACTAAGAGTTCAAATGGAGAACCTTGGATGACAGGCATGCAATAAATGATGATACTATGTGATAATGGCTTTTTTAAAAGTATAAAAAAACTGTCAAAGGTTGAATTCATTCAATCTTTCAAATCCATAGTTAAAATGGGAGATGTGAGTATGGATATACTATGACCAGCAGTTTGAAGAATTTCATTTAGAAGTAGTAAAACTTAAAGCAGCCTGATTAATGGCCATCAAGCTGGTCAATAACATTGGATCAATACAAAATAAGAAGGATGCTGAAGATCAATGAGAGGTAAGACTCACAATTATGCCCAAATCACTCTCTGTTGGAGTGCTTTACCAAAATCCACTAATTAATCTTTATTATGTGGTGCTGAGAGTGGTAAGTGCCATTATCCGCAAATAACACTTTGAAGCATCAGGCCTTAGGACCTTTTATAGGAGACACCCAACAGCAGCCATTAGGACTAGCTCAGATCCAGGACACCCAATCAGCTTTTCATAAGTCATCCTGGAAGCAATCTGTGGTTAAAAACATACAAATAGAATCAGTGATATGTAGACAGCTGAAAAGCCAGCTCCATTCTCAGTGACCTTAGATGAGTTAGTCTATTAGCATAAATTTCTTCACTCTTAAAATGGGTTGACATGTCTCCATAAAAGATAGTTTTGATGGTGGGATGATTTAATGCTTATAAACTTCTTTAAATTACTAAGGGCTCAATAAAGCTGCCATTTATTGTTTTAGTGCTGTTATACTCATTTTTTTTAAATAATGGTCATAAGCTAGGCAATGACAAAGAATAGGACAAGCTAGGTGATAGTCACAGCAGGATGAGAGATGCCCCTTAAGATGTGAAGAGGGTAGCATGCCTTGAGTGCCTGATGTGTGACAGACATTGTACTCAGTAGTTATCATTTGAGCTTGGTTCTTCCATGTAGACCTCACAACAACCCAGCAAAGGAAGACTCAGAACTAATGATGAAGCCTTGCTTAGTGATCTATCAGCTCTTGCAATCTCAGAGAAACTCTTCTGCAAAGGAGCCTCTGCTATGATGTGGACAGAGGGAGAGTCCAGGATAGTAGGACTCAGCCACCTAACATCATCTGATGGGCACAGGAGCCAAAATAGAAGGCAACGACCAGAGCTGACACTACCGAGTAGAAACTGTGTTTCATTGTTATGTGTAGCCAGCAGACTGCTAAGCATTTCTCCACTCCAAATATATATCCTCCAATATCTGCTTTGTGGCTATAAATGAATTTCCCTTAAGTGAATCTCACTTTAAAAGCTTAATCCATTGTTCAGTTTCACACATGAATATGGTAAGTTTTGATCAAGTCCACTCATTGAAGTGCATCTCATTTGAAGTGAGCTGTATTAGCCTTCTTCAGTGGAAAACACTTGAGAGGCATTACGGAAGCAGTGTCCAGGACTGGTTGTAGGGCTCAATAGTACAGTGAGAGGCCAAATTCTGGAAAGACACCCACTATGCAAGACTATCCTAGCCTCAGAGACAAGATGCCTACTCTGTGATCTGACAACTGCTGATTGCCGTATTTAGCAATCATTTTTACTAACCTCCCACAAACCCCTGTATGTCTCTGCCTCCTGGTTGGACTCCCTTTCCCAAATGAAAGTTGATCTAAAGTTCAATGTGTAAGAATTACATCAAAACTATGTATAGGACTTTACAAGGTGCACATGACTTGGTTTCTGCCTTCTCTTCAACTCGTTCTCACTTCCCTCCTTTCCTGAACACACTCTATGCGACCATGGCTTCTTCTCTATAGCTCTGACAATAATGTTTTCTTTATTGCTATGAACATCCAGAAAAGCACATAAAACATGGAGGGATTCACTAAATATTTGTGTTATGGAGTTGTTTCATATAAATTAGATGTGATATAGTCTTGAATCCCAACAGGAGTATTCAACCACATAAAATATTGGGGGATGGAGGCAGGGAGTGGGAATTCCATAGGCTCATATGGCTCACAAATCTTCTTGTGATCTTCATGAGGACTTCCCAGAGCTTTTAGGAGAGTAGAATGTGGACTGATGAGACTTACAGTGTAGCAGCCTCTATATTGACCTGGAAATATCCAAGGCCTTTGAGTTACCAATGCTCTTAAATCACCCCAATAGGTTAATTGGTTCTCCAAGATAGAAAAGCTGTTTTCTTTGATTTGTTGGTGTCCACCTTATCTGTGTAAGTAGACATGTCTTTACATCTCTCTTAGGCAAAGTGTTGTGACAATCTGCCAAATAAACGAATGACAAATACAGAACTCTGAGAGAAGCTTCTAGTCCAGTCATTGTCCCTCCCTCCACATCCTTGTTCTCTGGGACCACTAAGAGGGTTTAGTTGGACATCAGAACTCCTAGTACTATCTAAGAGGATAACTAGAGTTCTATAATCTCCTCCTACCTTGAAATAATGATTCTTTTTTATTCTGAGATGGAAACCCGCTCTAGAGACAAGAAAGTGTGGAGACCCAGCTACAAAGCCAGCACCAATAGTCCCACAGGCCCTAGCAGGGAACATAAAGCAAGTCCCTATTCCTCACACTGGCAAACTTCACTGTTTTCTAATGTAAGTAATATAACTTTTACATGCCCTTTATTTTTATTTTGTTACTTTTTTTCCATGGAAACGTTTAAAGCATGTCCTGGGGCAGAGAGAACCCAGCTTTTTGCTTGGCTCCTTTTCTCTGCCTGTGTCTTCTGGGAACTGTAATAATCACTTATTTCAAACAACTCTGGAGCAAGGTTTTCTCCTGCTCTCTGGCCTGTAGAGAAGGAGGCGCTGATGGCTGCTCTGGGAGTTTGGGTGAAAGGTTCACTTCAATAGCAGAGGTAGTTCAGACCAAAAGAGAGTGTGAACAGAAGCTGGCTGCAGAGGATGTCACACAGGGGCAGAGTGTAGGCAACTCAACCCTCTGGGTAAGACTTGGAGGAGCTGTTTAAAGGACTTGTAAAACCAGGGCCTTCTCTTGGACATCCCTGTTGCCCTCCATGCAGGCTCTGAAGTAGGAACCCAGAGGCAATGTAAAACTAACAGGAAAAGCTGAGTAGGACACACACACACACACACACACACACACACACACACTTTAAGGTAGAAGATTGAAACAGTAGGGTTTTTCTGGATGATAGACACATTTGCACTTTGTACTTCACAGAGATGCCCTCTGAGAAGCCCATCTTTGTACAACCAAAAAAATGACAGATAACTAATGATAACTAACTTGTTTGCCCAAGAAAGTCCAAGATATGAGCCCTAGAAGCTTATGATTATTAATCAAATAATAATAGCTAGCAATCAATATATTCTTGGTGACTAATTTCTTACCTCTTTCCATGGATATCTGTGGAAGATGGGTTATGTTACATATAATCACACAAATTTCACTTGCAAATGAGATGGTTACTTATAAAGTACAGTAGAGACAATTCATAGCTTTAAAAAATGTTCTCTTTCATATAAGTGTTAACCACAAGTCCAGATACTTTCTAAGAGTTGTAATTTGGTAAGTTACTCTTTTTGATCTTCTTTGTTGACAATGCATAATTATTCCTAAGCATTTGCATTGATCTCTCTCATATATCACCATGTTCCACACACATTCTCTACTCCCACATAAGCTTCGCAAAACCCCAGAGATAGGCACAGCATCACCACCATCATTTTTCAGATGTGAAAACTGACTTTTGGGAAAACGGAGTAATTTTGTCCAGTTCCTTGCTAACTGACGTGTGGAAAGGTTGGGATACAATGACCATCCACATTCTGAAACCAAATCTTACATAGTTCCTGACATGTACTACCAGATGTGTAGTCTAGGAGAGGGAGTTCTACATATAATATGCACATGAGTCCAGAAGTATGTGAGAAAACATACAATAATATTTAAGAAGGAATGCCACATGGATAATATTTGAGGGGGTCAGTGGGAAGTGTAAGGTTAATGAGGAGATCAAGACCAGATGTTGAAGTGAATACATAGCATAAGGGTACTTATTTTTTTATCACAAATACGAATGTAATATGCTGTATTCTGTATGTTGAGCAAAATTAGTGTAATATTGCAATGTAAATTATAGACAGAAAATACAGCAGTAATATGGACTCTTGAAAAGGTCCAATCCTGGTGGAATGGGGCCTTGAATTCACCTAACGACATGATGGGTATAGAGAAGCAAGAAGTCCAATCAAGGCTGGACCAACTATCTCAAGAATTGATTGCAAAGAACTCAAGGGTAGCTTCAGGTTTTCAACTCAGATACATGGCATTTCAAGGCATGCATTCTTTTGACTGGCTTTGTAGCAAGGCTGGATGGAAATGGATAGGTTCAAATTGGGACCTGCTAGATATGGATGTTTGTCTCTTCAACACCCAGAAAGACAGAATTAACAGGCTCCAGTGCAGCAAAAATTGCCATGTTTGCACTAGCAATTACATTGTCAGTAGTTACCAGGCATATTCAATTTTCAGAAACTGTCCACATCTCTAAAACTACATCTAGTTCTTTAAAATCAGATGGGAGAATAAACCCAGAAAAGGTAAACAGCCTTGCAACATAAGTAAACAAATAGTTCTAATTTAAATGTAAGCAAGAGAAAAGTTTAAAAATAATCACATCACACCCCACAAAGCTCCACTGCAAGGAAAATGCATTTTGTCATAGTGGGGTGTCATTGAAGTGTTCCAAAACACCATAAAAGCAGAATTCTCCAAAAAGTAATGCAGGTGTCTAGGTCAAATGCAAATAAAGAGATATGCAAATTGAGATATACTTGACTACAAAATCAGATGCTTAAAAACATTTCAGGAAAGTGAAGTTTTAGTCTCACAAAATTCACCCGGTCCTCATTATAATATGTTTCCCATTTGTGCCATTCATTCAGCACACTAAATGCATGATGGGGCTCCAGTTAAGTAGATTTAGAAGCTGATTATACTGCATTAAATGTATTCACTTCGATTTTAGCAAGATTTTTTTTCCTTAAAAGGATTACAAAACCCAAAAAAAAGTAAAAAATGAGACAGAAAATAAAATACCCTTTGGTGAGGCTCCCACAAGATCAGCAAATAGACGGCTTCATAATATCATGTAATTCCCACTTATCCAGTTTTTATAACTAAAATATACATTTCAGTTTTATTAATTTCTTTACTCTGATCATGACACCTCTGTACACATGATTAGTTCATCCCAAGGTTGTATTTCTTTCAAAAATACCCATTTTTTGTTATGAATTTGTTATTACCTTCCTAAAATATATAATATTGTCAATAATTGTGAGGCTGTGGAGTTCAGAAAGGAACTCTTGAAGGTACAGAAGAATGTATGCTAATCTTTGCTCTGCCATGAAGTGTGATGTCATTAATTGGGTCCTTTATTTCCTGATATCTAACATGAGTTACACCAAATGGTCTCTAAGTCCCTCCACTGTTCTGGAATCAGACCATTTAGGGAAGGGATGCAATACCATTTTTTCTATCCTGCTCTCAATTGCTTTTTATTTAATACCGGGGAAATATAATGCTTAGTGCTGTGAATAAGCGCAGGTTTTTGTCCAGGTGACCTCATCCGCAGTATGTGTTCTGCTTTCTTTTAACAATAACTTCCTGAACTGCCAAAAGAAAAATGTAAATAAAATAAAAAACACTTTTTTATATTTCTTTCATTATTGTTTTGACCAGAACACAATCATCTAGCTGTCAGATGTTGTTTACACAGAGAGGATATGGGGATGCTGACTGCTCTATACACGCACTGATGATGCCCACCACCTGTCTCATCAGCATCTTCTTGCCTTGCTTCTCAGGCAGGAAGATGCATTTCTTTCCTGCCACAGGACTCACTGCTGATGCCCTTTCCTTCTGTCCACTCTGTCTTCTTAGGTCATGTCATGAAGTCATCTATGTTTTATCTCTCCCTTCCCAAATTGGTTGACATATGTAAGTAGATAACACTGACTCTTTATTTTAAAGATCACACCACTTTAAAAAATATGTACTTATTTTAATGGGGTTACTTATTAATACTGAATCTACAGCAGGTAGGAACTCCTTTCCCACAAACCACCTCAGCTTTATGGTAAGAACCACATATCAGCAGTGAGGCACATCACCTAACTTAGCAACTACCCTATGCAGGGAAGGACATGGTCTACTGTCCGGCTCCTGCTTCCCTTTAAACCAGCTAATCCTGTATCTTGGCTTGAGCTTCCCATTCTCAGGCTCTTTACTGGACAGAGATGATTGACTGACACTGGGACCAGTGAGGACCAACCAGCAGTGAGTGAGCTATTCCCTATTTACTCTCTGTTTCCCAGTTGCTTTTTCGTTCTTTCTGTAAAATCAACTAATAGTTCTTCGAATGAATGCATTTCCAGGAGTTTAACACATAATCTCTTTACTTAAAGCAAAATGCAATTGGATGAACAACAGATTTTTCTTCACAATTTTATTTTAACTCCTTTTATTTGTCAGTATGTTTACAATATAATTGTTTTATGGTATGCATTATTACCTAGATAGATTTGTGTCCATATATGTATGCCATTAGATGTGTATTTTTTCTGATACCACCTCATATATATTGTGGGAATGTTTTATATACTTCTATTTCTGTCTCTTGACCCTCATGTCCTTCACCTGACTTTCATGGATGTAACCAAATAATACATTGGGTTTTTCTTTTGTTAAAGATTTAATTTTATTTCTGCTCTTAGGGCTGATTGGAACATGTGAGGCAAGCCCGCTAGTGACTTAGGACAATATTTTATGTATGAAATAGTTATTTCAATTTTATTTTTAAAATGTTTATTCTGATGATGTTTTTGGATTGACAGTCTTTGTTTTATTCAGTAATTTAAAAGCCTCTGTCCATTTCTTCTTATAGTGTTTCTGATAGAATTCTTCAGCAACTCTTATTTTTGTTCCTTTATGCATTATATACTATTCTCCACCCCCCATTACTTAAAAGACTTTTTTACTGATATTAGAATTTCAATGTTTAGTGTTCCTCAGAGCAGTCTGTGTTTAGGACCTCGTCCCTAGGGAAGTGCTTTTGTGCATGATAATATCTTTAAAGGGCAGATGCTTAGGGAATTGGAGAATATGCCATCATAGAGGACTGTGGGGCTCCTCTCTTCCTTCTCTTCCTTGTCACATACTTCCTGCTACTTATCTTTGGTGCCCCCAGCAGAGACCCAAAGCTGGGCTTCTGTGGTACTTGGTTTGTTCCAATCCTGGACAGGACCCTGTAGAACTGTGAGCTGAACATACCCTTTTTCTTGATAGTAACCCCTGGAATTCTGGTGCAGTCCCATGTGCATTGCTAACACAGTTGTTGTTGAGTAGTTGGTTGTCTTGTGCTTGGATGTAATCTTTTCGTGTTCCTTGTGCTGAGAGGCATTGATTATTCCAGATCAACATGAGTTTTTATATACAATTTGAGGTGTCAACCTTGGGTTATGCTCAGGGCCACACCCCTGCCAGGCAAACACTCCACACTCAGTTGTCCCCAAGCTCAAGTGTCTAGGTCTACATATGTATGCTTTTCACCAAATTCAGAAAATCTTCAGTCTCTATTTCTCCAAATATGTATTATGACTCCCTACCTCTCAAAATAACAATACACTTGCTTATACCAGGCCTCTGGAGGTTGTCCTGGAACTCATTGTTTCATTATTTTTCTCTTTCTTTAAAGAATTCTCTTCATTTAACTATGTATGATTTCTATTGTTATCCCTTTTCTGTCTCTAATTTTTTTTAACAATGTCTAATTCCAGCGAGTTTTTCTTTTTTTTAATTTCAGGAATTGCTATTTTCCACTATAAACATTTGATAGTGGTTTTGTTTGTTTGTTTGTTTGTTTTTTGCATTTCTGGGTCTTCATGTAGTTTATTAAATACATAGGACACAAAACTCAACCCATATCTTTTGTTTGTTTTTCAGAAACAGGGCTTCTCTGCAGCTTTAGAAACTGTCCTGAAACTAGCTCTAGTAGACCAGGCTGGTCTCAAACTCACATAGATCCACCTGCCTCTGCTTCCCGAGTGCTGGGATTAAAGGCATGGGCCACCACTGCCCGGCTTCAACCCATATCTTTATTCACTTATTTCAGTATCTCTGCCAGTCCTGGGTTGGTTTCAATGAATGGATATTTCCTCTTTTTAATGACCAATAATGTCTTAAACAGTGACAATGACCTTGCTTGAAGACGAGTTTGCATTCCTACAAATGAAATTTGCTTCAGTACGAACTTGTGTGGAAGAGGGCTAATCCTTTAGGTTTCTGTCTGATAAAGGGAATCCTGCGGGGGGGGGCGCAAGCTCCTCCCACTGTCCCCTGTGGTCTTCTGTATGGTTGGTGGGAAGAAGCTCCTCCCAGTTTTCTGTGACTTTCTGGACTTTTGTATGGCTGGTGGGAAGCAGCATTGCTCCCAGATCCTTGAAGGTGCTGAATAACCTCAACACTAACTCTTCTAAGTCCTTTCTTCCCTTGAATTGCTTAGTTTCCACATATGCATGTCAAGGCTATCAAGGAAAAGCATCTATGGTTCTCTAGAATATTCTTCTTTGCCCCCCTCCCTCCCCCTGCCCGGCCCCGTGCTCAGTCCTATAAACTGTAGCAGCTTTGTCTTTTCCATGAACTCTTATCTTCCCAACTCAGAGATTCTGTCAAACCCTGTTACAATCCATTTACCTTAAGACAGGCAGGAAACTTCCTCTTGACCCTACACTCACACAATTGTAGGATTCAAGTTGTTCTCTGACTTTTAGAGGTCACCCAACTCCATTGCCTAATGTCTCACAAAGCTTTGTTTCGCTCATTGGGTGCTTTTTTAGTCATTGTTTTGGACAGGGAAACAAACAGGTTACTACAAGAGGGAAACGACAGTGTGATTGTAGCACAGAGGCAGTAGTGGTTACAGGCACAAAAGGCAACAAGGATACAGCTAGAGGATGGCGTCCAACTAATTCATGGAGGTCTGTGGCTAAGGTCTGGGAAAGCAGGCAGTACAAGAAAGCTACATAAAAGCTAAAGACAACCTTAATTTCCTAATGTCCCAAAATGATGGGTTCTCCAAAGACAGAGATTACTGTTTTGTATAGGAGATGGACAAATGCTCCTTTATAGTTAGCAATTTCGAAGTATAAAGACACATAGATGGAGGGGCAGGTAGGTAAAAATGAATAACATTTACAGAGAGCTTAGATAGCCCCACTAGTAAGCATTATCAAGTATAGTTTTATGAATTAAAATTAGATACAATTAAATTTAAATTAAACATTTGCCACGATGTTGTGGGAGGGACTCTTAAAGACCCTCAATGGCACACTGTGGTATCAGAATCACAGGGATTTCCAATTATTTATTAAGATGAGGATACTGCTAAGACTTCATCACAATGCAATTTCTCTATTAAATCCATGACATATGTGCATAAGAGGAAATACACTTTACATCTGACTGTTTTCCCAGTGCTTAGCATTCTTCCTGCTGCAACTCCCCAGCCCAGAACAAACAGAACCTTTAAAATTAATCCTGCTGTTTCTTCTGCATTAGTCTATGAGCACCCAGAGGGGAATGCTGGAGAGAGCATGCTCAGTACAGTTCTAGCCTACCAGGGACTCGCTCATGAACTCTGAGTGACCCTGGCCTTGTCCTCCTGCCTTTTTGTCTTTATTTCTAACCCATTCTGCCAGTGATACCATCCAACCTTGTGGCCTTTAATACCAACTTTATGTTAAAGTTTGTCTTGTGCTAATCTCTCTTCCTGACTGTGACAGCAAGAAGCCTCCTTAAACCACTACCTAGAATCCCACTGCTCATCTCAAACTTAACCTGAACAAATCTAGATGGAGAGTCTGCCCAATGCAGGCTTGTTCTACTCCATGTCTCAGTAATAGCAGACTGAATCCTTCTATGTGCTCAAGGCCAATATATGGGGGAATAATTCTCAATTAGTTTCTTCTGCTCACATTCCACTTTGAATACATCATAAAACCCTCTGGTCTCTGAGTCCCTCTCCACATATATATATATATATATATATATATATATATATATATATTGCTACCCATGTCAGCAGACATCTTTCATAGGTTATTTGAATACCCTGCAATGTGTCTCCTTCATTATGTCCTTGCCCTCTAGCAACATGTAAAAGAGTAGCTAGTGATCTTGTTATAAAAATGGCAGATGAAGGCCCTTCACTCTTCCAAATTCTCCAACAGTTTTGTTCTCACTTAGAGCATATGCAGATCTCCTTCCAGTGACCTAAAAGATTAAAAATTAACTCTTATCACTTTTCTGATACTATCTTTTTTAGTGGAGCTGCTAGAGGAATATAACGTGAACCATGTGAGCAACAGAATACAGTGTTAAATCTTTCAGTAGTCATATTTTTTATAAATCCAAAAGAGCAGATGCAATTAATTTTAATATCTGAGTTTATTTTACACAATACATCCAAATATTATCTTCACAACATGTAGCCAGAAAAACAGTACATATGTCATATTTTACATTCTGTTTTTATTCAAAGCCTTTGAAGTCTCAGGCAGAGTTTCCAGTCAAAGTACAGCTCAGCTCAGAGCAGCAAACACTGAAAGTGCTCGGGAGCCACACTGGGCCAGTGGTGGGCAGACTGGACAATGCATTTCTGTATGCTTCCTATCCAATTACTTTCGCTATATGAGGTATGTCATAAACCTGTATTCCACAGCTCTCGTCCTTCTGTCTGGAATACTCTACCTACGTTTGCTTTCTGACTGTCTTTCACCTCTTTTAAAATGTCCTTCGAATGTTTTATTTTCAATAAATTGCCCTTTTACACAATATTCAAAAATTACAACTTCTCCCAAAAATGGCATTCACTACATAATGTCTGACTTATTTCCTCCATCATATTTAATAGATTCTATCAAATTATGTAATACAGAATACACCTATAAAACAATTGTGTATTTTGTTTCAACAACTTTAATCTGACACCATGTCTTTATCTGACTGACTGACATATGGGAAGCTCAACTCCATTGTTATTGAAGCTTCTCCTCTTCCCATTCCAGAACTGTGTGAATGTCCCACAAACCATAACTCATCATGAATGAAGGAAGTTCTACCCCATCCTCTGGTGGCTCATCTCGGATCCTCATTATGCAGGAAAACGGAGGACACTGGCTTGGTGATTTTGGAGACTGATGGACAGGATTTACAAGCGAGTCTTTTAATATAAATCACAAGCTTTAATCTTCAACTCCTTAGGTTGTACAGGAAGAGTTAGGGGTTATAAAAAATGGTTAAAACAACTTCTATTGCTAATGACCCAAACTTTTCATGTAACTGTAGTATGAATTTTGGAACATTGCAAAGAAAATATTTTATAGCTCATATTTATTTTCTTTATCTCTAGTAGTTAGCAGGAACACTTCAAATTTAAAAGCATGAAGATTCCTGATTTGGTGAAAGGAGGAAGATGATAGAAGTATTAGCCATGGCAGATCTTGAGTGAAAAGGACTTCTGAAGAAAATATAGAGGGAAAGCTATATAATGGAAAGCAGGTAGTTTGTCGTAGAGAGCAGAAGCTAACCTGGAAAAGGGAAATTGAGGGAAGAATGGAAAAATCAATCAGATTTGTAGGTTGGGAGTGGAAGTAAAAAGAACATTATAGGGGATGTTAAGCCACCACAATGGTTTCCTGAACGTGTGAGGAGACAATGGTATACCGTGGTCCTAGTTTTTCAGGGCAATTGGTTGGCTTGAGAGCTTGAGATCCTGTGTACTAAACACCACCACGGAATAAAACTGACCTTTGCTGGATGTCTGCTTTGTGCCAGGAACTCCTTTTCATTTTCACTGCAGAATAATGAAGTGGGGAAGTATTAATCTCATTTCTCAAATGAGGAATCAGGCTGAGATAATTGAATGCTTTGCACAGAATCACACAGCTACAAAGTGAAGGATTCAGAAGAGAAGGCATGCCACTAACCCTAGGTCCCAGACTCTTGTTTGTCCATTCTCCTGGCCCTCTGACCTTGTGAGAATCATGTGATTTTTTCCCTTACTGATCCCCATAACACACTGCTCAACAATGGAGCTCCTGCTTCTAAAGTCTAACTTTTCATCCCCTTTGTGCCTAATACTATGTTGCACACAGGCTAACGTTAGCCATACAGTGAATTAATGCAAAGAAGAGAGCCATCTGGACAGGCAAACATTCATCCAGCATCTTACTTGCCCAAACTGTAACTTTTTATTATGTCAGTCTAAATTCATCCTATAAAGACTGCTAATTACAAAAGCAAATGTGCAGAGCAATCCAGGCACTGTGACCTGAGAAAGACAGGGTTGCCACACAGGGCACTATATGCTAATCAGTAAGGGGATTCTGGAGAAATTGAACATATGCATGAAAAACGTTTCTAATTTTTGTATTATTAAGATTTTATAAGATATGTAATGATTCTTTGGCACACTTTGTTACAAGACTCGTTATAAAATCTGCAAAAAGGGATTAAAATAAATCTCAGATATCAACATGATCTCCGGGGCAATTCTTCACTAGACCAAATGATTCCATCCACAGCTGCATTATCCATGAGTCTGAGAATGGCTAATGAAGCATATCTATTGTGATAGGTCCTCGGCCATGCCTAATGACAGTTTTTGTCTTCTCAGCCTAACCACGCCTACAGCAAGAGCTCAGATTTTACAGGTAAGGCTGACATTGAAAATTCAGTGTCATTTGGCCCAGTAGACTTTTAACTTCACACAGTCCTTGAGTCGAATAGATAATTATCTTAGATCAATGTCAGTTTCCTGAGAACCAATATCTTTGTCTAGGGTTCTCTTGTATCCCAGGTACAGAATAGACAGAATCTGATACCTGACTAAAACAACAAACATGCACAGTACATACGTACATACATACATACATACATATATACATACAGTTAAATATTAAAATTTGTTAATACAACTGTAATAGATCCCATGTACTCCTTAGCTATCTTTCTTTCTGACTAAGCCATATGTGTGAACATTCTATAATAAACATTTGGAAATATGCTTTTAAATACCCTCCTGGCTCCTGAATTTAGGGACTTGTTTATTCTGCTACTTTCTGCCTCCTCTTCTGGCTACAAACATCTCTAAATAGCACTGCAGTTATTTGTGTTTTTGTCTATAATTATTCTCAACAAGCAGTTTTTAATCCTTGTGTAGGCTTTAAAGGAAAAACAACCCTTAAAAATCTAATTTCTTCTTCCCTGTATGAAATTCCTGCATGGTATGAAACAAACCCCAATGAGGACACTTGCATGATTCAAGCTTGCTCTTACCGCATCAAGGCTCTGCGATTTGAAGGTCACTACATCTCTTCAGTTAGAATGGAGACAAGGCCTACCTTTATAACATGTCACATGGAGACCAAAACAAATGCAGAGCCCTGTGGGAATCCCCAGGATGGTGTAGAGCCCAACTGATGGCTTTTCCTTGAGTCATTATCAGAAAGTATCAAACCAAGTTAAACACATTGGCATGTATTTCTTCTGCACACTAAGTTATTTTGAAATTTGCTAAGTGCTACATTATGGGTCATCAGATTTAAACCCGTGTAGTTGTTCCAGGTAGTTGATAAATTGAGAGTGTGGAACATGATAGAATCTCAGACAGTTCCATGGGTGTTTATTATCCACATTGTACTCCTGAGTAAATAATACAGATGCCTGACCTACATTGTTTGACCACATCAAACAATGACTTGCCATTTATAAAATGTTGATGGATACTTACTAACCAAGAGCCTAGTGTAACATTAAGACAAACATCCATATTCAGGTGGCGATCACAGTTATTTTGTGCAGTCATGGTCTCAAAGGCAAATGCTTTGTGTTAGAGGTTGAATGGGCTATTTCCCACTATGTCTGATTACACGCTGGGCATCTCAAAGCATATTGACAATTTCATTATACTGAGTGCAATAATCCATATCAACAGCTCATCTCTGTGTTGAATTATAAAATTCAATGACTTAAAAGGCCAGGTATGAACAAGAGTATCTTGCCTTCTGTCCTTCTGAGATTGAAGTGGGTCTAAAATTAAGCAAGATGTAGCCAGTTTCCAAAGCATTTCTCAAAATTGTCTTGTCACCAAATTGAGGCCACCTAAAAGATTAAAAGCTCTTAAAAAAAGGAAAGGAGGAATAATCCCCACATAATTACATTCTAATTTAAAAATCTAATTGAATGCTCTTGTGTTTGCAAGATGTTCTGCTTTCCTTTAGGGACAATATTCTTATTAGTCATACAAGCCACCTCATCATTTAAGGGCAAGGCTTCTTCAAATCATATACTTTTATTGAAAAGCAAATGAGAAACTGCAATCCTGTTGAGTTTTTTTCCATAAATGCATATCAATTATGTGCTTACAAAAGCAACAATCAAATACTCAAAAGGAAATCAATTGATATCGTCTTGACTAGAATAAGTCCAAAGACAGTTTAGATTAGGCTTGCCTGTGATTCTCAAAGCAGAAGTCTTCCATGTTTCAATGAAAAGACTGGTTAAAAGCAGACAAACAGATAAACTACAAATATTTTTTTAAAAGGCAAAGGCATTCACGATAAACTAATGTATTTGTTTAGTTGACAAAGTAAGGGACCAATTGATTTGAGTTGGGAGACCCATGTTTGACCTTAATAAGTCACACTAATTTCTAAGCCTTGTTATCTATAAAACAAAAGACATAAAGATACCCTCCAAATGCTAGAGAGAGGATAACATGGAAGAAATTGAATAATATAATACATGTAAGTGATTTGGACAGTTCATTGTGATCAATATGATCATCAGTATGATGGAAGGATGAAATATACAGCAGTGGCATTTCATTTCCTCTATTTCATCTTTCACTGTATTTTCACAGGCAGAAAAGGAAGGAGATTAGTGTTGTCACAGAGAGGTTACCATGTTCCAGCTGCATTGTGTCAGTTATCATGACTAGTCACCACACTCTTCACCTGATTAGGTCCATTTTGAAGAGAAGAAAGCAGAGGCTCAGGGAGCATGTGGCCTGCTTAAAGTCATGTGACATGGATGCACCATAGACAGAGCTAAAACTCAAGTCTCTGAAGCTTGTTCCTATCACAAAATGCCTGTGTGTTCAAATATGTGCTCTCTCTCTCTCTCTCTCTCTCTCTCTCTCTCTCACACACACACACACACACACATACACACACACACACACACACACACACACACATATACCTGTTTTTGAGGAAATTAGGGGATTTGTTCGGGGTGGAGTAATCATAGGTTTGCAAAACCTGAACATACTGGCCATGGCATTTAATCCTCTAAACAGCCTTGTGAGTTATTACCATCATCTCTATTCCATAAATGACTAAATGTAAGCTCAGCACATAAATAATTCAGTCAAATGTTAATTAGTAGCAGATTCAGGATTAAAATAGACGTCTGTGTTTGACAACTATGTTAAAAAGCAAACATTATAACTGCAGAAAGTATTTCTTAACCTGGGCATAAGGTAACTCCAGCAACTTTAGAGATGGAAGGAGGAGGATTGCAAGTCCAAGGCCTGTCTGGGCTCCAGAGTGAGTTCAAATCCAGGCCTGGTAACATACAAGGACCTTGATGCTAAATAAAAACTGAAAAGAAATGAAGAGGTAGATATTCCACTGAGAATGATGAGGTAGCCCAGCCACAGAGCATATTCAAGGTGTTTTCAAGGCCCTAGACTCAATCCCCAATATTACACTCAAACTGACACACAAAAAGATTAAATTATATGTGCAATTTTACCTTTTATACATGAGATTTTTACTTTCCCTTGGGAAAATGATTTGTTGCATGACAAAACTTTTCTTGCTGAACAAGTGATGGGAACTGACACTCTTTGAACTGGGCAGAAAGGATGAATAACTCAGACATGGGTGTCCCGCTGGTTTAGTTCTTAGGTAATAAGGCATCTAACAAAGAGGAAAGGGCCTATTTGATTTCAGCAGAATGTGGAGCCATGCTGCTCAGCTGCAAGCTTCCTTCCTGGACCAGCGTCCTTTCCTTCACAGTGAGGTCACCGTGCTGGCGATCTGCAAAGGGAGCTTTAATAGACCAGGGTTTTCAACTCTAGGCTTTCAAATAAATCCTGTCCTTGGCCCCGAGTTTCCAAGCTGCTCACAGATCTTTGTCTAAAAGTATTGAGCAGAGTGATGGGCTTGCAAGGACAGCTTAGTAAATGCCAATGGAACCAGAGAGCCAAGCAGAAACTTTTTGTTTGATATTTTAATAGAGCGATTAGTATGTCCTTAGGAAGGTGTCACATGGAGCACACACAGGGAGTCCTAGTCTGCACTGGATTACCCGAAGAATGTACACACATACAATCCCAAACACCAATTGCCATCAGTTTTGAATTGGTATCATGGTAACCAAATGGGTTTTTACAGTATTGCTATCTTACAGAGACTCCCAGAGCCCATGAATTTTCCAGCACAGAATTTGGAGATGAGAAATTAAGAGCAAATTATGCATATTGCTCCCAAACTCATATACTGTTAACTTTTTTATTACAATAAGGTATCAGTTTGAAGGACAAAGATGAACAAAACCAAGATATATAAATACCCCAACATTCACTGGCTGTTAAAAAAAAAACTTAGACTGAATATAGCCAGGCTCTTTGAAATGTAAAGGCTTTTAATACTGAAAACTTTCATTTTCAGTTTTAAGTGTTGTGCTTAAAAGTCTTAATTAAAAAGTATTATCATGGTTCTAAATTTGAAACTTGTCAGAAAACAAGCAAAGCTAATAATAAGCATGTCAAAAAGGATGTCTTATCCATGAATCAGTTGCTTAAATGAAAGAAATCCAAGTCTACAAAGTGTCACTTTTCCAATCTAAATTCTAACCGCAATCTATAGCAGCTGTGGATATTATTCCCCTAAGCACCATAAAGCTGCTTAAATGCATACATTATGTTTTTAAGTGTATATATAAGAAGTATAAATGGATAGGATGAAAGACACACACAGACACACAAGCACACACATGCACACACACATGCACATGTACACATGTTTTCTTCAAAGCACTGCTATTCACTTTCAATGGCAAAAGTCTTACTTTGACAGTATCTGGCTAAGATTACCTATCTAGTGGTTAACTTCTCCAATTCTGGGCTCAGCACCTGGATAGTGGTGTTATCTAATAGGTGGTACCTAACCTACAGCAAGAGATTTTTCAGTAGGTAATCTATGGGGCCTTGAGTAGTATTTATCCCTGGTGTACAAATAGACTTTGAGTGCCCATTCCCACAATGAGGGATGCTCTCTCAGCCTGGACTCTTGAAGGAGGGCCTACACCCTACCCTGGATGACATGACGGACTCTGGAGATCCACCATGGAGGGCCTCACTCTACTTGGGGATTGGAGTGGAGATTGGAGCGACAGGGAGGAGGGAAGGGAGAGGGAGCTTGGATTGACATGTGAAACAAGCTTGTTTCTAACTTAAATTTAAAAAAGGAAAAAATAAATAAAAGAAAAAAAGAAGTTGCACATGATGAGCCTTTCCTTTTAAGCTTTCCATGAATCTTCTTTGTTGGAAGAACTTTATTCCCTCTCTATTTTATGACATTTTTAGCCCTTGAAGAAGGTTATGGTATCTTTATCCTCCTTGAATAGATAGATACATTGTCTCATAAACCCATGAACAGTTGTGTTGGTTCAAACCAAGACATACCTCCAGTAGACTCTATTGCTGCCTTGGGATATCCGATGTGATTAGGTTGTTGGCTGTGGAAGGAAGCCAAAGCTTACAACGTGTGGTGGGATGTATTCCATATGCATCTCATTAATTTCCAAGATTCACCTATGACACTATTAGAAGCAGGGACTCCCAGGTCTGACTCTTCTCCCAAAGGCTCTGCATAACACAAGATGGTTGATACAGCTCAAGAGCAATCCCGTTTAGGGAGTGACACAGAATTTATTTTCTTCACTTACAGATACAAAAATTGAAACCCAAAGGAGGAAAGTGATTTACCGATGATTGCATGAAAAGTTGCTGCAAACCAGAACTGAGACCCAGGTCCTCCACTTCCCAGCCCGACTGCTCTCTTTATGTCAGGGTATCTGACTCCAGCATATAAATTCTAAAACATACCCTGTGAGGCTTCTCATAGCTCAAGACCATTTCTTCTGTGAGGTCTGTCATCCATATTGCACCTGGCTTAAAGGTCAGAGTCCTGGAGGGGTGTCTCAGAGTTAGAGCATGTACTGATTGCAGAGAACCTAAATTTATCCCCAGCACCCATGTTATTCAGTTCACAACTCTAATTATAGCTTCAGGGAACCCAGTGCCCTCTTTTGGCCTCTGTGATGATCTGTACCAACTTGCATATACCATCGCACAATTACACACACATATAGATGTAACGGAAAAGTAAAATAATTTTAAAAATTAAAATTGTGCTGGCAAGATTGAAAACCTTAGTTTAATCTACAGGTCCCATGTGGTGGAAGGAGAGAACCAACTCCTTCAGCAAGTTGTTCTCTGATCTCCACACATTCATTGTGGCACAAGTACACATAGAGACACAGAAACACACATGCACAGACATGCAGAGAAACAATCAGATACAGACACACACATACACACACACACATACACACACACCACACCCCCCTACACACACACACCACACCCCCCTACACACACACACCAAACCAAAACTAAATAAGTAAATTAAAACTTCTTCAAATAGAACAATCAGAATTTCACAGAGAAGCCTAACACATGTCCATTGTAGAAAGTCACCTCACAGAGGCGATTACTTTGTGTCCTCTGATGCTGGAGCCCTGAGCAGGCTGCATCTTCCAGCTCATTCCCTCAGTCTACTGAGTGGAATCACTCCATGCCCCACTGAGCAGTTTTCTTAATCTGCTGCTGTCATTAAAAGCAGAGACCAGCTAGGGAGCAAGGGAGGAGTGTTCCAACATGAAGTTCAAGGACAGCTTGGGCTAGATAGCCAGACCTGTCTCAAATAAACAAACTAATAATAAAAATACAGCAAGGACCAAGATAAGAAATTTAATCTCACCTCTCCAACAACTCTGTCATCCTACTGTAAATAACCACATGTCTGCATCTCTGTTCCAGCCTTAGCACCAAAGGAAAATAATGGAAACATCAGATCATTGGTGCATTATTGGATTTAGCACCCTCAGGGGAAGCCTGAGTATGTGTAAATGTGTCACAAGCTGACATTTATGTTCCAAGCCAGCTGAGATGCATTTACTAACATAGAAATATACACTGGATGAATTTGATCCACTTGGTATGAGCCTTTCTGTAGCTAACTTTTGTTTTGTGGGGGAGAAACAATAATATATTTGACATCTCTGATGGGTTCAATAACTCATTGTGTTTGAAACTGGCTTTATATCCTCAGATAGAAATTTCTCCAATACTCCTCTGCTTGACTTAGCTAATTTTAATGTAGCTTCATTTACTTACATGCAATAGTTTAAAGCACAGAGGGATTGAATTCATGGTCTGTTTCACAGTAAGAAAATGTGCTTAGTGGGGAAAATGTCGTTAAGCTGTTCCCAGTACTGGATTATTAAATTATTGCTTTTCTAACAAATAGGTCAACATATTCAAGTAAGAGTTAATTATTCATCCATCCATTGGATAATATATATTGAGTACTTACTTGGGCTAGAAATGGCTACACACTGGGCCATAACAACAAATGGATTTGCCTTGCTCAGGGATGCACTGGGGCTATGGAGGAACATGTGAATGCCTCTCTTGTAATCCCAGCAAAGAAAAGTCCACTGTCCTAGAATGTAAGGGGGAATGTACAAAAGTGAACTCAGAAACAACTCTTAAGACAAACTAACCACTCTGCTGCCACTGAAGGTGTGAGAAATTCCTCATTAAACAAACCATGGGAGGGACAAATGTGTACATATGAAACACCTGTGAGACAAGCAGGCAGATTCAAAACACCCAAAGCAGTTCCATCTCTCCTAACACTTTTAAGCCAGTTTTGAAAAGTCATCCAGGGCCCTGACCACATAGTTTAGTAATCAAAATGCTGGAGAAGCAGAAGACCTGGAAATTTTTCTGTATTCTCCAGAGTTCTACGTCTCCGCTCTTGCAAACCGAGGTTAATGAAGTCAACTGCCTGGGTCAGAGGAGGAGTGGATGAGATGAAGTGTGCAGAGCTTTATAAACTGAAGCGTACTATACATAGTGGAAAAATGGGAAATGATAATGGTGGCCAATGCTTCCTATGGATGAACAACATTGCAATCAAAACAAATGTAGTGTCCATTACAGCAATGACCCACACTGTTACAGGCATTTTTTCAAGCAGCCATACCAACCACGATAATCTTCAAGTGCTGAGAACCCAATACAAGATGTACTTGGACAGAATGCCTGCCCCAACAGCAGAGGCCAGCTTTAGTGCTATATCATACATTGCAAGGCCAGGTGTGCTCTGTTTTAAGGTCCCCAGGGGAATGCCAAGGCTGTGTGACACAGCTCTTCCCCAAGAGTTGGCTACCTAAAGTCCTGAGGTCAGAATTAGCCTACTACCAATGAAATAGCTGCATATTCAAAATCAGATCACATATTCTTCACCCCCAGGTCTTGAACTGCCTGGGGAATTCTATTGTTTTTAGCCTCTACTGTTTTAGTTTCCATCCTAGGGCCTCCTCCAGTTCACTGGAGGACCCACGGGAAATTACCCTGTATCAAAATGTCTTAACAAAGTTATATTGTAGTTATAAAATTAAAATTAAGGACATTCTTGGCTAATCAATTTAATTAGGGATTGAGCATTTCCGGAAGGGTATTGGATAGAAGGAAGGAAAGTGGATCTGTCCATAGAATGGCAAGGAGTTAAAGATTTTCAGGGGAAGGGTGATCACATGGCTTGGGAGATCAGAAAAGGGAAATTGGGAAAATGTAGCTAATTATATGAGTTCAATCTGCACAGGGTGGGTGGACTGTTTATGGAAAAATGACAATTTAAAGTGACAGTGTCAGTTTCAACTTCTTGTGTCTCTGCTATAGCTTAGTATCTCAGAGCCAGTATTAACGCCAAGGGGGAAGAGTTTTATTACTTTTGTTCCTGTTGCTTTAATTGTGCACATGTGTTACATGCATGCACATTTTGTGCATGAGGGTGGTGGTGGTGGTGCTGGTGTGTGTGTGTGTTTTAGGACTCACAGTAGCAGACCTTTTATCTCTACCAAGCACACAACCACAAGAAACAAAGCACTTAGCATTTTGCCCTCCATTTTCCCAAAGTCCCTTGTCTCAAGGATGGTCTTGTATTGATTAAATGGGCAGAGTAGGTGACTCTTATAGGGCTTTGATGCTGAATGCTCATCCCAGAAGAGAAGCCCGTGCAGCACTGAACTAGCATCAGAGAGGATTGTTCACATGGCTCCAGGGGAGTCACAACTAATCTAGGCTGTAACCAAAGCATTCAGTCATTCAATGAGTTTCTCTGTTTTCAGTAGATATAAGAAGCTTGGGCTTATCTTTCCTTAAAAAACTTGTTATATAATGATACATGCTTCCACCCCACCATGACCTTAAAGTAACAATGATATCAAGATGTAGTCATCCCCTGGCTTTCAGTCCTGGATTGAAGAACACCCAGATAGTTACTAATTCATTCTCTTTCAGTTCTGCAGAGTGGAATAAGCTGTACACATGGATGTCTGTATGAATCTCATCTTCAAACTTGTTCACCTTTGTCAGAGTCGATTCCTGACTACATCTCATCATTTCACTGAGCATCTGTGATATGGTTGATCATGATAGCCCATGATGACTATTACCCCACGTTTTCAGCAGTTCTGGAGCTTGCTAGGTATAGAGACAGCATACTTTATGAAACTAGAGTTTTGCTATACCTGGGGAAATTTGGGCTATTTCAGAAATAGCAAAGATTTCCTGTCTGTGAGTGCAGAAGCTCCCAGTAGTATTTCCAGACACAGTGTTTACCATCAGTACCTATGTGACCTTTTATCTCCCAATGCTTTGCTTCACCAGGGGAAAACACTGCAATCCTTCAAGTCTCTCAGGCTAGAAAAACTCAAAGTATTCTTATTTCTGCATTCTTTATTATCCCTCATTTTCAGTCACCAGGGGAAAACACTGCAATCCTTCAAGTCTCTCAGGCTAGAAAAACTCAAAGTATTCTTATTTCTGCATTCTTTATTATCCCTCATTTTCAGTTAGTCGATGACATGTACGTCTTATGTACTCATAGTGGATTTCCTTCTAGTTAGCACATATCCTATTGCCATAGTCTTGGTTACACTGGCCTCCTCAGCAATGGCCTCTATTTTTTCCCATCTTGCCAATCTATCATCTCTACTTTCTCCACATTCATTCTGGTAAAATAGAGTTTTGAACAGAATGCCATAGTCCAAATTATTTGACAAGTCTGACTGTCCATACTTATAGGCTGAAGACAAAATCCTTTAATGCCTTCATTAGCCTGACCCCAAAGCAATTTTGTGTTATATGTCCTCTTTCATACACCAGAAAGAACAAGCAGAAAGGGTATTTCCATTTTCTATCCCACGTTTTAATTCACACTTTTGGTTTTGTCTAGAATATCACTGCAAATCCATCACAGCTCCCTATGCTGTGGAGAATGCATTCTCATCTTCAAACCACAACATAAAGGATACCATTTCTGTGAATTTCCCCCACAGACTCGCATCACCTCCTTTGATCCCTGCAGCATTTTCTCTATATATCTATTTTGTCATTTTTAATTATACTTCTTGCTTATAAACACATTCTCATTTACAATAGAAGCTACATAATGGCCCAAGATGTTTTGCTCTCTGTGTGTTTCTTAAGGACTGAGAGCACAGTGAGTAACTAGCACTAAATAATTAAGAAAGTAGGGGAAGCCCAATGAAAATGAAAAAAAATACAAGTAAGTAACAAGTATTTTTCAAAACATGGCAAAATTCCTCATTTTAAAAACTATTATTAGGAATAATGTTTCATACTTTAAATAAGGTTCTATCTTAATTTGGAATAAACTAGTATTCTTTATTTAAAATATTGGCAGTTCTCATTTAGTATGTTTTATTGCCCTGCTTGTCACCACAAGTTTGAAAAATAAAGTCCAAACCCACAAAGTAAGGCCTCCAAAATTTAATAAATTTCTAGAAGAATTAAAGTGTGACCATGGGTAAATGTCATGTCTGACATTTATTAAGCAAGGTAAATGGATACAAAAATGGAAATACAGTTAGTTTTCTCAATCCCTGGGCTTTCTATCTCTGGATTCAACTAACCTTGAGCCAAAAATTTTCAAAACACAATTATATCTATATTTTTTGCCAGTCTTCCCTAGACAGCGCAGTATAACAATTACTAGCACAGAATTTACATTGCATTATGAATCATATGTAATCCAGAAATTGTTATATAGATAGGACACTGTGTAGGTTATATGTAATCCAGAAATTGTTACATGGACTGGAGGGTATGTAGGTTAAATGTGAATATTATATTACTATGGAGAGGGACTTGAACTTTCCCACGTTCTGTATCTATGTCCTGGACACAATGGCCTGGAGATACTCTTAGCTTCATTTCTCGTTGTGACAAACATCTGGTAAAGAAAAGTTAAGGAAGGAAGGATTTACTTTGGCTTACAGTTTAAGAGTGCAGTCCATCACAATGGGGAAATTGAGGCAGCAGGAGACTGCGGCAGCCCATCACCTTGTATCTGTAATAAGAAACCAGAGAGAGCTGGTGCTCAGCTCAGTGTTCTTCTAGAACCCCAGCCTACAGGATAGGGTAGGTCTTCTCTTCTTAATTAATTTTGCTTGCAGAACCATCACTTCATGATATTATAGGGCATCAAGTTATACCCAGTCTATTTCAAAACATGATAGCTTTGTAAATATCTCACTTTCCATTCAAACACATGTAGGATTGTATTTCCATTTATTGAAGGGCAAACATACTACTTAGTGTTCCTATACGAGATACTTCAAAGAGAGTGTGTGGGTGGGTGTGGAAAGGGGGAGGCAATTTGGAGGAGGAGAAGGAAAGGAGGAAGAAAAGAGAAAGAGACTGACAGGAGAGAGAGATGATAGATATAGATAGGGAGAAAGATAGATGAGAGAGAGAGAGAGAGAGAGAGAGAGAGAGAGAGAGAGAGAGAGAGAGAGAGAGAGATAGGGAGCATGAAGGTGGTGAAGAGGAGAAAGAGAAGTGGGGAAAGAAGAGGCAGAAAGGAGAGAATATGAAATACAATGGAAGCAGAAGAAGACAGAGGAAGAGAGATGACAGGGAAAGGGATACAGAAAGAGAGAGGATGGGAAAAGGGTGGGGGAGGAGAGAGACATACACATACACACACACAGAGAGAGACAGAGACAGAGATAGAGACAGAGAGAGAAAGGGAGGGAGGGAGAGAGGAGGAGGAGACACAGATTTGCCATAAGTAATTGCTGTCAGGTGACTAAGGAAGCTTGAGAAAGCATCACTATTGATTGTGATTACTTTACCAGATATAAAGCTATGAATATGAAGCTACTGTAATGGAAAACATGTTGCTTGATGCAACATTTGAATAATGGCCAAATGGAGAATGAGCATTCCACAGGGAGTTGGGAATCCATGCATCATGTTCACATCGACACTTGTAAGGTTCTTCCTCATTTCGAAAATGAATAAACAAAACAGACACCATCAAACCAAACCTGGCCTCCACAGGATGTTAACTCACAAACAAGGCATGAAGGGAGTGATCATGCAACAAAGTATGTTGACAAAGTGGATCACATTATTTTGGTATATGTTTTGGTTTCAAGTTTTATCAACTTGGCCAGAGTCTTGGTACTTACCTAAAAAAATTTAAAAAACAAAAAATTAAAAGCACAGGTGGTTTGAGAACTATGGGGTGAGATATTGAAGGTAATTATAATAGTTCAAGAGAAAAGAATCAACAGGCTCTGTAATTCACAAAAAGAAACAAAACCACAAACATACACAGAAGAGATTGTTACATCCTAGCTGTGGTAGTTAGAATGAGAAATGTTCTCTCATAGACTGAGGCATGTGGTCTCTGGTTAGTGGCACCTTTTGGAGAGGTTTTGGTGAGGCATGTCTCTGCTGGAAAAAGTATGTCACTTGAAGACTAGGCTTTAAAAGTTTAAGGCCCCCAGGAACCAGAAACTGGGCCCAGGATAGACCCAAACATGACTGAAAATGAATGAAATGATTCCTAAAGATATTCTATTGTACTCATAGATCTGTGACTAGCCCAATTGTTATCATACAGGCATTGACCAGCAACTGAAAGCAGCAGATGAAGAGACCCACAGCCAAACACTAGATGGAGCCAGGGGAACCCCACAGTAGAGGGGGAGGAAAGATTCTAGGAAGCAGTGGGTCAAGGGCTCAATGAGAATATGACCCTCATAATCAACTAAGCAGGGCTCATAGGGGCTCACAGAACTAAAGTGACAATCATGGAAACTATTTGGGCCTGAGCTAGGTCCTTGCTATATTTGCTATGGTTGTATAGCCTGGCATTCTTGTGGACTCTTACTCCCTGTTGCTTTTGTCTGCACTTGGGACCTGTGTCCTTTATTTGGTTGCCTAGTCCAGCTTTGATATGAGGATTTGTGCCTTGTCTTACTGTAATTTGTTATGTCTGTTCTGTTGATATCCATGGGAGATCTGCTTTTTTTTAACAGACAAGGAGAGATCTAGGGGAGAGGGGAGGTGGGAGGGGGACTAGGAGGAGTGGAGGCAGGGAAAACTGTAGTGAGAATGTAACATACAGAAACAATGAAAATCACAAAAGAGGGAATTTAAGGGCTTAGTCCACTCTCTGCTACCTACTTGTTATTAAAGGTGTGATCTCTCCGCCTCTCGCTTCTTATCACCATGTCACTTGCTGCCATACCTCTGTCTTGTCATGATGGACTCTCATCTCTGGAACTGCAAGCCAAAGTAAACTCCAAAAGTTATCTTCAGTCACTGTATTTTATCACAGGAATAAAAGAGGAGCTAACACACTTGCCAAAGTTAGAGTTCAGATGACTCTGTTTACAGGTACTAGAGAGAATCCAAACAGATGAAATCTGGGGACAGGTGAGCAGTAGCCCCTTGTAGCCGCAAGGGAGTGACAGCCAGCGTTATCTGGGTTTAAACATCTTCTGAGTATGGTTTGTTCTATGTGTGTGACATCAGAGGGTAGGCATGTGTGGTGGTTTGAATAAAAATGGCCCTCATAGGCCCACAAGGAAAGGCACTATTAGGAGGTATGGTCTTGTTGGAGGAAGTGTGTCACTGAGGGTGGACTTTGAGCCTTCAGATGCTCAAGCCAGGCCCAGTGGTACACTCACTTCCTGATGCCTGCTGATCCAGATGTAGAACTTTCTGCTATCTTTCCAGCACCATGTCTTCCCACAGGCCTCCATGCTTCCTGCCATGATGATAATAGACTGAACCTCTGAACTGTTAAGCAAATCCCAATTAAATGTTTTCTTATAAGAGTTGCCATGGTCATGGTATCTCGTCACAGCAATAGAAACCCTTACTAAGGTAGCATGCATATATATTATTACCTAAGGGCTCACCAGGGTTGTGGTATGCCAGGTTTCCCTCTGCTATTTATCACAGAGCACTGAGACAAAAAGTAGATCTGGACTCTACCATGAAAAAGTCAAGACTACTCATGCAGTTCATTAAATGATGAATTAGACTTATCCTTTGACCAGACTATGAGAACTCTGGTTTCCTTAGGACATTTTAATTGTATGGAAGTTTTAGAAGTACTGGGCCAGAATGAGGATTTAGTTTAGCCAACACCTCTGCAAAGGTATCATAGACTGAATTATAACGGAAAATATGTGCTACTTCCCTCTCCTACCCATTCTGTATGTTCCCTGCCTTTAGCAAGTGCCTTAGCAGATCTTAGTTCTTTTACTGGAGGAATGACCTAAACCTTCATTCCCAGAGGCTCTGTGATCTTTGTCATCCTTCCTGGATTAGATTGTTTTAATTCCCCCATTGGCTTTAATCACAGGACATGATAATACCAAGAGATGCCCCAGAATTGATTTGTCTCAGTTAGGTTACCTATGGTTGTGATGAAACACCATGACCAAGAGCAACATGGGGAGGAAAGGGTTTATTTGACTTGCATATCTTAAACCACAGTCCATACAGGGAAACCAAGGCAGGAACTCAAACCAGAGGAGAGCCTGAAGGAAGAGTTGATGTAGAGGCCATGGAAGAGTGATACTTGCTCAGCTTGTTTTATTATAGAACCCAGGACCACCAGCCCAGGGGTGCTCCAACCAAAATCACCTAGAAACTTCCATATATCACTGAGTAAGAAAAGGTCCTATTCCTACTGCCCAGTCTTATGACACAATTTCTCAACTGAAGTTACCTACTCTCATATGACACCAACTTGCATCAAGTGGACATGAAACAAGTCAGCACACAGCCTTAGTCTTTATGCTTTCATGGAATATAAGACTTCTATTACATTTGTCACTCCTTTGAATTGGATTAGTATTTTAGTACAGAGGGTATTCACACAACCTCATACAAGTTGCCATTAATCTGAGCTGTAGTGCTCAACAACTTGGCAGCTTCCTCTCAGTGACAGCACACAGAGGAGTCACTGAATGAGCCTGGCAGAGGTGCTGATATCAGGAGGTCATAGCCTAGGGCCTTCTGGGACACAGAGAATGTATTCTCTCAGACTTCTCCAAGTTCTGTGTTAAATCGTTTTTGTCTCTGTGTTTGTGAAAGCATAGAGGGAACCGGACATGGTAGAGTACCTCCCAGGAAGCAGAGGATGCAGACCATCTTGACCTGTCAATCTGTTTTTGAATCAAATCCATCCCTACTGCTACAAACCACTAGCTCAGCTGCCTGTGAGTTTTACAACAACTAGTTGAATATTGCTAAAAATACAGCAAGATCAGCCAACAACTCCTATGACTTATCAATAGATTGTACCATTTTAATGTTCTTTAGACAACTTGGGTGCATTTATTCTGATAGTACATATGCTGTAGTACTGCAATATTGTTTTGAGGCTTCTGTGATTTCTTTTAGGGATCCTGGGCTAAAGTAAGACAATTTTCTCTTCTGTGTCTGCAAGACTATTTCTATACATGCTCAAAAAGATGGATGACTCCAGAGCTAACCAAAGTGGTTTGTGAATAGTCTCTTAAGTGATCAGTCTGGACTGTGTGATCAATTGGGCAAGGACAGCAAGAAGTTTATCAACATGACAGCTGGTGGCCAAGCATGCTACTCTGTCCTGTTGTTCAAAGATGTGCTTATTAAGCATATAGTGCACACTTGGGATTCAAGGGCTAGACAGGTCCCCAAGGACTCTCTGCTCATCATTTTACAAAAAAATGAACCCAGGACCTAGAAAAGTATTTTTTAAAAACAAAATACACAGTGACATTAGAAAAGGAGCCATTGAAATCCCTGTGTCTGGGAGAAGACATCTGTTGTATATAGATATATAACTGACAAATGAGTTGCATATATAACATATGAAGAACACTTGGGAATTGATAAGAAAATCAAGTAAGCTAATTGAAGAAAAGAGGAATATTGTGACATCCTGCTACTTACTACAAAAATTCAGCTAGAGGTACTTCAGGACATATGGGCGGCTTTTCTTCATATAAACAGACATCAAAAGGGAGGCCACCCAGGACCAGCGCAGCTTCCAGAAATCAGTTAGAGTTTGATTTCTTTCCTGTCAGATGAGTCCTTCTGACATACCACATATTTCATCCCCTTCTCAGGGTATCTGGTCTATGCTCCAGAAAAACAAATATATATGTATTTATATGTATGTATATATATATGTATATGTATGTGCCTGTGTGCATGTGTGTGTGAGTTTGTGCATGCGTTTGTGCATGTGTGCATGCCTTCGTGTGTGTGTGTGTGTGTGTGTACACATATATATAGTATGTAACACGATGAGAGTAAAACACACATCTTTTAAAACTTTCTGGAGGAAGACTGGGGAGATGGCTCTGTGGGTAAAACACTTTCTGCACAAGTATTCAGTCATGAGTTCAGATCCCCAGCAATGACACAAAAATCAGCACATTAGTACTCATCTATAACTCCAGCTCTGGAGGCAATGTATCAAGACGGGCAGATCTTAGCAGCTTGCTGGTCACCCAGTCTAGCTGAAACATTAAATTCCAGAGTCAGTGAGGGACTCTGTCTCAAAAAATAGAAACCAAACCTAGCAGAACTTAGGAGAATCTCAAATAAAATACTTACCTGCTGGAAAATGTATACTGGACAGCTGGTAGAGGAACAATTAGCCATGTTACCCAAAGGAATTGAAATGTTACACAGAAGAGATGAGTAATATTTTCTGTTCAAAATCACTGCTCGTCAGCCACATTTTAATTAAAAATAAAGAAGCTGAATAATAAGGTAGCATTGCATACTCTCTTAGTCAATGTTATATCGCTGTGAAGAGACACCATGACCATGACAATTCTTATAAAGGAAAACATTTAATTGGGGCAGCCTTACAGTTTCAGAGGTTTAGTCCACCATTATCAATGTGTAAGAAAGTTCATGGAGGCATGCAGTTAGATATGATGCCAAAGAACAAGAATCCTACATCTGGAACTGCAGGCAACAGGAAGATAAAGTGAGCCACTGGGCATGACTCGAGCTTCTGAAACCTCAAAACCCACCCCAGTTACACACTTTCTTCAATAAGGCCACACCTATTCCAACAAGGTCACAAGTCCTAATCCTTTCAGATAATGCCATTTTCCATGGGGCCATGAGGGACCATTTTCATTCAAAGGGCCACACATGCCTTGTCAGATAGGGGTGTCCTCTACTGACAAAAATTTTGATAAGGCAGATGAGATAGCAGTGATTTGCCTAGTGATACTTAAGGATATGCCACCAAGCGTGATCCTGACCTCACTTCATTCCTGGAACTCACATGGTGGAAGGGGAGGACTGACTTCTGCATATTACCCATATGTGCCCGTCTCCCCAACACACAGGCACACAAAATTAAAAAACAGATGTAGAGAAGTTCCACAAAACTCATTTCTATAATTTCTTTTGAAGACAATTTGTACAGAAAATTTTGTAGGTTCCAAACATGCAACTTGTAGGCATATTTTTGTTTTGTTTTTTGGTGTCCAAAAAGACAGTGAGTCACATATATTCTTTGTAGCAGGAGAAATACTGACAATAACTAAGGTCCTCTACACAGGAAAGGATAAGTGAACTGAGAGACCCATGCAATGAGAATATATAGACACCATCACAGTCTGGTCCATGGCATAGCATCACAGATGCACAGCTATTGCATCTCTGGTAATATTCAGTGACACCCTAAACTTATCTGTGCATGTGAAGACTGCTTTGGTCTGAACACAATTTTTCACAGAATCCCATCTTTGGTGCATAGTTTTCTGAAGAATTTTAGAACATGCAAATATATGAAATGTTCTCACATTGTTTCTCCTTAAAAATGTCTCCTTGCTGTATTCTAATTTGTAGGACAACTGCCCTGGACTCTGACAACTTTTGTCGGTACAAAGAACTTCATCTGCCTCATGATCCAGTCTCAACACATGCACACATTCATTTGTGCATTTACATATGCATTTCACACGTGTACATACACACACATACACATACATCACACACACACACACACACACACACACACACACACACACACACACACACAGAGAACTTCAGAAGATTTGGTGTTCCCCCAAGACCCACATGACCTGGATGTGTTTTCCAAACTAAAATATCTTGCTCCCTCTGAAAAATTATACCTCTTTCTGGATAAAGAAGGAAGTATTTGTCACCTGATCACCAGTCTGTGTGACTTTCATTGAGCTACATCCCTCCGCAGCCTGTAGTGAGATTATTGTTAAATTCATGGTTCATCATGGAATCAGTGAGATTTGGAACCCTGGGAGTAAACAGATACTGTTAAGCACCTGATTCCTAAAAGCACAAAGGTGAAGTATCAACAGTAAGAATACGATAATTGTACTGCAAATGACAGATTGGATAGTGTGAAGTTCTATCCTTACCTATGTTTACAGATTGAAAAACAATATAAGTATTAGGGTGATACAACCCAGCTGTTATGTGCTCGTGCTTGCTATATAGAAGATGTTTAAAAGCTCTAAATGCTAATGGATGGCCCTCTTTTCCAGTCTTAGATATGTTTACTTAAAACACATATTTTGTAAGCATAACAGCATATAACAACCATATGGCTAATAATTTACCCGATCTGTAAATCATAGCTGAACCCAGGCATTACTTTGTTATAAAGAAATATGGCAAATTTATGCAATGATTGAGAAGAATTATGTGTTAAAGAGAAGGGAGCTTCATGTTTTGATTATGTAAGCAAGGAATGAAATTAAAGTGGCCTGTACTGATTTATGGCTGAGCATTCTATGACTACATAGTCAGACTAGGAAATGTGTGCTAGCCTTATTTATACCTAAGCACTTTGAAAGGAGGTGCCAAGGCCAGCTCCAAGACATGCTGTTACATTGGTTGTTTCAAAACCTTTCAGGTAAGTGGAAACTCTAGGTGTGCAGAATTTTTAAAATATAAATGTTACTTTAGGATTTTCCATCTGAGCTCTAATTTCCAAATGATATTGTTAAAAAGTCCCAAATATCTAACTCAGACTAACACTGCTATTTGCTGAAGCCTATATGCTATTCATATACCAGTCACTAACCCTGGTAATGAGAGGCACCAGAGGTTCAGAGTCACATCGAAGTCATATAGATAGTCACAGAGAAGAGAAATATTTGTGCAAAGACAATAATGTAAATCTAAACAGGCTAGATATAATCAATCTTTAAATCCCTTTTGTAAATCTGATCATTTATCCAGTCATCTCCTAATGGTTGGTAATCAATTTTGTAAGAATTTATGATGTTATTTTAATGACACATTTGCAATTTATATGTCACCTAACTCTAAAAGAAATAGAAGGTAGCAATTATTCTGGAATAATAAGGAAGAAATAGAAGCTGCCAATTATTAAGCAATAATAAGTAATCATCTAGACAGTTGAAATTAATATAAGATATAAAGATGTATGAAAGGCTAGAAATGTATAATTTGGTCTACAATCTAAACTAGTGCTATCCAATAGAAGTCTCTATAATGAAGGGACTAGTCTGTACATGTTTAGGTAATGAAGGCAGTTAGTAGATGGATGGATAGTGGGTACTGGAAACTTAGCTACTGTAGCTGGGGATTCACATTTTAAATGTAATTGAAATCATCACATGCGTTTAGAGGCTACCATATTGTACAGCAAAATTTTAGAGTCTTTATGTTTACTTCAGTCAAGTACTAAATTCAAGTCTACACCCTGGTAGCCTTGGGGTGAGAGAGTATGTGAGAAAAATTCACTGGTCAAAGTTGGGTTATTGGAAAAGCAGATTTGACACATTTCAAATATCTCATGAATGTGCTGCACCTGACTTAGCCTGTCAGTGAATCATTTCTTGATTTGAGGGTTTTATAGAGGATGAACTGATGTCATTCATGTTGCCATTGTTAAAAAAGTAGAGAGAGCCCTGATCATGGATATCAAAAAAGCAACAAGTGTGATTCGGGAATGACATGTTTATAGGACTGAAATACGTGTGTGTGTGTGTGTGTGTGTGTGTGTGTGTGTGTGTGTGTGTGTACACATATATGGAGGAAGACTGAGGAGATGGCTCTGTGGGAAAGTACCTTCTGCACAACTATTCAGTCATGAGTTCAGATCCCCAGCACTGACACAAAAATTGGCACATTAGTACTCATCTATAACTCCAGCTCTGGTGGCAATGTATGAAGATAGAAACCAAATCTAGCTGAACTTAGGAGAATCTAAAATAAAATAAAATAAGTACCTGCAGAGAGCATAGACATTCATCTTCACACAACATATACATACAAACATATGTACAGAGGTAGAGAGAATAGGCCATCTTCACAGAACATATATGTGCATGCATACATGCACATTTGTGCATACACACAAGCATGAAAATTTGAGAGAAGAAACAAAAGCATTAAAATAGTACATGGGAAAAGTCTGTTTATAAAACTAACATAAAAATAAACTAGATATTACACATAAAAATAAACTAGAAATAAATATACTAAGTGTAGCAGTTATTTCCTGGTGGTAAGATCATTAATGATGTAGTTTATTACATTTTAAATGATCTAAATTAATATTTAAGTCTATTATTACTTAAGAATTCATTTATTTGTATTGTGGAAGTGGCACACATGCCATGCACTTATGTGGGGGAAGAGGATGACTTTCAGGAGGTAGTTCTTTCCTCCACCATGTGGGTGTCCAGGATTGAACTCAGGAAGTCAGACTTGGCAGTAAGTGCCTTTGTATGCTGAGCTATCTGACTGGCTCCAAACTTCATATGATTAAATGAATATGTAAATAAAATAATAAAAACTTGTCTCTGTGATGTGACAGTTTCATGTTCACATGGGAAAAGGTTGGAACCCCACCAGGACACCTTCCTTCCCATGTCTAAGACTGTGAGGATGGCTTCTTTGTTGTCTGGCACTGCTAGGACAAATGCCTATCCCATGGTGGGTCAAGAGTAAGATGAACTAAGCTATCTCAGGTAAAGCAGGTCCACAATGAATAGCACGCAGGGACTCTCTGGAGACATAATCACCCTTTACCCATCTCTGGCCTCTTGGTCTAAGGAATGGAAAAATGTCTATATTCTTTAGTATGTAAGTACTCCAAGAATATAATGAACTAACTCTCTGTAGGCAGCTAATGACTAAGTATTCATGTTGAAGGTATTTCCAAGTCTCATTTGGTGTAAAGATTGAACTGTGGTCTACTGACTGTTTTTTAAGGAGGAGCACACCCAGTACTATTACAAGAAACAAGCCTTGGCTGTTTCTCAGAGCTACTATGCAGCTTGTCATGTCAAGCCTATCCCTTCTCTGATGAAACAGAGAGTTACAGATGGGCTCTCTTTACTTCTGGGCTTAAAGGCTTGTAACAACCTAAAAATAAAGAAATTACCATTTTTCCCTTTTAAAAAAGAAAATAAACATCTTTGAATGGTAGACATGCCTGTGCTAATTTAGTTAATTCTCTATTTGTACACAATATGAAGGCATTTCAATGAAAAAAATTTGCACATTTTTTGCACATACTTGGATTGTTTACATATAGGAAATTGGGATTCAGAAAGTGACAAGCAGAAGAAAAACAACAAGAGAAGCAGGAGATGATAACTGAAACGTCTATCTGGAAGATGCTGTCTACAAGTGATGTGTCATATGCCTTGTCTGTAATGGCATGAAATCAAGGGTTACCAATCCAACCGTGGGAAAGAGAGCTACTGCTTGTCAAAAGACTCAGGAAAGCACACTCCAGTAGAAATGTGTGAGCCTTCCATTCCTGCCCAGAAACACTGGCTGTGTAATGTGTACTGGACTTCAGCATCAACAAAGTCATCAGTGAGCCAGATGCTGGGAAGAGGCAAACACACTTGGTTGTCTGTCATTTCTAACTTCATATACATAGATTGGCAGATACATCAAAGGCAATCACATTTAAAAGATTAGATGGAAAGGGATTATGCACTTAAAATTTTTTCTTCATGTATTTTATATCCAAGTAAGAAGTTAGAAACAAAACAAACAAGAACATAGGTGTTATGGTTTGACTCTGAAATGCCCCTCACAGGCTTCCGTAGTTGTATACTTGCTCATCGGCTGGTGATGCTGTGGGAAGCTGTGTTAGAGCAGGTGATCAAGGGCAGTGGGTTCTTGGGGCTGAGTTATCCCTGGCTCCTTCCTGTCACACTTTCACCTTCCTGGGCTTCACCATGAAAGCAAGCTGTGGTTACTTGCTCCTACCACCACACACAGCTCATTTTATATGGCCTTCCTTTGCCACCATGGTGAACTGTAATTCTCTGAAGCTATGAGCTAAAACAAAGCTTATATCCCTCTTGCCCTTAAAAACAAAGTAAACAGCTTTTAAAAAGCTATTTCACAACAAATATACTAAAAAAATAAAATAAAAAAAGGCAAAAGCAATCACAAAAATGCTTCCAGAGAAGAGGTGACTTCTAATCTCAGATTTAAATAGTTGGAGATGAGCCAGCCAAGAATGATTCAGGGAAAAGGACATACAAAGGGAACACTGCTCACATATGCACACAGCAGGAAGTCACATAAAAAAGCATATAGCTAGTCATGGAGAGTCAGATGAAAAGCACTGAGCTTAGAAAAGTAGGTAAGGATCCTATTCTATGCTGCCCAAACTTTTGTGGGTCCAGGGAAAGATTTTACCTGGTGATTGCTGCTCTCATTTATGCCTTCCTTTTTATCTAATGCATACCCTAAGGCATGCCCACACGTGTGGATTCCTTAGAGCATATATCAATCCTCTCCTTTCCAAATAGCTAGTCCTGTCTATGAATATTCACAACTCAGTCTGCCCTTAAAGAGAAAACCAGAAAAGAAACCCACACGTGTCCAGGAATCTGCTTCTGTGTCTTTGAAATGAAGTATTCTGAGTAGACTAGTACTAACATGGATAAAGCTTGTGCTCTGGGGATCTCTACCCTTAGTTCTGCAGACAATTTTATACAATGGTGAATGTCATGGCAACAATGGGCCAATGGTGTTGTTTGCCACGTCAGACCAGGTTGGGCTCTTTATATATGTTAATTTGGAAAGGCATGAGAAAATGTTGTATAAAGAACAACTCAAAGTTGGAATTCAGTCCATGGCTACTGAGCTGGGAGTTCTTGGGTCTCCTTTGGGCAGTCTGTCATGATAGAAGGTCACAGAAGAAGAAAACACTCAACTCACGGAGTCCGGCAAGCAGAAAGACTAAAAGAGACCAAAGACTGTCGACAGGCTTTCCTTTGGGTCCACAGCTCACAAATAATGACAGGGAGACTTATTATTAATTATGAAAGCTCAGCCTTAACTTGGGCTTTTGTAAACTAGCTCTCATAATTTAATTAACCTGCTTTTATTAATCTACATTTTACCATGTGGCTTTTTAGAGTTTTTTCATTCTGTATATAGGAGTCCCTCTATGTGTCACTGTCTTATCTTCTCTCTGCCTCAGTTATCTCCTCCTAGTTCCTCTCTCTGCCCAGAAGTTCTGCCTATACTGCTCACCTAGCCATTGGCCATTCAAATCTTAATCCAACCACAGCAATATATCTTCACACAGTGTGCAAATGTAGCACAACACAGGACCCTTCAAAGTCATACCCCAGGAACCTTCCTCCACCTAGGCACCACATCACAGTTTCTATCACTGTCTAATAATGCCATCGAATTATTAAACTATCAATGGATTAATTTACTGGTGACGTCAGAGCCTTTATACTCTATTCACTTTCCCAAAGCTGGCACCATAGCCGTAAACAAATAAGTTTTCAAGGAACACTTCAGACTCTAACAGCCCCATTCCCACTTTCTCTTCATTGATTGCATTCTTAAATATAAATATACTGTAACAGGAGGATTACCATGGGTTAAATTGTTTCTTTTAAAAATTTACATTTGAAACATTGATTCTCAATGTGGCTATATATGGAAATTGGAGCTTGAATGAGGTAACTGAAACTAAATACTAAGAATTGGGATCTGATCCACTATCACTATGACATTCAAAGAAGAGAATGTAACACACCAGGCTATACCAGGCAGAGAAGAAAGACCATATAAGACACCATAAGACGGGGGAAGACCAGGAGGAATCAAGGCTTCCAGTACCTTGATCCTTGACATTTAAAGTTTCAGAGCTAAGTGACATAAATTTATGCTGCATAAGCTATTTACCATTTATTTTGCTATGGCCATCCTAGCAGACTAATGCAATAATACTAAACCTGATCTTGATCCTTCCTTGTGTGTACATGTTTTCAATTTCTGACTTCAAACTCGCTATAGAGTATGAGTTCATGGAAGTTTACTGAGTTATCATCACTCAATAGCATTAAAAATAGTGACTCAAGGTTAGTTTTAAGATGGTCTAAAAACCCAGAGCAACTAATTCTGAATTTATTGATCTGTGAATGTGATCTTATCTCCATAAAATGAAGCTTATTTCCTGAATTAGAAATATAGTCAAATTGTTTTACGATGTATTCACAATTAACCCAAACAGATCCCAAGCTGGACCAATTAATTATTAAGAAATCAAGTAAATCTATCTTGAAGTGATTATTGGTTATTCACAGGGTAGAATTAATCACATTCAAAGAGAATTTTCAATAAATCTTGTTAGGGCTTCATAAAACTAGAAACTGTAAAATATACTTTGTTACAGCACTTTTCGAAACATCTACATTTTTATTGGCATGCTTCTTTTCTGAAAGCATTAAAATCTTAATGAGTTCCCCACTCAGTCTCTAATGTATTCATCACAACAGAATGAACAATTGGGACATCAAAATCCTGAACCCTGTGGCAAGGCAAGTTTGTGGATACACTCATTGGGTAGGACAGCCGTTTTTAGAGGAATTACTGTATATATAGAAGCTCTGAAATAGAAAAAGAACAAAATTCACAGATGTCACTTGAAGTTGGCATCACACTGAAAGATATCCCTAAGGCAATCCACATGAGTAATATAAAAAGGTAAGAAATTACTTTGTGTTTCTTCTCTCTGAAAAGTGGGGTGGGGGAAATAGAGGGTGTTTGGTGTGTTGTGTGGGGTGGTGTGTGTGTGTATGTGTGTGTGTGTGTGTGTGTGTGTGTGTGTGTGTTTGCACATGCCTGAATGGAACTTTTAGAAAGTTGTATCTCTGCATATTTCTGATCCTGGCTTAGCCTTAGTATCACATGAACTAACTCTGCCCATGTATCAACCATGGAGTCACAGTTCTGGGATTCTGAAGAAAAGGTGTATACAGAGGTTCACACCACTTTCATCTGAACTTTTTACCTGAGATCACATCTAACCCTTGCTACTGTAAAGTAGATCTAAGTAGGTAGCTGGCTTATCACTGCTCACAGAAAGCCAAGATCAGACTTTGAAGCCCACTGAAGCAGTTAAAATTTATGGGGTGGGTTAAGGGAAGAAAAAACTATGTGGGGAACAAGCTCCAGGTAGAGCTACCCTTTTACTGTTGGCCAAATTTTAAGTGAGGCATGCAACGTGTGAGACTTTGTGGGACCTGCTAGGGACAGAGAGTAGAATGGAGATTTCAAAGCACACATAATACTGCAATTCATCATATTTCTACCAGTGAAGAGGCCTGATTAAGACGAGGATCAATCAACAAAGCAAACTAAGAAGATAAACTTATACCCTGATTCAAGTAATGGCCGAGGAAGACCCAAACTAATAATCCTAAAACAAGTCACAATTTTATTTTATTTTATTTCTAATTTTCTTTAAAGAATGGTGGCCTGTTGAATGCAATTCCTTGTGTGGATGTGTCCAGAAACTGATAAGCTCAAAGAAATCCCATTCTTAAGGGATCAAGTTTATCAAACAGCAAATTATCAGCCCGAGGAAATAAAATTTAACACTCAGAGGAAAGAACACTAACAAATATGACAGGATGTAATAGGTATTTTAAGAAAGTTAATGATAAAAACATATAAAGAAGCATAAGACTATGATCCCTAGTTAGAAAAATTGAAAATGCTAAATCAATATATGAACATGTGTGCGTTTATTCGTGTATAGATGCATTAATATATAAGTATCTGAAGTCTATAAAGTTTTATTAGTTAGCCATGACAGAGACAACAGTTAACTGCCTTTGAAAAATTGTTTTTGTTATTATTCTAGCCATAGTTTTTCCAATTGGGAAAAAGTCCAAGAAAGTCAGCAAATCCTGAATAGAAAAGACACAAAAGAAATGAAATCTGGGTGTCATAGAAAACTTCCAAAACCCAAAACTTGGAGAAAAATCAGAAAACAAATATATTTAGTATAAAAATACTGGAGAATGGAAAATATATCACATACAGGGAGGGAATTATATAAATAATAGAGCAATTTACCATCAGAAACAATGATTTCTGTAACGTAATAAAACACCACCATTTATACTAACATCACACGTGTATCCGTTAAGTAAGACTCTGAACTTACAACAATGTTCCCTTGTTGCATCCTCCTTGGTTTTCTCTGCCTGCCAGTCCTGCTTATCCTTTCTCCTGCCTAGCTATTGGCCATTCAGCTCTTTATTAGACAATCAGGTATTTTAGACATGCACAGTAACACAGATTCATAGCCTTAAACAAATACAGCATAAACAAAAGTCATGCACCTTTCAATTCTAGGTGTCTTAGCAGCTGTCCTTTGTTTTTAACATTAAAAAAAATCAAAATCAACACAATACTATACAGGATCCAGACTCCCTGTGAATTTCACATCTCTACATGGCTTATTTTTATTACTTTTACTTTCTATTTAAAGACTTTTTAAAATATTTTTAAGCTTTTTTTCCTTTCTATGACTGTTCATATCCATATTTTTTTCTTAAGCCTATGCAGATTGCAAAACACACTGGAACCTGTTTAGAGGGTTTTGTTTTATTTTGTTTTCCATTCTGGTTCTCTTTTACTGAGCAAATTTTAAACTGTTAAACTACTACACCTGAGTCCTTGGCATGCAGCTCTATCAGCTGGCCCTGCCCACTTCTCGTGTTGGGAAAATCAAACCAAGCTCACAGCCCTGTAGGATGTTCATGACCAGGAACTATTTTCAAACATTTCTAGTTATGGAAGCCTGTACCTGTGTTGCCGCAAGTGGTTTTTACTTAGCTTGCTGTTTCTAGCTTCTATTTAGCACTGTTGTCTAAACAGCAGTACCTCTTAAAGGAGCTGTGTCTTTTTTCCAGCTTTCTCAGGTTCTAGATGCATATCCCAGTCCCACAATGGTATGCTAGTTGCGTCCTGGATATAACATGACTGCTGCCATCACCAACACACTGCAGCCAGGCCATGTATACAAGACCAGCATACACTAAAAGACACAAAGGTACGAGGGGGACATTTGGGAAGAGGAACCATGTGAGCAGAAGTGGGAAGAGGGAGGGAGTAAGAGTGTAGCAGGAGTAAATATGATTGTACTTCATGGTGCACACACATAAAATTCTCAGAATAAGGAAAATTAATAGTTGCAGACTGAACTTTGATTTTAAGTGATAAACTGTAAAAATTTAAGTGTAAAGAGTGTAAAACGAGCAAAGGGCTTGACTTACCTGATATAAATCCTCCTTATGCATCTATAGAAGTTAACTGAATATTAAAATAAAAGACAGAGTTGAGGATTAGAGCTATTTTAAACAAAGGTGCCAAATCAGCCAGTAGGTAGAAAACAAAACTTTTTCCTAGGGAAACATGAAACACTTGCAATCTGAAGTGCTAATTTTCATATCAAATAATAATTACTTTAAAATAGTTACTAGGCAAAAATATATTATCAAAAATAACAAAGGAAAACATAAAGCCATGGTGGCCCAAACCTATAATCCCAGTACTTGTGAGGCTGAATCACAAGAGGTTCAGGCCAGCCTGGGCTACAAAGTAAGACATGGTCTCAAAAGAAACAAACAAAACCCAACAGAACAAAATAAAGTTGTAAAGAAAGAAAACACCTATTTTAGTTTGTGTGGCATGTATGCACATATGTATTGGTATGTATGTACATATGTATTGGTATGTGTGTGCAAATGGCAGATTTTCAACTGAAGTTGAAAATCATGTAAAACTTCCATTCAACAATAAATAACCTCCCACAGTGGTTCAAAGTCTTAAACAGACACCTCCCTAACCAAGATACAAAAGTTTGAGGCAGGGCATCTCTGTCATACTGTGCACTCCAGGCTAGCTGTCTCAGACTGTCAGACTGGCACATTCTTTTGACACTCAAGCACCATCTACTTTGTTTTATTCATTTTGAGGATGGAGAGGGTGGCCAGGACCTCTCGCTGGTCTTGTGTTAGACAAGTAGCCTGTGCTGTTTGGTTAGTGAGCTTGAAGGATCCACCTGCCCCTGCTTCTCAACTTTATCCCATGTTTCCAATGCTTCTCGAGTCAAAACCAAGCATCTTTGCTCATCTCTCAAAGCACAGTTATGCCACAACTCAGCATTTATTTTATTCAACTATGCTTCAAAGGCACTTCACAGTTTAGTTTGTATCTCCACCTCCAGGGCAAGGAGAGCAGTCCAGCAAAAGTTGTCCTCTGATTACCACATGTGAATCATGGTACACATGCACTAACACACACACATACATACACACACATGTACAAATACACACATACATGCATTTTTTATTTTAAAAACAATATTATTTTACATGCCAATCCCAGTTCCCTCTCCCTCCAATCAATTAAAAATATGAAAAATATTTCCAATAGATTCACAATGACCATTCATTTGAAAATGCTAAGTACTGTGTTTTATTTGGGGGAGTGGAGGCAGAGAGAGTGGGGAGGATGCTGAGTAACTAAGCTATTAAATAAATATCTATGTATTCAGGCTTCCCCAAATCACTCAAATCAGCCCTTACTTCTATAATATCCTAAATCTCTATATATTTCATAATATGGTTTACTTACACCAAATATGCTAACCATCTTTCCATATATTTCATTTTGTCATAGATATCAAATTTTGGTGAAAAGCTAAGTCTTAAATTTTTTGTCCATTTGTTGTTGATTTTTCTTTTTTTCTTTTCATGGTAGTGTTCCAGACATTTCTGTTGTTGATGATACATTTTTTGTTTTGTTTGTATGGAATTGTTCATTTGTTTGTTTGAGACGGGGTCTCTTGTAGTTATCAAACTCAGACACTTGATTCTCCTGACTCACTTTTAAAGAGCTTAGACTACATCACAAGTCCTTTACCAGATTTGGGTTTACAAATATTTCCCCACAGTTTGTACAAAAAAAAACTTTTCCAAAACAGGCCTTTTACTGAGACTAAATTTTAGTTTTTAAACAGCTAATTTGTCTTGTTTATGAGTCATGTTTCCTATTGTATATAAATAACATTTAGAAAGAAAAAGATCCCCTCAAACCCAAGTTCACATAGGTATACTATTGTTTTATTTCAGGTAATTTAAAATTTAAAGTTTTACCTTTAGGTCAGTGTGAAGAAAAGCCTTCCCGCCAGCCTGGTTCCAGAGCCACATCAGTCCCAAATAAACACACAGAAGGCTATATTAATTATGAAACTGTTAGCCTTGCTTGTTTCTTACTGGCTAACTCTGACTTAAGTATTTATCGCATAATTGTTAATCTAAGTATTTCTCTTACCGGAGAAGATTCCGGGTTTCTTATCCCTATGGCAGCTACATCTTGACTCCCTGTGTTTTTCCTACCCAGAGTCCTCCTGGACTCCTAGTCCCACCTATCTTGCTTCCCTATTGGCCAACAGTGCTTTATTGACATATATATAGGACTTTCCCCATCAGGTCAGGACCTCTTTGAAGTTTTTTTGTTTGTTTGTTTGGTTGGTTGGTTTTTGTTGTTTTTGTTTTTTTGTTTTGCATAAGCCATGTTGCAATGTTGTAATTTGTCTTTTTCCACTGGCATTTGATTGTTCCTGAATCATTTACTGAAGGCCTAGCTTTTCTCTGTGGAATGAGATTCTCGCCATTGTTACAAACCAGTACACATTAATGGGTCTATTTATGTCCTACTCATCTGTTCCATTGACTTCTCTGTGCATCTGTGTATTGCTTTCATCACTATAGTTTATTATTTTTGAATTTGGTAACATCATCTTCTAAGATCATCAGTTTGGAGGTAAATATACATTGGATTTTCTTGCATCAAATGTTGATTGCATTCTGGATTGAACTCTATGATTTTAACATACTGATGCATTTGAATTGAATTGGACATTTTTATCCATGATGGGGCAGTGTGTGGAATTTAAATATATGGCTGTTGTGAAAGCATGATGTGTTCTTTCTACCATTGCTCAGAAAATACTTTTAGGAGAAGTGCAAATGTTTTCTTAAATGTTGGGTAGCATCTTTAATCAAAAACCACCTAAGCCTTTTTTTGTTTTTGTTTTTTCTTTTATTATTTTAATTTTAAATAATGCTTCACATGTCAATCCCAGTTCCCTCTCCCTCCCCTCCTCTCGCACCCCCCCCAACATCTCCCTCAGCTTCCCACCCTATCGCCACTTCCTTCCACATAGGTGATATCTAGAATCTGTCATTTCACTCAGTGCAGGGTCCAGGCACTCCCCTAAGAGTCCAGGCTGAGTAAGCATCCCTCTTTGTGTTTTGGACACACGAAGTCTATTTGTATGCCAGGGATAAACACTTATCTACTGCCCAGGGGGCCATAGGTTGTCCAGGCCTCCTCACCTGACTCTCACACTCAGGGGGTCTGGATCAGTCCCATGCTGGCCTCCCAGCTGTCAGTCTGGGGTCCAAGAGCTCTACATTGTTCAGATCATCTGTCTCTGCTGGTTTTGCCAGCCCATTGTTTGCCAATTTGCTCATTGCTACTCTCTCTCTGTCACTGGGTTCCTTGGGTTCAGTTCAATGTTTAACTGTGGGTGTTTGCCTCTGCTTCCATCAGTCATTGGATGAAGGCTCCAGGATGGTTATAAACATCAAGTTCATTATCAGGAATGGGCATTCAAGGTGGTCTCTCCACTATTGCTTAGCTTGCCAATTTGTGTCATCCCCTTTGATCACTAGAGGTCTCACTGGTGCCAGATCTCTCTTCTAACCTGTGATTCCCTCTTCCCCTTATTCTTCCCCCAACTCAACCTTCCTGTTCCCTCATGACCTACTCTCTCTTCCTCTTCTCCCCCTCTCTTCTTCCCAGATCCCCCTCCCCCCACCCCTTGTCTGTTCTCAATCTGTTCAGAAGATCTTGCTTCATTCCTCTTCTCTGGGGTACCATGCATATCTCTCATAGGTTCTTTCCTGTTTCCCAGACTCTCTGTCAGTGGAAGTGCAGACTGGCACTATCCTGATCCATGTCTAAAATCCATATATGAGTGAGTACATACCATGTTTTTCGTTTTGTGACTGGGTTACCTGACTCAGGGTGTTTCTTCTAGTGCCATCCATTTACCTTCAAATTTCAAGATTCCATTGTTTTTTTTCCGGCTGAATAGTACTCCATTGTGTAAATGTACCACATTTTCTCTATCCACTCTTCAATTGAGGGGCATCTAGGTTGCTTCCAGGTTCTGGCTATTACAAATAATGCTGCTACGAAAATAGTGGAACAGATGTCCTTTAATGAATTTGCATCTTTTGGATATATGCCTAAGAGTGGAATTGATGGGTCTTGTGGTAGATTGGTTCCCATTTTCCTGAGGAATCTCCATACTGATTTCCAAATTGGGTGTAAGAGTTGGCACTCCCACCAGCAGTGGAGGAGTGTTCTCCTCTCTCCACATCCTCTCCAGCATAATTTGTCTTTGGTGTTTTTGATTTTAGCCATTCTGACTGGAGTAAGATGGTATCTCAAAATGATTTTGATTTGCATTTTCCTGATAGCTAATGATGTTGAGCACTTTCTTAAGCGCTTCTTGGCCATCTTAGCCTCCTCTATTGAGAATTCTCTATTTAGTTCTGTACCCCACATTTTAATTGGATCCTTTGTTGTTTTGGAGACTTTCTTCTTGAAAAAAAAACACCTAAGCCTAGGAGGTTTTTTCCTTTGAAATGGGCATTACATTTTGTTAAAGACCTAAATTAAATTGAACTAAAAAAGAAGGGAGGTAATTTTTTTCTTTGCTTCAGATAGGATATCCAACTACGACTTGGCTATCACTCTTGGTCACTGGGTCTGGAGATGCAAGCATTTTCATTTCCTTTGTTCTAAGACTTTGAATTCATGCTGGAACTGTACCCATCTCTTCTCTAGACTTTCTGTTTGCTGGATGTTGCTTATGAGTCTTTTCAACTTCTCTAGTCACAGGAGCCAATCCCTTATGATTAGTCTATTTATCAATCACTGTATGTCTACCTACCTACCCTATTTGTTATGTACATATCTTGACAACACTAACTAATAGAGCTAAGAAGTCTAAACTACACTACATAGGATAGCACAGCAGGATAGAAATAAAGGCAGGAGTCAGTAAGTATTGCAGTCTTTAGTCTGAAATCTACAAGGCAAACTGAAATTCTGGAGACTACAGTAGATTTGAGGCAGAATTTCTTCAGGAAAATTAGGTTTGGCTCTTTAGGCCTTTACCTTATTAGATCAGATCCACATTAGGTCCACTCACACAACCACAACTGACTGTAGATATAACTATATATATAGTATCTTCTGAGCAATGCCTAGGTTACTGTTTGATTAAATAGTCCATACTCTAGCCAAGTTCATAGACAACTAACTATCATGTATGCTCAGTCCAGAAAAACTCAGAAAAGCCTGAGAAAGAGGATTCATTTTTATAATACTAAATCATTACAGGATAAGAAAAATATTCTTAGAAACAAAATTTCACATAGACAGCGGTAAGCATAGAACAACAAAAACCCAATTCTTAGGGAAACTCTTCAGGATACTAAGTAAACTCAACCGTTTTCTCAGTTTCGTGATTGCAAGAACAATTATTGTTTTACAACAATTTGGCATTAAAAATGAATACATAGCTCTTAAAAGCAGGTTATTACACCATTTATTCACTTTTGTCCTTTTATTGCAAATAGCTTCCTGTCTCATAGAATATATCCTGCTTATGGTTTCCCCTCCCTCTATTCCTCCCAGTTCCTCCCCAACTCCCCTCCCATCTTGATCCACTCCCTTTCTGTGTCTCATCAGAAAACAACAGGCTTCTAAGAGATAATAATGAAATATAACAAAATAAAATATAATAACATGTAGCGAAAACTATCGCATCAAAGGTAAACAAGGCTAACAGAAGGTAAAGAGCCCAAGAGAAGGAACAAGAAGCAGAGATTCACTAGTTCACACACTCAGGAATCCCATAAGAGCACTAAATTGAAAGCTGTATAATATATATATAGAGGACCAGGTGAAGACCCCTTCCAGCCTTGTGCATGCTGCCTCAGTCTCTTGAGTCGTGACCTTTGCTTATGTTGATTTAAAAGGACATGTTTTCTTCAAGTTCTCTATCCCTTTGTGATTCTTATGTTCTTTCTGTCTCCTCCTATTCAGAGACCCTGAGCTCTGAGGGGAGGGATTTGATGGATTCCCACCCCCATTTAGGGATGAGTATTTAAAGGGCTCTCTCTGTATACTGTCTGATTGTGGGTCTCTGCTTTTCTTCCCATCTGCTGAAGGAGGAAGCTTGTTTGATGATGACTGAATAAGACACTGATCTATGATTATAGCATATTTTCATTAGCAGTCATTTTATCACTATGGGTGTTGTTTGTTTGTTTGTTTGCTTTTTAAGACCAGTAGTAGTTTGCTGTGCCCTATGTCACTGGATTATCTAGTCTCTGGTTTTTGGTTAGCCAAGCAGTGTCAGGTATGAGTTCCAAGTTGGGGAAGCTTTCTATCGACATATTTAGTCTTTAATAGGATTTTCCAAATACCTTTCTGTCACTGATTTGTATATTGGAATGGCTACAGAAGAAGCATCTTTTTTACAATTTGAAAATAATTCATAGAGTTTATTTTGAGTTCTGAAGTAAATTATAAGTAGAAAAATCATTAGGTTTAGACTAAAAGAAAGAAGCTGAGGCTGGAGAAGCTATACTGGGATCTCCAGTTTACTATTAATCCACATATAACAGAGAAGAAGCAGAAAATGGGGCTAGACCATTAATACATTCTGTAACTCTTGGGCATTTAGAAGTATGATAAGCACTTCAAGTTCCTATGTGAAAGTAGATAAGATGATTGTCAAAACTATATCAAACAAAAGAGTGGGATACACATCTAAGTCAAACATTCTTTTATTTGATATCTATGATACTAGATAAGTTTAATGAATAAACCTAAATGCCATATTTTATCAGTGTTTGTTTCTATTCCTAGAAAATAATTAGCTATTTTTACGTAAAAAAGTATAGGCTATGTTTACTTTTGGAAAAATATTAAGCCATCTGGAATCTTATAAATGTTGAGTGAAAAATTTTATTGAATCATATTTGATATTGCCAGTGAGTTCATTTATTTAGTCTAAGAATGGACAATTTTGCTACATTGTGTTTTGGGGGCCTGAAAATTTGCGTTCTGAGCATGTGCTATAGCAAAGGGGAATGCTGTTGGTATCTTAACTAGCATCATTAAAAAGTGTCCTGCTTCCAGTACCAGCCACAGTGTTTCAGTAGAGACAGCATCCTCACATTCAGGACTGACATATTCTACATACTCTGCACCTGATGTCTTTCAGCAATGTGCCACTTCTGGCATGAAGCACAAACACTGTATCAGGTTTGTCACATAGCTCATTTAAATTTCCTTCTCCACATGCTGTAGTTTTGCTGAAAACACTGTACTTTGCTTGCTCAGAGAGCAGAACAGGAATAGTAGAAAATCTCTAAATTGGTTTTCCTTCAGTGTAAATCTTTATTCTTGACAAGCTTCTCACTGTCTTCTGAATTACTTGACAATGAGACCATTGCAATTCTTTTATAATATATTTTCTTTCCTTTTATCACTTTCATCCATGACATAATAATAGCATTAAGGGAAGAGAGCTACACAGACAAAAATAGTTGTTTGTAAACTCAAGATTTCTACTTACTATCTCAGCACCATACTTCTCAGTGGACATCCAGGTGGGCCTCCCGGTGGTACATTTGTTGCAAAGCAGGAGGGATTGTAGTGCACAGCTATGATACTTCATTCATATTGTTAGCTCAATTTCCAAGGGAATTCAGTCCACATCTCTCTTAAAAAGAACCAAGGACTTTGCCCTCTCAGAGAATGCATCTGGCTAGAGTAATCAGACAATTTACATTTTGAGAAAGGAAGTACTACCTCTAACTTCAGGTAATAAGGTAAGAACATGCATACAAACTACACACACATACACACACACACACACAGAGAGAGAGAGAGAGAGAGAGAGAGAGACAGAGACAGAGACAGAGACACAGAGAGAGACAGAGACAGAAAGAGAGACAGACAGGCAGACATTGGCTATTTTATTTAAACTTGTTTTTCTTGAAGTTGAGATACAAATAAGGCAGCCTTTGACCACAAAACTTCCTTTGACAAACACTTTTACCTATGAGAACAAGAGTCTATCATTCAGGGGACATGATACTCTCAAAGTTTCTTTGGCATCTTAATACTGGAAAAAAATCTTGAGACTTACAAAGGCAGTTAGAGCATCCAGGCATGGTGATGTATGTCTGTCACCCTAGCACTCGAAATACGGAGGTAGTAGGAATAGAAATTTAAAGCAAGCTTTAGCTGTATAGCAAGTCTAGGTCAGCCTAGGTTACATACAACCTTGCCTCAAAAAATCAACAAATGTAGTATGTTATATATATGATCTACTTCTTGACTATTTTTATCTGGTCACTTTAATTTAAAACTGTTGCCACAAATAAACTTGCACTGATGCCTAGTTTCTTTGGGGGCATGGAAGTACATTATCTTGAAGGTTACATGTAGCCAGTGGTTATCAAGATGATTCAGTAATTAAAGTCACTTGCTCCCAATCATGAGGACTTGAGTTTGATCCACAAGTCTTCATGTTCAACAGGGAGAACTGACTTTGAAAGTTGTCCTCTGACATAAACACATGAACACACACACTTGCCCCTAACACATTTTTTAAAGTGTAAAGAAAATTACATGTAACTATTAGTTAAAAGATTTAGCAATTATAGATATACAATAACCAATTAAACTTTAATGCCATCTAAATTGAAATAATAGAAATAATACTCTTTGTATATGTCCCAAATATTACATAAAGCAATAATTTATGCATAAGCATGGACATATCCAACATATTTTAGGGTTAAAACTGAACTAAGTTTTGGGAACAGAAAATGTAGACAATGGCTATAAGAGGAAAAGTTGAAAGAAATTTCCTGAGCATAGAGAACCCTGTATAACATTTTGCTGCATTTGAGACAGGCAAGGGAAGGGAGCTAAGTTAACCAATGTAGGTCACAACTCTGGGTGGAGGTGATATTAAATCTGTGCCCTGCTCAGAATGATGGAGAGACTCCCTCTATCTTGAGTTGATTTGAGGCACCTTACAGGCATAGAAGAACTCACACTCTGATATAGGGGAATAAAAGAAGAAATTCTGCATTCTGAATCATGTCTTATATCAGCCAGAAAGACTTAGGTGTGGCACTACAGGTACACCAATACATGTTGGAAGTCTGTAAGCTACAAATAACACCTCACTATCTTATTCAAAGTGTCACAATTGCCAAATGTACCTTCAGCTCCAATTAGTAATAGGGCATTTTAGAAGCACAAGGAACAAAGTAGATAATACTTCTCACTGATGCTCTGGAAATGTGGGGGGCAATGCCTGTGATGTGCACCTGAAAAGCCACAAATGGGCACACGTATCATTCCACACACCCTGAACACTGCTTTAGCATGTGATGCTTGTTTTCTGCTAAAGCATTCATTAAATAAAAGATGGTGACTGATTAAGAAAATTGTAATTTGCAAAGATTACTTTTTAAATATTTGTCATCATTCCTAAAAAAGAAGGAAGTTTTTGTATTTGAAGTGGGATTTATTCAATGGTGTTCCCAGAGTTCCTCTTGCTGAAGCATGACTAAAGCTAGAAACAATACCGTGAAAGTTAAATCAAAATGCTCTGTAGGAAACAAGCTTTAGTTCTCAAATAAAGGAGATGAAGGAAGCAAGGTGATCTCAAGAAAATAACAATATCATGTTGATCTTGTGTGATGTTATCTTTATTAATCTAATTCTATGCCAGGTCAATGCCCTTGATCACACTTAGGTACCACAATATCCATTATTCATTCATCCATTCACTTAAAAACTGTGTTAAAGGAAGATAAATTTCACATCCCTAAATATACACGCAAGTACACACACACACACACACACACACACACATATGTTTACACATGAGCTACATAAGCATCTCTGGGCTTTTGCTATGAAAAGAACAACATACTGAAATGTGTCTCACTCCCATCTGGACCGCTATGACTGTCCCAGGAAGAGTCACTCATTTTTAGTGGCACATTTGGAACATGGGCTGAAGATAATTGACCAAACAAGGACTTTCAATATTCCCAGCTTCACACTCCAAAGGAGTAAGATATAGGTGTGGCTGAGACTTGCTGTATGCAACATTGATTTTGCTTAGCCTCAAGAACATTTCATGTAGATGTCACCCAGATTGATCAATTGTGAATTTGTTCTGCCATGTGGAGCCATATTTTATACTGATGATATTGAGAAAACTGATTTTGAAGAAAAGTGACATGTAGAAGAACAGCGATATGTTCCACCCACTAACAATATCAAAGCAGCAGAAGAAAGATAAGATAGCTGATTACTCTTTTGTTTTTCTCCTCCATCACCCCCTCTCTTCTTTCTGCATCCTATTCTTATCCTTTTCTTTCTTTATTTTTGTTTTGTTTTCTCACCTTCTCTACCCTGGCTTATGCTCCATTATTTTGGCAGGACTACTTGACAAAGTCCCAAACAACATGCAACTTCAATATCAGTTACTTATTGTCCCAAAGTCCTAGAAACTAGAATTCCTAGATCAAGGTTCTAGTCCATTTACTTGGTGTCTTCTGGAGGCTGTAAGGGAGACTGTGTATTTTCTAACTTCTGGTAATTGCATCTATATTTTCCATTACTGGCCTGTAGGTTTTTGCCTTCAGTATCACAATAATATTCTCACTGTCATAGATTTCTGAAATTTCCACTTAAAAAAGGACATTGTTACATTGGGAAAGGTTTAACCCATTAAATTTGATCTTCACTGAAAGACTATATCTGCAACTAAAGTTGTATTCTTAGATAAAGGGAAATGTGAATTTGGGAAGATACAATTAAAGTCATCGTATCTCCCAAAGCTGAATGACTTGCAGAACTACCTGACGTATCAGATAGGGATGGTCTGGCCATTTCTGGTATCAGCAGACCAGAGGGTGGTTTTCTTGGGGACACCTTCATAAGACAGATAAGGCTATGCTGATGAGTGTGACTCCATGCAGTTATATAGCCCTGGTGAACAGGAAGTCATAAGACATGAAGACAATTGAACACGGAAGATAATCAAGTCAATTTATTTCTGTCATGTTTGTAGTTGATCATTCTTCTTTATGCATAAAAAATGAATTTACATATTGGTTCTGGGATTCTGTAGCAGAGGTAGAAGTTGAGGCTGATAAAGGGGAGAGAAAGATTTATAGTATGAAATGGTTTTTTACTCTTCTGGCTTTTTGACTCTTTTTGGGGATACCAGCCACCTAGCTCCCAAGTAAATCACACATGAAATCTTATTCTTAGTTATGAGTTTTTGGCCTTAGCTTGGCTTATTGCTGTCCAGTTTTTCTTGACTAAATTAACTCATCTACCTTTTCCCTTTGGGATTTTATCTTTCTTATTCCTGTATACCTTACTTTCCTTATTACTCCAAGGCTGGCTGGGTGGCTGATTGGCTGGCCCATGATGTCCTCCTCTCCTTGTTTTTTTGCTGCTCTCTCTTTCCTAAAATTGCCTTCTATTTATACTCTCTGTCTGCCAGCCTTGCCTATCCTTGCTCCTGCCTTGCTGTTGGCCATTCAGCTCTTTATCAGACCATCAGCTGTTTTAGACAAGCAAAGAATCACAGCTTCATAGAGTTAAACAAATGTAGTATAAACAAAAGGCACACACCTTAAAATAATATTCTACCACAAAGACTGTCTATAGGCATGGGGAAATAAGGTGCTTTAGAAACAGAATTCTGCTTCTGTCATTGACTAGTTTCATGACATTGGGGACATTAACACTGACCTGTGAGAGCACACTAACACAGGCAGCAATGACTAATGCAGTCTACTTGACTATGCTGTCATGCCTCCTCAGGAATAATCTGCCAGTTTCCCTCTACAAAAACAGCCCTTGATTCCCACTGTGCAATTGGCTCATTCTATGATGGGCAGTTACCTGTTTCCTTGTCAGTCTGTCCTCCTTACTAGAAAACATGGACACTTGAACTGTAGTGGGACACACAAATGATGGTGCTAAATTAATTTATTTGAGGAATGTTTATTATAACTATGCCACCCTTCCCCATAAAACAAGCAAGCATTAAAGATCACCACCCTAGCAGTGCTCTTCAAACAGAGGCTTCTTGCTAAAGAAGGAGGAAGTTGATGGCTTGTTGCTCTGAGCATAGCACAGAAGCAATGGGAGTTAGGAAAAGACAGCAGGAGAGATGGTGCACAGTAGGAAAAACAAGCCTTGAATGAGTGTGCATTGTCTTGATGGAGACAAAATCTGACAAAGAACAATGACTCTGCCTGAAAGAACGGCCCAGGAGACTGTTCAGAGCATCTACTCCATTGTAGAGCACAGCGAGGAGTACTGAATGCATAGTTTGCTCCAGCATGTTTTAATGCAATTGATGGAGACAACCCAGGTCACTTCCTGAGAATGAAAAAGGAAACCTTAAAATATGCATCAGCTATGCTAAGATATTTTTTGCTTGTCCAAAGTCAGGAGCACACAGCCTCTGAGGGGAAAGGTGAGGGAGCAGGATGGTTGCACAGTCTGTGAACTGAGAGTAGTTCAGAATGCCAGCATCAAGCTCTTCAATCATGCAAGCCTGGTCAATGTCTTACTGACATCTTTGGTCATGCCACCATTTTATGATGTAGCCACCGAGGACATGGAATGTCTGATGATCAGTTAAGCCCCAGCATCTTCTCTACTTGCTGATTTCCCTCGTGTGTTTGAATAGGTCAAAGGCAATGGCAGAACTCTGCTTTGGGGCAAAGTCTTCCACTGAAGGTCAGGTTTGCAATTCTTCAATGCTCTGCCTGGTCACTCTGCCGTGTAAAGTAAAGGCAGTGTGTGTTGTTACAGTTGAAAATATATTGCTCATGGATATATAATGCAGAAAATTCCCATGTAAATTTCTCTATAGCTTGAAGTGTTGAAACTCTAGGCCAGTTTATCAAAAACACAGCTGCTTTCCTTGGGGTTAAGGGAGGCTCATAACAATTTTTTTTCCTTCAGAACTTACAAGAACACCCTCAGGAAAACAGCTGCATTATTGCAGAAATGAAGAACCTCAGATGCTTGTGAAGTATTGTAATTTAAATGAGAACGCTATTTTCAGGTCTTTTCATTTTAAGATCATTTCATTATTTTATTTCCCCCTAAATAAGTTATCTAGGAAAATAAGAGAGTAATTACTCCAGGGACTGCAGGCACTGTAGCAGGCAAATTAAGGGTTTTAATTGCGAATATCAGTTGTTGTACTACGTGATTAATAGAGACATGGTGGTAGTGTTTACATATGTGGGATATTTACAGTACTTACGCTGTTCTGTTTAACTGGGGACCCAAAAGCAAATGAAAATGGCAGATTTTATTAACTTTCTTTATTTTTCTCAAATGTGCTGTTTGTTCCATTCACTCATGACAAGTGTGACTTTTTTTCTTCCACTACTCTTTGTAAGACACAAATTTTATCAACAAATACAAACATTCTATTCTTCATAGAACAAATAAAAGAAATCACTTTTATTTTTCACTGTGTCTGTTTCTAATCTTGTGGTGACTTCCTCTTGGTACCTGGATGTTTTCATCTAGACCATGTTTCTATTTTTTATTGTTTGTTCGTTAGTGTTCAAAATCACAGAGTCTAAACCTACAGAGAGTAGACCACACTTTTGCTCTACAACCAGCAATACCAGTCCAAGGTTCAGGAACTCTTAACGACTCCCGTGAAAGTATGCTCCAGACTGTATAAACATGACAGATGCAGAGAAAATTAAAAACTTCAGGCATTATTATAGATCAGGGATTGGGAGCTTCAGGAGATGGACATGATTGATCAAAGATTGCACAGGTACAACAACCAAACTTTGAGATCCAGAGCCCACAAGAATCAGAATCATTGACACAGAAGGGTGGATAGAGGATACCTTTGTATTTTAAATGATAATAATAAAGTCTGCATCCATGAGCTCACCACATAGATTAGTAAAATTTACCTCTGTCCCGCATTGAGCACATTTTCCACTACTTGACACATAGACTCCCTGATGCAATAATAATGTCACATAGATAAATCTTCAAGTAGTATACTGTCCATCTTTGACTGTATGCACACTTGTGCGTGTGTGTGTGTGTGTCTGTGTTTATACATCCATTCTTCTTCTCCCTCTCTCTTTTCCTCTGTGTCTCTCTTCTCACCCCCCTCTTTCTCACACACACACACACACATAGTTAAAGTGATGTCTTTGTAGTTAAGTGCATGTTCTGTTTTCAGTGAACTGGGGTTTGGTTCCAAGTATCAGCACTACCACATCAGGCAGTTAAAAATTGCCTACAACCTTAAATCCAAGGAATATAATACCCTCTTCTGGCCTGTGTAGGAACCTGCACACATATGCACACACACATATATAAAAACAAAATAAATCTTAAAAACTCCAAATATAGAGAATAATCACATGTTTATCCTTTTAGTGAAATTAGAAGTTAATTTGTTGCTTTTGACTAGTCTATTCCAATAATTCTGTTCTAAAGTTATTCTATCCAGAAAAACAAAATGCCTTATTATCTGCTGCTTTAGCAAACAATGCTGGTTAATTGCACATGGATTTTCTGATACCCGTTGTCCATATCCCTTTCTGTATTTCTGACTGTGTATTACAGATATGCTACCTAACATGCCTTTTTAACGGTGCTTTCTCTGTGAGGTTTATTTAGCATGTCCTTACTTTAATCTAGTGTTTACAAGGATGGCTTCACTGGACACGGAGCTATGGGCTGTGAAGGAATCTTGTTATATATTCTTCTGTCATGGAAATGTCAGGTCTACATCTAACTCAGTGGGTCTCAACCGGTGGATTACAACCCCCTTGGGGGTTGAATGATTCTTTCACAAGGGTCTCATATCAGATATCCTGCATATCAGATGTTTACATTATTATTCACAACAGCAGCAAAATTACTGTTACAAAGTAGTAAAGAATGGTTGAGAGTCACCACAACACAAGGAACTGTATTAAATGGTTGCAGCATTAATTAGGAAGATTGAGAACCACTGCTCTAATCCCTTCTCCTGTATCGTTTGATCTCTCTCTCTCTCTCTCTCTCTCTCTCTCTCTCTCTCTCTCTCTCTCTCTCTCTCTCTCTCTCTGTCTCTGTCTCTGTCTCTCTGTCTCTGTCTCTCTCTGTCTCTCTCTCTCTCTCTCTCTCTCTCTCTCTCTCTCTCTCTCTCTCTCTCTCTCTCTCTCTCTCTCTTTACCTGGTCTTTGCCTCCCTTTACTTGTCCCTTTGTTTTGCATTTCCAATGTCAGAATGTGTGCTTCTTTTAATTTTTCTTCTTGGCACACCATAGACTTCCTCGACCTTATATCCATGTCCTTTAGCATTTCGGTTGGAATATTTCATCTGTCCCTTTCTATATAATATTAAATTAGATAAACATTAAGTTTTCTCACTATCACTTTGCTTAATATCTGTTTCACATTTGTTTGTTCTGTGTCTGCCTGTGTTATGTTTTGGACACCTGGCTTGGACTTTCTTTCATGTTACTAGTCTTAATCTTTGACCTAGTTATTACTTAATCATAAAGATTTTTAGTGCTGGTACTGCATTTTTTAATTTCTAGCCGTCTTAATTGATTCTTACTAAAGGATGGTTCTTGGTTTCTTATGGTCTAATACTTCCTAATCCAGCTTTCAAGCTCTGCTTTGTTTAGACACAGTAAGAACATTTGTTTCTATATTTTATTTGCTACTTTATTAAGTTTTTGGATGCTTCAGTACAGATTTCTGGCTTCACAGTGAGGATGTGTGTGGAAGGGTATGTGTGCGTGCACATGCATTTTGTTATTGGATATAAAAAGCACATTTTCCTTGTGAAATTTTCAATGGGAATATCTTGAATCTCAAACTGAAACTGGATTTACATGAAGGTAATTGGGTTCTACATCTTGACAGGAAAAAATAAAGTGAAGAAACTAAATTTTAATACCATGTAAGTAAAATAAATTTTAATTTTAATGGATGAATACTAGATCTTGATTATAAAGTCTTGGTTGAATTGTTTTCCTACAAAAGAGATAGGTTTAAGAAATTTAATTTTTCATTATATTTTAGTCTTAATCAGGTATTACTTTTCCTGTCTTTGACATTTTCACGTGTTTACAATCAAATACAATAATATCCATCCAGCATTCACTCCTCTAACTTTTCCCAGATCCTCTGGCTCATCTACCAGATTTGCACATACATAAGACAGGACAAATGACTGTGTCAGGTGCGAAGTCTCACCTTTACTTCTTGAACTTCCTGTCACTCATTGGCAATCTCTGTGTGGCATGTACATCTGTCTTCCTGTATCACCTTATCGCCTCTGCAGATTGCACATAATAAAAGATTCTAAAGTATGAGCATTTGTTGTAGAGTCTTATTTTAAGGTGTGTGACATTTGTTTATGCTCTGGAACATTTGTTTAATGATGTAAAGATGCGTTGCTTTTGTTTATACTGCATTTGTCTAACTCAGTGAAGCTGTGATTCTTTGTATAAAACACCTGACAGCCTAATAAAGAGCTTATCAGCCAATAGTGAGGCAGGAGCAAGGAGAGGTGGAGTTTTTAGGCAGGAATTATGACTAGGAGGAGGAAGATCAAGGAACCAGAGAGTAAAGAGGAGGAGGATGTCAGGGGACAGCCACCAGCCAACTAAGTACACCGTCAGTCACCAAGTAAGGGTGAAAGTAAGATTTACAGAAAAGAAAGATAAAAGCCCAAAGGCAAAAGGTAGATGGGATAATATAAGAAAAGCTGACAAGAAATAAGCCAAGGTAAGGCCTGGAATTTGCAAGAAATAATAAGCCTCTGTGTGATATTCAGGAGCTGTGTGGCGGGTCCCCCAGATGAGCAAAGAGTAGAAAGAATAAGAGTGATAATAATAATAATAATAATAATAATAAACCAGCAAGAAGCGCTGTCTGAACAACCATATCCTTAGGTATATGTTTTGGGATTCAAAGGGACAGCTAGCTATTCTGAGACGGCTGAAGAATGAGAATCTCTCCTGGACTCTCTAGTACCCAGGAATCAAAGTTAATAGGCTTTATACAAACAGAACCTACCTCATCTCTATCTTGATCTCTTTATCCCTGTCATTTTGGCTTGTTTTTTTCTTTCTGAGAAATAAGGCTGCCCACAACAAGTCAAGATACCCAGATTTTCTTGCAGAATATTTGTCACATAACTATACCTTGACCAAGATCCTTAGAGAAGAAAACAGCTGTAGGGTTTCTGTCATACAAAGAAGGTATGTATCCTCCCATGTAGCAGTGTGATCCACACATACCTAACAGATTACACAATATTGAGAAGTTATACAGAAATCATCCTTCTGAGGAATCCACACTACTACAGAACCTCCATAGCAGCCCAAAATTTAAAGACAGCAATAAATTAATTTTTTATCTTACTTAAGCTAGTATTAATTTGGTTTTTCTTAAGAACATCCCATCTTATGCCCTAGCTAACGCCAATTTCTTGCAGAAACTGAGCTCCAATTCTGCTTAAATAAAAGCCTGTGATTACATGTATCCGGTGTAGGGCTACTCCTGGGGCCTCTCTTTACTTCAGTGTCTTTAATGTGACATTGTCAACCTGGCCCTTTCATCTTCCAACCAGTTCCAGAAGGGGTGAATTTTCTTATCATGAATCTTTGGTATTAGGTTACAAAAAGCCACTTAAAAAATAAACAGTGACCTTTGTACTGTAATTCCTTTGGTTTGAAGCTATTAAGAATTCATTTATGATTAGTACATAACCACTGACCGGGGGAGAGCCACTAATGAATAGGAAATCAAGTTCACAGTCGGTGAAGATTGTGTTTGGGTGGATAACCACAGCTGCAAGATTGAAGTTTTATTTGTAACTACATCTAACTTTTTAAAGAGTGAGGTCATTCAAATCCCCCTCCCTCCTTTGTCTTTCTTGAGTCATTTTGCCCAGCCCCAACTTGCAAACAGAATGAAGTAGCTAGCTAAAACACTGATCGTTCCTGCCCTACGATCCTCTCATCTGATCTCAAAATCTGGGAGGGAGTGAGCTCTGAGATGCAAAACCAATGAGCCGTAACTGGAAACTTTGGTGTGTTTGCAGTGACTGGGACTGGAAAGGGTTACTTTCTGTTCCTGTTTTTGTTGAAGGCAAAAAGAGACTCAATGTAGTTCTTGGACCTAGGCCAGGGTCACTTAGGTCTGAGCCACACCTAGTCATACCCACTTTGGGATGTGGTGGCTCTCCTTGGGCCTTGGAAATAGGGCTTCTCCCTGCACATTATGTGCTAACGATGAAAGTATAGTACTGGCCTTCTCATCCCTGACCTGAACGTTACCCCAAATCTCATAATCACCCAAGGGAGTGACCCCTTCATAGCAGTACAGGGACAAAGAACAACAGAAGCTGCTCCAATAAACAGGTACTTCCCCGAGGTGACAGACAAAGTACTGAAACTTGCCAAGCTGTTCTGAAAGCAAAGCGGGAATATATAAAAAATAAAATAAAGAATTAAGACCCCACAAGGCAATTTCAAAGAACATTTACAAGGACAAATAAGTGCACGATTATATTTCAGAAATGATAACGTTATATAGCGAGGTGAATAAAAACTCAGGAGCAGAGAAGCACCTGGGGCTCTATTCTCCACAAATATGGGGACACAGTGATTGACAGAATTTCTTTTCATATAATGAAGAGGGAAATGGTCAAAAATAATTTAGTTATTGGTATGAAAATGAAACTGGATAACTGCTTCACATCACACATTGAAATAAAACCCCAAGTAAGCATGATCCTCAATGTAAAAGGAAACATTTCAAATCTGTTAGTAGTTCTCAAACTTCCTGATGCTGTAACTTTTGATACAGTTCCTCATGTTGTGGTAACACCAACCATACATTATTTCTTTGCTACTTTATAACTGCAATTTTGCTACTGCTATGAATTGTAACGTAAATATCTGATATGTCATTGGTCTTAGGCGACTCCTGTGAAAAGATTATTTGATCCTCTGTGGTGTCATGACCCACAGGATGAGAACCATAGTATTAGAAGAAAACATGGGATCATCATTTGGCTATCATGAAAAGGTGAGGAAGATAGGTTAGCATCAGGCATGAAGAGAGACACTAAAAGCCAAATCCCAAAGAGGCAAATGAAGTATTTGAGGATGCTGAAATTTAAAATGTCCAAGAACAAAATGAGAAAGGAAAAGAAAGCAAGTGACTTGCAAGCTGCCTAAGTAGCAAGGACTCACCGAAGCAAAGGTGATTTCCATAAACCAATGAGAAGCAACACACAGACTGGGGGACACTTGGCCAGTAAGGAAAGCTGGGCAAGGCTCAGAAGAAGCAACATGTGTGCTCCCTACATGTTAGAAAATATGCCCAACTTCACCAAGGAAATGAGAATTAAGTGAAAAATATGTCATCCTCATTGAAATGGAAAAATCTGAAGTCTGAAAATGCCTAACACCACTGAAATGGGAAAATAACAATTTTCAAACACTTTTAGAAGAATTTGCTGCTCTAGCAACACAGACATGGACATGAAAGTTCCCTGTGATCTTCAGAGATGAATATGTCAGAGGAGTGCTGGAGAAAGCATGGGTGCAGAACTCCTCTGTAGTAACACCATACAATAGACAAAATAGGAGCAATTAAAGTATCTATCAGCAGGAAAATGGGGAAGCCACTATATTCATATAGGAGACAATATAAAACAGTTGAGATGAATGAACCAAAGTTACATGTACCCATTGTAATATGCTAGAAAAAAAGGAGTGATCAAAAAATGTAAGTTACTGAGTTATGTTTTAAATAAAATATAGTCAAAATCATATATGCTGTTTGGGGGAAATCCTCATACCTGCATGGAAAGGAGGTCTTTACTAAGAGCAAAACAGTAGTCACCCTTGCAAAGGAAGGTAAAATTGAGGATGTGGAGACTTAAATTGTCTCCAAATCCATAGACCCTTATTTTATTGATAGGAACAGGTCTGGAAAACAGCATGACTTCTTTTTTATCCTGGGCAGCTGAGATTGACAAGATGTATATATGTACTGTTATGATGTATTCTGTGGGCACACTGGTCTGCAGTCCTGGATTTGACCAGTGCTGTTTGTCTCATGGCTATATTTCCCAGGCAAATTTTCAGCCTTGGGACCTAAGTTCCCTCTTTCCCTCTTCTTCAATTATATATCTTCCTAGGGGTCATTCTAAAGGTTAAATTAAAATATATGTGACATAAAATATTTTAGGGCATTATTAGCACAATGCCTGGCACAGAGTAGATATCAATAAAATGGTATTATTTTACTACTTCAATAAATATCTACTTGTGTATTGCCAAGCTTATAAAAATAAATTATCTGGAGCCAAATTATAATGTTTCATCAATAACTTTAACATCGTGTGCAATAGGATTGAGTGTTGCTCTTTTGACAGTTTATAGGAACCATTCCCAAGTGGCCTGAAGCACTTCTCATCTGGAAATTTCCTTTTAAAAATATTGTAACCTAGTGATAGTCAAATGAACTCTCTTTAATGATGAAATCCTTTCTGTATTGTGCAACATAGTAGCTAATACTTACAGGTGGGCTGTTAAGTCCCTGGAATGTGGCAAATGACATGAGGACAACGAATTTTCATCTGTTTTAATTCATTTCAACATAAATGACCACTGGTGGGCAATGGCTGCCACATTGAAAAAATGCAAGTAATGAAACATCCTATAACCTCAGCATTGGGAAGGGAGAAGCAGGAGGATCAAGAGTCCAAGGCAGCCCAGGAGACATAGTGAGACCTTACCTAAAAGAAAAACCGAAGCGCACGAGTTTTTAAAAAGCAGAGAAACAAATGTCTTTTGAGACAAGCACACACTGGGCAACTATTCTATGAGAAACGATAAGCTGATGAATGGGGAAACGGTGGTTTGCTCTCTCAGATTTATGATCTGTGAAAGAAAACTAGACGCACACCACGGAAATCTTGAACTGACAGGAGTCAGCAGTGATGGAGATAGTGTGAGTGCAGCCTAAGCGTGTACGGCAAACGTTCCCTGGATCACATGGGACAGCTATAATGAAGGAGGTCTCCTCAGCTTTGGCAGGCTGTAATTAGAATTTAAGAGATGAATACTGTCTGAAGACATGGGCAAGAGAGAGGAGACACTCTGACACTTAGATCAGCCTAAGCAGAGTGGAGGCATCAATGGCCGGCTCTGCTGGGCAGTGCTCAGTGAGAAAGATGTGTCTCCTGGGAAACTGTTAAGATGACCTCCTTTGTTCTCTCCTAATCCCTGCCTTGTTTATCATCATTCACCACATCTACAGACACACATACACACACACACACACACAGAGAGAGAGAGAGAGAGAGAGAGAGAGAGAGAGAGAGGGAGGGAGAGGGAGGGAGGGAGAGAGAGAGAGAGAGAGAGAGAGAGAGAGAGAGAGAGAGAGAGAGAGAGAGAGAGAGAGAGAGAGAGAGAGAAAGAGTTCTGTGAGTCACATGTAGCTTGCCTGCTCATCCTACTTGCCTAATGCCTCTGCTGCTCAAATCCTCTCTTCTGGTAAAGTCTACTCAAACAAGTGTGGTTTCCTCTGTGGAGGCCTCTTCTAGCCTGTACCTCCCTCCTGGGTATATAAGATGCCTCCTTTGTGATTTTAACAGTTCCTCGGCATATGTCTACCATTGATTTTATTATACACTCATAATGAAATCCATCGTCCCTAATTGATTAAGAGCTCTTGAAAGAAGGAACTGGGTCTTTGTATCCCTCGATCTTATTATATTCTGCTAAATAATTCTGTCATACACTAATGGAGATTCTCCAAAGACTTCTGTGCATAGATGTGACCTGACCTTTGAAGCATTTCAGAAGCATAATCTGTTAATAGTATTCAAAATGGGCAAATCAGGCTAAAACTACCCACCATGTTTTGGAGGTAATAAGATATGAACAATGTTTGGAAACTATATTGATGTTTTCCACTGCTAATTGTATGTATGCGCATGTCAGCTGGGGGGTATACATGAGTGTGTACATGGGTGCCTACATGTGGTGGTCAGAAGTAACTTCAGAGTTGTATCTGGGTGTGATCCTCCCCTTCTTCTCCCTCTAGCAATCACCCACTTCTCCCTCTCCCTCTCCTCCCCCTCTCTTCCTCTCTCCTTCCTTCTGTTTTAGATGGGGGTTTTTATTGAACTTGGAGCTCTCCAAGTTAGCCCAGGTTAATGCCCAGTATGCCCAGCCGTCTGCCTTTGTCTGCCGCTCCAGAGCTGGGATTACAAACAAGTGCTGGCCACCACACTTGACATTTTTATGTGGGTATTAGTGATGAAAGTTAGGTTCTCAAGCTTGAGGGCCCAACATCTTATCAACTAAGCCACCTCCCCAGCCATATTTCTAACTCTAAGCAGTGTAAGTTTTTCCTAAAACAATGATTCACAACCTTCCTAATGTTGCAACCTTTTAATACAGTCCCTCATTCTGTAATTACCCCCCAAATATAGTTCTTTTGTTGATACTTCAATACTGTAATTTTGCTACTGATACAAATCATATGTAAATATCTGATATGGAGGATATCTGATATGTGACCCCTAAAGGGGTGGAGACCCGCAGGTTGAGGACCACTGTCCTAGATAATCAATACAGCAATGGTTTGCTCTCATGCTTACAGCCAGTCTTGCCCAAAGAAAAATTTTATAGCCCAGCCTCATCTACATGGCTTAATTCCAACTTACCTTGTTAAGTTTTTCCCTCTATACATTGTATGAGTACCTCACATAGAAATTGTATTTATTTATTTGTGTGTCTGTTGATACACACACACACACACACACATACACCATAGAAGCTAGATATCCCTTCTTCTATTTCTTTTACTGCTGACTTCCTAGAATCTAGAATGGAATCTGATATGTAACCTGTGTGGAGAGCAGCTTTTTGAATTGTTATAATTAGAAGAAAACAAGATAGCTTGTATTTCTTGATGTCAAAAGATTTTCACAGAAAGACAGTAAGTGATAAAGCCAGAGTATGTTGAAAAATAATCATTCAAAGATTACAGCAACTTTATATATCAAGAAGTAAACCAAGGGGCTAGAAAGATGGCCAACAAAATACCCAGTGCACAAAGGCACAGACTCATGGAGTTTGGACAGACACTAGTGAACAATGTAGGGTATTTGAAACCTCAGTATAACTCCTAGTTAGACCATGCAAATGTGAACCAACTGTTCTGATTTGTGCTAGTGATGTCTGGGAAGACCTCAAAGAAGTTTCCTTAAAGATTTTAGACTATTGCACTATATTTCACATTCATATTCCATTGTCAAGTGCACCAGAAGTTTCTCCATGTATGACTGTAGTTGCTATTACAAAATGCATGTTAGCAATCCTGATTAATAAATAAAGATGAGAGACTAGAAAGATGGCTCAGTCTAAAAACTGCTTGCCACACAAGCATGAATGAGTGAGTTCACATCCCAGTACCCATGTCAAAACCAGATAGAATCCTAGTATTGGGGAGACTGGCACAGGAAGATCTGGGACATGGGGCCATTCACTCTAACCAACCAGTGAGCTCCAGTGTCAATGAGAGATGCTGTGTCTCACAAAGGTGGAAAGAAATTGGAGAAGATGTGCTCGCGTGCATGCACATAACCCTACACACCTATGTGCATATATGCGAAACTGCACATGTATACAAATAAAACAAATACATTTAAGAAAGTTTAGTCATGGGTTTGGTTGTCAATGCACTGAAACTCTGAACTGGGTGGCATGGTCTAGGTGGCTAACTGTTCTCACTTCAGAACTTGGGAAGGTTGGTTGGTTGGTTGGCTGGTTGGTTCAGTTCCACACAAAGAGCTGTCATGCAACTGATTTTGGAACATCTCATCAGAGTTGCACTCAGACAAATGCGGCAAGTACCAGCGTGCTCCTCACTAGCAGGTGCAGTCAAGTGAAGGCAGCCTTCACTGTCACTTAATGAGTAGCTCTGTATTGCCACAGTTACTCTGGCTTGAATTTTTAATTCCATCTCATAAAATAATGCCATAAATCATACTCAGTTCCATTTTGTGTTGTGTTTTCCAGAACCATCTCAGAGGTAATTAAAGAGAAGCTGCACAGGTCTCTAAATCAGTTCCCTCAAGATACAGGAGAGCAACAAAAGCTCCAGAATTCACTTCCCTTTCCTTTTACCTCCTGCCCCTCATTCATTTTGGCTATGACAAACTCTCACCCCCAAGTCCTCACTCACACAATTATTTATGAACCATTTGTGACCCTTTAGCCACTGAGAAATATAAGCGGCGCGACAAACATGAGTTATATGAAAGTGTACAAAGTCTTACTTTAATGGAATCCATCCGGCCCCAAGTTCACAGATTAATAAACCAAACCTGACTCCAATATGATACCCAGACAAATGCAATATTCCAGAATCTTGTGGCTACACCCTGAGACCCTGCAACTCAACCTAACTTGCCGATTGCCAACATTCTCAAAATGAAATAAATACATAAATAACAAGCCAAAAAGAGCTTCCCTCAGCTCCCGGGAGTGCTTTCACAGAATATACAAAGCAAACCAATTTGAATGTTTCCCAAGCACGCAGGTGTTAAATACTCACGCTTGGCAGGAATAATTATTTGCTGTATTTCCCTAGTTCTTCTATTTTGCTGGATTTAATTTGTTTTCAATACTTAGAGGGAACAAAAATATAAAAATACACCCAAACAGCATAAAAACCGTGACAGTCTATGGGAGATTTACCACAGTGCTTGTTATGAATATAGCTTAGGCAGCACAAAATTGAAAAATAGCAAGGTGGTATCTGCCTTGGTTATTTCCTTCCCACTCTGAAGCACATAGAAAAGCAGGAACTGGAAACAATGGGGGTGACATGCTAGTGCCATGAATCACACATGAGCCCAGATCATATTCTGTCGAAACGAATATTTAGTGACTTCTTCATCCTTGCTCACAAGAAGACTTTCTGTCATAACAACTGAGGCACTACTGCGGGAGAAAGGTTTGGGGTTGTCAAAGAGTTTTCAACATTCAGGAAAGCAAGGGTAGGTGTGGTAGCCATCGTGGGTTGGACACGTGTGTGTGCTTTAGGTAACAGTTCTCAAAACTGCCTCCACATTAGCAGTAACTGTAGCCTTTTGAAAGTTATTCATCCAAAAAGCAAAACAAAGGCAAAACACAACTCAAAACAAAGAAAAATACAAAAAGGTAAGCGAATCCAAATTTCTGTTGGTGGGACCCTGATCGCATTCTTGTAAAGAATCCCCCCCAAGCTTTCGGCTTGCCTGAGAATTGCTGTTTGCAGGTTTATTTCCTTTGCTTAAACTGTGGTTGATGGTTAGGTATCTGTGGAACCAGGCTTCAGGTGAGAATTTTGAATGTGAAACGAGGAGGCTCGATTTGAGATACAGTCACACTTGCTATTAGCTTGTATTATACTTAACACAGAACTGATATTTAAAAATCAAAAATAAAATTCAGATATATCCCATTAAGACATGGATTTATGGCTCCTATTAGAAAAATCAGTTCTGGATATGTTGCTTAGACCTTAGTGATGTCTATTCTTTTGCTCTGGTCCTCATCACTTCCCTTTACAGAGCATCACAGGCCCCTTCTCTCACTCCTATTGCTCTCATGCATCTTTGAACACCAACATGAACTTCATTCTAAGACCCACTTTAATAAAGAAAGGAAAAGAAGCTTACAAAGTGCAAGCTGTTTCTTGCTTCTATTATTTCTTAAGCTCTGTCTTGCTTTCTCCAATCCCCATTTACCTAAGCCAAAGTTCCAGTGAAATTTGTTTTTGCAGATTGGCCTGTTAATATTTAATGATGTTTCTCTTTGAATTTTAAAGTAGTAATTAAATTGAACTGTTCAGAAAGACCATATTAATTCCAATTTTAAATATATGGAGGAGAATACATCTTGTTCAAAACAAGAGCCTGGTAAAAAGCGAACATTAATTCTGTAGGGTGAGCCTGAGTATCTTTTATTAAATATTTATTTCAATAATTAGAAATATATTCAGACAAAAGTTACCAGAGAGACATAAAATAAGTTCTAAGAAGAAATGTTTCCATTCTCTAACTTTCTTGGCACCCTTGGCTGCCACCTCTCAACTTCTGAGTTATTTCAAAACCTGCTGTTGACCCTCTGATATATTATGGTGTTATGCGAGGCCTGACCCCTGCTTCTTTTATCTTCTAAGGCTATAATAAGAGATAGATAAGGGCTTGGCATTTAATTATTACTTGCTGAATACTAATAGATGTCAAAGAAAACTTCCAAAGTAGAAGCCAGAAATAAATATCTAGAGAGAGAAAAAACAAATCAATCAAAAGAAACAAAACCTATGACTGATAGGAGCATGCTATATGCATAAAATTTTCTGGAATATAACAGAAGCAAGCTGAAAGGCCTGAGAGTATCAGTCTGAGGTAAACATATGCCTGCCATGGAAAGAAGCAAATGCTCAGATCCGTTTTGCCTACTACCATTAACCTGTGGTTTCCATAATAGAAGGGAAATTAAATCCCGTGAATTTCTACTCGCTTTCAGGCCCTGAAGCAGGGAGGAAGGAAGTCACTGAGTTTGTGCAACCTTGGGCTTCATTGGCTTCCCATTACAGAGTAGATTTTAGACTAAAAGAAACTTTGCCCAATGCATACAAGCTTCAACCAGCAAATGGCAGAGCTGACTTTCTCTCATCACCTGGATTCTATACAAAAGCCTGCAGATTTTGTTTTAGTTGGTCTGAGGTCCTGTGGTCTTCTCCTGGCCTTCTTCCAGAACAGAACTGTTGAGGCAGAATTGCAGGATGAGAGGCCTGAAAACCTGCTGGGTCACAGACAATATTGCTTGAGGTTTTTCTAGCACCACAAATTGTGAAGGTGATGAAAGTGTCACCTATTCAAGCTTTCCCATTTGGCCTCAGAGTGCCACAAAGCACCGTGTGACCAGCCACTGTTATTATCTTCCTTTTCACTCACTTGTTAGCATCCTTTGCTCATGTCTCCTGCTGAAAGGGAATTGGGATGGAAGGCCCTCTGCGAACAAATGTTCATTTGCAGCATTGAGAAATAGGACTGGAAGTCATTCTGTCAAAGGTTTTGTGCTGGGTCCAAATCAGAAAGAGCTGCCGCTCTATGAACCAAACACCAACTGTCATCTGGAAGTGGAGAAACATGATAGAAGACAATTTTCTCCAAAAGACACATGAGGCACTTTGTAGTCCATTTTCTCTAAGGAAGCATACAGCTGAAACCCGAGAGGAAAAGTTTGGTGGTTAGATCTCCATGGCAACTTGAGGTGGTGCCCAGATGTACACTCAAACAGTATCTAGGTATGTCTGTAGTGTGGTTGGGGATAGGATTCATACTTGGATCATTAGGCTGAGTAAAATGTGAACGCCCCTTAATGGATGCCCTTCATCCAAGAAGCCTGAGTAGAACCAAAGGTCTGGTCTAGGAGTCAGAGGTAGAGGGAAGCCACCTGCTCTGTTTGAGCTGCAACACCGATCTCCTTTTAGATTCAGTTGCAAACATCAGCTCTTCTTAGGCTCACATCCCCCAGCTTTCAGAATGGAATGTGTAGCAATGAACTCTGATCTTAATATTTGCTGTCAAGTGCTACACTGTGGACTCTCATGGATCTGTCATACAGTGGCTCTCTGGACTCCTCAGCCTCCATGATGACACCTGCCAACACTTTGCAATAAATAAATTAATAAATCCCTCACTATCCATGATATTTACCTACCTACCTACATACATACATACACACACACACACATAAAATCTGTACTATGTATCTCCTCCTATTGGTTCTCTTGCTTACTTCTCTCTGAAGATTGCTAATATGCTACACGAAGGGTCAGAATCAAGGAAAGCATTATACAATGGAGAAAATTCAGGTGCAGCACAACCTTGGGAAGTCAGTCAACCATCCTGCAGAGCAAAGCAGGACAGAGCAGGCAGTTATATGTAGGTTGCCTAAAAGCTCTGTGATTCACCTCCTCCATATGTTCGGCTTCCCATGGAAAAGAATTTTTAAAAATACCCTAAAAATTTAAAATATCATCAAAACGAGAGGCCAAATGTCAGAGATAGATCACAATGAGGGCCTGTCTGAACTTGTATCAATTGCATTAATTATTCATCTGGGTCAGAAGGAGACCTTTGATCACTCATTCAACAATTCTTTGTCAAAATATTTTATGAGCCAAGGAGTTTCTTATGTTACTGGGAGACATCAGTGGACATAGTCTCTATTTCCAAGCCTTGTGGGTAGGAAGAGAAATCTAGACAAGACCCAAGTACTGTGTTTTATAACCCTGCTAGAGAGTCCTTCTATGGAGAAAAATACAGAAATAGGTAAAGTTCAGGGGTAAGTATTGCATAATATTTGTTAGACAGTATCAGGATATCATTAGTGCCAGGTCACTACTGTGATGGGATAAGAGCTATATAGGGAGAGAGGGGAATAAGAAAGAAACCCATTCCTGAAGGGAGCCTAGCAAGTACAGTCTCCTTGAGGTATGAATATACTGGATGTGTTTAAGCAATAAGGAGGCTGGTCTGTCTATGGAAGTTAAAAAAAGTGAGGCCTAATCTCCATTCAGCATAAGGTGACTAAGACCCAACATGTACAGCCTTATAGACCAGAATAAGGATTTGGGCTTTAGCTGAGATACATGGATACTACCACAGAGCACCAAGCATAAGTGATATAATAGGGTATATCTTGATTGACAGGATCAAGTTGCTTATTTGAGGTATACATGATGTGGGAACACAGTCTTTTTAAGCTGGGAGACCTGTGAGGAGACTATTGTAGTAGTCCACATGAGACATGCTGCTAGTGGAGATGGGGTTGGAGGAAGTCCTGAGAAGTGTATATATTTAATTTTCAAGTAATAAATAACGAAATATATGTTCCACATTATGTATCCTTTTAAACATTCATAAGTCTACCACTGAGTGGCATTTAAAACAGTCATGGTGATGTTTAACCATCACAACTATCCACTCCCAGTTTTTCATCATCCTTGTTATGGTTTGATGTGAAATGTCACCACACACACACACACACACGCACACGCACACACACGCACACGCACACACACGCACACGCACACACACGCACACACATGCACACGCACGCACACACGCACACGCACGCACACACACGCACACGCACGCACACACACGCACACACACACGCACGCACACACGCACGCACACACATACACACACGCGCGCGTGCACACACACACACGCACACACGCACACACACACACGCACGCACACACACGCACACGCACACACGCACACGCACGCACGCACACACACGCACACACACACGCACACACACACGCACACACACGCACACACACACGCACACACACACGCACACACACACACACACACACACATATACCCTGGAACTTGTCTTTGAGTATTTGGTCCTCAGCTGGTGGTGCTTCTTGGGAAGGTTGCAGACCTTTGGGAGTTGTGTCCCTGCTGAGGAAAGTGGCTTCCAAGAGGAGGAGACAGGCCTTGAGTTTTAGAGCCAGTCCCACGCTCTGCCTCCTGCAACTTATTCTCTGGAATAATGTGATGAAGCACCTCACACACTCACCCCCATGACATGTTGCTGCAATGCACTATATCCCCCCAAACTCTCATCCATAGTAAATCTGTCCTCCCGTGCATTACTCTGGGTAGGTATTTTATCACAGCAACAAGAAAAACAACTAACAAAATCTCTAACTAATGTTCCAGATCAATAGAAAACTTTTCCTCTTCCTCCTGGCCATCACCTTCTACCTACTGCCTAGATGAAGCCATATATTCTAGACATTTCTTACCAGTAAAACCTCTCTTGTTCTCCTGTGTCTCGTTTATTTCACTAAACAAAATGTTTTCAAGATCCATCCATGAGGTAGCAAGAATAAAAATTTCATTTCTTTTCACGGCTGAATGATATCCCACTGGGCATGGGTGCCATATTGGCTTAGACAGTTATTTGTTAATGGCCACTCGAGCTGTTTCTGTCTTGCAGCTGTGGAAAATAACAATGTTGTGAACACTGCTGCACAAATGTCTTACCTTGTCTTTATTTTCAGTTTGTTAGGATTTATACTTGAGTCAAATAACTGAATTCTATCATAGGTCTGAACTTAACTTTCAGGAAAATGCTAAATTGGTTTCAATAACCGTTGTAGCATTTTACACCCCGTCTGAAAAGAAAATTCACTTTCTCTTTCTTTTAATGTGGGTTCAACATGATTTGTGGAAGGGTTGAATGTGAGATATCAGAGATGCAGCTTTGAAATAGCAAAAAAGCTAGGCTATGCCAAGTTTTTTGAACTTAGCTATTACAAGAATAGGATGAGATGGGAGACTATGCAGGGAGCAAGTAGGGGGCCATGCCAAAAGGTGAACTTTGTTTATAAGAGAACTTATGATGCCTATTAAATAACCTATGGAAAATAACAAGTAGGTAAGTAGGGGGGACTGAAACTGAATGGAGGGGTCTAGAATAGACATAATATTTAGAGATAGTCTCTGCACCTTGAAGAGATGACCAAAGAAGTAACTAAGTTCAAGAAAGTCTCTGCACCTTGAAGAGATGACCAAAGAAGTAACTAAGTTCAAGAAAAAAATGTCTGTGGGGCTAGAGAGATGCTCAGTCACTAAGAGCACTGGCTGCTCTTCCAGGTCTTACAACCCTCTTTAACTCCAGTCCCAGAGAATGCCATCCAATACCCTCTTCTGGGTATTGTCCATACATGGTCCACAGTCCTATATGCTGGTAAAACACTAATACTCATAAAACAAATAAATTTTAAAGAAAATGAGTCTATATAATTAGTGCCCCAGGGGAAAAGGTGAATTTAGAATAAGTTAAGTGGCTATTTATGAAGAAATGCCATAGTAGCGTGGGAAGGCAGCCACAAGAGACTCTGAGTATAAGAGAGAACTTGTCCCTATTCCACTCCTCATGAAGGAGGTTCTGTGGTTTGCAGCAATGCTGATACTCTCCAGATTGTAACTGTATCACCTTCTTCCTTAACTTCTCCTTCACATGAAAAATAGCAAGTAGATATGTATCAACTGAAATTCCCTAGATTTGGCTGGAGTTTACCTTACCTGTTATTACTCCATCTTAGCTAAGTGCGTCTGTAACAACCCAACAAGGCTGAATTCTGCAGTATTGAGAGTTACGGAGTTAGGGCTTCTGAATAAGAATGTTATGAGGGCACACAGAACTCACAGCAGTCACTGAGCCTATGATACAACCCACTCAGCTTTCCTCCCAGGACACAAACTAGTCAGAAAATAAACAAGAGGGGAAAGAAGCAGAATGGGACACGAGAAAGACCTTTCCCAGGATACAGCCAAGAATAATTTCTATTTCGACGTCTCGGTATGAGGAGAAACTTCAAAGGAACAAAAGAGAAGGAGCCTGTAGATCATATGGAGCATGGAAACATCCAAAGAGTAATGGCAGCAGTCCGTGGAGGGGGTGACTCTATAGAGGTTGTTTATAAATTAAGAGAGGTGGTTTTCAGAAACTCACCACTTTTAGGGTCTTGCATATTTCATTTGTATTTGAAATCAATTAGGTGCCCACATTCATTTTAAGAACTACCTGTCTGATAGAAAAACTATTGTCTAGAGACACTAATTTTGAAGGCCAGTGTGCCGCCTCAGGTAGATGGCAGGAACCCATTGGTGAGTTAAAGGCAACTCCCACTGCACCATACTAAGCTCAGGAAAGCATAAGCAGATTAGCTATTAATCTTTCCCGTGCAATTGGGCTCACTGCCACAATACCTACCAAGTGAAAAATAAATGGTCCAGGATTAAGGATTGTCAAGTAGTATATATAATCCCAAAGGGGCCATTCTGCACTGGGTCTACTTGAAACTTTTTAATGAATATAATCAAGTCATAAAGAACAAAGAGGCATGTTCATGGAGAACTCTTGATGACCTCAAAGGAAGGAATGCCCAATCTTTCTGTCTTTTGAGAACCAGGGAAGGGAAGGGGGTTTTCTGAGGAGAGCAACTCACCCCAGTGGTGCTAAGTAAACCTAACTGACTAACACAGATCATGGGTAGGCAGCATACATCACACACTTGGGTACTGCCCGACTCAGAGTAAGTAGAGAAGTTTCTAGACATTGTTTCTCTGTTAACTTAGGAAACCATGGAGAGAGCAAGGGTAGGCAGGCACTGTATTTTTCCAGTGTGTTATGGAGCACTGGGGCACAAGGCCCAGGCAGCTTCAGGGTCACTAGTTCTGGGCAAAAAGCCAAATTCAAAGGACATTCAACTGCTGCAAAGGGCTACAAACAGAGTCAGCAGGCAGCCCGAGGGCAAATAGAGACGTCATGGTGTCAGGTCAAAGAGTGTAGAGACAGAAGGCCACAGGGCACACACGCTATGTGGTCTGGTCCACAGGAGGTCAATGAGCAGTGGACAGGCAGGCAATACCAGCAGGAAGCTAACACAGCAGCCACAGGTGTGGAGGTCAAGCATAGAGCCCCAGGAAATTTCAGGCCCCAGCAAGGCACTGGAATTCTGGAAGGCCACATCTACAGTAAGTAGAAACATGCAGCCTTGCTGTGGAGTTGACCACTACAGCAGTCTCCTGGCCTAGCTTTCCAGTCTGAACTGCTCCAGATGGCATTTTCTTAGGGCCACCAGTAAGAACAGGCAACTGATAGCCAGACAAGTGAGATAGCGAATTCTCCTGGCCACACTGTGTCTGAACTTGAGGAAAACCTGGGCAGAAGTTATTCAATGTCAGTTAGGAAACTTCTGATTCCTGCTTGAACTATTATTGTTAATATTATGATCCTTATTAATTTATCAAGCACTTACTATATAGTTACATCAATTGTCTTATTTAATGTTCTAACGTGAGTTGCATGATTCAAGTCTCTATGACTCGAATCCAAGAATGTGAGAAAGTTTCCCAAAATTATACAATTGGTAAAAGGCAGAAAGAAGATTTGATTCCACTTTTGTTAGTGTTTTATTTTGTTAGTGTCTTGAGGCTAGGGCTGGCTTCACAGGCTTGTGGCTTAGACAGTCTCACAAGCTTTCTTGTGGGAAAAATTCAATGTTCTTTTTTATGGTCTAGAAAGTTTTTAGAAAGTTTTCACTTAAAAGGATCCCCTTCAGTTTACACAGGGTCTCACAGCTTATGTACCTGGGACTGCTCAGATCTTATTTATTCCAAATTCCTTCTATTCTCACCATGGCTTGCCCAGCCTGCTTTCTTATAGAAGCCAGAACCATCAGTTCACGGGTGGCCCCACCTGCAATGGGCTGGACACTCTCCTATCCATCACTAATTAAGAAAATTATCTACAGGCTTGCCTACAACTCATTCTAATGGAAGCATTTTCTTAATGGAGGTTTCCTCCCCTCTGATGAGTATAGTTTGTTTCAATTTGACATAAATCTACACTGTTAGAATGCTAACATCATCAGCTCCTGCCTTAACCAAAATGTCTATTGTCTTGGCAAAAACTCTCTAGCAGGTGGATTCAATAAGAGACCAGCCCAGAGCTGCTGTGGGTTCTGAGTCATTGAGTCATAGCATCCATGCACCTTCCTTGCCAGCATGAAAACACCCAAAGTTCTCTCTGATTGAACTCACCATTCTTTCTCCTCAATCCTGTTTCAGTTTCTGAGCTATCAAAGGGAGAAATGGCAAGCATTGCATAGCATTCCAACAAGAAAACGAACTATGGAGTCAACCTTAGGGAAAACCAAAATATTCCTTAGGGAGATATTCCTTTTTCACAACCAGAAAAACAGGCAGACTAAGCAAACATTAACCTAGATGTACAGTTAAGGTATGAAACCATTGATCACAACAGTAAATTCTGACTGTGGACAGAACATACTACCATTGCTTGTGTAGTATTTTAACTCCCTGTCTATTACAGGCACATAATGAAGCAGAAAATTGAGTCAATTCTTGAGTTAATTTGTGGCATAAACTCATTTGCCCAAACTACCCAGATAAAGCAAGAAAAAGTGCATCATCATTGAGACAGAATTAATATCTCCATGATATTAATTGGAAAATCCTACTTTTAGTCATCCTATTTGTCTTTTCTTCTCAGTCATGTTTAACAGAGTTTCTATTTTAGATTTGTTTCAGAGTATAGAAAACTCAGGAGATATTTCAGCATTCCATAGTCTGCCTGGCCATAGCTGTCACTGTTATTTCCATCTTAGCTAAGAAAAGGTACCATTTGTTATTAAGTAAGCCTCACTGTTGATCTGTTACTGTTAAAGATCATGCCTTACCCTAATTTCTCAAGTTTGCAAGCCTCCCTTTTCTATTCCAGGATCTCACTGAGGGTACCACCCAGAGTATCAAGTCTTCTTAAGAGTTTCTTATCTACAATAGTTGCCCAAACATTACTTCTTTTTATGACCTTGACAATTTTTGAGGAGAACTGACCAGGTTTATTTTGGAGGCCCCTCTACTAGACTTTTTCTGATGCTCCCATCTTTAAAATGGGGTTAGTCAGGCAGTGGCAGCATATGCCTTTAATTCCAACACTTGGGAAGTCAAGGGAAGTGGATCTTTGTGAATTTAAGGCTAGCCTGGTCTACAGGGTGAGTTCCAGGACAGCCAGGTCTATATAAAGAAACCCTACCTTGAAAAACAAAACAATAAATTGATATATTTAATTTGAAGGAGAAATACCATATTTCTTCCAGCACATCTGGTCAGGTACATGCCGTCAACATGCTTGCTCCAATAGAAGCTAACTATAATGTTCTGCTAAAGCAGTGCTTATCAGCTTCCTCTAATGCCAAAGATCTTATGTTTCTCCCCTATGTAACCTGTTCTGGAAGTGAGTCCTCATTCACATCTCAGTAGTAAAGATGGATAGTTTATGATTGCCTCGACATTTACTTCTGAGTATTTCCTTAAACTATCATGCTTAGGACTTGTGTATCTTCTCTTCTATTTACTAATATATTCAATAAGTATTGGGAATACTAGTCATACATAGCCATAAATTTTGTATTTAGAGTCATCATCCAATATTTTCCATTTTTTGTTCCAATATTTCTAGGTTTGATCACTGGTCACTCAATTGGTTGGTTCTTGTGCCCCATTGACATACTCTTATTGTGTGTTTGTTGGGTGTGTATAGGAGTTTTTTCTTGTTTTCTAGCACTAAAGATGCTCCAAGCTAAGCTTGTGTGTTTCTTGCTTCATACAAGGCCATTTTCCAAAAGAGGTCTCCTTTCTGTTGTTAGAGAATAGTGATAGAGATCAACATCTTGATAGTAACTGTATTCATCAATACTCTGCCATCATGTTTGTATGTCTTCTTGGATAACAGAGAAAAGAGATACATGTTGGTGTATTGATCTTTGTGTACACATGTAAATCCTTTTCCATAGCTATCTGTAGTTATATTAGTCATTTGGTTCTCCTGTATCTATATAAACAAAGAAATGGGATCTTATAGGGCCTTTCATACTAAGTTTATGGTACTTTAAAATCACATTTGAAGCAAGTGCTTGTAACAGGCTCTGGAACAATGACCCCTAATTGAAACACTTCCAGTGTAGAGGTGAGGGTTGCATGTGTATAATCATAGGAATTGCAGCAATTTCATGATATGTTTTAATTAAATTTGTTCTTTAACAATTTCATACATGTATATAATGCAATCTGATTACTTCTGGCCCTGCCTTCTCCTATCTATCTACCTCCCTTGACTCCCCCAGCCCTACGAATCTCTGCTAGTACCCTCCCTTTGTGGGCGTTCATGCCATGAGCTGATGGTGAGGAAAATGCTGTTAGATTTATCTGTACTTATATAAGACAAGTATTGTCACTTAGGGAGTGTAAAGCCTAGACTCGGGGGATAGGTACCACGCCAACTGGTATGATTGTGGACTCTGTCTGATTCTTCATATTGCTGTCTCTAACCATCAATGGAATAAGGAAGCCTTGGGCTTCTCAGGACCTACGTTTTTCTTATAGAATTTACCCTAAATAGAAAAGGGATCAGGAGGTTCTGGGCTTTATCTTTTATTTCTCAGGGAAAAAATGTTTTGGAGTCCTCATAGCTGTATATTGATTCAAGAACAATGACTTTTGGAGAGCAATAATGAAGCCAGGATTTGGGGTATGTTTTCCCTGAGATAGGTTCACCTTAACCAAATGTCTCTATAAAATATTTGCACTAAACCATTTCCTTTCTTCATAATGAGGAGAAATGGGCAGATAAATCAGTTAGGAGCCTGTAACCCAGTCCTCAGAGGTGATGTGTCAGCCTGGGCTCTCCCTCTTCATTCACTGAGATTGATGACAGGCCAGCAGATCCAATCATCCATCACAAGTCCTTACAGTGAGTTCTGGGCAAGAGCAAGTGAAGTTTCACAAATTCAGTCCTGCAACTTTGCACAGCAGTGGAGTAAGCCAAAACACCAAGTATGAGAGTGAAAACTCCAGTCAACCTCATGGTTTGAGGAATCAAGTCTTCATGTGGCAATCTGAAGACCGAGACAGAAAGGTTAGTATCACTCTCCTCTACAGAGAGCTGGGTTATTTGGTGAATTCACGAGGATTAAGTCTGAGCTCAATTACCCTGAATAGCAATAAGTAGAAGGAAGAATATAAACCCCCCTCCGAATGCAGACTATAAACAACAGTGCAAGCAAAGTCTGCTCACTAATAAAGCCGGTTTTGGCTGGTTGAGCATGCACTTCCTTTGTGATTAATAAAAGCAGAAATATAATCCCATTGCCTATGCTGTATAGAGCCTCCTGTTTAGAAACAAGACTTATGGGCTTCAAACTCACTTCACATTCATTTAAACATATTTAAAGCCCTACCACATTCCCCCCTAGAAAAGAATTTAAGATAGATATGACTCCTATAATTCCTGTCTAGGCCACCATGACAAAGAAAGCTGTTTACCTTGACAAGTTCACTCTTACCACCCAGAGTGCTGTGTGTAGAGGGTCTTGTGTGCCGATCATATATAAATGTTAAATAATTTAAGTGGCCACTTATCTCAAATTCATATGTTCTTAACCTCAGCATATAACAAGAAGGAAGAGTTAAGGACTATGGGGCACTGATATTTCTCCCTAAGTGAATAATAGGATGGCAAAGAAGAGTAACTACAATAAATGCATTGCTACACCAAGGAAACCCAGTACAGTTCTCAAACACTTCCTTGGCTCAAAATGACAAAGGGGGTTTCTTGTTTTTGTTTTTAATTTTCATATCACCATAATTAATGTGATGGGCTGCTAAGCAAGTTCGGGGTCAGGAATCCGGATAAGTCCGTTTACTGTCAGGGGGTAGACATAAGTTATGCTGTAGCTTCTAACCTGACTGCCCTTGATTTAATAAGGTCCCATACATGCTTCCTCCCACACACTCAGCTTGCACTTGCCTGCTCAAGAGACTAGGCAATTAGTGATAAAGGGGAGGTGGGAGCATGGCTGCATTCCAAACACATCTGGGGAAGGGGAAAGGTCTTCCACCTCAGGATGTAGCCAAGCAGAGGGATGACCACCAGAGTGAGGAGTGAAAAATGGCCTTGATTTATAGACTTGTGGTAAACTAATTCAGAAAGTTAAGGTGCATCATCTTGAAAAGCTATGTTGCTTCATCTTCGAAGGTTAAGTTGAGGAGTTTAAGGCAGAGGTTTCTGGCATTTCCAGTGAACTAAATCAGAAGGTGTTTCATAATTCTGTATCCATCAACTGTGCGACTTAGAAACTTTGACTTTTCTGAAACAAATAAAGCGCTGAGCTCTGCCTGCTGTCATGTCTGCCTGCTTTTGCACTAAGAACCAAGTGTCTAGGTGGGCCTGAGGACCTCCAGTGACTACTCTTTGGACTGAATAGAGAAGAGCTTGAGCCAAGCACTTATGTAAGATTATATGATTCTAAAATTCTGGCGAAGATGCTGTTGTCTGGTTGTTTTTTTTTTTCATGTTGACATATTCTGACATAGCAGTTATCTTAGGGAGAACCAATTCTATCATTAGAATGGCACAGAGTACTTGGCTCTCTTTCAGCCATGCATTTGTTCATTATGTTCAGGGCCATATGGAATCTAATGAGAGTGCATGATGGTGATTCATTTCCCAGGTGTCATAGACTGCAAGTTTGTGTTCGCCAAAACTCATATGCAGAAATCAAATCCCCAAGGTAGGTCTGTGAGAGGTGATTAGATCATGGGGATGGAGCCTTCATGAATGTCTGTGTGACCTTATAAAAGAGATACCTCTCACAGAGAAACCCTGTCTCGTAAAACCAAAAAAAAAGAGATACCTCTTCCCAAGAAAGCTCACTTTTGCAAAAGGACACAATGACTGAGTCGACTTCTAGGAGCCTGGAAGTGAGCCTTCACGAAAATTATACCTGTCAGGCTTCAATGTTGAACATTTCAGGTCCACAAAATGAGAAATAATATATGTCTTTGCTTGTAAGCTGCATATACATGATTGTCACAGCAGTCCAAATGGGCTAGGATGCTGGTGTGAGAGAAGAAGGACCCATTACTATCTCCTATTGCATTAATTCTCAATGGAATTTAGCTTCTTACTCGTCCTGGTTTTACACTCTTATAAGGAAAGCCCTGCATTGAACCCAGCTCAAGATCTTTAAACACCACCCCTTCATCTATGAATGGGTCTTCAGGCATGTGAGAACAGACCTCTCCCTCTTATACAGAGGGTTCCTTCCTCCCTCTGCCCTCTGGATCACCATAGCTAATTCCATTAAGCACCTTTTGCTTCAAGTAAGGTAGTTTGATTTCATTCTGCCTGTTCTGAGATGAGCTTAAACACTGGAAATGTCTGTCACTGGCTCCACAGGGTCTGCTATATTCACATCCTTACCAAATGACAACCCTCACTCCAGCTTCCTGTCTACAGAAAAAGCCAGATCATAGCAGAGTTTGACCATAATGGATAAATGCTTACTGCTTTTCTTTCCTTTTCTCCCTTCCTTCTTTCCTTCCTTCCTTCCCTTCTCTCTGTCTCTCCCTCTTTCTTTGCTATGTACTTATTTATTATTTGTTTTTTTTGAGATATGGCTTCTCTGTGTAGACTTGGCTGGACTGAAACTTGCTCTGTAGTCCAGGCTGGCCTTGAACACAGATCCATTCACCTCTAACCCCCAAGCACTGGGACCATAAGTGCGCATCACAACCACCAGCCCAAATGCTTACTTCTAACCAGTTCAAACAGAAAAAATGCATTAACTAGTAGGATGGAAAGCTAGAATAGCAAAATATGAAGGAAGTCAATTATATCAGGACCTCAGATCAACAGCATGCCTGGTATTTAAAGGCTGTCTTTTTACATTGTAGTTTTTTATTCTAGAAACCATGGACATTTTCTCTCCATCATTCAATATGGACATCATTGTATAGGGGCTATGGCAGATATAGCACCTGAGTTTTTATTCCTAAGAACTAAGTTGCTTTCAAGACACATTTCAATTCTGCATATCCAAGTTCAGAAATCCTTGTGAAGCTAGGAAGTAGTGTCCTGAACCTGCAGTTCCTGCTCCTTGAGAAGTTGAGTTGGGAGGATCATTGAGCCCATGAGGTCATGATCAACTTAGATGACACAATGAGAACTTTTATGAATAAATTAACACCACCAACAAAAAATAGCTCCTTGTAAAATAATATATTGATGCAAACAGATTACATGTCAACTTTAGGCTTATATTGTATGAAAGGGAAGCATTTCCAGGATTAGAGGACATTTGAAAACAATTACAGTATATACCTTTATCCCCACAGTAGCATTAAGACATTGACATTTGTAATGGATCCCTCTAAGGATTCTAAGGAAACTAATTGCAATCAGCCACACTTAAAAGGACATAACCAGTTGAAAAATCTCTTCCAGTCTCCAACCCTTAACACTATATTCATAAAAGGGTAACTTAAAATCTTTGTAGGGTTTGTTGTCTTTGAGAAATCAGCTCACAGTGTGGCTCAGGCAAATATCAAATTCATTAGCAATCTTCGGAACCTCAGCCTCCCAAGTAGATGGGCTACCCGCATGTACTGCCATGCTTGCTGTTACTTTATAAACAGCACACATGGATTGTGTGAGGCCTACCCATCACAAGTTGGAAGTTATAAGTAGGTTTTTATTTCAGATTTGGGTGCTTCTGTTAATGCGTGCATGTGTGGGTGTCATGTGCATGCATGTGTATGTTTGTGTGATGTGTGTGTGTGATGTGTGTATGCATGCATGTGTGTTTATGCACTGAGTACATGCATGTACACATGTTCGTGTAGATATGAATGCAAGTGCACGGGTGTGAGAGGAAAACCTTGGGTGTTAGTTTCTCAGACACCATATACCTTGCTCTTTTCTTTCAATTTTCTTCTTTTCTTTTCTTTTTGTTGTTTTATTTTCTTTTCTGTCAAGACCTTTCCACTGTCCCTGAACTCCCTTAGTAGATTAAACTGGCCGGGCAGTCAGTCCCAGGGATCCACCTGCCTCTGATTCCTCAGTGTTGACATTTAAAAACATATACTCTGTGCCAAACTTTTCTTGATTTGGATTCTTGAGGTAAAACTAAGATTCTAGAGCTCAACTTGCAAGCACTTTACCAAATGAACCTTCTTCCCTGCCCCTAATTCATACTTTTTAAAGATATATAAAAATACTTTAAAAATAAGGATGGTAATGCATGAGAAAAGAAACTGTAATCATTTTATTTGTTCCATTTACTTGAGTAAAGATAAAAGCATAACTGAAAAATAGACTTAAACACACAAAGTAAGGAATTAACTTTTAAAGATTAACTATTAAAGATTAATTCTTTTATGGACCCCAAGATAAGTGTGTGTGAGAGAGAAGCTGAGACTTGATATAGAAGCTCCTGTTGCAGTTATATGGAGGGCTAAGTGTATAATACTCCACAGACAACCTAATGGGTGGCTACTTGACCAGTCTATTTCAGCTAATATTTACTAATCACTTTTTATGTACGGGGCATTTCATCACTCAAATTTTCTTGCTTGCCAAACTACACACTTCATCATAACACTTAAATGAGTCAACTCCTTTTAAACTTGGAGTACCACTGAAAAATATACTGACAGAATATTAAGTTTGATCTGCAGAATTCTCTGCAATCATAAAACAAGATGTTGAATTATAAAATTGGGGGAGTAAGCACTTGTCTTCCCATGATTCTTAGTAATCATCAATTACAATCAGTAAGAGTAAGGGCTGCAGTTCACAAAATAACTATTATCTAATGGCAGAGTTATCCCCTCATGCTAATATGGATATGGTTCTATCACCTCAAATCAGATTAAACTACATTGATAAGAAAAAACTTCAGTACAGAAATCTGCCTGGGATCTTTCCAGACAATAAGGACTTAGCTAAGTTCATGATTCATGCAGGTAATGAGATCAGTCCAGATGCTGTGTGCTGTATCCTGAATATAGCAATGGTACCCCCCTGCGGGTAGGTCTTGACTGAATGTTTGCCCCAATCTCAAACTTTTGTTTACAATCTTCAACTGAAGGTTGTGTGGATTATAGGTTGGTACTCTTTTGCACTATGTCTAATATCCATATATGAGTGAGTACATACCCAGCTTATCTTTCTATGATTGGGTTACCTCACTCAGGATGTTTTCTTCCAGTTCTATCCATTTGCCTGCTAATTTCAGTGTTTCATTGTTTTGTTTCTGCTGAGTAGTACTCCATTGTGTAAATGTACCACATTTTCTCCATCCATTCTTCAGTTGAGGGGCATCTAGGTTGCTTCCAGGTTCTGGCTTTTACAAATAATGCTGCTGTGAACATAGTTGAACAGATGTCCTTGTGTATTCCTTGATTATATGCCCAAGAGAGGAATTGTTAGATCTTGAGGTAGACTGATTCCCAGTTTCTTGAGAAACCACAATACTGATTTCCAAAGTGGTTGTACAAGTTTGCACTCCCACCAGCAATGGAGGAGTGTTCCTTTTTCTCCACATCCTTTCCAGCATAGACTGTCATTGGTGGTTTGATTTTAGCCATTTTGGCCAGTGTCAGATGTTATCTCAGAGTTGTTTTGAGTTGCATTTCCCTGATGCCTAAGGATGTTGAGCACTTTCTCAAGTGTCTTTCAGTCATTTTAGATTCCTCTATTGAGAATTCTCTATTGAGTTCTACACCCCACTTTTCAATTGGATTGTTTGGTATTTTGGTGACTAGCTTCTTGAGTTCTTTGTAAATTTTGGAGATCAGACCTCTCTCAGATGTGGGGTTAGTGAATGTCTTTTCCCAATCTGTGGGTTGCCGTTTTTGTCTTGCTGATTGTGTCCTTTGATTTACAGAAGCTTCTCAGTTTCAGGAGGTCCCATTTATTAATTGTCGATCTTAGTGTCTGTGCTACTGGAGTTATGTTCAGGAAGCTGTCTCCTGTACCAATTCATTCAAGGGTATCTCCCACTTTCTCTTCTAAAAGGTCCAGTGTGGCTGGATTTATGTTGAGGTCTTTGATCCATTTGGACTTAAGTTTTGTGCATGGCAATAGATATGGATCTATCTGCAGTCTTTTACATGCCAGCATCTAGTTATGCCAGCACGATTTGTTGAAGATGCTTTATTTTTTCCATTGTATAACTTTAGCTTCTTTGTCAAAAATCAGGTGTTCATAGGTATGTGGTTTAATATCAGTGTTTTCAATTAGATTCCATTGGTCTACCTGTCTACTTTTGTGCCAATTCCAAGCTGTTTTCAGGACTAAGGCTCTATAATAGAGCTTGAAGTTAGGGATGACGATGACGCCAGAAGTTGCTTTATTGTACAGGTTTGAAGAACTCATGGTCTCCCGAAGAAGTGGATGGGGACAAGAACCCCTGAGCAAATTGGGAGCAGGGGAGAGAGAAGAGGGAGGTGGGGAGGAGGAGAAGGGGAGGGGGAGGAGAACAGGAAACATCAGGAGGACTGAGACAAGGGAGGATTAGAGGAGGACATGAAAGGAGATGCCTTGATATAGGGAGCCAGCACAGATTTGGAGAGAAGTCTGTCACTAGGGAAATGTTAGGTGATCCACAGGGATGACCCCAACTAAGAATCTAAGCAGTGGTGGAGAGGCTGCCTTTGATGGTCTTCCCCTATAATGAGATTGATGACTACCTTGGTTTCCATTTCTAGAGCTTTCACCCAGTAGCCGATCGAAGCAGAAACAGGCACTCACAGCTAAACATGGAGCCATACTCTGGGAATACACTTGTGGAGAGGGAGGAGGGATGAGCAAAGGAGCCAAGACTGTGCTGGAAAAACCCACAGAAACAGTTGACCTGACCTAGTGAGAGCACACAGACCCTAGTTGTCAAGCTGGGGAGCCAGCATTGGATGGAACAAGCCCTCTGAATGTGGGTGCCAGCTAGGAGGCCAGGGCAGTCTATGGAACCTCTAACAGTAGAGCCAGTGTTTATCCCTAGGGCACAAATGTACTTTGGGAGCCCATTCCCTATGGAAGGATACTATTACAGCCAAGATATGGGAAGGTGAGCCTGTGCACTCTCCCAAATGATGTGATGGACTTTGATGGTCCTCTGTGGGGGGACTTCACTATCCCTGGGGAGTGGATGGGGCATCGGTGGGGAGCATGGGAGGATGAGAGGGCAAGGGAATGGAGGGATTAATATGTAAATAAGAGTGCTTCTAAAATAAAAAAAATAATAAAAAGAATCTTCAACTGAAATTCTAAATTCTATCCTGTTAGAGTATTGCCCCCAAAATCCTCCAATTAGTCGTTAGTCATTTTCTTGTATATGCTTATTTGCTTAAGGTATTTGTATATATTATTTTTTGCCTTTTCAGATTATATTCACATGATTCTCTGTCTTTGTCTCTGTCTATCTCTGTCTCTGTCTCTCTGTCTCTGTCTTTCTCTTTCTCTCTCTCTTGTGTGTGTGTATAAAATATCTACTAGATGCTGATCTTGTGGAAGATAAATGCTTTTCCCCCATTTATCTCATCAATCATTAAATGAGTATTTTTGAGTGTCCATATTCACTGTGCTCAGCATTATAGAGACATAAAAATGAAGAAGACTATATATTTTATTCTGTGAAAATTTACAGCACGGGGATAAAATATAGGCAGGAAAATAAATATGATACAAAGCAATCATAAATGATGTTAAAAAGGTAAAGATGAAATTCTTAAAAAGTTCTGAAACAGCAGAGATGGTTCCCATAGCCAGGGACAGGGCTGTGACTTAAAGTGAAGGCATGGAGGAAATGAGATGTCACATACCAGGACAAGTTTTGAAACTGTCCTGTAAGGATGGGTAGGAACTGTGTGTGTGGTAGGAACCCTGAGTGAGAAGCCAATGAGTAAAGAGGCAACCAGGGAGAAGAATGTCAACTTGAGTGATTCACACAATCAACGAAGAGACACAAAGAATGCTGAACTATAGCTTAGAAACCAGTGCCATTCTGAGGTTGCCAGAATTCTTCTAGTCATACGTACTGGCAGTGAAATTAAACAATAGAGGGCTGTTGTATGTATTAGATGTGGGATTCATTAGAGTATGAGCAAATGACGAGGCAGCCCCAGCCTGAGACAGTGGAAGCCCCACAAAAAAACTTAACAAGAATTGGCTGCTAAACCCTGGGAATGGTCAGAAGCGCAGCTCAGGCGAGGAACATATGAGCGTTTCAGAGACAGTGCAAAAGTGAGTCTAATGAGAAATATCAAGTACATGTTTTGCTCTTTGAATCTATCTCTGGGTTCAGCATCCATCAGAATCACACACAGTTAACAAATGGTCTCTGAGTTGTATAATCCATAATAAACATCAAAAGTGTATGGTGTCGGCAGTAAGAGCAGAATATTCTAGGGGTATCCTTAAAATTAGAGGTCGTCATCAGAGGACACAAATATGCTGTTACCCTCCCCCCTGCCATCATAGAAAAGTTTTATAACTTAGAAATCACCCACCAGGCACTGGTACTATGGCCAGTAATTAAGTATGTTGTAAGCTGCATGCCATTCCATTGTCCCAACACTATTCATTAAAAGGATAGCTGGAACTTCCAGTATATAAGAGCCTTCAGGTAGTAGGTAGCAGCGAGTCCTCCCCCAGGCAAGGCTTCAAATCCTTTAAAAATAGGGAACTTCTATTTCTCATCATTCCAGTAGCAATCAGTAACCCCATGTGTGGGATACTCGGGAATACAAAGTCTAGTAATTAGAGTAAGGGCAAATAGAAGCAAGAGGTGCAGGCAGGACTCCAATGGCAGCAGAGTGATGCGAGGTTCCCAAGTGCCTCTGTCATCTGGCTCTGGGACTCCCCACTCAATGAAGACAATGACAATTAAATGTTTGTTCCAGAATCAAACGTAAGTTAAGAGTGATTCTTCTACCTATAATCTCTAATACTTGCTGTAGTTTTAGCCAGTAGTTCCCATGCCTTGTTTCCTGAAGGGTTAGCAATGAACAGACTATAATCATTATGTGGTTGTTATATTAAAGATGTCTTTCAAAAGTGCAAATGTACATTTTAGTTATTTAGAATAAAGGAAAGCATTACATTTAAGAACTTTGGGGGCAGAGGTGAATGCTTGATCAATATAATTAGTCATTTATCATGATTTGAGGAAATCAAACTTTCATGAATAGTTTCTCAAAAAGGTAATTTTACCTATTCACATTCAGATTTCTAGGTACAGTGCATTATTCCAAATCCCCCAATCATCCTTCAGAACACTACAATATAGGGTTTTATTGTAGCTGTCTTTTGAGGTTGCAAATTGTTAACATCTGTCTCTTAATTTTTTTACAATATTCTAAATACTTTAATCTCTGGTTATCCTGCTAATAACTGTAATTTTCTAGTCAGTTGCTATCTCTCAAGGTAGTTTAAAGGTCATTTTTGTAATGCATAAAGAAGCTGGGAAAGAAAGTGGACGTGATTTATATTTTAGTATATTCAACTCCTATTTAGATTTGGTTTTATATCCAAGGGAAAAGAATCTGCCTGCATCTCTTATTTAGTCCCAACACGATTTGTTGTGGCCCAGCATGTCACATTTCACTTCTGACACTTGATGTTATTCCTCATAGACAGGGAGTGTGAGTATCATATGAAGAAGTATCATTAAAAGATGCATTTATATTATAATGTTATATGTAATATGTAGGACAATTTACACATCATCTCTACAAGATAAAAGCATGTAACACTTCTCTGTGGAGATGTATGTTCTGAAAACTCTGAATTAATAGCTGAAAAATTATAACCGCCGAAGGTTCTAAGCAGCCACCACAGGTACTGCAGATATGATGATACTCTACTGTATTTATACAGATGCACATATTGTCATTTATTGAATGTGCCAATCAAAATACAAAAGACATATAAGCAGCAGCTCTAGACGACATACAGTGAGCTGTTTGTTTTGTCTTCTTGGAATCAATTATTTTCCTATAAAAAGTAAGAAAACACCCTTGGATTTCTTGTAGTTAAAATACATCCTTGCTGTACACTTTAGTCCTAGAGTACTATCAATGCCTCAGGGACAAATGTGGTCCAGGCCTGGACAATGAAACGCAGGATCAGGAGGCAGTAGGAACCGTTTGGGAAGAATATACATTCTATTTCCATAGGGACGACCTAGTGTGTATGATATCAAAATGAGGTGGTCATGTCACAATGGCTACATGGGAGATCTGATAACTCTTAAAACATAAATCAGGAATTAAAAAGGCAATGAGAAGTGTTATCTACCTGCCATTTATCTCAAGGCTCCAGCACAACTGTAAATGCTGTTCCATGAAACAAGGTTCTGTTACTGAAAAATGAATGGCATCTAATTACTACTGCCTTATACTAAAGTTCCCTACTGGGGTTCCAGTCTTGTGGTAATAGATAGAATGTGTAAATGAAATCTTGGTGGGACTTTTTTAATTAAAAGATCCTGATAAGATTAAAAAAATGTTTTCAAGCAAGACATTCTAAATCACACTTTAAATAAATAAGTGTATTATAAACCAGTAGCTTAAAGGCAGAAAGGTGTGTGGAAGAGTTCATTGTGGATCAATTGTGGCATTGTCATAATTCATATATTACATTACCCACCCCAGCAACATAGAAGATGATCAAAATGGAGAGGGGCTACTATTTTTAAGTACTTAAAAAAGAGTTCCTATGTCGTCCGACAAATTAATCCAATACAGCTGGTGCTTCACTGAAGAGAAGATGAAGGAGAGGGAGGAGGAGGAAGAAGCAGAAGAAAAGAAAATTCAGTAACAAGCATACATGGGAAGAACACAATGTAGACAGGTAGATAGACAGCAGAGTAATGCTTCCACAAGCTAGGGAATGCTCAAGATTTCCATTGAAAGCTAAGTGAGAGGCATGGAGTAGAGCATTCTTCATAGTCCATGGAGGAACCAATCCCACCGACTCTTAATCTCCAATTTGTAGTCTCTGGAAGGACAAGACGTTCAAGGTCTAATGTTGAAGCCACACAGATTGTGGTACCTTATATGGAAGCCTTGGTAAACTAGTCCAGAGTCTAAGAAAACCGGCCGATGAAAACTAAATGTCCACAGTATAGGAAAAAGTAAAAATGATATAGAAGAACACCAACCAATGTGTGTGAAAAAAGAAAGCTAGTTTTCTCACTTTGTATCAGTAGTAAATTAAGACTTTCGTTTGTATTACAAAATACACAAAGGCCATAAGGTGAATCTACAATGTGGCATCAAACAAGGTCTTCAGCAGACTGCACTGCTGCTGTTGACTGAAGTCATAGAGATGTGAATAGCCAAGGACACATTCTCATATTGCATCACCAGTTTCAGGAGTGGGTAGTGACAGCTTCAGCATTTGTGATACCATCATGGCTTCTCATCACTAGGCTGCTTCCTCCATACCCTACTGGTTCCTGACATCCATAACTCTAGCCTTCACAACATTTGTCTAAGCCCCCTATGCCTTGGAATTAAATCTTTACTGTTCAAAATACCTAAATTATTATTTTTCTGCACCAGTACTCAAGTGAAATAACTAATTAATACGACAATTATTTTATTCCAATGCAAAGAAAATTTTCTCAACTTTCTGATGTGTGTGTGTGTTAGCAACCATTCTGTTGCTGTGATAAAACACCACAGACAAGGCAACATATAGAAGAAAAGGTGTATTTGGGCTGATGATTCTAGAAGGAGAAGAGTACATCAAACTGGGTGGGGTCAGAGGTGGGCAGCAAGTAGCATAGTTGAAGGAATAGGATGCTAGGAGCTCACATCATATTCTGCAAAGATGAAGCAGAGGAAGACAACTGGAAGTAGGCAAAATGTTTCTTTCGAAGCCTGCCCCCAGAGATGTACTTCTTCCAGTTTGGTTGCACCATATAAATCTGATAGTGCCATCAACTAGGGACTAAGTATTCAAATGCCTGATACTATGGTGGGTGGGGGAGGGCATTCTTATTCAAAGGCCTACAGTGTGCATCAATATTTTGCCTGTTAGCTTTTAAAAGTTAAAACTAAAAGAAAGAATAATGGACAAATCTCTTAACCAATATGCACCAACACCAGCTTGCTCATCTTATAGGTTTTATTGAGTACACACATCTTTTTATGTGTATGCCATTTTAGAGGGCCTTTTTCTCCTTTCTTCACACAGATTTCAACGTCTGATTTTCTTTTTAAGTATGTAACAAATGTGCTTGGATTTGTCCTGGACACACACACACACACACACACACACACACACACACACACAGGGTTTGAAGATTAATTGAATTTTTATTTTTTATTTTGATCAGCAGATATCATTACAAACTAATCCAAAATCTAAAATTGTTAGTGCCATATGTGCAATTGATTTCCATTTTGCCAATTAAATAAAGGTTACCGCCTGGGTGCCTCAAAGACTGCCTCTCTCCTTAGGCACCATCCACAGCGATTCAACTCATCCAGGGCCTTCCTGCTGGTTGTCCTCAGATTCCCTCTGTAGGGAATGAATGGGAGGCATAGTGCCTTCTGGAAAGACTACACTTAGGGAATGGCAGAATTACTTGTGAATAGAACCCCAGTTTGCTCACTAGAAACTCATGCCTCTTATGTTTGCCTAAAGCTGCAGGGATTATTCAACAAATATTTACTGAGCACCTATGATGTCCTAGGCATTAGGCCAGGCATAAGAAAAACAAGATGCAAGGCTACATTTAGGTCTTCTGTGGAGTCTGAGTTTGAGCTGATGGCTACATACCTAGTTTCAGCACAGCATGGTTATATCTATGAATGGAGTAATTAGCAGATAGTAGAGGCAGAATAATCTAACCTGAATATGGATGAGAAGACATAGTTAAATGGCCACATAGAGAAGCAAAAGACATCTGAACCCCGAAACAGAGAGAACGTCAATGGGAGGGAGACCTGTTGGGGGTCCTTAGAGGAAGTGACAGGATGTAATTGGGGGCTGATTATGATCAAGATAAATAGTTTACAAGTATGAAATTGTCAAAGAATAAATCAAAGATGCCCTTTTGTTTAAAAAGGTAAAATCAATGGCAAAACTCTATGACAAGAATATGAGACAGAGCTAACTCTGTTCAGGAAACTTCCAAGACTTTATTGAACTGCTATGGATGGAATGGGATAAACTTGATGGGCTACAGGATGCCCATTTATGCTAAGTGTCTCTGTGAAGGTGTTTCCAATAAGAGCTAATCAGAATTTGATTTGCTAGACTGGGAAAGTTAACATTGTCTTCCTGATGTACATGGGCCTCTTCCAAAGTTAAAGATGCAGTAAAAAAGAACTATAATCCACCTCTAATAGCAGTAAGTGCCTCTTGCCTGACTGCCCTAAAATATGGGGCGTTGGGCCAGGTGGTGGTGGCGCACGCCTTTAATCCCAGCACTCGGGAGGCAGAGGCAAGCAGATCTCTGTGAGTTTGAGACCAGCCTGGTCTACAAGAGTAAGTACCAGGACAGCCTCCAAAGCCACAGAGAAAACCTGTCTCAAAACAACAACAACAACAACAACAACAAAAAGAAATGGTGCATTAGTTGTTTATCTTCCCACTGGGCCTCCAGCTTGCCAGAAGTAAATCTTACACATCACAGCTTGTGGCCTTCTGAGAGTCAGTTTTTCACATTGAATGTTGGTACCTTTACATAGTCCTACTGTTCTGTAAGTGTGGAACTAACAAAGACAGGTTAGCCTAAAGCATGGTCATATAACAGCAAAAAGAACCAGTCGGTAAGAATAACATCTCTTCCAATATTATGATAGTTATGATTGAAAGGCTATCTGCTTCCTATGCGTTTCTTGAGTTTCTAAGACTTTATCCTGAATACAGTTCATTTATCCTGATGCCCCTTCACTTCATACAGCAGGTGCTACCATTATCCTCACATTGCAGAAATAGGATTGAGGAATGTACAACTAGCTTGCCTAGAGTAGCATAGATAGTAATCTATGGGACTGAGTGGATCCAGAAAGACATGCCTCCAGGGCTTGCATTCTGTTGCTATCCTAGGGTCCTCTAATATTGCACTTGACTCTCCAAGATTAACTTTGCCATTTTAGAGAGGTGAAACTGTTAGGAGAGTAAAGATAAAATTGGGCAATGGAAATACAGTTTTCTTCAGAGAGCTAACATGAGACATGCATGAGAAAAACCCAGCCTAGATAACACTTCTGGGCCACCCTGATAACCCAGAATAACATACAGAGCTCAGCGTCCTGATTTAGGTACATACTGAGACATGTTTACTCAAATGAGATAACGCAGTCCTGGGATTAGAATCAGATAAATTTGGTTGCTCATACTATAAGAGTCATCAGAATATGAGATTGGTAAGGAAGGAAAATCATTGCCAAGGGTGAGAGATGGCAAATAAAAATCTCAGTGGACAAGGGATTCAAATCCTGCTTTGAGATTACATGAATTGTCTTAGTCACTGTTCTGTTGCTGTGAAGAGACACCATGGCAAAGGCAACTCATAAAACAAAGCATTTAATTGGGGACTAGCTTACCATTCCAGAGATTTAGTTCATTGTCACCAGTGGGGAGCATGGCAGTGCATATAGTGCTGAGCAGTAGCTGAGAGCTACATCATGATGCATAGCTGAGAGATAGATGCTGGTCTTTTGAAACTTTGAAATCCAACCCCAGTGGCACATTTACTCCAACAAGTCCACACCTCCTAATCTTTCTAATCCTTCTCAAATAGTGCCACTCCATGATGACTAAGCATTCAAATACATGAGTCTATGGAGGCCATTCTTGTTTACACCACCACATAAGTGCCTTTTGAACCTCATTTCTTCTGCTGTTAAATGCTAGGGTTTTTGAGTAGAAAATGTTAATTGTATATTTCACTGAAGGTGTGCAGGGTCATCTGCAGGCTGTAATTACTTGAAACAATATAATGCTTAAATGAAATTATTAATATAGGAAGATAAATGCATAATGCTGTCCTTGAACCAGGTCTATGATTTTCCATTGCATAGTAGTTTCTAGTAACATCTACACTTTTGCCACAATTCTACTGGTAGACTATTCTAACCTATGTTTAATTTAAAATATCATCATGGGGATGGAGAGATGGACTAAAAGTTAAAAGCACTTATTCTTCCAAAGACCATGCCTGGATTTGTAGTACCCATATGGCAGCTCACAACAGACTAATTATAACTCCAGTTCCAGAGGATCCAGTGCCGTCTTTAAAACAGTTTAAATACAGTCATGATGGAGTTCAATCTTGCTATGGTCTTTCATGAAGTCTCTACTCCCCACATTGTGCATTTGTTAGATGTACTTCGTGTGTGTGGTACCCCTACTGTCAAGTGATGACAGCTCTCATAATTGCAGAGGGACTCCAACTTTGCTAAAGGGTGTCTGGTGAGTTTTTCTGTTCTAAACTTAAGAATCTAATTCCTAGCAAGGTGAAAATAGATTCTTATGAAGATACTTAAGGGGATTTCTCATAAAGCTCTTATTTTTAGGTAAAGCTGGAAATAATACTGGAAAGTTAAAATATGTTCTATATTCAACTTGTTTAACTTTCCATTTGATCCACATCTCAACTGTCGCTGCCCCAAGGATGAAATCACACTCGGCCATATCGGCTTTGGGCTACATTGACATCATTTTCCATGGCATAAAATAACTGCTAGAATGAAGTCTTAGTGTCAGTCAGCCCCTACTTTACATAGAAGTGTGGAACATAATGCCAGGTTGCCCCACTTTCCTGCAATAAATAGCAATCTGAATATAACTGGAAAATTCTGAGACATTCTAGGAAAGCTATTTTTTTGATTTTGTCTTTTTTTTCTTCAAGTAGACTTTCTCCTTAAATAACCTCATCGTCCTTGGAACATACTTACACCCACACTATGTCCTTCCCCTTCTCCTCCTCCTCTCTCTATTTCTCTCTCTCTCTCTCTCTCTCTCTCTCTCTCTCTCTCTCTCTCTGTCTCTCTCTCTCTCTCTCTCTCTCTGTCACACTCACTCTCTCTCTCTCTCACACACACACACAAGTGTGTTGGATTTTCAAGCTGTGTTATAGCCAGTTTTTGTTAGCATATTTGAACTGGTACCACTGTATCCACCATGTTTTCACCTTTTCTCCTAGGTATGAAGCTAACTTGGAATGGTCATTCCTATTTTCCCATGAAAAAGAAAAGTTAGATTGAAGATGCTGGGTTTAATCTGGAATACTGACTGTCTGCTGTGGAGCAAGAAGGTTTCCTCTGTGTAGGAGCTTGATGATGTCAGACTTGCTCATGTCCGACACAGGTGCAGAGCTATCAGTGAGAATCCTGTGCTCATTGCTCAATGTGCCACGTACTGACACAATCCCACTGGCTCTTTGTTTAGTGTCTGTAATTAGAGAAAATTTCCCAATACTCGTAAGTAACTTATTTAACCCCACTCTGGCTCAATTTCCTCATCCATTGCTGAAAATGGAGAGCATGGTGCCCTTTTCAAGCACATGTTGAGAGGACAGCATCAAATACCCTATGTGTTGGGGGGGGGCAGGAGTGTACTCAGCATGTCTTACTAACACTGTAACTCATTCTTTTATGGAGCAGCTCCATCTTCTATCCTGACTGTGCCATTTTACCAGGGTCTGTGGAGACAGATTGCACTGAGTCCCTATCCATTTGTAGAAGCATTCATCGGACATATTTTCATGACCTGATGCATGCCCACCCTGTTTTACCCTGTTGTAACATTGAGAAACTCCAAGTCACTCTGTGAGACCATGATACACATGAAGGCCTTTTGGAGAATGGGAATCCAATTATACTTCATAACTGATGAAGCTGGCTTGTCAATTCAGGAGTAGGCAGGGAACCCCTAATGACAGGACAGTCCAGTTTAGGAAACTAATATATAATATGTATCAGTTTCCCAACAAGCGGAAGGAAGCCAACTGCATCTGAACCTCCAGGCTAGTATGCAAATGGAGACTTGTTGGCACTATGCTATTTGCCAGCTTCCCCAAGTATGGCCTGACCTTTCCATTTTCCTTCTCTGTTTATCTTTACTGAGAAACTTTGGAAGCTGTGATGCCAACCTAACAGACCTCAGCAGCAGATTCATTTTCAATTGCATAAAGGTCTAATGAAGAGAATTAAAGCTGCGAAAAATACCCTGTTTAGAGTATATCTTAAAAATAATAATCTTTATCCTCATAGCACCCAGTCCCTACATCATCAGATGCAAATATCTTCCTCAAGTATGGAAAACTCGGACCTAAAAAGTTAAAATACGTTTGAATTATCCTATTCTGAGTAACCCTTAAGGCCTTAATTATTTGACTTGAAATCTGCATTAATTCAATTAGCTACATCATTGATCAAGTTAACAGTGCAATCTATGCAAATGGCCAGTCTTTACCAAATCAGAATTCAAATTATATAAGGCCCAAAGGTTGTGATACATTATCTAATTCTTCCCCATAATAATCTTCTGGTACAACTATTAGAATACATTTATATTATGAAAAGACACAGTAAGTAGTCTATTAATACAGGAGATCTGAGTTCAAAACAAGTAGATTACCAGTGGCTACAGAACTGCCAAGTGGAATAGGGGCTCTTTAAGTCAAGACTTGTAATTTGCCATCCTGTACTCTTTCAAAGCCAGTTTATTTGGAGAGAAGAAATAGATCACCATGAGTTGGGGTTTTCCTTCATGATCAACTAGACCAGCTAGAAATAAGCATGTGTCCGTTTTTGGAAAAAGCCAAAACATTCATAGATCAAGAAAGAGATTTTGGAGAGATTTGGTAGCTATAGGTTTAGCTACTTATCAGTATTATTGAGACCCGGGCCTACTTGAACCAAAAATCAGATAAAACAAAATTTAAAATTTAATTTTTTGTGAGCTCCAACCATAGTTTTCCAAAATAGTTTATGGCTATAAGACATTCTAAGTTCTAACTCATGTATATAAGCCCTTTTCAACAAAAAGAAATATTTACACTGATTCTACGAATTTATCCTCACTGGTATTGAAGATTGATATTATCCCATATTTTTCCAGAAGCCAAAAATGTAAGTTTTAAGGAAGAAGCCTATGAGAACACCTGAAACCAATATCCATTTCTCCAAATACTTCCTATATTTTAACAATAATGCCTCAAGAATAGATTAAAAGCAGGAGCTTGCTGGAGAAAGACTGAATACAAAACTAAATTTACTATGCCTGAACATTGTCAGCCCATTGGTATTAATTTACTCTTATAGACACAGCTTTAAAAAGTTATATTAATTATGACAAGTGGATGTAATTCTCATAACATTCTTGCCTATCTCTTGGTATTAATCTTTGCTTAGAGATGTTCATGATTTTATATTTTAATTCTGTTTCGTAATTTGATTATTTATAAGTGAAAAATGGTAATTGCTGAGGGAATTACCCAGACACCAACACATCTTTCCTTGTCCTCTTGTAAGCTGTGAGCAGCTGGACAGGAGGTATAACTAGTCACATAGGAACAGGCAGGAAACAGGGGGTAGCTAAGGCTTCCTCCCCCTCACACCAGATAACACCTTTGAAATTACAACTTCAAGTTCACACCAACAGGATAATTCCTCGAGATCTACTGTTCTCATGGGTTCTACTTCTAGGCAAAAGAAATTGCTCTTGGGATATCAACTTCATCCCCAGGATCTAAGTGATATGACAAAGGACAGGCAGAAGGCCATGAGGGAAAAACCCCCTTTGTCACTCACTTCTCCAAGATCACTTTCTCTCTCCCTCCTCTCTCTCCCTTCTCCAATACCCCTCCCAATATATGCATTCAACATAGAGGTCTACGTAAAATCCATGCATTTGTTAGTAATTTCAGTTTCAAGGGAGAGTCCCAACACAAAATTCTGCTCTTCTTTTACTGTCTATTGGTCTATGTTGAGCAATGTGTCTAAGTGTATATCCATTAAGAAGTGAGTATTGCCCTCAAGCTCCAACTTCCTCCATTTAGAAGATATATATTCTATACCCCATAAACCTGGGACAGTTCCAATTTTCAAACTAGCTCTTTGCTTGTTTCAAGAATTGATTCCCTTTCCTATCTCTGGAAACTTCTCAGCATGAAGTTTTATGGCCACTGCCCATCCAAGTACTGCCTTTCCTAATTGATATGTTTCCAATCCAGACACCGAGGTCTTAAAAGGAAGACTTCAAATGTAAAAGAGAGAAGTGCCCCAAAAGAAACAATAAATAACTACCAATTATGGGTTTATCATGTGCTGGGACATAGGCAAAGGTGTGTGTGTGTGTGTGTGTGTGTGTGTGTGTGTGTGTGTGTGTGTGTGAGAGAGAGAGAGAGAGAGAGAGAGAGAGAGAGAGAGAGAGAGAGGATCCTTCACATGGCCCTGCAAGACAGGTGTTATTCAGTAAATAAAAACAGCAACTTGGACAGTTGACTGACCTGTCCTGGATCACACAGAAAAGACAAAGGATATGACCTGGGACCTCTCCAAGTCCAAAGCCCATGCCCTTTTCATCAGATGGGGGTGTGCCATTCTGTAAATGTCATTGTCAGATAGTTCATGTTTATTATTACTTTCTCTCAACCTCGAAAAGAAGGTCTGCAGTTTAGAAAAGTGACACAGATGGTCAAATATTTTTAATGCCACTGTGATATATAGTGAGTTCCTCTCTGGCACTGAGAATATAGCAATATATCAAATTTCAGATGCGGTAGCCATGGCCCCTCTAAACTGGCCTGCAGACACATGTATGAAAGCTGTAATATGGATGCTGAGTATACCAATAGCAAAATTAGGCTTAAGCACCTGACAGATCAGTTAGAGAGACAGAACTTAAATGAATGCAGTAAGGAGAAGAGAAGGTCATGCTCAGCTTTAAGTCAGGCTAATGTCTATCAGAATAGGCATGGATGGATCAGTCTAGGTGAAAACCCACCCCAGGTCTACCATACTGGCCACACTGTCATTCCCATTCTGTGCCTCTTGACTAATGAGCCATATTTTCTTTCTTTGGAAACAAGTCTTTTCCAGTGAGTTTTTGGGAAGCTCAGAATGCCTCCCCCAGACCTGCTGGCACCAAAGGAAGACATAGCAGCTCCAATCTGCTCTTTCCTTTCAGGCATTCTAATTGGAAGTCCTGCCTAGGACACATGGCCAGAGCCAGGAGCCAAGAGAAGAACAAAGAACACTTGCTCACAAGTGTTCCTTCCCAAGCCCGTCTAGGCTCTTGTGCTCAGTGTTGAGATTCATGAGTGCAAAGTACTAACTAGAAAAGGGTCAGCATGAATGAAGTGAACCCCTTATCCCAACCAAGTTCTGGGCAAGAGAAAAATGTTGTCTGGAGAGAGCTCAGAAAAAAATTAAAATGCAAGCTGAGAAATAAGATAAAAGGAAGCAATGAAAATTAGTGGGAGAGTCACTCCTCTGGACATTTCTGCCTAATGCCTTTGTAAGATTTAAAAATGTTGAGGGACACTAAATATTTTCTTTATTAACCATTATTCCCATGAATATATTAAGTCTATGAAGGCAATCTGTACCCATTACACCAAGAGCACTGAGGCACAAGTGATTCAATTTGGATCTTGCAAGCAAAGATCTAATGTAAACTTGTTTTGCAGTTGTCTAAGTCAAGATTTCTATGGTTTTGATGAAACACCACAAAGCATATTGGGAAGGAAAGGGTTTTATTTTTGCTTACCCTTCCATATCACTGTTAAACATCAAAGGAAGTCAGGACAGGAACTTGAAGCAGAAACTGATGCAGAAGCCCTGGAGAAGTGCTGCTTACTGGCTTGCTACCCATGGCTTACTCAGCCTGCTTTCTCATAGAAACAAGGACCACTAGGCCAGGGATGGCCCTCCCACATTAATCACTAATTAGGAAAATACTTTGCATCTGGATCTTATGGAGGCATTTTCTCAGTAGAGGTTTCCTCTTTTTCAGATAACTCTAGCTTGTATCAAGTTGACAGTTGACATTGAAACTAGCTGGCACAGTAGTCTTAAGAGCATCCTGTCACTTCAATGGACCTTGATTTTCCTTAATGTAAAATGGACCACACAGAGTGAACTGTAGCCAGATCCTGTCTTGTGTTGAAGAACTCATTTTTTTTTCTTTTTAAATCCATGCTGTCATTCTTTAAAAATAGCATGTGGATGATAGCAGTGATAATGTACTGTTGTCTTATACATGATTTTGCTCAGATTCTCAAAGAAACCCCTGACGGTGAAGAAGTCCATGAACTGATGAACACTAAGATTGCTTCTAGTATAGAAGAAGATTCTATGCTACCATGTGGTTCCCTATTGTGATATCAGAATGTAGAGCCAAGGGAATCATTGCAAAGTTTCCCTCAATGCCTGTTCCACTCTACTTCCAGCTTTGGGAGATCTTTGTTACATGGTTGTGCTTGCAATGTTAATGTCTGGGTTTCTCTCACTGATCTTCGTAAGATCACCATTTTGGCTGCCTGTAACCATAATCTTCCCCACTCCTCTTGGTCCCCACAGAAGAAGAAATCCAAGTTGGCATCATAGAATGTCATGGGAAACTTGAGTGATTGTAAAATTTGATCACGGAGGGCTGAGGAGATAACTCGGGCAGTAAAGAGCCAGTTGTACAAGCACAGGGACCTGAGTTTAACCTGCAGCACCTACATAAAAGCTGAGTATGGGATAAAATCTCAGCTCTGACTCGCAAGCCCCAGGGATAATCTAGACCATTTGAGTCTGTGAGCTCCACGCTCAGCAAGAGATTCTGTCTTAAAAAGTCAGATAGAAAGCTGGTGTGGAATACATCTAATATTGACTTCTAATAAGGCATGGGTCCCATCTCATGGAGTAAACCTTACACCCAATCTTAAAATGGTTGGTTACTCCCATAACATTGATGCCATGACAGTATTTTAATCCATATTTTGTTTACTTCTATGATGATCTTTATTCCTTATTTTTAAAGTTTGGCTTAAGTTTGTTTAATAAAATATGATCTTAAAAAGTAAAAACCCCCAAAGGTTCTAAAAAACTCTCAGTATTAATATAAAATTTTCAGTAAAACCACAAGTGACAAAACTCATGTCAGTAGTATTTCTATATACAAATAGTGAGCAGTATTGAAAAGAATCTTAAAAAATATACCACTATAATATATAAATAAGTAAAATATATAGGAATACACTTATCCATGGCAGCAAAAATCTCTACAGTGAAAATTTCAAATATTGATGAGAGAAACCGAAACCAAAGAGTATACAACGAAATGGAAAGATAGTCTGTTTGTAGATAAGAAAAATATAAAACTCTAACTTCTCTGTATGGTCCAAATAAACATACAGGTTCAGTGCAATCTCCAGAAGAAAAAATGTCCAGTGTTATTCTTAACAGAAATATAAAATTCAATTCTAAAATTTAAAGGTAACAAATAAGGTTTCAAGTAACTTAAGAAAATCTAAACAAAGGGATTGTTTGCTCACCTCCCTGAATTCCAAATACATGATAAAACTGTCGTAAATAAAACAGCTCAATATTGGTATCCTCAACACAGATACACACACACACACACACACACACACACACACACACGGTATGGGGGGAGAAACAGAAAGACTGCCATGTGAAACACATTATAGAGCCCAAATCATATTTATTTAGTGACAACTATATTTTTTATGTAAAGACAAGGACCACACAGTGGGAAGACACTGGTCTTTGCAGTACACTAGCTCAGAAGTTACACCTCCGTGTTCCACCAACTACAAACTCCAACTCCAAGTGAATTAAGGACCAAACTATGAAACTGCTATAAGAAAACATGAAAGAAACAGTTCGTATGAATCCAAAAACACAGCAATAAAACTCCACATTGGGAAGGAAAGGGTTTATTTGGCTTCTACTTCCACATTGCTTTTCATCACCAAAGGAAGTCAGAACAGGAACTCAAGAAGGACAGGAACTTGGAGGCAGGAGCTGATGCAGAGGCCATGGAGGGTGCTGCTTACTGGCTTGTCCATCATGGCTTGCTCAACCTGCCTTCTTATAGAACCCAGTACCATCAGCCCAGGGGTGGCACCACCCACAGTGGGCTGGACCCTCCCCCACTGACCACTAATTAAGAAAAAAAAACTTTGCAGCTGGATCTTTTGAAGGCAATTTTCTCAATGAAGGCCCCTGCCTATCTCATGAGTTTAGCTTGCATCAAATTGATATAAAACCAGCCAGTACACCAGTTAAGTAGCTAACTAAATAAAGAGCAATCTCTGATGAGGACACGAAGAAAAGGGAACTTGAATTTTCCCTTTTGTTAACTTTATACATTTTTTAGGTTATAATATAATTATAACAGTTCTCCCTTCCTTTTCCATTTTGTAACCCCTGTCATATGTCTGTCCTCCCTGCTTCACATTTATGACTTCTTGTGTCTGGTATTGGAAATTCCTCAAACAAACACACACACACACAAAAAAAAACACCCATGAAATCAGAGTTACCATATGAACAAACAGTCTCACTGCTGGATATACATAAAAGGAAATGAACTCAACATATCAAAAGACATCTGGACTTCCATTCTTGTTTGCTATACAAAAGAAGCCAGGTAGTGGAACTATCCAAAATATCCACAATGCATGAATAGGTAGAAAAAAATATAATGGGTGAACATGCTAAAATATTATTCAGCCACAAATAAGAGTGCACTTTTGTGATTTACGACCAAAATGCAAACACTTGGAGGCCATTATGCTCACTGAAATGATTCAGGTTCAGAAAGTCAATCTCTACACAATCCCATTTACATATAGGACTGCAAACAAGTTGAGAGTAATGCAGTGGCTTCCAGAGATGGAGCAGAGAGGAGCTTGGGGAGCAAAGAGTTAGTTCATGTTAGATAGGTGGGATGGGGTCTGCTGTTACGTGGCACAATAGGAAGGATATAGTTCAAAATAATGCATTCTCTATCTCCAAATAGTTAAAGAGAGGGTTTATCATCTCAAGGTTCTGATGATAAAGAAATGATAAACATCTAAGGTGACAGATGTGCCAACTACACTGTGTTGATCACTGCCCAGAATATGCACCAACCAAAAACCATCACATTTTACCTTGTAAATTCATACAAATATTACATGTCAATCTGAAATGAAAATCTTTTATAGGAGAAAAACTCAAACATCTCTTCTGATACTATGCACTTAAAGACTGATGGAGGAGAGTGAGAAGTATGTTTGTAAATGCATCATGAGGAGTCAAGCTTTGTCCATGAATATCAACCCTCAGATGTTGTTATGATGGGACCAGACTCTTCTACCACCCCAAACACTCAGACATGGACAAGCACACATAAGATTTACAGAAGAAAAGAAAACCTTAAAAATGAAAGGAAATGACATAATTCTGAAAGTCCAGGTGGAAGATATACAATTGTTTGTATGATTTTTCTCTTTCTTTTTTGAAGTAGAATTTCATGAAACATGGACTGACCTTGAATTTCCTACAAAGCTGAGGGTGACAATAAATTCCTAATCTTCTGCTTCCACCTCTTGGGTCCTGGGACTACTACTACTACAAGTTTATATGGATGTGGGCATAGAAACTAATGCCTCTTGATAGGCAAGCATTCTACCACTGTCCATGTCCTCAGCTCTATTTATATGATGTTGTAATATATTATTCCCCTTTACAGTTCACTACAAATTTCCCAAGACAGAAACCAATGATTGTTCTCCCACTATTGTCTCTCCATTAAATAACAAAGACTTAGTGCAGTGAATGTGCATCCTGAAAAAGCAGATGGATGGATGGATGGATGATTGACATACCATATGAAGTTCATAAGGTTCAGATTTGGCACTGAAGTAAAACTAACTCTAGTTTTCATGAAGTAGAACTTAAGGAGGAAATGCATATTGGGTAAGAGATACTGAAGACCTCTTTACTGCTGATGTATCCTACACCAGCTGTTCAAGTATTCAGACATGCTTACAGAAAGAATAATTTGAAAACCTCAATCTTCAGTTACAATAAAATGAGGCTAGAAACTCAAAAGAATAAGGATATCCAGGGACTGGAGAGATGGCTTGGCAGTTAAGAGCACTGGCTACTCTTACAGAGAACTTGGATTCAGTGCCTCATACCTACTGAGCAGCTCATAACTCCAGTCTTAGGAAACCCAATGCCCTCTTCTCACTTCCATAGGCATCAGACACATCCACAGTATATTGACATATATGCAGGTAAAACACTCATACATGAAATTAAATGAAAATAATTTTAAAAAGAGAAGAGTATTCAAAGTTTTATCACACCTTAAAATAAAAATAGGATTAATGTATAAAGATAAGATTCTCTTTTATTTTGAATGTCTTTTGGTAAAAATTATAAGAAATCTGAATTTTAGATAGAATCATTTGCAGGTGACAATGAGTGAAGTTGTTCCTTAAATGAAGTCATTTAACAGCTATAAAGTATAGACACTAGTTTGGAAGGAAGGAAGGAGAAGGCAGGGAGGGAGGAAAAGAAGGGAGAAAGGGAGGGAAGAGAGGAGGAAGGGATGAATAAAAGGATCACTTCTGCAAAGAGATTTTTCTATTCTCTCTTCCCTGACCAACATCTTAAAAATGATGCAAATAAGAAAAGGAAACCAAAGGACATGTAACTAATGGGAGTCATCCTGAGATTATGAACAAAAAGAATTTAAAAAGGAGGTGATAAGCTCCATTAAAGTTACCAGCAATAGCAAAACTGAACATGATAACCCTACCTTCTTGAAGTTCACCCCTTACAGCTTCTAAGACAGGAAGGCTGATTCTTATGCCTTGGGAAATAGAGATGTAGCAGATGTCTTCATTCACAGCACCACAGTTCTTAGGGGAGAGAGGAAAGCTACCTAGTCCATTACCGCTTTGTCATATCCAAGTTCTGTCACCTAAGCCTGATGCACAATTAAACAATTGGCTTGGGTGTTATCTTGACAGGTGATTTGTCACATTGGAAATGAAGAGATACTACACTGTTCACTTCTTTTGCTGGCAAAGATCTCATGAGCAGCAGCATCTCCAGGAATTTTTTCTTGTGTTTAGGGACATCTCTCTAAGTGGGAAAGGGAACATGAAGTTTAAAGCTAAACTATAGAAATTAACAGAATAGGAAAATACACCCAAATAAAAGAATGACCTTAAAGATAGAAGACTGACTGACTTCCCCTTTCATCTGAAAATTGTTTCAAATTAATCAGATCACTACAGAGCCCATTAGAAAGTGATGTTTCTATTAATGATATTTGAATGTGTTTGCTCATTTTGGGATCTTAAGGTATCTTACTTTGCACTGATGTTTCAAACCTCTTATTCAAAACAACGATCTTTTAAGGGTGGTAATACTTTGATGTGATGGAGGACTTCATCAACACATATTAATGAGGCTTACAGCCTGGCAAAGGTAATGCTTGCTTCCCTTCAAGCTCAAAAGAGGTGAGGGTGTCATATGATAATTTCTGCTTCATTCCATGTCAAAACATATGCATGGCACAGAAGCAGCTATTATTCTCAAAGGACCATTTGATCACTTCAATGAAATGCTGAAGAATAGTGCATACATACATTACTACATGAGCATGCACTGAAGGATCTACACATGTATATACCCAGTTATGCATGTATAGATGTATGTGTGTGCACCATGTGTAAATGGAGAATTGAACCTATGTGTATGTCACAGCCTTTATAATTAAGATGTGGCTTCCACTCAACATTTTTGTCTTTTCACAACTACCTAAATAATACTGTATCAAAAATTTATCATACATATAGCTCACCTGCAGCCCTTGTACACATGCAATTAAAAAGCACAGGGTCTACATTAGAACCTCTCTCCCTGGACTCCATGGTCTCCTGTTCATTAATGTCCAGCTTAGTGGTCATTTCTATTTTAGACTGAATTAGGATCAGAGAGATTTTTCTCACAGCTGAAGATCAACAAACTCTAATCCATTGCCCATTTTTATTCAGCCTGCATGCTAAGGATATTATTTTTACATTTTAAAATGCTTAAAAAAATAAAAGATGAGTATTTTGTGACATGTGAAAATTACATGAAATTCAAGTGTTCATAATTATAATTTTATTCTAACACAGCTGCCCTACAGACTTGCATATAGGCCAAATGAATGGAAGCGTTTTGTCAATTGATGTTGCCTCTTCCTAAATAGCCCTGGCTTATGTCAAACTGACAAAAAAAACCCTAACTGGTATACATTATCCTCTGGAATTTTAGAGGAATCCCAAAAGTTACCTAGCTTCTTCATTTGTGAAATAAATAAATACTCAAATTCCTACTAAGAGAGTCACTTTAAGATTTTATTAAATAAAAACACTTAATACACTTAAGCTTTTGAGAAGTTTCTAAAAATATATGAATTTGAAAGTTTCTGATTTCTCCAGTAAAAGCAGACAAATCAGAGAATGAGTTTTGACTCTTAATCAAGAGGCATGGGACTCTTTGACCCTATTGTGCTAAGCACTTCACAATCTCCCCAGAATTCTCTGGAATACTCTATTACAGGAAAAGAAAAGGAAATCTGTCATTTTCAGGGGGCCCCTGTCACAAGAATAAACCTCTGCTAAGCCTTATCTTAAAACACTAGTGACTTTTGTCTTCTGTTGGGGGATTATTTGCATCCTAATGTAAAATGGTACTTTAAGGTATTTACAAAAGGAATCATTTAAGACCGTTCCTTAAGTCTTAAAGCACAATTGATGCTCCCAATGAGGTATACCACACTATTGACATCTTGATGGTGGTGATGAAGATGAGTATAATAATAGCTAATGGCATGGTTCATTTAATGTGCATCAGATGCTGTGCAAAGCATGGAAAATGGATCTCTCCTGTCATCCTCTCAACTTTTCCATTTTGTTAAGTGACAAGAAGGAAACTGAAGCTCAGAACAGTTCTGAGGTCATCAGGCCAGGGTCTCAAAAGTTTCTTTGCACCATCCCAGTTCAGAGTTATCTCTAGAAAGGCCTTGGTGATCAGCTTTAAAAACACAGCTAAGAGAAATAACTAACATCCAGTCTGTAATGTGGACATCACAGACAAATGGTCGCCAAGTTACTTCTGGCAGCACACCTGAAATCTGGAAGTGAAATAAACTGGCAGTTATTTTCCTTAGCATGATGGCAGTTCAGGGAAGTAGGAGAGACAAAAAGCACAAAGGATGCTGGCTGAGATGAAAGGAAAGAGAGGAGAAATGAAAGACAGTCATTATCCATTCCGAATGAGTATGTTAAATTTGACACGTCTATGTTCCTTTCTCAGTTGTATACCTCAGGTCTGGATGGCCAATGGTGATATTGAAACCTGCATCTTTGAAGCATGTGCTGAAGACTGAAGAGGCAGCTGTGCCATCAAGCTGGGAAACAAAAAAGACAAAGGTTTTAGAGTACAGCTCTGCAGCTAAGATACTGTCTCTTGGTGCAGTCAAGGCCAAAGCTAAAATGAAAACAGAAACAAACCCTGCTAATCGTAGTATTCTCTGTGAGCAAGCAGGCTTCATCCAGAAGCCCTTTGGATATCTGAGGCCTGCACTAAGGAATGCTGCTTGTCCAGTCTCCTAGAACTTGTTACAGGACTTCCTCCAGATTAATGAACATGTCAATATACACATCTTCTATCCCTGGAAGAGCAGAAGGAATTTTAAAAGTAAACAATAACAGAAACCATCCTAAAAGTCAGCATTGATCTTTGCTCCTAGAAATCATGTTCAGCAAGTATGTTCATCACAGAAGGTTTAACTTCCCACCATGAACAGCTGGCAGAGAGGAAAATCACCCCTTGTTGAAACTTTGCTTAGAAATGTTGCAAATCTAACAAGCAGAAGGTTGATATAAGATCAATGCACTATGAGAACATACTCTCCAGGAACAGTCAGCTACCCTAGCATTGCTTGTTAGTGGTTTTCATTCAAAAGGGGACTAGACATTTCAAAACATGGGTTTTGTTCACTGTTTTGTAGAATTTCATTGCCATCTTTCATCTCCAGTGAGTAGGGTCTAATCTGGAGCCGTCGTTTAGTCTCCATTTGATGGGTTTCACCACATGACTGACTTCGACCTAAAAGGGAAACATCGAAAAAGCTATGACAATTCTGCTTGAATGGGGATTTTTTCTCTCTTTTCTTTATGTTTAAAATTAACAACCAGAAAGTGCATAGACAATTGCAATGTAAATTTTCCTAGCTAAATACTATAACACCTTATGGTTTTGTTTGTACTGAAATGATGTGATTCATAATTTTAATCATTCATTCATTAACTGAGATTTTTTTACAGATTCATACTCTCTTGCTCTTGGAATTCATTATATATACCAGGCTCATGGTTCAAACTCATGAGCCACCCTTCTTTCTCTGCCCTCACTACTGAACATACAGGCATATGCCACCGTGGCCAGCTGATCCATAATTCTTAGGAAAATCACCAGACATTCTTTTTGAGTCTTTAATGCTCAGGGGTCTTATTATAGCTATAGATTGAGCCCCATTGTGACAAGTAAGTGAAGGGGATGTTAGAAGCACCCTATGTATTTCTAAGTACATGGACTTCTTTGCCTCATCCCTTGAGGGCAAGGGCACCCACATGGTGGTTTTATCGAGCAAGACATTTCCATAATTTAAGGCTGAATAGCCTCATGACTATTTGTTTTTTATTATGTGTTCATTTTATCTAAGATGTCTTTCTATGAATATTCAAGTATTGATGACCTTTGGTTTCAGCCTCTAAAACACCATCTCCCCAAAGTCTCCACAAAGACCTCCTTCATTCACCATAACTGAGCCATATGGGAAGTTGGCAGTGCTGGTACCAGTAGTGATACCCATGTGCCTCTCTGGCTAGGCTGTCCTGGATCAGAATTCTAGAACACTGGCCCCTGCATATGATCTTCTCTTGTTCTTGCTGCTTCTACCACCTAGATTTTGAACCCACTCTGACACCAGCAATAAGATTTAGAAAGGCTGTCCTCAAACTCACAGAGATCCACCTGCCTCTGCCTCCCAAGTGCTGGGATTAAAGGCGTGTGCCACCAACACCCGGCACACACGGACTTTGGACTCCCATAGAACAATGTGAGGTACACTCTCACCCTGAACTCTTGGGGAAGGGTCTAGGCCCTGCCCTATATGAAATGACAGACTATGGACACCCCCATGGAGGGCCTCACCCTCCCTGGGGGAATGAGGGGATAATGGGGGGGTTTGGGGGAGGGCACAGGAGGAGGGAGGGAAAGGGAGAGGGACCTGGAACTGACTTGTGAGGCAACCTTGTTTCTTATCTAAATTTAAACTAGAAAATAAAATTTAAAAAAAAAGATTTAGAAACACAAAAAATAGGTATCATGTAGGACGATCCAGTCTTCTTCAATGGCCCAAGACTCTTGGCAATCATGTGAAAATTTCACCCAGTTAGGATTTTTAACAGTGAGTATTGAATGAGATTTCTTCAATTTCATTTCTCAGCTCTTTTTTATGATCTGCCCATCATGTATGCTAAGGAACCAACATAGGCTCCTCTGCAAAAGCAATGTGTGCTCTTAACTTCTGGGGCCCTAAAACTCTTATTTTAATTTTTCTGCTTAAAAACCATTGAAAATGTACTAACATTCCTTAAACTGCTCTATACAGAATATATAAATATGCAGCTAAATTTCAGTGGTTCCATGTCTCCTAGTAGTTTTTTATTATCTTTCCACTCTTTTTTATTTTCTTCTTCTTTTGTTTGTTTTTAAGATGGGGGTTCTCTGTTTAACAGCTTTGGCTGTCCTGGAGCTCATATTGTAGACAAGGCTAGCCTCAAACTCACAGAAATCCTCAAGTCTCTACCTCCCAGTGCTGGAATTAAAGGTGTATGCTACCACTGCCCAGCTGTCTTTCTTCCCTTAAATAGTATTTTCAGGTAGCTGGTATTAAAAATCATGTATCTACTCTTTGGTTTATTTTGATAAGTCTTACATTGGAATTGTAAATTAGTTACCTGCCAAATACCTCAAATATTTTGTCATCAACAAACTGAATTGTGTTACTAATAACATTGATATATAAGTAATTCAAAAAAGAAAAAATGGCAGCACACCAGAAAATCATTTTTAATACTTCTTTAAGACCTTTATTGTTGTGTGATTTTTATTATTATCATCATTATTATTATTTGCCCAATCATCTAGGAAAGATATCCTCGTTGCAGGATTGTCTAGATCAGGTTTGTCTATGGGAATGAATGTCTGTTGGGGATTAAGTACACAGGATTTATTCTCTTTCTCCAATAGACTGTGACTATGAATAGCTGTTTAAAGCCCCTGCCTTGACTTATCTGCTGTGATGGACTGTAGCCCGGAACTGCAAGCTGAATAAACTCTTCCCCAGTTAAAGTTGCCTTTGTTGGCATATTATACTAGCACAATAAGAAATGAAACAAAGGTCTCCATCTTTCTGTTACTATTGTTACTTAGGGTCTGTTTATGTAGAGACTCCAACTATGAGCCCATGAACTTTCAGATTGAATACAGCCAATCTGAATGTCCTCAACATCACATATCTTAGTTCAGTACATAGAACTTACCGATAAATGTTTACTTTGTCAAAACGATTTAGTGCATATTGTGAATATATTGGCTAAGATCAATGTAACAATGCAGTACAGTAAATTTGTATTATCTCTTAAAAGAATTGTGCTCCCATTTCCCAGGTTAGCAAAGAGATATGGATAAATTAGTCAATGGCAGTTTACTGATTCATCCATATATAGATGAATCACTTACAGTACAACTCAGAATTGTGATATTCACTAGCAGGTGTGTAAAGAATGGTAGGGACCACGTATGTGGGGAATCAACGCCCCTTACGAAAGCAATCTATAATGTGTAAGTCCAGAAATCTATGGGCTGACTCGAATTCCTTCAACTTTTACACTCAAACAAGAAAGACTTGATTGAGCAGTCAGCAGGAGGCTGTGAATTCTGTACCCTGATACCAAGTTCTGATGGCATTCCACTTTACATGTTCTCAGATGATGAGACAGACAGAGAGAGAGAGAATATAAAAGAAATTCTTTCCTGAGAATATTGGAGTAGGAAACTCTCCTTGTATAATAGGCATGGTCATGTAACATGCCTAAAACAATCCAATCATGACTCCAAACAAAGCTCCCTTCTCCCAGAAATGCCATAAGTACGAGATGTTAATTTATAGATTCAGCTGAAGTGCAGATGCTCAATTGGAGTCCTCTGACAGCCCCACGATTTTAAAAGCACATTGGATCCCAGGGCTCTTGAGGGTGGAGAGGCAGCCAAGCACCACCTTCCCTAATTGCCTGATGAAGACTCCACTTGAGTGCAGACACCAGCCTACCGGTTATTGTGTCTAATGAGTAAATTTGCAGGCCTCCCACTCCCAGTGAGTTGTGTGCACTTACTTCATACAAATGAAGAGACGGAGGAAAGAGTTCCTAATTTAGCTTCATCTTTTACATATCTTCAGACAAAGCAGGGGAAAACACCATCTCAAAGCTGGCTGATGGGTTCTGCTGTGCCTTTTGGGGAAGGGAGGCACTGAAGCAGTGCAGGGGGGCTCTTTGTGAGACTTTTCTGCCTATTAACATTTATATAGCAACAATAACCCAATCTGCCTTTTATATCTCTGTTATTGACATCTATACCTCTTGGAGCTGTCGAGCTGTCTGAGGCTGGCTTTTATTTTTTTTCCCTTGGTATTGGGAGGCTAAAATGGACAATGACAGCAGAAGCAGCCTTGCTGAAGCCCATCAAACTGCCTCATTCAAAATGATGACTGAGTTGGATTAAATCCAAGGACGCAGAAGCCAGTATTAACCCATCAATGCTGCAGCCTTCGGCAGCTTTAATCATGAGGGTGGGATTAATAGGCACGATTTGCTAGCCTCGGTGCCCAGAAAATCATGCCAGGAGCTTGCAGACAGGCCGGGCTTTAATCACACTAGACTCCACCTCCCCCTTCCCCTCCCCCCAAAATGACAGTTTGGAAATTAACTCAGGAGGACAAACTTGGAAAGGAGATTAAAATAGCCTGGGTGTTTATCAACAGATTGTACAATGTTAGCCAAGCAGATTCCCCAAACTTCCAGTGAGGCCCCCTGTGATGGATGTCTTCCATGTTCTTTCTTTAAAAATAAACAATGAATGGCTCACGCAGGCACCTAAAAAGGAAAACAGAGAAGGAACTAGTGGGATCCTAGGGAATAATCATACAGGAAGTGATCAGGAGACTAAGACAGGGATCATGATAGCACTGCTCAGCTTGCCAACCAAACTTAAAATACTTTCTGCCTCCAACCCTGCACGTGTCCAAACACAGCACGATTCACTTGAACTACTCTGGGCTTTTTTTTCTTTCCTCCCTGCTCCTGGCTGTAATAAGCATGCTTGATTGTCAGGGCCTGCTGCTCTTAGGGCCAAATCAAAACTGCGATATTAACTGCTCTCAAAGATGCAACCACCAAAGCAACAGAAGAATGGAAATAAATCAATTCTGCATGCTCAAGTCCATCCCCCTTTCTTGCAAAGCTACTGATAGAGAGCCATCCCCCCCACCCCAACTAGGCCTTATCATTTCAAGGTATGAAAAATAGATGGTGTCATAGTAACAAGACACAGGAAGCGGGAG